>NC_088206.1:21402027-22765361 GCF_037126465.1 Ornithodoros turicata | reverse complement strand
CCGTATTATCGACAACTTCGCCGCGGCATATCACATACCTCGTATCACTTCAGCTCATAAAGGTCAAGGTCAGCACAAGGAAGTGCCCCAAGCAGCAAAATGCACTGAAAGTCGAGTGCAATAGGGGTGGATGGGTAGGTGAAAGGCCTTGAACAGATTCGTGAAACTACAGAACACACTGATCTCTATGTATAAAGGCTGGATCGCGCATGGGAGAGGGGCTCGTGGGGGAGAGGCACGCATTCGGGCCGCCATGTTGGAGGGCCCTAAAGCGCTTTGTGTGCCCATAGAAAACAATGGGAGGCAACAGAGATTGTGAGTATTTATTGCGCTGCAGGCGTTGATCGTTGTTTGTCGTTATACAATTTTGTAAGGTGCCAGTATACTGATGTATCCTAACAGTGTTTCACAGGTGTCCTGCCGTTCGATTCTTAATTACGTTATGTTTTGCATTCCGAAACTAGACCGTCACTGCAGTGTAGCGCTGGGGATTGTACTACAGCACGTTTCCCAGCCAATATTTCAATAAGAAACGACTTGAGGTTAACAACAACCATGTATATAATATCCCGTACTGCGTTCTGGACAAAAATTGTTCCATAAAGAACGGTCCGGGAAAAGATATACTCGCATGGCAGAAAGAGATCGTTCTGTAGAATCACAGCCGTTGTTTTAGCCGTGTATGCGTTTAGTATGATTTATATCAAGCATCGCCTTAGAAATAGTCTTTTAGTAAACGACCGAAGCGGTGCTTTGCCTCGCAAATGTGGACACACCGAAGCAGCGCAAATAATTACTTCACGCAATTAGATCACTCGTTACGACAGTTAATCAGGTAGTGATGTAAGCTTAATCAATTAAGTTACTTAGAAAGTGGTAACACCTCCTTGAGACACAGGACTATCTCTTTTTGAAGTACAGCCCTTCTATGTTTGCTTGCTTCTTCCTTTATTTGTTCTGATTATTTGCAGGCGCAGGTTGTGCCAAACTGAATGTCCTTCTCCAGCACTCACATGCTTTTGTTGAATACAACTGCAGCGTGAGAAAAGCTGCTTGGAGACGGGGTCCTGCTATCCAGTGCTGACTTTGTCATGCTTGTTATGTGGAGCATGTTCCAAAAATGCAGCTCCACGTATGGTCTTGAAATTGCAACAGGACTATTTGGAGCTTGAAACAGTTGTGATTTTGTCATTTTGGCCCTCGTGTACCCAGTCTGTGAAACGCAAACAAAAAAGTCTAACACGATATGCTTTTGTAATGATGATCACTGATGATGAGTAAAGAGAATATACGAGTTCAAGTTTATTCAATATTTTATAGCATTCATTATATTATTCAACATTTTATGTCAAGTTTATACAACATCAAGTTTATTCAAGTTATTTCTTGCACTTATGCGTTTCAGGATACAATGAACGTGCAGGGAGGTCGCAAAAGACTACATTTATTGTTTTGTGACCTTGCTACAATGGCAATATATATTTTAGGAATGATAATGGTCAGGTACGCTCTCTAAATTGTAGCACTCAATTTTAGGTTGGAATGAGCAATGAATAGCAACTTCCCTCCTGATGTTTTCTCATATATGCTAAATTTTAAACTTAACGTGATCGAATATGTGATAATATAATAATAATATATAAGAATATAATATGTGATAAATGAATGTGATCAACAGTAGATGTAAACAACATGAGTAGCCAGAGAAGTGCATTCTCAATAAATAATTTTCTCTTATAGCGTATATGTGCATGCCTATTAACTGAAACAATTATCACAGTTCCCTGACAAGTTTTAATTTCTGAGAGTGTACTGTAGAGGCTGCTTAGATCTACAACAGTTCATACAAGGTATTATATACTGTGAATGCCTTTAAAAATCCCATGTGACACATATGCCCTTTACTTTCTGGAGGTGCTGTGGTAGTCAAAGTTTGTGGGCATTACGCAGGTTCTGCACCCATTTCTTGAGTATGTCGAGGCAGCTGTGAAGTAACCTGCATTGATGATGATTATTCCAATTTTTATGGTGCATCGACAACAAAGGAAATAATACATCAGAAGATTGGTTTGGGTGCAACCAGTTAAAAATGAATATGTTGTTTAATAAATGCACTGGACAAATGTTAAAACATCAGTTTAAAACATGGTTTACAATCCCTGTATCTTCTAAAAATTAAAAAGATTAAAAACTAGTCTGAAAAGAATATGGGGAACTCTTCTAAAAAGAATTATAATCTCTAATTATGATATTGCTGGGTGTGGAGTAAAGTGTAAGGTGTGTTTCTGATGTGAAACATGTAAGAAAATATGCAAAACTGAGAGAGGCTAACCACAGTGCGTGCACTGAGGTTGTTCCTTCCTGTAAAGTAGAAACCAGTGGATGAGGAACGTGATACTTACATGCACACCCAGCCGTATCACACTGCACAGATTATTCACTGGGTAGCCCTCATGACGAAACCTGTATTGAGAGACCACTTTTTGCCTTAAAAACTGCTACAAATAGCACGACACGCTACAGATTATACTATCGTAACAAGCTGACGATTACAGCTCAGACACAAAGGCGTTATTCATGTCGCACCACACCACCGTTACGTAGGATTTCTTTGTCACAAATCAAACCAAGCACAAAACAATACCAATACATGAAAAAAGGTGACAATCGTGGTCTCGTTATGACGTAATACCGAACTTGTGCGTGAAGGTAATTCCAAGAAATGAATGTGGCACTTGCTTCCGCAGAGAACTCCGTGTACCATGCTAGCAATGCATGCAAAAAAGCGCTCGAGTGCTCGCACATATATTGATGACAACACTACCTGTGTAGTGTAACGTGTTCTTTCAAGCATATTATGCACTCAAACTGTATTTGCCGCCGGGTAAAATGCAAGTGTGCTCGATTGAACGTCGGAAGAGCGATCAAGCAACCTGCATCCAGTGCTCGTTTTGGGCAAAAAAACACTTCATAATGGTCAACTAAATATACAGAATGGACGCCTATTTATTCCTTGATGAAGAGTGACTCACCTGTATAAATTTAGGCCCTGTAACCTTGCCAGTACGGTTGGTACGACCGTAATTGCAAGAAGTTGCCATGATCGCTGCGGCGACTGTTGTGGGTACAGTAAGATGGCGGCCGGTTTCTTCACGCTCGCGCTCCCTATCCGCGATCCAGCCTTTTACAATCGAGATCAGTGCAGAACACCGATAAGACACATACCGTCCACCCCTATTGCACTCGACTTTCAGTACATTGTGCTGCTTGGGGCGCTTTCCAAACGACGCCGTGCCAAAGAAATGTTCACGTGCTTTGTTTCCGGCTTAGCAATAACATAACAGCTGTTTGCTAATGTATACGATGCACATAGAACGAAACCAAAGAAGCCAAGCGGCCAAGCCAAGAGTCCTTGCCAAGCCAAAGACAGCTAAACCTAAAGCAGTCACGTCGGTGCGCCCGTGCGCAGAGTTTGCCAACGATCTGACGGGCGGACGGGGAAACTGAAAAAAAAAAAGTTTTCGAAAAAACTACAAACAGTTGGACCAAGATACATGGACATGGTTGGACACATATTCAGTGTTCGCTAATGAACACACAGCGGGAGTATTGCTCAGTTCTGCGGCACTTCAAAGTCACCGTATCTGACCTTTAATGCTAGTTTTCACTTGCATCTACAACTTACTTTCAAAGCTATTGTGTGCACGTCGATGAAGTATTGCAGATTGTTTTTTGTTTTCACTTGACGGTTGGGAGCACGCAAATAAAACGTCTGAGAGGAACATGTTGGAAACACAACGTATCAACGACGCTAGTAATAAATAGAGAGTTTTAGCAGACCGTTGATAACGTGGCTAGCATCTCACCGTATCTACCGGAACCAATCAGTGGATAAGATTCTGAGTCACGCACGAGTGCGATTGGTTCCGATAGAGACGATAACTTTGTCAACGGTATACTAATAATAATTGGGGGTTTACGTCGCGAGACAACTGAGATCATGAGCGACGCCACAGCGGTCGGTCTGTGGATTGCTTTTGCCCACCTGAGGGTTCTTTAACGTGCGATGAAAGCTCATCACACGGCACCCCGTATTTAACGTCCCTCGCGGAAGACGGCGTGTCTAAGCAACTTGTACCCTGCCACCAAGTTGCTGGCGTCCTCGGCCGGGTTCGAACCCGCGATCTCGGGACAAAGGTATACTAAAACTCACTAATAATTCCAAGGGAGTGGCGGCTCTCGTCTGTCTCCCACCATTGTTATAACGTAGAACATGCCCTTATTTTTAATTTTTTTGTCGTGTTAGCGCCGCGAAGCAACTGTGCCTATGAGCGACTACAGGTGTGAACAGACGGAGAGAGGACAGCAGGAAGGAGTGGGAGTTAGTATGCGTCCTCGGCCGACTTTCAGGGGGAACTGTGCCGACCTTCGTCTGGAAAGTCCTCGGAAAGCCCAAGGGAAACCTCAGACAGCACAGACGGTGGTAGGATTCGAACCCAGCACCTCCCAGTCTTCAGCACGACCTTGGCTACCACCAACGAAACCGAACGCCTTAACCCGCTCCGCCATGCCGCTGTGGTGCATGCCCTTACTATCGCTTGGCGCGGATTCCCGTGTGTTCCTTCTTCACGCTGTGACAGTTGGTCTTGGATGAAAAAATATCCTGGCGAAGCACATGGGAGTTTACAATAGACATGAAGCAAATAATAAATTTTATATTAGTTATTTCATTTCATTTATTTACCTGAAGAGCCTCGGAAGAGGCATTACATCAGGGGGGTACAACATGCGCCCATAATCTATATTCGGACACTAAACAAAAACTCAAGTTCACACAAAGTAACAAATTCATCACGATGCATTACACTAGATATGAGAAGGTAAGCTATTCCATTCACGTATAGCACATTGTTAAGGAGAGCTGTAAAAAATACTGTGTTTATTTTCGAGGCCCGCAAATTTCGCGAATTGGGCACTCCGGATTTGTTCGCGGCCCCTAAATTTCGCGAATTGTACCCGCAAGACAAAAATCTGATTCCCAAAGGTCCCCATTGTTGAAACTGACACTGCGGTGAGAAGGAACTGCCTCAAAACTGTGACCCAGGTTCGATTCGCGAAATTCGCGAAAATTATGAGCTGGCGAAAATAAAGGGTTTTACAGTACTCTGTAGATCCAAATGTCGACTGTAATTTAGAGACATGATCAACACGGCCAGAGATAAAGCATGCCGGCCTTAAGTATGTGGACTCTGTGTGGAATAATTTATGTATGAATGACAAATGTTTAATTAAGCGTCTATTCTCAAGAAGTGCAATGTTATTTTGTTTTTCTAACGCCGTAATGCTGGTAGAAGTATCGCGCGTATTAAAGATAAAACATATAGACTTATTCTGTATACTTTCTAGTTTTCCAATCAGATACTTCTGGAATGGACTCCAAGTCATAGACGAGTACTCTAATTTCGGGCGAATAAGAGTTAATTCGTACGCGATTAACTTAATTTCGGGAGATGCCAAGTGTAGCTTACGCCTCAGGAGACCAAGGGTTCGTAAGGCTTTTTCGCATATGTAATCAATATGAAAGTTCCATGACATGTCATCGGAGAAATAAATTCGTAACTGCTTACTCGTTGGACGCAGCAATTTGACAGGAAGTACTGATGTGATGTGATGTGATAAAGAAAAAAAAAAGGGGGATGTGGGGATGGGGAAGTACTCATTAATCGAGCGTCGTTTGCTTTTTGATGTGATCATAGATGCTTCCTCTTGGACGTGTTCCATTTCCTGCACTAGTCCACTATGCAATCTAAATCAGACAGCAATATTAAACTGTCATTTTGATTTCCATATATAGTACAACATCACCTGCATTGACTCTAATATTAGAGCGAATGTCATTTGAAAGATCATTGATATAAATTAGAAACAATATAGGGCCAAAAACAGTGCCCTGCGAGACACTCGACATAACCTCAACACTGTTTGAGACAGATCTCCCCCATTTCACGCATTGGGTCCTGCACCAGAGAAAGGCCATTATCGAGTCAATGATACTGGTAGTTTATTTGGAGTTGGAGTTGGACGGACTAAAAATAACTGCTTTTAGTTTATTTATGAACCTCCGATGCCGAACACGGTCAAACGCCTTAGCAAAGTCTGTAACTACTGCATCAATGCGGTGTTTGTTGTTTAATGCAGTAAAGACATCTGAAACAAACTCAAAGAGCTCTGTTGCACATAATTTTCATTTTCTTAATCCATGCTGATAACTGCTTAACATGCCATTGTCTCCAGATATTTAATTATACAGGTGAGCAAAGTATGCACGTGTCCCATTATTTTACATGCTACACATGTCAGGGATATCGGTCTATAGTTCTTTACATCAAATTGTTCTCCGCCTTTTTGAACGAGGACAGCAATTGCATGTTTCCAATCCCAAGGAATTTCGCAAGTATCTAGAGATTGTTGAAAAATACCTTATAAAATCTTGCTAGTAAGTTTCAGTAACTTTATTGTAATACCGTCTCTTCTAGGGATGAAGAACACGGAAGCTGTTCAATAATCTTACAGATTCCTTCTGGAGAGAAGGAAACATGATCATCCATTGATGCCGGCGTTAAACTGTCAGGCAAAGGACAGGGACTTTGTTCAAGGCGAAATACAGACAAGAAGTACTCATTAATTTTGTCTGCTACATCCACCTCGATAAGTACATTTGTCTGAGCATCGTTAAGCATGGTTGGGTGACCACTGTGTGAGTTCCCTTTCACTACAGACCAAAATTTTTTGGGGATTACTTTTTAACATATCTCGCAGAGTAAAATTATAAAAGTCGACTTTTGACTGTCTTAATACTTTTTTATAGGATGATCCAGCTATATGGTACTTCAACCATTTTTTTGCTTCGCCGGAGTGCTTGGCCTGACGATATAGCCACTTCTTCTTGTTACTCAAGCGTTTGACATGTAAAGCACACCTAGGATTCCTAGGATTAGATGAGATTTTAACGTTGAGGATGTATCTCTCTGCGCAGTACAGGAGGACGTCGCGGAATGACACCCAGTTGGATTCCACCGATCTTTCTGCCGAACAGGTACGAAATATTGTTAGGAAGTTCTCCATGTACCCAGTCAACACAACACCGTAAACCTAACGTAGCAATTAAGTGTATTTGCAACCCACAAAGTTAACGTTTAATTAATGATAGCTGAGAACGTCGATCTGATGTCGGAAATGTCGCCCAGAAAACAGGGGTTATATGTTTATTAAGAAGAAAAAAAGAAACGAAAGGTTAGCCAGGCAAAGAGCCGGCTTGCTATTCCAAAAAATTGAAAAAAAAAAGAAGGAAAAGGAAAGAAAGAGAAAGCAAAGAAATAAAGAACAAAAGAGACACTAGAACAACGTCACATGCTGCTAACGAGTCCCGAGACTCGAAAACAGGTTATATTAACACCGACCAGCTAACGGATATTCAACGTAATTCACGCACTGGTTAAACATAGATACATCATACCGTAATGTCGAGCAGATATTAAAATTTACAGCCACAAAGTAACGTTACTTTTACAATGCCATGCAGCATGAAATTTAAGTTGTTTTGGTGCTACTTGAATCGTTAAATTTACGTTGTAACCCTGGTACCTGAATTGTTAAATTTACGTTGTTTTGCTGGTACCTGAATCGTTAAATTTACGTTGTTTCGCTTGTACTTGAATTGTGAAATCTGAGTTGGGTTTTCGATACTGGAATTGCGCTCGGGTATCCCGCTTGGGTATAGAGGTACTGTCATCAAGCAGTAGCCTCTATTTGCGAACAGGATGGAGCATATACTAAAATGCATACAGTTGGGGCACGCTGATTAAGTGTAGTAGGACGTACAACGTTTGTGTAATGGTGACCAGGATTTGGTTTTGAAGTTAACTCTTGCACTTGCGAGAGTCAAGTGTAATCAACATCCCCCTGACATATCCCTTCCTCTCATATATTGTGTTTCTAATTCAGGCTCGCGTGTCTAATGTGATTACCTGCTGGATGGAACTGTAAAATCAGTAGGTTTCCTCTGTTGGTAAGAGTATTACGGTGGTGGTCAGAGTGTTACACAGTGTTATGTTTCTGGAAAATCAATAAACGTTTAGGAAACGTAGAGCCGCAATGTTCCTACAACGTTGCTCTGCATGCTGCATGAACATTGACGAACGTCAAATCAGTGCCGGAAAATTACACTCATCGACATTACTGCAAGTTGCATCGACGTATGTGTAAGCCTCGCGTGAATTACGTCAGTATACTGTCACGAAGCGAAATGGGTCGTCGAGTCGTCGAATAAACAGCGAATGGTTTATTAGACTACTTGGTAGCAAAACACAAGAGTGATAGCTCTCTGAACACAACTGAGTCCAAAGAAAGAATGCTCCAGCTTGGAGCGCACAAGCATTTAAGCGTCGCGCCGAAAAGTCTAGAAACGGCACGTGCGTTTGCCAGAGAGCAGGCGATGTGTCTGGAAGCTTCTTGCTTCTTCTTCAGCATGCGCCGGGATGAGATGTACCGTTTCGTGCCTGCACTGGAAGTTTCGCGATGATGATTCGTGGCATTGCCCCCTCCGTAGACGGGGCATCGTCTCGATGCCGTTTCTTCTCCTTCTTCTTCTTCTTTTTTTTTTTTCATGTTGTTTCCTTCCAGCCAGTCTTCGGCACTACCTGCTGTAGTACGGCTTGAGTCGAACGACGTGAACTATTTCAGTACTCGGGGGTCGTCGAGAGGGAACGCTGCCCTCAGGTACCACTTCGTAATCCAGGTCTGGAGAAGGGTTTGCTTTTGAGTTGTATTGAGTTGAGGGTTTACGTCGAAATGTTCGGCCTCGTGTTCCGTGGTGACCGCGATGCGAGCAGTGTCCATCAGGCAAACATCCGTGGTGGAGTATTGGTCTACGATGACGGCTATCTTTGTGCCGTTCGCCAGGTGTTGTGGCTCCGGGCGAAAATTTGTGACCAGGAGTTCGAATACGTATTCCGTTTCTTACGGGCACAATTCCTCTTGCTATACCAATTCCTCGTTCGAGGAGAAGTTGCGTGTTGCCTTCAGCCAACAAACAGCCAGTCGGTGCTCTCTCGCACGTAGCGGTCACAACACTCTTAACTCGGTACCCTTTAGTAAAGGGTAAAAAATCGCATTATTTTACTCTCTATTTCAGAAGCTACCAGGTACCCTCTGAGCAGTACCTTTTATAAAAGTTACAAGGAAACCCACTAATTAGAGGTTACGGCCTTCAATCCAGCGCCTGCCCGTAAAGGTTACGCCAACGTGCGGCTTTTTATACAGGATGTTTATTTTTATTCGCAACAGAGTAGCGCTCATTTGGCAGGTGGGTTATGTGAATTTTTGCTAATTAATCGATCCGTAGTTACAAACACATGCGTCAGGAAATGTCGGAAATGTTTGTAACTACGGATGGGTTAATTTGCGAAAATTAACATAACCCACCTGTCAAATGAGTGCTGGTGTGATGCGAATAAAAACAAACACTCAGTGCGTGGGATATGGACAGACCTTTACAGAACACACCAAGGTACCAAAATGAACCAGCAGAAAAGGAGATCTTTAACATATGTATATTACAAAAACAGAAGTCTGTCGAGAGGTGACACATTGTGCACAAGTGCGATTCTGATGTGAGGAGAAACCATGGTCGCTTTACCATGTATGTGGAAAAAAGAACTATCTTCTAAGTGAGAAGCAATGCATAAAAGTGCGAGGAAGCCAGCGAGTCAAAACAACTGACCTATGTTTGCTAAGCTGAACAGACCCAACGAAATGGAGAATTGCAGCAGAAAAAAATTTATTCCACATTCGTGTTGCAGAGGCGAGCGCAAATGGCAATACAGTATTACATAAAACGCACACAACTTTGAGGAATATGAGTGTACAGTAACGCAGGAGACACTACCTTACTGCGTTATCAGCGTTGGAGGCGCTCTGGGACGAGTTTGTGAGGTACTGCATTGCGCTGGTGACGGTATGTGAACCTGCATGTGGGATCCTGGGAACACAAGTTTGGGCAATGAGAGTAACATTTACGGAACCATTCAAATCCGTACAAAGCACAAGCTATAAAGCAGCATAAATGCGGGAAGGCGTTCACTCCGCGATTGAGTCTTAGAATATCGTAAGAATACAACAAGTAGGAAGCTGCGAATTATATATCTCGATGCATATATCCGCAGCTCGCGAAATGCACGCCGGTTAGAGCTGAAAAGTAGCAAGCGTTAGTGGCGTTCACATGCAGGACCGCAAAACGCTTGCCATAATCACAACAAACATGCGCTAAGAGCTCTTGCTATCAAAATAACGCACGCACCTACCACAAAATGTACACTTACCCAGTGTATGAAGTGTGTGAATTAGGGCAGCGCTGGTGACGTTCGTTTTCGGTTATATATTCTTTGCAATCTTCGCACTCACTACACTTTCCCCTGAGAACACCGAAAATATCCTTGTTTGCAAGCGACATCTAGCTTTTCCGTTGTTCCTGACGATACTATGATAAACGCGAGGAAAACCACTGATTAAAACAGATTACCCTTGTTAACGGACGGACGACGAGCGTTAAGCGTTTCAAGGAAACCGCTCTCAGTGTGGATAGACCTAGACCACGCTCGGCTACGCAGCGAAATCGGAAATCTTGGTGGTTGCGGCATTGACAATGGTTTTCCACCCTTTAGAAAGAAACATACTATCAGTATTCCAGACTGCGAACTTATAATCTGTGTTCATACAGCATTGATAACATGTAGTCGACGTATAGATGACGCTGAAACAGATAAAAAACAACAGCGTAGATTCGCAACTGTCGTCTCGAATGGGAGGCTGAAACGTGGCATTATGCTGAAAAACAGAAGGAAAACAAACGATAAGAAACTAACAAAGAAATTATCGTTGGAGATTTCGCTTAGAAGTTACAGTGTCGGAGTAGAGGGTACATTTATAAGTTACAACAAGCTGTTTTTGTTTTTTCCGAGATGTAACTTCTATTCGTGTTGTACAGACATGACCTTGGTCGCTTTTAACCTCTAAATATACGTTACAGTGGTGTAACCTATAAGAAATCTCGAAATCTACGTCTATATAGAAGTTACATGTTTCTAAAAGTTACAATAAAAGGTACGGGTTTAAGAGTGAAGGACTGACGACAAGGGAGGCAGGCTGACGAGCTTCTGGTCGTCACTCCAGTTGTTGAACTTGGCGATCCGCTCATAGTGGTTGACCCAATGGTCCACGTCGTCGTAATACCCCCACTGAATGTCTTCGGCGACCGTGCAGGGGCTATGGGCGTGGCAACAGGTTGCGCCACTTGGGTACTGGTCTCCGCAGTCATCTCCTTCTTGCGTTTAGGGGGTTCTAATGGACCGAATTCTGCAGGCAGACCAAGCTGTCTTCTGCTTTGTCGCAGTTGGTCTTCCAGGCCGTTGGACAAGGAATGCCCCGCACCTCCACCAGAAATGTCACGAAGCGAAATGGGCCGTCGAGTCGTCAAATAAACAGCGAACAGTTTATTAGACTACTTGGTAGCAAAACACAAGAGTGATAGCTGTCTGAACACAACTGAGTCCAAAGAAAGAATGCTCCAGCTTGGAGCGCACAAGCATTTAAGCGTCGCGCCGAAAAGTCTAGGAACAGCACGTGCGTTTGCCAGAGAGCAGGCGATGTGTCTGGAAGCTTCTTGCTTCTTCTTCAGCATGCGCCGGGATGAGATGTACCGTTTCGTGCCTGCCCTGGAAGTTTCGCGATGATGATTCGTGGCAATACAATAGCTGGTCATGTTAATCTAACGTGTTTTCGGGGCGACATTTCGGCATTCTCAGCTATCATTAATTAAACGTTGTCGATTGCAAGCGCATTTTCTACGTTAAGTTTACGATGTTGTGTCGTATTCTTGAGAAAATTGGCTTCTACCAGACGGTCATCCCAGAGGTGTGACGACGACTGTTGGCCAGTGCATAATGTAACACGACCAATGCTGTGAGAGGCAGGTTCGCTGTTTCCAACTTAGAAAAGTTCCAATACGACAAGACTCACGTTGAAACAACATACACCAATATGTAACACAAACGAGTAAAGGTGGGACAAAATGCGACATGTCAACGTTGTTTCGAGCACATGCCATCACGATCACGTTCAGCATCGCCATCGCCTCTCCGATCATTCCCGTCATCTCTCATCGTCATCACTCATCATTGTCACCACTCATATTAGACCCCCTAGCTATGGGGTAGCGTTCCGCTCCTAGAGTGGAAAACCTCCCCACTTCATCATCAGAATATATCTGTTGTTGTTGTTGGGATGTAAAACTATCGCAGGAAAAATATTGTGCAATCCACATTCTTTGTGGTGTAGTTTTTGTACAGAGAATCACCGTCGCGCTAACGTTCCCCTCTTTGATGTTGATCGGTCAGCAAGGAATGTGCGTTATATTTACGCAGTGCGCTCCCCGCTTTGAACAACAACAACAATAAATGATGACGATGAGATGGGGTGTTTCACCGCGGTGGTGCGGTACCCTACCCTATTGCACTTGGAACATTATGTGAAGATGATGAAGGAAGGATGAAAATACAAGAAAGAACTAAAGCGTCTGGAGCAATCCCGTGGACGACAGGAAGTCCATGAACAGGTGAAGAACCAGACGATGGAGCTCTGAGGTGTCCCCACACCACTTTTTCATTTTTTTTTGTTTTTTAATGAAATACCATGTGGCAGACCTTTCCTTCTAATAAATATATATCCCCCCCCCCCCCGTCGATGGAGCACAGGATCTTCATAGGGGCCAATGAGCGCAGCTAAGGTGAGCGGCCGCGCTTTGCAATTTCACGTGTAACCTACCGCTATATCTCTCAACTTCAAAGAATTTTCTCTTTGGTTCTTATTTACGCTAGAGGTTAATGATTCGACTGCTGCATATAGCTTCTCATAATCAGAAGGGGGCAGGGTTTGATTCCACATATCCAGATAATAAAAGCAAACGGCTAAGGAGGATAGCCAGAGCAACATTCATGGAGGAATGACGGGCAGATAACAACAACAGGAAATTAATGTACAACAACAACAATGTACAATTAATTAATTGTAATTAACAATAATATACAAATTCCTCATCCAACGAAAACAATTGCACTAAGATGTAGCCACAAGAACCCAATCAGAACGACAAGCTCGATCGACAACAGTCAGACGTAGCAAATTTGCAGAGTGGAGTCGGCAAAGCAAGAGGCCATCGCAAGTTACAACAAAATGCGTAATTACTAACCTGAGAAAGGAACAGGGCATGAGTGAACATGTTCGCAGTGCCGACTCCCGATGGGCGGCGAAGTTGTTCGATGTTATATGCTCTTTCTGGAGGGTCATGTGATTTCCGGGAGCTGCAGATATCCGCCTCGAAATCCAGTTGCTGGCGGATATCAGATGCAAAGACATGCAGGTTATCATGCTGACATGTATGATAGGTATGGAAGGTGATCCTCCGAGAAGCTGGACTGTCTTAGATGAATCGATCCTTCCGTGGACGTACGGAAGTGTTTTCCGTAAAAGAAGAAAGATCTGAGAAAAGAACTGGGCGTGAGTGAACATGTTAGCAGTGCCGACTCCCGATGGGCGACGAAGTTGTTCGATGTTATATGCTGTTTCTACAGGATCATGTGGTATTCAAGGGAAGGTAAATTATAATAATTAATTTAATCATTAATGATTACATTAAACATGAGTAGATTGTGACACAAACACGTTTAATTATTAACCTTTCACATTTCTAGGGGAAAAAATTGGTAAATTGGGGAACATGTACGGTCCCCTCCCCATTCTAGTTCCTTCACCATGAAATTTACTTCCCAGTACTGCAAATATCCTAAACATCCGTGCATTTAGAGCCGAAACGTATTAATGCCTGTGGCAAAGCATCTTCTCCCAAAAAGGATTAAAAGCACTCTTTTTTGCGTGTGTGGGTGTAAGTCGTTCGCCAATCGTAGCTTTTGAATATTAACGAGGATGCAATTTTCCAATCCTGCGTTTAGTAACTATTTGCTATTTGTGAAATACGTAGTTTATTGCCACCTCTTCAATCGTCGCGAAATAAGGGAAATTTGGTACAGAATAGAATAGAATAGAAATAGAAAGAAAAAAATAGAAACGTACCAAATTTGATTTCACTGATCGCTATAGCTTCTCCGGCATCTGAATTTTGCGATCCCCAAGTCATGGGCAAATAAAGCTTCCAGCCTTGTATCCATAGAAGGAGGACATTTCTGCGACGCCTGCGACTCAATAGCTCCCTACAGACATGCAGATGAGGTACGCACAGCCCGAGCGGTCAATCTTTGGCGCTCAACATGCATATTACACGCTCATCTATTACAGTTGCTCAAGTCTAAATTGAACTTTTACTAACCCAGCTGATATTAGAATTTCCTTTAGACACTCACTTTCGTCAATTGAACGTCGACAGGACTCATTCGTCCGCGTGTCTCTATTGCAGACAGTCGCTGTATATTCCCTGACGTTATTCAGGATTGCGCAACCTACCTTCTATTTCTGGATGCTACTGTCTTGTATGGAGCAGACATAAACAACAACAACGTTATCGTTATAATGATTATAATGTTGATGTTCAGGGAGTTTCATCGCCACAGGGAGCAGACGTTGTTCCTGAAGGTTCTTGTTTGTTATATAAATTTCCTGTTCGTTAGTATGCTCCGTGACCTACGCTTTTACGTAAACGTCCTGAAGTGACTGGTCTCACGCTAAGCTTTGCTGTGAACTAATTAATTTCAAGCAGTTAATTACTGCAGTTGTTACGTTTAGAGTAATGAATATTACTCTAAACGTAACAACTGCAGTAATTAACTGCTTACTTACAAAATACTTACAGAAATGAGTAACTATAACTGTAATTCAATTACAATTTGCTGTAACGTGTATGCAACGAACAGCAAATTCTGTTGTGGTTTAATGATTGCGTAGTAAACTTCTGTTTGCGACATTGTTTCTTTCCAGAGACCGAGTCTGTCGGTTCTACTGCGATCAAGTTTTTTATTTTTTATAGCTGCTGACCCTGCACAAGTTTTCGCATTCATTTCAAATATGACATACTCAAACAAGATTGTAGCTGTTCGTGTGAAAGCTTGTCACACCGAATCAATTATGTAGATATTGAACCTCTCTTTTTCATAAAGTGTTTTAAGGGTGGTATGTATGCACGACTTTAACGATATGTACCGCATTTAGACCCATATATAGCGACTTATTTTTACATCCACGTTTGAATTTCTCCTATTCAGGTGTTCTGTTTTTTGCACGGGAGTTTGGAAGACATGTTCGTTTTTCGTTTTTCACAGACATGTTTGTATACTGTAGTTCTACGTAGCATTCTGCTCAATGAGCGGAAGTCATCCCCATATCATCGTCATCATGTATCTGTCTCTCTCTAGTTCACTGTGTAAAATACGAACTTCTTGCACGAACACAATTATTTTTAAGTATGTTGCGCGAGACGCTGGCCACTTTAAACGGACACCACCTGAAGTCACTCAAGAGTAACTCGATTACATTTGATAAGTCACTGTAACTGAATTACTTTTCGGTTTCGGTAACTTTTCCTGTAATTAAGTGAATTGCTTTCGGATTCATGGAACTGTAACGTACTTACCTTTTCTGAGTAACTTACATAACTCTGATACTAAGTGACATACAGTTCCATAGTTTTTTCTACTAGTATAGTCGTCAGCTACAAGTTTCTTTTTTGTTTTTTTTTCCTATCGAGTTTCGCCGCTCACCTTGAAAAGGCAGTCCAACTCTGACAAAATCAATTGCATGTCGTACGCGTAATTCAACACGCTGACAAAACGCGTACTGGATTTCGATACACTCTGCGTGATAGTGTAAATGTTTCGCGTCGCCCGCATTTATGTAATGCGCAGGGAGCGCTAATTTCATTGCAGTTTCGCGAATAAAAGGTTTGTGCTGTTACAAGAGGTAAATTTCTAATTCGACGTTCGGATCACGAATTGTAGAGATAAAACTGGCGACCACGATGGTTGACTAACAGGGATAGAATGTACATTACTCGAAAACTCGTGCAGGTTCTAGCGGGTTATAAATAACGTCATCTCACCTCATTTATTGACGTGAAAACGTCTTTATGTTCGGTTCGGTAGCCAGGTCAAAATTTTCGATGCAACGAAATTATACCGAATTTCATGAAGCGGTAACTCGGTGAGTAATAAACCGATAGCAACCAACCGGCTAAATTCAGATAGCTTACACATGTAAGATTCTAGCTAACAAGGTCATTGCGGCGGCTGGCGCAATCTCTGGGTGTGGTGGGCGCGTGCGAAAGAGACGGAAATACAGGGGTACGCGTACCTTGCGGGCAGTCTATCTCGCGAACGCGTGAAGCTAAGACGCCGATCGAGGTGTCGTTCGAAAGCGCTTGAGAAGTTCTACTTCGACATTAAGCGATATCGGATTCAACGACAATAACCAAAATTGCAAAGCTTATAATAAAAGTAATACTATAAATTTGCAAAGTTTCAATATAAAATTTTGCCAGAATGTCGGCATATATATGAAACTAAAATATGATCAGAATCGAAAGAAACCGGCTATCAGAAGAAAGGGCGGCAAGAGAGGAACCCAGAAAGTCCCCAATGTCCAGCACCGAGCGATCGAGAGAGCTTCGGGGCCGCCAACGAAGATTAGCGGCGGAGCCAAATTCGACTGTCGGCGCGCACAGCGGGACCTTGCCCTCTACCAGCGGGGCAACTTGGATTTGTGCGAGCGTGAAAGTGAACTAAAACGACGATGGGGTGCATCCAGAGGGGAGGCTCAGCACCGCGGAGGAGCCAGAGCCGAGCAAAGGAATCGGAGATCGTGACGTTTTCGTGTAAAACGTGGTAAAAAACGCGAAGAAACACTGACGGACAGAGGACGCGTTTTACTAGCAACGAATACAAATAAGACAGTGACGACCAGTCTAGACTGCCAAATCCTGTCGACATCTGCTGGTCCTACCAACAACGTAGCAAAAAGCCCCAATTCCTTTCAAGAGCTACCACGTACTCCAAGATCGTGAAAGACAGTGTAGTGAAGTCGGCATTAAGATCACCCTTGTCGCGACCTTGTAACCACATGTGCCTCGAAAGTCTTTCTCTTCAACTTGAAAAGGTAGTTCTCTGCAAGGATATCCCCACCCGAAAATTATTTCCATAGCCAGACATATTTTACTTTCCCCAAATGCTCTCTGTAGTGCTTCGGCCACAACCACGGAAAAGAGTGGAAAAGTTCTGAGCATTCCGCATTCGCACGGTTTCGTTAACTGGGCAAAAAGGTGGCTGCGTTCCATGCAGTTGAAGTGGTCTATCGGTGTCCTTATAAACTGTCCAGGCTAATTCCTAAGGTCAACCGACCTAGACAAGGCGCCGGTAAACCACCCCAATCTACTGAGTGAAACCCCCGAGACACGGGATAGAAAAAAGGGACTGAGACTGTGTTGTGTCGTCCCTTTTTTCTGTCCCTGTGTCTCGGGGGTTTCACAGCTACACTGTGCACTCACCCTTATTCATGTCACCTCAATAGGTTTGTTGCGTGCAATACACAAGTTGTGTATTCCCTGCCGTTGAGTTGTGGCAGGTCAGTACATACTCGTAGGTCAAGACCTCAAAGTGCATCAACGAACGCCTTCGGCAGCATAAAAAAATGCATTGAGTCTGGCGCACTTGACATGGCCCAGACACTGAAAAGTTATTTGGACTCATGTCCGAACAGTTGTCACCCCGTCTTCGCAGCAGTGGTCAAGTGGAGTCACCCCACCCGCCGCGGAAAGGAGATTATCGAGGCGACCTTCATTGAGCGCGCGGACAACAATATGAGCATGAAATCTGTTAACCTGTCATCGAAATCCCCGTTGCAAAATAAAACTACTGTGAATGCTATCTGACTCTAAAATGCGCAGTCGCGCTCGAGATACTCGGAACGGCGCACTTAGACTAACCTGGACAATGCAAATACCGAACTTTGACTAACCTAATAATAAGCTACAACCAACATGCTGCTTCGTCGTGTCTGCCCTGCTAAGCCTAACGGCTGCTAAAATGTGGCTTTCGAGAGCTAAAACGACTTGGACAGACATCGAAAACTCGTGAATTTGAGAGGTTAAATAGTGCTGTTCTGTGTTTAAACACGGCATATCATCTTACGAAGCATCTCCTCGATTTTCCTTGTTTCGAGAACGTGAATTTCGAGAACGGGGATTTCGCAACCGGGAATATCGAGGTCCTCCCATCGGAAGTGGCCTTTGCGTGGCGAAGGATTTGGCAGTCTAGACTGGTCGTCAGTGTCTTATTTGTATTCGTTGCTAGTAAAACGCGTCCTCTGTCCGTCTTAGCATTTGTCAATCAACCAACACGCTTTACATCCTCTCATAGTCATGTAAAACACTACGGCTCAGACACGACTCAGCCCCATTTTTTTTTATAATACGTTAAAGGCCCTTGATGGCATTACATAACGAAGGGAGGGACACGTCACTGTACTACGAAGCAAATCAAGAATACATTGTCCTACACAGTATGCATCTTTATGGGAACATATTGCAATAGAAACAACAAGAAAGAAAATACTCGTATTTAAAAACAGCGAAATAACAAAAATTGGTGGGATATGTTTAATATGATTGAACAAAAAAAGAGAGGGAAAGGTTTGCCATAACAGAAAATGCAATAATGAAGAAAAAGTACTTACTCACAAATAGGGGGATATAAATTAGCACTCGATATTAAAATAAGTTACAGTGCCACGATTTGTAACTAGCATTATTACCCAGAATGTTTAGATACAGCTGTCATGAATTCTTGTTGGTCATGAATTACAGCAATGCTGGAGATCATTCCAGTACTTGGGAATTCGGTATCCAAAAGAGTTGAAGAAATAATCGTGATAGCTGCGACAAATCGTAGTTTCTGAGATTTATTGTTACACTGACACACAAAATTGCGGCGGCATTTCGATCTTCCCTCGTGACAATAGAGAGTTTAGTAAAACATACAAGTTTTAGGATAACGTTTCCGAAAATATGATACTAAGCCAATTGCCTGATTTCTTTGAGTGAATGACACCGCGTTGCTGATATCTGATTGACTGACAGCGGTACTTATCGATTTCCTAAAATTCCCTAATGTCAAGTGGGCTACGGATCGACCCGACCTAAATCCCTTCTCTTTTCTTCCCCCTAAATATTCCCTTCAATGGGAGAGGACTCCGTATTCATTAGGCGGCGTTATGCATATTCCGCAACACCCGCAGAATTCGTATAGGAGAAGGCAGATGGGGTGTGTGTGAGCTCGCTTTCCCGGGAGTGGCGAAACGCAGGGAGTCCAAGCAGAAAACGAACAAGTTTGTTTCCGACGCCGATTGCCTCATTCGTTGCAGCGAATGTTCGAGGTGTGAAAAAACAGACACATGGACTGTGAGAATAAGGGTGCCCATCATGGTGAAACATAGCGATGCATTGCATCGCTTGTAACGTGAACAACTCTTTGTTTTATTTCCGCTTCATGATTTCTATTAGAAATGATTATGATTCTATGAATGATGATTACTATACTGAAAATAGAATCAATGACGATAAGAAGGGAACAAATAATTGCAATCCGCTCTGAATTGTCCGAAGCACAATTTCCCTGTGGTTTTCACAACGGCCATAGCACACACTAACAGAGTTAAATGCTCTAAAAACAGATGGAGGTGACGTGTTATACCTGACCGCTCTGAACACAGAACTTTTACCGGATGACACGCTCAATGCTGACCAGCAATCCGAATGATATCGTTATCTCCCCTGATTTCTGGTAGAAGTGAGCCTTTTTGTGACACTTTTGGTTTAAAAGTTGATGTAGTATCAGGTGATTATTATATCGCTCGCGGTAGGCGCCATGTGCGTGTTTTTTCAGACATATCTTCGCATCTAGTAGGGCCTGTTCCATACTGAGTGGTCTACTAAGATGTCTTAGTATGTATTTTGCTGTAAAAACGCATATTTGATTCGCTGGTTGTCTGAAGAAATTGGGGCTCAGTCATGTCGGAGCTGTATAGTGTTTTACATGAAAACGTCACGACCTCCGATTCCTTTGCTCGACTTTGGTTGCTTCACAGTGCTGAGCAACCCCTCTGGATGCACCCCATCGACGTTTTAGGTCACTTTCACACTCGCACAAGGTCGAAGGCCCCGCTGGTAATAGTTGCCTCGCTGTGCGCGCCGGCAGTCGAATTTGCCTCCGCCGCTAATCTTCTTTGGCGGTCCCGTAGCTCTCTCGATTATTCGGTGCTGGACTTTGAGGGTTCTTTGGGTTCCTCTCGAGCTGCCATTTCTTCTGATTGCCGTTTCTTTGGATTCTGATCATATTTTAGTCTCATGTATGCCGACAATCTGGCAAAATTTTGTAATTTAAATTTTGTAAATTTATAAAATTTTGGTTATCGTAATTTAATCCGTCTAGGTAGAACTTCTCAATCGCTTTTCAACGACAACTCGATCGGCGTCCTAGCTTCACGCGTTCGCGAAGTAGACTGCCCGCAAGGTACGCGTACCCCTATATTTCCGTCTCTTTCGCACGCGCCCACGACACCCGGAGATTGCATCAGCCTCCGCAATGACCTGGTTAGCTAGAAGCTTACACATGTAACCTATCTGGAGTTAGCCGGTTGGTTGCTATCGGTTTATTACTCACCGAGTTATCACGTCATGAAATTCGGCATAATTTCGTTGCATTGAAAAATTGACCTGGCTACTAAACCGAACTTGAACATTTTCACGTCAAAACAAGCAAGACGAGGACGAACTACGCGTTGGGCCTGATATTTCAGCACGCTTAGGGTGACGAGGTTCACCACCGGATTTTTAGAAGGATAAGAGATGAACTGGGCAGATTGGCACATGACAACATTAAAGACGACGAATGTCACAGAAAGGGAACTGTCGAGCGTTTAGAAGGATGTTCGTTCCACGACGGTGCTGAGGAAAGAAATCACAGAGTGGAACAAGGCTTGGACAGTAGAAGGATGGTCAGTTAACTAAAGTGCTATACATTAGTCCTTTTCAACTGACTATCTTTAGTCCCCATTTTATTTTTCCTTACACCAGACCAAACCAACTGCCTACCTTTCTTGTTATGCTGCTGAGTCGTTGACCTGTTCTAGAAAAAGACCACATTGAGGAAGTTCTCTCACGTATTAGGGAGCAATCATTAGAAAGAAAGGAAGGATAGTCCGAAGTTTCAAAACATGTACCACGTGAAATCCAGTTGAACATAATCTATTCCTGTACTTTAGTGTACCAATAATTGTCCATTTATATTCTTATTAGAGTGCAACTTGACGACAGGGACGAAGAAAAGACACAGAAAACGCCCCTTCCTTGTCCCTATCTTCATATTACGCTGAAATGAGAATGTTTAGCTATTGCACCCCGCTTCTGTTCTAGTACATCTTTTATGTATTACTTTGTGGGTACGCAGCGCTACGGCCGGGCCACGTAGCAATTACCATTTAGTATTTACTGCACGCTTCCTCTGCAAACGATTCATCGCGCCGTTGGTGACAGAAGAGGGTTCATCCCCCTGACTACCTGCTCGAAGGCTATTTCTTCCTCCTAAGGGACCCGAATATTCTACTTGTGCCGCCGTTCGCTTAAATGTTCAAGACGCCTTTCCTTATCTTTCGTCGGGCAGGCATACAAATGATCGTTCGTATCAGTAAGTTGCCGCTGCGTACGCGCAGTGCCACCCTATAGAGCGGTTTGAATTAATGATCCACTTGCATGGAGCCCCCGTATCTCGTGAACGCAGTACCGGCACTTTTCAAAAATTTATATTAAATCCTTGTCTAGGGGTTAAATTACAGGTATTTATAATAAATCGCTGGAAACTGTGTGACTTTGTCTACTAGAACACATGTGCGCAGATATCGCAAGCTGTGGCAACGGTATAGTCCAATAATATTCTGGCTACAACTAGATTTGATGTGCAGGTGCATAACAACTAGGTTCCAATTTGTGATCATTTACTTTTGCCTGAATAATCACGCATGAGACTCCTAAAAGCACTGCCACATGATTTGATTTCCTCATATCAAATGCATATTGTCTGTTTCCAAGGCATACATGGTTCTAGCTGCCGGACGGGTATAGATAGGGGCTACAGCAGAAACTCAACGGTCGGACAGGAGCTGCGGCGAGGGTATACAGGCGTATGTTGGCGAGCCGGTGGAGGTCATTCCGTTCTGAGAGCGACCCCTTCTGGTACCAGGGCGTAGATGTTGCGTGGAGAAGATTCAGGGCTCATGGGCGACTTATCTGGAGCCGCCGACAGTGGTAGCGACAAAGCCCGCGAAAGCTCCTCGCGAATCAGTTGACGAATAAGTGTCTGTAGAGTATCCGTGTCCAGCTGCGTTGTCGTGGAGTACAACATAGACTTAGGCGACTGGGACGACGACGCATGCAGAAAGCGAATGTTCCTCTTCTTTTGAAGAGGAACATCCATCACGCTCCATCCATCATCCATCCATCACGCATCCATCACGCTCGTGGCGGTAGAACGGTTCTTCTAGGAGGCGGTACTGGAGCGCTTCTTCCGCGATACATTTGGCGATGTTGGTTATTCTCTCTTGTTTGACGTTGGGCCTGCCCTGTTACAAAGGGGCCAGAACATGTTCGATGTACGCCGCGTAGCTTTCCCCCGGTTGTTGAGGTGCAGCATCCGCCTTCCGCATTGTCGAAACTCAGATTCATGGTTTTCGAACCAAGCTCTGGCAAGGTGATCCAGATAGAATACGAGGTTGCACAGTTGTGTCGCAACGTCCCACTTTTAGACATGCTCGCGTAACCATAGGGAGTGAGCCAGTGCTCTATGTCCTGACTGGCTGCCCCTGAAAATACTGGGGATCCTGCTGATATGTGGCAGGTATGGTGCAGATTGGCGGCGATCGCCCGCGACGAGAAAGTGTTGCCGTGGTCGACAGCGGCGGGCAATACATCATCATCCATACTTCTGGTGTTAGAGGTGTCATTTAGAGAAGCAACCTGCCGTATCTAATCTCGTGCGTGGTATGAACGATGCGCTCCAAGGTGTAAGGGAATAGATAACTACTGGGTACGGGGGACCAGGGCACACCTCCAACAAAATGTAACTTTGGAGAAATGGGAAGATTACAGCTCGACCGAGTATGAATCCATGAGGGGAGCGGATGAAGATGAAGGAGAGTACGATGCAGATGAGAGTCCTGCCTCACAATATATGGCGTTGCGCGAAGCATGAGGTGATCCCCCCCCCCCCCGAAGCATGAGGTGATTTCATCGTCATAACATATGTAAACATAAAAGAATCGAGACGTTAGTCCAGACACAGTGCTGGCTGACTACACTCCAGTTTACGTAGCGTGTGGAAAAATAAATGTACAGCAAGTACTTATTCAAGACTGTCTGTGCCTGTCTCCCTCATATGGTGATCGGAAGGCAGAGCATTCGTCAAAATCTCTCCATGGCTCAGCACTCAGCCAGCGCAGGGCAGATCCCTGAACAGAGACCGCCTTCGACTTCAACTCCTTCAGTCCGTACCGACCGTGCACGGACGGCCAGAATAAATCACATTTCCTTCTGATCATTCGACATGAAGGTTGTTTGTGCCGGAGTCCTTCATACTGGTGACCCGAAGGCAGAGCATTCGTCAAAATCTTTCTATGGCTCAGCACCCAGCCAGCGCAGGGCAAATCCCTGAACAGAGATCGCTCTCGACTTCAACTCCTTCAGTCTGTACTGGCCGAGCACGAACGGCCAGAATAAATTACATTTCCTTCTGATCATTCGACATGAAGGTCGTCTGTGCCTGACTCCTCTTCATTTGATGACCCGAACGACGAACACTATGTTTGATGTAATTCAGCCATTCACCATCCCAAATTTTTCAGTAAGCCAGCAGCAAACCACCTTCTCGGAGGAGAGTCGCAGCGGGACCCCTGTTCCACCGGGAACCCGCAGGTAGCTCACAGCACGTTCAGTTTCCGACCTCCACCTGCTTGACGATGGTCCTCCCAGGCATTTGTCTGGCGCAAACAGCATTCACGCTCTCGTACCTGTCACGGTACAGTCGCCCACCCAGCAACAGTCACTCATTGTAATCAACAACCACTCAACGCAATCAGCATTCACACGTCATCTCTGGGACCCGCCCGGAATACAGCGCGCAAGTTCATGCCACCCCCGCTGCTGCTGCATCAACTCACACGATCACAAACCGTGTGCCCAGCCGTCCATCACTGACGAGTCGTCCTCATTCTCTTCTTCGCGGTATCGACGCTGACATCAACCGCATGCACCGCTCCGCGTCTGAGTGGGGGAGTGATGTGGCAACCCGTGGACGACGACGACGCGCTTCTGATGCCGCGCTCCACTGCGCCTGCCAGCCAGTTCTGCCGATACCGTCCTAGCGTGAGGCCACGAATACCTGCCCGTTGAGACATTCCATCACCGCCGGTCAGGACTCATGTAGGGGAACACCATGTCCTCTACAATATCAAAAAAAGCAGGATAAAAGATAAAAATAAAATAAAAGACCGAAAAGATGGACAGGAGGCGTGTCAAGCAAAACGAATCCAAAGTTCAATCAGATTTCAGTTGTGTTGAGCTCCCTTAAGATGTAACAACACGGAATGCCGTTATGCATGGGGACGCTTGCAGGCAATGTAGCATTATACCCAGGCTGTCTTCAGTGATCATTGAAACCAATAAAAAAATCATTACCCATTGAACACCAAGCGTCAGGGGGTGTTGGGTTCAATTACACGCTTGGTAGTGTGCTACGCTCATCTTCAATGGTCATTGGCTTCAAATGATGACAAGGGTATTAAAGTCGCGACTTAAATCCCCATTTTTTTCTTTTTCTATCACATCACATCCCATCATCTGGCTGTGTGAAACGTATAAGTACACTGCGGTGAAACGAGGTGTCGAGGCGATGAGAGCTACCTCATCCTCAGCGTCACTGCCCCAGCGTAGCGAAGGCATCTGGTGTGGAAAGAAAAACATACATTTGAAGGTGCCGACAGCCAGAAGAGGATCCTGTGAAAGCTTTACTTCCAAAGAACGTTAAAACAAACAGGCGACAAAGGGCTCCTGCGAGGCTTCACAAATCGTAATGAAATTAGGCTCCTTCACTGTGGAGTGCGAAATCGATGCCGCATGGAAGATAAAAAGAAAAGTGATTGCGCCGCAGAGAAAGGACGCCGTAGGAACCCTCTTTTGTCGATCTCCTCTTTCCCTTCCCGGATGCATAGCGGTACCACTTTCGTTGCATTTCAAGAGGCTATACTTGCACCAGTAATTGCTATTCCACGCTCTTCCAATCTCTTTCATAAGGCGAGTGCTTATCGTATTATGTAAATCATTTTCAATACAGGTCTCTACGATACAGTGTTTTAAGTAACGTCAGTTGCAGAGACTGAGACATTTGAACCTCACCAATGCCCATGCAATGATCTGATCGTTGCAGTGTTTTAAATCTCGTCACAGTCAAAACAAAATGTTTGCGACACTCGCAACACATTCGCGAGAAGTTATTTTTCACTTTTTTCCCCTACATAGTCGTGTTCAACTCAGGAAGGAAAAGAAATCTAGTCCGTCAACTACATATGCCGTTGAAGATAAGGAGACGCAATAGCGCGCCAGGGGAAATACTGCAGCGCCACCATGCGCCATCAGTGGGGGAGCACACTTTCTGTCGCAGTGTAGTGTCATGTGGCCAGTCTTAGCAACCAATACGGAAGCAAGGTGAGTATGATGGATTACATTATGTGGCGCAAGGACGCAGCGTGACCGCACTGTGTCCAGGCATCCTATCCGCGGCACAGTAATATTTTGAGAGCTGACGAACTAGATTTCTTTTCCTTCTTAAGTTAACACAACTATAGATCTGTAGTAACTTGACCCGTGGTAAGCGGGCTCACATCTCCATATTTTTTCACCTTCCATCATCATCACCACCACATTCGCGAGCATTCTGCTAACGGCATCGAGCACTTTACAGAGGGGAAACATTGAAAATGAATCTCCAGTCGATATCTCGGCAGAGCATGCGCTGTACGGGTGCCGTTTTGAACAACAACATATATATTCTGATGATGAAGTGGAGAGGTTATCCACTCTAGGAGTGGAACACTACCCCATAGCCAGGGTGTCTAATATGAGTGGTGACAACGATGAGTGATGACGATGATAAGCGATGACGATGAGAGATGATGGGGATGATCGGAGCGGCGATGGCGATCCTGATCGTGATCGTGATGGTGGGAATGCCCGAGAGCGCTGTTGGGGTCACAATGAGTCCTTTAGGCACGTCGCCTCAAAAAAAGCCAACTACATGACGTAAGGCCGCCCTGGAGTGGGCCGCGGTGTCCCAAGGGCCGAGGATGCTCGACAAGTTGAAGGGGCGGCAGCCAAGGGTGGCAAGCTGTGACTGCAGTATACGCCTCTCGTTGATATAGGTCCGACAGCGGAGGAGTATGGGCTCTACGTTTGCAGTACACCACACTCGTTGCACATAGGGCTAGCCTCACAGCCTAGCTGGTAGCGATAGAACGGAGTGAAGGCTACATTCAGATGTAGCCTGTGGATGAGCGACATCAGGGGACGAGGAAGCTTTGCAGGCAGCCGGCATGACAGCGTTGGGTCTTGACTTCCCAAAGAGGCCCTAGGCCTTTTTTTCTCTTTTAAATCAATCAATCAATCAGGCCCTAGATGGAATGTCGTGTTGCCACTGTAGGGTAGACCAGGAATCGGACAAAGGGGAGGACCTGAGGAGGGATCTTCTGACTCCTCTCGAGAGTATAATGGGCATAGAAGGCCGTTGCTGATGTGCAGCGGCAGCGGCAGCGTCGGCCTCGTTCGCCGGTTCCCAGTTGCCGGTTCCCAGTTATTCCGCAATGCCCCGGAACCCACTGAAAGGCAACGGAGTGGGAGCGATTTTGTAGGAACTTCAGGGCGCACAGGATATCTATCACCACTGAGGAAAGGGAACCGCGGATGCCCATGTTTTTAATCACAGGAGAGCTGCTTTGGAGTCGGTATAAATTACCCATTGCTGCGGTTCACAGTCTTCCGCCTATGTCAAGAATGTCTCGATGTCAAGAATAACAAGATAGCATAAACTTCAGCGGATGTCGATGAAGCACGGTGAGACAGACGACACCCACGTGTAACGGACTCTGATGGAATGGCAAAGGCTGGAGATGAAGAGTCCCTGGTCGACGCTCCATCCGTGTATACAGCGGGACCGTTGCAGCATTGAGCCTCGATGAAGTCAATGGTAAGCTGCCTAAGGATAACATCAGGATAGCTCTTTTTGTTGTTCTTGAGTCCGGGTATGGAGACAGTGAATAGCGGCGATGGCAACGTCCATGGAGGCACTTTGGGTGCCGTCGGGTCGACTATGAATTTGGGGATATTAGGTCTGAATGATGTTACAGCAGTATGAACCGTCGCGTTCCGTCTAGCGTGAAGCTTGCGAATCAGAGAGTGGCGTTTATGATGGGCACGTAGACGCAGATAGTGGAGTGCAGTTTACCGAGTACGGAGAACCTCGATAGGGATGTCCCTGGCCTCAGCCACTACTAGGCGGGATTCAGCGCCTCGCGGGATAACCGGGACATACCCGAAGGCTTTGCGCGAGCAGGGCTCGAATCCTTTGTACCAGTGTCTGAGGAAGTCCGTTCAGGACGGGAAAACTGTACATTACTGAGCCACGAACCAGGGCACTGAGCAGCATGAGGAGATCCTTCTCGTCTCGCCCCCATCTCATACCTGCGAAGTGACGAATCACGTTGACCCAGCGTTGGACTTTCTACTTTCTTTTCAAGAACATCTATGTGGCGCTTCCACGAGAAATTGCATGATAGAGTTACGCCGAGAAACTTGTGATGTGTCACCTGCTCCAGTGGGCTTCCACCAATATACAGGCGACATCTATGCATGGTGCCGTTTTGAACTGCAGCTGCGACACATCAAAATCAGACTGGTGCATATGCCATCGACGGCGCATGTAGGTCTTTGTAGTGTGAAACGAAAATTAAGAAGTTCGACACTTGTGGGACCACACAAGCGCGACCACGGGCGGCGCTTCGGTAACATGTACTCGTAAAACAGAACTTCGCCACAAAAGACGCTCACGTGACGAGGGCTGCCGTCTGTATTTCAGTGATACTACGTTAGTAGTAATAGGTGGTTGACAGTTGCGGGCATCCCCGCCAGGGCAGCGCCACCGTCGCCCCTGCGCCAACTTTTTTCGCGATTTTATCCCGTGGGTGGCAGGCGGCGCTCGGGTGGAGGGCTGCGCGTGCGCTTACCCTCGCACATTTTTCAGCCTAGCCCGACTTCTTTCACCATTGTTTCCGCCTGGGCCGACTTCACTTTCAAATTTTTCTTGCTACAACAGGTGTGAAGTAGACGTTAACATGCAAAGGATAGCCATACACAAAAGTACAAGTGAAAATATATTTATTAAAGTCATTAGTGCCGGGAATTATTATCACACACCATACACAATATTTTTATTAAAAGTAACCATACATACAAGTTTTCAATTAATCAGAACTAAATTGGTATAGCACATTATAAAAAGTCTAACATTATTATATGTGAGCACCATAGTGTTTTAATTACAAGGGTCTGATAGATGTACGTAACCTCAAGCACAATAGCCAAGCTAAGTTGAATATTCCAATACGGCACAAATTTATTGAATCAGATTCGATCGGTGGTCGGTACATTGGCGGAGGGCAGTGCATTCATTTATCGTCACACATTTTGCAGCCTGGGCCGACTTCTTTCGCCATTTTCTCACCTGGGCCGACTTCATTCATAAATTTTTCCGCTACGACAGGTGTGCAGTGGGCGCTTTACGTGCAAGTATAGACATGCAAAGAGGAGTCATACACAAAAAGTACAAGTTGAAATATATTTATTAATGTCAATTATATTGCCAATAGTGCTGGGAATTGTAATGACAATAGTGCTGCCAATTGTGATGCCAATCAGGTGAAGGAGAAAAACCGAGCCGAAAAACCTTCACGACCTGAAACAGAAGAAACAAAAGTCAGGACAATACGTGTAAAGAATATACATAATTTATTCGCTATTAATATTTCAAGTCATCAGATTCTGAAAGAAAACATAATATCAACATTCATCACATTGCTTACCAATTGTTCAATTACGGAGCCCCGCACCAACGACCTGAAAAATGACTTATTATAATATGAAACTACATTCGCATTCAATAATACATACAGTATTGAGGCCACACAGGATAATCTGAAAAAGACACATTTTAATATCAACACACTTCCATTATAGCAACAATAATCTGAAAGAGAATCTTGTTTAATATTCTACTTTCAATAATACATACATTGCGGCGGCGGCGGCAGCGGTGGACCCCAATAATCTGAAAGAAAATTTCTTTTATTATCATATTCTACTTTCAATAATACATACAATACTGAGGCCACATTGGATTATCTGAAAAGGTACATTTTAATATCAACAACCATACTTGAATCCATGGAAGACCATGGGACATGAACGACAAGAATGACACGAACACAAGAGGAAATTATATCTATAACACCACATTTAATCAAAGAAGATATGGATTATAATTACAAGTTCTGATAGATGTATGTCATTAATTGTGAACAGCAGAGACCCTGGAAGACCATGGGACAAGAACGACACGAACACAAGAGGAAATAAAATCGATAACACTACATTTGATCACAGAAGATATTCTTAATGAATATGATTACAATCAAAATTACAAGTTTTATTATAAAAAGTCTAATATTCCTATACGTGACCAATATAGTGGAGCTTTAATTACAAGTTCTGATAGATGTATGTAATTAATTGTGAACAGCAGACACCATGGAGGACCATGGGACATGAACGACAAGAATGACACGAACACAAGAGGAAATAAAATCTATAACATCACATTTAATCAAAGAAGATATTCTTAACCAAACAACAGAGGAGAATAATCTATCATTTTAACTATCATAAAATCATCCTCGTGACTTAATCTAATCCAACATCATACAATTTTCATTCTAAGAGACACTACAAACCTTACTTCATTTTATGAATCCAACACAGACAATAGATATGTTAAAAAATGAACTTCACCGCATAGCACGATCCTAGACAACAACCAGCTCTAATAATATCTGCACTGATTTGTTGAAGACGGGAGGCGTACGGCCTGTTTTGTGACAGTTATGAACATTTCGAACACGATAGGGAAGATAAGTCAATTATTCCAACAATGCGCAACTTTTAATTAATCGATTTCTTATTAAGTGAATAACATAGACATAAGGAAATAATGAGAAACATCAGAATCAACAGCTAGCATTAAGAGAGAGCCAAACCTGCAGCTCCTAGCCATCACGTACACAACAGATACATGAAATATCGAAACAATCTATCAAAACAAAAAAACATGACGAATTTAATACTGTGAATAGCACAGACTTAACGCTGAAGGACAGAGGTACACTCTAAGCGGCGCCAGAGGAAATAATCTATCATTGAACCATCATAAAATCATCGTCGTGACTTAATCGAATCGAACACCATACAATTTTCATTCTAACGAACGCTACAAACCTTACTTTGTTTTATGAATCCAACACCCAGGCACCATGAGAGGATCTCTGTTTTTCTTCAAAAGCCAGGAGACATTATCTCTCTGTCTATACGACCAAAGCACTGTGCATGCTTTATCACTGAAAGGCAGAGGCGGAGAGTTTTCATTTTCCCGGAGGGGGCAAGGGCGCACAGCGAAGCAAGTACTCTGGCGGGGGGAGGGGGATATGTTTATTAAGAAAAAAAAAGAAAGGAAAGGTAAGCCAGATGGATGTCGGCTTGTTATTCCAAAACAAAAAGTGAAAGGGGAAGTAAAAAAAGGCAAAGAAAATAAGAAAACAAAAAGAAGAAAAGAAAAGGAAAAGAAAAATGAAGTACACAAAACTAAAGCTGAAGAATCACACACTCTGGCGGGATCCTATGATGTATGCAGAACTGGTATAGAAATAAGAGGAAGGAAGAACAGAAAAAGCAAAACAAAAGAAAAAGAGAGAGAACGTAACCAGTGAACATGTGCAAAACTGAAGGCATTACGCCTTTGAAAACTAAGTGCAAAAAGAACAACATGTATTGAATCCTCGGTGTTTGACTCGAAATGCGCGCAAATAATGAATATGGTCAATGAAATGGAGCAGCGGGAGTTGAACCCGCTCCCAACGAATATGCGTTCCGAAGATCCTACCGTTACACCTCACTGGCAGCTGCTGGCACCTTGTCGACTGCTTCGTTTCATTGATCTGATTGCTTTGGGCGAAATTCAGGCTATGTGTTGTGTCATCCTCTGTTTCTTCGCCTCACCTTCCACAGTGATAATGAGTATGGTGGGCGGATACATATTTTAGAAATTTCAAGGTGCATTTTTGGGTTGGTGCCTCTTCGCTCTTTTGACCCGGGCGCGCCGAGCCCCAAAGGTTGGTGTCAGTCTCTTAGCGGGACTTCCCGGGGGAGGCGGCGCCCCCCCTAGTTCATGTTCCGGGGGGGCAAGGGCCCCCGCGCCCCCCCCCCCCCGCAGTCGGCGCCTATGCTGAAAGGGTTGGGGGCTATATTCCTTTTCATTCCTCCAGCAAACAGGGCGCTCTCCAGGTGATATAAGATAGTACAAACGCGATATATTTTATTGTGCAGCGCAAATAGATGCCGATATTATCCGTGGGGATCACTATCTTCTCACATCCTTTCCTTGAAACGTCAAAGTGGATGTGGAAGTCTTTCGTCAAAGTGGATGACATAGTCGGCTAGGTTTGTACAGAGGCAGTATTTTTTATTGAACATGTAGAGAAAGTCCAAATTATTAAATGATAGCAACAATACTCAATCAAAACCGAAAACAAATTTAATTACATAAATTTTTATAATATCTTGCAACAGAAAGTTTTATATAGATGAACCACACAGAAAAATCAAATGTGAAACACAACTCAGAAATATGAGGCATTCCCAACTCAGATTATTTTTACTGATGTCAATCGAGTGATCAATTGAAACAAATACAAGACAATAATTATTTCAGGCAGTAACTTTCTAAGCAAGCAAGAAATATTTAAAAGTTTACCTATAGAGGAAATCGACAGACACAATTAATACATCATGCATACATAATGCCGTCGTCACGGATGACCCTTTCGTCGAGTTTGAGGTAAATTTAATTCGAAAAATATTCGTAATAATCTCCATGGCACCAAGAATCCACATGGCATTGTAGTGTATAGAGCAAATATCAAATTAATTGATTGAAATTCTCTGTCATCGCAGAAGAGTGTTCGTCAAAGTGAGCAAACTAAAGCTTGCGTATTGTGAAATTACACATTCTAGAACACTGATCGTAAATCGCAACACCTGTTCAAATTTTAATTAAATTCTTATGGATGTCTGCTAGTCTCCACTTCTCCTGAATGTGAATCGATAAATTTTAGTATCTAAGCCACAATCAAATATCTTGTATAGTATGTGTGACTATATGCACAACTTTTTTCATCTATATCTTTAAAAAAATGCAAGAAATAGCGTGCAGTTTTGACTTTGAAAATTTAAAGAAGAAAATGATCTTTAGTGTGGAGTTTGCATTTTACCACCATTATGAGCTAAAAACTTCTAAAATTAAAGTATGGCCTTTCCATTTGTAGTGCGCGGATGCTATGACACTAAAATAAGGTGATAGTTTTTCAGTATGGCTACGGGAAACCTCGAGTGTATTTTGTGAATTGGATCTACGCTTATGTGTGACCAGCGCTGATCTGGTTATTATAATTAAGATAACATACCTTCCATTGTGTTTTTGCATAATGCCCATCTTCATTGTATATTGGTTAAGCATTTCTGATGACGGTTCTGTGATCCGCTTCTCCCAAAATCTGATTGCCAAAATTTCAATGACCGATCCTTCTCCGGCAAATCTATCCTTCGGTTGTTGAAGTTGTACAGAGTGTAGTCTGGTAAAACTTATTTGATGATTAGCTCTGATTCCATATGAGAATTCTTACACACAGTGTGGAATATTCGTTTCCTTAGCGATCATTGTTCTCAATCTAGCCATGCTAAATGCAAAGTGTTTTTCATTGTGGTGCATAGAATTCATTATAATGATGACAAAGATTACATTTATTATTCCAGTTATATGCTTGTTTATTCCGGTAAATTACAATGGCCCTATTCCAAACTCTGAAGTTTTCGTTTGTTGTCTTGATTTATGAATTCGGGATGTATTACATAATGATGTCTTATTATCGGTCGCTTGAATCCAGCGTTTAATAATGAAATGGATACGTTGTCGCCGCATTTGTATCGCTTCAGCAACTTGCACTTTGCTGCGACGAACTTGCACAATCGCTTATTGATGTTTCCTTTCTTTGTATGAAGATTCTTGAATGGCGTGCAAGACAGTATTAGATGAAAATCGTCCGGTGGTCCACCGCAGTTGATATGTTCGTTGAGTTTCAATAAGTGATGATACATCAGACCTTGTACAACAATATTGAACTTCTGCGCATTCGACATTGTTGCAAGAACTAGTAGAAGAAAATAATTGTGTTGCCGTGGTAGTGGAACATATCACGTGATAAGATTTTTATGTACTTTCCATCTCAATAGTTATGTGTAATTTTAACAAATCCGTAATGAATCGTGCGATATAGACCGCTTGAATATGATAATTTGATCTCACTGCTTTCTTGATGAATGTAATGCCCATTGCAATGATTGCATGTACATCTAGTGTATTTGTGTACATCATGTGTACATCTAGTGTAGGTCTAGTGTATTTCAATTCTTCATTAGCAAACCTCAAAAACTCCGCCATCAATCCCAGTGGCCCTTCCGACGTTGATGTGCAGATATTTTTCTAAGTATTGTAGATTCGGCATATAAATTCTTGCACCTTCAGTTCTGTAGTTTGTACCATATCTCCGAATACGACCATGTCTAGGATGTATTGAAATGCAGCGATTATGGAATCGTTTCGCGGCTCTTCTTTTTCGAAGCAGCTTTTTATCACATCTTCCCATGACTTATGGTAGCGAGTACAAAATCTGTCTATCTCTTCAATGTAGAGCAATTGTCTCTTCTGTTTTCAAGTGCGCGTCTACACTTAACTAGAAGCATATCTATGCTCATTTTATTGATTTTTTTTTACAATGTTATTAATATCCACCTGCCATGAGAATTATGGAAATTGATTTACAAAAAGATGTGATGAGTAAGAAAAAATGTGTGCTTTCAATGATTCTATGTACAAGACCATGCTAGAACCCTCACTTCCATAACTTGATGTTGGTGTTTTGGGTCGTCGGCTTTCATCCATCACTCACTTTATCGCTTGAACCCACTAGTTGATCTTGTTTATTCATTGAAATGACAAGTTTCTATACAGATTCTGTGGTGTATACACAGTGCTGGCTTAGAAATGATTTGTCTGACTTAATTGTTGTTTTGACTTTGTTTCAGGTTCGATTGATATTCTATGAGTTGGGCATTATGTATGCATGATGTATTAATTGTGTCTGTCGATTTCCTCTATAAAAAAACTTTTAAATATTTCTTGCTTGCTTAGAAAGTTACTGCCTGAAATAATTATTGTCTTGTATTTGTTTCAATTGATCACTCGATTGACATCAGTAAAAATAATCTGAGTTGGGAATGCCTCATATTTCTGAGTTGTGTTTCACATTTGATTTTTCTGTGTGGTTCATCTATATAGAACTTTCTGTTGCAAGATACTATAAAAATTGATGTAATTAAATTTGTTTTCGTTTTTAATTGAGTATTGTTGCTATCATTTAATAATTTGGACTTTCTCTACATGCTCAATGAAAAATATTGCCTCTGTACAAACCTAGCCGACTATGTCATCCACTTTGAGGAAAGACTTCCGTTTCAAGGAAAGGATACGAGAAGATAGTGATCTCCACGAATAATATCGGCATCTATTTGCGCTGCACAATAAAATATATCGCCTTTGTACTATCTTATCTGACCTGGAGAGCGCCCTGTTTGCTGGAGGAAGGATAGGAATATAGCCCCCAACCCTTTGAGTGATAAAGCATGCACAGTGCTTTGGTGGTATAGACAGAGAGATAATGTCTCCCGGCTTTGAAGAAAAACAGAGATCCTCAGATTGTGCCTGGGAGTTGGATTCATAAAACAAAGTAAGGTTTGTAGCATTCGTTAGGATGAAAATTGTATGGCGATTAATTTAAGTCACAAAGATGATTTTATGATGGTTCAATTATAGATTATTTCCTCTGTTGTTGTTTATGTGGTGCCGCTTAGAGTGTACCTCTGTTCTTCAGCGTTAAGTCTGTGCGATTCACAGTATTAAATTCGTCATGTTTCTTGTTTTGATAGTTTTGATCTGTTGTTTACGTAATGGCTAGGAGCTGCAGGTTTGACTCTCTGTTAATGCTAGCTGTTGATTCTAATGTTTCTCATTATTTCCTTATGTCTATGTTATTCACTTAATAAGAAACCGATTAATTAAAAGTTGCGTATTGTTGGAAAAATCGACTTATCTTCCCTATTGTGTTCGAAATGTTCATAACTGTCACAAAACAGGCGTACACCTCCCATCTTCGACAAATCAGTGCAGATCTTATTAGAGCTGGTTGTTGGCTAGGATCGTGCTATGCAGTGAAGTTCATTTTTTAACATATCTATTTTCTGTGTTGGGTTCATAAAACAAAGTAATGTTTGTAGTGTCTCTTAGAATGAAAATTGTATGATGTTAGATTAGATTAAGTCACGAGGATGATTTTATGATAGTTAAAATGATAGATTATTCTCCTGTGTTGTTTGGTTAAGAATACCTTCTTTGATTAAATGTGATGTTATAGATTTTATTTCCTCTTGTGTTTGTGTCATTCTCGTCGTTCATGTCCCATGGTCGTCCAGGGTCTCTGCTATTCACAATTAATTACATACGTCTATCAGAACTTGTAATTATAATCCATATCTTCTTTGATTAAATGTGGTGTTATAGATATAATTTCCTTTTGTGTTCGTGTCATTCTTGTCGTTCGTGTCCCGTGGTCTTCCATGGATTCAAGTATGGTTGTTGATATTAAAATGTACCTTTTTCAGATAATCCAATGTGGCCTCTGTATTGTATGTATTATTGGAAGTAGAATATGATAATAAAAGATATTTTCTCTCAAATTATTGGGGTCCACCGCCGCTGCCGCAATGTATGTATTATTGAAAGTTGAATATTAAACAAGATTCTCTTTCAGATTATTGTTGCTATAATGGAAGTGTGTTGATATTAAAATGTATCTTTTTCAGATTATCCTGTGTGGCCTCAATACTGTATGTATTATTGAATGCGAATGTAGTTTCATATTATAATAAGTCATTTTTCAGGTCGTTGATGCGGGGCTCCGTAATTGAACAATTGGGAGGCAATGTGATGAATGTTGATATTATGTTTTCTTTCAGACTCTGATGACTTGAAATATTAATAGCGAGTAAATTATGTATATTCTTTACACGTATTGTCCTGTCTTTTGTTTCTTCTGTTTCAGGTCGTGAAGGTTTTTCGGCTGGGTTTTTCTCCTTCACCTGATTGACATCACAATTGGCAGCACTATTGGCATTACAATTCCCAGCACTATTGGCAATATAATTGACATTAATAAATATATTTCAACTTGTACTTTTTGTGTATGAGTCCTCTTTGTATGTCTATACTGGCATGTAAAGCGCCCACTGCACACCTGTTGTAGCGGAAAAAATTTGTGAGTGAAGTCGGCACAGGTAGGAAAATGGTGAAAAAAGTCGGCCCCAGACTGCAAAATGTGCGACGGTAAACGAATGTACTGCCCTCTGCCAACGGACAGACCACCGATCAAATCTGATTAAATAAATTTGTGCCGTATTGGAATATTCAACTTAGCTTGGCTATTGTGCTTGAGGTTACGTACATCTATCAGGCCTTTGTAATTAAAACACTATGGTGCTCAGATATAATAATGTTAGACTTTTTATAATGTGCTATACCAATTTAGTCTTGATTAATTGAAAACTTGTATGTATGATTACCTTTAATAAAAATATTATGTATGATGTGTGATAATAATTCGTGGCACTAATGACATTAATAAATATATTTTCACTTGTACATTTGTGTATGCCTATCCTCTGTATGTAAACGTCTACTGCACACCTGTTGTAGCGGGAAAAATTCGAGAGTGAAGTCGGCCTAGGCTGAAAAATGTGCGAGGGTAAGCGCACGCGCAGCCCTCCGGTCACGCGCCACCGACCACAGCAGCCCTCCACCTGAGCGCCGCCTGCCACCCACGGGAAAAAATCGCGAAAAAAGTCGGCGCAGGGGCGACGGTAGCGCTGCCCTGGCGGGGGTGCCCGCAACTCTCAACCATCTATTACTACTTACATTATAAAATCACCCACTCTTATCTATATATCTGTTACATATTCCGTTGTGAGCATTTCAGTTTACATCCCTCGGAGGACACAGCTTCAGGTCGTCGGAATCCCGGGCTATGCTGTAATATAAAGATACAGTGTTGTGCCTGAGGCCACTGAGGCCACCCGTGAGGCCACTTCTGTGGAAGTGGTTTGTATAAAGGGCATCTGCTCTGCAATACAAAACACGGAAAATGTATCCGAGGGAGAAGTTTTTGCACGTGGAACATTATGTGTCTATGCACAGTGTCTAGCACAGACAAGCGTGAAGTATTTGTGGCCTGTATTTACTTGAAGTTAAAGGTCAGCTACGCCGATTTCCCGACGTGTTGAAACGGTTGTGGTATTCAGAACGAGCACATCCAACTGCCACCGAAACGTACCTTCGTTTCTCAATTTTGTCTTCCTATTAAGAAAATTAATTAATCAAAGAAACCACAACAAGCCATGGGCGCAGCCATTTTTGTCACGTAGATGTTGAAAAGCAGCCCAATCTACGTAGATGGGGTATCGTGCTTTTGATTGAATGAAAGCTGAGGCTGCTCCGACTTTCCTGACGGCTGCTCCAGTTTGCGAGAAAATCCAGTTATGGCGGCCGGCTAGAGGTTCCGTCCGACCGAGGTAACCCATACAGTTGTTGTACGATGCAAACCACTGCGAACTTTTCTCAACAACATTCTTGACGCGAAATTGTGATTATGTGCTCGAGAAGTTTGCACTTCAACTGGCATTCCCGTGAACCCGTTTGTTGCCTTTACTGTAAGTTGCAAGCATGAGAGCAATTGAGCAACAGCGTGAGCAGCGGTGGTCGTGTGAGCACATGCCCGAAGAGGAAGTACTTTGTGTCCTAGTTAAAAACGATAAAACCCTCAGTACAGGGAAAGACGAGGACGGAAAACACACAAAAGAAGACACATGGCACTGAACTGCCAACCACATAATTTTTATTCCGCGAAACGACGCCTCAAATACATAAGAGCCCTCCTCTCCCCCTTTATTGCCTCTCGTGTCGGACTTCCTGTTTATACCACTATCTCTTGCACACACAACCGTTATCATTAGGTGGTCGACATGAATGCTGACATTTTTTTGGAAAGATAAATAGAGGGGTTACTGATGCAGTTACTACCTGCTTTTTTGATCTCATGCGCCTCTCGAAAGAGAAGGCCACCTTGTTTTTTACTCCTGAACAAAATTTTTGTTTTTTGGAATTCTGCCTGGGGCTGTTACATCCATCATGTCGTTACATCCATCAATGGACGGAATGGCACGATGGATGTAACAGCTCGTTGGATGTAACAGCTCGTTGGATGTAACGGCACGGTATGGATGTAACGACGCGTTGAACGTAACGGCATGATGGGTGTAATGATGCGATGGATGTAATGACACGATGGACGTGCCAGCCAAAAAATCTGGGTCGTCATAGGGGCGATGGGAGTTAAGAAGGTCGGCAGGAGGAGAAGTCCGGATTAGGAATAGCAGGAGTGAACCGGTGACCTGCCTGTGTTCAAGACGACTACAACCCGCAGGCTATTGTTGGTCAACGTCGATGTGCATCCACCCATAATCCATAGCATACTGCATGAATGTCCGTCAATAATGCGCTTCCGTAACTTGCCAGTAGTATTAGTTCCGCCCATCCTTTCTTTTGTCCCGGTCTCGCTGGCATAAGACGCGCGGACGTCTGCATCACTATTTGATGCGAAAACTTTACCAAATTGTCCCTTTCATTTCCACCTCATTCTTTCCCGAACGAACTTGAAACGTGAACCAGTACAAACTAACTGCAGACGGTCTCAAAAAAACACACACACACACACAATAACGCTTTTACAAGCATAAGACTTTTGATCTGATGCTGAGGTCGTAGCACGATATACACCGGGGTCTTTTGGATGCTCAGCCTTAAAAGAAACTTCCAGGACTGCACCTTCCCATCTTCTACTCTTGTACTGAACCACAGGGTGACGAGATCACCGCTTCGACGTGACGAATTTGACTTCTCCTATGTCTAGGGTAGCCACCAGGCCGGTATTATACCAGCACGGCCGGTTATTTGCTCGGTCTGCCGGTTGCCGGTAGGAAGGTGACACCGGCAGCCTTTTGACGGTATTTGTGGCTCAAGACCGGGGTTTTCGCTTCAACAATCCGCTACAGCTTATATAAATCTGGAGCACAGACCCAACTCCGCAGTCATCAGTTGTTTTCCTAGTTATTCATTATTATTATCATTATCATTGTTATTCATTAGGTCTTGTGTTCGGAGGGGACGAGATCAGTGGTTGTGTCGAGCCAGCTAGAACTTAGGCCGTATAGAACCATTATGAAACCTTCGCCTGTAAAGAAGGGTTTCTGTGCTAAAAAGGTTTTTGCAAACTAAGTGACAGTCCAATCCGGTTGCTCCAATACGACCCAGTGTAGCGTTCGTGCCTGTTTATAGCAGTTCTAACATCAATGATCCAGCCACACACAGAAACATATGTTTCCTTTTGTTATCTTGAGCGAGCACACCCGCTTTTTCTCTCTCTCTGAGCTCGTCCACCCCTCACCAGACTTGTGCCCGTTACCAAAAAATAGGAACTACATACCGTTTCCCGTTACTTCAGAAAAAAGTAACTAAATACGTTACTCGTTACCAACATACAAAAGTAACGAGTTCTCGTTGCTCACAGGTAACGAGTTACTTTTACGTTACCACCGCATATAGTTAAAGGAGCCAACAAACATGCCGTCACTTGCCTTCAACTCATTATTAATGAGAAATTGCACTTCACAAGAAGCTGATACTCGAAATTTACATCAGTGATCTTCGTTCTCTTTCGTGTGAAGACATCTGCTGCCGAAGTGGGGGTGATCGGAGGTTATGACAACACAAGAAAAGACACCGGTTTTCGTGCCACCGACCACCAACGGTTCCCAAAAACAGACGAGGGGCTGCGTCATAATTTAGGGCGCTCAGAAGCTTAGCAAAGACAAGAAAAGGCTAGAAGTCGAAACGCGTTTTTTGTAGCCATAGCACAATTGGTGGTGAAGACAAGGGCCTTCGTTTAAGACGATTCAGCACGTCAACAACACATCCAGGGAGGGACTGCAATACTACTTTGAGTCACACGTGGTCGTGGGTCACGCAAGTCCACGCATTGCACCACACGGAGTGCCGAAATGTGCTCCCCAGCGCTGAAGAAAAGGAACGAGTAACGTCAGTAACGAGTTACCAATTTTTGTAACTGATTCCGTTACTATTACCATTTTTTAAAAAGTAACTGAATCGTTACTTTGTTACCAAAAAAAGTAACCGTTACCAAGTAACGAGTTACTTGTAACGAGTTAGGCACAACTCTGCCCCTCACCCATTTTCCCGTTCCCGCGAGCCTTTCCTACTTTTTCTCTATTCCACCTCCTCTCCCTCAGCCGGTATTTTTCACTACGAAAGGTGGCAACCCTACCTAGGTCCGTAGCACTAACGCAGCCCTTCTGAAAGAACAGCAAGTTGGGAACAATAACCCGTTTCCGGGTCAATCCATGGTTTTTCCCGGATTCAGCGGACCCGGTGTGTGCACCGTCCCATCCCTACCCGGTATTCACACCACGTGATTCACACACAGGGCGCTATCTCATAGGTGAAGGTCATTGACAATAAAGCGCAGAACAGCGTCATTGGCATGGGGACCACTGACCTATCTCCTGCTAAGTTTGAAAACAACTAAGGAATTAACTATCTCAACACATGCAGACCACTGACGTACGGACAAGCGACAATAATGCACAGGACAGCGATGTTGGAATGAGCCGCGTTTGAGATGGTCGATGGAAGGAGCTGCGTAACAAGCACAGAATACCGACAATAACATCGACCGAGTGTTCTGTGTCCGTGGACGTACTGGCTCGTTGGATGTAATGACCCGTGGATGTAGTGGCCAAAAATGGGTGTAACGTCTCGTTGGATGTAACGGCACAATGGATGTAGCAGCATGTTGGACGTAACAGCTCGTTTTTGGATGTAACGGCACGTTGGATGTAATGGCACGTTGTGTGTCGCGGCATGGAATCCGGACACATGTCAATAAGTGGTCCCCCAACGTACTAGAGGTATTAGTTGAATGTTCTTTTAAACGACTCTTCACGCACCTTGATGGTTGCTCGATATATACCTTACCACACTTTAGTGTTATAGAGTAAACTATACCAATATGGCATTCTACAAATTTCTTCTCGTGGTTGGTTTGGAAACCCCTAGTGACATCGTTATTAACCTTATGCATTAAGGAATCCAGTCCAAAACCCTTTTTGAAAAGTATTTCAACTCCAAACCGTTTGGAAAACTTTACTAACCCAGCGCTGCTTTATGTACATATTGAACAACCCCGATTTTCTTCTTACTAGCACTCGATCTGTCCTTCTGTTTGGGTTCCTTAACCTGCTTTAGCACTCGCCCAACAACATTATAAATAACAGATCCGAGAAAGCCCGCCTTTTCTAATCTACAAATTTGGGATTTACAGCTCTCCATCATCTTATGATAGCAAGACCTGTTTATGGCACAGGCAATCACATTCTGAGAAACGGCATTTTTTACAGTCTTTGAAACGGTATGATTCAAACGGTAACAACGGGGTTTCATCCCTGTTTTTGTGCTCCCAACAGGTCCTTTCTTTGTTTGCTTGTATCTGGATATCTAAGAATTGAATGGTTCCTTTCCTAGACCCTTCAAACGTGAACCCATTACCATGAATTTCGAACAGTTTCTTAACATCGGATACGTGTACTTCCTCACGACCCAGATTAAAAAATCGTCTACATACCTACAAATTCCCATTACTTGCCATCCGACGTTCTTTATATTCATTTCGACGTTACGATCAACTTCAGCTAAGAATAACACTCTCAAGATAGGTGCGATCTTAGAGCCTATACAGACCCCATTTTTTGTGTGTATACTTTCCCTTTAATTTCAATCATGGTTGATTCCAAACAGAGTTTAAAGGTCAGCTACGCCGATTTCCCGATGTGTTGAAACGGTTGTGATATTCAGAACGAGCACATCCAACTGCCCCCGAAACGCACCTTCGTTTCTCAATTTTGTCTTCCTATTACGAAAATTAATTCATCAAATAAACCAAAACAAGCCATGGGCGCAGCCATTTTTGTGACGTAGATGGGATAAACCTGCTCCATCTACGTAGATAGAGAATCGTGTGTCTGATTCGATGAAAGCTGAGGCTTTCTCTGACTTCCCTGGCGTCTTCTCCCGTTTGCGAGGAAATCCAGTTATGGCCGCCGGCTACGATGAGCGTTTCGTCCGAGGTAATCCCGAGAACTATTGAACGATGGAAACAACAACCGCGAACTCACCTCAACATCATTTTCGGCGTGAAATTGTGATTATGTGCTCGAGAACTTCGCAGTTCAACCGTTTTGCTGCCATTCACGTCAACCCGTTTGCTGCTTTTACTACAAGTGCGGGAATGGGAGCGATTGAGCAACAACGTGAGACTTGGTGATCGTTTGAGCATATACCTGCAGAGGACTGGTCTTCAAAGAAAGAAGGCCGTATTTCTGCCCATGCATATCGTGCGATTGCCAGGCTTGTTACACGAGATACATATATTGTGCAGCATCATAGCGCGACTGCAATGGGCGACGTAGGAATGTATCGTGACCACTCGAACTGCATTCGTTGAACCATTCGATGAAAGTTCATTCATATGAAAGTGCTCATTAGAGTTGCCCCGCACAAAAAGTGTTGGATGTAGTTTTGTAGTGTGTTGTTTATCTCGTAGGGCGCATCGCGGAATGTAGGTCGAGAGCCCTTATACGTATTTTTTGCATGTTTACTTGAGTGTGTGCATTGTTCTATACCACACAGGCCATATTTCATTCATAATAGTTTCGCAAATAAACACATACGGGTCGACCTCGCATTGCTTTTGAGTTAGGCATCGTGTCTTCAGATTAGGGTATGTGTATCCTGTTTGCTGGACCCAACAGATGTTATTAAGGGTAGTGCAACGTTTTCCACTTCTTGAACCATGCTAACATTGCCAGAATAAGGAACATTACACTGTGCTGTGTATTCCACACTCAGTTGTCTCGCGACGTAAACCCCCAATTATTATATTGGGTGCTCCACATGGTCAACCAGTCAGCACTTCCCATATCCTATTTTTTTTAAACATGTGCTTAAAATTGCACAACTGCCACTCAAGTAACTTTGCCACCAAATTAGTCAGTGACAAAAGGTATATGTACTTTATCACAAATTTAATAACCTTGGTGGAAATGGTTGATGGTGTCCTCTGCCTTGTACGGTGCACTTCATAGCAAAATACACAATAGTCCAAATGTTTTCCTTGTCCACAAATGCTCTGTAAAAGCTGAAAGACTCTTATCAAAATGGGGAAGCGGGCTTGCTTGTCCAGAGGAACAAATGTGAAACTGCAGTGCTCAACGTAAATAACTGCATGCTCAGCAACTAAGGCTGGTGATGACGAAGACCTAATATTTCTAGCTTAAAAGGAACAAAGGAGAAAAGACCACTGCAGCGGATTAATGTTGTTTCAAAAGTATAACACCACAAAATTTGTGAGAGTCAGTTGGTGTATTTAGTTATGTTGGTCACCTCTTGCGCCAATTTTTAATAAGATTCAAATGCGTTGCTACCAACCAGGACCTAAGCCTGATCTATGATCTAATAATAATAATAGTATATATCTATGACCTATATGGACCTTCACCACTAGTTTGGTCTAGGTTTCACACGTGGCTTCTAGTGAAATTCCAAGCTGCTCTGTAAAGCTGACAGGAGACTTGTGGAGTAGAGAATTTTTTATTTATATTTTCAAAAGAACATGTAAAAAACAATGTGCTGTACCAACTGTATTCAAAGAAATACAAATATACTTTGTTTTAGCTATGTGCATATTAGCAGATTACAGGTGACCGATGACACACAATGGGCGTCAAGGGTGAGAACACAAGAATACTACCACTGCAGGCACTGTCCTGAAATTCTAAGTCACCATTTGTCAGAAAGCAATGACCATGCACAGCCTAAGGATCATATTGAGCTCCTTCCATTATTCTTTTTATTGACAGCATGTTGACTGCCATCCAGTCCATCAAAGTGACCCTTATCGTTGAAAGAACGGTTAAACAGCAAGCGAGCTGGTGATAGTGTCCATGATGGCGAGATCTGAAGAGGAGATACAAGAAGGGACATAAACACGCTATGTTGAGACATTGTGTATGTCCTTTCCTATCGCTCGTCTCAGGGTTTCTCGCTATGGACCTTCATGATGTTTCCTTCGGCAAACTTTACATATTTTTATCTAGAATTGTGAAGCTACAGCCAGGCGCTGTTAGCAAATCACACAGTACTTTTCTTGAATCAAGAATCCATAGAAGGTACACAGTCATCCTCAGCATTGCACACATCTATGGGACATGTTAATCACTTTGGAATGTCACAGGCATGTCATGGTGGCCGGCACATGATTAGTGGTGCTGAACAGACAACTATTTGTCATAGTTTAGGCATAAAAAGCAGTTTTGGCACCTGCATGTTGAGACAGATGTATCTCTATATACTTTGCCATGACACAAATATATGAAGCAACAAATGTACTCTCTACTTTATTATGGTTATTAGTCAACACTGCCAAGAATGTGGGAACACAGTCTTGTACCACCTACACTCTTCAAAATGACCTTCACACACGACACATTGTAGGTCAACGAGACTCCAGAATGATGTCCTCTCCCTCCCCATTAGCTGAAAACATTTTTCTACAACCTTGCATAAGAGGAAGTTAGTACAAGAAACGCACACATTCCTTTTTTTGAGCAAATCAGTATTGAGAGCGTTACCACACTGTGGTAGGCCTGCAGTGCATTACGTGGTACAGCACACACTGTAAAAAATTTCACCGTAGAACATGTCCCCCATTCTAATGACAGTCTTCTCCAGTTTTTCAAACTGCCATTTCCCATAGTGCTTTATGGTATGACACAGTATTTCTAAATCTTTACTGTATAATGTAAAAACCCCGAGACTAGGGAACACGAAGGGACAGACACAACACGAAGTCTCAAACACAGCTGAAAATTTTACTTCAGAAACAAGAAATATATACAAACAGAAGGGAAGGAAGCACCAGTTGAGAACAAAACAGGAGGTCAAAACAGGAGGTGCTTTGTGTTGTGTCTGTCCCTTCGTGTTCCCTAGTCTCGGGGGTTTTTACATTATGCATCACCTTCACCAGCTCGCTTGCTTCCTAGCCATTTTCTCTTTACTGTAGTTTACTGGTTGTAGCAGAAAAACGACACCACTGTTTCCGATCACAGGACGCAAGCCATAAGTGCTATACGGAAACAGTACATGCTGCTCTCTAGCAGTTGTTAGTGTCTGGACATGGTATGGTGCATGCAGGGTGAATTCCATGGTTAAAATATCCAAACGTGAACAACTGTTAGATTACATGATGTAGAATGCTCTATAGTACAGTAAAACCTCCAAAGTCGGACACCTCCCTACCTCGGACAGCTCCCCATGATTTCATTGCACGGGCAGGGTCCCATTGAAACTACATGGGGACGAAATTCTCTATGTCGGACACCTCCCTATCTTGGAAGTAGGATAGGGTTTTCCTTACAAAGTCGGACAAAACCCTGGCCAAATTACCTCAATATCGGCCCATCTTTGCACCAAAAAGACCCAAAATGAGCCAGTGGCCTTGACTTTTGCCCCTGTTTTCCCCTATACTGGTCTCAGCATTTTGTTGCTTTAGTTTTTAGAGTCCAAAAACAAGTCCTGTCAGTCTACATTGTAATTCTTTATGTGAGCACTTGTCTTCAGTTTGTCTAGAGCCTTTGAACGAGCACTGCACCAAAGCTATGAGAAGTGGGCTGACGCTTCAGAGACAAGTCCTTGCTGCTCGAAAAGCTCCAGAGGTAATGCCATTGAGTAGAATCTGAACGGAACTGAATATACTAAAATCAGTAATAATTATCAGTGAAGAATGGGTAGAGGTACCACTACCAGGCACCACCACCAGGTACCACTAAGGACCTTAAATTGAAGAAGGGGGACATTTCTCACAACTGTGATCTCTTCCATTTTTTGTTGCCGTCATATTCTGTAACTCGGACACCTCTATAAGTAGGAGACGCTTCGGCTGCACCGCGGGTGTCCAACATAGGAAGGTTTTACTGGATTTATGTTCCGTGTCATGTGACCACAAACAATATATGCTTTTGCTCATGCTGCACAGCACAGGCGAATCGAGCTGCATGTGAGGATAATAACATGAAACCCGAGGCGCGAAGGAAAAGGCATGACTTTACGGTCTCTGTGTCAGTTGTTTCATGTTGTAATTGCGTACCAGCTGGCCTGTACCTGAGAATAGGTTTGATGCATTGTACACGCACCATAGACATGCAGTATGTGGTGTGTTGTGATAGTAATGCCACTGCCAATTGAAGAATAATGCTCCAGGTGGATTGTTTCGGTACAATCTTGAACTATGCATACCAAGGGGTAGGGCATCTGCGTGACAGGTTTACCTGGAAGTAAGAATGTAACTGTTAGCTGAAGTCATTGAATAATTAACATTATCAATATACTGCTGCAGATGATACAAACAATAGCACACAAGATGCTCAGATATGTTCTGCAGGAATGTCCCTGTACTCACAATATTAGTACAGCAGCTACAGAAAGGCATAAACAAGTTTTTGTATACATGATACCACTTGAATGCAACAGAAGCTTCTGCTGCACTGCAGGAACACCACGGCAGACAGATTTACCTTACTTCACCTGAGAAAAAGTATGTACTGTTGCACACATGATGCTGTTTGAATGTCTCGAAAAACATAATTTATGACCGAAAGACATCAACTGGAAGATTTCGATTTACCTTAGCAGTGGCGTATCTAGAGTTACCTGCGCCCATGGCAACATGGTTAACATGTCCTTGGGGATGCGTTTTCGTGTTGTCCGCACTAGGTTTCACACTATAACCTCTCTAATGGCGGGTGCTTTAGATCAACTATGAATGTGCCAGGTTGAGTACCCGACCTGGCACATTCACATCCGACCACATAATAGCGCCCCTGTTCACCTGGCGCCCATGGCACCTGTCCACACCTGCCACACCCTAGATACGCCACTGACCTTAGTCAAAACTGAGAAAAAGTATGTGCTGTTGCACACATGAAACTGCTTGAACTGCCCTTGAGCGCTCTGGAAGAACACCAAAATACAACAGCTGAGCGAACATTGGATTTATACCTTACTCAAAATACACAAGATGTGCTGCCGTGCATATGATACGATGATACTGCTTAAATGTACTCTGAAAGCGCTGGAGTAAGAACACAAACACCTCAGGCATCGTTGCTCTAAGCTAGCGAGCAACAGCAAGGGTATACGAACACAAGAAGTCGAGCACAAGTGATGGAATGCACTTGATTAATCAGAAAATGAAATGTCTCAGTACCAGGTGTCACTGTTCCGTCAACAAAAACAGATGAAATTTTGAAGGGGCGTCTGGTTGGCACTGGTGACAGCCTTCAGCTTGAAACCCAGACGGTGATAGTTGAGACGTGGATTGCAAGCTTTTCGGTGGTGCCAGAATGCCTGCGAAATCATTTAACAAATAAGGCAATTCCAAATCTGTACTGAGAATACACCCGCTGGGGCGTAATCTCAAAAGGATGAAGCAGTAACTGACAGATAGCGTATTTTTCTCTTCTACGTGATGCAATTTGCACCGCATGACTGACTTGTCTAACATTACGTGTCTTACCTTTATCTGCTGCCTAGTCCTGCCCCTGCAATCTCCTGCTGCAGATAAGGTTGGCACAGCATCCCAGACGAGACATCTTCGGCTTCTTGTGAAACAAGTTGCGCATTGCTTCCGTAACATTCGTATGAGCCAGATGAACAGATCAAATCGCTGCTTTCGAAGGTGGCACCCAGTCGGAGTTGTAACCGATTGTTGCAGTCAATAGATTTCTCTTTCGCCTTTCGGAAAATTGTGGTTTGAAACATTGGAACTGCATGCTGAAGTGTTCTTGCAGTAGGGAGCAAAACGCTCACGCATTCTCGGCACGCAGCACAGAACACGAATCACACCAGGAAGTCTGTACTGGCCTAGCAAATGCTTTGCAGTCGAAGGAAGCAAAACTCACGTTCCTCGTGGGTTTAGTGAAGTCCAGAAATATACTGGCTCCCCAATAGCGAACTGTTTATCACTTCCCCAATGTGAATCTGCGCAGCTGACGGCTCGGCAGAAGAAACTGGCCGGCTTGACGGAAGAAACCAAGCCAAAAGTCATGCCAAGCCGGAGCGCGGGCAGACCACGAATGTGTCGTCGACACAGGGTTTGCAGGCCACAAGACGGGATGTCAGTGAAACTAAAAATTCACTTTTTCGGAAAACCGCGAGGAGTTTGGGATAACTATTTTGCATACATAATCAGTGTTCCCTTATGAACACATCGTGTGAGTACCATTCCATTCCGTAACACTCGAAAATCGGCGTAGCTGAGCTTTAAGGAGGTCAAGGCATTCTTGTACGGAGCATCCTGCAGAATTTTGAAACTTTACGCCGTGGAGGCGTAGGTGGACTAGCTGAGAGTCGAGGTAGGGCCCTACTATTCGCCAGAGAACTGGTGGCGAACATGCTATTGCGAGGCGCCCTAGGGATGTGTGTGTCCTTTGTCCGAGGTCCGTGAAGAGGGAACGCTTGCTGAGAAATGTTGCCGCGTTATCCAAAAGCCGGAGCCATCTGAGCTCCGAGTGGACACTGACAGGCTTTTCCTTAGCTTCTAGGTACGTTTGGGTGTCGCTAAAAAGGTAGGTAGACCAAGCGCAGTTCGTGTTCCGGTGCGATGAAGACGCTCAAGGGCCTGCCACAGTGTAGGTGCAAGGTCCACGTAAGGCGCCACGTAGAGGATGCGCGACAAGATTATAAGGCTTTGTGCAGGGTGGGCAATGATCGCGTATTGCAGCCCCGTGATTTACCGCTGATTCGACGAAGTAAGTTAACCGTTTTCTTTCCCTTGCAGATAGTCTGGTTCACTTGCTTAGACCAGCGTAAAACGCTATCGATTGTGACACCAAGATACTTACATGACGCGCATCTTGGCCTGCGGGGGGGGGGGGGGGGTAATGGCAGGATAGGCTCGCCGTTGGGCATCTTGGGCTGACCTTCACGCACAACACAATGTAGGCCAACCAGAGTGCAGAATGACATCCTCTGCCTCCTCATTGACTTAAAACATTTTTGTACGACTTTGCATAAGGGGAAGTTAGTAGAAGAAAGGCAGACACTCCATTTTTGAGCAAATCAGTATTCAGAGCGTTATCATTCTGGGCTGTGGTGGGCCTGCAGTGCGTTTAGTGGTGAAGCCAATACTGTAAAAAATTTCCCCGTTATAATTACAGTCTCCCACAGTATTTCAAACTGCAATTTGCCATGCTGATTTATGGCATGATATATTATTTCTAATTGTGTACTGTACTTTACTAGTTGTGTAAATCCATGGGTAAAACACTAGTATCTGTTTTTACCCATGCTGCCCAGCACGGGCAAAATGAGTTGCGTATGAGAATAACAACATGAAACCCAAACCACGGAGGAAAAACAAGACTATACAATCTCTGTGTATCATGTTTCATGTTGTAATCATGTACCAGCTCGCCTGTACATTGGCCCTTCTGCACATGAGAATAAGGGGGGATGTATTTATCAAAGGACAAAAAAGGGAGGAAAGCTCAGCCAAACGGCATGTCGGCTTGCTATTCCGCAAAAACAAAGAAAGAAAAGAACAGAAGAAAAATAAATAAAAGTAAAATAAAAAGAAAATAATTGGGAAATAAAGGCTAAACTAACAAAAGGGGAAAGCAAGATGAGATAGATTAAAGACAAAGATGACTTTGGGGAACGTCAAAACTGCTTTTGTCACAGACCGCTGTGTACGATGTCGTACTGGGCCGAGCAGAGTGGCCAGGGAAAAGTCTGCGCACCGCAGCTCGGGTAGGCGTCGTCTGAGTGCGGCTCGAGGGCTGTCGAATCTGCGGCAGTCGAGGAGAACATGTGGAATGTCAGCTTCAACAGCGCAAATGGGCATTTGGGCGAGTGGAGAAGACTCATTTTATAGAGAAGCAGAGGTGTCCTGGCGACATTAAGTCGTAGTCTGTGTCGAATGGACGCTTCTCGACGCGAGCAGTGGTGTGTGCAACGAGATCCATCGACGGGTCGATGGAGCGGAGACATCGTTTAATCGGACGGCGCCCTCTTGAAGCTGCTGAGTGCCGCTGTGGCGGATTCGGCGTCTCTGTAATCGACATGCTGAGGCTGAAAGTGGCAGCGGACAGTTATTGAAGGAGACGTCCCCATGTGCCCGACGTGCTAAGGCGTCTGCGCGGGTGTTTCCATGAAGTCCGGTGCGACTGGGTACCCACTGGAAACACGGGCTATGACCCGAGCATAGAAGTCGGTTGTATGTTGCAACTATCATGGTGTCTAGGCCGCAGATTGTTCTGGTGCAGTAATGTGCCAGAGCCTCTAACGCCGCCTTACTGTCCGTGAACACAGTCCACGCGCCAAGCGCTGATCCCGCAATGTGGTTCAACGCGGTCAGTATGGCGAAGAGCTCTGACTCGGTAGATGACGTTTCGTTGGGGAGTCTCTGCACCACTTCAAGGTTTTTATGTGCGATGTAAAAGGCTGCTGTTGAACCGCCTTGAGACGCTGATCCATCGGTGCACTCAGGGAGTCGTTGAGAGTAAGCTTAGCTGAGGTGCTCCAGCGTACGTTGATGAGCAACAACGGGAGGCAGAGAGTTTTTCTTCAGAAGACCAGGAATGTGGTCACATACAGGAGGCCTGCGAAGAGTTTGCATTGGCGGGGCATAGGAACGCACTGATGGTGTGGTGGGGTGGCAAAGTTTCATGCGGTCAACAGCGCTGCCAAAGCTAGAGTCCAGACAGTCAATATCGATTAGTCGTAGAAAATGGTAGGGGTGCTGTGGGGTGTACCCTGTTACCCACTCTTAATAATAAAACTTTTGAAATCCATGCTAAGAAATCCACCCTTCATATTCCAATCCTTTGAAATCCAAGCTGTCAAAATAAATCACAATGAGTCTATGCAGTCCAGTGTTAAGCATGGTTTTACGTGAGAAAATCAGTGTTTAAGAGGGTCACACTCCAGAATAACGAGTCTTTATGCAATTCTGTGTCGTATTCAGCATGTATCTCTTAATTATTCATTAATTTAATTAAGTTACAGGCGTAAATAACCACGCGTATGAATACTAGGAAAACAACGCTTCAGCGGTTCGGCCGTTCGGCTACCATTGAGACGAGGCTATTTGAGAAAATGGGGTAACGATGGAGCCGTATGGTGTTGCGCGATGTGCTGCATGAAAAGGATAATCACTGCAAGCTCTCATAAAGCATATGTTTCTTCTGCCGATTTCGTCAGGTATTTATTTTTCAGACGTGTAACGACTTGGTGTGCTAACACGCACGTGCAACTCATGAAGGAATTCATGGGTGAAGTGACATTGCAGTCGTAGCTGTTTCGGACAGGAAATCGGGTAGCGAAAAATGTTCAGGATGAGCAACATACAAAACGTACCGCAAAACTGCTGTGTTGACCATTTGTCACGACGGTAATCACGTAAACATCATGTAAACGTCTCTTGCGTTCCGCCGCAGCCTACGAAGAACAGGTAATATTACGTTTGATAAGAGCCGCGAAAAGTGGTTCAGCAAGGTAAAACTGTGCCGGGAACACCGTCACATGAGGGAGGTGTTTAATTAAATCACAGTGAAAGATAGCAAAGGACTGTGTTCATGTAGACAGCAGATCTCGTTCACCAACACATCAATGGATTGTATAAATAGTCTTCCTGTCAATGGACAACTGACATTTTCCTCCCGTCTATACTGCGCAATATTGACCCAGAGCTTGGTTTTTGGATGCCACAAAACACTTCTCGCCAAGATAGTGCACTGTGACTCATGGACTGTGACTCAATGGGGCATTTACAGCTCAGTGTCATTACCATCTGAGGCAAGTTGACTCTCTCAGATACTGTCACTGCAGTGCTGTAGAAGACCCAGAGTATATTCTGTGTCATTGCACACACTACCAAGCTTTCCAAACTGCCATTTTCAGATAAAATCGCTTGGCTTATGGCTAAATCGAACCCACGAATGCCTGCTCCCAAAGCTCTTTCGGCAATTTTGGACTCCATGGGACATTATTTCCTTCCTCACACCACAAGCAGCTATGGGGTAGAATATTGCCCAAAGGCAATGAAACTCCCTGTCCATCTCAAAATAAAGTTGATGAACAACATCTGCAACTTCTGCGAGGTGGTTTAAACCACTCTTATAACTACATGTTATATAGACAAAATACAGAAACCGACACTGAAGATTTTTGTTTAAGTTTAATTTGTAGAAGCTTTCGCGTGGAGGACCACGCTTCCTCAGGTCCTACCTGAGGAAGCGTGGACCTCCATGCGAAAGCTTGTACAAATTAAACTTAAACAATAATCTTCAGTGTCGGTTTCTGTATTTTGTTTATGTGATCTACAGGACTTGACTCCCCTCTTTGTATACACTTCAACTACAAGTTATGTGTAACCTAGGAATGCTGGTATGTGGGTGGAGTGGCTAGGTTGCCACAGTACCACAAATAGGAACACAAATGGCTGATAAATCTGCTACAGAATGTGGGCCAAGAGGATGAGCACTTGGAATCATCACAATTTTTAGTACCATGCAGTAGAGTACCCTCAAATTTTGTACTACTTTTTCTGAATTACTCGTAATTATGCTGCAGCTACATTGGTTGCAGTTCAAATGCTACTCATAATTGCCAAAACTTCATGCTAGTACTCAATTCTTTTTACAAACTTTGGTTTGTGATGTGATCAATGTTTCGGTGACTTCCATAGGCCCGGTTTCACCAACTCTGCTTAACTGAACCAATATCAAGGGTTGCCAATTCTTGAACTTAACAGACACTTCTTTTTTTTTTTTCATCTGTGATGTGGGGAATATTTCAGTAATAACTCATTTAGTGAAGCAGATAGTTTAATGACCGTTCATCTTAGTTCAGATGCTGAAAAGGTTGGTGAAACTGGGTCATTATGTAGCCTTTGTGTTCTGGTGCTGTGCAATGGTTTTTCGAGGGATTCAAACTACAAAAAAGGTTAATAATAAAAAAAAATTTCTTGGCATACCTACCTACATACATGTCCCGGACAGCACGTAAGAAACTCAACAGAATATAAATGTCATCATGACATTGGTAGACAGACTGATACCGAAACAAATCGGAAAAGGAGGGCTGGGTTCCACGAATGGGCACTTGTTCGCTGCCTCCTCTTGAAAGAAAAGTAGGACCGAAAGTCGCGTGCTCTCTCAGAGACCACCGTAATCCCCTCGAGACCGTGCCTTTTAGACGCGAACTCGTGCCCTTTAGCTTTGAGCGTGGCTCAACTGTACCAAACTGGTGGCTCTGTTGAACAGTGCGATGTCATTTCTTTTTATGATGAACAGTATGATGTCATTTGTACCGTTTCTAAGGCACTTTGTACAAGGGTTTTGTATGCCAGCAGCGTACTGTCTGCGAAAGGTAGTTTTCGTGTCCACTTCAAGAAGACAATTTTTTTGAAGAGGCTTAGAGGATGCGTAACTACAGTGTGATTTCCACAAAATATCACAAGAGAGGCGCACACCTAAATACCTGGAACCCTCAACTCAATTTATTGTAGGATCAAAATTACATGGGAGTATATTGAGGTTTGTCTCGTTCACAAAAGATACCATTGCACACTCTGCAATGTGCATCGGTAGTTGCCATGGCCTACATCAATCATAAACACTGCAAACCACTCATTGAGCATAGTCAGTCCGCGGTACGCAAAGTGAAAAGCGTCATTGCCCATTGTGAACATGGCCATGCAACAGTGCTTGCGGCTTCGCATTTCTCACTGGTTTCTTTTATGAGATGACTAATGCTTTGCCAATTCAACACGAACATACTTTGTAACAACTACTTGGAACTTTGGAACAACTTTGCAAAGCATATGTACTCGTATGCACTTCCTTTAATCGCTTCAGGAGTATTTCTCCCGTAACATATCTCAGCAGATGCAGCATGTCATGTAGGTAACACAATTTTGACACAGTATTTGCTTGGTATGTCCAACAAGCAGAGATATCAAATATTTGTACCAAAATGGTGTGCCACGTGTCCGTGTAAAGACGAGTCGCTTAGATGGAATAGGTTTAGCATCTTGATGTTGAATGCAAGAAGTTAATGTTTGACAACATATATGTCATGGGTTAAATAGAGCAGTATATCATACACATCAGAAGAATGCCAACACTTCAGTGCTTTGCCTTTACCTGTTATTCCAATGTTTACTCTCCCTTCTATTGGAATTATGTGTTTCAGAATCATTTTTGTATTACTCAATTTTAATTTGGCAATCCTTTCACATGTCTTGTGATAGACAGGTTAGCAATGTAAGCAGTGTTTATGTGCCTCTCACAACCTGCATCTTTATGCAAAAATACTCCAAAAGCCGGGAGACGACATAACTAGACAATGACGTAGAGAACTCCAAATTAATATTACATAATAACAAAGTTTACTCAGACGTTTCATCCGTCATGCGACGGACATCATCGTGCCAAACTGAATGAGCGATTGCACAACCGGTCACTATTTAAGGAGATGGGAGTATTGTTCGGGGAGGGGCCACTGCGTATGTGCCAGACTCTAGAAGCTTCCTGTGTCCCCATCTTTGTTCTCTCTTGTTATGTTAAGTTGGAGTTCTCTACTTTTTTGTCTGCATTTTTATGTCTGAGGGTGTTTTTGTGACAAGAGGGCAAGGGTGCCGGCAACATGGCACATGTTCACAAAAATGCAGAACCAGAGAGACACACACACAAAAAAAATGTATAGCATAACACAGTCCCAATCATTTTGTCGTGTCCTTTTTGATGTGTCGTCTGTTCTACAGTTGTTTTTTTTTTTTCGTGTGTAGTTTCTGGATTTTAAGCCCAGGAGCAGTTGCTGTAGAGGATGCTGAGAACATGTGAAGCATACATTTTCTCATTCGCACATCATGCTGTAAGCAGTGTGAAATACAATCCAAAAGGAATTTAATGTGAGACAACTTGTCACCAAGATCAGTGTGGGAACATTGCAAAGGAAAAATAATTCTAAACCATAATGGATTCCTATCCTATTTAATTATACAGTATCAGATGAAAGTAATTCAAATAATATTAAAGAAGTAACCGTGCAAATTATCAGTCAAACAGTGAAGCTGGCTGCAGTACTCTACAACGTGTCACATGTAACAATATCAGTGTTTCCAAAACTGACACATAAACCTGAGGGAGGCCGCAATGGTCAAAGCGGGGGTTACACCACTTGGCGAAAAGAAAAAGGAGATGAAGTGTACGCAATATGCGACAAAACCAAGGAAACTATCTCGCTACAACTGCAATATACTGAAAATGTTTTTAAAAAAAAATAGTAGTTAGTTCAGCGCACAGATAGCAGCTGTCGAACACACAGCCATCCCGAAAACTATGCCCATCTTCGTTGATGCACCCACGAATCCACAGGAAGACCGCCGAGGCTTTCCCACTCGGATTAAGTATCTGTACCTTGAACTGTGAACAGTTTGGTGGACACTCCAGAAAACGAGAACAGCTGATTGCCGATTTCATGGGCGCGGTCATGCGAGCCGTCAAGGACAGTTCAAGAGAGGAGCAATTTGAACGCGAATGTGGCGCTAGTGGTAGGCGCAACAATTTGCACTTCAAACGACATAAAGTGACCAAAAAGTGAGCAGCGAGGATGCTTGCTTGCTCATTTGTCATTATTTGGGCCTGTAATCCACATCACGGTTCAGAAAGGCTACTAAAAATGCCGATGACTGGCACAATAAAAACGAGTTTGCAATGTTTTTTGACCCGTTGTGGTTCAAGCGAATATACCTTTTTTGTGCTTCCTTCCTCTTTTTTCTTTATTGTTTTTTACTGTTGTCGGTTCGCTCAGGAGCCCTAGCTTGGAAAGCTGCTTCTGTTTAGTTTCGGTATAAATCGGAATGTGGGGGCAGGGGGAACAGTCCACCGCTCCTCGAGTTTTCACGGTGCTGGCTCTGCCCCCCCCCCCCACACCGAATTTTCCCTCCGAGGACCTCTTTGAAAATGCCGTACTTCTCAATCTCTAACTCCATGTCCAGCAGTGCTATCCTTCAGGTTAGGTTAGGTTAGGGCTCGCTCCACCTTGCCGACTTCCGAGTTAGTGCGAGCGAGGTATCTCCATAATGGAAAATCTGAAACGGTGCACTAAAAACAAATGTCACCTCTGTGGATAATAATTTGAAGCATATAGATGAAGGATTCATCTCATATCTAAACCGATTGCCAGCAACTCTGCTCTTTCTGCTTCTCGAAAGAAAGAAAAACAGCTTCATAAAAGAAAAATACATCTTAGTGAATTATGCAAATTAGAATGCCAAAATACCTTGCAGATAAGCTTTTCCTCCACTCGCGTACGCGTAAGTGCGAAACTAATGTACACGTAATCCTAGTTGTTTTATTTTAAAAAAATATCTATTAAAAATGGCTACGACCACGAAGTATGCGTTTGTGGCACCCCGTTTATTTTGTGTGTGTGTGTGTGTGTGTGTGTTTCAGCTTGGACAAACTTTTATAAAAAAAAAGTCACGAGAGCACGTCATTTTCACGGTTGAGTTCTACGGGCGCGTATCTTTTCCAAGAGAGACTATAATGACTAATAAGGATGACTAATCAATTAAACTCATTAATTAACTCTAATAAGGACGTCTTGAACAAAAGCCAGATACCGATATGAGAGACTGTCCTAGTTAAAATCCACGTTTAAAAATTTTGAAACACATACGTGTATTAAAATATCAATCCTTGAATTTTGACATGCAAATGGACCAAAACCGAACCCGTGGCAACCACGTTTGGGGTGGTGGTCTTCACGGTACGGGATACTTTTGTATGTCAATTGCGCTCGCAACTATATTGTCTTGGCTCAGAAACCGTATGTTTCTGGAACGTAGAGAGGGAAAAATGAATCACACAACACGAATATACTCCAGGTACTCTTCTCCTTAGGGAAGCGAGGAAGCGAAAGATTTATTGACTCTACGTTGCACTATAGTGTCAGCGCGCTGAGCGGTTGGAATTGGAATTAGAATCGGAAATGAATCAAAAATAATGATAAATAATACTAAAAAGAAAAAGAATGAAAAAAGCGTCATCTGAGCGGATCGAGCTCGGTTCACTCTGGAAATTGTTGCACCGACGACTGGCGCCACGTTCAAACTTACCTGTCTCAGGTTGGCGGCCTCCATCTTAAGCTCCTAACCTTCACGGCTCTTGTACGAAGCAAGCTGGAATATGCATCACCTATTTTTGACCCTCCCCAAAAGTATCTCTGCGACGCCATAGAAGCCATCCAGAATCGGGCTCCCGTTTCATTTCCAACGACTACGAATTCGATACTTCTATAACAGCATTAACATCAAATCTTAATCTCGACTCACTCGAACATCGTCGCCGTCTTGCCAAGTTAGCCCTCTTCCATTGGTTCTTTTTCATCTTGCCACCGCACCAATCGCCCATCCCCTGCCCGAGTGTCATTTTTCCTCGCATCGACCACACTAATAAGGTCACATCAGTGTTTGCTTTCATTGTAATACCAATGCATTATCCAGATCATTCTTTTGTTCAACTGCCATCGGATGGAACAACCTCCCATCACCTCTCGCAACTATTATCGAGCATACAGTATTTTGTAACACCCTCTCCCGTTCACTCCACCCACAAGACCACCACGCTTCTATGTCAGTTGCTCTGAAATTTTTCTCCTCCCCCTTATCATATTTGTTAATTATCTGTACTTATGTGAACGAACTCCCTGTTTCATGCTTTAGTACTTGTTTTCATATAAGTTTGTACTGTCGTCGTTTCTTTATTTTCCTGTTTACTTACTGCTAATTGTGTTCTTGTTTTTTGCTTGGTTGTTTGTTTCTATCAAGTTGCTGTAAATGTATCTTACGCTCCAGTTCCCACCCCCCATGTAATGTCCTCCAGACCCTTGGGGTTCTCGAAATAAATAAATAGATATGAATGTTATAATAGTGCGTGCAAGTAGCTTTTGATGTAGGTCCACGGTCTCGTCATGATACAGTGAGGAATACTGCGACACACTTGATTGAAAGCATTGCTGCGAGTTAGCTTGTTTCCCGACTGATTGTGGCTGAACTGAACTTGGATTTTTGTAAAACAACTTCAATATAATGCAGTCGTAGAGAGATAGTTTCCTTGGTTTTGGCGCATAATGCACTCACTTCATCTGCTTTCTCTTGGGCCCCGTTTGGGCTATCGCGGCCTCAATGGGGGTCCTGACACACGGTTTGAGAAACACTGAGGCATACTGTATATTGTTACATGTGACATGTTGTAGTGTACTGAAGCCAGCTTCACTGTTGTATTGTTTCTTCGCATGGTTACTTCTTCAACGTTACTTGAATGAGGAATGTATAGAATGAGAAAATGTATGCCTTGCATGTTCTGGATGTTCTCTAATTGCTGACCCCTGCTGTTGAGCTAAAATCCAGCAACTACACTAAAAAGATTAACAAATGCAGAACAGGAGACAGAAACACGGACACAATGACATGATTGAGATCATGATATGCTGTCAATTTTTTTTCTGTGTTTCTGGTTCTACATCTTATGAACATGCGCCACATTGCCAGCACCCGTTCCCTCTAGCTACGAAGAGAGCCTCTCAGTAATCAAAATGCAGGTGGTCAAATGCACGTAAACAGTGCTTACATTTTTTGGGGTCTTTGCTCATCTAATGTTTATGGCAGAAAATGCTCCTCTAGTTCACATGGCACACTGAATATGAGTGTGCTCCACAGCCACTAACTCCATTGTAAATTAGCATTGCAGTATGTTTATCGGCACACATGAAATTACCCTTCATAAGTGCATCATGCAAGCTGATTGATTCTGATGCTAATTGCTCACGAAATAACGTGGGGTGGGGTGAAAGACACTGGAATCACATGTTGCGTCACTAGCAGTGCCGTACTCACTCAGCACTGACATCACAAGCAGTGATTTTTCACTGAAGCCTGCAACTCAACGATGAAATTCGCATCTTGATTGCAGAAAAAGTAAGCACATGTTTGTTATTACTTGGTATACAGTTGAAACTTGTTAATGTGATGACGCTCATTCTCGTTGATTTTGGCAATGAAACCATTTTAGGATAAAAAAACACCTGTCAAGGTGTAAGCTATGAAAAGTAGTAAATTGAGTGAGGCATTTTAAATTGCCCTTTTTCCTTTATATTTTCAATGGTGACATACATCAGCTTGTGTAACTGTCAACCTGGGCTATTCCAGCCAAAACCAGCCATAGATGTAGCTTGACTCTCTTAAATATCACTGAAAAAAATTGTGTGTATTTTTTAGACGATGCATATATCGAATGTAAATCATAATTTTGTTTTCCTGAACAATGGGGCGCATTAAACTGTGCCGAAATATGAAGTTGTCCCTTACAAGCTTCCTTCTGACACAAGAGCAGCATGCAGGGACACCCCCTCTGAAACCCGGCTTGACCTGATAGCAGAGGACTACGCAAGGAAGCTAAGTTTACAGGGTGGTGCGTGAGTACGTGAGGAGGAACAGATCTGGGCAGGGAGAGGAGGACATATCTGAGGCGAACAATTCCCTTTTCGCGCCCCGACCTGATAACAACACCGATAACACGCCCGGGAGCATTCGCGTAAGATAAAGAATAAGACGTGATGTATAACTGTGGGAACGCGCATGATACTTTCCAGATATCGGGAGATTGCCGGATGAAATTGGCAGGTTGGCGCCTGTGATAGCCTTCTGGACGACAAATTGACTAAATGCGAGTTCTAAGAGTGCAGCAAGGACAGCAGCTACGGTCCGCAGACGATACACAGACTACGTAATTTTATGATGATACCGTCAGTATCAAATTGGTATCAAGAGTTATTACGAGCTAAAATAGAGGAAACTGACAAATTGGCGCCAGTGAGTGCCACTTGGGCGACGATTTGGCAAAATGTTTGAAGTATATAGATTGGGCTGGTTGGTGTAAATCCACAAGCGACCAAAGCACAAACGCGAAACAACCTTGCCACGATACTTGCCAAGGAACTTACTGGAACTTACTGCCAAGATACTTACCGAAACTTGCCAAGATACGGGGCACAAAAGTGAACTTGCACGGCAAATTGCCGGCAGTCCGAACATTTACACGGCAACAGACACCTACGAGCACTGGTGCTAAAGTCTGAGGAAAAGACATCATAGATGAAAATACATATCCGTTACGAAGCCGTTTGAATTTCACTGTTCATGGTAATCAACCAATTTTTCTCGAAGTGCAGTACGCATAAAGAAGTCCATGACTCGCTTACACGTCTACCTGCAAGAAATGACCCACAGTCTCCTTCTGAAACATTGCATCACTTGCCAACATCTTTGAGAAAAGTAAAAAGTAACCTTTCTGCAACCCCGATGATGGCAGGGGCAACCAAGGAATACACCACAAAGAGTCACTGGTGTATTCTGCATAGCGAAGCCATTATCAACGACTTATACTAGGCCCTTGTACTGGGATTTTAACAGTGGTGACCGCAAAATTTGGAAAAGGCGCCGGCAGAGCCCTCTAAAACAGGCAAAACCCTTTGTATCATGGTGCCAAATGCATATTCGAGACGGCTTATGCTATTGCCCTTCCCACTGGGATTGTAACGGAGGCGACCGCAAAATCCGTAAAAGACCGCAGCAGAGCGCCTTTAGAACGGGCGAAACCTCTTTAATCATGGTTCCAAAGAGATATTATCAACGGCTTATGATGCTCTTCTACAGGGATCGCAACAGAAGCGACCACAAAATTCGGAAAAGGCAGCAGCAGAGTCCTTTAAAACGTACGAAACCCCTTGTATCATGGTACCAAAAGGCATATTCATGACGGCTTATGCTATGCCTTTCTACCGGAATTGCGCAAGAGGGGACCGCAAAATTTGGATACGGCGGCAGCAAGGCCTTTTAAAACGGGCGATACTCCCTGTATCATGGAGCGAAAGAAAGAAAGTTATCAGTGGCTTGTGCAATGCTATTCTGCTGCAGTTATAACACAGGCGATCGCCAAATTCGGAAAACGTGGAAGCAGAGCCCTCTTAAACGAGCAAAACCCCTTGTGTCATGCTGCCAAAGACATATTATCAACAACTTATACTATGTCATTCTACCGAGATCATAACACAGGCGACCGCAAATATCGGAAAAGGATGCAGCATAGCCCTTCAGAACGGGCGAGACCCCTTGTATCATGCTGCCGATGACATGTCATCAATGGCTTGTGCTATGCCCTTCTACTGGGATTGTAACAGAGACAACCGCAAAATACGGAAAATGCGGCAGCAGAGCCCTTTAAAACGGTCGATACCCCTTGTATCATAGTTCCAAAGTCATATAAGTATACGCAACGGCTTATGCTATTGCCATTCTACTGGAATTATAACGGATGCGGCCGCAAACTCCATAAACGGCTACAGCAGAGCCCTTTAAAACGGACAAAAACCCCTTTAATCACGGTGGCAGACATTTTACACACATATAAAGACGCGACGGCTTATGTTATGCCCCTCTCCTGTGATTGCATCGGAAACCACCGCAAAATTTGGAAAAGGCGGCAGCAGGGCCCTTTACAATGACTCAAATGATATGTATCATGGTGCCAAAAAGATACTATGAACGGCTTGTACTGGGATTGTAACAGAGGCTACCGCAACGTTCGGCAGCAGATCGAGCCCTTTAAAACGTGCGAAGCCCCTTTAATCCTGGTGCCAGGGCGTACATGGAGAGGTCGCGTTTGAAGAAACTGCTTCCAAAACGACACTCGCTAAGCAAAAAGCGTCCTAAGCTGATTTTGTAGTATGTATATGTGAAAGTAAGATCACGGGGTTTGAACGCCGTATCTTGTTCCCCTGTTGCACCCTGAGAGGGCGCGTTTTACAAAATCGCTTCCAAAATGGCAATCGAAATGGCCAAATGGCCTATTTCATCAACTTCGGGGCTTAATATATTTTGATATAACAATAATATTAAAGATGTCCAAAGCTGATTTTCTAATGTGTATATCTGAAACTACGATCATGGGGTTTGAACCCCGTACATTGTTCCCCTGTTGCACCATGACAGGTCGAGTTTGACAAAATCGCTTCCAAAACGGCACTCAAAATGGCCACATGGCCAATTTCGTCAACTTCAGGGCTTAATATCATTTGATATAAAAATAATATTAAAGATGTCCTAAGCTAATTTTGTAACATGTATATGTGAAAGTAAGATCACGGGGTTTGAAACCCGTACCTTGTTCCCCTGTTGCACCCTGAGAGGTCGCGTTTGACAAAATCGCTTCCAAAACGGCACTCGAAATGGCCAGGTGGCCAATTTCGTCAACTTTGGGGCTTAATATCATTTGATATAACAGTAATATTAAAGATGTCCAAAGCTGATTTTCTAATGTGTATATCTGAAACTAAGATCATGGGGTTTGAACCCCGTATCTTGTTCCCCTCTTGCACCCTGAGAGGTCGCGTTTGACAAAATGGCTTCCAAATCGGCACTTGAAATGGCCAAATTGCCAATTTCATCAACTTCGGGGCTTAATATCATTTGATATAAAAATAATATTAAAGATGTCCTAAGCTAATTTTGTAATATGTAAATGTGAAAGTAAGATCTCGGGGTTTGAACCCCGTACCTTGTTCCACTGTTGCACCCTGAGAGGTCGCGTTTGACAAAATCGCTTCCAAAACGGCACTCGAAATGGACAGTTTTATCTAGTTGTATAGTTTAATATAAAAGCGATATAAAATACAAAACGGTATCATTTGTATATTACTCACTCAAAATAAAGTTGTCTGTTCTGTCAGTCCCTTCGAGTTCTGGAAAAAATGACCGTTCTCGTTTCGAACTCCTTGAGACCGGCCGTACAGTCTCAGCGCATCCGTATTACGATAATACCGGGACTTAGTCCGTCGAGCGCCTAGGAGGGGAACCCTGTCTGAGTCGCAACTTTGAAGGCCCTGGGTGCATCAGGATTAACACTCCCACATCGTGCCGTGGTTGGTATGTGGCCAGGAGGACGTGCTGAACGAAAATAGGCGATGACATTTCCAGAATTTGACAGCCTTTGTCGAAAAATTGTAGTCTAAACATGGGCGATGTGCAAAAATCGACGGAATCCCCACAGGCGCAATGCATTAAAATTCATTTGGCCAGGGTGCACTAGGCTTATATTCTGCTGGCGCCTTTCATGTCTCCAGGGGTTCTTTACATGGTGTTCTTCTCTATTAGACGATGACATCTTAAAAATTTTATTCTGTTTTGCTGTTAATTGGCATAAACGCTGTCTCCCATTGAATTCACATCCTGTAAGGCCGCTTCCCGCATAGCGGCTGAGTATAGTGACGGAGTGCGCCGGCGGGGGGGGGGGGGGGGGGACCGCGAATTTTGGGATTGTCTACATATACATCATTTGTGCGCTTTCCTTGCCTGGTGTTAGAGGGGAAGCACGGGTCTGCCATCCCAAAGGGTATGTAGAATGAGAATAAATCTGGTGATGTGGTGAGAACTCAAGAACGGAGCACATTTGGGGTCAAGTTTACAATAAATTTCTGACAAATTAGCATTCTTGAAGGAGCCCCAGATTATTTATGCTTGTAACTGACTGCTTGTGATTAGCTTCACATAAAAATATCAAGCTGATCTATATTCATTGTTTAACCATGTGTTTGAGAATATCAAGCACTTGCAAAAATCTACTTTTTTTCAGATAGTATATTCACATATAGGTCGTCTAAAAGAAATCCCCCTTGAAATGAAGAAATGAAGAAATGAAATGAAGAAATCCCCCTTGAAGAAATGCCTTATTTGTATAACTAGACCTCTCCTGCAACATATTGAAAATCTACAGGTTTATTTTTCTTTAAAAAAAATATAAAAAAATTGTCACCAGAATTTGCTGCAGCTTGTTCGTCAGTTGAGGCCATCCAGGAAGCAAAAAAAAAAATAAAAGATGCCTTTGTGGCTCTCTCCTGCAAAAATCGAAGCTCTGCTTTTCCATTTTGAGAACCTACAGGTGTATTTGTTCTTACACAAGAAAAATGTTTCGTCAGCTCATTCATATCCCATCTGTATGACGCTATAGCACACTTTGAACAAATTCTGCAATCAACTGTTCTGCCCAGTTCTACAGGTTAATTGCAGTCGCTGCTTCATAACAGCTTTGTTAACATTTATGATTGTTTTCACATACCTGAAGTCATCTGGAAAGTGAACAAATCTCATCATTTCAAGGGCATACCCTCTCCTATAGCATGTTCAGAATCTGCTGGCATGTGTTTTCTGTAGATCTTATAGCATCAGCTGACCATATTGGCTCAGATCATGTCAGAATGCGACGTAACAGCCTTTGGAAACAATTTATTATCATCTCGTGTGCCCTTCAACCACAACAGAAAAAAAGCCCACAGTCTTCCTTTCAGTGGAAATAGGTGTTTTTGCTGCATTAACAGAAGGTGGCTCAAATTAATTGTACCTCCTTGTGGACTGGGTGGAGCATGCCTCACTGTGCTTTATGTCCAGTAATTTCTTCTCCAACTGTATCTCTTTGGCAGTGAGCCACAACGTATGCAGTCTTCAAGCTTTCTTTCACCCGGAAGAACAGCTTACAGCTCTGCAGGCATCAGAATATCTGCACACAATAGGGGGCTGCAATCTATAGCCCTATAGGTGCCAACGTTTTAAATGGTACTGCGAACACAGTCATACTACCCTTTATCACGCCACAAAGCAATTATGTCAAAGTCATGCTTGTGGAGGCAAAGCCACGCTTGCCAAAGCCAAACAGGTGATGATGATGATGATTAGGATTTTTAATGGCGCAAAGTCAACTTCAAAGAGGCAAAGTGATGCTTATGGAGGGTTTTATTATGCCCTGCTGCTCACTGTATGGCTCCTGTGTTTAGCTGGAACAAACCAATAAAAAAAAATCTGAGGAAAGAGATATGCCACCTTCAGTTGCCATCGAACAAGCAAACTAAGTCAATAATGGTAGTTGTTATTCACTCTGCTATGTGATTGTGTTCATGTTAATTCACCTGTTTGGTACTGTGGTACCAGCTAGCTTCCGTGTAGTGTAACATATATGTGACCGCATGGAGGACAAAGAGGAGGAATTAGCTAGTCTGGCTTAGGAGCTCTCACACTGGCATAGCTAGTCAAAAAGAAAATGTGGGCCATACATCACATAAAACACAAATACCTGTATATTTCCAGCAAGCACTGGTTAATTTCTAGTAGGTGCGGTGCATATAGCGTGTCCACGGACTGATTTTTTTATTCTTAGAGAAATCATATTTTTGCAGTTATAAGGGATGACAATATGTTCTACATCCGAAGTGGATGTACTAATTAGGTCTCGTTTAATTATTGGAAATAGAAGGTTGGTGCAAATGCAACGTCGGTTTCCCTATGTGCCGCTATAGTTTTCAGAAGTATGCTCGTGACCATTTAGTGCGAGGACGTGGCCCCGAAATATTGGTTGTGTGAGAGTAAGTCTCGGAACGTTCTTTTTGCCTTTTCACTTGAACGTGAGGAAGAAACAACGCTGCAGAACTGCAAGCAGCACATTTAATGTAATGTCGCGCACGATGCAAGTTTTACAACGATTTCATATTTCAGCACAATGTTTATAAGCTGTAAAAATAGGTGCAAGGGTACCATACAATGAAGTAGCTGGTACCGTAAATTTTAGACCTCTTCTTGGCATGGGTGCTTGGCATAAAGAGTGACCTGCTAATAAACGCACTTCGGGATTTCTGAATGTGAAGATCATGGGAAAGAAAGGAAGGCAAACAAATACAACAGAGGGTGCCATTCATTTCTCGCACTTCTGATTTCAGTTACTTATTACGCTTGGTTTTCTTCAGTTCCGACTTTTGACAACCAGAATTTGCACTGTATATCCACGTGAATAAAAAAGATGCAAAAATTTCTGTGAGAAAATTTCACGGTATTTAAGAAAATGGCATTCTTAGTTTCCAGGGTATTCAAAGACCAGTGAAAACAAAGTGCTTGAAGTATTATGTCTAGATACATCTTTTGCAGCTTTTGCATGGCAAATCGTTGTCTAGGAAGGTGCGCGAATCAATGTGGATGTTCCTGAAATTAGAATCTTCTTTCGTTACACTTTGAGACTACCGTATGCTGGTTACAAAAAATTAAGGCACCTCTGCTGACTCAAGTTATTCATCCGAGAGAAAATAGTTTGTTCTTGCAAACAAACAAACAATTTCTTCACATTCATATGCAGCTTATTTGCAGAAATGCATTTCGAGAGTCTGTCCAGTACCTGTTCCCTGCGTTTATCAGAACATAGGCTCACAAGGAAAACCACAGGCAAGTTCCGATTTCACGATTCACGGTTCTGAGGCTGGAACACATACATACACATACAGACGGACAAACACAACACATCCACACGGTATCAGAATCAGGATTTTTCGTCGATCGTCACTTTTCAACTCTACGACTTCACAACCAAGGCAGCTGCAGGAGAATGGCGATGTTCGCGACAATGTTCATAATATAGCAGGTGTCCACCATAAATGGAACCAACACCGGGAGCTCATTTGGTGACACGACACGAATTCAGAGTTCGACATACTCAAATTTGACAGGCGAGCAGCAGAACAAATCATTAACTGCAGTGTCAACAGAACCCTGATAGCCGGCCACAGGGGTGACACAAACCCGCCATTGTTGTAACTACCCTCAAGCGGGTGCTTTTGGCAAAACTGACATCTTGTCCTGGTCGCGCGTCATAGAAAACGTCATTACGAGGTCATGTGACTTTGTTTACATGTCGTTTTGCCGCTTACCGACATATTTTCGCCGTCATAACACCAACAGATGACCGTATTTTGCCAGCGTAAACTATGCGGTGCTTCTTCTGCAACATGGTGGCCAATTTCACCTGAGTTTAAGTACATCGCATCGGCTCGGTAAGTCTTAACGAGCGGTCGTCATCACATCTTTGGAAGTTGTCAACAATATGAGGCTGTATGTGTAAAACTGCGCGTTTTATTGCGAGATTATCGGATAAAAATAATTACCGTGATCGAAAAACATCCAAAACGTCGTCCAGAAACAACAACCGCATTGTTTACAAACGGTTTGGCCGCCGATCACGGGCGCCGCCATCTTTAAGGTCACGTGTGCCTTGACGTTTGCTGTGACGTGCGACCAGGACCTGTCCAGGATGCATTGCGTTCGCCCAGCACGCTTTCGTCTACGGAGCAATACATTGGATGCCATGATGCCAAGTGGATTGTTTCGATACCACAAGCTTGAACTAAACATACCAAGAAGGAGGGCACCTGCAGGCATGGACGTACCGAGAGGGGGCAAGGGGAGGACACAGTCCTCCCCTTCCAAGGTTGCTTGTGAAAATAGTGCGCCCTTTAGTCATAGGTCGTAATGATTATTCTCAGATGTCATAACAGGAACAACTGAACACCCGCACAGTTCGCAACGTACGTCTCCAGAAAAAGATGTGGATGGCGGGGGGCACCATTGCCCTCCCTGGGAGCACCTTGCCCCCCCCCCCCCCTGCCCCTTCGAAAAATCCTGGGAACGCCCGTGCCTGCAGGACAAGTTTAGCAGGCATGCCCGCAGGACAAGCAGGCATTTGGTAATTAATTCTCCATATACTCCTGCAGATCGTACCAACAATAGCACACAACGCATTCTGCAATTGAATACACAATAATTCAAGCCTCTGCAGGAACAACAACTCATTTGTGGCCAGAACACAACAGACGACAGATTTATTTTACTTAAACCTGAGAAGAAGAAAAAAATATGCTCTTGCACACATGATGCTGCTTGAATGTAATCCTTAAAGCCTCTGGAAGAAGAACAGCTCATTTGTGACCAAAACACATCAGCTGGAGGATTTAGATTTGCTGTTGCGCACATGGCGCTGCTTGAATGTAACCCTTGCAGGTCCTGGAAGAACGCCTAAGATTTAAACTTATACCGTACACACAAAATGCGCTGTCGTATACATGTTGCTGCTTAAATGTACACTGTGAAAGCAATGGAGTAAGGACACTTCATTTGATTAACGCAAACACTTCAGGCATGCATGGTTGCTCTAAGCTATAGCAAGCAACAGCAACGGTATACAAATAAAAGAAGTGGAACACAAGTGATGCAACCCACCTGATTCATTAGAACATGAAATGTTTGTGTGCCGGCTGCAGGTGTCAGTGAAAGGTGAAAGTTGGGATGTGGAGTGCAAGTTTTCCGGCCGTGCCAGGATGCTTGCGCAATCATTTAACAAATGAGATACATTCCAAATCGGTACTGAAAACAAAACAAACCCGCTGGGGCCGAACGTCTGACACATATCTTCTTTTCAATGCGACGGCATTCGCACTGCATTACTTATAATTTATCATAGGAACATTACGCGACTTACCTCCATCCGGTGTCTTTTGCTGCCTCCGCATCTCCAGCTGCCGATATCGTTGGCACAGCACCCTGGTTGAGATATCTTCCGCTTCGTGTGAAAACTCCAAATTGCTGTTCGGGTTGCGCGTTGCTTCCGTAACACTCAGGGGCGAAATGACCGAAGCAAATCGCTGCTTTCGAAGGTGGAACATTGGAACTGCACGCTGAATTGTTCTTGCAGGCGGAGGCGAAGCACTCACGCATTTTCGGTACGCAGCACGGAACACGAAACGCACCGGGAAGCCTCCTGGACAGGCCTAGCAAATGATTTGCAGCCGGATGAAGCAAAACTCACGTTCCTCGTGGATTCAATGAGTCATAGCGCATCACTGTTATATTACAACTTCCATCTCAACCTGCGCAGCAGCATAGCAGACCGCAGAGCAGACATCCCGGCCGGCTCAGCGGAAGAAACCGAGCCAAATGTCATGCCAAGCCGAAACGTCCCCGACCTCGAGTGTGACGTCGACACAGGGCTTGCGGGCCGCAAGTCGGAATGTCAGTGAAACTAAAAATTCACTTTTCTAAAAACCGCGAAGTGTTTCGGATGACTACTTTGCACACATAATCAGTGTTCCTTGATCAACAAGTCGTATGAGTATCGTTCGATTCTGTAACGCTCGAAAATCGGCGTCGGTGAGCTTTAAGTGTATATTTACCCGGAATGGACTACCAATTATTGACTACAAATCGGTGTCCAGTACCTGCGCTATGAGGACGGAAACCTCGCACTGACACACACACACACATAAATGGGATGATGGTGTGGTGGGTCATTCTCCGCCGTTATGGCGGTACACTGCCCCATTGCGCTTGTGGAAAGGATGAGAAAGTGATGATGATGGAAAGGTATCCTATTAGAGTTCGTCCATTAGTCCTCGCACTGAAGAATTAATGCAGTCAACTACAAATTGGAATGCACATTATGAAGATAGCGGAAACAATATTCTTCGTTTCTTTCTCATGCACAATCCGTTAACGTGATGATGCACTGTGATGATAAGTTGCTTAGTAAACTTGTTCCTAAGCTTGAATCATTCTACACGTATTTCATACAGATGTTACTTAAAGCCATTTGTGCATGCATTTGAAACATGGTCATAATAATAAAAATCATTCAATCAGTCAATCAAGATTTTTTTCAGGATATAAATAAGGCGTCGTTGTTTGTTCGAAGACGGAAATATAATGATAATAATAACGTTTTATTAGTGCTCAAGAACGGCCATAGCGGTGTTTGTATAGGCGTACATAGCATCAGACACATTGTCGCAGACTGCAACATTCAAGAAACACCCAGCAATATCATGCAAAAAAAAATACGGCGTAAAGTATGTTAAAACATAACAAAACATCCACAAGAGTTAAGACAAAACAGATACTTGCTGTTACGACAAAGGCATGATTACATCTTTTTTGGTGGACGAATAGGAAGGAGCGAAAAACCACTTGCTAACCGATGTCGCAAGATTTGGCAACGCATAATAAGATCATAGGGACAGAATGCACCTACGTAAAATGATAACGGGTTGCAAAACGCAGCTCGTGGAGGACAAATAATTCCCATATTCCCCTACATTAGCAAGCAACCTGTATATTGAAGGAATACTAGTTTTCCAAAAGCCAGTCTTCACCGGCACGCCGCAAAATTAGGGTCCTAGTAAAAGGGATAAATACTGTCTGACACATGATGTGGGTTCGATCCCTACAGCTGGCTAACCTTTTCAGTGACTTTCATCTTTCATCCTTAATTTTAGCCAGCTCCACCATATTCATAGGTCTTGCTTCGAACATGGTGTATTTCGCAATTATTTCACGCAAGCTGCTGTGCTATAAGTCCGCATCCTGATGTTCAACTGGTCACTGACAAAGATACTAACTGCACGAAATGAGTGCTAAGTTAGAAGCAAAACGTTGAGAAGCAAATTGGATGGAATGCCGTTGTGGTGCTGGTGGAAGCGCTCGCCGTTGTCGGCCTCACAGGGGTGGGCAACGTCACGACTGACGCCCTGATGGAATGTGCGTCCTGGGCCGACTTCTAAGGGAACTGTGCACACATACTCGTGTATCTGAAAGCGTCTGAGGAAAACCCAGGAAAAAACCCTTGCAAACCCCTCGAGGGGGCGCTGCCGTCGATAGAAAAATCTAGCGCACGGTGCCCATAGACCTATCCCTGTTTACAAGCAAATGACGTCAGATGGTACAACAGCGCCGCCAACTTGGTAGAGTGGAACTACTATAGCAGTCACAAGAAAGCCATTTTTAAATGTGGCTTCTCATATTGTAAGACTTTTTTTGTAATTATTTATTTGTAATCATTTACATATTATAAGTTGTATGGCCTTGTTCTGCTCCATTGTACCGGTAGCCCTATCTTTTCGGTAGCACTTTCTAAAGATGGCTACCGGGCTTTTCCATCCTCAGGAGCTTGAAGGGTACGAGTTTCTCTCGGAGTGCACGTGGTGTCTCTATACGAAGGAAGCGCGAACTAAGTCCTGATAACAACCCACATTCCGCACAGGATTAAGACATTTACTTTCAAACGATGCAACTCTTGGGATGAAGCCTTCTCTTCTTTCCACGGTGGACTTAGAACGCGAATGAAGACACGAAAGCGACGAAAAACGTGACCTCATCTGTGTGTACTAATACAAAGAAGCCACCCGTGACCCTCGTGAAGGAATATGGCTGTATTAAACGGCGGTGTTCTGGGCCCGCGCTGTTTCGGTTTCACTATGTCTACCAATGTCATGATTGCGTCACGGAGAGGTTTCTTCGGTAGAAGTTTATTGCGTTCTAAAGGGCAACCTCCATGGAGCGAATTTTTGCAACAAAGTTCGCGCGGCAGACTGCCACGCGCGTTCCGCCGCCAGTTGTTCGCCGGCACCAGCTCCATGGAGCGAAAAACCAGCGGACGGCGTCGGGAAGTCATGCTGTGATGTCACTGTTGCCAGGGTATAAGGTGAAAGCTTAGTGAAATCAGTTGCTCGAAAAAGTGCATTTAATGTCACAAATTTTGCAACTAAATCCAACAACTGTCTGGAAAGATGCGACCAGTAACGTGCCGAAAGGCATATTCACTACTGCGAAAGGAAAACATGTTTCTTGGCAGAGAATGCCTCACGTTCTAACGATGCAGTTGGCGAAACAGCGAGCAGACGACAGCATCCAGTTGCAAGAAGAGGACGATGACGATGATTCACGAGAGCAGACCACGTGCAGGCGATCTGGCGTAGAGGCGTAGATTCGTAGCGGAAGAGCACCTTGATTGGTTCATCTGCAGTTGACGCTTCCGGAATCGCGGACGCTGGGCGAAAATATCTGGCATGGGCAGATCGGCGGCTGACGCTCACATTTTTGACGCCTCGCGCTGGGCGTCCGACGCTGAGCGAAGTTCGCAGCTTTTTCGCTGTACATTCGCTCCATGGAGGTTGCCCTTTCGTGCGAGCGGCTGCATGCGTATGCGATGACATCCTTCTTCTTCTTCTTCTACCTGGAGCGCGGCCTGTGTGGCCTATGATACGCGAGGCGACGCACAGGTTGGTTACCACGGCAACCCGCACGCATACGCACGCATTGAACCGCAATAATGTGAACCGACCTAATGGATTAACCCCGTGAAGATCCTGTCCCATACGTCGCATCGCTGAAAACCACGGACAAAACGAATACACTTCCCCACACGGCGTGGCACACGGAGCCCAGAGGAAGCTAGCACGACTTGGATTGGATTGGATACTATGACGCCGAAAGCGCCTGGTCTTCACGTGTGGGAAGGCTGTGGCCGAATCCACAATATCGGTCATGACGGCTCCCGGACTCGGACGCTGGGAGGAGGTCTCGCCTCCGTCCTTTGCTCTCCCCCATTACTCACTCTTCCAGCTTTTCTAGCCTCTCTCCTTATGATTTCTATGGTCTGTGACCTCCGTACGTTACTAATGAAAAAAGGTTGCCATGTGGATCATCAGTAATAACCGCTTTAAGGTGATTCTCCAGCCCATGTGAACTACGTCAGACGTCGCGTGATTCCTTGAAGGGAGATATAAGCATTGCTCCCGCATTAAAGCGATGAAGGCGTTTTAATCTCCGCTGCCGGCGTCGCTGTATATAAAGTGGCATCGTTATCGAGCCTTCGGTTCGGATCCTAAACCGTGCCAGCTGCCGCCTACCTCATCAGGCGCAACGACCGTCTCAGTGTCTTCGGCCGATGTTAGCGCTAAAATTACGGAATTTCGAGTTTTCTTCTCACTCTCTCTCTCTCCTCTCGTTGCCGCAGAACTGTTCTGTCGATTCAATGGGAAGCTTTCAGCCCTGGCCAACGCAAATTATATCCTCTTCTATTCACGAGGTTCGTACAGAAGAGCTATATTTAACGTGGTGAACAGAGAGAAAAATCATAACGTATGAATGGTAGAAATTTTTTTCTTTTTTTCGGTTTATGTGGCCTCCATTGTTCTTCCTCTCGACAGCCGGGAGGATCTTTTCTTGCGTAAAAAAAAGAAAGACGTAAAATGCGCAGACAAGAAGCCCAAAAGGCAGGAAAGGGGGGGGGGTGAAATGCGGTCTCGACCCGATGAGAGTCCCAGTGGAACGTATCACAAAGCTAATAGCGAGTTCGCAGTACTTGTTATTTTTGTCTTAGATACGTCGTCTGTACAGTACAATAGAGCACTGTATCATACGTGCGATACCGTAAAGCTCGTACAGTTGGTTGGTTGTTGTCGTGTTATTACCGAGCGATCTACATGCTGGTGTGGCGGCATGTTGCTCTGTTGGCAAGTTGGCTCCGGCATGTTGGGGACCATACCTACTGGGCCGACTTCATAGCGAACTGTGTCGCAATTTTTCTTACAGCTTCTGGTGAAAAAAAAAAAAAACCAGAGACAGTACAACCGGTGCCGAGATTCGAAACCAGGTCACCTCCAAGTCTCTGCGTGGAAAGCGATCATCTTTAGTCACTAAGCCAGGTTAAACACGGTTAGCTTGTACGATTCCGTGATAAACGTAAATATCGCTTGAACTTTCCTACATCAGTGATTAGCCAAGAGACCGAAAACCACAGACGTTTTCACCAAAGTTCACGTCTCTCTATCATGTGCAGCTGTTTAAGTATCTTACGCTACGATTACAGCGCCTTTGTGCCTTGACTATAGGAGGTGACACGGGTTCGACACCTGCACGGGCTCTGCAGTCAGAGTGCTCTGCCTGGGTTTTCCTGACACCCTGTGAGACCAATATCGACATATATCTACAACAATTTAAATAATGCAGAAATCGACGAATGATTTCACAAAATACCGGAGGTGATTGAACGGCACGATGGAGTCATTTACCATTGAAAGATGCACATGAACGTTGGCACGGACAACGCTTACGGCGCGCTTGAAAGAATGAAGCCAGAGACACAATAAAACGAACTCCGGCAACTCAAAGGGAAATCTAGTATGAAGTTGGACAGGTCTGCAGGCTTTCCAGGTCTTCCAGGTCTACAAGCAACAGCGCAGATTTTACAAAAAAAAAGTTATGGAGGCTATCAAAGTGATTCCAATTTTTTCTGATGTTTTGCTAACTGTTGCGTTGAAACTTTCGTTTTCGCCTGGCGGTACTGCTTTTACAATGCCGTGGATAAGCTCTTGGCATAAACTCTCAGCATTTTTTAAAACTGCTCTTAAGTTTTGAAATATCAGATGCAGGTGCGCACATTTTACATACTGTAATTATTCGCGCGTCCCTAATTTTCGCGAATTTCGGGAAATGAAAGATACGCGAATTCCCACAAAAGTTTCGTGCAAAAATTGCAACAATCGTGCAAATAATAACACGATTACAAACTTCATTTTCCCAATCTGTTGCTAGTAAGCTTTTTACGACACAGGAGTGTGTAAATGTAGTATGGGCGCATCACAATCAAGCCACCACCTTTAGCGTTATGTTTCACAAAACGAATATGTGCTTTGTGCCGCGGAAAATTCGGGTCGCGAAATTACGGGGCTTTACAATATACGACAGCTTGCTATCGTCTAAGATTACCTTGTGCCCTCTTTCCGGTTTTGTGCGAAACTACCTTACCGAATTACAATCCACTACATGGTTCTTTTCGAAGCGTCTCTCGTCGCCGTGCACATGGGCTGATCGTCATTCTCGCCTTTAGGCGTTTTTCACTGCTTGCCCAATCGCTCCACGTACATGTTTCTTGACACGCAAGCATCTTCGCCCACGAGGGTCCTTCTAAATTTTCTGCAAACACTTTTTCTCTGAAAATGTGGAGCGAATATTTCTCGCGCTAAATGGGCCCCGCAAGTTCTCGTACTTCCACAGGCCTATAGAGCAGGGCAGTTCTCTAGTCTCGAAAAACTTTTCTAAATTTGGGGTAATACCGCAGCAGGCATTAGACTTTTGGAATGGCAATGGCTCCGTATTCGGAACTCGCGAAAGTACATCTCCCCTTAATCCCCATTATTTGCGCACGCTGAAACGCTCCAAGGCTATTTCGCCTTCGCGCTGACACAAATTGAAACACTTTCGGGAAAAACGATTTTGATAACGCAACCTGTCCCAGAAAGGGGTTCTTCAGTGCCGCCTAAATTTGGTCTTATACCCGATGACATTGTCAACAAACGCCTTTAGAGACTGCCGAATCAATCGTTTGTTGGATTACGGCTTTTATAGCTTCGCAATAAAAAAAGGCCGATATATAATGAACCTATGTTGCAACTGCGTTGATTGCATGCGTCGTGTCGGCACGGTGTTCAGGTAAAAAGTACCTTGCTGATCGTGTTCAGCAAGTCTAGGCAATGTAATGCAGCGAAGACTTTGTGGTAGAAAATGTCTACTGGAGCTCTCTAGTGTTGTTGTCCAGTTCTCCAGGTGTTCGGTCAGCTTGTGCTGCATGCATAACATTTCCTAACCGATTAAGCTTCAACGAAGGATGCTATTTGCAAAACCGTTCATGTTGACTAGGCTGCTTCTTCTGCTGCTTCTAGGCTGCTAATTGCGTATTCTATGTTTCACTCGACGAAGTTTAGTGGGTTGGCTACTTTTGTTGGGGTTTGCTCGCCCGGTCAGTCAACCACAGGTTGAGAACGTAGATAGAAAGTTAAATATAGAAATTAAGAAAAATGCTCAACGGAATTTCCAACGTTGCGTAACGTTTCTGCTCTTTAATATCCCACGTCGGGATCTGTCAAATAGCTCTTTGGGGCCTCAATACATTGTTTCATTTTGATTAGTAAATAACGTAATCGCAATGAATCGCAATCAAGCACTACAAGCCTGTTCTTCTTTCGCAAAGGGCTTCTAAAAGAATCTATAACATGATCGTCCAAATAGCCTATCGGCGTGCCTCTAGGGTTCGGATCCCGGGATTTTGGCATAATTTCGTGTCCCGAAATTCCGGGAATTCGCGAGGCCAAATCCTGGGATTTTGGGGTAATGAATTTCGGCTTTCTGGACAACGAATATGCGGTCGTACGAGTAAAAAGGGAAAGAAAGTCTTACCGACTTTTGGTTTCAAGCGGCCCTCCCCTAAAATTATCATTTGCAATCCAAACCGAACCAACCTCATCGTCCACGATACATGCCAAAGACGTTACCTGCTGACTTATGTGAACCACGCAAGCTATAGCTATGAACAGCCCTCAACTTGCGTTAAAACTCCAATGAAATCGTGAGTCTTCCGATCCATAAGGCTACACAAAGTAGAATCTCTCTGTGTGCAGAATTTCTATTTTTGTTCTTTTAATCCCCATGAATACGTATGTTTGAAAGTGAGAAGAAAAAACTGACAGCCTCTTGAGAAAACTAAATTGGGATGCCCCAGACCAGTACACAGCAATTACTGTGGACAAGCGAGAGGGGAAGCAAAACGCGCCATGCCCCAGAATACGCCAGCGGAAGGTGCGAAGAACGTCATTGCTTTTAGCAGCAGCTTTAGTATGCACTGCGAACCGCGGGAAATGCGCTGGGGCGCAGCCACAAGATATTCCGTAGCGGACGAGAAGAGACGCATTCCAACACAAGGTCGATATTCCTTGCACGGTGCGAAAGGCCAATATAATACGCGGTGAAACTTTTGCCCGGTGAGGTTTTCTTGTGTGTGTGTGTGCGTGCGTGCGTGTGTTTCTTCCACTAGAATGTTCCGCGGTGATGACAGGAAACACGCACTGTATCGCAATATGTGATAGTGTATCATGGATGTGCAGATGGATACATTTCTATACGGCATCCTGGGAATAGCTGCCAAAAATGCCGATCCCGTCCCGGGATCCCGGGATTCACATTTAGAAATCCCGGGATTTAAAAAACGGCCCAGGATTCCGAACCCTGCGTGCCTCGTCTCTAAGGGTACATTTATGCTGCAGCATCGCTGCTGGCACATGGCACATCGCTGTTTGGCGATGACGAAACAAACACATGTATCTCTGTGGGCGCGTTCATGCTGCAGCATCGCTGCTTGCCAAAGATGCACGCCATGATCATCGCCACAACAATGCTGCCAAACATGTTTGAACATGCCCGAGGACTACCTGACTTCTGGCGATGACAGGTCAAACACAGAGCTTTCTGTTGGTGCATTTACCCTGCAGCCTGGCTGCTCGCTTATCCTCGCCGCTGCTTGCCGCTCTGCTCGCTGCACCTAGGAATGTAAACATGTTTGTCTTCCTGGTATCATTGATGACTGGCGTCTTGAAATCCGACCTGCGATTGGTTGTGATGAAGTCGGTTTCCTCCTTCCCACTTTTCCTCGTTTCCATCCTTCCACACTGAACGCTGCTAGGCGACTGATATAGCGAAAGCGAGCAGCATCTTGAGCAATCTGCAGGGTAAACGCACCCTAGCGGTTATGCGAGCAGCGATGTGCTTGAAGCTGCAGCGAGCAGCGAGCAGCGATGCTGCAGCATAAATGTACCCTAACAGTATCATGCCCAAGATTCGCGTACACGTCTCCCTAAAGTGCGCTCAGCCTAATAGCTCGGGTTGTGGAAGTAAGACAACTTTCAGTTTGTACACGTGTATAAGTGAGAGGAGGCATGAAGCCCGAAAGGAAGGAGGAGGACAGGGGAGAGCGAACACTTATCACGAGTCACTTCCTTTTGATTGGTGATAACGGGCACCGCGTGACGAGCTTGATAAGGATTCTTTAAACTCTTTCATCCCTTTCAAATGGCAGACTTCCTTTTAGACGAGTATCGCTGATGCAAATGCACAGCTCGGCGTTTCGGGCCTTCGAAACTCACGATCACAATCATCTGATAAGGCGTGAGTTCGGGCCTTGTTATACGAACTGACGTGAAGGTCGACATGGCGTATCGGTGGGTTCGATCGTGCCGCATATTAGTGCACTCACCGGATAATATCACACTGATAAACAGAGGAAATGTGATGTTATCTGGTCAATGCGCTAATACACGGCATGATCGAGCTCATCGATACGCCATGTCGACCTTCACGTGAGCTCGTACAGCAGGGCCGGAACTCACGCCTTATCAGATGGTTCTGATCGTGAGTCTCGAAGGCCCAAAACGCCGAGCTATGTTCAAATGGCATTCTCAATGCCATCATACCTCCGACACTTTCTTTCGGTACTTTCGACATTTTCAGTATTATTGCAGGGCGTTTCATTTAAAATGAGTCAAACTTTTTTATAAAAATGGTGCATTGCACTTGAACGAGACTTAGGGCGTAATATTAGTAAGGGTCCAGAGATACTCAGCCGATTTTTTTGTTTCCTGTTTAATTAATTAATTCGTTAATTGGTGATCCTTTTAACTGCAGGGTCCATGGCAAAACTGTCAATGGCGGAGTTGTAGAGAGGGAATGGGGTCTTCGATTCTCTTATCCGTGATCATGTACCTCCTCTCAGTTGTTTTTCCCGGTTTAAAAAAAAGCGCGTCTGAAGTTTCGAAATACCGCCCGACAGCAGCACAAACGCGCACGGAAAGTGATCTCTTCGTTCGTTCAAAAATGTATAGACCACTTTACTATTTACAAACAAGAGGCGTCATCTGCGCATGCGCGAAGTTGGTGGTGTGAACAAAACACGCTGAACGCTGCCGCGCGAATGCTTTCCGCAAGTGCGACATCGGCTGTGTTGCACTGCTACACTGCTCTCGACTGTCTCCTTCCACAATACCCGAATAATTTAGAGCTATGAAGGACAACACCTTGTCACAGCACGTGGTGTTTCACCGCGGTGGTGCGGTACCCTACCCCATTGCACGTGGAATATTATGTGAAGATGAGAGCTATGAAGGAATCAGACAAGTGTCGCTACAAGACCAAGTTGTTTATGAACGGTATACACCATGACGATCTCTTTGCGCTACACATCGACAACTGGACAGCCCAGCCACAAAATATGCCGCCGATCACAATCGCATTGTAGTTTATCCAATAATTTCGCCGCTCCAGTTCACTGCTGATACTGTGCATGCGTACAAGTCACTGAAAGCACACAATTAATTCACCTTAGACGAGCCCTGTGATCGGGAGCACCGGTTCATGTTAGTGTCGTTTATTTATACGCAGGTATCGTGAGGGAATCCCACAAATGCCTTTCCTTTCTGCTTGCCTTTCTTTTTTTTTCGTAATAAATATATCCCCCTCCCCCCCCCCCACACACACACACACAAATGCGATCTCAGGGAATCTTTCCGTTTGCGTGATCAAAAGGATCCCAACACACAAAAACGATTCACAGTTAAACGATTTCTTCGTTCTGCGTTGTGCAGAAACTTATGAAATGTGATTTCAACCTCTAATCGTATAATAAAAAGTTCGACATTTCCTGTTTGCCTCTGTGTTGCTTTCGGCGTCTTTGCTGATAACTCTCGAAACCTGTCTCTGCGTCATATTTTTACTAGTACATTCCTACCAAATTTCTGAGCAAACCCTACATGGCCGATCTGTAATATTAGTGCCTTCAAAGATACCAGAAACGGACCGTTAGGCTTGGTGATCTCCCGAGTGAATTCGAGCATCTACATTATCAGAAGCAGGCTACCCCAAAGCAGTCGTATGCGGCCCGCGTAGTTCCTCCATGGCTCAGTGCAGCCCGAGGACACGAATGAGTTCGGCACCCCTGATGTACACCGAAAAGAAAAAAAAAGGATGATTGGACATCGCCACCTCGAGTGTTTGCAAAAATCGTCCAGATGCACTATTTCACGCCCAAAACATGCCGCTAAAATAACAGGCAGTTGCACAGAACGATGCATATCTGCGAGCATTTGCTTAAAGGAAGGATCAAAAGGCGCGCTTCTGGCGATGTATTGTAAAGTTTCTCCACAGGTACGACGCCATGATGGGCTTGGAGTCAAGAGAACATTGACACAACACGATTATGTGCGCCAGGCAAGGTGCTGGGCAAGGTTACCATAGGCAAAGTGCTGGGCCCATGGTCCAGTCCAGCTCATACACGCCAAGGTCTGCGTCACCTTTGGGACTTCTTGTCATCAACAGGTCTCTCCACCCTGCTTTGATTACCGGACCCCTTATCATATCCATCATCATCTCTCATCATCATCTCTCATCACACATCATATGTGTGTGTGTGTGTGTGTGTGTGTGTGTGTGTGTGTGTGTGTGTGTGTGTGTGTGTGTGTGTGTGTGTGTGCGTGTGCGTGTGTGTGTGTGTGTGTGCGTGCGTGTGTGTGTGTGTGTGTGTGTGTGTGTGTGTGTGTGTGTGTGTGTGTGTGTGTGTGTGTGTGTGTGTGTGTGTGTGTGTGTGTGTGTGTGTGTGTGTGTGTGTGTGTACTTAGATGACATTTCCATTTTGTTCGTGAATGACGCTGAGGGACAGCGCAGGCGCAACGGCTCGGTCATGCACAATTTAAGCATGCTGTCGCATGCTTATAGTGGATGAGATGCATGCTTATGTATCGCACGAGAGAAGTGTACGCATTAAGAAAATAAAAAGAAAAATTGCCTTGCGTTCGGTTCTCCTAAATAGACGTATATAACGTCGTTAGACGAAATATACGAGCTCACTGCCATTAAGGTACCCATCAAATTTCATACTGGTGGCAACCAAGCTTCCCCGTGGTGCTACGAGGAAAAATTAAGAAAAATTGTGAAACATGAAAATAAGCATATATTATATACATGCAAAAAACATGTCGGTCACAGATAAGGTAAAGATTAAAAAGGAATCATCGGCCGACAGATCACTTGGCAATAACGGTACACTACAGCCATAAGAATCGTTTTACCGCCATAAGTACAATGTCAGAAAGGGTTTAAGACATTGATACTAAGAAGAAGAGAGTGTTCAAAACGCGAACCTCAGAGGAATGCAGTATCTGCAGCGTTGTCTTTTCTGTTTTTAAAGCAGAAATCACCAGAAATGTTCTTCAGTCCTTTTGGCCGTGAAAGCACACCATTATTTTGTAGGTATTATCAAACCCGTCTTGCGGTGCTGGTTATCAGAGGAGAATACGCGCTGAACTCTGATAATTCCCCTCCCTTTCGAGTTTCATTCCTCCTCCCATTTACACGTGCTCAGAGGCACAGTCGGCTTTCCTACATGTGGAAGTGTCGTTAGGCAAAGCCCTCTTTAAGTGTGATGTCTCACATTTTAGTCACACTTTCATGCCCTCGCGAACAAAATTGGCTCGCTACATAACCAAGAAATACACTTTAGGTTTCAAACATGGTCCCCCTAATTGTGAAACTGCAGTGGAAAATTACCTAAAGCAGATAGCTTTTGATGTATAAGACTGTGAAATCACGATGGATCGCGAATTCTACTTCTCTACCATTGAGTACAATGTGTAAGAATTCAAACGCCGGGGGAACAAAAACCTTTATAGATATATGAATAATTCTTTTTCTGCATAATTTCTTGTATATAGACTTAACAGGATCCAGTGTGGAACCAGTGAAAAGTGTCCACGTTAATCGCCAAAATGAAATTATACGTTTCTTATGCATTGCGTCTATGGGTGTAATGCAGGCGAAGCACGCTTTAAGTTTTTGTCCGCGAATCTTCGGCATGCTCTGAGATGTTGTTGTGGTGCACTTCGGTGGATCGCGCCCTCGTAACAAACACACATACGAGTGGCCTTCTGTGGCGAACCATCTGCCATACTCGCCAACCGGACTTGAATCTCTTCCCCAAGACGAGAAGGAACTCCCTGGTGTCAACTACGTTGGAAAGTCAACATTAGTTTGTGGAAGACGCGTCGTGGATCGCGCGCAAATAAAACGCACTGCTTCCGAACCTTGATCCCGAAAGGACGTTTGTCTCTTGCTCCCTCCTCACTGGAAATGAAGGAAAGGCCGCATGAAGCGCTGAACGGATTGAGCAGCGGTCTTCAACTCGAAAAGCATTCGGAGAGGCCAGGGGGTCACTATATTGCGGTTTTCTCAATACCTTCGTTTTCGATTACATCACGGTCCTTCAATACTCTGTGGGAAACAGAACTTTCCCTGCGAATTTGTGGTCTCGTCACGCTGTCGGGAACTATCATGTGCGGGTTATCTGCTTTTCGTTATTCCCGTCACCACGCCGGTGATATGTTATCGTTATCTGTGATTGCACGTGCCGCTCTTCGAAGTGTTACTGGGCGCGAGGATTCTTTTCCTTAAAAGGGGACCACCGTAGGATTTTGGGGCACTCCGACTCCGAGCATTGGGCATTGCGGCAGTGTGTTCGGTAAGGCTTTGTACGTGGTGAGGTATGTCATTAAACGTTTGATTGCATTCTTCCTTTTGAGTTGGTTGCACTTCCTTCTGGTAGCGAGTGGGTGGAACGGCCCCGGGTGTGGGACCGCCGGCTCTGGGAGCCGTGAGGCGGTCGCCACAACTCTTTCTGGTCAGGAAACTCCGCTCGAATACAATAGACTAGGTCACTTAGGGACAGTTGCTCCCGCTTGGGGCGGTCGCGTCGTTCGAGGGGAGACACCCTCGTGGAGCAGACGACGTTTCCGCAGCACTGCGTGTTTTCAGGGAATATTTGATAAGCTACTTTTTAGAGTTCATTTCTTGTTCATAGCAGAAACAATTAATTCTCGAAGCGATTCATGATTTGAGCCGGCACATTTCAGTTCAGGGGACGTAAATTTGCAGATTTGCCGCGTATATTACAACTTTAGTTGTTGTCTTTCTTTGACACGGAAAATTTTAATTTTGCTCTCACTCGTGTGGCTCTCAATGATGGTCGAGAAACATATTATAGCATTTTGTTGCACAGTCACTCGGTCCAGTGATATATTGTAAGCTAATGAGGCTTTCCGTAGTTATTACGTGAGGACGAAACTTTCCAAATGCGTGATTTTCTTGTTTTTCCTCGTAGCAGTTTGTTGTAACTTGAACAGAGATAAAATCACGAGATGATTCTATTTCAGCGCAGACAGATAAGACTTCAGATGAATATAGAACTCCTGTATTTTAATAATCTAAAATGAGCTCTGGCGATATGAGAGCCGGGGGGGGGGGGATACACATATAAATCGTATGGCTCGACCGTTCTCGGCGAGGAAATATACTAATCTTCTTCTTTTTCTTCTTTATATGTGGTGCAGTGCCATGCACAAGGTTTAACATATGGTAGAGGGCAATTTTTACACACTTTGGGAAGAGGTGATGGGAAAACCGTTGTGAGCGGTCACAACGAAGCCAGCAGGCACAATATTGGTGCCTCCTGACTGTAGTTTGGACGAATACTCTGTAATTACGTAGGAAACGATATTTTCCTTTACCGATTCCAACAAGATTCAAGCTGGGTTATTAAATTAACACGATAGAATTTCCTCTTGCTGAAGTGTGGCCTGATAGCGCTTTCCAACTATAGAATTTGGCTGACAAGATTCAGATGTCGAACTCAACGGCTACACTATCATCGCGATGTAGATAGCCTCGGCATATGAGTCAGATCAGTTCCAGAATATTTAAAATGGTGGAATGAAGTTTTATTTGTTAGGTCAGAAGGAAACTGTGGGATTGCCCAAAAACTACATTTACGAACAACACGGCGATATGTGGTAACAAAAAAAAAAAAAAAACAGTGGAAAGAAATAAGCAGGGGGAAGGAGAGAAAATCTTTTGTGTTAGTCTTTCTCTTCAAATTCAGGATGAAGACAAGGAAACTATATATTTTTTGCACTATATGCTGCTATGAATGGGCTCTGAGTCTGTATTTTATGGTCCGCAGAAGCTTTTGAGGCATTGCAGAAGCATTGCGGAAAGAAAAAAAAAAGAAAGAAAAATGAATAGATAAAAAGAGAAAAACATCACCCCTCCCTCTGCCTGCTTCCGGTGCAGCAAAAACTAATAGGTATGCGCGGACTTCGTTTCTTAAGCCGACTTGGCATTACATCTTCCCCCCAAGTTGTACCCTAAGACTTGTTGTTGTATTGATATCATGTTGAATGATATATCGTTGAAAATTTTACGGTTCTTAGTGCTTGATGCTACACATGTACACAGTGATCAATTTGAACGAGCTCAACAAACCACGCTCATCACAGTACATCTCCAATAAGGCTATTAGCGAATGTTTTCTGTTTATTCTCGTAGACCAAGTCATCGCTGTTTTTTAGACAAGAAAAAAATACTTTCATTCAGTCCTCGTCAAGTTAAGGATCCCCTTCCATGAAGAACATATAGCCATCACGAAATACTGCACGCTCGAATCAGACGATCGAAGTCTCCTTTGTATGTTTAGATCATTCTTACATACGAACAGAGTGCAAAGATTGCAATTATCTTCAAGGATATTTAGAAAGAACCTCTGCTTACGCACTCAAACCGCAAGCACAAAGAAAGAAAAAGTGTACATTTTCAAACACCCATAGAAACGCTATGCAAGCCATACGCGCAGGCACCGGCGGACACGAAAGTCTCCCCCCGAACGATCGCCGCGCCACCACGCGCCGCTCGGCCGCCGAAATGAAGTTCTCGCGCGAGTTTCCTGACCAGAAAGAGTATTGAGTGACCGTGATTACATGGATGATTTACTCGTCGCTAGTGTCTCACATAAGCAATACTGCGCTCTCCCGCACGTTTGTTCGAAACGGTTTCACCCACTTCCCTCGCCCCAAGGAGATACTTAAAGGGGAACTAAAGTGCAAAAATTACTCTTGGCGATATGAAATGTTCTCTTATCATGACAATAATGCAAAAGGAACGAGATTCATTTGCCGTTTGTAATTAAAACGTGAATAAAGGTGCCAATTTGGAGGCCCTCTTTCCTTCCTCCGAATCGGCGCCAAAACGTCAAGGGTACGTCACCCCCAGCGCATCCAATTCTCGAAGGAAACCTATTGCGGGTACTGCCCGCATATTTTTGTCCAATCAACGTGGGTACTGGGCGGGGGGTCTCCGACTTAGCTGTGACGCGTAGGGAAACACCTCGCCGGGGACGCATATTCTGCAGTCGCAGAAGCTTTCGCTAATACCGCCGTGTAAGGTAACAGGAACAGAACAGCGCATCAACGTGATTAAACACGCAAATTATAACCAACGCCCGAAAAACGAAACTTTACGACAGTCAGCGCCCTACCAACTGCGAGCGGAGCAGTATGGACCAGATTCCACATGCGTGCTCAACAGAAGCCAGAGCAGTGCTGAGACGGTTATAATAGCGCCGTTATGTGATTATCAAGTTTTGTATTGTATTGTACGTTCCACAACGCTCCTGCAGACAAAAAATACGGTTTCTAGACAATTCTTGAAAAAATCCATACGTTATTCTCATTGTCAGATGGGACATTTCGTCATTACGACGTATACGTTCGTCATTTTGACGTGAAACTCCTCATTACACACATCTCACAATCAGCGCGCATCGTGAAATAACGCACACTTGTTATTCTTCCTGCGTTATATTGCGAGTGTATTCGAAATAATGCGACCGGCCTCGGTGGCTCAGTCGGTAGCGTGTTCGCCTTCTGATCCCGAGATCGCGGGTTCGAACCCGGCCGAGGACGCCAGCAACTTGGTGGCAGGGTACAAGTTGCTTAGACACGCCGTCTTCCGCGAGGGACGTTAAATACGGGGTGCCGTGTGATGAGCTTTCATCGCACGTAAAAGAACCCTCAGGTGGGCAAAAGCAATCCACAGACCGACCGCTGTGGCGTCGCTCATGATCTCAGTTGTCTCGCGACGTAAACACCCAATTATTATTATTAGAAATAATGCGCATTGAATACAGAATATACCTTCTTCCAGTAGCCTACGAGACCTACAAACACCAACCCGCTTCTTTTCCCGAATTCACCCTACGCCCACCAGGGCCCATCAGTCCGCAAGGCCCTTTATTTCCAGAGTTTTCCTTCGCAGTGACGGACTTCGGAAAGCATTCAAACGGCACATCATTGATAGCCTGCCTTTGTCGAGACTGAGACGACAAGTGAGCCTGGAGGGAAGGTAGCCTTTTTAATAACCGGCTAGGTTGAATGGTGAAGATGAACTGGAGGAATGTTTTGATTCTCGCGCTGGGGGGTAGCGCTGGCGGATTGCGGCTGACGATGCGAGTGTTACATCTTCATCGAAGCCGACACCTGGAGCGCCGTTCTCCCTTGTCTCCCACTCCTTCCTGCTGTTCTCTCTGTACGCCGCTCACGGCCACAGTTGCTTCGCGGCGCTAACACGGTAAAAGAAAGAAAGAAAAGAGGAGCGCCGTTTCCGGAGGAGGGGGCTGATGTGTCATTGAGAGTCGCGTCGCGGATCGCGCGCAAATAAAACGAGGAAAACACTTCTTGCGAACCTTGAACTCGAGATGGCGTTTCTGTCTTTGCTCCTACCTTAAGTTCATTCACCTCCTCCTGGGCCAGGCTGAGAACATATGCGACGCTCCTCACATATTCTTCTGCCTGAATGCGTACGAATGCGAAGCCCTCATAGCTCGACCAACCTCTCCGTGTATCCCCCTTTCCATATCCCCTCCATATAGGCGTGCTAGTTCAGTGTGTCCAGGAAGTTGTTGAAAAGTACAAGTTAAAATTAAAAAGTACAGTTATCGAAGTGAACTTTGGCTTGAATGCTTGTCAATATAATTTATTGTGTCAATTAATTTATTGTCAATATATTTAGTATCTGTTACGTACGCACACCCTAAGAAGAAAAAGGTGTTTTCTGGGTACCTAACCTAACCTAATCCCAACACACACGTATGGAGCACAAGTTGCACGGACACACAACCCATCTGATGCACCAAGCAGTTCTCCAAACGTCGAACACACAATCCTCGAAACTTCTAACAGGCTGGCACTGCAAAGCTCAATCAAGATCATCCCTAGTGACGAACAAGACAGTTCCTCAAACGAAATGGCCGACGAACAATTGTCCAAGCAAGTGGCACCAGACACGCTTCGATGTGAGAAGCAGTTGCAATTTTACACACGTATGTGTGACTGGACGGTTGAGACAGGAAACAACCTGTAAAGAAATCAAAGTGAATATCACGCTGGTATTGTTCCAACGTGAATGCTGGAATAGTACACCATTTTGTAACTCACGTCCTTGCAATCGATACAGTCCCACGGTCACCTATATCGAAAGAATACAATTAACCTCGCTTGTAACTTGTAACCTCTTCTACCGCCGTTTGCAATGCGTCCACCGTCTGCAACAGAATGTACTTCGATGGTTAAACACGAGTAAAACGCAGGCGTCGTACGATGCATCACAGCTAGTTGACTTGCCTTAAGGAAACATTAAACCTTGTGGGATTTACTCCTGCAAGTAGCCTTCTCCACCGGGTTGTGGTCTAGATAACCGGTACGTTCCCTATCGCCAACTAAGAATGACTCTGACACAGGTTTGGAATAACTTACATTGCTGACTTTATTGCTGCAACGTCTGCTCACTTTCAAGTCCCAGGCACGAGTGACCTCTTCCTCCCCAGGGTCCCCTCCCGCGACACCTTCAACTGACCTACTTCGATGCGCCAAATCGGCCCACGCGGCCAAACTGGCCAGTGGAAAATTCCTGTGTCGAGGGATCGCCTGGGGGAGATGAGGTCACGGGACGGCTCCCCATGTGTCCCCCCAAACTGGGTCACCACAACCTGTACTTAAAAAGCAAGGTTGCAGCGCAGACAACGGGCAAGAAAGCCGCGGAAAGGAATGCACTGCGGAAGAATACGCGGTGCCATGTCACTGCTCACCGGCGCGGAGTAACGTAGTACGCTCGAACGAAGGCACACATATTCAGCCGGCACACGCATTATTCAACAAGCACACGGTTCAGGAGGCACACATATTATTCAGCGGGTACAAAGCCGTTTCATACCGACGTGACGGCTTTGTACCTGCTGAAATTTGGCGATGGGGATCGCTGTGCTTGCTATTTGATAACGTTACAGCTGCTTCCAGACGGTTACGGCTGTGTACCGGCTGCACTTTCTGGGGGAACTTTTTTAACCGGCACGTGTCCTTCACAGGATTTGGAGTGTGTGGTATTACTCAGTGGTTAATTTAAGCTTAGGCAACACAGACTTGCATCTCTCCTTGTGATAAAATGGCTCAGATTCATTGCAAAAGTATAAACAGTGATTGTTTTCATTCATTAAAAAGACAGCCCGGACCTCAACGGATATTCAGGTTCCGCTTGTAAAATATTGTAGTCCACACATACATACACTCTGTCGAACAACAAGTCTCAAAAGCAAATAGTCTGAGAAACCAGTTTAATCGAAGAGGCTCGGTTTCTGCATCTGCCTCAGTCTGAGACAAGCAGTGACGCCATGACAAGCATGTTACGCTACGGAATGTTTAAATGTTTAAACATTGGCTGGGTCAATTCCTGATTCCTGTCTATCTCCATGTTTTCGCCATTCCCGTGCTGCTTTAGTGTTGGTTTCTTGTATAGTGGAACATAGCATACAACCTTTGCCTCGAGATCGAAACGCACTTTGCCATTGCAGTTTACTGGAAGCTTGAAGTGACGGTATGTGGCAGCATCTTCACTTGATATTATTATTATTGTGAGTGTGCAATATACAGTATATTGTGTTATTGTACAAATTTTAATTTTCAATTTAAATTTAATTTTTCTTTATGCAAGCGTACAGATACAATCTATTGTGCTGGAAAACCAAAAAAGTGGACAAGTTTTGTTTCTTGGTACCAGATGTGCAGAAACTTGGAAAATTGAGAAAAGTAATGCAAAATTCAATTTGCTGCCAGTTGACTCGTGGCAATTAAAATGCAGTCAATTTGTGTCAACTATTTGTCAATGGGCTTTTGGTTGACTAAAGTCAATAAAAAGTAAAAGAAAGTGGGAATGAAAAAACGGCTAGGAAGCAAGCGAGCTGGTGAAGATGATGCATAATGTAAAACCCCGAGACTAGGGAACACGAAAGGATGCATGATGTAAAACCCAGAGACTAGGGAACATGAAAGGAAATGTCTGCATGTCCTTTCGTGTTCCCTAGTCTCGGGGTTTTACATTATGCATCATCTTCACCAGCTCGCTTGCTTCCTAGCCGTTTTTTCATTTCCACTTTCTTTTACTTTTTATTGACTTTAGTCAACCAAAAGCCAATTGACAAATAAATAATAGCCAATGAAAAATAAAAAAATATAAAATAAAAGCCAATTGAAATTGAAATAAAAGCCAATTAAAAAATAAAAGCCAATTGACAAAATGCGAAAGTGGGAAGTCAATAGGGTCAATAAAAAGGAAATCAATTATCAGTCAAAAGTAAATTTTCATTTTTGTAAGGGGGTAAAGGCCAGCGAATCTAGAAAGATATCAATATTATCTTACTTTACTCTTAGGCTTTGAGTAATATTATGGAACAATGAAACATATCTAATTGAATTGGGTGCACAGTGTAAGAAACCAACGCTGTCAGTACTTTGACTCATAAAAGAAAGGAATAAAAAAGAATCCTGTATTTCTTCAGCCCATTATCAGAGCTTGTTGATATCATCATCATACTCAACCTTCATTGCTCTTTCTCCCTCTTTTTGTCTTACAAGTATTGTCCCTTCTTTATGCCACACAAATTGGTAGCAATTTTCTTTAGCTTTTGTTCGGATCAGAAAGAACAACATTCTGTTATGTTGAGTAAGGTTTTCGTTTATATAGACTTCATCAAACTGCATCCTGACGCCTCCAATGACATTTTTTATCCATGTGTCGCGTATAGCACTGTTAACAAAAACGAAGGTGTTCTGCCCGCTTTCGCGCCGAGCCTATCTGATCAGCAGGTGGTATGATGACCTCCAGTTTATCCCCTAGTCTTTCAAGAATATTTTCGTTTGGTATTTCTATATCAGACCATGTATTTCGATATTGTTTAGACGGTTGTACTGTTCTGCTCTATTTAGGTCATGTTTTAACTTTGCAACATTATTTTCACGAGCTTTTTCTTCTAGGAGGTATACTCTTTTTGAGGTCTCTGTGTTCGTTTTCTTGTTCACTTTGGCTTTTGATGATTTCGTCATATTTTGTTGGCATCATGTTTATCGACAATTTAGAAATTATCCCAATTTTTTCTTACTTCCCATACCTTCGTAGTCTATGTTTCATTTTTCATTTCAGCTACATACATTCGCGGTCGTCCGGATCCCTTCCACCTAGGATATATATGTATATATATCTGTGTGTGTGTGTGTGTGTGTGTGTGTGTGTGCGTGCGCGGTTGACCTTGTCACAGCACCATATAGTATTCAATGAATCTTCGTATCCTGCAGGAAAGCAAGAACACCTGAAATGTCTTTCTATATCATTCTTCACATGTTGCAACAATACCTCTCTATGTCCGTAAAACGTCTCATTGAACAGCTGCTCTCCTTTGACAATTTAGAGGGCCTCCTCTAAAGCTAAACGAAAAAGACGGTATGAGAATGGATTTTCCGGCATCCTTACCGACACGCTGCGCAACTGAGTCTTAACGAAGTTTGAAAGTGAGTCAGTCCAATCAAGCGCGCTAGGAGGCGTCTCGTTTTCTCTTCTTGAGAATCACACCGCAGTTCTTTATATCTAGGGAAGATTTTCTTAAAGCTTGGAAAGCAAACATCCTACAGTTGCTCGTAACGAAGCTCTACTTGATCGATAGAAATGCAATTCCCAATTCCCTTCCTGTACATCGCGAGACGTCTGACTGTTTAGAGTGAATTCGAACGCCGCACGAAGTTGCGTTTGCACTTCCATGTTGCGTGACCTGACTTGGAGATAAACACGGATGCCTCTTTGGACGAGGAAGGGAACGAGAAGCTTTCAATCTGCAGCTGGGCCATGGAGGGGCTTTCGCGCAACCGGGCAGTTTTGGAACTTGGAGGGATATTATGCCCTATGAAAACGGTGGCGCTGTCCCCTAATGCAATCCAAGACCACAGAGCAACCCATAGCTTGAAATGCATCGTACAATGTCCTACGCCTAGTCTTCATTAGATGACACCCTGAAGGCCAACCATTACCCAGAATGTCAACGTTATCGCTATCGGTTTGTGGAAAGCGTACGCTTTTTTTGTAACAATTTTTTATTCCGTGTTACCGCAGCGTACAGATGTGGACAGCAGGAAGGGAGGGTGGTTAGTATGCGTCCTGGACAGGTGGAACTGTGTCGGGAAAGTCTCTCGGAAAACTAACCTCGTAGGATTCGAACCCACCACCTCTTCAGCAATACCTTGACTACCAACCCAACCTGTGGTTGCACTCGGTCATGCCTGCCATGCATCAGAGAAGACATTCGGGTTGGCTACTTGCTTGTTTTAAGAGTCTGCAGAAAATGAAAAGAGACCGTAGTATTGAAGACCACTTGTGTTCGTAGTTCGCTTGGGACTCTGCATTGTCTGATACCCATTGGACTGGCTATGTCGAGGATGCTGTTGAATTTGTTGTTGAATTGTCAGAGTTGGAAAAAGGCAGAACTATTTCTTTGGTTTGCTCAACCAGCCAGCCTACGGCACACACCACTCCTGCTGCCATCATCTCTCATGGGAGGTCTCCCCCTACGCTGGCTGGAAAGCTCTCTTCCGACATCGATGGGGCCGTGAGAAATGCGCTGCAGTTACAACAGGAACCCCGAACAGTAATCATCTTTTCCTGCGATTATTTATCATGAGGGCACAGCTTGCAGCAAGATCCACTAGACGGGGTTCCTCGTTAACGCAACTTTTGCGGGACTTTACACAGACCCATTAATATTGGAGGTATACGTAGTATATCCCGCACGTGTGGCGAGCGTCTCTCGTTTGTTCTCTCTTACGTGCCGTTGCCAATATTTCCTTGACACACAGCCGCAGTGTGGCCACGGTTGTAGCCACGGTGGGGGCGATTTTGAGTATTGCTGAATTCAACGAGAGAATGACACTTATTATATTGCGGCGTTCGATGGAAGGGTAACATTACAGTTTTCTGCGTGTGCTTTTGTGAAGGTTCCGTTGCGCGAAACGCTGCGGAAGATGCAGATGATCGTTAACAAGCGAGTACTGATTTTTTCTGCCCCTTATGCTGTGTGAATCATATTTCTAACTGCCGCGCCACCTAGCGCGTACACTTGGAAAAAATTTGCGGGCGATCACGGAAGGTGTTGCGATTTAGTGACTTTCGCTGACGCTGCGAAACGATATGCAGACGCTTTTTGCATTGTCGCTAACACTTCGCAACACTTTCCGTGACGGTCTGCAAATTATTTTTCGACATGTTTGCAGAAAGGTTATTAATTGCTAGAAGGGAACTCCGAGACAGGGAAGAGACGTACACAGGACAAGAACGTCTCTTCTACGTCTTTTCCTTGTCTCTGAGTTCCTTTCCATCATGTAGGACCAGCTAACCTGCATCTTACCTCTCCTTCAAGGTTATTAAAGTTGATCCCTTAATTAATGCTGTATTAACCTCCAACCTGCATGAGGGCATGATCGAGGCGCCGGATCAGCATAAACGGCATTCGCGGAGAGACTCACTCAGCAAGCCGAGCTCCGGCAAATCGGTAGGCATGGACGGATAGACTTAGCCTCAGCACGTTGCGAGTGCCGGAACCTTGCCGGCGCGCAGTGAACGTAGACAGGTCCAGCATACGCGAAACCTGGTCAGGTCGGCGTCGGGTACGAGAGTTCCCACGACCGACGCGAATCGTGACTTCGAGGGACATTGGCAGGAGCACGTTTTTCGTGTTCTCACTACGGAGCGCTCGCCGCTACGTCTCGCGGTTGACGAAACTCTTCGGTAATATTCCCTCGGTCCGCTGTCAGTTTAGTGTAGTTCCCGCATGTAGTTTCCTCTCATTTCGGCACTTGTGCAGCTCGTCACGTTCAACTTTTAATTACCGCAATGGTACAACCGTCAGGAAATCAATGCGGAAAACGCGCATTTGGGGCGTCACACCCTCGTTTGTTTCCTTATCGCGGCACCGGTTCAGTGGGGAGAAAGACTAGAAGAGCAGATTGGGAGAGGGTTTTTTGTTCCACAGACACGGCGATCTCTTGAAACCTTCCCATTAACAGCTGCCGCTGTAAAAGAATGAAGCTTCGAAGGGTGGGCTTGGGATGCATAGTGAAGCATGGAAAAATAAAACTTTCCACGAGCTGGTGAAAAGTCTACTCCTGAAGTGAGTTTCTTGTAATTTGCTAAATGGGTTTGAATTTGTGTTTCCCAATCGCGTCTGTAATATGTGGTCCTGAACCGGGTTCTTGTATACCGGGTGTTCCACATAAATCCCCCGGCTGAATAATTCGTGTGGCACTATCCAAGAACTTTCTTTTTGGTAAAGAGACATCGGCCATGACATCGGCTCATTTGTACAATAATTAAATAAGAATCCTAACTTTTAAATTTTACTTCGGACGCATTCGGAACCTCTATTTTATGTATCGGGATCTTCAGTGAAACATATTTCAGGAAAAAACCCGCTTCGACACTTGATTTTTTCGAGTAATTAATTGGTTTCGGTTTACATATTTCTTGCGCGGAGTAGCGTAATAATGCGCTCTATCGTACACCAGATTACGTATTCGTCTGCTCGGTTCGCACGCGGGGGTGATAAGGAACAGCCACGAGTGACCTCCAGTCTCCTTGTCTACCTGGCTGGAAGGGCGTGCGCGTTTTATCGCTGGGTGGGTGTGGCGTTGTCCCTTTATCACAGTGATTACAAGCACTTGCACCCCCGCTTGCGAACCGAGCGGATAAACACGTAATCTAGTGTCGGATATTTGAGCGAAAGAGCGCATTATTACGCTACTCCGGGCAAGAAATATGTAAACCGAAACCAATTAATTACTCGAAAAAATCACTAAGTGTCGAAGCGGTTTTTTTTTTCAAGAATATATTTCGCTGAAGGGCCCGACACGCAAAACAGAGGTTCGGAAAACGTCCGACGTGGAATTTAAAGTTAGGATTTTTGCTTAATTAATGAGAGTATGCAAATGAGCAGCGCAGTGCTCAGATCGCGACCAGTGTCTCAGGTATCGTTACCAGAGAGAATGTTCTTCGATAGCGCCACCTGTGTGCTAAGTATTCAGCCGGGGGATTTATGTGGAATACCCGTATACAGGGTGTCCCAGAAAACGTGTCATTGAATTATAATTAAAAAACTACGCCACCTAGAATCACGCGGTCAACAGCATTTGTTCTTATTAGGTTTTTGCCACCTCCTAATGTGAATGTCATGTACTCCAAGTTTAATTATGTAAATATTTGCGAACTGAACTCGGAAATTTGCCAAGTAAAGGTCACTTTTTTACCCCACCAATATGAAGAGCGTTCCGAGTTCACTCAAATTCATGATAATTCATTGTGATATTCACGAGCTATCCCATCGGAAAAAATAGCCGAATATCATGCTTTTCGGAGCACCGAACCATAGCGCGCGATGACTTTTTGAGTGCAATCGCTCTCAGTGCGACGAACGGAGGTTCCGAAGCCAGCCCACAAAGTGATAGTAGAAAAAGTAACAGTTCCTAAAATTAGGAGAGGGAAAGCATTATCCCAGCGAAAGTCGGACGTGATAAGCCGTTCCTGTTTTATCTCTTTCTGCGATGTCGGGGAGGGCTGGGTTTCCAACCTCCTTTCGTCGGACTGACAAAGATTGCGCTGAAAAATTCATCGTGCGCTATTCTGTGCGACCTCCGTAGAGCATGATGTTCGGCTATTTTTTCCGATGGGATAGCTCCTGAATATCCCTGTCAATTATCATTAATTTGACTAAATTAGACACGCTCTTCACATTGGTGGGGTAAAAAAGTGATCTTTACTAGGCAAATTTCCGACTTAAGCTCGCAAAAGTTTACTTAATTAAACTTACGTTACACGAGAGTCACATGAGGAGGTGGCAAAAACTCAGTAAGAACAAATGCCATTGACCGCATGACTCTAGGTGGTGTAGTTTTTTAATTATAATTCAATGACACGTTTTCTGGGACACCCTGTATAGGGTGTTCAACGATGTCCCAACGATAGGATGTCCCTAAATTCCTTAAAAAAAGGTTTTATTTCAAAAAAGTGATATAACTACTTGAAATACACTTATACAGACTTTTGCCACAGATCTGTTTGCATTCACGTTACGTATTAATTAAGCTAATTTTATAATTAAAGGGGCAATAAACAAGTATGCAAGTTGCACTTTTTTCTAACGCAGTGTAATTCGTTTCTTACAGTGACGTTTAGCAAAAATGTGTGTCACAAAAAAAGTAAATAATGGCTCCAAACCGACAGAATATTCACTGCACTCTTTCGCGCTCATGCCCCGCCCTGCAATGGCCTGGCGACAATAGAGACACGTCATTTTGACGTCGCGCGCCATCAACCATTCAAAATGCAGGACGCCTATACATTGATTTTCTTTTAATATCGGGTAGTGAGATCAATTCTAAACATACCTAAACTTATCAATCCGAAGGTAGCCAGATCAAAAGGTACCAAAAGCCCACAATATTCCATTTCATGTACGCACTGTGTTTTCAGCGCTGTATTGCCCCGCGACGTGACAGCGATGTTCCCACAACCGGTTCTCCGAGCACGCTGCTGCTTGTGTCAACGAGGCCCGTCATTGACTAGGAGTCCGAAATCTCCCCCATCCCCAGTAACTGGAATGCAGCTTTGCTACACGTGCGAGACGTGTGACGCAGGTGCTCTCAGAGTAGGAAGGAGACACTCACGCGGATTACGCTCTTTGAATGGCATTGTTTCGTGGTAAAGACCCTCACTAGGAGTAAATGAATTTCATAATTGGATATCGTGAGCCACGTTCTTTCATAGAGCATAATAATTGGAGGATATTCGTGGGGCTGATTAGTGCTCCTCTAAACTCGAAAAATTACCAAGAAAACGCAGCATTTTTCTCCTTGAATTTGGAAGCCTACGACCATAAAACAGTATTTCATCAAAATCACTGGGGTTTCACAAGATTTCGACAAAAATTTGACAGCCGAAAATCCATGGAGGAAGGAAAGAGAGGAGGAGCCCTATTGCTCTGAGAAGTGAAGCCGAGATTTGGGGCCACTCCAGTAACATCACCGCTTGCCGATCCCGTTTCGGTTACATACATCTCTATGGGAGCCCCCAACGCATAGTTTCGGAATACTTGGATAGGTGTGATGGTCGCGCGCCCAAGTGGCCCCCAAAGTGGCGTGTGCAAAGCGACCTCATTGGGCTATTCAGGTAACGTGATCCGCGCGTGGCTCCAAAGAAGCTACAGCTCATCTCCTATCCTCACGTCACTTGCCCCACACTTCTCTCTTCTGTCGAAGAGCCGTTAGGCGCCTCCTTTTCTTCTTTCCTCCATGCGAAAATCAGTCTCTGGGCGAAGCGAGCTCGCTGATTCGCACGTTTGCGGAACTGTTGGCTCTGTAGCAACCCGCTACATCCAGTCTCGGTGTCGTCGTCATCATCGTCTCGCCGCGCGGGCCGAGGTTTCACTTTCCATGCATGTCTTCCATGCATAGACCGCTTCACTCATTGGTCATCCCCATTCCGGACATGTCTGCGGGAACCGTCGCCTTTGCTGTCCTGTCTGGTTGGCGCTTCGGAGTTCCCTCTACCATCACCACCGTCAGTTCACCTCTTCCTCAGCCTCTGCCACTTACTCAGAGTCAAGCACACACGGACCACGGCCTGCCATCCTCAAGCTAACGGCATCATCGAGCGCATCCACCGGCATCTTAAAGCCGCCTCGATCGCTTGCCCTTAATGCTACTGGGTCTCCGAGCAGCCTTTAAACGAGACCTCCGCTGCTCCCCGGCCGAACTTGTCTATGCCACCACCTTGCGGCTTCCTGGAGCATTCTTCACCCCGCCACCACCCTCGACAGTCCCGGACCTGGCGTCGTACGTCTCCCGCCTCCGCTCGGCCTTCGCCGACCTCATTCCCGCCACACCCCTCCCCTCCCCGACGACGACGACGACGACGCGCCTCTGCTGCCGCGCGCTACTGCGCCTGGCAGCCACATCTACCGGCACCGTCCTTGTGTGAGGTCACGCACATCTGCCCGCTGGGACATTCCATCATCGCCGGTCAGGACTCATGTAGAGGAAGACCACCTCCCCTTCATACTAGTAACCCGAACATGATCGGTCGAGCTCCAACCATGGTCACTCCGCTGTCCAACCCAGCAGTACCACCCGGGCAGGAAGCCCCGCAACCAGCAACGCCATCGCCAGGCCTTAGCACAGTCTCCATCAAGATTCGCCCGTTCTGGCCCGCCGACCCCATTCTTTGGTTCGCTAACATCGAGGCGCAATTCATCCTCCGAGGTATTACCGCCCAGCTAACCAAATTTTATGTTGTCGGCGCCCTCGGACCTAATGAAGCAGCGGAGGTGCGTGACATTATCACCGTAGCCCCTGCAGACCACCCGTATGACGCCCTCAAGACTGCTCTGACCCGGCGCACCACCACGTCTGAACAGGAACGCCTAAAGGGCAACCTTCATGGAGCGAATGTACAGCGAAAAAGCTGCGAACTTCGCTCAGCGTCGGACGCCCTGCGCGAGGCGTCAAAAATGTGAGCGGCCGCCGCTGATCTGCCCATGCCAGATATTTTCGCCCAGCGTCCGCGATTCCGGAAGCGTCAACTGCAGATGAATCAAATCAAAGCGCTCTTCCGCTACAAATCTACGCCAGCTACGCTGTCTTGATGTCCGCATGTGTTCGTCTGCTCTCGTGAGTCATCGTGGTCGTGGTCGTCGTCCTCTTCTTGATATGGGATGCACTCGTCTGCTCGTGGTTTCGCCTACTGCACCGCTAGAACACCAGGCATTCTCTGCCAATAAACACCTTTTTACTTTAGCAGTACTGAATATGCCTTTCGGTACATTACTGGACACCGTTTTTAGACAGTTGTTGGATTCAGTTGTAAAGTTTGTGACATTAAATGCATTTTTTCGAGTAACTGATTCTACTAAGCTGTCACCTTGTACTCTGGCAACAGTGACATCAGAGCAAGACTTTCCGACGCCGTCCGCTGGTTTTTCGTCCCATGGAGCTGGTGACGGCGAACAAATGGCGGCGGAACGCGCGTGGTAGACTGCCGCGTAAACTTCGTTGCAAAAAATTCGTTCCATGGAGGTTGGCCTTAAGACAACTCCTGACCGAAGGCCATCTCAACTACTCCGCCGAATGCAACAGCTCTTGGGCGACCGCGCTTCCGCACTAGACAATTCCATCTTGCGCGAGCTGTTTTTGCAGCGACTCCCGAACACCGTGCGCATGATTCTGACGACCTCCACCGCAGTCTCCCTTGAAGCGTTGGCCGAGATGGCTGACAAGATAATGGACATCGCAGTGTTGCCAAATCTCATTCACGGGAATCGCTAGTGGTGTCCCGAAAATCGCTAAAATTTAAACTGAGTGTCGCTAAAAAAGTCGCTGCCGCTACTGTGCACTTTTTGTTCGTTGCACGTCATGAAACAATGTGGTGACAGACCTACGGGTATTTCAGCGATTGAGCGCGCTAGACGGCCACGAGAAGACATGACAAAATGGGTGGAGTGGATAAATGAGATAAATTAAATGAAATTCGAAACCTTGAACATCGTCTGAATATCTTTTTCTCGTTTTGTCATCGGAGGCAGTGAACGTATTGGTGGTTTGTTTGTTGCTTGCAAGAGGTCCCGATGCGTTGTCGTGTATTTGCGACCTACTGTGCTTCTTTACGTGTGACAGCTCTCTCACTTTCAATAGATGCACTGAGCCCTTGTGTCACACTCTGTGACTGGATGCACCTATCCCTCGGAATACTGGCAGCATCAACCAGCTCTTGCGGCACTTCTGGTAAGTTAGGAGGCATTTTGGAAAGTTCATACATCTAATCTACGCGGCGCGTGAGAAAGGGCCAAACTGGAAACGGCTCAAAGAAATTAGCGCTGCAAATAGAAGCAACGAAACGAAACTGTACGCTGGAGCTGGCTGGAGCTCTCCGTTACAGGTCATTGACCCTGAGCAGTTACAGCGGCCGAAAAGTAGCGCGATTACACATTATTCTTCGTCAGAGCTTGTCGTCCACCGAAATGTGACAAGAGAATCACGATTTTTCCTGACTTCAGGGAGGAATATTCGTGTCGTTAAAAAGTCGCTGAACATATCGGAAAGTCGCCAAACAATCCGCTAATCCCAAATACAAAATTTTGCCACTAGAGAGACCCCGAAATCCGCTAAATTTAGCGACTTTTCCCCAAATCTGGCAACGCTGCCATATACGCCATATACGTTTCGTGTCCCATTCGCGGAGCATCCAGATGACCGAATATACGGCAATACTGTGAGAGATGACCCTTCATTACCCTTTACAGAGCGTTTAGAGCCCCTGGCCGCTACGTCATACTACCACGACGTACTACTATTCCTCGTGCACCTTACTGCGTAGAGTCCCCGGAGACTCCTTCGCAGGCGCCCGACGGGCTAGAGTGAGGAGCCGAGTTTCACCACCTCACGCTTCACACTGTAATGTAGGTCAGACAGCTCTTCGTAGAGGAGACATTGAAGAACGAGTTCTTTTCTCATTTTTGCAGAAAATGCATTGGTTTCACTGAATTTCAAAATCGATGTACCGCTATGTAAAGCCGCCAGGTTGCAGCCCCAGCACAACTAGCGCAGAGCCGTATATTAAAAGGGAGTCTGGCCATTGGGAGGAGTCACGAAAAGGGGCTCGACCTGTCAATCACAGTTTCGCTCCTCTGATTGGTTTGCTTTCTACCAAGGGGGTCGCCATGACACCATACTGCCACCCAAAATGGCGACGAAAACAAACACAGTGAAGCGGGGATTTCGTGACAAAAAATTTTCACAGACTGACCTGATTTTACGCTGCAAATGTACATCCTAATATCAATTTCTCGGAAATCAGTTTCAACTTATGCTCATCCATCAATATCTAACTGAAAATAATACGTTTTGTCGCCAGTGTTAGGCCTAGTGAACACGGCGATCACAACGAAATCATAACACAAACGGCGCTGTGCTGTGCAATCTTATTTTTAACAGCTGGAATTCATGGATATAAACATTCTTGCCTCTTATATTCCAACTATTCATGTAGATTTGTTTAAAAATCATACCGACAACAGAATGTGTCCCAGCAGGTGGTTCTGCCGGCCAGGGGGGTCGGACTCGCTCAAAAGAGCGTGACCATACGGGAGCTGCCATCCGTTGGTCATGGAAGGTGTTGCCTTCCGTTGGCTGCTTCATTCCGCTAAATTTGACGTGCTCCTTTTCCAAAATTCATCACTTGCTATCTAAATTCCGCGTACTATGGGCGTATCTCATATGTATTCGTTAAGCAAATAAGCAGTGGATATTTTCCAACTACATCACTTGCTTGTGTGCTGCCGTTCGTTCACCACTTTATTATCACGAAAGTCGACAGACCAGAGCGTGGAATGGCGGGTGGTTTCGGTTTTGCCATTTCCGGTTCCCGTTGGTTTGCAGAGCAGCATGAAAATGGCGGTTTACTGTGTGTATTCATCTTTGGAATTCTGTTGCCTTCGGAAATACATGCCTACATTTGTTACGATGGGTAACGATTTATTGATTTCGCTCGCAAAGCATACAAACGCCACTTCACCACGTCATAGGCGGTAAACGTCTTCATCCGTGTCGGTGGAAAGCAAGGGTTGGCGGTGTCGCAGGTAATCTCATAGATAAGATATGATTCACGTTTGATATGGCAACGTTTACCTTGTGATTCCGATAGCACTACTCAATTCTGTACGTATCCCGAAGATTCGTGCGTTCTCAACGCAATTACACGGCGGGCCTCGCTTCCTACGGTGGACGCCGTTGCCTCCATCGGCTCGTTCAACAGTTTGTCATCCCACGTGACGGCACAGTGTTGGCAACAAACGGGGTGCTGCACTGTACACTGCACAAAGTGCTCCACTGTAGTTAGGGGGCTGAAGTTCGTCCGCTAACAACGGATGGCTGCGCCCGGGCGGTCACGCTGGGGGTAGGAGAATCCCATTGACGGCGGGCCAAGTACGTTCTCTAGAGTCTTCCTATATTAACTCTATGCTGCCGGCAGCGGTACAATGACGGAAGCAGACAACAATTCCCGACGTGCCTGACGCTCCCTAGGTGGCGCTTATCAAATTTGCACCAACAATCCACTACTTTTGCAGATTGCGAGAGGTATCCATTTCAATCCCATCCAATCCACTTGCCACCCAAAATGGCGCTGCCCATGTTGGATAAGGGGGCAAATAGTGAGGATAGGCTGATTGATAGCGCCCCATATTTCAAGACTTCATTGGTCGGAAAGCTGAAAAAGTGGGTGGACCTTCAGGTATAGGCATGACCCATTAATGGCCAGACTCCCTTTTAATATACGGCTCTGAACTAGCGCGAGGGTGGCGCGCCAGGTGAAAACGGCGTGGCGCGTAGCTCTAGTTGGGAGGCACGGGCTGCGTTCCTATCCCCCGGTTAGGGCCAGTTCTCACTTGTCGACGCCCGACGCGACGTCGCGAGCGGGCGGCGGAAATAGACGTGCATTTCCGGCGTTGGAAGAGGAGAGACGTCGAGCCAAAAAAATTGCCATGCCGGTCTCTTTCACGACGTCGGCGAGAGGTGGCGAGAACGATACACTGACGACCAATAAGATGACAGAGAAAGGCCACGCCTCTTCAGTTTTCGTCTGCTTTGGGCGACGGAATGCCACTGTGGTGGGAACATGAAAATCATGCGCCTTGACGGGCCGGCGGAAATGCCCGTCTACTTCCGCCGTCCGTTCACGACGCCGCGTCGGGCGTCGCCAAGTGAGAACTGGCCATTAGTCGACTGCCTAGCGGTCTAACCGGAAGTGCCGCCATGTTAAGTCTCGTTCCAAATCTCGCCAAGTCCGCTATTCAGTCGGCTACCGCCTAGTGCGCATCGATGCAGTCTAGTTATACGCCTGACCATCTGACAGCCGGGATGGAGACGCGCGTTGACGGTACCAGCGTGCCCGCTGTTTCTGCTGGCTTTAAATGTAAAGTTGCACATAGTGGTATGTTTTTTAAAACTGCGTAGAGAGTTGAAACACATGTATAGTTGTGAAGGTGACAGTTTATGCACGATGTCCTACAAACTTAGCGCATTATAGTCCTGCTGCGCTTGCGCCGTACGCATTTCTTGCGTGAGCAACAAGATGACGCCACAGGCAAGCCTGTTCCAATAGTGACAAGCAAAGGGGTTGACTCAGCTGCCTAGTCAGGCGGCTTCGCGGGCGCGAGGTATTGGAACGCAGCCACAGTGTCGGACTTTGGAAACCTAAGTTCCCACAACCCCGTCCGTTCCGCGCGCATGCAGAGGCACAAGCAGCACAACAAAGATTCAATCGAACAACATCCAGGGTTTATTCACCATTGAACACAAAAGCGGATCTCTCCCTCTTGTCTCCAGAAAAACAAACCCTGCGCAGTCGACCACCGCTGCCTACATCACCCGAGACGATGGGGCATACGCCCCCCAGGCGCACGTAAAAAAAAAAGGAAAACAGGTGTTATCCCAAGCAGCACAATGTACTGAAAGTCGAGTGCAATAGGGGTGGACGGGTAGGTGAAAGACCTTGAACAGACTCTTGAAACTCAGGAAACATTGATAAGACACATACCGTCCACCCCTATTGCACTCGACTTCCAGTACATTGTGCTGCTGCTTGGGATCCGCAGTCCTACCCTGCTGCACATGCAACATGTCTCCATACTATATAGGCAGACAAACCTTACGTGTAACATCACGGCATCATTATTATTATTATTATTATACGCCCCCCAGGAACACGGCTGCCCTTTGTCGCCGTGATGAGCGTAATCGTATCGGCGTAATCTTATCGCCACAGACTTTCAGACGGAAAGTCCGTAGTTCGATTCGGCACACTCACGTCTTTTTGCCCTATGACCACTTTTATTTTGTTGTAAAATACAGGGTGTCTTTTTTTTCTTCGATAGAGATTTTTAATAAAAAAACTATAAGGGCTATAGACATCCTGTTTTCAGTTCAGTTTCAGTTATATCATGTCTGGGCAGGCGGACGTTCTTGGCCATCTGTTGCTCAACCGTCGAATGACTAATTACCTAAATATCGTTAATTAGCTTTTTAATTATAAAAGCCACGAAGTTGTCCCAATGAGAACATCTGTTTCTTTCGGCCACCTGATATCGTAGCCGTTTTCAGAACAAAAATTCGTTTGGTAGATCGTCCGCAAAAAATTCGTGAAGGAACATCATTTTTTTCTTTATTTTGTTCATTGCGCATCCTCGGAGATCCGTCTTTCCTTCACCCCCAGTGTGAGAGGGTGAAAGAACACACTATCGCCTCCTGCGTCCTGGAAAAAGATTAAAAGAAAACAGAAAATGCAACCCAAGATAAGGGCAGTTCAGATAGCGCCACTCGATACGTGTTTTTTTTTTTTTTCTTTCGCAAGTTGTTCCGCAAGTTCCGCAAGTTCCAGGATAGACCTGAAAACAGGATGTGTATAGCCCTTATAGTTTTTTAATAAAAAATCTGCGTCGAAGAAAAAAAGACACCCTGTATTTATGCTATATTTATTGTTTTCAGAAGCCACTGGCATCTGTACTGACTGATTATGGAATTTTGGATTATGGATTATGGAAGAAGAACAGTCTCTGTTCGAAATATCGGCGGCTTCTGTCCTGAGGCAACTCCCTTCCTATGGAATTTTTAGTTGCTCTTCGTATTGCTGTACTAGTGCATACTTACTATATGCCGGCGTACAAATGTGACCGGATAGTATGGATGGTAATATGGGCAATACACACACAGATGGTATCCTAAACGAAGGTTGCCAGCACTGAGTTTGAGCACTAGTCGACAGCCAATTGAAGAAATCAGGAAATGACCACGGAAACGTTACTTCATATGCTATCAAAGCTCGCCCGAGATATCGGTATCTCAGAGGCTCTCAACTGGACGTACTAGTGGCAGTATATTTGGCTATAAACATTGCTTGCACACAGCGCTTACAATGCCGGCCTGGAAAATCGAGTGCTCCAAACAGTATTTTTTTCCTGCACTCGCATGCACGCAATTTACCTTGATAATACCTCTATTATTCATACAAAAATGACATCTTGGGGTATATTTGTGGTAAGTAAGTATTGCCAGATATCTGAATTAATTTTCAATGCATTTTTGCAAAATACTTTTCAAAATCTCCGTCGCAAAATAAACTGCTTATTATTACACGGACACTCCAGTAATCTATTTTAGAGACTCCTTTTGCCTCTGTTTTCCCTTCTTTTTCTTTCACATTACACCAGCCCAGAAAAATGACGTCAGTGGAGAATACCCAGTGATAGGGACCTTCCCTTTTGCCTTGGCTGGTCGCCCTCGTTTAGCAAGCCGTACAAAGGAAGGGGGATAAAGGCTTTGGGCCATCACACACGTACGAAACCAGCCAGGGAAGATATGGAAAGGTCGAAAGCGGGAGTCGCGATATTTCCAGCAGAGACTGTATCTTATTTCCTGGACGTCGAGAAGAAACATGCGACAAATAATAAAAAGACATACAGTAATAAAATAATAATAACGGTCACTTGGCAACATAACAGGTTCTTCTTTCATTGTAGTGGATCAAAAAGTGGATCCCGCACAATTCCTCACCAAAAAACTGCTGAGGCTGGTGCTGCCGCATTGTTCCATGAGTATCTGTTTTTCTGCGTGCAGCCATAGAAGCCATGTTAATCTGTAAGTTTGAATTACAAACACGTCTAGTATCATGTATTTGTTCCTTTAATGGCTTTTTCCCTGCATTATAATTCACTGGCTTGCACTGTGGCATTGAGGAGTGCTCAGTCACCCTCCCAGGTGTATATCGCTCGCTCAGTGACCCCTGGTTTGCCAATTCGGAACGATGCGCAGCTACCCAGGGCCGACGAACCGCAAACACGGCGAAACACGCGTCCTCTGGTGCTGCCGCATCGTTCCATGAGTATCTGTTTTTCTGCGTGCAGCCATAGAAGCCATGTTAATCTGTAAGTTTGAATTACAAACACGTCTAGTATCATTTATTTGTTCCTTTAATGGCTTTTTCCCAGCATTATAATTCACTGGCTTGCACTGTGGCATTGAGGAGTGCTCAGTCACCCTCCCAGGTGTATATCGCTCGCTGAGTGACCCCTGGTTTGCCAATTCGGAACGATGCGCAGCTACCCAGGGCCGACGAGCCGCAAACACGGCGAAACACGTGTACTCTGGTGCTGCCGCATCGTTCCATGAGTATCTGTTTTTCTGCGTGCAGCCATAGAAGCCATGTTAATCTGTAAGTTTGAATTACAAACACGTCTAGTATCATTTATTTGTTCCTTTAATGACTTTTTCCCTGCATTATATATATATATATATATATATTTGTAAAAGAACTCCTGGAGAGTAAACTTTTTCCTTGAGATTTCGTCGTGTTGAACGCTGAGGGCTCAGTGAATTCAATTCAAACTTGCAAACGTGTAATTCGTTCGTGGAAAGAGCTGAAGAACGGGACACCTTGTCAGCCAAGTTTATGCGTATTTTAGGCAAATCACTATTCTTGTAAGGCAACACACACAGATGGAATTACAAAATGGGGGCTTCCAGAGATGAATCTGAGCGCTAGTCAATTGTCAACTGAAGGAATGATCACGGAGAAGTTATTTCATATAAACCAAGCTCGCTCGAGAGGCCGGTTTTTCGGAGGCTGTCACCTCGCTGTATTAGCAGCTGTATGATAGACCCTAGAGAATGCCTGTACCCCACGCTTAAAATGTCTTTCACTGGATTCCGGAAAAACAGCTCAAAAACGACATACTGGTTTGTCGCATCACTGAGTGCTGTTTCAAAAAAGCTGCCTTCACTAAGTGACTCTCTAAGGACAATAACAACTTTATTGCGACATGATGGATTGGGAGTTTCATTGCTAGGGGCGATACTCTACTCCATTGCTGGTGGTGATGCGAGGAATGAAATATTCAGCCCCTTCACAATAAGGACCGAAGTCCTATGGTATCCAGAAAGGTGAAGAGAGCTTTGAGGGCAGGGCGTTGGTGGGCTGGATGCGGCCAGGGACCAAGCAATTTTGTGAGAGAGAGGGAGCGAGAGTCTAGCGGGAGAGTCTAGTCTTAAGGGATCCGCAGAGTACGGTTCGGCAAGGTTGATACTGCGGGCAATGGAGAAGAATGTGCTCTAGATCTTCTACAGCACCGCAGTGACTGCATTGGGGAGAGTCAACTTGTCTCAAGCGGTAACGCCACTGCGCTGTAAAAGCCACATCGAGGGGCATTCGATGAACTAATGCGGCATCTTAACGAGAGGTATGTCGAGGCATGCGGAAAGCGAGCGCTGGATCAACTCGGCTCAGCATGGCTTAGGGGAGAATGTCAGCCGCCCATTGGCGGGTAGCCAGGGAGTCACGAGGCGTCGAAGTACGGAACGACGATCACCTCTCAGCAGAACAATACGCGTCCGTCTCCGAAACGAGAGAGCTGCTTCTGTGGCGCTGACGGCCTGTTCATTCCCTTCGACACCGCAATGGGCTGGAACCCATTGGAGAACCAGCCTGTGCCCTGCTTTATAGGAAAGGTTGTAAGCAGTGATTTATCCAGACCCCCCCTTACACCCCCTAACACCCCCGAAATATTCAGTGACACCTCCTAACTTTTTCACCAGTGTGCCCCCTCCTGGCGGTGCTCTTGCGATATCAGCTTTAGAAACATGTTGGTAATGATATGTTAAGCTGTAATGACGTAACTATAATAATGACCCCCCCCCCATTTTTTTTCAACACCCCTCCGTGCTTGAGATTCTGGATAAACCACTGGTTGTAAGCCATTAGCACATCCATCACCAGCGGTGCGAATGTGCCTCGGATGCCAGAATTTTCAATTGCTTGCAGCGCAGATGATGACTCAGTGAACACGACCATATGGCATAGGCATGTGGCATAGGTCGTGTATGGCATGCCATACACGACAGTATGGCATAGAGTTCCGCAGCTGTGGATGAAGTTTGATGCGAAAGGCGATGTCCTTCCACTACGCCTTCGGATGGGATGACGAATGCCGAGGCGGACTTGCCATTTCGAGATGCGCCTTCGGTGTATGCTGCGGCAGAGCTACAGGTTTTCCCGCTCATTTTAATCCATTGGTCACTCAATTTAATCCAAGCGCTACCCAATTTAATCCAGTGGTGAACCAAATTAATCCAGACACCAACCAATTTAATCCAAGCGCTACCCAATTTAATCCAAGCAACACAACCGTATGTATTCAGTCATGTCATAACAGAGACTTTCATGATTTCGCCAATGTGTCATGAGTTTGAGTACTGATTCAACAACCCAGGGGATTTGCAGTGTCATGGGGTGTTTTATGACTTCTTTTTGTCATTATGATATTTCATGACTATTTTCATGTTGTGTGCCATGAATATTTTTATGGGACTGCCACTGCTTCAAACAGTGTCATACAGTGTTTTATGACTACGGAACGGTCATTACGGCATTCAATGACTATCTTCATGACTTGTGCCATGAATAAGTTTTATGGGACTACTGCTGCTTGAAGCAGTGTCATGCAGTGTTTTATGACTACCGACGGTCAGTACATTTCATGACTATTTTCATGATCTCTGCCATGAACCGATTTTATGGGACTACTGCTGCTTCAAACAGTATCATACAACGTTTTATAACTACTGATGGTCATTATGACATGCCATGACTATTTTCATGATATGTGCCATGAATCGATTTTATGGGAAACTGCTGCTTCAAACAGCATCATACAACGTTTTATAACTACCGATGGTCATTATGACATGTCATGACTATTTTCATGATACGTGACGTGAATGAATTTTCTGGAACTACCGCTGCTTCAAACAGTGTCATGCAGTGTTTTATGACCACCTACGGTCATTATGACATTCCATGACTATTTTCATGACACGTGCCATGAATCGATTTTATGGGACTACTGCTGCTTCAAACAGTATCAAACAACGTTTTATAACTACCGATGGTCACTATGACATTCCATGACTATTTTCATGATATGTGACATGAATGAATTTTCTGGGACTACCGCTGCTTCAAACAGTGTCATGCAGTGTTTTATGACCACCTACGGTCATTATGACATTCCATGACTATTTTCATGACATGTGCCATGAATCGATTTTATGGGACTACTGCTGCTTCAAACAGTATTATACAACGTTTTATAACTACGGATGGTCATTATGACATGCCATGACTATTTTCATGATATGTGACATGAATGAATTTTCTGGGGCTACCGCTGCTTCAAACAGTGTCATGCAGTGTTTTATGACCACCTACGGTCATTATGACATTCCATGAATATTTTCATGACATGTGCCATGAATCGATTTTATGGGACTACTGGTGCTTCAAACAGTATCATACAACGTTTTATGACTACCGATGGTCATTATGACATTCCATGACTATTTTCATGACATGTGCCATGAATCGATTTTATGGGACTACTGCTGCTTCAAACAGTATCATACAACGTTTTAAAACTACCAATGGTCATTATGACATGCCATGACTATTTTCATGATATGTGACATGAATGAATTTTCTGGGACTACCGCTGCTTCAAACAGTGTCATGCAGTGTTTTATGACCACCTACGGTCATTATGACATTCCATGACTATTTTCATGACATGTGCCATAAATCGGTTTTATGGGACTACTGCCACTTCAAACAGTGTCATGCAGTGTTTCATGACTACAGACGGTCAGAACGACATTCCATGACTATTTTCATGATATGTGCCATGAATCAGCTTCAAGGAACTACCGCTGCTTCAAACAGTGTCACACAGTCTTTTATGACTACCGGCGGTCATTATGACATTCCATGACTATTTTTATGATATGTGCCATGAGTCTATTTTATGGAACTACTCCTGCTTCAAACATTGTCACGCAATGTTTTATAACCACCGATGGTCATTATGACCTTTCATGAGTATTCTCATGATATGTGACATGAACCGATTTTATGGGGCTACTGCTGCTTGAAACAGTGCCCTACAATGTATTACGACTACCGCCGGTCATTATGACATTCCACGACTGTTTTTATATTACGTGCCATGAACCGATTTTAGACGACTCATCCACAGACCGACCGCTGTGGCGTCGCTCATGATCTCAGCTGTCACTCGACGTAAACCCCCAGTTATTATTATTATGATCATTATTAATGCTGCTAGAAAGGGTGCCATATAATGCCTCATAACTACCGAGGGCCGTTACGATATTCCATGACTATTTTCATGATATGTGCTATGAATCGATGTTATCTGACTAAGGTTGCTTCAAACAGTATCATATGGTATTTTATGACATTATGGCATTCCATCTGCTATTGCTAGTGCAATTTTCTACAAAATATTCGTGGCTACTGCTTGTCATTGTGACATTTCATGACTACTTTGCATATACGAGTCAAACTTTCGGCTACTGCAGCTGGTCCAAAGGGTGTCAGGTGATGATTCATGACTACTGCTTCTAGGTATGACATTTCATTTCAATTTTGCATATACGGGTCTTAAGTTGAATTTGCGGGATCACAGCTGGCTCAAACAATATCTCGCGATGACACACACACACACAAATAGAGATACGATGATGAGATGAGTTATATGTATGACTTCCCATTTCAACGTCTTTATCCATCACACTAAATTCCAGTACGCATATGTTTCCATAGACCAACGATCATAGATCATATAGGTTCAGTTATGTCTTTGATGTACGTACTCAAGTTCATAAAACGTTCAGTCTGTAGGCACAGCCACGTCATTGTCAACTTTATAACATGAGATACCAGCAGCTGAATCTACAGGAAGTATGACAATACCGCTAAGTTTTCTTGAAGCGGTGTTCTATGAACGAAGAGAACAAAAGCGGAATCCTTGCACTTTTTTCTTAATTCCTACATGTCAGCGCCTTAGAGAGCTTGCTCAATATAGCTGAAGTGATTTCTGTTATGCGATGCACAATCCATGCGGTGTTTGCGCTGCATGGCGTGCTGCGCCGCATCGAGCAAAATAGCACGGCGGTGCTCAGGAAAACACGAATTTGAAGCTTAAATTCGGATAAGATTTCCTCAATCTGATTGAAAAAGGTGCTATACGGTGGCGGAAATTTCACGCAATGTCCATCACAGTGTGTTGCTTGATGTGATTGCTTGTGCAGAGGGGCATTATTCGTTGCCAATACTGCCACGACCAGCTCCCGTGGCGTAGTGGTGCCTTCTACGCCGGGACTAGAAGGTGACACGGGTTCGAATCCTGTCACCGGCTGTGCTGTCTGAGGTTTTCCCTCGGTTTTTCGAAGACTTTCCAGACGAATGTCGGCAGAGTTCCCCCTGAAGTCGGCCCGGGACGCACACTAACCTCGCCTGTCCCCCACTTCTTCCTGCTGTCCTCTCTCCATCTATCCACGTCTGTACGCCGCTCATAGCCACAGTTGCTTCGCGGCGCCAACACGAAATTTCAAAAAAATACGGCCACGAGACCATATACTATGTATTGCACTAGGTGAGTCCTCCATTTTAGCGCATTTGTGAAGAAAACGCCGCGTCGGTTCTAGCCGTGTGTCTTTCACGCAGTGTCGTCTGCTGCTCTTTTGTCGGCTTTGGGCGGAGCTTCAAAACACCACCGAACAACTTAGCAGACGACACGGCGTCGCACGCCGTGTCGTCTGCTAGGCTGTCGTCTGCTAAGTTGTTCGGTGGTGTTTTAACGCTCCGCTAAAATGGAACTCGAGGAGAGCTCACCCGGCGCAAGAAGAGAAAATCAAGTGGAATGCGAGCGGCGGCGACCAGGGCGTCTACGAAAAGAACCCGGCGAACCTCTGCAGCGGTACGCAAGATTATCGCAACAAGATAGAGATCGCTTGCTGGATTGTCACAGGCGCGGTGGCGATCTCGTTTCGCTCTCTGCCACCTTGGGGATCAACATTAAAACTGCACGTTCTATAGTGCGTACCGACAGAGACGTGCCTAAGCGAAGAGGAGGGTCATCAAAAAGATTTGGCACGGACGTCGTCCAAATATTGACCTCGCTGGTTGACGCTCATCCCGACTATACCTTAACTCAACTGAAGTGCGTGCTCACCGAGCGTGTGCCAAATATACAAATTAGCTTGTCGTCGATTGACCGCTTGCTGGATGGGCACTGCTACAGCTTGAAACAGCTGACTTTACAGCCTGCCGACCGCAACAGGGAAGACGTCAAGTCAGTGCGAAGGAATCATGCATTGTGGCTGCAGTCTGAAGGACCACAAACATTGCGGTATTACATAGACGAAACCAATTTCAATATCTGGTGCAGCCGTAGATATGGCAGAGCAAAAAAGGGCACTGCAGCCGTTAGGAAGACTACAAGCAGCAAAGGCCCCAACATTAACGTAGTGGCGTGCATGTCAGGAAACGGCCTCCAGCTCTGGAGTACATTGGATAGGGTGACACACCTCACCTTTAATGAATTTCTGGAGGAGGTATCGCGCTCCATTGCGGTCTCAGAGCCGGACCAAGAGGCCGTATTGATAATGGATAACGCCCCTGCACACAAGCGAGCCCATCAAGCAACGCTCTGTGAGGGACACAGTATTAAATTTCTGCCGCCGTATAGCCCTTTTTTCAATCCTATCGAGGAGATGTTCTCGAAATTTAAGCTTGAAGTTCGTGCTTTCCTGAGGGAAAAAGGAGACGAAATATTAGGACACCCAAATGGCGTAACGATCCGGGAGCACCGCCGTGCTATTTTGCTTGACGCAGCGCAGCACGCCATGGAGAGAATCCACCGCGTGGATTGCTTGTCATATGATAGAAATCACTTCCGCTATATTGAGCAAGCTCTCCAAGGCGCTGACATGTAGGAATTGAGCAAAAGTGTAACGCCGGCCGCGCTTGTTGTTCTCATTTCCCAACAATGTTTCGCGACATTGTCATATTTTCTGTAGTTTCCGCTGTATCTGATGTAATAAAGTTGACAAGGACGTGGTTCCACTTCGACTCACTTTCTTATCAAGTTCATTACAGTACAACACATATACATGAAACACATAATGGAATGTACGGTTGATCGATCAAAGCATAGGGCTACTGAAACTTTATGACATGAATAAAGAGAGGTAGGAAGGGGAGCTATACTTATAAATCGCTGCATGACATAGTTTGAACCAGGTGCAGTCGGGCAAAGTCTAGTTATAACCCCTATATCAAAAATAGTCATGAAATGCCATAATGACAAGCAGTAGTCATGAATCATCGTTAGACACCGTTTGAAACAGTCATAGCCCCACAAAATCAATTCATGACACATACTATGAAAATAGTCATGAAATGTCATACGTGACCATCGGTAGTCATAAAATATTGTATGACACTGTTTGAACTAGCGGTAGTCCAATAAAATTGCTTCATGTCACATCATGAAAATAGTCATGGAATGTCATAATGACCATCGATAGTTATAAAACGTATGATGCAGTTTGAAGCAGCAGTAGTCCCATAAAATCGATTCATGGCACATGTCATGAAAATAGTCATGGAATGTCATAATGACCGTAGGTGGTCATAAAACACTGCATGACACTGTTTGAAGCAGCAGTAGTCCCGTGAAATCGGTTCATGGCACATATCATGAAAATAGTCATGGCATGTCATAATGACCATCGGTAGTTATAAAACGTATGATGCTGTTTGAAGCAGCAGTAGTCCCATAAAATCGATTCATGGCACATATCATGAAAATAGTCATGGCATGTCATAATGACCATCGGTAGTCATGAAACACTGCATGACACTCTTTGAAGCAGCAGTAGTCCCATAAAATCGATTCATGGCACATGTCATGAAAATAGTCATGGAATGTCATAATGACCGTAGGTGGTCATAAAACACTGCATGACACTGTTTGAAGCAGCGGTAGTCCCAGAAAATTCATTCATGTCACATATCATGAAAATAGTCATGGTATGTCATAATGACCATCCGTAGTTATAAAACGTTGTATTGTACTGTTTGAAGCAGCAGTAGTCCCATAAAATCGATTCATGGCACATGTCATGAAAATAGTCATGGAATGTCATAATGACCGTAGGTGGTCATAAAACACTGCATGACACTGTTTGAAGCAGCGGTAGTCCCAGAAAATTCATTCATGTCACATATCATGAAAATAGTCATGGCATGTCATAATGACCATCGGTAGTTATAAAACGTTGTATGATGCTGTTTGAAGCAGCAGTTTCCCATAAAATCGATTCATGGCAGAGATCATGAAAATAGTCATGAAATGTCGTACTGACCGTCGGTAGTCATAAAACACTGCATGACACTGCTTCAAGCAGCAGTAGTCCCATAAAACTTATTCATGGCACAAGTCATGAAAATAGTCATTGAATGCCGTAATGACCGTTCCGTAGTCATAAAACACTGTATGACACTGTTTGAAGCAGTGGCAGTCCCATAAAAATATTCATGGCACACAACATGAAAACAGTCATGAAATATCATAATGACAAAAAGAAGTCATAAAACACCCCATGACACTGCAAAATCCCCTGGGTTGTTGAATCAGTACTCATAAACTCATGACACATTGGCGAAATCATGAAAGTCTCTGTCATGACATGACTGAATACATACGGAATACATTTACAAGTGTTGCTTGGATTAAATTGGGTAGCGCTTGGATTAAATTGGTTGGTGTCTGGATTAATTTGGTTCACCACTGGATTAAACTGGGTAGCGCTTGGATTAAATTGAGTGACCAATGGATTAAAATGAGCGGGAAAACCTGTAGAAAACTTCGCGTCTACCAGAGCATAAAAATGGGCTCGAAGGACTTGAGGGGAAACCTGATCTCTTCGTTCCTGGAGGTCCGGAAGATGTACGAAGGTGGGTGGCACAGGCAGAGACCAGGGGGCGTCCGGCGGCGTGACATCCTTAGCCATGAAGCTAGTGAGAGTCGGGAGTCCTCTGTGCTACGCGATGGAAATCACTTTCAGGACGGTATCGCATTTTCCTGAGGAGTGGGTGACTGGGAATGTGCGCACGCAAACGTAGGAAGTGTCGAGCCGTTTCACGCTCACGAAGAACCTCCACCGGGAGTTCACCAGCTTCAGCCAGGACTTGCCGTGTTTCAGCCATTCTTTGAACTCCAAGGCAGCGACGAAGGCTTCGGGCAAACAGGGTCCGAAGGGTATTTAACGACTTTGTGAAAATCCTGTACAAGATTGGAAGGCTGTAAAGCACAGTCGCCCTCACAAAAGCCGTATGAACGCCTAGAAGGGAGCGCTGATGACAGTCCCATCCTAAGTCAGAAAAATGTTGAATTTAATGTTGAATAACATTAAAATGTAAGATGGGAGTCATAGTCGATGCAAAGTGACCCCTATGAGAGACTGATGCTGAAGAAAAGCGTGCTAACTGCGGAAAGTGTCATAGAAGATCTTCAGAAGTCGTGTTTTCAAGACAGTGCTACGACGCTCCCTTTTAGATGACGATGATAATTATTGGAGTTTCAGATGTGCAGCTGCATTTGGTGCAACGTGCTAAACATAACAAACATGACAAAATCAGCATGGATAGCAGGCCCCCGTCCCTCTGCAGCTTTGCTCTCACGCTGCGGTTCTAGTAAGCAAAAGCATGTGAGTATGCGAGAAGGACATTCAATTTGGCACAACCGTGCCTGCAAATAATCAGAAGAAACGAAGGAAGAAACAAACAAAACAAGAAGTGCTATACTTCAAAAGGAGATAAGTCTTACGTCTCAAGGAGGTGTTACCACTTTACAAGTAACTTGATTAAGCTTACATCAGTACCTAGATTAACTGGCCTAACGAGCATGATCTAATTGCCTAAAGTAATTATTTGGGCTGCTTCGGTGTGTCCATTTTGGGAGGCACTACGTCGAAGACACTACTGTCATACACTAAGACTCTTTCTGCGGCGATGCTTGATAAAAATCATACTAAACGCGTACGCCTATCTAAAACAACGGCTGTGATTCTACGGCACGATTTCTTTCTACCATGCAGGTAGATCTTTTCCGGGACCGTTCTTTCTGGAACAATTTTTGTCCAGAACGCAGCATGGGAGATTATACATGGTTGTTGTGAAACTCACATCGCTCCTTATTGAAATATTGGCTATGAAGCGTGAAACACTGTGAGGATACATCAGTGTACTGGCGCCTTACAAAATTGTGTGATGACAAACAACGATCAACGTTTGCAGCGCAATAAATACTCACAATCTCTGTTGCCTCCCATTGTTTTCTATGGGCACACAACCTCCAACATGGCGGCCGATTGCGTGCCTCTCCCCCACGAGCCCCTCTCCCATGCGCGATCCAGCCTTTATACATAGAGATCAGTGGTTAGTTGTCACCTAGTAACTATTTTTTTCTTGTTGTTTTCATGGGGTATAACGTGGGTACTTTTAAACCTATTTACTGGTAATCTAAACTCGAGTAAATATAATGAGAGACTCGAACCACTGTACCACTTGCGGCCCACTCCAACTGCATGTTCAAATGGTGTGTTACTGTACCTGGCGTGCGTGCTGTTCGTTAGAAGTGACTCGACGTAGGACTCAGTAAGGAAATTGCACGATCGTGCCGTTTCGAGGTCCGCCGCTCCGCAAACACGTGATGCTCAGAGACTGACGGCAAAACGCTCAAATCGTTCACCTATCCAGAATTCGGGTGTTACCCTGATGAAGAAAGAGGATGCATTTCACATATTCTGCCGAGCTACTATATCTTTGAATGGCTTTCAGAATCTTCGAGCGGCTAAAGCGAGAAACGAAACTCACAGGCGTCGGTCTGCATAATGGCGGCAACTAATAGCGATGGCGATGCGACTCGCTATTTTCCATACCACCTATTTAGGTCTATATGCGTATATTGTGACGAAGACCCGTCACGCCGAGATTGGGTTTGAATCCGGACGCCGGCTGCCTCGGTGTTTTCCTCAGACGCTTTAAGACAAACGTCGGCACAATTCCCTGTGAAGTCGGCCCAGGACCCCCGCGATTGTCGTGACGTTGCCCGCCTGAGCGTGGCCGACTACGCAAGCAGAACAACATTCGAGAGTTCCCTTCTTCTTTTTCACACAAAGGCGGAAAAACGCACAAAGGAGGCAGAAAGTGCTCCATTTTATCAGATGCGGACGAAGGTGGTCTTTTCCAGGCACCTGAAGTAACACAAGTAGAAAATATGGCAAGGCGGGAGCGATGAGACCAGAATCTTTGGGCGAAATCACCTTGCGTGGAACGCGCGATGATGATGATGATGGTGATGATGATGATGACGGTGGGTCTTCCTGGGGCGGGTTCCTGATGGCAGCGCGTGTGCATCGCAGCATCGTAGCCGAGCGCGTGCTTTTGCGCGTGAGCGGCACTACGATGCTACGGTGCTCACGCGCTGCCAGCAGAAGTCATAATCACCATCACCATCATCATCGCAATCGTTCCACGCTAGGAGATTTCCCCCGAACATTCTCGTCTAATCATCGCTCCCGCCTTGCCATATTTTCTACTTGTGCACTTCAGCCGCTCATAACCACAGTTGCTTCGCGGCGCTAACACAGAATTAATAAATGTTACTTCAGGTGCCGGGACAAGCCCACCTTCGTCCACATCTAATAACGGAGCACTTTCTGCCTCGTTTGTGCGTTTCTCCGCCTTTGTGTGAAAAGAAAAAGAAAACTGTCGAATGCTGAGAAATGGCCAACTAATGTTCTTTATACTCGTTCTAAATTGACCAATTTGTAATACCCGCAATGGTGTTCGATCTCTGTAATGCTAGAATGGTTTGCGGAAGGCGTGCTTTTATGTACACTACCCCCCCCCCCCCCTTTTCTTTAACACCGTGAGCTGCCGCCAATGGAGCCATTCAATATATATGCAAATCTGCCTTCGCCACGGTCTGCCGCGAAATATTCATCGGCATAACTATTCCGCCTTTAATGTTATTCGTAATCACGGATCTCGTGCGTTGACGCTTGATTATGCAAATCGCCGCGATTCTCGGAGTAAAAACAATGAAAGCACCATCTTTTTAACTGTTCTCTGGGGTATTGCGGAAGACTGAGGATCGCTTTCAGAGAGAGGTGGCCCTGTTTCAACAGCGTGCCCAATACGCTTATTTCCGGCAAATGAGAGTAGCTGGTGAAACACGTGTTCCAGCGAGCATATTCTGTAATTGGATTGGAGTGTCTCGACGAACGTTAAAGGGCCACCAAAGTGTATAAATTTCTCCTCGCGAAATGAAAGATGCCGTTACTTTGATAGCAATACAAAAGGAACGGGATTCATTCGTGATTTGTGCGCAAATAAAACCGCAATTTACGCTTTCCCTCTTCTTGTTCCCAAGACGGCCGCCAGTGCAGAGCGACCTCTCATTGGTCTCCTCAAACGATCTGCCGTGATGAAATAATTTGAGGAGACCAATGGCAGGCCGCTCGGCCCTCCTTGAGGAGGAGCGTAAATCGCGGTTTCTTTCAGGAACGACACAGCTTTCATTCAGCTTCATTTCAGCTTCATTCATTTCAGCTTTCATTTCGCGAGGAGGTTTTGCACTTTAATGCCTCTCTAATTGCCAAAATACATTGGCGCAGGTGGACGTGGAATTGACGAAATGCTGTACCTATGCTTAGTGTTTGCTTGAACGTGGCAGGACCTATTCCAGGAGTCAAGGAATATTTTTTATTGACTGTAGTGTGGGAGAGCATAATTACCAACGAAATGAACATACATATAAAAAATGAGTTCGCAGCGAGCTGTTTGTGCTATTCAGAGATGCATACATAAATAACAGCTGCCCTCGAAGATGGTGGACCCATAGAGTAATTTTCTCGTTACTTACCACTAATTGTGTGCCTACTGATCCTAAGGGCGCGGGTTCGATCCCTACTGAGGACGTCAACACCTGGTGGCAGGCTAGAAGTTGTGAAGAAGACGTTTTTAGTGAGGGACGTTAAATACGGTGTGCTGAGATTTCGGCGCGCGTTAGAAAACCGTCAGGTGAAAAAACCACATACCGACCATGCACTGTGGCGTCGCTCATGATCATCGTTGTCTCGCGACGTAAGGCCACCAATTATCGATAGTTATCTTCCACACAGCAACAATTGTAATATTCCTTACACCTCCAAGACGAAATTCATTGTCGCGCTTCTAATACCCCTGACACACGGGCACATTCAGGACATCTTATCTGAAGGCCTTTTGGAAATTCCACAATTGAAATAGGAAACATTCACGCAGCACTGTTTCGCGCTCTCTGCAGCATCGAACTTGTTGCCCTATCTAATAAAACAGTTGAGATAAAAGGCCCTAAATGTGCCCGTGTGACAAGGGTATTATACTCGTCGTGCGAGAATAACTTTGTGTATTTCTCAGCGCTCATGCGATTAACAATATTAAGGTATGTCCGTATGTCAATTGAACTCGGTGACACGCGGCGATCCCGAAAGTGGCTTCACTGCAAGGTTGTATTTGTCCACATTGGTAGCAAGCTACCTCGACACCCCCCACCCCCCTGGTAGCCCATATTGAAGCGCTCTAATACCCCCACACGTACAGTACTCAATGATCATTGAAAACAACGGGCATTGAACCAACTTTTCAAGGAGCATTGGACACGATCGGTGGCGCTACGTGCATGTTCAATGGCTTTCAATGATCATTGGCAGGGCTATAAGATTACTCTGGGATTGGGTTTTTTGGGGAAACTTGTTGCACTATAGATGATTCTTCACTCACAAACGACTGTTGACGTTATCTCGCATGAAACGTGGACTCTTATGCTGAAGCGCCAGCAACTCTGTACCGATAACGTTAAAGAAAAGTGTCTCCCGTTAGGGTTATTCCATTTTCCGCACTATTTATTCTGCCCTCCGTCAGTCTTAGGTTTTTTTATTATTTCTTCCAGACACGAATGCCGATAAATCGGCTTTCGTCGCTAGTGTTCTTTTACTCAGCGGATTACGGCCAACTTCCGTAGAACCGATGTGAAATACAGTAAGCTTTTGTTTTGTGTGTGTTTTCTTCCTCTTACGGCTTCTGGAGAAAGTCATCGATCACCTGCCCTTTGACAGCAAATGCCTTGAACCGATCGGAGAAATCATTTCTTTATCTGATCTTTAGCTGCCTCAGGCAGAGCAATTTCCGGCTCTGAGAAATTATCTGGACCCGTTTTTGAGCGATGTTGTCCTTTATGAGATAATGTGTTCTATTACAGGGCAGAATGATTAACGTCATCTGTAACGATAGGAGCATCGGGAAGGAGACGTGTTTCCGTTTAACGATTACACCGCGACGGTAACTGTGTATACTATGGGACCGCCAGTTTCTCGCGTAAAATTTATTCTCCATTTAATAATGGAGAATATATTGTACGCGAGAAACTGGCGTTGCCCAAAGGTGCCTTACGAGCAACGTGTTTGCCAAGTGGAGCATCTAAAAAGGGTTGTTTATCTGAGAACATGGTCCGTTGCTCGGTTTGCACAAGCGTCCATCCAATCACGAACGCTCAGTGCACAGGAACGCGACGCGGGGATAAATTTATGACCACGTGGCAGAGTCCCATCGCGTTTTCCGAGCGTACGCTACTCATTTAACGAAACAAGTTCATGTGTCCCTGCATCAACTGTTGTCCCTTTAATTAACTTCCCGGTATTTCTGCTTAATCAGCTAGACTAACTTTATCGTCGACGGAGGCATACAAATGGAGCGGAGCTAACTCGATGAACGGAGGATGCTTGCGAAAATTAACGGTGCAGCAAGCTGTTCGCTGCATTGAGCTTAGGTTGTTTTCTCGGGGCCCAGCCTCCCTGACAGGAGCCGTACGAGAATTGTTTTGAGGTGCTGGTGCTTCTGAAAGAACTCGCCGTTGTCGGCCTCAGAGAGGTTGGCATGAAGGTTGGTACCAGAACGTACGCTTAAAAATCAACGCACAAAAATAATCGCTGAAGTATCCACGTGTAAATAAAAACGCTAAGGAGTCCACGGTTAAAGGTCAGTTACGCCGATTTCCTGATGTGTTAAAACTGTTGTGATATTCAGAACGAGCACGTCCAACTGCCCCCGAAACGCACCTTCGTTTCTCAATTTTGTCTTCCTATTGCGGAAATTAATTAATCAAAGAAACCAAAACAAGCCATGGGCGCAGAGTCGTGGTCATTAGAGTTGCCCCGCACAAAAAGTGTTGGATGTAGTTTTGTAGTGTGTTGTTTATCTCGTAGAGCGCATCGCGGCATGTAGATCGAGAGCCCTTATACGTATTTTTTGCATGTTTCCTTGAGTGTGCGTACTGCTCTATACCACACAGGCCATATTTCATTCATAATAGTTTCGCAAATAAACACGTACGGGTAGATCTCATATTGCTTTTGAGTTAGGCATAGTGTCTTCAAATCAGGGTATATGTATCTTGTTTGCTGGGCCGAACAGGTGTTATTAAGGCTAGTGCAACATTTCCCACTTCTTGAACCATGCTAACATTGCCAGAATAAGGAACATTACACTGCGCTGTGTATTCCACACTCGGTTGTCTCGCGACGTAAACCCCCCATTTATTATATTGTGTACTCCATATGACCAACGAGGCAGCACTTCCCATACCCGAACTTTTTTTGAACATGTGTTTAAATTGCACAACTGCCACTCAAGTAACTTTGCCACGAAATTAGTCAGTGACAAAAGGTATATGTACTTTATTACAAATTTAATAACCTTGGTGGAAATGGTTGATGCTGTCCTCTGCCTTGTACGGTGCACTTCGTAACAAAATACACAGAGTCCAAATGCTTTCCTTGTCCACAAATGCCCTGTTAAAGCTGAAATACCCTAATCGAAATGGGGAAGCCGGGCTTGCTTGTCCAGAGAAACAAATATGAGACTGCAGCGCTCAACGTAAATAACTGCATGCTCAGTAACTAAGGCTGCTGGTGCCGAAGACCTAATATTTCTAGGTTAAAAGGAACAAAGGAGAAAAGACCACTGCGGCGTATTAATCTTGTTTCAAAAGTATAACACCACAAAATTTGTGAGAGTCAGTTGGTGTATTTAGTTATGTTGGTCACCTCCTGCACTAATTTTTAATAAGGTTCAATTGCGTTGCTACCAACCAGGACCTAAGCCTGACCTATGATCTAATAATAATAGTACCTATCTATGACCTATATGAACCTTCAACACTAGTTTGGTCTAGGTTTCACACCTGGCTTCTAGTGAAATTCGAAGCTGCTCTGTAGAGCTTTCAGGAGACTTGTAGAGTAGAGAATTTTTTATTTATATTTCACAAAGAACATGTAAGAAACAATGTGCTGTACCAACTGCATTCAAAGAAATACAAATACACTTTGTTTTAGCTATGTGCATGTTACCAGATTACAGGTGACTGATGACATACAATGGGCGTCAAGGGTGAGAACACAAGTATACCACCACTGCAGGCACTGTCCTGAAATTCTAAGTCACCATTTGTCAGAAAGCAATGACCACGCACAGCCTAATAATCATATTGAGCTCCTTCCATTATTCTTTTTATTGACAGCATCTTGGCTGCCATTCAGTTCATGAAAGTGACTTTTATGGTTGAAAGAACGGTTCAACAGTAAGCGAGCTGGTGATAGTGTCCATGATGGCGAGACCTGAAGAGGAGATACAAGAAGGGACATACACACACAACGTTGAGACATTGTGTATGTCCCTTCCTATCGCTCGTCTCAGGGTTTTTCGCTATGGACCTTCAAGATGTTTCCTTCCGGAAACTTTACATATTTTTATGTAGAATTGTGAAGGTACAGCCAGACGCTGTTAGCAAATCACACAGTACTTTTCTTGCAACAAGAGTCCATAGAAGGTACACAGTCATCTTCAGCATTGCACACATCTATGTGACATGTTAATCACTTTGGAATATCACAGACATGTCATGGAGGCCGGCACATGATTAGTGGTGTTGAACATACAACTATTTGTCATATTTTAGGCACAAAAAGCAGTTTTGGCACCTGCATGTTGAGACAGATGTATCTCTACATGTTTTTCCATTACACAAATATATGAAGCAACAAATGTACTCTCTACTTTATTATGGTTATTAGTCAACACTGCCAAGAATGTGGGAACACAGTCTTGTACCACCTACACCCTTCAAAATGACATTCACACACGACACATTGTAGGTCAACGAGACTCCAGAATGATGTCCTCCTCCCCATTGGCTGAAAACATTTTTCTACTACTTTGCATAAGGGGAAGTTAGTACAAGAAGCGCACACATTCCTTTTTTGAGCAAATCAGTATTCAGAGCGTTACCATACTGTGGTGAGCCTGCAGTGCATTACGTGGTACAGCACACACTGTAAAAAATTTCACCGTAGAACATGTCCCCCGTTCTAATGACAGTCTTCTCCAGTTTTTCAAACTGCCATTTCCCACAGTACTTTATGGTATGACATAGTATTTCTAAATCTTTACTGTAGTTTACCGGTTGTAGCAGAAAAAGCTACCGCTGTTTCCGATAACAGGACGCAAGCCATAAATCCTATACGGCAACAGTACATGCTGCTGTCTAGCGGTTGTTCGTGTTTGGACGTGGTATGGTGCATGCAGGGCAAATTCCATTGTTAAAATATCCAACCGTGAACAATCGTTAGATTACATGATGTAGAATGCTGCATAGTACATGTATTTATATCCTGTCTCATGTGACTAAAAACAATATGTGCTTTTGCTCATGCTGCCCAGCACAGGCGAAATAAGCTGCACGTGAGGATAACAACATGAAACCCGAGGCGTGGAGGAAAAGGCAGGACTTTACGATTTCTGTGTGAGTCGTTTCATGTTGTAATTGCGTACCAGTTCGCCTGTACCTGAGAATAGGTTTGATGCATTGTACACGCACCTTAGACATGAAGTGTGTTGTGTGTTGTGATAGTAATGCCACTGCCAATTGAAAAATAATGCTCGAGGTGGATTGTTTCGGTACAATCTTGAACTAAGCATACCAAAGGGTAGGGCATCTCCGTGACAGGTTTACCTGGAAGTAAGAATGTATATGATAGCTGAAGTCATTGAATAATTAACATTATCAATATACTGCTGCAGATCATACCAACAATAGCACACAAGATGCTCCGATATGTTCTGCAGGAATGTCTCTGTACTGACAATATTAGTATAGCAGCTGCAGAAAGTAGCAGTATAAACAAGCATAAAACAAGCTTTTGTGTACATGATACCACTTGAATGCAACACAAGCTTCTGCTGCATTGCCAGAACACAACAGCGGACAGATTTACCTTACTTCACCTCAGAAAAAGAATGTACTGTTGCACACATGATGCTATTTGAATGTAATCCTGAAACGTCTCGAAAAACATAATTTATGACCGAAACACATCAACTGGAAGATTTCGATTTACCTTACTCAAAACTGGGAAAGTTATGTGCTGTTGCACACATGAAACTGCTTGAACTGCCCTTGAGCGCTCTGGAAGAACACCTTATTTGTGACCAAAATACAACAGCTGAGCCAACATTTTAATTTATACCCTACTCAAAATACACAAGATGTGCTGCCGTGCATATGATACGATGATACTGCTTAAATGTACTCTGAAAGCGCTGGAGTAAGAACACAAACACCTCAGGCATGGTTGCTCTAAGTTAGCGAGCAACAGCAAGGATATACGAATAAAAGAAGTCGAGCACAAGTGATGCAATGCACTTGATTCATCCGAAAATGAAATGTCTCAGTACCAGGCGTCACTGTTCCGTCAACAAAAACAGATGAACTTTGAAGGGGCGTCTGGTTGGCACTGGTGACAGCCTTCAGCTTGAAACCCCGACGGTGGTAGTTGAGACGTGGAGTGCAAGCTTTTCGGTGGTGCCAGAATGCCTGCGAAATCATTTAACAAATAAGGCAATTCCAAATCTGTACTGAGAATACACCCGCTGAGGCCTAATCTCTAAAGGATGAAGCAGTAACTGACAGATAGCGTATTTTTCTTTTCTATGTGATGGCATTTGCACCGCATGACTGACTTGTCTAACATTACACGTCTTACCTTTATCTGCTGCCTAGTCCTGCCCCTGCAATCTCCTGCTGCAGATACGGTTGGCACAGTATCCCGCACGAGACATCTTCGGCTTCTTGTGAGACAAGTTGCGCATTGCTTCCGTAACATTCGTACGAGCCAAATTAACAGATCAAATCGCCGCTTTCGAAGGTGGCACCCAGTCGAAGCTGTAACCGAGTGTTGCAGTCAATGGCTTTTTCTTACGCCTTTCGGAAAGTTGTGGTTTGAAACATTGGAACTGCATGCTGAAGTGTGGAAGTGTTCTTGCAGACAACAACAACAACAACAACAATAAATGAAGAAGTGATGATGACATGGGATGCAGACGGGAGCAGAACGCTCACTCATTCTCGGCACGCAGCATAGAACATGAAACACACCAGGAAGTCTGTACTGGCCTAGCAAATGCTTTGCAGTCGAAGGAAGCAAAACTCACGTTCCTCGTGGGTTCAGTAAAGTCCAGAAATATACTGGCTCCCTAATAGCGAACTGTTTATCACTTCCCCAATGTCAATTTGCGCAGCAGACGGCTCGGCAGAAGAAACTGACCGGCTTGGCGGAAGAAACCAAGGGGGTGTATCCCGTTTGCAACTATTAAAAATAATCTTTCAAAAATAAACGCGTAAGTACCCACTGTTAAAAATATATCTCCCAGAATATATGCTTAAAAATCAACGCACCAAAATAATCGCCGAAATATCGCCGTTTAAATAAAAACGCTAAGGAATCCACGGTTAAGAATATATCGTTAAAAACAAATCGTTTCAGAATCCCCCCAAATCCACCCTACAGTTGCCAGAGTCATGTGGTATGGCCCAAATCAAGGTGAACTGCAAGCAAGCGGCTTAAACTAACCTCACAGGACCAAACTAGCCTAAACTATCCCAAGCTAACCGAAACCTAACCTAACCTAACATAACTTGATCTAACCGGGCGCAAATTGCAATCAGCCCGCCTCCGTGCTATATGGTGAGGGGATTTTGAAACAGTTTATTTTTAATGGTGGATTATTAAACGGTGATCTCTAAGCGGGGATAGTAATCGGTTTATTTTAGGAGATATATTTTTAGCCGTGTATATTTTAAGCGGATTATTCTTGAATGTTTTATTCTTAAGCGTTTATTCTAAATGGTGGATTTCGGGGACCCACCAAACCAAGCCAAAAATCATGCCAAGCCGTAGCACGGGCAGACCCCGAATGTGTCGTCGACACAGGGTTTGCGGGCCACAAGACCGAATGTCAGTGAAACTAAAAATTCACTTTTTCGAAAAACCGCGAGGAGTTTGGGATAACTATTTTGCATACATAATCAGTGTTCCCTTTGAACACATCGTGTGAGTAGCATTCTATTCTGTAACACTCGAAAATCGGCGTAGCTGAGCTTTAAGAATATATCGTTAAAAATAAATCGTTTCAGAATCCCTCCATGTCTGCCCTACGGTTGCTATAGTCGCGTGGTATGGTCGCGAGTGAAATGGACAACCCGCTTCGAGAAATAGTCCCGAAGTCGGCCAATTTCATTGGGGTTGTACTTCGATACTTAGTACACAAAACAACCATGCTCCTCTTCAACGTCCGAGTAGTGAAAGTGAACTCAGGACACCTCAGGACACGAACGAGCGGGTACTCATCACTGTCACAATTCCTATCGATGCTTTGTCAATCGAAATAACGCGGGACACGCATATAATGCATAGCCTTTCTGCACTAAAAAAGAAAACGTACACTCTTGGAGGAGGAGGAGTGTCGTTGGGAGGAACCCAAGAGGTCTGCCTACCTGATTAGGGGCCATGGTTCTCGGGAAGGGAAAGGTGGTGGAGAGGAGGAGAGGAAAGGGTGAAGTGGAAGACCGGGCGGAATCCGCTCGGGGGGAGGATAGCTGCGTCCATGGGCCGACTTCAGGGGAACTGTGCCGGCATACGCCTATTACACATCTGAGGGAAACCCAGGAAAAACCCCAGACGGCACAGCCGGCCCGCGGATTCCAACCGCGGACCTCCCAGTCTCCAAGCACACGCGTTACCGCTGCGCCACCGGAGCTGGTACCATACACTCTTAGAAATGAACTTCACCGCATAGCACGCTCCTAGCCAACCATCATCCCGAGTGACATCGTTCTCGCCCCTGATTTGTTGAAAACGAGAGGCGGAGCCCATTCTGTGCCGTGCATAATGACACAAAATAGGCTCCGCCTCCCGTTTTCAACAAATCTAGGGAGAGAACGTTGTCATTCGGGACGATGGTTGGCTAGGAGCGTGCTATGTGGTGAAGTTCATTTTTAAGAGTGTAGCAACAACACAGAAAAAAAAAAAAAAACATGGCAGCCATGACAGTCCACTAGGTGGGGGTGAGGGCTAACAATAGCAAAACCAGCAATGTAATTAAGCTACATCATGCTGCTATCCTCTGTGTTGAGATACATAAGTATTACTCCGCTGTCGTATTCGACTACAGGATATATTTTGAAACAGTTCATGTTTAAGGGTATATTTTTAAACAGCTTATTCTTAATGATATATTTTGCAACGGCATATTTTGCATTGTAAATTCTTGAGCGATTGTATTTGGGCGGGGATTTTTGCGCGGTTGACTCCTTATCGGGGAATTTTACGCGGTTTATTGTAAAACAAAGTATTTTGAAAGATTTTTTCTTAAAGGATTTATCCTTAAAGATGTATTAGTGTAACCCCCCGAAAACGCTGTCCTCCGGGATGATGGTTTACTAGGAGCGTGTTATATGCTGTCCAGTTGTCTTTTACGGGTGCGCTGGTATTACGGTTTTACTTCGAAATGCCGCGATCGAGGGACTCTCTTCTCCTCGAAGTGGTAGGATGTTTTACAGACTACTCTGACACGACAACGCTGGCGATGAAACTCCTCATTCATCGTCTCAAAATAAAGTTGTGCTATTTTAACGAATGTATGGAAGTAGCTATTTGGTTTTTAAAAACTTCAGAATCACAGCGTATAGCTCGCAGCTTCTTCGTCGGATTCCACAACAGAAACAGCTGCAGCGCAAGTAATCGTGCGTTACGCATACAAGCAGGAGAACACGTGTTTCTATCGAGCTTCACCGTTACAATATGTATTGAGGGACTGCACCTACCCAACTATAGGCTTCCACACATTAAAAATCGGATAAGAGCAGTAGCTTTTCTCAATTCAGTCACGGGCAATAATTAAGCCGCTGAGGTTCTTGTTAAGCTACTTCTATGTATACTATCTTGTACATAAAGTAGACGAACGTAGGTAACTATTCGTTAACAGGAACAACGCTTCCTTCGGGTAGAACTTATCTGCAGATTACAGACATGTCACACGCGACTTTTTTTCGACTACATTTATGAAATGTTAAAGTACAACAACCGACGCTTTTATGTGTCTATTCCAGTGTTTAAAGAAACAAACGTGCTCACGAAAGATAGAAATGATGGTACTATGAAAAATTGGTCGTCAAAGGTACACAGGACAGCGTTATGGCCATGTCATGTTATTTCAAGCTCAATAGTTCTCCGCTCAAGTCTTCCATATACTCTCAGCAGCAGCAATAAGCTAGAGCTACAGCCTCCATTTTATTTTACTATGCACTAATCCAAACCGACGTCAAAAGCTTAACCTTGATCATTCAGCCACATAGCCATAAGTCCACGTCCGAGCTAGCCACTCGATAGACGGGCACTGCGCAAATCTGACGTGTTGCTCAACCGTTATGGATGCGCTTGCACAAGATGTACTGGAAATACTCTCCTGAGACAGTGGCTGCACATCATGAGCTACCATGCACTTAGGATGGGCTGTAGTTTGCTCGATAGCGCTTATTCTGAGGTTGTTAGGGCTATCAGTGGTTAGGCACAAAGACGCAACAACGCATAGCAAACAAATTAAACGTGGCATACGTTACAACAGTGGGAATATTTACCAAGGTAACGATAAAATACTAGTAAAAAGCGGTCTACCGGGGTCACCCGCGCAAAATTTATAGAACTTTCCAAGATGATGAATGTTACCTCCGCAGGATGCTATATTGCATACAATAGCGACCTGGAAACTACTTCCTTATAGCGGACGTTTTTCATAGCATAGTTGGGAGAATGTTCTCAAAGAAGGGAAGTAGACATTTTATCAAAAGGGGAAGTAGACGTCAGGCTGCAGAGGTGGGAAGTACAAAAATGGGACCAAGTCGACTGTCTGACGAGAACCTTGTTAACAAGGTTATGAACAGATGGCATTTTGTGTTAGATGATGGCAACACTGCGATGTAGTTTTGTTTTTAGAAAAGGAGAACACACGCATACAAGATTCTGGTATATGGATGTGCGAACTCTGGTGCTAAATAAGAAAGAATGAGAAAAAGAAGCTAAATGAGGTGCTCACTCTTAATCGTACTCGTTCTGTAACCCATGTCAGTACGAGAGACTTCTACGTAGTGGCAGAGCGCTGCTAATACGATGAGATTTTCACGAAAATAAGACGTTGGTTGTCGAGCTCGCTCAAGGATGCTATATCAAACTTTGAACTTTCCGCGGAATATTTTATGCACCACACACTTACCTGTACGGTATTTTACGAGAAAGTGTTATCTAATTATAGAGAATAGGATGCACGACATAACCATTCGCAATCTTCTATGTGATGCTCACAAACCACACTACGGCACTTGCATTCCGCTCGAGTATTAATTAAGCTATTTTTGTTAACTAAATTGAAAAAGTGCCACACAGAAGTATCAGTTTTCTTCGCAATTCGGAAGCATATGGCCATAACACACTTTTCCAATCAAAATAAGAGATTTCCACACCAGAAAATCCGTCTCTCGCAGAAGCGTTGAAATTCACGTTGACTTATGGTGAGACATCCCCAACGATCACCATGAAAATAGGGTTATTGTTTTTGTTCGTATGTTTCGGTAACTATACTTATACCCCCTATACTTATCCACCCTATACTTGTCTCATCCTACAGTTGGCAATACTACTATACTTATTAGTAATTAATTACAGCACGCCCATCTCATGAGACTTTGCTAAATAAACGAGCACACTTAAATCTTACTGTGAATAGCTTTGGAATCGAGGTATTTCATTTTTTGTAGAAGACGTATTAGCCTTTGAAATGAATAGAGGAGAATTTTTTTTTTTAAATTCCGTGTTAGCGCCGCGAAGCAACTGTGGCTATGAGCGGCGTACAGACGTGGACAGATGGAGAGAGGACAGCAGGAAGGAGTGGGGGACAAGGGGGTTAGTATGCGTCCTGGGCCGACTTCAGGGGGAACTGTGCCGACATTCGTCTGGAAAGTCTTCGGAAAACCCAGGGAAAACCTCAGACAGCACAGCCGGTGACAGGATTCGAACCCGTGTCACCTCCCAGTCTCGGCGTGGAAAGCGATCATCCTAACCACTATGCCACGGGAGCTGGTAGAGGAGAATTGATCCCAGCATTTTTCGTTATTCACTGTCCCTTCCTTGCTATCTTTCCTTCTTTTTTCATCCCGGCATCTACGGCCCCAAACAATAGTAATGCATACGGTGGTTGCCAAGGTGCCGCCTCTATATCCATGATGACATGCATCACAATGAATCACATATGTCGTTCAAGTATATCAGTTTTAACTTGGTGTAATGTTGGAAAGATAAATTAAACATCATGATATTCCCGATGGACATATCGCATACATAAAACATTCATATGAAGTACAAAAAAGAGACGTGTTAAGAAGTATCATTATTATTCAAACTATAGTTGTGACGAAATAGAATTGTGCCGGGTATATTATGATGACTAGACAGCGGATTTTTAGGCACTAACAGGTGGCGCAGTTGATCGCATAAAACGTTCTAGGCTGACCAACGTTCAGGATAATATAGTTTTATCTTCCGATTGGAAGGAAAGTTGATAAATAAAAAGGTTTCTCAGCTAATCGGGAGACAGAGCGATATCACCTGGGATGTTGATTCGCATACAGCATGCTATGGGGTCAAGAGCGCCCCCTGTTCAGAGTGCATAAAAATCCGCTCTCAAGTGATGACAGTCTGGACGGCCGGGAACGCTATAGGACATGACTGATTAGAGAGTTTTAGTGGACCGTACGCTATTGCTTTGCGTACGCTATAAGATAACGTTGCCATCATTGCGCATGCGTAGTGGTAGCGTACCAAAGCGCGCCTTGCGAGCGTACGCTATTTTTCACAAATAACGAGCGTACGGTAGAAGCGTACCGCGGAAGCGTCTCGCGGTGTTGCGACTTGTTCGAGATTTTAAAAAATGGCGGCAACGCAGCACCCACGAAAGCGCTTCAATGCAGGCGACGACATTTGTCTGTTGCGTGAAGTGACTGCGTTGAATCCTTTCGAAAATTGTGCCAGGTGGCTGGACGTTACGAATAACATACGAGCGTCCACCCAGAAAGATTTCAGCACCCGCGCTGTTCGAGAGAGATTGGACCTCCTCCTCGGATACTTCATCAGGCAAGACAGAATAAATCTAAGAAAGTAAGTTTCAGTGCTTGTTTTTCTTCTAGTACGACTGTGCGGGAAGGATATGTGTCACTGTTTTCTGTCCCGCTAGATCTGGAACCGAGGAGCAGTACACAGAAAGGGAACAGCTACTTCAAGAAGTTGTTGATTTGGGCAAAGAGTTCGGACATCAAATCAAGAAGTCAAGAAGTGGTCTATGCAGCGCGCCCGTCTCACATGTGGCTAAGCCGCGAAGAGCTGTAGCTGCACAGAGGCAAATCGCTGTCGCAGCTCGTGACCGTGCTGCTCTGGACGCTGCAGTGTATGATGTGAGCCCTTCGGACCCCTGCAACCGAAGCACTGCGTCTGTGGTGCAAGGACAGGAAGAGGAAATTGAAATGTCCCTTCCCAGTGCTGAATGCAAGTCTTTGCGGTTGAAAGTTTGCTGCATGATGACATACTTCTCTTCCTCTGTGGCTCTTTCTTTTACATAACGTGTGTTCAAAAATGGTGATTCCTCCCCTCTGATTGCGATGCTTACTTAGAACGCTTGCGTATTGTTTGTATTTACTGTTTTACTTACTCACTTACCTGTACTGCATCACTGACCACTTCCAGGTGCAAGCAGTGGAAGCAGCACTCCTGCTACCTTTCTACTGGCTCAAATCAGTGCTGGGGTAGCCACAATGCCTCAACAAAGAGGCAACAGCACAGTGGAGGATACGGTTGCTGCGGCTGACATTTATGTAGGGCCATCATCTGAAAATGGGGCAGAAGCTGCCAGCTCCACACATACACCACCCGCCCAAGGGTGCTCAAGTTACAGAATGCTGCAGAGCCGAGGTTAGTAGCCATGAAAACTTGACAATGATATGGTTTGAAAAGCAGTTCAAATTGCAGCTTGTACTGCCTAGTCATGTCTCAGTTCATTTTAGGCATGTGACTACTGCAGTTACACTGAATTACATTGGAGATGTTCCTAGAGTGATTGTTTTACTGTGTGATATGGTTACAAAAGCATCACCAATTCTTCAGCATGCTTGTATTTGTTACAAATTTTGTAAAGTTTATGATGTGCTGTGAATGAAGACAATTATATCAGCAACCTTGTTTTATTCAGCTCCCAGTGTTTCTGGGCAAAAACAGAAGTAATAACACTCATCATGACGATTACATACTTCTCACGCAGTTCATACAGAAACACAGGTGTGATACTTTCAGTTATCTTTGTGTATCTAAGTCATGTTATGTACACACACTATATAGGAAAACGCAGGGCAGATCTGATGAACCGTGAATTTCTTGAAAGACGTGCCGAGAGAGAGGCAGAAATTGAAGAAAAAAGAATATCCTTGGAGAACAGGCGTCTGGACCTTGAGGAAGCGAGGTTCCAGTTGGAACGTGAAAAGTACATGGAGGAATCACGTGCACGGCTACTGCAACTCGACCACCAGCAAGCCCTCCTTGAAGTTGTTAAATCCATGTTAGCTAACAGCCGACAGGATTTGTGATACGTTAGAAAAGTAATAAAATGGAGCTTCAATAAGCATAGTTTCCAGGTTCTTGACAAAGCTACCCAGCATTTAAAAGGGTCGGAACACTTTAACAGATTTTGTTCAATACACCATGCACAGCACGTGCTGTGATGTCAAAGCCAGTTGAGTTTTAGCATTCGTGGTGCTAATTTTTGATGATGGAAATTGATGTGTTGAGGCTGGAACACATAGAAAGGACAAATACAAACAAAGCCTCAAGTGCCTAAGAAATGAATGATGGAAAAAGGAAGTCACTGAAAAGGTTAGCCAGCTGTAGGACTGGAACCGACATCTTCTGAATTACCAGTCCAGGGCTCTTACCAATTGAGCTAAGGTAACACGCCTCGCCTGGGAAGTTGCGTGTCCTTGGAAGTCACTGGGGAGGTGTGCTAGCTTAGCTCAATTGGTAAGAGCCCTGGATCCGTAATACAGATGATGTGGGTTCACGTCCTACAGCTGGCTAACCTTTTCAGTGACTTCCTTCTTTCATCATCAATTTTCTATGCTTGTATTACTTCTTTCCTGTAAATCTTAGAATGCCATTTCACATCTGCACAGAATTGTCCTTTACGTTTAACCTCAGATGGCTTGTTACAACCCCTTTAAAGTGTCCAGAGTCACTACATCTTGGTAGTGGCAGCATATATGTTACAGAAAAACTAATACTTTTCACCTCACCAGTTACTGATACAAGATGACTGAATTCCCCCTCTTTCTCATCTTGCCTCTAGAGGCCTGATTCTCTATCATGGTACAATGAAATGAAATCGAGGTCGCTTTCACTCGTCTTTTCGGTATTCACTAAGCAGTGGTGGGAAGGGGACGCAGGTAGCCTTCAAGCGCAGGCACCTCAAGATTAAAAAAGTCTGTTACCTGGCTACCATAGAGGCAAGTGTGACAATTAGCAAATATTGTCGCAACTCTGTAAAGCTGACCTACATTCTGGAGCATAAGCTTCTGATTTTTTTTGAAGTCCACAAACGCAAACTCCCGTACTGTTTTCCCAAATCCCCATTCGACTGCTTGCCTCACAGTGCTCATCTTTTTGTTGAACTCCATTTCATAGTCCTTCAGATGGGATCCAGCATATGGAGTCATTAGCAGGGGACACAGTGGATAAGCAGGGTCCCCGTAGATGACAAATTCATGACCTTGCACCAGTTCTTGAAGGTTCTCGTACAGATGGGATTCTCGCAGAATTCCTGAAAGCCATTAAAGCACAAACAATTTACTCAAACTGTATAAAAACTCCATTGAAGTACTGAATTGCATGAATAGCATTCTTGTCAGCGTAAATAGCAGATAAATTGTTGTGCGGTAAGCAGGAGAACTAAATGACACAATAAGACAATGTTTTTGTGTCGTATTCGAATAACTTTTTTCGTACCTGCATCGTGCCTGTGCCCCTGGTAAGGGCCATCAAGTTCGCATGTTATGCCATTTGCAGCAGCCACAGCCTGGAACTTTATGGCATGAAGACGCTTGTGGCCGGAGTAATACACCTTCTGGTTAAGGGAGGGTCGGCAGATGGCACGCGCCGTCCCATCCACAAAACCCCAACAGTTTCTCAATGGGGCCCCTTTAGCGTGCACAGCCTGAAATTCGGGAAGAGTGTACAACGAGGACACCATAATATATAGAATAGCATACACACAGCTTAACTGGTGGAGACTGGACAAGATCGACGATTAAGAATACCTGAGTTTGGATAACACACAGACAACACAGTCTGTCCATGAAGGCAACATTTCCTTGAGTTCGAGGTACAAAGAATACAGAAAGACAGACACTACAGAAGCGAGACACTGAGCCCCGTTTGTATAGTGTCTGCCTTTCTGTATTCTTTGTACCTTAAACTCAAGGAAATGTTGCCTTCATCAAATGCTCACCAGCTCGCTTGCATTGTTCTGACCTGTTTGTACACAAAGTCAGTGGTTAGCTGTCGTCATTGTCGTACTTTGTGTGTTGTGTGTGCCAGTAGTTTATTCACAACCGCAAGCTTGGGGGGGGGGGGGCAAAAAAAGAAGACTGTGTAGTTATATGTAACAGTGAGACACAGGACAAAAAATGGGGATGTTGTCAAACCATTGGGGGGATTGGGGGTCTGTATACATGCGATGTGCTGGATACATGTGTGGTACACTGGTGTGCTGCCCAAACTCAGGCATTGCTTATCATAGGTATGTGTATACGATACATACCTCAGCAAACAACTCAAGGGTGTCCAACGTGAGCCAGGTGTGGTTGTTTAGCTTGTCTAACAGGTGTCCAAACGTTCCGTCTATATGGGCGAACACATGCTTGAGTACACTTGAAAGTGTCGATGTGTGGTGTCCGAAGATTGTTTCTAGGTCACATAACCTGTTTGGATACGCCAGGCGCCGTAAACTCATCAGTAGCGCATCTGTTCCGGCGACCACCACACCCTGGTCGGAGGTGATTGTTGTCGGCATCCGAAGTGCAGACACGAGCAGTCCAAGATGTTCCTTCTCAAACCGAAAGTACGTACGGAACACTTGTCCGTGGAGAGATTCTATGTTCAAACGACCACGCTCAGAGGTACAACGCGGTAGATCACTACTACTTACAATGCAATACAAGTCCTCTATTTCTCGCCAGCTGAGAGAAGAGAGGTACAACGGGTCAGTAAGCAGGCTCATTCAAAACAAACACAACCACAACACAAGCTCCTTGGACGGCGAGACGCAGCCAACGCGGTACACGCCACATTGCGCCCTGCACATGCGCACTGCAACAGGGACAAAGAGCCGGCTAGCGTCGACTACTTCTTGGGCTTCAGCGGCTCACTCGTGAAGATCGCAAAGTAACGCTTACTAAGTGCACAGAATAGCATCAAACACCATAAAAATAAATTCATATTTCTCGTTTAATGGCGTTTCGTCAGTTGTAGTTATATTTGAGTTGTGTTTGTCGTGCGGCTCAGTTGCAGCCGACCGCTTGGTGACTCTTGCGTCGAAAGTACCTTGCGGATGGGAGTACGGTTTACTATAACGTATTTCTGCTCCGTCCGTAGCACAGAGCATACCGTACTGTCGTAGTGTACGCAAAACCACAGCGTACGATCCACTAAAACTCTCTATTGAAAGCCAGGCATAGGTGGGAGCCGGATATATGTAAACATCCGGTGAAAGCGGAATGTAAGCATACACTGCTTCCCGCCATGTTTTGCTTGCGTCTAAACGGCGAATACAATTATAGTCAATGCCACTAAATGCACTGGTGGCTGTGTCAGTAGAGCTGTAATCTCAGAAGACTTATCTATTCGATAGCCTGAGCCCATAGGTATCACAATTTTCGTCCCAATGGACCATTTCTATGTACGCGTCGCGAGAAACGTCGTGATGAGAAGACGACGATGCAATGATGACAAATTAACACAGCGTGGGCGTAGGTGGCATTTTTTGGGGATATAGCAGGATAACATTTGATTTGAATGATATAGCCTGCTCCTGTGGAAGCACAGAACACGTGATGCACCCCAAAAAACCACACGAAACCTTGTTTAGCATATTCATAACACGCCACGTTTTCATGCCAACTAACATGGCGACGCTCGTGCAGTTCAACGCAACACATTCCAGGCCACTGATCTCTATGTATAAAGGCTGGATCGCGTATGGGAGAGGGGCTCGTGGGGGAGAGGCCTGCCTTCGGGCTGCCATGTTGGTGGGCCCTAAAGTGCTGTGTGTGCCCATAGAAAACAATGGGAGGCAACAGAGATTGTGAGCATTTATTGCGCTGCTAGCATTGATCGTTGTTTGTCATCACACAATTTTGTAAGGTGCCAGTATACTGATGTACCCTAACAGTGTTTCACAGGTGTCCTGCCGTTCGATTCTTAATTACGTTATGTTTTGCATTCCGAAACTAGACCGTCACTGCAGTGCAGCGCTGGGTATTGTACTACAGCACGTTTCCCAGCCAATATTTCAATAAGAAACGACTTGAGGTTAACAATAATCATTTATATAATATCCCGTACTGCGTTCTGAACCAAAATTGTTCCATAAAGAACGGTCCGCGAAAGGATATACTCGCATGGCAGAAAGAGATCGTTCTGTAGAATCACAGCCGTTGTTTTAGCCGTGTATGCGTTTAGTATGATTTATATCAAGCATCGCCTTAGAAAGAGTCTTTTAGTAAACGACGGCGGCGCTTTGCCTCGCAAATGTGGACACACCGAAGCAGCGCACATAATTACTTCACGCAATTAGATCACACCCGTTAGGACAGTTAATCAGGTAGTGATGTAAGCTTAATCAATTAAGTTACTTAGAAAGTGGTAACACCTCCTTGAGATACAGGACTTATCTCTTTTTGAAGTACAGCCCTTCTATGTTTGTTTGCTTCTTCCTTTATTTGTTCTGATTATTTGCAAGCGCGGTTGTGCCAAACTGAATGTCCTTCTCCAGCACTCACATGCTTTTGTTGAATACAACTGCAGCGTGAGAAAAGCTGCTTGGAGACGGGGTCCTGCTATCCAGTGCTGATTTTGTCATGCTTGTTATGTGGAGCATGTTCCAAAAAATGCAGCTCCACGTATGGTCTTCAAATTGCAACAAGACTATCTGGAGCTTGAAACAGTTGTGATTTTGTTATTTTGGCCCTCGTGTACCCAGTCTGTGAAACGCAAACAAAAAAGTCTAACACGATATGCTTTTGTAATGAAGATCACTGATGATGAGTAAAGAGAATATACGAGTTCAAGTTTATTCAATATTTTATAGCATTCATTATATTATTCAACATTTTATGTCAAGTTTATACAACATCAAGTTTATTCAAGTTATTTCTTGCACTTATGCGTTTCAGGATACAATGAACGTGCAGGGAGGTCGCAAAAGACTACATTTGTTGTTTTGTGACCTTGCTACAATGGCAATATATATTTTAGGAATGATAATGGTCAGGTACGCTCTCTAAATTTGTAGCACTCAATTTTAGGTTGGAATGAGCAATGAATAGCAACTTCCCTCCTGATATTTTCTCATATATGCTAAATTTTAAATTTAATGTGATCGAATATGTGATAATATAATAATAATATATAAGAATATAATATGTGATAAATGAATGTGATCAACAGTAGATGTAAACAACATGAGTAGCCAGAGAAGTGCATTCTCAATGAATAATTTTCTTCTTATAGCGCATATGTGCATGCCTATTAACTGAAACAATTATCACAGTTCCCTGACAAGTTTTAATTTCTGAGAGCGTGCTGTAGAGGCTGCTTAGATCTACAACAGTTCATGCAAGGTATTATATACTGTGAATGCCTTTAAAAATCCCATGTGACACATATGCCTTTACTTTCTGGAGGTGCTGTGGTAGTCAAAGATTGTGGGCATTTCGCAGGTTCTGCACCCATTTCTTGAGTATGTCGAGGCAGCTGTGAAGTAACCTGCATTGATGATGATTATCCCAATTTTTATGGTGCATCGACAACAAAGGAAATAATACATCAGAAGATTGGTTTGGGTGCAACCAGTTAAAAATGAATATGTTGTTTAATAAATGCATTGGACAAATGTTAAAACACCAGTTTAAAACATAGTTTACAATCCCTGTATCTTCTAAAAATTAAAAAGATTAAAAACTACTCTAAAAAGAATATGGGGAACTCTTCTAAAAAGAATTATAATCTCCAATTATTATATTGCTGGGTGAAGGAGCCTAAAGTCTAAGGTGTGTTTCTGATGTGAACATGTAAGAAAATATGCAAAGAGAGGCTAAGAGAGGCTAACCACAGTGCGTGCACTGAGGTTGTTCCTTCCTGTAAAGTAGAAACCAGTGGATGAGGAACGTGATACTTACCTGTACACCCAGCCGTATCACACTGCACAGATTATTCACTGGGTAGCCCTCATGACGAAACCTGTATTGAGAGACCACTTTTGCCTTAACAACTGCTTCAAATAGCACGACACGCTACAAATTATTACTATCGTAACAAGCTGACGATACAGCTCAGACAGAAAGGCGTTATTCAAGTCGCGCCACACCACCGTTACGTAGGATTCTTTGTCACAAATCAAACCAAGGCACAAAACAATACCAATACATAAAAAAAGGTGACAATCGTGGTCTCATTATGACGTAATACCGAACTTGTGCGTGAAGGTAATTCAAAGAAATGAATGTGGCACTTGCTTCCGCAGAGAACACCGTGTACCATGCTAGCAATGCATGCAAAAAAGCGCTCGAGTGCTCGCACATATATATATATGACAACACTACCTGTGTAGTGTAACGTGTTCTTTCAAGCATATTATGCACTCAAACTGTATTTGCCGCCGGGTAAAATGCAAGTGTGCTCGATTGAACGTCGGAAAAGCGATCAAGCAACCTGCATCCAGTGCTCGTTTTGGGCAAAAAAACACTTCATAATGGTTAACTAAATATACAGAATGGACGCCTATTTATTCCTCGATAAAGAGTGACTCACCTGTATAAATTTAGGCCCTGTAACCTTGCCAATACGGTTGGTACGACTGTAATTGCAAGAAGTTGCCATGATCGCCGCGGCGACTGTTGTGGGTACAGTAATATGGCGGCCGGTTTCTTCACGCTCGCGATCCCTATCCGCGATCCAGCCTTTTACAATTGAGATCAGTGTTCCAGGTAGAGCCCTGCGCGGATGAGATTTTTGGCATCCGCATCCGACCCGCATCCGCGCACACGTTAACCGCGTCCGATCCGCATCCGCAGCATGCACAACAGTTTACATCCGCATCCGATCCGCTGAACAAAACGCACCATCCGCATCCGATCCGCAAGATCCTCACGTTTCGAATGACGCGTAAATACCGCATGTTGGTATAATTTCGGATGTCTCCGTGCTCTCACGGAAGGACTCTCGACGACAAGCAAAGTAAAACCTTTCAACAACCGTTCAACAAACACGATATGGAGAGACTTCTGGAACGCGTGGAACGCTATCTCGCCGGTGCTCGCGTGGTTCGAGACGCCAGAATGCCTCCTCTCCCGTCTTGGCCGTGCATGGTCAAAGGTGAACCCGAGCATGCGCTCGCTCTCGGCGCGCAATACCAATAAATTGCTGGTGGAAAGATTACAGCACGCGGTATATCCGCATCCGATCCGCTACCGATCCGCTGCTTTCGCAACCGCATCCGATCCGCATCCGACGTCAAGCCTTCCGCATCCGATCCGCACACCGCAGAAAGTGCTATATTTTCATCCGAATCCGCAAGTATCTTGCGGATATCCGCGGATATCCGCTTCCATCCGCGGATGGTGCAGGGCTCTAGTTCCTGGCATTGCGAGGCATTGCGAGAAGCTTCAAAGCGCATGCGGCAACACCGGCAAAGAGAAAGATGTTGGGGACCCACGTGACTTCTTCGTCGTCATCCACACGAAGCCCTTTCTTCATGCGCCCAGCGGCGCGAACGCAAAGCGCCCGCTTCATTCGGTGATGCTTCTACGGTGGAAAACGGAAGAACCATAGACCGACATTTACGCCTTTCATGTTTCGGCAGTTGACACATCATAGTCATTGCGAGAAAAAGCTTCGCCAACTCGCATCACAGCCTACAGCATGTTTTCAACAACATGTCAACAAACATGTCGGCCGCCGCCAGAAGTGCCGGAGAACGTGGCTGGGCATGCGCATACGCGTACCCAGAAATGGTCCATTGGACACATAGTTTTTTTTTATAAAATTAAAATTGAAATTTACAGGCAACACTGTGTCCAGCTTGTAACCGACCGCGCACTGCTCGCCTAGTACGACGGCAAAACTACAAGTTTGCTACGTGTCGGCTACGTAGCCATCAGGAGCAGCAAGTCAATCGGGATCAGTGTTGCTTGCCGAATTGCCACCCGACGTCACACCGAGCCGTTTTACCGCAATTTTGGTAGCAAATTAAAAATCTATCTGAAATTTCTCTGTCACATTTGAAACTTGTTGCGCCGGGTTTGAAACGAACAAGCTCTCCAACTACGCCAAGTTGACATATCTGCTGCTTTTCGGTACCTTCCGAACCCACATTTGAGCCAGCTTTGGGGGCTTTTTGGTTTTCACCGTTTATTTTTACGAGAATCCGTGGGACGTCTGTAGGCATCTGTTTCGAAAACTCAAATTTTTCGGAAGTAATACTACGACGAAAGATAAATACCAAAAATGTCAAATCACGAATACGTAGAACTTATTGTAGTATACGGAGCCGTACATCAACATGCTATCATCCGACATTCCAGCACACTCCTTCCAGCGCGTAACACGCAGTTTCCAGAATGCGCGCTCTACATTTAAGGCCGCCCCGCATGGTGCGTTTTTCTTGCGTAAAAGCTGAGTTTTCATGCCCAGCGCGAAATTTTGTACGTCGCTGTTGCTCGTAGCGCGTGATCCACTGCACCAGAGCAGGTTTGATATTTCACGCAGCAGTCAGTTCACGGGCGTCCATAGCAACCAATCACGGCGCCGCAAGTCACTTCTGGTTCAGGTCCAGCATCCTACTCCATCTTTAGCAATGGCCGCTCTTACGAAAAAGCTGCAGAAGGTGCAGGACAACGCGTCATTTCCCTCTTCTTTATCAAGAGCAACATTTCCAAGTACAACAACTTTCGCTCGCGACGGCCCATTTTACCAAATGCAAATCAATTACACAGGAATGCACACGAAAACAACCATTTCAGGACGGAACCGGAAGGAGAGGAGAATGTTGCTAACACATCGTAAAGCACATACGCCAAACCCGCTGTGCACGCAGCAGTGGGATTTGCGGTATCGGGTATCGCAAAGATTATCGTGTAGGATGCATTTTGACAATTTGATGTTAGGCCGACCCACATGGTGCGTATTCCAGCGCGCAACACGTTGCGTGTCACGCACGGAACCCGTTTTCTGCACGTGAAACCGAGCGTCAAGAGAGTTCACGTTGCGCATAAGGTGGCGCATGCGCAGTAGCCAGTCAAACTTAAGACTGCAAGCGGATTGAGCTGCGGAAGAAGTGTTGCCAGGGGGCTCGCGTTCACGAGGTGCTATGTGGTTAACTCTGCTTTTACCGTGTATTCACACGAGCGCCTTTTCTGACTGCGCAGCGACTGAAGGAGGAGAAGGAGGTATCAGCATAATCACGCAATCATCCAACCATTCGGTCGCGGGCGGAGCTTATCGCGCAGCAGAATCTATGAAGCGCGCACGTTTTTATTGTATTTTTGGCGAGATATCAAAGAGCCTTGTGCAACATCACTGCGCTCAGCAGCTCCGTCCGTCAGAAAGAACCACACGGATAGTTTGTTCGCGCGGCATAGAATCTGACGACTGACGCGCAGAAGGAGGACGGAGCGAAAAAGAAGAGCCACCCTCTGTTTCCAATGTTACAAGCTCTATTATTTTTTATCTAATACACCAGGTAGAGCAACACCCGATCTTGTGGAAGCTTGCCGATGAGCAAAACCGAAATGTACCGAGGAAACACGCCATGTGGGAAAAGATCACTCTTGAAATTGAAAAGAGACACCCGGATGTCGAAGCAACGGTAGATGTGTACATCAAAACACTTTTTGGGTCTCCATATATACGGCGCAGTCGTTGTATCAGTTGCTGTTAATTAATAATAACGAGTTGGCAGCATTCGCGTTCCAAACCAAAAGGTATCGGCTCAGGACGCTAGCAGTTTCGTTTAAAAACGAGAAATGCGTGAGCAGTATGCCGCACGCCAGGGAAGACAAAGGGGGGGGGGAATTTAATCCCCAAGCCGGCCACTCTGGGGTCACGCATATTCGTAGTTGTCTGGCATCATAAATTAACCATGTAATTGTATAATATTTTAGGGCTGTCATTACACAAGCCTACATGGTAGCACCCCGGGGTCATCATCACGTCATGCAGTGCATTCGCGGGGGCCACTTTGTGCATACATTGTGTTCTGACAAGCATCAACGAGAACGATCAGTTGTAATAAAGGGAGCCAGTTTTCCGCGGTTTCGCTATTCTTACGTGTTTCCCATTCATCGCGGCCACACAGTTTGGGAACTGCCACAGCGCTTTAGAGTAACGTGCATTGCCCCTCGATAAAGCTAGAGTGCTGAAAATGCAACACTTACTTGATAGCGTCTCGCTTTGTCATGACATATTTCATAATTATTCACTAGGAAAGCTTCCTATATAACGCGATATGCAAAAAGTGTCAATTTATGAATTTCGTTTTATTCCATTTATATGTATGTATGGGACGGTAACGTACCCCCTCCCCCCCCCCCAAAAAAAAAAGAATCAGGAAAGATCATAAGGGTGTTTGAGTGGGTGTGAACTCTGCCTCGCTATGCCGTTTTACTGGGAATGAGTAGTAGACACAAAAACATGGCCTGTCCAACGCCTAAAACCATGGGGCCAATGAAACGCAGGAATTGGAAGCTACCAAAGCTAGCCAAGCCAGCCGAAAAAAAAGCAAAACGGATGGAGGATAGAGGATGAAGGGTGGAGATGCATTGAAGGTGCATGAGTTCGTCGGGGAGAGCAAAGTATTAGATGGGCCGTTGAACAAGACCTCCCTCCTGCAGAAAGAGGACAAGGTTTCTTGCTTTAGCGGAACGTGCGGCAGAAGAACCACCACACACACACACACACACAATTGACACAAAAAGGTGTACGCCCCACTCTGTCCTCCAATCAGAAGTGAGAGCTCTATCATTCACGACAATGATTGGCGCAGAACCTGCTATGCGGTGAAGCTGTTTCTACTGTGTTCGAAAGGTGCGACCTTTACGCCACAGCCGTCTCTGCTTTACACCACACTCAACACCGTCAGACTGCTGCGGAGTCACGGTAAAAAACGACGACGCACAGCTTTCACAGTACTCTGTCCTACACTCTTTCCCGCGCACTCTTATTTACGAACGTTTTATGCATTTAGAGGCATGTTTAAGCGCACATAATTCGAACGAACCTGTTGCAGACGGGTTACGGAAAGACGATCACTTGCTAGTATACTGTCACGCATATTCTTCTCTATACTCTCCTTATGCGCTTTGCTATGCGGAGCAGAATGTATTTAAAAGTTGCCGCATCGATTCTCAAAACCTTGCGGTAGACAAATGGGTCCTCGTGTCGTAGCTCCCGTAGAAGGCTATTTTGCAGACCGTACTCTTTCCTCAGCACCCATTCATTTGTCCATAGCTTCTTTAACCGCTTCTTTTCGTGGCAGCATTCACTACCATCAATGAGAAAAGCAAGAGCCACCAATTTTCGCTTTCTTTCGTCCATTGTGTACCAAGCGCCGTGCACATAAAATTAATGCTGCAACATTCAACCGCACCGCGAACGTTATCCCCAGCTTCCCCAACATCTCAGCTGACAGCACATTGGAATACTATCTGTGTAGGCATTCCAAAAGGGCGTAACCTCGGCGCCTTATCATTTGCCCCTCTCGCTCCTTCAGTCGCTGCGCCGTCAGAAAACGCGCTCGTGTGAATACACGGAGCTGCGACGTGCGCTTTGACGCATGAAATACGCACCATGCGCCTTTACGGTTACATTCGAGCATGACAAGCTCAAAATCGAGTAGGGGTAACAGCAAGCTCTGGGCCAACATAGAGCTTTTCGTAGGTCATCCATTAAGGGACAATCGACTGCTCCCCCATATCATCGTCGTTATCTATTTGTTGTCGTTGACCTCGTGGTGCACGTTCACTGTGGTTGTATAGTGTAACGGCGGGAGCATGGAAAGAGACCAAGATAACGGCAAAGCCATAACTTTATTGCCTCCTAGCAGACGCACCACGACCGAACGACATTGCGTCTCGAACAGACGAACATGAATACAACAAGGCGTACTCATGACGGAAGTATACATGTTGCCGCCGCGCCCCGTAACATTGCAGTCTGTTAGTGCCATGTGATCTTGCACCACTTGTCTGGCCCTCTTTAACAATGACCAAGTCCCATCGGTTGCACTAAAGAATTTTCACTCTTCATTGAAAATTAGTGAAATAGCACACATGTATGAACGCAATATAAAAGGGCAAAAATTGAAAGTCACATTAGCTCGATAAGTTGTGAAGAAGCTAACACGTTCGTATGTTGTGCTGAATGAAGTGCATGCTGCTGAGCACTGGCGAATGAAGGGCCCATGTAAGGATGTGTGAAGGGCTTCAGCTGACTGACGTGTGCAATCCTGTCAATGTCTTTCTGTAAACGAGGATGCAAACGGTATGCATAGAGGGATGCAGTATGTAGGTAACTGGTGCCCTTTGCGCAATTATTTGGTAGCTTTTACCTTTGAACTTTTGGGCCATTTTTGATGTACAGTCCGTAACAGGTTCTTAGCGTTGCAACCAAACAGTTTGCCCAATACGGCGATGAGTGATGTCATAGTGAGCTTTACGTTGCTCCAGTGCTGGCTCCGAGTTGGCGTTTGCTGCGGAAAGTTTTCTGAAGCATTTAATGACGTATTAGCTGCAAAAGTTGCTTCGTTGAGCTTGCGTTTCCATTTTGTTGAATCTTTAGTACTATTTTCTTTAGTATGGCGACGCAGCCAAACATCGGAACTCAGCTTACGGCAGAGGCATGCTCCAGAATCGTCGGTATCTTCGAGCATCACGACTAATTATTCGCTATTCCACAACGACCATGACCAAAGACCATTATTCAGTAGCTTACAGAGCAGCAAGCAACGGCCTCATCGAGAGAAGCAATGCGACCCCCCTATCCATACTAAGGAAAATATGTTCAAAGATCCAACAAACTGAAAACGCAAGCTCAACGAAGCAGCTAATACGTCACTAAATGCTTCAGTAATTTTTTTCTCCATTTTAACTTCTATATGGATGCCATCCAAGGCTTCCAGGCCAGAAGGATCATCACATGACATTTCGAGGCAGACTTCTGCAACTCCGCGCCGATCGTTCCGCAGCAAACGCCAACCCGAAGTTGCCAACTTTAAGTCCTTCCGCTAAGAGCAAGTAGAGGACCTCATTCGTTCAGGAAGTCGTTCATTGCCTGAGCAAATAGCAAAATATCGCCCAGATAAACTTCTACAACACATTTTGTACGACGAGGTTTGAATTATTTCAAGATATGATTCATTGCACGCTGAAACGTTGCAGGTGCATTTTTCAATCCAAATGGCATGCGTGTCCATTCATGCCTTCATGCGCTATAAATGAAGTCTTGGGCTGGTCTGTGGCCTTGACAGGAATCTGCCAATATGCCAACTTTAGATCTAAGGATGCAAGTAACGCAGATCTAGAGATGTCATCCGCTCGTAGCAGAGGGTGGATTACGCCGGGAGTACGCTTGTTGAGTTCAGTGTAATAAACACGAAGTCGTTTCTTCGTTTCTCGAGTTACAACAATTGTGGGTAAGGTCCACGAGCCTGTAGATGGTAGAATTATACCTTTTTGCAGAAGGAAGGACATGTGCTGCTCGAGAAAGCGACGATCTTGCATAGTGTAACGATAGGGCTGGCGACTCTATGGTTGAATGCCTGGCATAAGTTGAATTTCGTGTTCAATACCACTGTGTAGTCCTAGGTCCTTGTCGTTCTGGGCGAACAATTAGTTGTGATGCTCGAGGATACCGACGATTCTGGAGTATTCCTCTGGCATAAGCTGAGTTCCGATGTTTGGCGGCTGAGAAAGCTCTGCTTGAGGGACCTTGGTAACCTTGCTTGGGTGAGGCGGTGCGTATACGTTGTTTGGGTCCGCTTCCTGTGGCATGGAAGGTAGTGGCGAGTCTTGTTGAGTCGACTCCTCAAAAACATGAGGCAATAAGGCAAGCTAGGCTCAGCGAGTAGCTGAGGAAGAGATATGACCATAGGCGTTTTTGATCCTGAAAAACTGGTTCCGTTTGAAGACCAGCGGTCGAACATGAATTTGCAAAATGTGACGGTTCTTGAAGAAGAGCGGCGTTTGCCATGACAGGAACAAGTTTTTCTTCCCAAATGATAACGACTGATTTTGACGGATAATGAAGTCCAGCTAGTTTCACATGAAGTTCCACCTGTGCTGCTTGCAGCCAGTCCTTTCCCAATGGCAATGCGTTTGTTTTCAGGACAGCTGCATGAACAGCTATGTGAAGGAGACACTGCCAAGTGGCATTTCTTTTCCTCCTGGCGTCTGGCGAGGTTTGTGTATGCAAAAAAGTTCATTTCCTGCCGAAATTGAACAGAACTTCACTTGACAGCGAGGCAAGTATTTACTGTAATGTTTGGGACACCAAATGTGCTCTTTCGACAAAGGAGGTTGTGTACCACAAGATTCCAAGGGATAATGCGCGGAAATGCTTTGGTTGCAAGAGCTTGGTCAAGACATTCATGATCCACGCCGTATTTGCTCAACTCATTTCTCTGACGAGTCGTACGAAATGGTAGCACCGCACGGTCGAAAACGTCTCAAACGGACCGCAGTTCCGACACCAGTGTTTCTCCTTGCAACGTCCGACGATGCGAACACCAGTGCACACGAGGTATGTGCTTGTTGTGAATGGTGAACTCGTATTGAAATTTGTAACGAAGCGAAGAGAGGAACGAGGCCGGTGCTCGTGCGGGCCGGTAAATGCACGCGAACTTGGGTGGACTGGAACATTCATTGTTTGTCTGTTGGGTAGTTGACAGGTATTAAACGGCATTCGTAGTTTGTTTTATGTGCGTGCTTGGCCTCTTCGTTACTAACCTTCGAAACGCAGCCGATTGCCACAGTATTTACCATAGAGCCCATAGTTTGAGATAATTCACACAACACTGGGCACACGACCAATAAAATTGCGACGTGGTGGATATTATGCAGAACCAGCCGGCCAATCAGGAGCCCCCATGTCTGGCTGGCTTTTCGGTCGGTCCTGGCTACCATCGACTTCTACTGGATTTCAGGCCTGCCGCCGTTACTCGGTATTCAAAATAACTAAAGCGATTTTGGGGTAAAATAAAGATTTATTTGATACAAAGCACTAATTCAAAGATCTGATACATGGGTGCACTGTGCGTACAAAGCCCACTGCGTTGCTGACACACTGGGACAAAGTTCGAACATGAAGCAGAACGAACACACCGTTCAACTCCTAATACCGAGAGCCAGTCTCCTGAGTGCGTACCATTTCATGATGAGCATCTTCTTTCGCTGCCTGCGGTGCATCCATTATAGCGAAGCGAAAAGCGCTTGTGTGGCACGTAATCCTGTGACAGTCCTCGAAATCCAACGGCGCCCGAACTTTTCCTTCACGCTCCAACTCATGAAGCATTCCGGTACCGCAGTTGAGAAATTGTTCGTAGGATAATAGTTGCGTCCAGGAACAGCACAGCACGCGTAGACTCACAATAACGCACGAATAAAATCCACGAACATATTTCTGCAAACTGTTCTGTCGATTGACACCACCGAACACAGGAGGACGACATGCCGGCCATGCTATTTCGAAACTATGCTGAAACGGCCGAGACGCTGTACGCACATGCGCGCGTACAAAATGCGATTTCAAAACGTTCTCGACGAATCGGAGCGCGCGCACAGTCTAGGCCAATGGGCTTGCAACATGGTGTATATATGGGCGCAGTGGTACGTACTCTACAGCCGCGTCCGCGGGTACCTGAGGAGGGCTGCCTACGCTACGTAATGTACCAAACGGAACATCCCCTTCCCCTGGGGAGCCCTGAGCTCTCGCAGGAGAATTTAAAGGGGCCGTAAACAGGTACAAAAGGTGCACATTTCTCTGTGTTATATTATTGGAACTTAGTCAGTGAAAACTCCTTGCAATTACTAATGCTCAAAAACAAAAGGCGCTTGCATACGGTTGAAATATTCACTGCACTCTTTCGCATTTTAGCTCCGCCCCGCGCTCTAACTTTACGTCATTTTGACGTAGCGCTTTCCCCACCAATTACGATTGAGTGTTCCACGTATGATTTTATTTCAAATGCGGAATTGGACTAGATGAACGTGAATCCTCTTCCATTCAAAATCTAAACAGTTACTGCCTCAAACTGAGAAAGAAATGCGTTTAATTTAGGTATCATACGCGCACTACGTTTTCTGGGCAGTAGTACGCAGCACACCACCTGCGCGAATGAATATCCGGGACTACAGTTTCGTAATCTTAGGTAGGTGCGCGATGGAACATCTTCGTCATCTTCGAATGGTTCCGACAACTGGGCTGCCGTACTTTGGTTTGATCCACGCGGTATCGCATCACCAGCTCGCGTGGTGCAGTGGATAGCGTGCTGGCCATGTCACGTCGTGGCTGGGAGGAACCCGGGTTCGAATCGCGTCATGTGATAGCAGCCCAGCTGTTGACGTTTGCGCCAGCCGGAGGTGTTGAAGATGTCATGACGTTGAATTTCGGAACCGCGGAGCGCAAAACGTCGTTTCACACAAACAAACTGAGCGCTCCGACTCACAGCTGATAACGAAGTATGTTTATTGGCTGGTAATTTGAAACGTCATGTGCGCAGCTCATCCGCCCGATTGGACGGCAAAACGCTACGTAGCCATGTGACGTACGCGTTGTGGAGAGAGGTTCGCTGGTTACTCATCTTTGAAAGCAGTTATACGGGTCAATGAGCTGACACGAGCCGAACGAAATGTATATTTGGGTATTATGAGTTGCGTTCTTTCATGGGGCATCATTATTTCAGAAATGTTTGGTGGCCTGTTTACGGCCCCTTTAAGTATGAGATAAATTGTGTGCTAGATACCGACCGTATCCTTCATTTCTATCAGCGACACAGGCTTCCTTCGTGACTGACAAAAGAGTGAAAATCGGAAGTAAAAGCATGCAAACAGATTATTTACCATCAACACCTCTCAACCTTTCTCCAGTGATGATTTCAACACCTATTGTCCATATGCCTTCATGCTCACAGGTGGGGCAAGCGCTTGTTTTGTTTAAAAATTTAACTTCCGGATTCCTTGCAGGTGCATATGATATGACAATATTTTCACCACTGGTGGAACCAGCTGTTGAGTCATTCCGAGAATCTGAAGACAACGTTTTGAATGGTACATAGCCTGCTGATATAAGTACGCTCATACTAAATACTCTTCTAATTTGTAGTCTTCACAAGACCAGAAGAAATGCATCAAATTCAGAACTCCACTATTAGAACTGTTTGAGAAATGCAGGATTTACTGTGCATCGCACAAAGTGGGCGCAGATGTTCGCGGCACAGTTCTCACCGCAAAAGCTGAGTGCCCAAGTGAACATAATTTATCTTGGAAAAGCCAGCCAGAAGTGAACAAGATGGCTGCAGGGAACATCTTGCTCTCTGGCGCAATCCTAGTAGACACCTTGTCGTATTTGCTGTTGGCCAGGTTCTATGGTTACTCGAGTCGATTACTATTCAAGTGATCTCACCTACAGCACCTACCAGAAAGGTTGCAGACTCCCTCTCGCGACACATGTATCAGAACTCATGACCGTCTTGCAGAGCATAGAGTGGAAACCAACAGGCAAAAATGGGAAAAGTCTAGCACTCGCAAGTGAATAAGATAAGTATTTAAGGAGACTGGAACATTCAAATAATTTATGTTACTAAAACAAAAGCTTTCGGACGGAGTCTATCCTTCATCAGGTATACAGACACACACACACGCTTGGTACAGACGTTTATACTGACACCCAATATATATATATATATATATATATATACCAGCTCCCGTGGCATAGTGGTTAGAGTGATCGCTTTCCACGCCGAGACTGGGAGGTGGCACGGGTTCGAATCCTGTCACCGGCTGTGCTGTCTGAGGTTTTCCCTGGGTTTTCCGAAGACTTTCTAGACGAATGTCGGCACAGTTCCCCTTGAAGTCGGCCCAGGACGCATACTAACCCCCCTGTCCCCCACTCCTTCCTGCTGTCCTCTCTTCATCTGTCCACGTCTATACGCCGCTCATAGCCACAGTTGCTTCGCGGCGCTAACACGGAATTAAAAAAAAAATATATATATATATATATATATATATATATATATATTGATATTGTCACAATATATAGATTTTTATACAAACAAGCTTTGCGTACTTGAATTTTCTGTTACAATAATTCTATCTGCAACAATGAAGTAAAAGGTATATGTCGGAAAAGTTAAAAAGAGCCAGCTAGTAGTTACGTATAATAACCAATTACAGTATGCAATTGCCATGTTTGGAAATGCTTATGGGCCATGTAGCCCACAAAAGGAGCTTGTAACAGAGGGTTAAGAAAAAGCTTGAAGCTGCGGCCAAGTCCCGTGCATGTGCTGACCTAAACCCGTGGGTGCAGCATACTTGTAACCATCTTTACTGGTGTAGTTCCAATTATGAGGGAAATACAGAGCTTCTGCTTAGCAAGTGGAGAAGCATGATCTTACGTATGCAAACGAGCTGTCATTCAAGAAACAGTTATACTAACTTCGAGATAATGTGTCTAGGTTTGACCCGGCACGCTATCAACATCCATGACAGCCATGAGGGACCATGTTTCGATATAAAGTGCATAGGAAAGACACTTAGCAATCGGCGCGTTTACATGGCCGCATACGTCGACTGAAAGCAACAGTCGACTGATCGCAAAGATCGACTTGGGACGGTTTACATGGCAGGAAGCGATGCGCCTTAGTCCGCCGGTCAATTCAGTCGACCCAGTCGATGACAGCGCCACCAAGGCACTAAAGTGGCCACTTTGCAATTGCATACTGTTTTATCAGTTTGTGACTTCCTTTACTGCGCCCATAAACATTAAAGCCTTCTACCAACGGCCCAGTCGATGCCTAATGCTGCTGGCTTGAAACGCTTAGAGCTTATGGACTGGAACGTGTTTGTAGAAAACATATGTGCACTGAAAAAGAAAAGCATGCATACATTATGTTACTGGTTGGTGGGAGGTGAAGCACTTGCAAAGTGATATGGACACAGTACGGGGATGTTCTCCTTCCTTCCTTGTTTGTTTACTGCTATCACTAATATGTTCATTCATAAACACAGTGATCAATAAAGCAATATTAACAAGCTTTGATGTCTGTAGAATGTATTTTATACTGTGTAGTGGCTGTCTGGTAACTCGTCCAGAAGTGTATCTGGCAGACCTCTATTGTGCATGAAAGGGATACTGTTGTGATCTTGCAGTGTTCACGACCAAACCATCGAGCGTACCTCTGTCGAGATGGCAGGTATTCAATGCTGCCCACAAGCACCTGAAAGAAAAGTGAGAGCTTCACCTCAGTGAAAGCAAATAAACATATACATGGTGAGACAGCACCTACTGCATCACAAGTCAAAAGGGCAAAAACCTTTGTATGCTTCAGAACAAAAGTTTTCCCTTATGGCATGTACAGGACATGCTTTGATGACTTTTCCGCAGTTCCTAACGGTCCCCAGAGCCACCTGGTGAACTGTTTGTAGACATTCTGCATGTACCATGGGCACCCTAAAATTATGATATGTAACTTTACTGATAACAAACTGAAGGCACTGCACGTGAATGAACTCACTTGTTCACTTCGCTGTTCCTCATAACGGCGTAGTCGTCGCTTTCTCTCACGTAGCAGGACACCTGGAGTACCTGAGTCTCCAGCCACAGTATTTCAAAGTACGGATATCTTGAAATTCAACCGCTGCGCTGCTTCAGTAACGGCAACAAACGCATTCCTCTTCCGTCGGCATCGGCACGCATTTGCCGTAAGGACACCTGAGCTGAAGGAGCAATACTACATTTCCGCTGTGAGGCTCTCAACATTTTCATTACACATGAAGACTGTTCCCACGCGGCCAGGTGACGGCGATGACGGCAATCCATCCTCCGTCGACGATTCTGCGGATGGCATCGTGTCATGCTGTGTCTCCGGCGTGCCTCGTAAGAAATAAACTTTTGCCGGCGTGACTGCTGCACTATCCGAAGCTCGAGGGCAGTCACGTTTGGTACATTCGACATCACACATCGTGTACCCCAAAACATTTCGGCCATTACGGTTTCGCCACAGACCGGGACGCGGATGAGAAAAGCGAAACTAGCCATAGCCGACACGAGCCAGCCCAGTGTTGTTGCTTAGGGAGTACTCAGCCTTGCGCTCGAATACAATCTTTGAAATTCGATTACTCAAAGAAAAAAGGGATTCCAAAAGAAATATTTCGTAGATGTACTCTTCCTAGGCTTTCATGAGACCTTAAGGTTACACTGGGTTGAAATTCACTTTACAGTCCCTTTAACATACGAACCACGACCGAAATACATTCGTTTCGAACATACGATAAAGAATAACAAGTGCTCATCACGGAAGTACATGTTGCCGCAGCGTGGCGCCACCAAACGTAACATTGCAATCTGTGCCAGTGCTACGTGACCTTGCTGCACTGGTCTTACATTGTTGACGTTACAACATCTCACAACAGGCAAACACTTCCGGTTTGACGTCGGCACTCGTCCTTACGTTGAAAAGCTAAGAATGAGTGTAGAATGACGATATGATGGTGGAATGAGTGTGGAATCGATGCTAAATTATTGAAAACGTTTGCAGATGCGCCGTGGGTGTGCTAAAATAATAAGAGGACAACAATAAATTGCATTCAGTCCTATGCGACTTAGTGACAGACGTTGGTTGCAAATTTCAATAACTGTTCGTTTCTGACATCATTACAAATATTCCATGGAGTTTTAATTTCTCGAAGAAAAATAACGATCGCGGAATTGACAAAATTAGGTCGTCGTGAAAGTTACGAATAGTATTTCAGTGTTATAAACGATATTTCTGTGTTACCTTGACGGAGAGCACTTATTTGAACTACGAGCATATTGTAAGTGTTGTCCCTCGACCAGCGTGGTCCGGCGCCAGTAATTGATCAGAGCAGTGGTCGTGATCACACATTATCGGTCATATATGCATGTAAATGTGTTCCAGTAATTGCTGGAATTTGTAGAATTGTTGAGGAGGTCTTCAATATGCAACTGCGATGTTATTACATGGCGCCGTCCATAGAGATCGTCACCATCCTGGGTCATGAAGCGAGTTGAAAATGGTTCGTCACAAGGTTTCTATAGAGGAGGAACAGGTGCCATACATGGAGGTCTTGGTATGACATTCAGTAAGTCTAACTATCACCTCGAATCGCAACGGAATCCAGTCGCATGGTGCGATTCGAGGTGATAGTTAGACTTACTGGATCGTCGTTTGCCGTACTCCGGAAATCCCCGACACACGGTGCTGGAAGCAATGTTTACCACCCCACACTGCTACCGTCCTCAGCCAGGTTTGAACCTGCGATCTTGCGCTCAGCGAGCCAACATGTTACTGATTGAGCTACCGAGGCTGGTAATAATGGTACTGTGATGTTACACGTAAGGTTTGTCTGCGCAGTGTGGCGACATGTCGCACGTGCTGCAGGGTAGGACTGCGGATAACTTGGACCACCTGGGGTTCTTTCGACGTGCGCCGAAAATCTCCGACACACGGTGCTGAAAGCAATGTTTACCTCCCCCACATTGCTACCGCCCTCGGCCAACCGAGGCTGGCGTTGTACCCTTCCACGCCAACTGCGGCGTTGCTTTATAACAGGGGAGGGAACTGGGGAAAGGGAGGCTCCCGCTTATACCCATGCAGAGTGGAGAACGGGCGCGCCGGCTCAACGCGGCCCGTACAAATACTGTCGTTCTACCCGCATGGGTAGACAATTATAATTTTTTCCTAAGAGTGTAGGGTATCATGCACACAGCACGTCAGCAGCCCCGTCAGCCTCTTCATTGCCGCGGCGCCTGTAAGTCGTATAAATGATGGCAATAGCAATCCCAAGATGTAATGCGGAGAGGCGGAACCTGTGTTTTCTTGTTCCGCGATTCGTCCTGAGGAGGATACCGTGACACCTCCCAGCGTCGCCGTTTGCTTTGAGTCCAAAGCGACGTGGCCAGCGACGTGGCCAGCAACGGTGTCTGCAAAAATGACTGTGTTGCTACAGCAATGAGGGCGCCCTTCCACTCTTTGTAACAACCTTCTTTCAGCACTGTGGCTAAAGAGCAACGACGTCTCAAACAGCGGTGATGAAAGAGGTCGCGTGGCAGCCTCGTTGCTATGGCAACAACGGCGAATGACGAGACGCTGAGAGCACCATCAACGCGTCCCTTCATTCTCCCTTGTGTTTTGTATAAGACGAAAGCACACGCGAGGCATGAATTCAGGCTCCATGCAGCTCCGAATGTTCCTTGGGCTCCGTTCTGAGCAACCCAGAACACTGTTCTTATAAATATAATGAAGTACACATTATTACAAACCAGGAAGCGACTTTTCTCACAGATCCGAAGGGAGGATATCAAATTCAAGGCGAACTGTACAAGTCGCAGCGCTACCTCCCGCTCGAAATCACGTGGCTTATTTGTCAGGAGGCTGAAATATGACACGTCCGTTGTGTGGAGCAGAAGTCGAACCGAACCCGAACCGAAAACCGTTATTAACCGTTATTTTAGGCCGAACCGGAACTGAACCGAACCGAAAGAGTCGACGCCATCTTGGAGCTTAACCGGAACTAAACCGGTAAAAAAATACCGGCTTCCGGTTTAAATAACGGTTCACACGAATTAAGTGCGTAACTTTGGATGTTGTGCATGAACACAAAGACTATTTTTCGCTTCATTTATTAGCTTCGTAGACATCCTCTTGCTTGCCGAAAAACTCGTGCCCTGCAACAATGATTTGATTCTTCTCGAGTCACGAAATAGCAACAAATAGTAACTTAAACCTGCCAGGGCTACTAATGTCTAACACATACACATGAATATATATAAAAATTAGAGATCAACATGACATTAGGGAAAGTTTTGGGTAGTAGTCAATAAGTGACATATATTATAATATACACTAATCAGAGTCAGCTATACACAGGGTGTCCACCCTAGCAGCAGAAATGATCGCTGGTACATAGCACCGTCAATGGGAAACTGACACATCTCCTATGACGTTTGTGTCAGAAACAGGCGCTGCATTTCAAGATCAGTCCGTTTGTAACACAAACCTGCCAGTTTTTCTTTGACAGCGCTATGTCTTCGAGATCATCTCTACCGTTATCGCAGGCATCCTGTATATAAATGCGAGTACGCATACCAACCGACGTATATGTCGTTGGCTGTGCGACCTTCGGTCTTTCAAATATTCTCTCCTTCGTCTTTCTTCTTCTGTTCTCTTGTACGTAATGCATTGCGAAAGCAAACTACCTGAGCTCAGCTCTAGCACGTATTCGTGTGTACAACGCTGCAGCACAATTCCCAACGTGTGCGCGTGTAAACTTACATAAGCCCCTTATACGCTAGCCACACTGCCAACTTAATGAAACGGAATGCCGCTAAGTTCACCTCCTCACCAACCATCATCTTGCGTGGCGTCGTTGTCTCCTGGCTTGTTGAAAACAGGGGCGTGTTGAAAAAACTGTGTCATTTGGGACGATGGTTGGTCAGGAGGTGAAGTTACTGTCATTCCGTTTAATGCATTAAGTTTGCCATGTGTCTAGGGTACTAGAAAGTAAAGCACCGGCCACACTCATGCTGTTCCGAACATGCCAAGTTGGCGATCTTTGTGGATTTAAAATAAAAGAAGCAAAAACGACCATACTGGCACGTAATCTAAAAATCACCAGTGGGTCTAAAATGAGTCGAAATCTCTGTTTGCACTTGCTTTGTATTTGTTCCACAGACACTTCACTTTAACGCCGAGCACGGCGGCGGTCAGTGCTGACACAATAACGTGCCCTTTACACATAAAGTCCCCGAGCTCACGATCGCACCATTCCAATCCAACTACATACCATGAAGCGTCGTTATCTGATTAACGTGTATTCGCGATTCTGACTGGTAACGAATAATTTCAATTACTTAAATGACTTAGGCCGCAGGCTTGGTTGCCTGTTATTCATGGTGAGATTCTGCGAACAACCCGGTGGGTGAGTTAACCCACGCGACCTGAGCTACATGCGGGGAAAGTCAACCCAAACCAGTAATTCATGGCTATGCCCCTCTTGTAACCGCTACTAATCTTGTCTTTCATGTGGCACAAACTCTTTCAAAATCCTGAACGACCACTGACGCCTTCCTGTCCACTTCATGCACTGTAACACACACACGGAAGCTTGTTTTAACCTGGCTGTTGTGCTTCATTCGCACCCGTCGCCCCTGAACCGGTTCGGGAACTGAACCGTTTGGAAAGAACCGGTTTGAACCATTATAATTGCCTTCTGGAGCTGAACCGGAACCGAACCCTTATCGCCGAACCTAAACCCGAATCGTACCGCTAAACGAAAGTTTCGGTTCGACTCTCTTCTGCGGAGAGATCTGTTGCCGCAACGGTTCATGCAACATATGACACGACCATTATGGGGTCGATTTCAGCGGGAAAGAAACGAATACGCTTTAGCAGTCGATTGTTTTCTTTTCCAACACGGGTACGACAAAAGTAGTAGAGTTCCTGACAGCCGAAAGGCTTCGGATACATGAGAATGCGCACATGACTTTGTCCCGCTTTCAAGACATCCTAAGTGGCAAAGTTTGGTAACGCTGGCAGTGAAGAGGAATATGCTCCAGATGTTTCAAGTCACCACAGTGGCGGCAGTGTGTTGAGTTTACTTGCTGCAAGGCATAAAGACGTTAGCATAGATTGGATCGCTTCATGCGTTACGCATTTATGCTACATTGCAGTACGATATTAGCGTGTTTTTGTAGAGCGTAAGAGATAAGTTCGTAGAGTTCTTGAAGTGGGTCCACAGAGTCGTAGAAACGGTTCGCGGACCCGACGCTACGTCGACACGTTACGAAAGGAGGAGTCCACGGAGACTTGATGTAGAACACCAATAATATACATTTATTACAAGGAACTTCCAGTTACAACTGCTAGCCTAAGTGGCAGCGAGACCATCAGCAATCAACCACGCTAACATGCGCGGGTGCCTTCTTAAAGGAAAGGCCACCTCTCTTCTACCAATCAGCCCACACGAAACTGACGTCAGTATAAATATACAAAATGTGTGGTGAAAGTGAGAACCCTCCAGCCAAGCACTTCATCAACCAAATCACAGTTGTGCCGCACGACAAGCGGCGACTTTTGTCGCAGTGTTCCAAAGGGACGGCCCCGCAGGGTTACCTTTGGATTACCTGTTGTCCACCCTGGTCCGTCGTCGCTCTGCCGCTTGCATGATTATAACCCTCCCAATGTCCTTGGAGGCACTTCGGTGACGTATCTACGACGACGACCAAAAAGGTACCCTAATCCCATAATGTCCGTGGGGTTCCCATGTCGGCGAATAGACGTGCTGCAGAATGAAGGTCGTCGGCAAAACACACCAACAAGAGGCTGTGCGCCTAACAGGAAGGTGTTCAGGATTAACGGTTCCCAAAATATGATAAGCCCTGTTTCTGTGAAGCGGGCCACATCATATTGTTAAGCTTTGATTTGATCACTTCCTTTATCGCATCGTTCTTCCCTCGTACTAAAACTCACTATTAGCGTGTTTTAGTAGATCGGAAGATGTTGAGGATCAACGGTTCCGAAGATATGATAAGCCCTAGCTGTTTCTTTGAAGCGGGTCACACCATATTCCCAAGCAGCACAATGTACTGAAAGTCGAGTGCAATAGGGGTGGACGGTATGTGTCTTATCAATGTTCTTTAGCTTCATAAGTCTGTTCAAGGCCCTCCACCTACCTTTCGACCCCTATTGCACTCGAGTTTCAGCACATTGTGCTGCTTGGGTTGTTAAGCTTTGATTTGATCACTTCCTTTATCGCATCGTTCTTCCCTCGTACTAAAACTCACTATTAGCGTGTTTTAGTAGATCGGAAGATGTTGAGGATCAACGGTTCCGAAGATATGATAAGCCCTAGCTGTTTCTTTGAAGCGGGTCACACCATATTCCCAAGCAGCACAATGTACTGAAAGTCGAGTGCAATAGGGGTGGACGGTATGTGTCTTATCAATGTTCTTTAGCTTCATAAGTCTGTTCAAGGCCCTCCACCTACCTTTCGACCCCTATTGCACTCGAGTTTCAGCACATTGTGCTGCTTGGGTTGTTAAGCTTTGATTTGATCACTTCCTTTATCGCATCGTTCTTCCCTCGTACTAAAACTCACTATTAGCGTGTTTTAGTAGATCGGAAGATGTTGAGGATCAACGGTTCCGAAGATATGATAAGCTCTAGCTGTTTCTTTGAAGCCGGTCACACCATATTCCCAAGCAGCACAATGTACTGAAAGTCGAGTGCAATAGGGGTGGACGGTATGTGTCTTATCAATGTTCTTTAGCTTCATAAGTCTGTTCAAGGCCCTCCACCTACCTTTCGACCCCTATTGCACTCGAGTTTCAGCACATTGTGCTGCTTGGGTTGTTAAGCTTTGATTTGATCACTTCCTTTATCGCATCGTTCTTCCCATGTACTAAAACTCACTATTAGCGTGTTTTAGTAGAGAGAGCGGAAGATGTTCAGGATTAACGGTTCCGAAACATGATAAGTCCTGTTTCTTTGAAGCGGGCCACATCAACAATTGGGACAATTGGCATGGTGGCACCAGCACGACGTTGTGGCCTAAACCTTTGCTCTTCCTGTTTCAGTTACTGGTTGTCTTTTCGCCCTCGGATTTTACTGAGTGTTCTCCAGCGGCTTGCATGCGCCCTTGCATCGACACGTGGCCAGTGATACCGGGTATGCCACTCCAACAGCCTACGGCTTCAATGAACATTTTACATCCGAGTCACTGCCTTGGAATGTGCAACCGGATCGGATCAGAAACAGCAGAGGCACCTGTGCAACAGATTAATACCGGGCGTCTACGAGGACCGCTTGACAATTGGCATGGTGGCACCAGCACGACGTTGTGGCCTAAACCTTTGCTCTTCCTGTTTCAGTTACTGGTTGTCTTTTCGCCCTCGGATTTTACTGAGTGTTCTCCAGCGGCTTGCATGCGCCCTTGCATCGACACGTGGCCAGTGATACCGGGTATGCCACTCCAACAGCCTACGGCTTCAATGAACATTTTACATCCGAGTCACTGCCTTGGAATGTGCAACCGGATCGGATCAGAAACAGCAGCGGCACCTGTGCAACAGATTAATACCGGGCGTCTACGAGGACCGCTTGACAATTGGCATGGTGGCACCAGCACGACGTTGTGGCCTAAACCTTTGCTCTTCCTGTTTCAGTTACTGGTTGTCTTTTCGCCCTCGGATTTTACTGAGTGTTCTCCAGCGGCTTGCATGCGCCCTTGCATCGACACGTGGCCAGTGATACCGGGTATGCCACTCCAACAGCCTACGGCTTCAATGAACATTTTACATCCGAGTCACTGCCTTGGAATGTGCAACCGGATCGGATCAGAAACAGCAGCGGCACCTGTGCAACAGATTAATACCGGGCGTCTACGAGGACCGCTTGACAATTGGCATGGTGGCACCAGCACGACGTTGTGGCCTAAACCTTTGCTCTTCCTGTTTCAGGTGAGAAAAGGATCATATGAATACATTTGCAAACGGTATCAGATAGTTGTTGTGGTGCCACCATGCTTTGTCACGTTCACATGTTGTATTTGTGATTATTACTCAAACTTCTGTGCAATGTTATTACTCTGTTCTGGGGACATTGAGCTAAACCCGGGCCCAAACCATGAAATGACCCCAGCTAACGCTTTGTGTCTGTCATGCATGAAAAGCTACACAGGTGCGTCTTATATCAGTTGCCAAGATTGTAAAAACCACTATCATATGGGAAAGTGCTCAGGAATTTCTGAAGCGAGTGCAGCAAAAAAATCTTTTGATGATTGATTGATTGAAAGAAAAAAATGGGGATTGTAGCCCTCATCACGAGGGCCGGCTACCCCAGATCACCTAAGGAAAGGAATTCCAGACACGTCCACCATCACCCACTGGAGATGTCGCGAAGCGGCGACGAACGCCACAGACAAGTCATAGCCCATCTAACAGCTTTGTGTCCCTTAAAAACTGTGTAACGGCTCGCAAAGCTGGCAGTTGAGTGCTCATTGGCCATGGGCCCAGCACCTTCTGCACTCCGAAGGGTCGATTGTCAACCCGGCCTAACGCGGCTACAAGTCTGTCACGACACTCAGAGTATCTTGGGCACGTAACTATAATATGTTCGACGTCTTCGATTGAGCCACAGACTGGACAATTAGGAGAGTCCGCCTTCCCAAGCCTGTACAGGAGCCTTGCACTGTATGGTACATTGAGCCGGAGCCTGTGAAACAATGACGTAATCTGCCGTGGCATGGATGTTGGGAGGACCAGAGCTAGTTCGGGGTCAACCCGGTGCAGAAGGGAAGATCCAGCCTCGCCACAAAACCATTGATCTTTTGACAGCTTATGGCTCAGAGACTTTAAGGCACTCTTGGCGTCCACCTTCGTGAAGTAAACACTGCGGAATGTACTATTTCCATGTGCTTTCCCGGCGTTGTGATCGGCCGCATCATGTCCGGTGATCCCACAGTGGCCAGGTATCCACCGGAAAATCACGTCATGGCCAGCGATCACTGCTTTTTGGTGCGCTACTAGTATGTCATTCAGTACAGGAGCTGAGAGGTGGTGTGTACCCGGTGTCATAAGGGTCTGTAAAGCGGCTTTAGAATCACAGAAAATCACCCATTTTCCCTGGGAAGGCGCGCACGAGATATGCTCTATGGCTAGAAGAACAGCGTGTAGCTCTGCTGCTGTCGATGAAGTACGATGCGATAGTCGAGCACTGCGCGCAGTATTCGACGCTGGTACAACGAAGGCACAGGCGGATCCTGTGGAAAAAAATCTTTTGATAAGGAGGTCTGCGCTGTCCTACTTGCGTTACAGCTAAACTTAGATCAAAACAAACTGCACAAAAGGACCAAGATGATCAACTGTCTGTCATTCAAGGCCAACTGTCGCAGCTGACCACGCAACTTGTATGCCTCCCGGGAATTAAGGAAACCATTGATAGGCTACTCCCCATTGTTGAAACTGTTCAAGCAATTGAGGCATCCATGGATATGCTTTCTTCAAAGTACGATGACTTGTTGAAACGCGTAGCGAAGCAAGATGCTGATATTAAGGAACTAAAAACACGTGTCTCCAAGATTGAAGGAAGCTCATCCGCGACAGAAGAAATACAGCGTAAACTAAACAAATTAGAACAATATGGACGTCTAAGCAACCTTGAAATACATGGCATTCCTGTCACCGCCCAGGAAGATCTTTACGAAAAGCTGAACTCCATAGCGGGGGTTCTGCAGGCTCCAGTGCTCACTAAGACAAATACGGAGGCAATTCATCGACTGCCTGGAAAGTCAGAAAATGTACCGAAGATAATTGTTAAGTTCCTAAATCGCAACGAGAGAGATATCTGGCTACAAAACCGACGTAAACTTAGAAGCAACGAGAACAGAAGATCTGTCTACGTCCAGGAAAACTTAACAGAAACAAATAACAATCTGTACTGGCTGGCACGCAGCAAGGCTCGAGAAAAATCTTACACGTTTGTATGGACCAATCATGGAATTACCTTTGTTGGGAAGGCACAGGGTAGCAGAGTAATTAGAATTGAGACCATGGATGACTTGGGTAAAATTGTATAAAATTACACGATGCAACCTCCTTTCGTATATTAACGCACCATGTACCATGAACTTATTCTTCCACATGAACTGTGTAAGGCTGTTGGGCACCATGGATTAAATATCATGCATGCAAATCTCCAGTCCGCATCGAATAAAATAGAGAAAATTGAATGTCTGCTTAAGCAATGTCAGCACTCTTTTGACATACTTATGTTCAGTGAAACTTGGGGCCGAAATGAGCACGACGCCGTTCGCTTATCTCGATATCCGACATACTTTCTGAATCGCACTGGGAAGAGAGGGGGCGGCGTATCTATTTTGGTGAGGGAGAAGTCATGTGAAATCATAACGGAGTATAGCATTTGTACTGACGATTTTGAAGTATTGTCACTGTTGTCAGGGGATGACGTTTATTCTGTGATATATCGTGCTCCGGACGGGAACACCTCATCATTCTTTATTTTCCTTGAAGGCATGCTGTCTTACATAGTCAATAACAAATTGACACTGTTTCCACCACCACAAACAACACTACTGCAGCTGCTCCAGTCATACGGTTTCATCAATTTTGTTAACACCCCTACTCGAGTTACACCCGCAAGCAGTACAATAATCGACGTGATCATATCAAATTATTGTGCTGCACATATTACTAGTGGAACGATAAGCACAGATATCAGCGATCATGTGCCGATCTTCTTCGGTTGTCGCGGCCAGGGTAGAAGACCAAGAGAGACGACGATAAGACAAGATATAAATGAAGGTAGCCTGTCAAAATTCAGAAATCAAATTGGGTCTTTCAACTGGAGCCATGTCATGTACTGTACAGACCCGAACGCCGCATACGATTTGTTTTTCGGTGCCATAAGTGACATGTATCGCGACTGCTTCCCGTTTGTGCACAGGACTCAACCAAGGCATGCTCGTAAGCCATGGATAACGCATAATATTCTGAGGTCGATTACAAAGCGTGCTAAGCTTTTCAAGAAGTTTTTGAAAAACAGGGATCCAGACACCTTTAGCACCTTTAAAAAGATTCGAAATGATATAAACAGGATGATCAAGAAGGCCAAACAAGAGTATATGAATATTTTCTCCTTGAATATTTTCTCGACATGCAGGGGCGATACTTCGGCCATGTGGCGCAACGTCAACTATCTATTGAACTATGGCCATCCACGGAAGCCTCTCCAATGCGTTATCCACGAGGGTATTAGTTACAGTGGAAGTGACATGGCTCAGCAATTCAACGACAACTTAGTCAATTCATGTGCGGCAAACGATAGTGACATTAATATAGATGCTGTTAATATAGAATATGTCCCTAACTGTACCGTCAGCTCTATGTTTATCGCTCCCACGGATGAGATCGATGTTTACCGTAGCTTTATGCGACTTAAAAACAGCAAGGCACTCGATGTATACAATATGCAAATCGGTCCCATCAAGGCAGTGCTAGATCTCATAAAGCCATACTTAACTCATATTCTCAACCTTTGCTTGAGTCAGGTAGCTTACAGATGGCTAAGGTTACTATGATTCATAAAGGTGGGGACGTGCGCAGCTTATCTAACTACCGCCCTATCTCAATTCTACCGGTGTTTTCGAAAGGCTTCCAGCGAATAATCTACAGTCGCTTATCTGCGTATTTTGAGAGAAATAGATTCCTCTCTGACTGCCAGTTTGGGTTCCGGAAAAAGTTTTCTACTGAGTTGGCCCTGTTACATCAAAAGGAAGTGATATTGAAAAATATCGAAAACATGTTACTAACTTTGGGCGTGTTTATTGGCTTTAGTAAGGCATTTGACTGTTTATCCCACAGCCTACTATTACACAAGTTGTTTCGGTATGGCATAAGAGGCCCTGCGCATTCCCTATTTTCCTCGTACCTGTCTAGTCGCCACTAGAAAGTTAGCATCAATGGACACCACTCCTCCCTCCGTAAAATTACTTGTGGCGTCCCGCAGGGTAGCCTCTTGGGCCCTCTTCTCTTTTGTATCTACACGAATGACATCGTATCACTAACTAATGAAGCAACCTTTATCATCTATGCTGATGACACGAGCCTGCTGTTTACCGGTTCTGACCCTGATGGCTTAATTAGGAGAGCTAATAGAGTACTCCGTGAATTAAAATCTTGGGCCGATCTCAACTGTTTAAGGATCAATGCCACAAAAACCAAGGCGTGTATCTTTGCTCCCAAGAACAAGTCTGTCAATGCAAGGGAACAACTTTTGATTGATGGCACCGTTATCAGCGTTGTCGACAGTGTTGTCGACAGTGTTAAGGTTCTTGGTGTCACTTTCACCTGTACTCTTTCTTGGACACTGCACATCAATCATGTTCACTCTAAGGCATCACGTATCTTTAGCTTCTTGTACAGATATCGCTCATCCCTACCCAAATCAGTTGTACTAATACTTTATTATGCGCTCATTTACTCGCATTTTACGTACTGTTTTCTGGTATGGGGAAGTGCAACTAGGTCGGACCTGGATAAGTTATTAGCTCTGCAAAAAAAGTTCATCCGAATCCTAGACAGCCTTCCTTACACCCACACAACAGTAGGACTGTTTAAAAAGCATGGCTTGATACAAATACATAACTTGTACAGATACAGGCTGCTTTGTTTTTACCAGGGAGCATGTAAAAACTGTATCAGTACCATTTTAGCTTTCTTTAATCTGAATCCCAGCACATCCTACTATAATTGTAGGAACCAAAAAATGTGGGCTGTACCCCGTTGCAGAACACGCTACGGGGAGCAAAGTGTGAGCTACATCTTGCCACGTGTTCTAAACGAATGTTTTTTTGATCCTGTCTATACATCGCGGAAGTGTATTCGCAATTCTTGTATGTAAATGCCAATGTCAATGCCAATTGTTTTCTTTTCACGGGAGCTGTGAGCTCGTCAAGTCACCAAGGTGACTTTTTTTCACAGTTCCCGCCACATGTTATGCTATGTGGAAATAAATAAATTATTATTATTATTATCACATTGTTAAGATTTGATTTGATAACTTCCTTTATCGTACCGTTCTTCCCATGTACTAAAACTCGCTATTGATAGTACTAGGCGTCTTTAACGTAGACGTATCCAAGACGACCACCAGCACGGAACAAGTCTACGAACAAATGGGATTTGTGATCCAAAACGACGTCACCCATGCATCCGACGATGCGCACCTGCATATATTTCGTGATGACCGGGCGGTACATGGTGTCAGTTCACCACATGAACATCAGCAGCAATTTCTCAGGCCACAAAGCCATCTGTGCATACTGTGAAAATAGAGTGGTGCCGGTACAACAACAACTTTATTTTGGCTTTGGAGAGTGGGGAGCTTCATCGCCGCAGGCGATACTCTGCCCCATTGCTGGTGGGAAAGTGCGGAATAAAATAACGAGCCCCTTCACAATAACGATCGAAGTCCGATGGTGTCCAGAAATGTCAGAAGAGCTTTGAGCGCAGAGCGTTGCTGGGCTGAATTAGGCCAGGGACCAAACAATTTCGATAGGGAGAAGGGAGTCCAGCTGACGAGAGCCTCGATTGGTGCCGGTATATCGCGCGTCTCGTAGGCATTTCAGGCGCTTTGCCCTCCCTGCTTACGAGGAGGATCGCACTCACTGCTTGCATTGCATTGCATAATATTGCAATGCATATTATTGTCATATTATTGCATTATATATTATATAATGTTGCTTGCATTGCATAATATTGTCTTATGTTATTATATGTCACTGTCACTGCTGCGCAATAAGGAAAGCAGTTTGAAACGTGTCGAAAACTGTGTCCAGTGGCAATAACTTTTCTGCAGACATATCACGAGGATTTTACAAACAAAATTTGCAGACCGTCACGGAAAGTGTTGCGAAGTGTTAGCGGCATTGTCAAACGCTTCGCAGCATCAGCAATCGTCACTAACAGCTGTCGCTGAAAATCGCAACACCTTCGGTGATCGTCTGCTAATGTTTATGTAGACAAAAACATTATTTCCTTGTTAGATAAAGATACAGGTGGCACGCTGACACACGTGTTACCACTCTCATGTATTAAGGGTGACTCAAACACCTCTCTATCTTGTCTTCTGTTCGACCGCGATCTATGCTGCGTTCCACCAAAATCGGCTAGGCACTTACTATCCCAACATACACTATTTATGTTGGCAGGAAAAGTCAGCCAGAAAGGACGGCTTGCTATTTCCTTGGTAAATAATTCCTTAGTGGGTAGTCAAGTTCCTGGGGTAGTCAGAGCAAGCGGATGTGGGGTCAGAGGTCTTCCGCAGTCCCACCCACGATGTCACAGGCTGCTGAGGAGATCGGTATCACGCAGGTAGTTGAGAAGCGCTGCGGTTATACCACCGCTGCGTGTGCCAAGTAATGTTGCAAGAGTGATGTTGGAGTATACGAGGGTGGTCAGGAAAGGCTGGAGCGTGTCGCGGAAGGTTTTGAAACGACGGCATTCGAGAAGAAGACGTCGAATGTCCGCCTCAATGGAAATCTAGGTCCGCGTGTTTAGGATTTTAAAGCGACAGTCCGGACCTCCGGAGGGTATTCGGATCGCGACTGCATTCGCTTGTCCTCTACACGTATATCATCCCCATAAAATAGACAGGGTGAACGCTTTCCCGTTTTAGAGAAAATGAATTAAACCCTACGGTAAACCTATATCCGGTTCCGGTTTCTCGGTGACGTCACTGTTGTTCCCGACGTCACAATTGTGCAAGACTACACAACAATCGGCGCTTGGTTGAGGTGCAAAATGAGATTTTCAGGTGAGACATGACCCAGTTGGAATTGGCGATTTGGTTTAATAACTTATTTTATTTCGAACTATGTAGCTATGACATTTGTTATGCAAGTGTCGCTACTGTAACTCAGAGAGACCCGCATGACAAATGTTTATGCTGTGTAGGCCAAATCTGTGACAAGAACGAGATCGACACCACATACTTGTCTCTTCAGAAGGCTTCGGTACTGCGCCGAGCTTTTATCCAGGACGATGAATACTGGCTATCCGCGACTGTTTTGTGGAGTTCGGTGGAGTCTCCTCAAACCCGAAAAACGACACTCACGTTGTGGTTTCGCTCCTGTCTTCACGATGCACTAAGCAACACCTAATGCCTTATCCCTCGACGCCGTCACATACGCAGTAACCAGTCACTGCTAATAAAAAGCAGGAATGCGTATTGAGAGTACGGGAACCAGGAACGAGTACGCACAAAGCACTACACACAGTCCGCCGAGAGGAGCAGAGCCAGCCAAGCAGACGCCAGAAAGACCGGAACAGAACGCTCCTGGCGTCACGACTTTTGGAAGTGCGGCTTTCAGTCGGGGGCAAAAAATGCAAGTTGAAAATTCCATTGTAAATTCTCGGAGCCGAATATAAACGAAATATTTTGCATGGTGGCATGGGAAGATATAAGGAATCATCTGATAAGGCCTATTTACTTCACATCTGGGGTCTAGACTGTCCGTTTAAGTGCCTACCCGATTTTGGCGGTACGCATTGCGGTCTAACAGAAGACAAGATAAAGAGGTGTTTCAGTCACTTTTCATAGTGAGAGCGGTAACACGTGTGTCAGCATGGCGTCTGTATCTTTATCTAACAAGGAAATCATGTTTTTGCCCACGTAAAAAGATGGGTGTCTGTCATAAATCATCATTGTTGAAAGTAGCGCCCTGTCCGTTCGGTCTCGTTTTTGTGTCTTTTGTGTTGTCTTGCTCTCAGCGCTCCAAAGACAACGACCACCCTCACCGCGTGACTGCCACGATGCCGATGATGATGACTCTGTCGATCACAGTTTGTACCCACGTTGTGTCTCCAGGCAAAACGGGGCGCTTTGTGTACCTAGAGTAAACGTGGTATACGCTTCGTGCGAAGCGTCCGCCGCGCCACGGAAAATCCTGGAGGCAGCCATAGGAACTAGTTGTGTGAGTCCGCTCGGTTCTCGAGGGCTATTCGTAGGTCAATCATGACCTTGCTTCGGTGACGCAGCGCCTGAATTGATAGCCGCTAAAAGTAATTTCGTACCGCACAATTTGTTGCGTCTTTGGGTGAACAAATACGTTTGAGAATGCCGGCTGTAGGAAAAAAATGGTCCCTGGTTGTGTGGGCAGAAAAATGGTCCCGCAGGTTCCTGCGCGCCCAAAAGCACAGGGGCGCGGTTGCAGATAACGGATGAAACACATCACAGCCGACCGAGAGTTACCATTCGCTCTCCCCATTTGTTGAAAAAGGAGGCATAGGCCTTTTTCATCTGTTAATGGATAATAAAATCTGCACGCCATTCAATGAGTAACATAAAGGCGACATCATTCGCTGCACTAGTTCGCTAGCGATGTTATTCGCTGGATGCTAGTATTTTCTACTGTTGGTCAGGCACGAGTTTTGAGTTCATAAAATTGAGCTTGAATGTGAAAGAAAGAACGAAAAAAAGGGGACACGAGGTTTGCAGTTGTCCCCTGCATCTTTTGCCTGTTGATGTTTATGAACAATAAAAGCCGTCGCCCTCTCATTCATTGTTTCATTGGCTTTACAACTCCGCTTCTGCTGAAGATACTGTTCATCGACACAAAGTATGACAGAACAACTGTAAAATCTGCCTGACCAACAATAGGAAAACACTAGCATCTAGTTGAATTGGGAACTACATCCAACGACCCCCCCCCCCCCCCTCCTAGTACAGCGAGTGTGAGGTCGGAGCCAGGCTAGTGAGCTAAATATAAAGCGTTTATGTGTGTTTTATTATATTGGTACGAGTACAGAAGGTAACATGCCTCTTTGCTTACTCCTCTGTAATCCGTCCTGTTATAAAAGAACGCGTGTGCCATTTTTCCGACATATCTACAAGAAGTCGCATTGTCTGTACTCCACAAAAAAGAAAGAGAGAGAGGGGAACAGAAGGAACAGACGCAATGCGCTCAATACAACCGGTGCAGCGAATGTAATCGCTTTCATTGCTATCATTAACATCAATGTTAATTAAAAAAGCCTATGTCTCCCAATTTTAACAGACCAGGAGGGCGAATGATAGCACTTGGTCGGCTAGGATCCGTTTCATCGGCACTCCAGAACGACTGCAGTATTTTGGGCGCACGTAACCCCGCGGGACCATCATTTCCGCCCACGCAACGAGGGACCATTTTTTCGGGACCCGAGAATGCTCCACAGGGTACAATGTTCTACAGTTTCCCGCCAAATCCACACGAAGTGGACAGGAGAAGAAGATGGGCGTCGGCCGTCAAACGTACGTGTCACAGAATAAGGTACTCCGTGGATTCTATCTGTCTTCTTTTATTCCAATGACCCAAATTGGCTGCCGTAATCATACCATATATCGTTCGTGTTCTGTTGAGTGATGTTATGATGTGTGGTCTCAATCCAGACACGAACTTCCAACTAGCTTGGACCTTGTCCGATTCAGCTAATGAGACTTCTGCATCCCTTTGCTGTAGGTGCAACCTTTGCAAGGTTGTTGAAAAACGTATAAAAGAAAATACACGCAAGTGCAGCGCGCACAAAGAAAAGCTAAAAGAATTGTAATAACGCTCACACGCCTGCTTCTGCCTGGTGTACAAGGCATACCTTGTTAATCCGCTGAGGACCGAAAGTAGTCATTCGGAGTTTAAAGCGATTGAAATCCGCAAAGTTACACAACCGATTCACATATTTTCGATTCTCATGACACCCGCCGCATACACTTTTCACTGGTTTCGATGTCGGACGACTCACACAAAAAGTTTGCTTTCCCACCGCTATGTGGCGGCAGAAAGCCTTTAGTGTGCGCACGCGGCGTGTACGTGCCTTCCAGGATTATTCTCATCCTTGTGTAATTGTACGCGTGTAGCCGAGGGATGAATTCGTGTACTGATGTAAAAAACTAAGTTTCCCTCCATTTAGGCACAACTTTCACTTCCTTCATTTTTGCCCACCTTCCCCTACACGTTTGATTAATATTGCATCGTTCACGTTGTTTGGATTGAGCACCTTGCGTTGCTTGTCAGCTCAACAATTTCCATAGTCGCAGCAACGCTTCACATGCTGCTAGTAAAAGAACACATAGCAAATCATACAGAAACGCATCTTCTCGATCGTTTACAAGCTTACCCCAACATCACATAGCCATGGACGCACTGAATGAATCATCAGGTACGATTTAAATGTCGCACACGCTCGTGCATGGCGCCCTCACTCACGGGCCCAGTTCATTACGACGGACGAAAAAGGCAGCTGGGCAGCCCAGCCCACACACAGCGACAGCAGCCAGCCGTGTAGCGGCTGCAGTAATAAAGAAACGAGATAAACCGGAGAAGCCATGAATTGCCTGACATGACTTAGGCCCCAATTTATCACAAGCGCGGATATTCTGAGCATACGTGTGAAAACGACGACACATAATGGGGGAGGCATGACTTTTCCTAGCCAATGGCTACGACACGCGTGGCTCGCTCATAACTCATTTCAAACGATCAAGGGGTCGACGAGATTCCTGCAGCCTGATTGCAGTAAAATACGAGGCCCCGCTATTGATAGCAGACTCAACTTTACTGGTACCAGAAAGGGCATTGAAGGTGGAACATTTAAAGGCCACACTAAAGTGCAAAGATATTTCCCTCTCCTTCTCAAGAAGCGCGGAGAGTCCCCGGATTGGTCTCCTCAAACCATCCCCCGCGATGCTCGCTTGAGGAAACCAATGAGAGTACACTCCGGCTTCTTGAGAACGGGAGGAGGAAATTGCAGTTTCTTTCGTTCATAAGTCACAAACGATGCAACGGGAATCCTTTGTGTTGATGTTAAGGTAACGGCATCTTTCATTACGCGAGGACATGTTTTTTTGTTGTTTTTTTCACTTTAGTGCCCCTTTAACTTGCAGGTAAAGAAACAGAACATTGCGGCGCCCGAGCACGTTAAAGTTGTAGTCATGGCTCAAACCAGGTATACAGCTAGACAAACACTGTCACATGTATGCATCACATAAAACATTTCATTTCATGACGAAAACCCGAGACTGGGAAAAGACGAAAAACAGACGACACGACACGTCTTTTCCCAGTCTCGGATTTTCGTCATGGATCTTAGCCACCAGCTCGCTTGTTTTTTAACCATTTTATCTATTTCATTTCACTTCGCTTTATTAATCCTATGGTTGTGTGGGTAATGGCCTCATTTGAGGCATTAAATAAGGGGGGGGCAAGAGAGAAAAATTGTCAAAGGAACAAGATCATTTGTCATAAGTGAGTCAACGCAAAACAACGATCAGATAAGCGGGCATAAGGATTTACGCATACATCAGGTTGTACCGCTTGGACACACTAAAAAGGTCTACACATTCAAAAATTCACGGTTCCTGAGTAGCATCTATGCGCATACTGTACAGAGGTAAGAAATCTGCAACATGTCCGCTACAGGTGATTTCACACGGCAGGGAGGTCCACAGCGTGATCATGCGTTGGTGTATAGTGTGAAGGAACAGATGTAGGAAAGATCTTGCAAGGATGAGTAGAGCGAGTAGGCTGTAGAGGGTGGTTTGTTATTAGTCTCGCAAGCGCCCCTTTGTCACTGGGGTCTGGCCTTCTTTTGATTGCTGATACGCTGGACTAACAAGAGCGGTCTCTACTGATAAAGCTTTGTTCTGAATGGGCTTCCGTGAGAGATATTTATTGTGCGAACTCCAGAGAAAGCTGGCATATCTCAGCTGAATGAGCAATATGCCAGTTGTTTAACATTGGGAGGCAAGGTGGAGCTGGCGGCGTAGGAATTGATTGCATTTTACGGAAAAGCTGTCTATATGATCTCTTCCTGATAAGTCGTGCGATAAAATGACAATCTGTAGGAAAGTACATTTTCGAAAACCAACTCAGATATCGGATAGCTGATTTTCCAGCAGATTCTGATAGCTGTGACGTCACTATCGGGCAACTCCAGATTAGTACTTTTGTACTGTTTTTGTCAACTTTCTATTCATGCATGACACTCAACACGCTATGAGGTACTGGCAACTTCGTGCGAACCAACTGGAAAAAAACGTATTTAGTGTGTAAGAACTGAAAACTCAGCACACGTACCTTGCAAAAGAGCATGACGTATCAGAAAAACCAATAAACTTCAAAAGCGCTACGTCCTCCATAAAAATACTGAAGTTTGAAATAAAAAGCGAGTTCCGAATTATTTTGCTTTACACAACAATTTAGTAAAGTTCAGTCGAAAGCAAGCGGAAAAAAGTTATCAACAGAACGAGTAGTGGCGAGCATCAAAGCCCATTGCAATCGCCATCGTCACCAAAGTTCAAAAAAGCAACTAAAACAACGCCTGAGCACGCGAGTAACTATATGTAGGGGGAGGGGAATATGTTTTTTGAAAAAAAAAACGAGGAAAGGTTAGTTAGGCATAGACCGACTTGCTATTCCTTCCATAAAAAGAAAACGAAAAAAGGAAAGAAAACGGAAAGAAAGAAAAGGGAAGAAGAAGAAAGAAAAAGAAAGAAAACCAAAAAAAGGAAAGAAAACGAAGAGAGAGAAAGGAAACGAAACCAAAAAAGAGAGAAAAGAAACACGCACATACACACAGACAGATACACAAAAGGGCCTTAGAGGCTGGTCGAGAGGCCGGTACGTGGCACGGAGAAAGCTCAAGAGGGCAGTCGTAACTGCCCCCTGGTTGTGCAGGACCGGGCCGAGCAGGGTGGCCAAAGAGACGTTAGGGTGGCCAAGTTGTCCCAAGTGGCGTTGGAGGACGAGTCTTTGTGAGAGGTACCGGTTACAGGATAGGAGGCAGTGCTCGATGTCGCCTTCCACACAACAAGTTGCGCAATTGGGAGAGTTCGTCTGGCACATTTTATACAGGGGTGAGGGTGTCCGTGCAACATTCATTCGAAGACGGTGGAGGAGTGATTCTTCAGCTCTATTGCACCAGCTGGCAATAGTAAAGTCATGCAGGGGGTCAATGAGACGTACGAAATGATGATATGAGGTAGAGTCCGCTCGGAACTGCCGGGTACGGACACAACGCCACCGGCAAATATGCAGGGAGCAGACAGAGATCGTTAGGGGCAGAGGGGTGGCAGGGAGAGCTCCGGTAGATGTTGCGTCTCTTGCTACTGTGTCTGCGCGGGTGTTATCAAGGAGGTCTACGTGTCCTGGTTTCCACTGAAGCGTCACAGAATGACCAGTTGCCGCGAGTTGTGTCAAAGCTTGCAGTATGAGCGTGTGGAGACTGCATATGGTGCTGGGGCGAAACGAGAGCAGAAGATCCAGTGAAGCCTTGCTGTCAGTCAGAAAAACCCACGGTGCAGCCGGCAGACCGAGCAGGTGCTGTAGAGCCGACAGGATGCCGTGGAGTTCTGCTTCCATAAAAGACATTGGGTATGGGAGAACAAAGGCTTGCTGAAAGTCACTATCCGGGATATAAAATGCTGCACCCGAGCTGTCTGCCGTGACTGAGCCGTCCGTGTATACCTGGCGATGGTTCTGATACGTGGAGTGCAGAAAATGGAGAGCGAGTTGGAGGGCTACAGGTGCGGGAGTGTCACGCTTGCGCTGAAGACTGGGGATGGTGGAGCAGATATCAGGACGCGCAGGGTCCACATTGCTGGCGCATAGTAGGGAGTGGTTGAGGAGGAAGGAAGATGATCCTTCAGGCGGGCGATGGCCTTGCCGAAAGCTGAGTCAGGGCATTCGTTGTCAATATGGCAAAGATAGTGGTGAGGGTGACTGGTGAGATAGGGAGAATATACTCGAAGTGTATCAGCATCCCGCAGAAGGGGAACAGGCGTCTCCCGTGCTTCAGCAATAGTACAGTAAGTATCTAATGTTCGTGGTTCTCCCAGACAAATGCGAAGGCCGCGGGCCTGGATGTTAAGTAGCTCGCGCTCCTGTGTTTGGCTGAGGGCATCCAAGATAGGGAGGCTGTAGCGCAGTGTCCCCAACACGAGGGCCTGATGGACGCGATGAAGATCAGAGCAGGACGGACCCCAGGACGCACCAGCGATACGTCTGAGGACGTGAACTGAGACAGCCGCCTTTGTGGTAATCATCTTCACATGGCGGGACCACGTTAGGTCGCGATCAAGTATTAGACCTAGCTATCGGCATGAAGTGGCGAAAGTCAGAGGGGAGCTGTCAAGGTAGAGCGGATACCTGCGGAAGCATTTGCGCGAGAACGCCATGGCAACAGCCTTCGCCGGTGAGACTGTTAGGCCACGGGAGGCAAGATAGGTGGTAATCACATGTAGAGATCTTTTCAGTCGGCGCTGGACAGTATCTTGCAGAAGTCCAGATGCAGATGTCGTCGGCGTACATTGTGATGGATGTGTAAGCGGGGATCAACGGGGTAAGGGAAGCCATGATAAGATTAAAGAGGAGGGGGCTAAGGACACTGCCCTGCGGGACACCACGGGTCACGTGGTGCTTGGTGGTGTCACCACCAGCGGTGCGCACGAAGAGATAGCGGCCTGATAAAAAGTATCGTATCCATCGCAGAGGGCAGCCGCCAACTTGAGTCGCAGCAAGAGCGTCGAGGATGGCAGCATGGTAAACGCTGTCGTAGCCTTTCTTTACGTCGAGGAACAGAGCAGCAGTCAATAATCCCTCTGCTTTGGCTTGTTGTACTTGACTGACTAGGTTGATGACACAGTCCAGCGCTGAGCGGCCCGGGCGGAAACCCGCCATCACTTCCGGGAAATACTCAGCAGTCTCAAGGAACCAACTGAGACGTGTGAAAATCATGCCTTCAAGTGTCTTCCCTATACAGCTGGTGAGGGCAATGGGACGGAAAGAGTCAATGTGGTGCGGCGATTGGCCCGGTTCGAGTATTGGAACCACCATGACCGTCTTCCAATCCTCAGAAACTTGTCCGGTGCACCAACTGTCATTGAGAAGCCGCAGGAGCTGCAAGCGGTCCGACGGGGGAAGGTGCCAAAGGGCCTTATAGGTAACCTGATCTGCCCCAGGTGAGGTGTGCGGAGGAGCGGCTGCAAGTGAAGTTTCGAGTTCAGAGAGGGCGAAGAGCGTGTCCAGGACAGGATGACATGGCGCGTGAATTGGGACTGCATGCGTCGCTAAGCCGGGGGTGCTGGTGGCAAGTCTTACGCAAAAATCTTCGGCAATTTGTAGTTCAGACTGTGATGTACAGAGGGACAGGGAGCGGAACGGATTCCGCTGAGATACAGGGGAAGAGAGGCCTCGTAGTACTCCCCATATCCGGGAGAGTGGCGTACGAGGGGATAAAGAGGACGTGAGCCTGCGCCTATGGTCCCGCGCAAGCTGACGCAGATAGCGCCCAATAGCTTTCTCAACCCGCCGGGCTTCGAGGCGGTCAGGAGCGTGACCGGTGCGTCGGGCACGGCGTTCCGCGCGACGACGAAGAGCACGAAGCCGCTGGTACTTAGGATCGAATGGACAGGGACTAGGGATACGGAAGCAACTAGTAGCAGCCTGCGCAGCACCTGCCATAGTACGGGCAAAATCCTGCTGGCTTTCCAGTGCATCGTTTGACAAAGCCGACTCCAGGAACAGGCCACATAGTCACCAGTCCCCTGCGTGCGCACTGTCCGGCGGACTACGGGAATGTGAGACCGGTCAAAAAGCGCGACACGACTTGTTCGTCCTCGGGGTTCAGAAAGGAAGGTAAGGTAATTCGACAGCCAAAAATCTACTGTAATAACACAATCGCAGACGCAGAGCAAGGGGAATTTGTGCCGCCATAAGAACTGGCGAAAATCAGGCGTCTTCGAGTGGAGACTTCGAGAATTCCATTGAAAGGTAGTCGTGTGGCGATAAGGGGCTGTTGGAGGAAGTGGCGGATGATTAGCCATTCACAGGTGAAGAGGGAAGATGGCGCAGAAGAGGCTCAAGCGCTAGTACTGCTTGAACAGCCGGCAGATCTCCCGAGGCAGGGATTTGTTGGACAATGGCGCGCAGGGCAGTGAACATCATAGCGATTATTGCGCCAAAGGAGTGATCCCCCATATCTTAGCGACAATCAATAGGGACACTCGGTTAGAACAGAATAGGAAAGACGAGGTCGCAACTTTCAACCACTTTACTAGAATGAGACCAAAAAATACAAGCCTATCTTTCAAACCCTCCCCCTCTTCTTCCAAACCTGAGCGCCGCATACCGCTTCAACCGCCAAACAAGACGATACCGCCAATCATGAAAGATAACACCCTTCAGAACACCCGTCCGGAGTTGATAAGGTGTTGCTGTTTCTCTGTCAGGGTCGCCGTCGCAGCACTGACGCACTTATCTTTAAGTTGCATTATTGTTTTTGTCTCTAACACATGCCGCACATGAACGTCTTTAGATCTGTATAAGACTTTTGTCTGTCTGTGCTGGGGTCGGCACCGGCAATAAATGACGTGGCCTGCAAGCCGAGATCCCTCTTCATCTTTCTTGTCCACCTTGTTTCGATGCTCTCGGATCCGGTCATTCAAACACCTAGAGGTTTCTCCTACATACTGTCGACCGCATGACGTTGGTATGGAGTACACTACACCCGCGCAACACTCCACGAATCTGTTCCTGTGTTTTACCCCGCTAGTCGGTCTGGCATCCTCTGCCGCGACCCATCCCGGCAATGAACTCAGTTTGCTCCTAACAGTGGGCACAACCTTGATCCCTTGTTTTTGAGCCACTTTTACCAGTCGGTGCGTTGCTCCATGCACATACGGGATCACCACCGTCTTCTCGGGCCGCTCCTCCCGACCTGTACCGGATCCCCTTGAGCCCTTCAGAAGACGCCTGACCACTCCTCTGGTAAAATCGATCGGGTACCCTGCTCCCAAAAGTCTTAGCAGCTGCTCCCTCAGGCTTGCCTCGACTCGATGTTGACAACTCTTGACAACGCATGCCCTCACCAAGCTGTTTACGATGCCCATCTTCATGTGGTTCGAATTGAAGGGGAGTAACGGTTTTTCCGTCCTCTGACCGTACATCCAGCACAGGTGTCGGGCTTCTCTAATCAGCCTCAAGTCCAAGAACTGCAATGTGTCCCTCGCGGGTTCCTCCAGGGTAAATTTTAACCCGAACTCGTTGGTCTGGAACAGCTGCAACACAGGGACCCAGTCCACTTCCCCCACCGAAACCAGAAGGTAATCGTCCACGTACCTACAAATTCGTAGCATGTTGGGTGCAGCCCTTTGCAGTCTTCCCTGAAGTTGCCTATCGAACGCCGCCAGGTATATATTGCTTTGGGCCGGGGCTAACCTGGACCCGATGCACACTCCCTTCTTTTGCCGGTATATTCCCTTCTGGAACTCAACTGTGGTGGACAATAAATAAATGCGTAGTAGCTCCACGAAACTCCGCGAGGACATCCCGGTTTCAGTGGAAAACGTGACCGGGTTTACCCTGTCCAGCTCCTCCTCCACCAGCCTGAGAAGAAGTCCAGTGTCCAAGTTGAAAAACATGTCTTCGACGTCAAAGGATCGAAAGTCATACTTCTCCTCCCTTAAAGAACCCAGAAACGCGGTGACCTCTTCCGACCGTGACAGGTAGTAAGGGTCATTGACTTCAACGAGGTTGAGGCCCTTGCGTAGAACACTGGAGACGTGGGACTGCCAGGACCCTCGCTCAGACACAATCGGACGGAAAGGTAACCCTTGCTTGTGAGTTTTCGCCGTGAAGAAGACGTCAAGGTGGGTCTTCATACACTTCTTTACTTGGTTAACGGTGCCCGGCATGCCGGCATCCTCTAGAGCCGCGACGGCCGACCTCCTGAACCCCCTGATGTCTTCTTCAGACAAGGCCATGAAATTCTTAATGTCTGAGCGAGGGTCCTGGCAGTCCTACTTCTCCAGTGTTCTACGCAAGGGCCTCAACCTCGTTGAAGTCAATGACTCAATGAAGTCAATGATAAGTCAAAAATTACTTTCAGCCAACACCGTTTCTCTGTTGTATATGGATACATTTGTGGTCGACCACTAGGCATCTAGTAAACAACACTGTAAACAGAAAAGTAGCTGCCTAGTCCAATAGTATATCCCAAGGTGTACTCTTCCAAAGGCGTTCTACTATATCCGCTCTAGCCTTCGCACAAGAATAGCAATTTCGTGTCTTGCAGCCTTCACACAATATGTCTCGTGCCAACATGAAATATGCACAACACTCCCCAAGCCAGATGGAGAAAACTCGTATAACGAAGTGGTGCACGCCATCCTTTCAATCGACATCGTGTGCGATGAGCAGCCACGCCAGGGGTTCTTCTAATCAACGTAGGGCAATATACGACAATGCTTCAATTATGAACGACACTTCCCCGGACCACGCCTATGTGTAGGCTATGGACGGAAGATGTCACCCTGCTTACCTTCTTTTCATGGCGACAACTATAGAGCAAATATGATACTTTATCGCATCTGTCCCACGGAGAGTCGACATATAACGCGTATTGCTGCTCACGTTCAACATTAACAAGTCAAAATGCTGAAGAAGTGCCAACAAGATATTCAATCAAGTTTTACCGCCCTTCCGGCGCAAATAAAAATGATTTCCAGAACGTGGACAAAACTCAGTAGGTGAATAGGCAAGTAGATAGAATAGCAAGTAGCAAGAAGAAGTCAATACTGTCAGACCTTTTTTCCGAGAGAACACTGGCTTGTTCTCCCACGCGGCTTCCAGCTGTCATTAGAGTAAATTGCAGGATGTTTGTTTAGAAGGAAATCTGGCAAGATGTTCTCGCAATTGCTGTTCTCGTAGATGTATTAAAGGAAATGTAAAGTGAAATACAACAACAATGTTTCAAGATACCATAATGTAGAGCCTGGCTGTGTGGTCACGTACACCAGTCATCACTTCTCAGTTGTTCATACTTTTCGCACTAATGAAGTTTGAACACTTGTACAAACTGAAAGGTGGCGACGCTCAACGTTCGCCGAGTACAAAGTTGGAGCCAGCCCCGGATTTGTGGACAGATATCACGTGATATTGAAGTACTCCGTAGCACATTTGAGGTCACTAGCTAGCGGTCACTAACTACCACAAGACCTATTTTGAAGAACAACAGCAACTCTTGAGAAGTTCGGTTTAAACTGTTGCAACCTGAATATCTGTGCGATCCGCGCCATCTATTGGCCTTTGTCTGCGCGTCTCTGTGTCGTCTGCTCGCGGTATCGCTGCCGTTTTTAAAACCTCGCATCTAGGAATGTCCGCTTTACGTTCGTGTGTTCCGGGATACACAATCGTGCACCGGTGACGATTAAACATGCACTGCCTCGTGAAACGCGCGAGAACGGACACGCCTAGATGAGCCGCCTGGTTGCTTGAGTTTTCACTAAATGGCGCGTTAGTCGCGTTAGGGTTATTAGATATGTGCGGCACAATAGGCGAGTCACTCGAGCCTGAGTTCGGCAGTGAGAAGTCGGGTTATATGGTATTTCGTGGTGCCCAGGAAGGACCTTTGACCATACAGGAGAAAACAGTCCAAAATGTCACTAAGCACAAGCATATAGGGGTCTGGGTAAATCAGGGGAGTCGGACTTTCTCGAAGGAGCGTTACCACAAGATAGCCGCCATCCTTTGGCATGGAAGTCGTTGGTTGCTTCATTCCGCTAAATTTGACTTATTCATCTTCCTAAATTCTTCGATTTGCTGTCTGAATTTCGCGTACTATGTACGCATCTCATGCGTATATGTCAACAAATATCAAATATATATATATATATTTTACACTACGTCACTTGCTTGTGTGTTGTTGTTTGTACGCCGCTGTATTATTACGTGAACTCAAGAGGCCGGAGTAGGCCAGAGCAAGGAATGGCGGGTAGCTTCGGGTTGCATCAGTGTGGTTTCTGTTGGTTCGCAGAGCAGCGTGAAGATGACAGTTAACTGTGTGTAGCCTTCTACCAATTGCTTTCGTCCTCGTAAGGGCTTGCTATATTTGTTACTTTTTGTTTATTGCTACACTCTAAAAAATATAACTCCTTTTTGGGTGCAAGAGGTGTGCTTTGAACACCTCTTTTGGTGTAATCCAACGCTACACTCTAAATCCGGCACCCGATATGTATCGCATGAAAGAAGACCCGCACTTGGGCCAAGCGGTACACATGAGGTACAGTCCTCAACCAGCAGGTACAGTTCGCGACCACTACGAAATTCAAGCGGTACAAGGGCTCCGAGACCCATCCGTACCCACTAGGTACCTTTTAAACGCGGTCTATAGCAGCTGTACCTCATGTGTACCGCGTGTTTCCGGCGCATGAGTACGAACGCCTCCTCACCATCTCCATGCACTGCAAAAATATTTCGCGTGATTCCGAATATCAGTCAATAAATGCCCTTATGCAGCAGTGCCGTAATGGATCAGCACTATCATTCTATCAAAGAAGTGCAATAACTAGTACCCGTGACCGTGAGGGATCGCACGTTTGGGAAGAATGCGTTTTTTGCAACCGCTGGCAAATCAGTTTGTTTTGAAACGTCGGGGAGCGAGGACGAGTCTGCTCGGTCTTTGAAGAAACTCGTTCGGCGCTTTCAAGATTGAAGTCATTTAAAGTGCGTATTATATTTATGAAGTAATTATTCGTCCGCACGACGTATTTTCGTTCATTTCCGCTCTGATTCCCAGTGGTCCTGATCACCAGCAGGCTGGACACAACCACTGAGGGACGGAGACAACGAACTTTGCGCTTCATGCACGAACGTTGATGCGTGAATGAGAGAAGCCTAGATTGCACTTTATACCTGGATTACACAAGCAAGTAGGCATGTTTTTCAGGCAAGCTATTTCGGTTGTTGGATTTTTTTTACATTGTATTTTCTCCTAGGTTACGTCCAGGCGATGTCGTAAATTGGGGAGTCAATCATCATCTGTGGTTGGTGTTACGTTCTGCGGAAGAAACGAAAATTGGGGAATAACAGCAATCCAAAGGTGTGGAAGAAATAAAGAAGCGTGACCACGGAGCAGCTGCAATGGTGAAGGAGAGATGCAGTGGTCAGCGTTCATCCATATACGTTGTTCCCTGTGTGTTCGGCGTTTGTGCATCATGACAATGCACGCTCGCGATGGACAAGCATCACCCCTGAAATTGATGTAATTTTCGAATAAAGGTACTTGTTTGTGATATTTATCGTACAGAGTAGCTTCCTGTGGCTGTTAGTATATCGTAGAGGAGGGGAACCTCCCCGACGGGAAGGCCTAAATCGCTGCGCGCTATCCGTCGCATGTGCATGTGAGGGCGCGTGTATCTCTTAAATTTAAGAGGTACATTTTTTTTTAAATATGTACTTCTTGACCAAGCGGTACTTAACCGTTACATATGCGTTACCTGGTTTAGAGTGTACCCTAACTGACTCCCTTTTTGGTGTATGTGTACACCCCCAGGCAAGACAACACCCTTCAGTAAGGGTGTTACGCCTAGCTCAACAGCAGCACAACAGGCAAAATAACAGGCATATTATTTATTTGGATAATAATACACTGAATGCATATATAATACATACACTGCAGTGCATGCACTATAATACACTGCATGCACTGCAATAAGAATTGCATAGTCAACGCACAATACAAAAGAAGACCAACAACACCACCAACAGAGTGACGAAGATGGAGGTATTACAGTGAGGCCAACAGAAGTCCTGCCTGTGTAATGATGGAAATGAATCTGAACTCTGAAAGTCTTTCATCAAATTAAGGGCGAACCACAAATCACATGATAACAACGCGGACGGATGAGGCTAGAGAAGAATTAAGACAACACAAAGGCCTCGTCAACAATCAAGCAGCTCAAGATAGAAAGTAAGGCAATCGGTAAAGAGTCAGCGAAGTGCCAGTAACGGGATCCGAACCCATACCTCTCTGATTTCTGGTCAGGTGTACTACCAATTACACCATGCCGACATCGCGCCCCTACCAACTTCCCGCTGTCATATCTTGACGACAGAGGCCCCTACGTGTCTCCCCATGCAAAACAGTCGCCATCAAGTTCACTAGCCGCTGATTTAAGAACTACCCACTGTACGTCGCGGGAACGCCACTTGATTTCGTCCCCCGCTACAAATATCTCGGCGAGAGGATGCGGGGACTCGAGAGACGCTCGTGCGTATCCTGCGGGACAGAGAGACCAGGTCCCCCAAGGTCGCCATTTTCCCATGTATTTGTTCCTATCCCGATGCGTGCAATGCCGGAGGCCGCCCTTAGATACCCCATTGTTACAAGACGTTGGCTTGCGTTGAATTGTAGCGCGCTAAAGATCCAATTCAAGCACAATCCAAGCCAGGCCAAGTCACCGAAGGACAAATGGATGACTGCGCCTGCGGCGCCTGGTACGACAGGTACGCTATGTAATGCACGCAGCCGTGCACTAGATCCTTCCAATCGCTCAACACGTTTAAAAACGGGACGACCTAAAAGTGAAACACGACACAGAAAGTTGTTATACGCGTTTTATTTGGACATATAAAGACTAGATTCATTCGCAGCTAAACAACAAAAACATTTTGCCGCTAAACTTAGCGCGCTGAAGTGATCCGGCACGGCAACGGTGGGGTATCTAGTGGCGGCCTTCTTCGTTGCACGCTTTTCAGAGGTGAGTATGGGGGACCTGAGAGAGATGCTCCGCAGAGACGCAGCACCCTTGCCACTACCTGATGTCCATTGAGGATTCCCGCCCCGCATCGGCCTTTGGCGGCGCCGTCCGCAGGCTTAAAGGGACTATGATACGATTTGTTTCCTCGTTTCGTTCGAAAGAAGACATTTTTCTGAGTCTAGAACCGAAATTTTACTTTCGTCGCGCGAGCGGATTTCTCGGGAGCGAATTTAAACGGACCGCGAAGGGAACAGCTGGCGCCGCGCCGTGACGAGCTGCCGAGCGGAGACACAACGGGTAACTTGACGCGTAACTTGACGCGGTAACTTGACGCCGGCTCAGCAACACGTCATCGTGACGTGTTGCCGAGCCGAAGAATCCCGCCATGAGCATGCGCCGTAGGATCCCGCGTATGCGTTCATCGGGAGTGGAAATCTCCATGACAGCAGCTTTCGCGCGATCGGCAGATTTCGGCAGTGGCGGCAACCACAGCGCGAGCTCGCGGCATTACTTGCCATTGTGCAACACCGGTGACGTAACGGGGAACCGAAGAGCGGTCCCTACAGTTACACCATCGGCAGGGAAATATGCGCGGGAGAGGAGGAACGCGGAAGAGACATTTCCAGCACGCGCTCCTCCCAGAGTGGAGCGATTTCGTCCGGAAAAAATTGTGGCATATTAGTTTCTCTGCGGGAAGAACAGTTTCCATCGAAAAAAAAGTATGGGGGTTCGGGAAATTTCATAGTCCCTTTAAGGCTATCCTCCTGGATCGCTCCTCACGTGTATCCTACGTCCCTTGGGCCCTCGCCAAACTCCAGGTACTGACGAGCGTCCCTGGCCTCGGACGAGAGAGGGAGACGCCGTTAGCCGTTGCGCGCCAGCCCGTCCTCGAACACCTACCGGCGCAGCATCAACAGCGTCAAGCGATCTATACAGACGGGTCGGTGACACTTGATGGGACCACTGCAGCCATCTACGTCCCGCACAGTAATATCGAGCAAGCTTTCAGGCTCTCCCGTACTACCTCCTCCACCGAAGCCGAGCTCTTCACAATCCACGCGGCCCTCAGGCACATCACAACGTCGCCCCCAGGAACCTGGACGATCCTGTCGTACAGCAGGGCGGCACTGGAGACACTCGACTCACACTGCACCAAAACAACCGACGTCCTACACACAATGACAATGTCCATAGCCAACAACGTCCTTGCTTCCGGGCACAATATATGTCTCAAGTGGATACCCAGCCACACTGGCCTCGGCGGGAACGATCGAGCCGATGCTGCGGCCAGGCGTGTTGACGAACAACCCGACGCCGCGGCGCACATACCGCTCACTCCGTCGGCCTGCCGCATCCAAATCCGCCGCTGGGCCGCCCAAGGGGCGCGGTGCTTCATTCGCGAATCCGCCCGCTCCAGCGAGTTTCTTGGCTGCATCGACCCGGCGGTGGAGTTCTCCACGCATCGACGTCTCCAACGGCCACAAGAGACACACCTCCACCGGCTGCGCCTCAACCTGGCATACACGCCACCGGTCCAGCGCATGATAGGGAGGCAGATCTCGGCCCTCTGCGACGTTTGCGACGTGGTTGCGGACACGTCGCACCTCCTGCTGACCTGCCCCAAGTACATCAACCATCGCGCCACCCTTTCCCGCTGCCTCGAGCGTTTCGGGCACAACCAACAGACGCTGGCCGCACTTCTTGGCTCTGTGCCACCAACAATGGGCCGTCACAAGTGCTCTATTGCACTTTCTGAAGTTCACTGGCCTGGCCCCCAAGCTCTGAGATGCGCGCTCCAGGAGTCCCACCCTTCTTTTTTTCTTTTTTTATAATGGAATAGCATGCCGCGCGACCTTGGTCTGGCAGACCTTTCCTTTTAATAAATGTATATCCCTCCCCTACCAACTTGCCATGGCCTTGTTCAGAAGACACGCACAGCCATTCACCCAGCACATCTGGCCGGAAATAAGAAGGTTGTGGGCTCGAGTCCCGCTACCTCTTGCCTCTTGAGTCGCCTCTTGAGCCTCTGCGTTGCTTTCTACCACAAACTGCACCAACTTCGTTTGTTACGGATACCGACTTTGAGTAACGGCCACATGTGGCCGTTAGAACGCGACGCGCACTGTTCTCTGATAATCCCTGCATTCCACTTACAGTTCAAACATAATCTGAAAATATCTGAATAATCTGAAAAACGCACCCCAATCAACAATACAAGACAAAATACATCGAGAACACTTACCAAACAGCACGATGCAGCGAGCCGCTCAGGCAAGTTACTCGACCAAATGGGCACGGCGCAGCTGTTGCTTGCCTCCGTTCGAGACCCGGAACCGTAATCCTCGCAGCATCATACTAAACTCAGATGGTCAAATGACCTGAGTTCAACATACGACCTGCCCAAAGAACACGAAAGCTACCACAACTAACTCCAACCGCCATAGCTGGAGAACACTCGGTAAACAGTGTACTGTTGCCAGATCTGTCGTAGCGAAGGATTAGAACCTTGAGCACATGGAAATACACCGAACGACGGGGTCATGGGGAGATATGGGATAGTACTCCTTTGAGGGATGGGAGACAAAAAGTAAGATCAGGTACGGGACGCGTCTGAGAAAATTAGACGAAAAGATGTGCATGTGCAGACGAAATGCATGACTGACTCAAATAGCAGACGACAGCATTGGTCCTGTCGTCTGCTACGGAATATCTTGCGACTAGGTGCAGGATGTGCGCAATGTCTTTCCGTGCTCTTCAAACCGCAGGGAATATCCTGCGGCAGAGTCACAAGATATTCCTTCTCAGACGACAGGACCACTGGTGTCGTCCGCTATGAGCACCATGCCTTTTCGCGCTCTTCTCTGGAGTGACGTCAGTTTGCAGACAATGCACCAAATCTTCAAGAAGGTTCATCCCAAATAGGGAACACGTGGAGGACACATCCTCTTTGTAAGATAACGGCCTCTGTGCCATCCTTTCGGCTATTTGCCCGGTCTTTCCAGAATGAGTTGTGATATCGGGCAGCTTGATCGAAGGCAGGCAGAGTGGAGGTTTGATGATAGGTCGAAGTTGAGTTGTCGGGAACCCCAGCTCGGAAAGTAGCGGTAGCGCTCAAAGATTGCGCTACCGCAAATCTGTAGCGGAAGTACTTCTTTCGTTACCAGTTTAAAAAAGTAGCGCGATCTCTACTACGCTACCGAAAAAAGTAACGGATACGGTAACGCCGTTACTAGTAGCGGCGCTACGTACAACACTGCTTACAAAGCGTATACGCGTTGCCAGACATGTAAATTCATCTTCCCCTGCATAACCGCACGTAGGTCCGGATCTAACTTTGAACTCAAAATACTTCAATCTCTTCACTGTCATACGTCTATTCTTTGTTATCTAATATTTTGCAACAAGTGTCGTGTGCAGTAAATTTGGAAAACTTAGAACACTATGCGAGAGAGATGCTACGGTCACAAATTCGATATCCTAAATAACCGGCAATCTCCAGTATCAATTCACTTTAACCTTCCGGATCACAACATTGATAAGGATCTTAAAATTGTGCTACTAGAGTCTGGTTTCAACACAGACATCAAGCGCAAAAATCGCGAATCATTCCTCATATCAAAATTTAAGTCCCTAAATTCCCACGGTCTCAATATTAGCCCCCGTTCCTTTCATCAGTTAATCGAGTTTTAACTTCCCTATTCCCAAAGACAAACATACTTTCACCCATTTTCCGCGAGCTCAGACAGACATTCCCATTAAGTAGGACCGCCACCCCGTCGGCCACCTTTGATGTCTTGTTTCCACTTGACCTTCCCAGTGTAAATCCGCCGAACCCCAACATAAAGGCAAGGTCACTCACAAGGCAGGTTCCTCTTCTTCTCCTCCTTTTTTCTTTTTCATTCTGTGTTCACGTGGTATCCTGTGACTATATAATGTACACCAGCATGTACACCAATGTTCGAGGTTATATTTTGTTGTGGTGGGCAAGAAGCGGAAAAAATGCGTCGGCTTATAGGCTGATAAAGCTAGTACTGCCCACCAGCATGCTTTGCGCGGCGGCGTTACGTAATCAATGGAGTAGGGGTGCGGGTCGTCTTTAGGAGGACAAGGTTCGGGAGACATTCGTCTCCTCCTCCCCATCATCGCTCTCCACTGTCGTGCGTGTTGTTGTATGCTCTTGTTGAAACAAACAAAAGGCGAAGTGCATAACACACAAAAACTAAACAAACAAACTGGCAAAGGCCGAGGCGCATCTTATCGGGAGACACGGCAGGGACAGATGTGTGCTCTATACCAGGGAAGAGATTATCTACTTGGGAGTATATTGCATCTTTCACGGCTGGTGCATGAAAACATACCACCTAGGTTATAACGCTCAAGCTTCAGCGTGGTTCATAAGGCTAAACTTTGAGTCATTCCAGCTCAATCGTCCCAGTCGCGTGGCTCGACCATCACGGATTTCTGAGAAAAAAAGAATTATAATGGTGCCTTTGAGGGGAACATGAACCACACAAAGTATTTTTTCCATAGATTGAGAAGTTACCCGTCAAAAAGAACTCGTTACAAGTTAAGTTACCGTATGCAAAATGTAACTAAGTTAATAACGAAGTTCTTCAGCATGAAATGTAACTCGCAGTTACTGAGTTACTTAAAAAAAGAACGAGTTGCTTCCAAGTTACTCCGGACACAAAATAGCATTACGCAGGTGCAGCGCGCGTGAGCAGTTGAGTTACACCTTGAGTTGCCCGCGGAGAAGTGCAACACGCTTAGATTCGATGAAAGATGAAAGTCACTGAAAAGGTTAGCCAGCTGTAGGGATCGAACCCACACCTTTTCAGTGACTTTCATCTTTCATCGTTGATTTCTTAGGCAATTTGAGGCTTTGTTTGTATCTGTCCCCTCTACGTTGTTCCAGCCTCAGAACATCAGTTTATCTCTACGCTTAGATTGTTTTCGTTTATGTCCAACAATAGACCTCTCCCTGTTTGTAAACAAATGACGTCATAGTGTTCGACAGCGCCAAAATTCGGTAGAATTGAACTACGCTACAAGCTAGAGGTGAATAAGGCCACGGTCTTGAGGGGGTTACGACATGGTCCCTTAAAGGGACGCGACCCTCGGTCCTACTTTTCTTTCAATTGCTTTCAATGGGAGACAGCGAACAAGTGCCCGTTCGTGGTACCCAGCCCTCCTTCCGATTTGTTTCGGTTTCAGTCTGTCTACCAATGTCATGATGACGTTTCTTTGGTAGAGGTCTATTCGAACGCTTTGCACCTTACCCCCTGTGGGCGCACAATGGTTCAGCTTCATTTCAATGGCAGCGGTTCTTACTTCCTGAATAAAATACTGTCATTGATTGAATATCACGTTTTATGGAAAAAAATGCCATGAAGGAACCGAAGAGAGAGCAAGCAAATATGTGGACGTGAGTGGAAAGCGAGTTAAAAGTAACTTGGTACTTAACTTAAGTTACTTTGGCAAATTACCTGAAAAAGGAACGAGTTCCTCTGAAAGTTACCGCGGCGCAAAAGTACCAAGTTAAGTTACAAGTTACCAAAAAAAGGAACTTAGTTACAGTAACGAGTTACTTGTAACGAGTTGCCTCGAACTCTGATTTTTTCCCGGAAGCGCGTTGCATGGCCGCTAGGGGAGCTCTGAACTCCCGCACGAAGGAGTAAACCGGGGCGCGCGCGAGCGCCCACAGGACGAGTGCGGCTTCACATTGGTAAAAAATTCAAACGGGACTGTCTTCACAAAGCCTGGTACTAGCTCTGCACCGGTCCACAATCGTCCGCCGCGGATCATTCGCATGGGAGCATTCGGTGAAATATCCTCTAAATCCACTGACTTTACGATTTTTTTTCGGACTAACCATTAACAAAACTTCCAACAACTAATTTTTTAGAAGTTCAGACCTGTCCAAGTAATGCGCAGAAAAAGTTTGAAGCTGGAATATCGCACGGTTTTTTCCTTTAAAAAAATCGCCAAGTTGCGTGTTCAAGCAAAAACCCGTAACTTTGTTGAGACGCCCTGAAATCTCTGAACATGCTGTGACATCGAAACCCGCTCAGAACAGTAGTACAATGTCCCAATAACCACAACAAAAATTTTCTCAGAGGTGTTTTTTGTTTAAGGCGCGCAACGATTTTTTGAAGTTACCCTGGTGCCGCAGGCGGCCTGCAAGGGCCGACCTTGTCTCAGCCGTAGTACGGGGGGAGGGAGCGAGCTTTCCTACGATTGCTCAAACAAAACGCGAACAGAAACCACAGGCAGCAACAACTACTTGCCTTGATTTTTATTTTGGTCTATTTACAGTTATGCAGGAGTGGGAGAACGCAAATACTAGCGTAAGCCCTAACGCTGCGACCTATTCATTGAGCTACACCTTGAACACAGAGCTCTCGGTAGACGTTGACGTCACTGATGCCCGGACGTGCGTGTTAGAAGCAGGCTCGAAGTAGTGACACTTCCGAATGCCGGGAACAGGAACTGCATTTGCGAAACGAGATGATAGCGACTGCCCGTCCTTCTGCACGACGTCTGCGCAGACCCACAGTGGCGTGATGTCTCTTAACTCTTTTTGTGCCCACAAAAATAATTATCGTGGTGACAGAATTTGCTCTCTATGAAGCCTCTGCAAACTTGCCTTAGCGGGGTGTTTCCCAATGGAATGAGTGTGGGGCGCCCTGTGCGATGAAGCTATAGTTCTCTGCAAAATCTAGCACACCAATTGCTTCCGTTGGTGGCAGCTTACTCTTCAGCGATGACAATTAGCGGGATTGCTCCTTGGTGACGAAGTGGTGGAACTTTATATTTTCCAGTTGGTGCAGTAGCTGGCCCTAAATTCGTCACTTGACAAGACGCATGTCTGAAGACTAATATGGTGGCGGGTAAACCACTGTTGGAATGTGATGCTGTCCCAAAATTCTGAAGAGAGCAGTTCCTGGTCTTCAAGGTGCTGCATGGCATGACCTACCCCAGGGCAACTCGCACAGCGTGAAAGCATGCATTCTTCCTTCCCGATGTCACACACCAACAGTCGCACAAGCTTCATGTAACTTTCTCTAAACCATGCTGGGCGAAGGCTAGCAAATGTTAAGAACCTCGCTCTCAGGCTGTGATTGCTGCTCTCCCATGCCTTATACGCTTCACGTAGGTTTACGAGGACTATCCTTTTCTGGTGCCCCTCAATAAAGTCTTTTTTTTTTTCGGGAAGGCAGTATGTTATTGTGTCCTCTTCGTAAAAAATTTGTATGTTCGTTTTTACTTCTCGGCCATGGGTCCTTTGCGAGGCAAAGGCTCCGCGAGTACCCCAGTGCTATGCTTTAGTTCTTTTCGCACCTGTCATTCGGGAGCTCCAAAGAAGTCCATCACTTTTTACCTCGACCAGGAGGCAGGGGCTAGGGTGAGAATTGAAGTCTTCCTTGCTAGCGAAACTTCGTCCTTGTATTTTTCCTTGAGTTCGTACAGGAGGTTCTCATAGTCACGAGCCATGGTTGTTTTCTCGGTTGAGTCCCCGGCGAGTTTTACTCCAAGCCCTTTTGATATAATCGACTTCGCACGCGTCTGGATCTTCATAACCTTCTTCTTGGCATATGTCTCCCGTTGAGGCATCGACCGCTTCTTCTTCACAGGTGTCTCGCCCAATACCTGCAGCGATGCATTTAACACTGCCAACGGCTCATCATAGTTTGTGCTACTACCGGAAGAAGCTTCGGCTCCTTGCGACGCGGGAACGCTTTCTTCTTCAAACTTCACGCATTGCTTGTAGCACGTTACGCAAAGACGATCGCCAGGCATCAGAGGCAGTCAAGCAGCCCTTCGTGCCAAATTCACGTTAATGTTTTTCGTGCCCTTCACTTTCTTCCTGTGACTGGAAAACGTGTTAACACAGTTCCTCGACACTGCAGTTTGCGGGTAGTGCCGAACGTACATGTCATAGTGGTGCCGGCATATCTTCGTTATATTTCTGCTGTCACGCCGAGCCCTGGACGATATAAGGAACCGCTCGTCACCTTCTAGAGACGAAAAATCAAGCAATCCAGTTTCCGTGCAGTTCTGACGTCCGAACGAGCATAAACAGGCCGAATCAGGATCTGATGCGGCTGAGCCACTGTCACCATCTGTTCCTTGCATAAGCAACGCGCACCGTCGCCGGCCGCACAACTACAATGCACAAGTCACTGAAGAAGCAAACCAGTGGGATTTCACGAATGATAACAGCACCGACTTCTCTCTGTTTGTTTCTGTGAGTCTCCCTCTGCTCTTTGCCTCACCTCGTTCCCTGTGTTGTCCCTCTTTTCCTCAGACTCAAGGATATGTTACATCCTCTGTCTGTTTCTCACGAACTTGGTTATGTGCACTAACTATACCTTCACCATAGCGCCAGGTCTGAGAGTTAATTCTAATAGGAGGAAGTCGGCAGCGGGTCTGTGTTAGCGCGAAAGGATTAGATGATCAAGGTCTTTCGTCCGACAGAAGGCAACAGCTGCTCATGGAGGTCCATCCACACGGGAGTGTCCCTCACGGTGACAGTGGTAGAGGCCACCGGAAGACTCAGTATGTCACGTCAATACGGCGGTGCATGAGTCCCGGTTTGTCGCTGTAGATGGCCCTAACCTCTCTTTGTTCAAATAAATACAAGAGAAGCCGACGGGACTCGCGTGCTTCGGCTGAGACAAAGTCCGCCGCCTGCGGCACCAGGGTAACTTTAAAATATCGTTGCTCGCCTTAAACGAAAAGCACCTCTGAGAAAATTTCTGTTATAATTATTGGGACATTGGACTACTGTTCTTCTCCGGTTTCGATGTCACAGCATGTTCAGAAATTTCAGGGCGGCTCAACAAAGTTACTTGTTTTTGCTTGAACACGCAACGTTGCGATTTTTTTAGAGAGAAACCGTGCGATATTTGAGCTTCAAACGTTTTCTGTGCATTACTCGGGCAGGTCTGAACTTGTAAAAAAATTAGTTGTTGAAAGTTTCGTTAATAATTAGTCCGGAAAAAAATCGCAAAGTCAGCGGATTTAGAGGATATTTCACCGACCGCGCCGATATTTCAATGATCCGCGGCGGACGGGTGTGGACCGGTGCAGGTCTAGTACCAGGCTTTGTGAAGACAGTCCTGTTTGAATTTTTTACCAATGTGAAGCCGCACTCGCCCAGTGCGCGCCCAGTGCGCTCCCGCGCGCCCTGGTTTACTGCTTCGTGCGGCAGTTCAAAGCCCCCTAGCGGCCATTCGACGCGATTCCGGGAAAAAAATACTTTGTGTAGTTCATGTTCCCATCAATGGCAACATTAAAATTTTTTTTTCTCGGAAATCTGCGATGGTCGAGCCACGCAACTGGGACGATTGAGCTGGAATGACTACTTTCCCTTCTCTTTTTTGTTACTTTGCATTAAACATATTCCCCCCATAAGGCGAGGTATATAAATGTTTCACAGTTTCAATAAATTTCAGCTGTAACTTCAATGGGAAGACTGAGTTCCCCGACCAGCAGCCTTGGTAGTGTAATATTGACAACCTTATAGCGCTTTGTAACAGTACACAAAGAATACCAAGTGCAAGCTAAAGTGCAATTGAGAGCACAAGCACGAATTGATGAGGGTGTTCTTGTTGTCACTGCCCCGGTTTGTTTAACTTCGTGGTCTCACATTCGCGCAATACTTCACGGCATTGCGCAATGTTCGCACGATCTGAAATTATCTGCTTGGTACGTTATTTCAGTTTGGTACAGCCCATAACTAAGTATATTCCCTGATTACGTAATCGATCTCGTCTCCTCTATCCAGCAAGCTCAATCTGATGGGCTCTTAACATCATGTCCATGTCCTGTCATGTGCTGACCTCCGTCGTGTGCATTGTTCCCTGGGGCTTGGAACTATGGGGTATAGTACAGCCTGTCCTGTCTGTGATCTCCAGCACTCGCGAGGGGGGGCTGTTCAATATTCAGGCCAGAAGCATCCGCCTTTGCTTGGGAATGCCGAAGACTACGGAAACATTATCTGTTTTGGCAGAGGCGCGCGAACCATCGGTGTCTATCTTTCTCGATAAAGTCGCCTACGTGACATTGCGCAACGCGATCCTGCGTCAGCATTCGGTTGCGGGGCGACATCATCTCAACTTTGTCCCTGATCTCCTATGCGGCACATAAGGGTACTGGGTACTTCACCACCCCACTGCGCAAACGTCCATTCCGGGCCTTCGGAAAAAGAATACTGTGCCAACGGGTGTGGCCTGTCAACTGACCGTGCACCACATCCATACCCACCACCGGCATCGAACTTATGTTTCAGTTTATGGAGGTGGGTCTTCTGCTGCCTTTTGTATCCCAGAGGACGGAATTGCGCACGTGAGCACGAAGTTGAGCTCTCTTTCATGTCATCTGCGTAGGCCGAAGCATTTTCAATACTGGCCGCTTTGAGACACGTCTCCTAGTTCACGCCCAGGGCTTGCACGATCTTGGCCGAGAGTAAAGTGGCTCTAGATGCGCTGGCCTCTTACTCCGCTGAAGTCATCACCGACACACACCATTATCATCGTCTCGTACTCCGAATTTTTTATGCCTGGGACATTGAGTAAGGGTCCAATGGGTTCCGAGCCACCTCAGTCTTTCTGGCAATGATCGTGCTGATGTTCTGGCTCGGCGTGTCCATGACACTGAGCAGCCAACTGTCCTTTACCTTCCCCTCTGTACCAGCTCAAAGTTCTGTGCCAGCTGAAAATCCGGCGCTTCATTGCCAGCTGCACGCTGCTCTCTCAGCATGAAGCTATCCGCGCCAACACCTTCCTGTGATCCATTGACCCGCTAACGGTTTTGCATGGCCGCATCCCGCGTAGCGAGGAGGCAACGTGTCGCCAGTTCAGGCGGACACACCGCTCGTTTACCCAACGTAATCCCCCTTTATCGGTCAGGGCTGAATGTGGCGCGAACTCCTCTCCTCCGCCAACTTAATTCTCCTCTTTGCCCACGTGTGATGTAGAAGCAGACGTGCAACACATACTCCTCGCGTGCCAGCGGAACGAAGGACATTGGTCCAGACTCCGGCGTCGTCTCGCTCATCTGGGCTACTCAGAGATTTCCCTCCCGGTGTTACTTGACCATACTGAGCACGCTGAGGCAACAACTGCGCCACTACGGTTTCTTCGGGAAGCTGAACTCTTGGGCACTCTGTGACCCCTCCTTGATTCCTGCCTGCACAGCAACTAATACAGGAGCTGTCTATATTTCTGTACAGTTTATGTTTCTTTCTTCTTTTTTTTCTTTTCTGAGAGTAGCAAGCCTCTTGTATGCTGCATAGCTATCTTCACGACTAACTATATAGTTTGCATGGATTACGCACGTAAACTATTGTCCACTGCTTGGTGACTTCAACGGCCGCGCACATAACAGTGCAGTATAGCATCATGAAGCCAACAGGCTACGGCATCGCATCCGGTGTCGTCCTCAAATCTAGCTATACCTAAGAGGAAGCAGTATAGAGGTCACAAGGGCTAATATTCATCAAAATGCATACATTTAATTTACCAAACACGTAACACCCGAAATATAGAGCTGTTGAGAATTCATGTTGAATACTGGAGTAGAGCTCCATCGGGAATTTAGCGAACATGACTGCTGGTAATTCATACTTCTATGTATTATTATGTTACCTTTCTTATATTTCACTTTATGTTGTATTTATTAGCAGTAGCTGCACGAAAAAATAAAGATAGCACGACATATTGCTTGTCGACACAGGAAGTGGAAAACTACACTGCAGAACTTGACTGCATGATATCGTTGTCTTTCCTGGTATGTTGAAAATATATCGGAAGTGATACGCAAACCTTCCGTATTTCATACAGCAAATCAGGAAAGGGGACGATATCTATTGTTGGTTCTAAGCGTGCTGTGCGGTGAACTTCTCTTTTCACATTGTGCTCTTGCTGTGTGCTTGTGAGAGTGTAAGTACAAAAACTACGAATTGTTTCTTTAATTGTAGGTCGATCGCGAACACCTGCGCGTACACTTCCTTCGGGGAACACAACGAAATTGAACGCGCCCGCATAACTGGAGCAGGGATGTAATGTAGCCTCTGATATGGTTACTGGTTGAAATAAATTTCAGTGTAAAATTGATCATGCCACCGACTCAGTTAAAGGGACTATCGCATCCGGGCACGTATGTATGATACCGATAGGGTAATGTCCGTCACCGCTTCAGAGTCAATTTGGCCAAATTTCTCTTCCGAAAACAGCTCACATACTAAATAAACGAGTTTTAAAGGTTCGCTTCCATCTGCAGCCAACACGATGATGACGTAACGCAGGCACACGAATGGGAGCGCAGCGCAGGCGATTGTCTACGAGGTCGTCTGCTTGGCGTTCGCATCGCAATATACGCGTACTAAGTGAAAAGTCCTCGGTAAATACGCTGACTTTCGCTTACCAGTGTGAGTCCTGACGTAACCATGTTGCGTGAAACACGGTGTTACGCTCCTGGCTGTACAAACACGTTCGACGCCAACCAGAAGCAACATTCCGCGAGCCGATCACAGAAACGACGCCGTCCCCAAGCATTCCTGCTCGCCCGCCCGCCTGTCGGTCGGTCGCCAAGGCTACCAAGATCCCTCCGGCCGCTCCATGATTGGTCTCCTCCGCGTCAAACGGCGCGTAGTGATTGGCCTCGTCCGTGTGATGTTCCCAGAGAGGGAATCCCGGAAGGCGTCGTCTTCTCGTGCCAAGTCTAATATCAAACTGCACAGGACCAACGCCACCAATTCGCGTAGGGTTTTCGACGTTATTATTAGTGATGAACGTGGAGTAAAACGCCACTACAGTTTCGGAATCGACCGGGACGGATGCGATAGTCCCTTTAAGGTTTCGGTTCTACTGCAATCAGACCTCGGCAAAAAAAAAAGAAAAACTCCTGAGCGCGATAACTCACGATACGCACAATTACGATCGCCGATCGTATCGAGTGCGTGAGTCCCACTCGTTTCACTCAGCATGGCAGCACCCATGCAATAATCTGCTATCACGTCGACATGGCAGCGCGATTATTGTGATCGCGCTCACGCTGCAGCGAGGTATCTTGTACTTGCTTAGTGCACTCATGCTGGGACGTCACACAGCGGTACTAACGGGAACCACTGTAGGGCTCCGAACGAAATGAGTTCCCTTCACAACCATCATCGTGTGAGTCCGCACTCATCTTTTGGGTACCCAAACAAAAATAAAGCTATTATTATTAGTTATTCTATTATCTTGTCGCGAGGTCGCAGTTTTTTTCTACATCGGTCTGACGTTGATGCTCAAAGTGGTACTACACAGACGCACTTGCTTTCGGGGCGTTTTGCATAAGGACATTTTCATTTCTATTTTTTCCGGTCAGAGTCAAGCAGAGATGGGCAGTATTTAAATCAGGGTGTCGAACCGAACCCGAACCCGAACCGAAAACCGTACCCGAACCGTTATTTTTGCCGGAACCGAACCCGAACCCGAACCGAAATTTTCATAACACTGCTGAACCCGACCCGGAGCAGAACCCTAAAAAATAATAGCGGTAACCGGTTCGCAACAAAACGGTTCGGACATAGAAGTCAGCACACATCGAACGAAGACACATCGGTATCATCATCACGCGCCTATATCATGGATTTCAGAAATTTTCACCTAGCAGTCAGACGACGACGTATAGTAAGTATACTTTCAGCATCTTTTTAACATGTTGAAGCGCAGTTGTCCTTGTGAGCGCCGCGGCTGGCGCCCCACGCACGCGGTGATGTGGCGTCTACTCTTTAGAGACGAGGTACCACGCGGACGAATGCAACAGGAATGGTGTAGGCCAGTTATGTAGCTCTACACGACGAATATGTGATCAAATAAGCGCCCAAGATTTCCTTTTACACGTGAGCAGTAAAAATTAAACAAGTCAGAAACATGAGAAGTGGAGAAGGAGCGTACGCAGAATGGTGCCTGTTTGATTGGTCGTGGTTTGAAAAGTGAATGTGGTTCTGCTTATTGGTAGTGCAGTTGTGTCGTGATACATTGCCTTTGTGAGGTGGATTAACTAGTACACTGCTGTAAGCTGGGACAGAGTAAGGCTGGCAGGCTTATTTTCGACATGCTTCAGTACGGTTTCAGATCGATCCACGCTGCGAAGGCAGTGTGCCGGCAAGTACTGTCCATCTTATTAGGCTTCCTTTAAGTTTATCTTGCTGGCACTGTGCGTGTGAAAAACAATTTTGGGAACAGAAAGTAGCGGGACAACACCTCTTCATCAGCGTGGACTCTATTTGCAATAAGTGTTCATCCCTTTCTTATTTCTCTCGCTAAAGAGCTACCTCACCGCTAAAGACGTCAATGCAGACAACAGCAGTAAGCTGTTTCCACGCATTTCCTGATAAAAGCAGTTTTATGGAACATATAAAACGGAAGCGTTGAACCGGTTCGCGAACCGGTTCGGGGTTGCTAACCTGTTTGCGAACCGGTTCGTTTTTTGGCGTGGCCGAACCGGAACTGAACCGGAACGAAATCAAAACAACGCGAACCCGAACCCGAACCGTACCCGTATTTTTTGCGGTTCGACACCCTGATTTTAAATACATTGTAATTAAAATACTATTTAAAATATAAATACATGTATTTATATTTTGTATTTAAATACAGACTTGCAAAATGTATTTATAATTATATTTAAATGCCAATTTTCGGGTATCATTACTCTTGTAAATACTTTATAAATACTCCTAAATACAGTATATACTGACTCATATCTTAAAGTCGCCTTGCAATTGACCTTTCCGGAAGAAGGGCGAGTTTGGGGCGCAGTTATACCGTGCACACTTAAAAATGAACTTCACCGCATAGCACGCTCCTAGCCGACCATCATCTCCAATGATATCGTTATCTGCCCTGATTTGTTGAAAACGGGAGGCGTACGCCTTTTTTTGTGACACTTATGCCAACAACGGCAAGCTACCTCGACCCCCCCCCCCCCCTCATTTCTAATGAGGGGGTGTTTGCGCTAGCATATGCGCATTTGAAAAACCATTTAGATGGCAAGTCTTTCACTGTTGTTGCGGACAGCGGTTCCGCCTACCCAATTACCTTGTTGTACGAAGCAGCTTCGTCAAATTTAATACAAGCATTTGTTCATCGGCACCTAACAAATAAGTGCTATTGCTTCGTGCTCATTTGTTGTTATGATCATCGTTATTTCTGTAATTCCAACAACAACAACAATAACAAATAAACCATGACTGTAATTCCAGATGACATTTTCCTCACAGTATTTATGGTAGTAGTTACAGTATTTAAATACTGTATTTGTATTTTGTATTTAAACACTCATGTTGAAAAGTATTTATGAAGAGTATTTAAATACCCCTTTCAACAAAGTATTTTGTATTTATATTTAAATACTCAAAAAATGTATTTAAGCCCATCCCTGGAGTCAAGAGTAAATGCTGTAAATATGTGGTACATAAATGGGTACCTGTGCGTCTATGTTGCAACCGCGCCTGCCACATACTCACTGTTATGCAAAACAAGTTTTTGAGTAGGTGATTTTGGGCTGGCACTGTTGCGTATGCGCGTTGATTTGGCCATATCGCTCATGTCACCCGTACATTCAGTTCTATTGATTAGTTGCTGCGTGAGTACTTCGCCTACCACCCATCAGTGGCCTTCGATGGCCATATTTTAAATGGGAAGACAGTAGGCGTGAAGTGTAGCAGGAATGTCCTATGTACACGTCGAACGCTCTGATGTAGTCGTCCCAAGCTTCAACGTTCACGTTTGTTTTGCTACAAGCGTAGCTAGGAACCTATATAGGCTAAAGGCGGCATAGCTACCTGACACGGTCTGAGCACCGTAGCATGACAACGTAGCGATCATTGTCGTTATATTTAACGTTCGCGCGCTCCAAACCGGGTGTGTAGGCTCGCGCAAGGGCTCATGGGCTCAATCTTGATGTGCACATAGCGATCGTTATAGCTATTTTTCAAAATTTGCGCGCTCATTCCGTCACGCGCATTGGCCGTCAACCGGGGAGCACGAGCGTTTAGCTAGCGTTGCGGGATAGCGAAAAGTTCAAAATCTAGCCCCATGGCAAATCTCTGTTCGTATATAGTGACGCTATGGTAGCGCGCGTTGTGGGGTAACGACAAGTTGGAGATCTGGCGCGCTTCGTTATCAAACAGGAGTAATTTTAACTAGTGGGCTGTGACACGCGAGATACAATGCTTGGTTACTTATTTTATTCGGGATGATTTCATTTGTTGTGTTCATTGTAGTTCAACATGAAGCCAATGGAATTAAAATTGATTGATTTGGTCCGCTCAGTCCGGTGATCAACGGTGTATAAATCATTTCCATTGACCGCTGCCTACTTTTATTGGTGCTTTTCACTGATTTCCGGGAACCAGAAGCCACTGAAGCTAACTAGGCGGCAAAGACGTCTCTAATTGATCAACACTGCTTTTCTGCTTTCGAGTACAGGCTAGAGAGTTTTGCATTATGCTTGGCTACCGGCTTGCTCCAGACGCTGTAGGGTCCTCCCCTGCATCTCAAGGACCATTGGCGCTCCTTTCATGTGCTTCTTCCTTTTGTGCGACGTATAGCGTTGCGCAACTAGAGGACGGGAGTTCGAGTTGTACTTGCACATAACTTCATTTTCATATTTCACATCGCATGCTTCTCGTGTAATGGGGTAGGGTACTGCTCTCAAGCGGTGAATCACCCCAGGCCATAGTCATGATTTAGTTGTTGTTGTTGCATTATGCGCAAATTTTTAATTTGCTCGTTTCTCTCGCGGCTATAATTGGCGTCACGTATTAAGGCTTAAAAAAAAGGGGGAATATTTATTGTGTTCCGAATCCGTTTATCAAAATTCAAAACCGTAACGGTATATGATTCATCCTCCATCAAACATACGCATTATGAAGAGACACGCTCAGTCAAACGGCGCCCCTGCCTGACATTCAGTCTGGATCAAGGTCGCTACAAACAAGTTTTGTTATGAAGTAACTCGGCTGTACATGTCTGTGTGTGATACTTCACATTATCGCGTGAGTGCACTAATATATGGCGTAATTGATATTGCGTGTGTTGTTGGTTCTTGATTTCGTGGTCGTGAAAGTGCGACCATTCATAGTAACTCGTGTGAGACCCGCCTGGCAACGTTGTTGTCGATGATCTGCCAACATTAAGCTGCTCAAAATATCGTGATCGCGGATGCGAGATACAGGGCGCGATATCAACCGTCACCTGAGTTCAAAGTGAGTGTGAGGTCGATACGCCTTATCAGATAATTGTGATCGTGAGCCAAAATGCCGACCTCTGGCTGCAATACCAGGCCAACTCGTGGCAGATGTCAAGCAACCTTCAAGCAATCTGCCGCGTTCAAAAATAAGTTTACTATCATAAATAGGACTCATATTTCACTGCGATTCACGTCTCCATATTTTTATTTTTCAGTGAATCAATCGGTTCCACTGTTTCGCTAACCCCTTGTACTTCCCAATGTTGTTCGAGGGGGCGCCACAACCCCGTGCACAGCAGAAGCACCTCCTATGAAAGATAAAAGCCTTTAGATATCAGTAGGAATAGGAGGTACATAACAGAAATCTCAAACTACACTCTTAAAAATGGACTTGACCACGTAGCACGCTCCCAGCCAACCACCATCCCGAGTGGCATCGTTCTTTCCCCTGATTTGCAGAAAACGGGGTGTGTAGGGGGTTGGGGGAGGCGTAGAGCATTTTTGTGGCATTCTTCAGTTCATAATTGCTACAGAAATGGCGTTTTCATCACATTGTGGCAGAGAACATTGTCATTCGGGATGACGGCTGGCTAGAAGCGGGCTATGCGGTGAAGCTCTGCTTTTCGAATGTAGGACATAATGGAACTGGAGAACATAGGAACTTAATGCTTCGTCCGCTCATAATAAAGCCGAGTCCATCTGGGTTCCCAACCTCAGCTAATGTGAGGTATTTCTAGTAGTGGGGAGACCAGCGGCATCTCGTTGGTGGCAGACAAGGTCGTGCTGGGAGGATTCCAATCCTGTCGCAGGTTTTCCGGCAGACTTTCCAGACGAGTGACGGGCAACTTTTTCCTGCTGTCCATTCTCCATCCGCAGATGTGCGCCGCTCAGTTGTTTCGCGCCGCTAAGACGGAATAAAAAAAATCAAACTTGTTGAGTGGAATATGCAATAACTCTATCTTCATATATGTAAACGCAGATCAGGAACTCGACTTCTTGAAAAGCCCGACATTGAGACGAGACGAACATGACGTATAGAGTGTTTAATCCTCATATTTTCTCGCCGGAAACAATCGCTTCGAAGCACGTAGAGGGTCTGTATGCTGGCCGGGGTACACTACTGCTCTTCATGAGTTCCCCAGACCTGTCTAACGAGTACGAAAATCATTCCAAATGCTTGACTATAGCAATTTTTTATGTAGCCGAACTGTAATTATTATATCAGAACAGGGAGATTACCATACAACTGCCCATACCACGAAAAGGAGGAATAGAGTGCCCAATACAGGGATTGCCAACACGTGACAGCCGCGTTCGCGCAATTATTGAAACAATTATACGTTCATTGGGGCCATTTAATTAGCTAATTAGAAATTAACGCCACGTGAAGGGACACTCAATGCCGTTCCACCCAGATGGTTTCACTGCAAATTATCTGATGGAAAAGGGCTGTACCCAAACCGTTTCTTGAGCTTGTTTACTCTAACGAAGGTCACGCCCTGAGAAAGAAGAACCGCTTTCTGTTTGCTAACGAAAGCTCCAGGACTTCCGCATAATGAACCTCTTTCCGCTTTCAAATGCTAGAGAGTCCCACCTCTTACGCAAAGAAAAGTTCTCCTCTTTCAGGAAGCAACGAGCGACATAAGAATCCTTTTAGCCTTTGAAATTGCGCAACGCAAAAGTACATTTTAAGTCGTAGACACAAGGACTGGATGTGGCGGGACGCGTCGAGGTGAAAATAAAAATAAAAAATCACATGACGCGGTGATCTGGCAGGAAGAACCGGTAAAAATATCTCACAACAAGGAAGCACTTGTTTGCAGTAGAAAATGATGAGTCGGCTGAACGTTTTGAAGCGAAAAGGCGTGATGAGGCATCGATCGATAGAGAAGTCTAAAGAGTTTGAAAATCATTTTTTTCCGTGAGGTGCATTCGTTCCTTGTATCGCAAAAAGAACGATGTATGATCGAATTTCATATACCACTGAGAGTGTCACTCAGCAGAAACCGAAGTAAATTTCAACTTCTCGGAAATGCCGGTAGCGTGCAGGTGACGATAACAGTCATAAAATGAGGCAGCAAAGATGGCCCATACCTGGCCCTCCTAGATTGCCTGCCTGGTGTCTCTAGTCCGCTCGCTTGAACAGTTTTTCTTTTTTTGTTTGCTATTACGCGATGCGCATTTTACTGCATAGCCATCCAGTCACTCCGCCTGCACAGAGCTCCGAAAAAATTGCGTACTTGATACGATATGCCAGATGTGTCAATTAAGTTTGAGTTTGAATGAAAAACAGGGGAGAAATTGAATTCGTCACCCGACAAATTGTGCTACTCCCATAATGAACTCCTAAATTAATGAACCCCACAGATAAAGAAAAATGGAATGAAAGAAAGGAAAAAGAAAATTGGAAAGTTCACCTCTCCCTCTTCCCGAACTGCATATACACATGCATATCTGCATAGCCCTGCCGGCTTATGGAGAAACTGTCGACCATAGGGTACGTTCAGGTGAAACCGATGCAAAAGTGTTTGAATAGGTCGTGGTATGCTGGACGGAACACGGAATTTCAGCTCCGCGTCTATCTGGCGAAGCAAGAATGAACGTCTGCCAGCTTGTAACCGTTCCCTTCTGTCAGCAATTTCAACAGGTTTTTCACATCTGACTTGGAATATGTCACCAGGTGTTCCATTGACGATAGGTGCGCTATATCTGCTATCTAATTTACCCCGTATCAGGGGTGGGCAGTAATACTCATATTTTGTATTATAATACAGATATGTGGGGTATAAGGTGGGGCAAGATGCGACATTTTTTGCTCGACGCCGCCTGTCTCAGAGACGTGTTCCTCCATGTGCTTGAAGCTTTACTCATAGGTGGCTCTGCATGTCCGCTTTATTGCATGTGAGATTTGTCCGGATTGGTGTTGAAGAGAAAAAAAAGAAAAATCGGCTACTTGTGCCTGGAACCTGAATAACCGCAAAAAAGGCGCAATTTTCTGTAGTCCTTTTTCTTGTCAGCTGTGCAGCAGCGTAACGCAGGCTTATTCTGTCAATGTAAGTCCACATCCTATTTCTTTATCCGTTCGTCTAGATATGTGCAAAATATGGGCACTCTTGGTTATCCGATGTTTAACTGAAATATTAATGCATCCGATTATATGCACGGGGCAAGACGCGACAACTAATTTAAATGTAATGCAATTTAAATTTAACGTAATTTAGAAACTGAGTGGCTTTATGCTTGTTCCTCAGAGACTCCTTTTTTGCATATTGCCTAGGATTTTCCACCAAATTTTCCTGTTTCCTAAGATATTATCAGCAAAGCAGAAGCGCACTCAAAAGCGAGCAACCAGCTACATATCAGACTGGCGGTACCTTGTTTGCAAAGGACGGTGGCGCAAAATAGCACCGTGTTCTGTGTGGTTTTGTAGCTCATCATGTGGACGTTTGCTCAAGGGGGCTGTGTAGGTGCTTAGATTGCAAAAACTAATTTCTATAGTTCATTACCACGGCGCGTCTCATCTTACCCCACGCGATGTCTCGTTTTGTACCCGAGGGTTGGGGCAAGATGAGACAATCTGCATTTTTGAATTTCTTGTTCGGTGTTTATTTTAGAACCGGCCATCCATTCTGAATTACAGATCAGAAGCTCTAGAACTCTGAGAATGTGCCTACGGCTAGCTTATTTATTTATTTATTTTTGAAAAACACGAAATATAAAAATTCGATATTCAATTGCAAATTTCTGTCTCATCTTGCCCCACCTTCCCCTACTACTTCTGTTTCTATTCACTGCAGCAGACGTGGTTGCGAACCCACATTCCGAAACACCACGGTAAAAGGGTGTTTCTCTTCACAAAGAGCGAGGGAGATATGGGAGGCGTTTCTGATAGGGCACTGGCGGGACATCCTTATCTTCCGAACAATATTCCGTTTTTTTCGCGTGTTATGTTGCTTGCCTTTGTCCTTTCAAATACGATACCTTCGCAATAAATTTCCAGTTGGGCCATTCCAGCCGAACCCAGCCAGAGGTGTAGCTCGACCCCCTTCGATTTCGCTGAAAGAAATTGTATGCATTCCCTTTTGGGTGTGTAAGCAGCATGTAAACTTTTTTTTCTCAATACTTTGTTTTCTTGAGCATTGGGGGCGTCTCAAAGTTGGCCCAAACATGAAAAAGTGTTGTCCGTTCCGCGCGTCCTTCTGACACGTACAGACCGCATTTCTGCGCTTTCTTTGTCTGCTGTTAGGCGGGACGGGTCCATCTAGCTTCTCGAAGAGCACATATGGAACGAAAACAAATCCGGTGACGTCGTAAGAGCTCAAGTACGGAGCGGGTTTTAGACCAAGTTTACGACAAATTTTTGGCAGGTTAGCATCTTCTCAGGAGCCCGAAATTATTTATGCTCATAAATTACTGTATGGAAATTCGCTTCGCGTAAAAATATGAAGCTGATCTATATACATTGTTTAACTAAGCGACCGAGAATATTGCCACGAATCATCTTCGAGAAACTTCCAGGGCAGGCACGAAACAGTACATCTCATCCCGGCGCATGCTGAAGAAGAAGAAAGAAGCTTCCAGACACATCGCCTGCTGCACGTGCTGTTTCTAGACTTTTCGGTGCGACGCTTAAATGCTTCTGCGCTCCAGACTGGAACATTCATTCTTTGGACTCAGTTGTGTTCAGAGAGCTATTATTCTTGTGTTTTGCTACCAAGTAGTGTTATAAACCGTTCGCTGTTTATACGACGACTCGCCGACCCATTTCGCTTCGTGACATTTCTGGTGGAGGTGCGGGGTAATCCCTGCTCAACGGCCTGGGAGAACAGAAACGACTGAGTCGAAGACAGCGTGGTCTACCTTCGGAATTCAGGCCATTGTGACCCCCAACCCGCAATACGAGAGCCACCATCGGCAGCGCGGCACGGCAACAGCTGGGCGCATTCGCGATCCGCCCAACCTGCACCACTCAGCTACCAGCCCCGCGTACAAGGAACTCGCAAGACAGACATACGGCGAACGTCAGACTTGAGGCCGCTCTGCTACCACTGTGAAGGAGCCACCCGGGTTCACCGCCGTTTCCCCTACCGACGACTGGGTCTGCCTGGATTTTCACCTTACGCCTCCCGCCTTCAGCGCGTAGTCATCCCGCCGCAACCGAAGACTCTCTACGGCAGCAGCATGCTTCTGCTGACTCACGACACGACCCATCTCCGAGCTCGACGAACAGCAATACAGACCGCCGCGACGCTCAAAACTTTACCAGTGACCTGCAAATACTCATCGACGACCACGAGACAACTGCATTAATCGATAACGGCGCCGACGACATTGTTAAGACGACGACGTTGGCTACGAGGCTATAACGAGGCTTCGCAGGGTGCAAACGAAATGGGATGAACCGACACAGGTTCTGGCATCGGGACGATGCCACGTCTACGGAGGGGGCAATGCCACGAATCATCTTCGAGAAACTTCCAGGGCAGGCACGAAACGGTACATCTCATCACGGCGCATGCTGAAGAAGAAAGAAGCTTCCAGACACGTCGCCTGCTGCACGTGCTGTTTCTAGACTTTTCGGTGCGACGCTTAAATGCTTGTGCGCTCCAGACTGGAGCATTCATTCTTTGGACTCAGTTGTGTTCAGAGAGCTATCACTCTTGTGTTTTGCTACCAAGTAGTCCAATAAACCGTTCGCTGTTTATTCGACGACTCGCCGACCCATTTCGCTTCGTGACAATATCGACCATTCGTAAAAAATGACACTTTTCAGATAGTATTTTCACATACCTCAGGTCGTCTAGGTAGTGAAGAAGTTGTAGAACAAGTCCTCTCCTATAACATATTGAAAATCTACAGGTGTTATTTTCCTCAAACGAGAAAAAAAAAATTCGTCACCATACTCCGCTGCTGGTCATTCGTTACTTGAGATCTACCAAGAAGTTAAATAAATGTGCCTTTGTGGAAGACACCCTCTCTCATAACATTTTCAAAAACTATACATGTGTGTTTTTTCTTAAGCTAGGAAAAAAATCGTCAGCGCATTCGTACCCCGTCTGTAAGATACCATTATCACCCTTTGAAGGAAGCTCGCCTTCTACTGTTAGTTCTACAGTTCTACCGCGAGCACGGTGACCGCGAGTACTCACAGCCGCCCCTTCGTAGCTGCTTCGTCGTCGTTTCTGTCTGCCTGACTCATGAGTCATGACAATGTTACGGTGCACACCATTCGCCACTTGTTTATTGAACAATGTCCGAGAAATGTACTACTTCTCTGACCGCCCGTCGCTATAGAAAAACAGAAATTACAATTGCTAACCTGTTCCTCCACAAGCATGACTTTGGCATGCTACGTAGCACTTTTTTGCCTAACCCGTGGTGATGCGACGGCGTTGGCAGTACAGTTTAAAAGATCGGCAGGAATGGGGCTAGTCTGCAGCTCCCCTATTGAATGCAGATATTCTGACACCAGGGCGAAAAAAGCTTGAGGAGGGTGCATAAGTTGTGGCTCACCGCCGCGGACGTACGGTTGGAGAAGAAATTACTGAACGTGAAGCAAAATGAGGCATGCTCCATCCAGGGCACCAGGAAGTACTTTGAGGCTATATGTTTTGTTCAGGTATATGGAGCAAAAACGTCTATTTCCACTGAAAGAGAGACAGTGCGCGTACAGCTACATATTTTTTCCTTCTTTTTACTTTGTGTTGTGGGAGAAGTGTACGTGAGACCATAACAAATGGTTTCCAAAGACTGTTAGACTGTTCTGACGTGCTCTGAGACAAAAGCTGCGACCAGTTGGCGCAGTAGGATCCACAGCAAACGGTGGAAGAAAAATGATGATAATGGTACCTCACAGAGAGAATGCAAAGACGAAGATTTCCCCTTTAAGAATAAATACGTCAGTAGATTTTTAATATGTATAGATGGTATGTTCTTGAACTGGTGTGATTTTTTCACTTCCCAGACGACTTCAGGTATGTGAAAACAATCGTAAATGACGACGAATCTGTTACGAAGCAGCGACTGTGAGTCCAGGTTAGTAGAACTTGGCAGAACAGCAGGAGGCGAAATTCGTCCAAAGGGTGATAATGGACGGGATGCAAGTGCGCTGACGAATCTTTTTTTCTCGCATAAGAACAAACACATCTGTAGATTTTCAAAATGGTAAAGGAGAGGGTCTCTTTTCACAGGAGAGGGTCACAAAGGCAGCACTTTTTACTTCCTAGAAGACCTGAACTAGCGAATGACCAGCAGCGGAGTATGGTGACGAATTTGTTTTTCTCGTTTAAGGGAAATAACACGTGTAGATTTTCAATATGTTATAGGAGAGGAGCTGTTCTACAAATAGCACGACTTCTTTCACTTCCTAGACGACCTCAGGTATGTGAAAATACTATCTCAAAAGTGTCATTTTGTACGAATGGTCGATATTCACGGTCGCTTAGTTCAAGAATGGATATAGATCGGCTCTATATTTATACGTGAAGCGAATCTCAATACAGTAGTTTATGAACATAAACAATCTCGGGCTCCTGAGAGAATGCTAACCTGCAAAAAATTTATCGTAAACTTTTCCCAAAACGCGCTCTGTTCTTGAGCTCTTATGAGGTGATCCGATTTGTTCTCGTTCCATATGCTCTTCGGGAAACTAGATGGACCCTCCCACCAAACACCAGACAAAGAAAGCGCAGAAATGTCGTCTGTACGTGTCAGACGGACGCGCGGAACGAGAACACTTTTTCATGTTTGGGCCAAGTTCGAGGAGCACCCAATGCTCAAGAAAATAAAATCTTGAGAAAAAAAGTTTATATCCTGCATACACGCCGATAGGGTAATACATACTATTTTTTTCAGCGAAATCTAAGAGGGTCGAGCTACACCTCTGGCTGGTTCCGGCTGGAATGGCCCAGTTGAAAGTAGCAGCCGTCTCGTCACTCTGTCTGTTGCCATACGAAAAGGTCAGATCTGGTTTTTAGCCTGCCTGATCAAAATTTCCAGATCTGGTTTGGAATTGGGTCATTTCCAGATCTGGCATCCTAATCAGGCCATATCTGTTTCGTGTGGGCCTGCATAACACTTCCAGATCTGATAATCTTATCTGGTCAGATATGCTTGGACCTGACCTGAATAACATTTCCGGATCTGTTTGGATCTTACCTGAGTAACATTTCCAGATCTAATATTATCAGGCCTGACCTGTTTTGTATCTGAACTGAATAACATTCCCAGATCTGGGAACGTCATCAGGCCAGATATGTTTCCTTCGACATCTGGCAAAAAAAAAAAAAAAAAAGAATCAACGTCGAAATCATGTTGTTGTCTTGCACTTCTTCACGGCAGAAATGTACTTTCAGGATAACCCACGCTGGGATAGTATTCGTTCCTAGTCTTGGTGCACCTTAATTGCATAGCTGTAACTGCTATAGTAGTCTGTTTTAGTGACTGTGTGTGCTGTATAAAAGATATATAAATTTATAAACGCAAATATTATGAAAATAAGTATTTTATTAAAATGACTAGAAGTGCTTACATGTAGGTTGATTTTTCATCAGTTCAGCGAACTTAGTGTCAATTGCTGTAAAACGACTATTTTCCTATAGAAGAACGATTGTTTACACATGATGACACAGGATACAAGGTAGTCCACGTTATACCAGTTACCATGGAAGGTTCACAGTTGGAGATCATCGATGTGCCACATGACCTAAAGAAACGTAAAAGGGTTCTGGACTATGTCTGCTTATCGCCCAATTTCAAGGAACTAAATTTGTAGCGATTGAGTTACACAGGTCTAAAGTACTCTTGCAAATGAAAGAACTGAGAAGTTTCCATACGAGCCTTGTCATTCTCAGCTGTGTGTAGTTTGTCGTTATTACTTTGTGCTAGATTGGTTTTCCTAGGGTATACAAACTAAACATTATGACTTTACAGTGCTGTGTGTTCTTTTACTAGCAGGTCGGAGCGAGGGGCTGGGCTGCTACATTTTCGAAATGTTGCAAATTCCTCTTTAGAGTAGAACTGCCTTTAAGAAAATTATTCGGTTAAATCACTGTAATATTCATTCGAAGTAATTCATTAAAGATCCCACAACAAGCTTTAATTACAGTCGACTGGACAGTCGACAACACTAAGGTTCTTACATTTTGATGCATTTTAAAGTTTTCACATTGAAAATACGTTCCGCATGGTGCCTTCCGTGCTCGAGTCTCGTACTGACACAACCTGACCGAGGTCCGGCACGTGTTGGTTAGCGCCTGACAAAGTCGGATTTCCGATGATCTGATTCGGGCACCACCTCACTTGGCTTGAACCCAGGCATTTTGTACGTCCGGCAGGTGTTGGCTAAAGCCGGATAGAGTCGGATTTCCTATGGTATGACCCTAAACCGGCCTGCCTTGTTTTATTCCCGGACATTTTGTTGGTCTGGCACGTGTCGGTTAAAGCCGGATATAGTAGGATTTGCCATGGACGCATCCACATCAGACCTGATCAAGCCTGCATCCGGGCTGTTGTCTGGCTCATCCTGAGTTTTCGTACGGGTCTTCTGTGCTTCGCTGCTTTTGCAAGTTGTAGTACCAACTACCCCGTATATCTACGCTCGTGTATACATAATACTTGCCAGAAATGAGCATTATAATACTAATACATAATACTTTGATTTTAAGGTATTATAATACATAATACTAATACTCCTGTGTATTACACCCAGTAATACCAGTAATACTTAACCATAGAGGCTCAACTCTAAGACATGGATTATCGAGAAAGAAAAGGCAGAAGCATACAAAGTTTGCAGCCCACTTGAGGCGTTTATTATCTTCTTCAATCATGGAGGCGGTTACATTTTCACAGGAGCATTTCCTGAAAGAGACAGTCCTCTAGTGAGCGCCTGTTTGATTATTTCTTCATACTCCAGACGAGCAGAAGGGTGCATGATCTGGAATATTACAATGAGCTGAAGAAAAATAGAGGAAATCCAAGACTTGCAAGTGTACTACAGAAAGCGCTGTCGGAATTATGCTGATGCAGTCAACCAATCTGGGAACTCTCACGAATGCGCCTCCGCTGCATGGAGGAAGGAAACACAGGAGCGGCCCTTCCAACTTTTTGCCATTGGGACGGGTGTGCCAGCCTTCGCATTGCATTCTGGGATGCTCCTGTCTACCATGCGTCCGCTCACGTGACCCCAAGAGCATGCGCAGGCCAGCTCCTAAAACAGACGACGGGAGTTGTGATTGTCTTGCAGTTCAGATATCTGCATTTTGATGAACGCCGCGCGTCCACTTTTATTTGTGTGTTCGGAGGTTTACTCTTGGTTTACCCTTCTACTACAAGACCGATCACGGTCTGCAGGACAAGCACGCAGGACTAGAAACATCATTCGTGCTCGTGGGAGCGACGTTTGTGTGACGACGTGGCCACGTTTTGTGTGTTTGTTGCTGAAGAGGTAAAGCATGCCAGTAATCAAACTTGTACAACAATGCAGGAAATCGAATGAATCTGCAGCTGTAGCACAGCGCCAGCTTGCAAACGAACGGTTCAAGATGACTCTCTCACAGACAGGGGTACGAAACAACGGATCAAGTACGTACTTACGTATGAAACGTTATTTCCGTGACAGAGCTGCTTTTTGTTGAACGACAGCCGCAACCGCGGTAAGAACACGTTAACAAAACGTTGTTTCCGCAATGGTGCTCGCATTTTAAGAGTAAATTTGGAAAATCATAAAAGCACGGAAAGCAGCGCGAGCAAGAAAGCGTTGCTAAACCGAAACATTAGAGAGGATCACGTTGTGGACAGGAAGTAATGGCGGTTTTGACAGGAGCGACCGCCGGGGGGTCCCACGGAAATCTGTTCGAAACCGGCCGCTCCTGTGTTTCCTTCCTCCATGCTACGCTGTAACTCCGCCGTCGGCGTCCGTGTCGCCAGACAACGTGGACGACATCACGTAAGACGTACTGTGCGATGAGAGGCATTGCTGAGCCGGTGTCCGCTCGTTGGTGGTAGTCAAGGTCGTGCGGAAGATAGGAAGTGATGGGTTCGAATCCTACCAACGGCTATGCTGTCTAAGATTTTCCCTGGGTTTTTCGGTAGACTTTTCAGTCGACTGTCGGCACGGTTCCCCCTGAAGTCGACCCAGGACGCACACCAGCCCCCCACTGCTTCCTGCTGTCCTTTGTCCACGTCCGCATGACGCCCATAGCCACAGTTGCTTCGTGACGCTAACACGAAATCAAAACGAGTCACACATTAGGGAGTTTTAGCACATCGGAAGCGCTCTACGAAAACTATGCGATAAAGAAAGCTATCAAATCCAAGATGAGCGTCGTTATGTGAGCCACTTGAAAGGTTTCAGGTGCTTGGCTTAAGGCTGGTTCGCACTGCCACGTTCGCGCTTACGGGCTACGGGTTGCGCTTACGTAGTACTCATCTCGTTGCCGGCTACCCCCCGTTCCTCCATCGTTCACATTACTACGTTTCGGCGCTCCGTTCCTCCAATGGGGAGCGGCCTCCTAGAGCGCCATCCTTCAGAAGAAAAGTGAAATAGAGCCACAGAGTAGCACGGCGTCCAGCGTCCAGCACCCCGGTGCCGGCTGCTTTGGAAGACAATCAGACATTCCTTGACAATGTTCTTAACTGTTAACTGTCAATGTTCTTAACTTAACGCCATCGTCGACAGTACAACGTACAAAGCGCTACTTCGGACAGGTTCATTGAGTGAAGATATCACCTGACAGACCCACTGCTATGCTAATTGTCATCCATGAGGTTTCTTTTTTCGTGGCATCCCAGTAGTCGCTTCTTTTGCTATTGTATAGCCATGGAAACTTCTCAACGTGGAGAATAAGGGCTTCTAAGACATCCAATGTTTCCGCCATCTTTGCAAGAAGACGCGCGAGATAAAACGCTTGCGCGGCGAAACGATCTTGCGGGAGCCGTCTCTTCGTCGTCATGGCAACCCCCACCGTGAGCGCAGTAACCCGTAGACGCAAGCGGAAACCTGGCAGTGTGAACCAGCCTTTATCGTGTTTTCGGAACCGGTGTCGTAAAGACATTCCAATCTGCTAAATTTCTTCCAATCTATTTAATCCTTCTAAATCTCGGTAAAGAGCCGCGATAAAGAAACCTCTCCAAGCAGTGTGACGCGACGCGGACACCGAGGCCCCAAGAGTGCGTTAAAGTGGGACTCCGCAACAAAATCACCGCAAAGGTTGTGGTATATCCGTAAACTTTGGGATGTCAGGAACATCTATACGAAATATCTCTTTCTAAAGCTACGCAGATTTTATACAAACGAATTTATTACGAAGCGGGCGCTTCGTCTGCAACAGGGCGCGGAAAGCAACATACCCGTGTACAGTGTGGTATATAACTGTTGAGTTTCTTAGTTACTTGTTCTTTAATAGTTCATAATTATTAGTTCATTAGTAGTAGTTTAGTTCATTATTAATAATTCATAATAATAGTTCATAATAAAGTTCATAATAATAATAGTTCAAGTTCCTTGTGTCTTTAATAAATTTTCCCATAGCAACATACTGCTGACATATTCCGGCATCTTGTCCCGGCGCTGCTTCATTCGACATGCTCGTGTTTTGGAAGGGTACAACCTTTTTCCAAAGCGTACTCGCTTCTATCCCGTTGCAACCGACGCCATAATGGTCGGCTCAATATGTTGCATGAGTGCTTGCGGCAAGAGATTCGTTACACTATGGAAACGGTAACTACATTGGACGTTCCTTTTTGTTTCCTTCAAAACGTAATGGAGAATGCAGGCTTCGAAGCAGACGACAATGCTGAGTGACGTCACGTTATCCTCCTCCTGTCGAACTGCCATTGTATGGAGCTCTGTTTTCTGCTATTCGCAGTTCGGTATTGGTTTGCTATTGCCATCATTTACGAATTAGTTACTGGCGCAAAATGAATGCGAATGTTGTATTCGATATCGAGTGGGTAGTTCGTGCTCGTATTGATTGTAAGGTGCCAACGAGGAGGACGAAAGGGTGGGGTCACGAGGAAGAAAGAAGAGGACACGGTTATGGACTATTGGGTTCCTTCGAGAAGGAACGTTACATTGATGCTCACCTAAGTTTTTTCGAATCCTTACAAAGTCTCCCTTTAAAGAAATCCTATCGCATTTAAAAGCGTTAAAGGTACTGTAAAGCAACAGCCAAGCTGTTAATATTTAGTAGCGGCATCTGAAAGCTTATACCGCAAGAAACCCACACTTCAAATTTTATGTGCGACAGCTAACTCTAAATATTTTTTTAATCACGACTGAAATTGCGGTGAAAAAACGCGGGGTGACGCCTGGTGGGAAACAATCGCCCAGTCGTCGAGCAATAGTGTCCCCATCGCGTCGAGCAACAGTGTCGAGCATGTCCCCATCCCTGCATCGGCTAAAGGCCCATAGCCTCGATTTGAGCAGCAGCAGCAGAGCTGCAGCGACACGAGCGGTCCCATAGCACTGGACGAGAGCTGCAACAATCCCCTGCTGCTCCCGTATCCCAATTTTTGGTTGCTGTGCAGCCCTGTTGCTCTGCAGCCTGAGCAGCCGGTCTCGCAAGCCAATCAGGTGGTTCGTTGGTGTTGTTTTCATTCGACAGTATTTAGGGTTAGCAGGGCGGTGACGGCTGAAGGTTTGTGTCTGGTTGTTTTGTGATTTGTTCCTGAAGAACTTAACAGTCTTGTGAATACCAGTGGTTTGGAGTGAGTGTTCAACCATCCGTACCACATGAAGTGCGCTTTCAGGACATAATTCAGTTCAGTTAGTTTACTATTTGTAGCTAATAAAGTGTTCGACAAAACGTTCGTGAAACATATGTTGTGCGAGAGTTGCAGATAACATGTTCGCTTGTTTTGTGGTAAGTTCTTGATTACCCGTGACCTGATAACGTTCATGCAAATTACTTCCACGTCCATCCTGCGTGAAAACCATACCAACCACATTTCCTGTGGGGATGGACGACTTGCGAGGTTGTAAATGAAACTGACCCTTGAAAAGAGTTCGATAGAGATAGACAATGTTCATGCTACAAAAAGGTTTGGTAGAGATAGACAATGAACTCGATACCTTATGAAAACAGGCAGGAACTAGTGATGACTAGCAGAAGAAGCCTTTGTTTTCCTTAGACAGCTTTATTTCACTGACAGCAACGTACGCATTTGACAGTCACAATAAATCAAAATATCGAATACTAGTAACGAGACGATATTTATACGACAAAATCCCGCAGCAGAGGCTGTTCTGCACAGCAGTGCGAAAGGACGAACCTACGTTGAATGTCACGAGACTTCCTACATATCAACGAAGAGTCAATTAGGTATTATGAGGCTCAGACCACCACCACAATCATTTCACAGTCCACTTGTGAGCTACAGATCCATAATATATCTCACACACGTCAGCCTTTCACCTAGAATTGCATTCTTATGTGTGTGTACTAAAAGGCTTAGCTACTGCGTACGCCTTCGGAATGTTCAAAACGTAAACAATGCCGTAGTAACCAACACGTTTTGGACCTCCTACGCCGCTGCTGCCGCTAATTCAAAACGAAGCTATGGGACGCCTCTAGCAGCAGAAAACTGCTCTGCTGCCATGTTGCCGTGTTGCTGTTGCTGCACCGCTGCTGCTTTGCTGCTGCGGCTCGCATAAAGCTATGGGACCCGGCCCTAAGTCAGGGGCTAAGTCAGGAGCGCTCCCAAATGCGGCAAAACTTGGTTCGCTTCGAAGGGGTGGGTCGAGTCGGTACGGTTCGCTTGGAGAACCCATGTAAACGCCTCGGTGCGCATGTCGTTCCTCTCCCTAGGGGGCGCCGCGTGAGTTTCTCTGCGCATTGCATCATGGGAGGCATCATGTGGTGCTCCCAACTGAACTGAATAGCGCAATAGCGCAATATGCAGTGTTGCCAGGTCGACTGAAATTTCAGTAGATCTACTGGATTTCAGGTTGGTCTACTGAAATACTGAAAAGGGATCAAAATACGATTTCTTTTGCCTGAAACGTGGTTTTACTTTGCGAACTCCAATTTACGTTTGCTGACACTGTCCGACTACATTGTTTCTTCGCGTACTAGCAGCAAAATCATGTCGTTTGTGCTGGGAGCGCTATTTGAGTGCTACTAAAATCCCCAAGATAATTATTTTTGATACAGTGAGGGGACTGTTACATATTTTTTTGACAAGTGTGAAAGACGAGGCCGGGAAAAGCTAACCACGCGAGAGAAGCGCACGTTCTGGCATTCTGCGATCCGGCCTGCTTGGAACCGGATGCTCTGCGAGACGGCTGCAACGCTGGGAGCTGTCTTCAAAGGACTTCTCATCATAATAAAGGGTTCGTTGTGTTTGGGAGCTGCGGAATTCAGGTCCAGTCATTCTTAGAGTGGAAGTTCCACAACATCACTGGTGCCGAAACCCGGGACCTGTCTTCGCAGCACGAGACTTCGACCATTCGGAGAGGAATCATGGACCGGCTCAAGCCCAAGCGAGCAGCACGCCGTGCCCAAGTAACCAGGATAGTCAACGAGGTCATCGACCTTCGACAGAATCTCAGCGTGAATAGGACCACGTTGAATGGACTACTGGCTCGATTGGAAGTGGCCGATCGGGAACTCCGAAAGGTGAATGAGGAGATTGAAGTCTACATCAAGGAGGACGAACTCGCAACGGAATGCGAAACCGTGTTTAGTTATGAGGAACAGGCGGCCAATGCCATGGCCGAGGTGCAAACCCGTCTAGCCGACCTTCACTCCGTGGAACAGCAGGCAACTTCGGTGACCTCAGAGGCTCTTTTGCCTGCCACGCCACGAGCCAGCGAGCAAGCTCCGGCAGGCGTCAAGCTCCCAAAGCTGCAACTGATGATTTACGGGGGCGAGCTCACCCAATGGCAGATGTTCTGGGAGCAATTTCGCACTGCGGTGCATGACAACCGGCGACTCAACAAGACTGAGAAGTTTCAGTACTTGACCACTTTGCTGAAAGGCCGAGCTGCAGCCGCCATCCGTGGGTTGCAGGCAACTGCTAGCAACTATGACGACGCCATCGAGATCCTGGTACAGCGTTTTGGAGATACGTACCAGATTGAGCGAGAGTATCTGGCCAAGCTACGAACTTTGCCAGGGGTAAAGTCCCGAAGAGACCCGTCAGGGCTCCGACGTCTGTACGACCACGTTCAAGCCAATGTTCGTGGCCTGAAAGCCCTGGGTGTAATGACAAGCAGCTACGCACCAATGTTGGCGGACATCCTTCTGTCGGCGATCCATTCGGAAATGGTTGTCGAGTATCACAGGACCGTGCGGTATGGAACGACTGCCCTCCGCGACACTAGAGCCGTTCAGAGCGCGACGGCCACACCGGAAGCTCAAGTTGCTACAGCCGAGGGAGGGACAGATGAGTTGACTAAGGTTCTCAACTTCATTGGCATCGAATTGGAGAGTCTAGAGCGATCGGGGGTCAAAGACTCCAAGCCGCCATCGGGGACTAAACCGTACCATGCCCAAGGAAGCACGAGTGTTCCCACTGGGATGGTTCTTCAAAGTACCACCGAGAGCGCTATAAAGTGTGCATTCTGCTCCTCGGTTCAACACGACACGGTAGACTGCCAAGAGAACCTACCAGTAGCCGAGAAAATGAAGAGGCTGGCGAAAGAGATGCGGTGCTTCCGGTGCACCAGAAGAGGACATCGTTCAAGGTACTGTCGCGCCAAAGTGACCTGCAGCAGTGGTGGCAGCAGGCACGTTGCCGTAGTCTGCGACCCGTCGCGATCACAACCTGGACGTGCTTCTGACGCCGTGGCGATTAGTGTGATGGCAGTGTGCAACCAGATCATAAGTAACAAAGACAAGCGACCTCATGACACGGAGGTACTACTACAAACTTTTCGGGCTTGGGCTTCATCTGACACTGCGTGTACCCAGCTACGAGGGGTGGTGGACGGAGGAAGTCAAAAACGTTCATTCGAGAGGATATTGCGCAAAAGCTCAAGTTACAAGTTGTTGGTGAGGCGAAACTACACATCCACACCTTCGCAAACCAAGCCACAACCACCAAAGTCCACCTGGGGAGAGTAGTAGAAGTGCACCTGCGAAGCCAGTACCGTCCACTTGACTACGTGATACGTGCAGCCACTATCCCGTTCATCTGCCAGGATCTTCCCGAAGTGCCTACCACTCAGCAGTTTGTGGAATTGTTACGACGACAAGGACATCTAATTGCGCACGACGTTCTATTCCCAAGCGTGAACTGTGAAGCAGGCATTGGTCTACTGATTGGCAGCGACGAATTGTGGAGACTCTTAACAGGAAACGTGAAGAAGGACGAACAGGACGACAGATTGGTAGCCATTGATACGGTCTTTGGCTGGACCTTCCAAGGACCATCTCGTTTCAGCAGTGAGTGCACGGAACGATCGACAACAGTCGTGTGCGTCCTAAGGATGGGATGCACAGCCGAAGAACAAGACGTGATAAAAAACTTCTGGGAGTTGGATAGCATCGGCATTCGGGATGAAGTCATGACCAACACCGAACATGACCAGCTAGTGCTGGATGAGTTTAAGCGAAACATTAAGATGCTGGACGGACGCTACGAAGTGGCCTTGCCATGGAGAAGTCTCAAGGGGGAGCTAGGCAGCAACCTTGTAGTCGCCGAGCGGTTGCAAGGGCTTGTGAAACGTTTAGCCCACAGTGACGCCATCCAGCAGTACGACGGAACTACCTAACAAACGGGCACGCGGAGGTAGTCGCCACCAACTGCGCGAAGCCTGGGCGGATCTACTACATGCCTCACAGAGCTGTGGTCCGTAACGAGTCATCAACCACAAAGGTTCGGGTGGTGTTCGACGCCTCGTCGCACGCGCCAGGTGTTCCTTCACTCAACGATCATCTGGAGAAAGGCCCGAAATTAGGAGCAGATCTAATTCCCGTATTGCTGCGCTTCACATTACACAAAGTAGCAATCACCGCTGACATTCAAAAGGCGTTCCTGCAGATTGGCATCAAAGAAGACAGGAATGCACTGAGTTTTTTGTGGTTCTCTCAAGCTCCATCGCAGAACAACCCACACCCAGACGTCCAGTGCTGGAGAATGACAAGAGTGCCTTTCGGTACGACGTCAAGTCCCTTCTTGTTGACTTGTTGACTGCGACTTTGCAGCACCATCTACGGTCAGTGGACGAGCCCGATAGAGACCTTGTTAACAAATTAATTGACGCATTCTACGTCGACGATCTGCTTCTTGGCGTAGCCAACGATGAAGGAAAGAAAATCGTCCAAAGGGCTCAAGACCTCCTAGAGAAGGCAGGCATGAAGTTATCGAAATGGACTTCAAATTCAGCTGAGCTCCAAGACATGTTCTTGAATACACACGTTGGCAGCCTGAACGACGAGAAGCAGTTTTCAGAGCTGTCGCAGACCAAGGTCCTCGGTGTGGCGTGGGATAAGCGCAGCGACAGGTTACGGTTCTCAGCGGATCATCTCATGGAAGTAATCTCTGACATGAGAGACACCAAGAGGGCTATATTGGGAGCGTCCGCTAGGCTGTTCGACCCGTTAGGCTTCTTATCCCCGTGCACTATCAGAGCTAAGATGCTCTTCCAAGAGCTTTGGAAGGCGAAGCTGGATTGGGATACCAGAATTCCTGACGATTTGGCCAAGAAGTGGCATGCGTGGCGCGCTGAGCTAACCGACCTACGGGACGTGTCCGTGCAACGATGCGTACTCCCGGAGAGTGGTTCGGTACGGTACCAACTCCACATCTTCACAGACGCCAGTCCAAGTGCCTATGGAGCGTGTGCATTCCTTCGAAGCATAAGTGACACCATGGAGACGGAAGTGGTTCTACTCTTCGCCAAATCACGCGTGGCGCCACTGAAAGTCATCACGCTACCCAGACTAGAGCTACTGGGAGCTGTGGTTGGTGTTCGAATCGGGAAATTTCTACATCAAGCACTGGCTCTACCGGATGAGGAGATGACTTTCTGGACAGACTCCACTATTACACTGAGTTGGATGCAGAGTAAAGCAAGCAGGTGGAAACCCTTCGTCAGAAACAGGGTAGCTGAGATCCAAGAAAAGAGCAGTGTGCAGCAGTGGAGGCACTGCCCTGGGTATGAGAACCCCGCGGACGCGGTGACGAGAGGACCAACTGTCAAGACGTTGTCTCGAAACAAACAGTGGCTCGAGGGGCCATCTCGGCTTTCGAAGCCGGAGCAGTTTTGGCCGGAACAGCATCAGAATGATGTCAGTGCCTTCAGGAGTGTCACGGATGAAATGACAAAAGCGGCGGTTCTGACAACTGGCGCAGAAGCAACTTCCCCTTTGTTCGACCTTGCTACGTACAGCGACTACAACCGCGCTCTGCGCGTTACCAGCTGGCTCAGAAGGTTCACGGAAAACTGCCGTCGTAGCGTGCGAACCACCGGGCCGCCTACAGCCATCGAGATAGCGGAGTCAGAGACGTTTTGGGTGAAACACACTCAGAAGGAAGTCTTTCCTGAAGAGATTCAAGCGCTGACAAAGAATCGTAGAATCAGCGAAACTTCAAGGATAGCTCAGCTCAACCCTTTTCTCGACGAAGGTGGAGTAATGCGACTAGAGGGCCGGCTTCAGTGTTCAGACAACTGTGAGGATATCAAACATCCCATCATACTACCGAAATGCCACGCCTTGGCTAGGCTGATTATTATGAACACGCACCGACGCATGCTACACGGCGGGGTACAGACGACAATGTCGGCTTTGCGTGAAAGATGGTGGTTGCTTCAAGCTAGACAGGCCGTGAAGTCGGTCATCCACCGGTGTGCTGTCTGCGTGAAATTCCGGGCACGACCAGCGTCTGCGCCAACAGCACCGCTGCCAGCTACCCGGACCGACCCGACTCACCCATTTGATACCACGGGTGTGGACTTTGCTGGCCCCCTATATGTGAAGACCACAACCAACACGCCATCACCAAAGTGTTATGTCGTACTTTTCACTTGTGCGACCAAGAGAGCTGTACATCTGGAGTTGGCGACGGATTTAACAGCGAGAGCCTTCGTCATGGCATTCCGGCGATTTTTGTCAAGGAGAGGGGTACCGTCTACCATCTACAGCGACAACGTCTGGCCTTCAAGAAAGCGGCGCGAGACATCCGAGGGCTCTGGAAAGCCATGTGCAGCACCGAGTTTCAAGATTTTGTCTCGACAAAACGGATTCACTGGCAATTTATAGTCGAGAGGGCAGCCTGGTGGGGCGGCATGTGGGAACGGATGGTTCGAACTGTCAAGAACTGTCTACGCCGATCCCTGGGTCGCCAAAGTCTCACATTCGAGGAGCTAGAAACGCTTCTGTCAGAAGTAGAAGCTGTCGTAGACCATTAACCTTTCTACATTCGAGTCCAGAGGAACCCATCGCGCTCACTCCAGCGCACCTGCTGATCGGAAAGACTTTGACGGCCTTGCCGGAACAACCTGCGGCTCCTGTGAAGCCTTCGACATCCAGTACAGCGGTCAAAAGATGGCGTCACCGACAACAGATTGCGGACAGGTTTTGGAAGAGGTGGAAACACGAGTACCTCCTTGAACTTCGGTCGGCACATTTGTGTCGCGCTCAACGTAACCAAAGAGCACTTGGCGAAGGTGATGTGGTCCTACTGCATGAAGACAAGGCGCCAAGGAGCATGTGGAAGCTCGTGAAGGTGACCGAGCTGTATAGGGGGCGAGACGGCAACGTACGTGCCTGTCAAGTCAGACTACCCAGTGGAACTGTGACTCGTCGCCCTGTACAGTTACTGTACCCATTAGAACTTGACTGTAATTGACTCTTGAGTGACTTGAACGTTTTTTTTTTTTTTTTCGGGGATGTTACATGTTTTTTTGACAAGTGTGAAAGACGAGGCCGGGAAAAGCTAACCACGCGAGGGAAGCGCACGTTCTGGCATTCTGCGATCCGGCCTGCTTGGAACTGGATGCTCTGCGAGACGGCTGCAACGCTGGGAGCTGTCTTCAAAGGACTTCTCATCATAATAAAGGGTTCGTTGTGTTTGGGAGCTGCGGAATTCAGGTCCAGTCATTCTTAGAGTGGAAGTTCCACAACAGGGACTACGTGTTATGTGGCGAGCAGCTGCCCAAGTAAAACAACTTACAGAAAATAGTATTAAAGGGCCGGTGAGAAACTACGACAGGCCCAAACTACGGCACCCTGCCCCTGAGCCCTGCGCGTATTTTTCCCTGCGCGGCGCGTGTGCGGAGGGTTGTCCACGTGATTATCGGCGGGGGAGGGCTGCGTGCGTGCTTACCCTCTCACATTTTTCAGCCTGGGCAGACTTCTTTGGCCGACTTCACATATTTTTCCGATACAGCAGGTGAGCGGTATACATGCAGAGACATGCAAAGAAGGGTCATACACAAAAAAAGACAAGTGAAAATATATTTATTAATGCCATTCAAGTTGAGATATATTTATTAAAGCCAATAGTGCTGGGAATTGTGCCAATTGTGATGCCAATCAGGTGAAGGAGAAAAACCCAGCCGAAAAACCTTCACCACCTGTAACAGGGCGGCGCTCGGATGGAGGGCTGCTGTGGTGGGCTGAGCGTGACCGGAGGGCTGCGTGCGCGCTTACCCTTCAACCTGTGCTGACTTCTTTCACCATTTTCCTACTTGGGCCGACTTCATTCCCGCGACAGGTGGGCGGTGCTCGAGTGGAGGGCTGCTGTTGTGGGCGTCGCGTGGCCGGAGGGCTGCATGCGCGTTTACTGTTCAGCCTGGGCCACCGACTTTCGTCATTTTTCAGCCTGAGTAGACTTGAATCGTAATTTTTCAAGCTACAACAGGTGTGCAGTAGGCTGTTTACATGCAAAGGATAGCCATACGCAAAAGTACAAGTCAAAATATATTTATTAAAGTCATTAGGAATTATGTTATGACTCTGCGTGAATGGCAAAAACTTAGCCAAAAATCGGAAATAGAAGGAACACAATACACGTAACAAAGAATATAGTTATACCAGGTATGATACATTAGCATTGAATAGGTATCACAAATCAAACACAATATTTTTATTAACAGTAATCACAAGTTTTCAATGAATCAGAATTGATAGAACATTTAATCAAAGAAGATATTCTTAATCAATACGATTACAATCAAAAATACAAATTGTATTATAAATCGTCTAATATTCCTATACGTGAGTACCATCAGTGCAATAGCGGGAAGTTCTGATAGTTGTATGTAATTAAATGTGAACAGCACAGACCCTGGAAGACTATGGGACACGAACACAAGAGGAAATAAAATCTATACCACTACATTGATTAATCAAAACAACATAGTAATCTATCATTCAGAAAATCAGAAGAAGAAAAAGTCAAACTCATCAGAAAATAGACATGTTAAAAATGAACTTCACCACATAGCACGCTCCTAGCCAACAACCAGATCTGATGATATCTACCCTGATTTGTTGAAGACAGCTGCCAATAGATGTATGGAAGACCATGGAACACGAACGACAAGAACGACACGAACACAACAGGAAATAAAATCTATACCACTACAAAGAAGATATTTCTAATCAAAACAACAGAGTAATCTATCATTCAGAAAATCCGAAGAAAAAATCAAACTCATCAGAAAATAGACATGTTAAAAATTAACTTCACCACATAGCACGCTCCCAGAAAACAAACAGAACAAAGAACGACACCAACACAAGAGGAAATAAAATCTATACCACTACAAAGGAGATATTTCACTTCACCACATAGCACGCTCCTAGCCAACAAACAGAACTAATGTTATCTGCCCTGATTTGTTGAAGACGGGTGCCAATAGATGTATGGAAGACCACGGAAGACGAACGACACGAGGAAATAAAATCTATACCACTACAAAGAAGATATTCTTAATCAATACGATTACAATCAAATTACAAGTTATATTATAAAAAGTCTGAGACGTGAGAACCATCGTTGCAATAGCGTGAATATCTGCCATAACATTTCGAGCGCAATAGGGAATCTCAGTTTCATATTCCAACATTACTCAACTTTTAATTTCTTATTAAGTGAACAGCGTAGACGTACGGAAATAACGAGAAACAACACAATCAACAGCTACAATTAATAGAGAGCCAAAACCTGCGCACCATCCAACACATAGAGAAATAATAGTTAATCAATCTATCAAAGGCAAAATAGCACAGACTTAACAATATAGCACAGACTTAACGCTGAAGAACAGAGGAACACGTGGCGACATGTAAACAACAACAACAGAGGAAAATAATCAATCACTGAACCATCATAAAATCGACCAATATACAATTTTCATTCTAACAAACACTACGAACCTTGATGGAGGTATCCAAGACGTAGAAAATATGCACTGTTTTCACTCTTTTCCTCAAGGCCAGGAGACTTTATGTCTCTATCTATGTGACCATAGCGCAGCGCATGCTTTATCACTCAAAAGGTTAGGGGCTATATTACTTCGTCCAGCAAACGGGACGCTCTAGAGGTCAGATAAGAGAGTTCAAAGGCGATATATTTTATAGTGCAGCGCAAATAGATGTCGATATCACTCGCTGGGGTCACTATCTTTTCGTATCCTTTCCCTGAAACGGAAATCTTTCGTCAAAGTGGTTGACAAGTCGGCTAATTTTGTAAAGATGCGATATTGTTATTGAAGATATAGAGAAAGTCCAAATTATTAATTGGTAGCAACGATTTAATTACATCAATTTTTGTAATATCTTGCAATAGAAATTTCTAATGAACCACACAGAAATATCAAATGTGAAATGCAACTCAGAGTTATGAGGCATTCCAATCTTAGAGATACTTACTTATGTCAATCGAGTGAACAATTGAAGCAAATGCAAGACAATAATTATCTCAGGCAGTAAGTTCACAACTCATAGAATATCAGACAAGTGAATACTTCAAACAAAGTCAAAACAATAATTCTCACGACAGGTGGAGATTATAGCATTCTAAACCGGATAATAAAATTTTAATCAATAAAATAAACATAGATGTGCTTTTAATTAAGTGTAGATGTACACTTGAAAACAGAAGAGACAATTGCTCTACATTGAAAAGATGGACAGATTTTGTACTCGATACCATAAGTCATGGGAAGATGTGATCAAAAACTGCTTCGAAAAGGAGGAGCCGCGAAACGATTTCATTATCGCTGCATTTCAATACGTCCTAGACATTGTCGTATTCGGGGACATGGTACAAACTACGAACTGAAGGTGCAAGAATTTATATGCCGAATCTACAATACTTATAAAAATATCTGCACATCAACTTCGGAAGAGCCACTAGGATTGATGGCTGAGTTTTTGAGATTTGCTAACGAAGAATTGAAATACACTAGACCAGATGTAATTATAATCATTGCAATGGGCATTGCATTCATCAAGAAAGCGGTCGGATCAAATTATCATATACAAGCGGTCTATATCGCACGTTTAATTACGGATTTGTTGAAATTACACATATCTGAGATGGAAAGTACATAAAATCTTATCACGTGATATGTTCCAATACCACGGCAACGCAATTATTTTCTTCTACCAGTCTCTGCAACGATGTCGAATCAACAGAAGTTCAATATTGTCGTGCAAGGTCTGATGTATTATCACCTGTTGAAACTCAACAAACATATCAATTGCGGTGGACCACCGAACGATTTTCATCTAATACTCTCTTGTACACCATTCAAGAATCTTCATACAAAGAAAGGAAACATCAATAAGAGACTGTGCAAGTTCATCGCGACAAAGTGCAAGTTGTTGAAGCAATACAAACACGGCGACAACATAGCGCCTGCGTTAATCAACGCTGGATTCAAGCGCCCAATAATCAGAATAAACTATTTAATGTCTTCGTAATTCATCAAAGAAGACAACAAACGAAAACTTCAGAGTTTGAAATAGAACTGTAATTTATCGAAATAAACAAGTGTATAATTGAAATAATAATTGTATTCTTTGTCATCATTGTAATGTATTCTACACATCGCAACGAAAACAGCTTATTATGAGATTGAAGATTGCTAAGGAGACGTTTATTCCACACTATGTACAAGGATCTTCGCGTGGAATCAGCGCTGGCAACCAAAGAGATTTTACACGACAACACCGACACCCGAAGGAAAGGATTGTAGAAGAATCGCTAATAGAATTTGGAGACATGTTACATCAATCTTTGTTTACAAAAGAGGATCACTAATATTTTGCGAAAGTCTGTCATCAGAAATGTTTAACCACTATACAATGAAGATGAGCACTATGCATAAGATATGTAACTATAATAAGTAAATATTCCTTTTGCAAACTTAACACAAATTGTGGAATATTCGTTTCCTTAGCGATCTTCAATCTAATCGTAAGGTGTTTTCATTGTGATGCACAGAATTCATTACAATGATGACAAAGATTACATTTATTGTTTCAGTTATACACTTGTTTATTTCGATAAATTACAGTTCTATTTCAAACTCTGAAGTTTTCGTTTGTTGTCTTCTTTGATGAATTCCGAAGACATTAAATAGTTTATTCTGATTATTGGGCGCTTGAATCCAGCGTTGATTAACGCAGGCGCTATGTTGTCGCCGTGTTTGTATTGCTTCAACAACTTGAACTTGCACAGTCTCTTATTGATGTTTCCTTTCTTTGTATGAAGATTCTTGAATGGCGTACAAGAGAGTATTAGATGAAAATCGTCCGGTGGTCCACCGCAATTGATATGTTTGTTGAGTTTCAACAGGTGATAATACATCAGACCTTGCACGACAATATTGAACTTCTGTTGATTCGACATCGTTGCAGAGACTGGTAGAAGAAAATAATTGCGTTGCCGTGGTATTGGAACATATGACGTGATAAGATTTTATGTACTTTCCATCTCAGATATGTGTAATTTCAACAAATCCATAATGAAACGTGCGATATAGACCGCTTGTATATGATAATTTGATCCGACCGCTTTCTTGATGAATGCAATGCCCATTGCAATGATTACAATTACATCTGGTCTAGTGTATTTCAATTCTTCGTTAGCAAATCTCAAAAACTCAGCCATCAATCCTAGTGGCCCTTCCGACGTTGATGTGCAGATATTTTTATAAGTATTGTAGATTCGGCATATAAATTCTTGCACCTTCAGTTCTGTAGTTTCTACCATGTCCCCGAATACGACAATGTCTAGGACGTATTGAAATGCAGCAATAATGAAATCGTTTCGCGGCTCCTCCTTTTCGAAGCAGTTTTTGATCACATCTTCCCATGACTTATGGTATTGAGTACAAAATCTGTCCATCTTTTCAAAGTAGAGCAATTGTCTCTTCTGTTTTCAAGTGCACATCTACACATAATTAAAAGCATATCTATGTTTATTTTATTGATTAAAATTTTATTATCCGGTTTAGAATGCTATAATCCCCACCTGTCGTGAGAGTTATTGTTTTGACTTTGTTTGAAGTATTCACTCGTCTGATACTCTATGAGTTGTGAACTTACTGCCTGAAATAATTATTGTCTTGCATTTGCTTCAATTGTTCACTCGAGTGACATAAGTAAGTATCTCTAAGATTGGAATGCCTCATAACTCTGAGTTGCATTTCACATTTGATGTTTCTGTGTGGTTCATTAGAAATTTCTATTGCAAGATATTACAAAAATTGATGTAATTAAATCGTTGCTACCAATTAATAATTTGGACTTTCTCTACATCTTCAATAACAATATCGCATCTTTACAAACTTAGCCGACTTGTCAACCACTTTGACGTAAGATTTCCGTTTCAGGGAAAGGATACGAAAAGATAGTGACCCCAGCGAGTGATATCGACATCTATTTGCGCTGCACTATAAAATATATCGCCTTTGAACTCTCTTATCTGACCTCTAGAGCGTCCCGTTTGCTGGACGAAGTAATATAGCCCCTAACCCTTTGAGTGATAAAGCATGCGCTGTGCTATGGTCACATAGATAGAGACATAAAGTCTCCTGGCTTTGAGGAAAAGAGTGAAAACAGTGCATATTTTCTACGTCTTGGATACCTCCATCAAGGTTCGTAGTGTTTGTTAGAATGAAAATTGTATATTGGTCCATTTTATGATGGTTCAGTGATTGATTATTTTCCTCTGTTATTGTTGTTTACGTGTCGCCGCGTGTTCCTCTGTTCTTCAGCGTTAAGTGTGTGCTATATTGTTAAGTCTGTGCTATTTCGCCTTTGATAGATTGATTAACTATTATTTCTCTATGTGTTGGATGGTGCGCAGGTTTTGGCTCTCTATTAATTGTAGCTGTTGATTGTGTTGTTTCTCGTTATTTCCTTACGTCTACGCTGTTCACTTAATAAGAAATTAAAAGTTGAGTAATGTTGGAATATGAAACTGAGATTCCCTATTGCGCTCGAAATGTTATGGCAGATATTCACGCTATTGCAATGATTGTTCTCACGTCTCAGACTTTTTATAATATAACTTGTAATTTGATTGTAATCGTATTGATTAAGAATATCTTCTTTGTAGTGGTATAGATTTTATTTCCTCGTGTCGTTCGTGTTCCGTGGTCTTCCATACATCTATTGGCACCCGTCTTCAACAAATCAGGGCAGATAACATTAGTTCTGTTTGTTGGCTAGGAGCGTGCTATGTGGTGAAGTGAAATATCTCCTTTGTAGTGGTATAGATTTTATTTCCTCTTGTGTTCGTGTCGCTCTTTGTTCTGTTTGTTTGCTGGGAGCGTGCTATGTGGTGAAGTTAATTTTTAACATGTCTATTTTCTGATGAGTTTGATTTTTTCTTGTGATTTTCTGAATGATAGATTACTCTGTTGTTTTGATTAGGAATATCTTCTTTGTGGTGGTATAGATTTTATTTCCTCTTGTGTTCGTGTCGTTCTTTGTTCTGTTTGTTGGCTAGGAGCGTGCTATGTGGTGAAGTTCATTTTTAACATGTCTATTTTCTGATGAGTTTGATTTTTTCTTCTGATTTTCTGAATGATAGGTTACTCTGTTGTTTGATTAAGAATATCTTCTTTCTAGGGGTATATATTTTATTTCCTCTTGTGTTCGTGTCGTTCTTGTCGTTCGTGTTCCGTGGTCTTCCATACATCTATTGGCAGCTTCTTCAAGAAATCAGGGTAGATATCATCAGAACTGGTTGTTGGCTAGGAGCGTGCTATGCGGTGAAGTTCATTTTTAACATGTCTATTTTCTGATGCGTTTGACTTTTTCTTCTTCTGATTTTCTGAATGATAGATTACTATGTTGTTTTGATTAATCAATGTAGTGGTATGGATTTTATTTCCTCTTGTGTTCGTGTCCCGTAGTCTTCCAGGGTCTGTGCTGTTCACATTTAATTACATACAACTATCAGAACTTCCCACTATTGCACTGATGGTTCTCACGTATAGGAATATTAGACGATTTATAATACAATTTGTAATTTTGATTGTAAACGTATTGATTAAGAATATCTTCTTTGATTAAATGTGCTATCAATTCTGATTCATTGAAAACTTGTGATAACTGTTAATAAAAATATTGTGTTTGATTTGTGATACCTATTCAATGCTAATGTACCATACCTGTAATAAGTATATTCTTTGTTACGTGTATTGTGTTCCTTCTATTTCAGATTTTTGGCTAAGTTTTTCCCATTCACGCAGAGTCATAACATAATTCCTAATGACTTTAATAAATATATTTTCACTTGTACTTTTGTGTATGGCTATCCTTTGCATGTAAACAACCTACTGCACACCTGTTGTAGCTTGAAAAATTACGATTCAAGTCGACTGAGGCTGAAAAATGACGAATGTCGGCGGCCCAGCCCAGGCTGAACGGTAAACGCGCACGCAGCCCTCCGGCCACGCGACGCCCACAACAGCAGCCCTCCACTCGAGCACCGCCCACCTGTCGCGGGAATGAAGTCGGCCCAAGTAGGAAAATGGTGAAAGAAGTCAGCACAGGTTGAAGGGTAAGCGCGCACGCAGCCCTCCGGTCACGCTCAGCCCACCACAGCAGCCCTCCACCCGAGCGCCGCCCTGTTACAGGTGGTGAAGGCTTTTCGGCTGGGTTTTTCTCCTTCACCTGATTGGCATCACAATTGGCACAATTCCCAGCACTATTGGCTTTAATAAATATATCTCAACTTGAATGGCATTAATAAATATATTTTCACTTGTCCTTTTTTGTGCATGACCCTTCTTTGCATGTCTCTGCATGTAAACCGCTCACCTGCTGTGTCGGAAAAATATGTGAAGTCGGCCAAAGAAGTCTGCCCAGGCTGAGAAATGTGAGAGGGTAAGCGCGCACGCAGCCCTCCCCCGCCAATAATCACGTGGACAACCCTCCGCACACGCGCCGCGCAGGGAAAAATACGCGTAGGGCTCAGGGGCAGGGGGCCGTAGTTTGGGCCTGACGTAGTTTCTCACCGGCCCTTTACTACTGCAAATACATTGAAGAAGTATGCGCACATACAGAAAACAGTGACAGCTTTAGCAAAGGCGGGCTACAAACATGGACGACACAGACATATTCCACAGGACACCCGGTAAACCCACACCTCTGGTAGTTCCATTGCAGAGGGATGCGCAGAGTAGGGTTTAACATAATCACGTTAAGATAATCATATAGATGGTCACAGTACGACACAGTCAATGCTCGCAACTGAACATATCTAACAAGAGGAAGTTGGGCCACAAAACCAACGACTGGAAAGGGATAGCGGACAACAGAAATCTCCTGTTTTTTTACTTTTTTATTTTTCGTGGTGACTATTTACCGCGGGTGAAGTAATAAAGTAGGGTTGTGGCGTACGGCGAACACCATCAGATAAAATCCGGTACCACACGGTGCGGCTTATTGCGGAGCGAAGCGCTTTGGAAGGAGGCGAAGGGCTTGTTTCGGCACTGCAGACGCATGATGGCGTCCGCTCGCCCTCTTCTCTTGCAATAAAGTTTATCTTATTACATCTACTGAATTTTACTGAATTTCCTGTGCCGACCTCTCGAATTTCCGCCTAAGTGACCTGGCAACACTGGCAATATGTCCACCGCTGAAACGTTATATTTGGTGGATGTGTAGTGCATGGTTTGGCTTATCCCCTAAGTTTTGACCAGCGTTGAACAGCGTGAACCAGGAGAGGTGGCTGGTTGTGAGGCAGGTGCCACCTCTGCAGCAGTAGTATGGGATCAGCTCAAGAAGCCGGCAAGTCACATCTTCGTCTGGACGCCATTAATTAGCAATTAGAGCAATTTGGGACCCCCCACAGTAATTAGGATCATTCAGGGAGTCATTACACTAATTGGGGATCATCTAAGACACGTCCAGACCATTGTGTGAGTTTCCGGCTACTTGAGCTGATAAAAAATAAAAAAATAGATAGAGATAGAGTGGAGAGAAGGAGTATCGTTGAAGATCAGCGACATCATCTTGAAGAAAGCGGTCCGGAACGGCCGCTGACTGTCGCTGGGCGACGGAGCACGGAGGCAGGTTGCAAAGCATCGCAGCACCAGTTCCGGACGTCCTGTGACGTCAGCTGTGACGTCATCATGGCATGTCTGGGCAAGTTAGGTCAGCTCTGGACATGCAAGGAGAAAAACACTCGTAATACAGAGCCTGGGAAAGCAAGAGTATGCAAACCATCAATAGCTAACAACAAAAAAAATTAGTTACACAACAAATGAGCCCACCAGAACAGGAGCGCAGAACCATGCGACTGCTCCATCCGAGAGGCAGGCAGAAACTGACTCGTAATGGTTTTTGTCCTGTATAAACCCCGTAGCTGCACCCCCTAGCGGTTACTTTCTCAACTAATCTCAACAAAATTATTAAGAATCACACCAGCGCTACTCCCGGTCCCAAGGCAGAAGATGATAGAAAATGGCGGGAATGCCCGGACAACAGCAACCAGCACCCGACGTGCACGGGCACGAAAATCGCAAACAAAGCGGGAACAAAGTTGGCGAAAGCATTAGTTACACAACAAATCACCTCACCACAGTAGGAGCGCAGACCGATGTGACTGCTCTCGTCGACAGCCAGGGATCAAGTGACGACGGAGCGAACGACCGCACGTCTTCTCCCAACGAGAGCCAGAGGTGGACTGACGTAAGCGCCACTCTACGGGTGCTACGCATGCACGCGCTCGTAGCGCCCTCTGCGCGCTCCTACCGCCACCTGCGAGAGGCTAAGAGAGAAGAGCATTCCTGAGCCCTCTTCTCTCGTTGCTCATTGGTCGTGAGGCTAAGTGAGAAGAGCATTCCTGCGCCCCCTGCTGGCAGTTCTCATTGGTCCAGACATCATCCTATTGTCTCAGGGCTACACTGTTTTTTTCCACTAATGCTCCTTTGGTCAATCTGCAGTGAAGCCACGGTATGACGTCATCATGCACCTGCGTGGCTCAAGGACGCGTGCGCTCTAGACAGGGGACCTATTATTTATTGAATCACTATCCCAAGATTATTTCCTTTATTCTTCTATAACGATTGCATAGGAAACTATTGCAGAAGAGCACCATGCATGAAAGCTGATCGAAGGAATTCCAAAGTCTTACTAAATGAGACTTGCAAAAGAACAAAACATCCTAACATGTAACTCCAACAACGGCTAATAAGAGGACTAGGCACTCAACAAATCAACGCGCGCAGAACTCAGGGCAGCACTATCGTCAAGACAACAATGTTCCTTGTCAAAAGAGAAAAAAATACTAAGCGTCAACAAAGGAAAGCATGCATATCGGGGCATGTCAGGACACGTCAGGACAAATCGTACGACTGCTGGGCAACAGAGGAAAACAAACACTTGAACAGAGTGAAAAAGGCACTCACCATCATTTTTCCCATTCACAGCATTCCCTCATTGTAAATCCGCTCGTCACAAAATCCACCTGCATCGTCGAACACCATTCACCAGTGACGAACCACACATCCGCACCCCATCAGAGGCAGACAGAACCCCACCGAAGCTACGCTCTTCCACTGACGGCCAACGCCAGGAGCAGAATTTGCGTGTCGAGACCCGTCAGTGTCCAAGAGAGAAGTGAATCCTTGCGCCCCCTGCTGGCCGTTCTCATTGGTCGTGACGTCATCCTATTGTCTCAGGGCTACCCTGTTTTTTTCCACTAATGCTCCTTTGGTCAATCTACAATGAAGCCACAGTATGACGTCATCATGCACCTGCGTGGCTCAAGGACGCGTACGCTCTAGACAGGGCACCTGTTATTTATTGAATCACTATCCCTAGATTATTTCCTTTATTCTGCTATAATGATTGCGTAGGGAACTATTGCAGAAAAACACCATAGACAAGAGGAGATTGTAGCATTTCATTCCCAAAGTCTTACTGTACAGGAAAAAAAAAAAATGGTTCAGCAAGACGTAAAGTCACACACCTGCCCCCCTCGCGGTTACTCTCTGAACTAAATGAATCGCAAAATTATTAAGAATAGCTCTACTCCCATTCAAGGCAGCACTATCGTCAAGAATATGCCTTGTACAAAAACAAAAAAACTACATGTAGAAGGAAAGCATGTCAGAACAAGCCCAGGCATGTCAGCACATGTTTGTCAGACAAGGGGGGAAAAAGCGAAAAGAAACAAAGAAGGAAACCAGCATCAAACTATTTCTAAGCACACGCACTCCTCTTATTCAAAAACAGTGCTCATCATAAATCTGCCCAGGACAATACACACTATTTTTCTATTGCCACACTTTTTTCCAGTAACGGTCAACGCATTGCTACAGACTGTGTGACGTCATCACATCCTGTCTGAAGAAGAAGAAGACACCGGCAAAGACTCCTATTATTTATTGAATCGCAAGATTATTTCCTTTGTCCTACTCTTAATGACATTCATTCTCTCATTAAAATTCAACAAAAAAGCACCCTACATATTAACGATTTTCACCCCAAAGGCTCATCATGGTCATTAGAATTACAGTAAACTACCACTGCTCTTTTAAAATAATAATAAGTGAAACCACTCAACATCACCTCCAGGCTTATGTAATACATGACCCTTTCTATGCTCACACATTCGTTGTCTGAGGCTACACCTGCGAGCAAAAAAGGCGCGGAAGCCGAGTGGGCAAAGTTCCATTCGCGCATTGCGAGCATAAAGGCGGGAAAAGCCTGGGAGCAAAGTTCTATTCGCGCATTCCAAAGCACAAGACAGAACGCCTTTACGGGAACACGATAGCATTCCTATACTATATTAATGATTATTGCATTGCAGTTTAGAAAAACTACAACTAAACTATAATTTTAGGAGCCCATTAAAATTCTACTTTCTATGGAAACTATAATTGCCCTATTACTTGGATCGCTACTAATGAAGCGCTCCAATTTTTTCTCTCTTCCCATTTCAGCCTTGTCATGCAGGGAAGCAGACTCATATCCAAAATAATTAATTTACACTGAGGGTGCCGTGCTTCAGGAATTCCTATCCTGCGCTCAGATGCAAGCATTTCTTCACGGATACCTTTAACAGCTGACTTCCTCAACATATCGAACACCCAACAAAATCAAACAAACAACCCCACTTCCACTGGTAGAACACTATTTAGCTTTTACGCAGGAGGCTTTCTTCTACATAAAAAGTAGAGAAAATAAGAAAAGAGCAGCAAAAAATTGCGTGCACTTTTGCATGACTTGAAAAACCTGAAGCATATGCCAATAAACCAAGAAAAAGACACTCATGTCTGGTATCTGATAGTGCCACATACACAGACGCATTGCCCTTGCGTAAAGAAAGCACAGGACAGGGATACACAAATATCCTTAGGTGAGCAGGGAAAAGGCTTAAGACCTCGGGTCACCACACATCGCCACGCAGCTAACACAACATGACACCAACAACATACTAGCGGCGGGAAGAACTGCAACACTGCTAAACAAGTCCAGACGTGCCACGATGACGTCACAAATCAGGGAAAAAAAAGCACACGCATGCACGCACAGAGGACAACGCATTAAACACACGGAGCGCTCAGGAATAATCGTAGCGTTACCGCACATTGCTACGAAGCTCAACGTCTAACACAAGACGGCAGCAACAAGATACTAAAGGATAAAAATTGCAACACTACTGAACAAGTCCAGACATGCGACATCGCATACAAAACACTGCTCATCGGGGAAAAGGCCTAAGCCCGCGGCGGATCATCATAGAGCATACACAACTTCATTTTTCTATTTCGCGTAAACTGAACGCGGTCTGCTTGGAAAACGACGTACAAATTTTCTTAAGGAGCAGAGAAATATATCTACTCCGTGCTCAGATACCAGCATTTCTGCTCAAAAATCTGCAAAATTAAGCACTGCTTACTTCGTCAAGATATCGAACAAAATCAAACAAACAACCCCACTTCCACTGGTACAACACTATTCAGCTTTTACGCAGGAGGCTTTGTTCTACATAAAAAGTAGAGAAAATAAGAAAAGAGCAGCGAAAAATTACACGCATTTGCGCTCCAATAGCTGTAACTGCAAGAAACCGTAGCGCACGCCAATAAACTGAGAAAAAGACACTCATGTCTGGTATCTGATAGTGCCACATACACAGCCGCATTACCCTTGCGTAAAGAAAGCACAGGACAGGGATACACAAATTTCCTTAGGTGAGCAGGGAAAAGGCTTAAGACCTCAGGTCACCTCACATCGCCACGCGGCTAGCACAACATGACACCAACAACATACTAGCGGCGGGAAGAACTGCAACACTGCTAAACAAGTCCAGACATGCCACGATGACGTCACAAATCAGGGGAAAAAAAGCACACGCACGCACGCACAGAGTACAACGCATTAAACACACGGTGCGCTCAGGAATAATCGTAGCGTTACCGCACGTCGCTACGAAGCTCAACGTCTAACACAAGACGACACCAACAAGATATTAAAGGGTAAAAATTGCAACACTACTGAACAAGTCCAGACATGCGACATCGCATACAAAACACTGCTCATCGGGGAAAAGGGCTAAGCCTGCGGCGGATCATCATAGAGCATACACAACTTCATTTTTCTATTTCGTGTAAACTAAACGCGGTCTGCTTGGAAAACGACGTACAAATTTTCTTAAGGAGCAGAGAAATATGTCTACTCCGTGCTCAGATACCAGCATTTCTGCTCAAAAACCTGTAAAATTAAGCACTGCTTACTTCGTGAAGATATCGAACACCCAACAAAATCAAACAAACAACCCCACTTCCACTGATAGAACACTATTCAGCTTTTACGCAGGAGGCTTTCTTCTACACAAAAGTAGAGAAAATAAGAAAAGAGCAGAAAAAAATTACACGCACTTTTGCTCGCATAGCTATAAGAGAGAAAAATAAATAAAATATCGACACACACGCTAATAAACTGTGACAAAGACACCCATTTCTGCTATCAGATAATTATTGCATAATGCTAAATACTCATTTGCATTGTCCCTTCGTGAAGAAAGCACAGGACAGGGAAGTCACTTCTACTCGAACAGCTTAATACCATAAAGTCTGAATTTTTGCAAAGCAAATAAAGCTTGAATAGCGCTACGAACGTGACAGGCACATACTAACAAACAAACAAACACTTCTTCGAGTCTGTATTATCTTTAAAAAATAACGAAAGCACACAAAAAAAATCAAATCGGCTAGGTAGCCTACCAGCCGTTGTGCCTCAAAGTTGGCTGCATGCAATGCGCTGAAGCATGCTGTGAAGCCAACTTGCGGTTTTGCTGGATGCACATGAAGTCAGATTCCAATTGGAAATCGCGCTAAGGACGTGCCAAACGTGGAATTTTCGCAAAATTAATCACAATACCTGGAATTCTGTTCATTTTAGCGGGAATGCTGGCGCTTGTGCGCTATTATTCGAAATTTTCGAATATTCGAATTTCTCGATTATCAAATTTTCGAATACGAATAGGGTTCGAATATCAACAATATTCCAACGATATCCGAAATTTCGAATATTCGTACACCTCTAGTGAATACTGACACTCATCAACATATAACAAAAAACAAACAAACAAATCCCTTTCTGATGAACTCTCCTCTGCCGAGCGGCTTTCTCCTGCTCTACCTGGATGCTGACTTTTCCCTCCCTCACCAACATTATGAGTAAAAGCAGTGAAAGAAGAAAAGAACCGCGAAAAATTACACGCATTTGTGTCACAGGACAGGGATACACAAATTTCCTTAAGTGAGCAGGGAAAAGGCTTAAGTCGTACCGCTCAGGAATAATCGGAGAATCGCCGCTTATCGCTAGGCGGATAGCGCTTGAACAGCGCTACGAACGTGACAGATACATACTAACAAACAAACAAACAAACAACAGCAGGACCGGCGTCGGGCACTCATAAAATACCCTGCCCAAAACAAAGACTTCACCAGGTTCGCGAGGCAATTCCATTAAAAACGCTCGTCCTATCCTACAGATAGCAATGCAAACGCGACTGCCCTTATTTTTTAAAACCACTATTTCACGCAATAGTACATAAATGTATCACTCGTGTCACACGAAAAGGCAAACACTTACTTGTCAAGTGGGGTCCCAGCGCGTGCGCGCGCGCACACACACACACACACACACACACACACTAACATTTTCACACTCACAAACACAAAGTCTATTTTCACAACCACATAAATCCATATTATTCCTCAGGTCAATAATTATCCTGCCATCGCCAAAAGACGGCACAGACATGTATGCTTACGCAAGACAATCGGTCCTCGTTCCGGATGTAATAGGATATCGCCACTCGGCCGGCGCGAACCAATAAAGAAAGAAAGGAATGCATGTTCGCTACGAAGAAAACGGTGCCGTGCTTCTACGCAGCGATCATTATAGAGACGCGTAAATGTGAACATCATTCGCTACACATTGTAGCTCTAATCATTTTTAAACCAAACCAAACCGTGTTCATAGGTCTTCACTAAATAGGTGAGCCGATAATGACTCAAAATAAAATAAAATAAAATAATCATTCCAGCATCGCTGGCTGCAAGCTTGGGTACCCAACAGAGCAGCGCGCTCCTATCAACACGCCTTGGGCTGACCTTACACACCCGAAGCCTTTTCTGAATACATTCTGCCGGCGCTGGAATAAAAGATTTATCGCGAGGGTACTACAATGGTGAGCTCTGCTGCTGTTTAAGTGATAAAACAGTGCGCCCGAACCGCGAAGCGCACGCGCGGGCCCGGTCTCGCGGTTTGGACTCGCGACGCGCGCGATTCCCCGCGGCGCGAGCGCAACGCGGACCCGTTCTCGCGGTTTGGACGCGCGCGATTGCCCGAGTAAGCGCACTGTTTTATCACTTAAACAGCAGCAGAGCTCACCATTGTAGTACGCTCGCGATAAATCTTTTATTCCAGCGCCGGCAGAATGTATTCAGAAAAGGCTTCGGGTGTGTAAGGTCAGCCCAAGGCGTGTTGATAGGAGCGCGCTGCTCTGTTGGGTACCCAAGCTTGCAGCCAGCGATGCTGGAATGATTATTTTATTTTATTTTATTTTGAGTCATTATCGGCTCACCTATTTAGTGAAGACCTATGAACACGGTTTGGCTTGGTTTAAAAATGATTAGAGCTACAGTGTGTAGCGAATGATGTTCACATTTACGCGTCTCTATAATGATCGCTGCGTAGAAGCACGGCACCGTTTTCTTCGTAGCGAACATGCATTCCTTTCTTTCTTTATTGGTTCGCGCCGGCCGAGTGGCGATATCCTATTACATCCGGAACGAGGACCGATTGTCTTGCGTAAGCATACATGTCTGTGCCGTCTTTTGGCGATGGCAGGATAATTATTGACCTGAGGAATAATATGGATTTATGTGGTTGTGAAAATAGACTTTGTGTTTGTGAGTGTGAAAATGTTAGTGTGTGTGTGTGTGTGTGTGTGTGTGTGTGCGCGCGCGCACGCGCTGGGACCCCACTTGACAAGTAAGTGTTTGCCTTTTCGTGTGACACGAGTGATACATTTATGTACTATTGCGTGAAATAGTGGTTTTAAAAAATAAGGGCAGTCGCGTTTGCATTGCTATCTGTAGGATAGGACGAGCGTTTTTAATGGAATTGCCTCGCGAACCTGGTGAAGTCTTTGTTTTGGGCAGGGTATTTTATGGGTGCCCGACGCCGGTCCTGCTGTTGTTTGTTTGTTTGTTTGTTAGTATGTATCTGTCACGTTCGTAGCGCTGTTCAAGCGCTATCCGCCTAGCGATAAGCGGCGATTCTCCGATTATTCCTGAGCGGTACGACTTAAGCCTTTTCCCTGCTCACTTAAGGAAATTTGTGTATCCCTGTCCTGTGACACAAATGCGTGTAATTTTTCGCGGTTCTTTTCTTCTTTCACTGCTTTTACTCATAATGTTGGTGAGGGAGGGAAAAGTCAGCATCCAGGTAGAGCAGGAGAAAGCCGCTCGGCAGAGGAGAGTTCATCAGAAAGGGATTTGTTTGTTTGTTTTTTGTTATATGTTGATGAGTGTCAGTATTCACTAGAGGTGTACGAATATTCGAAATTTCGGATATCGTTGGAATATTGTTGATATTCGAACCCTATTCGTATTCGAAAATTTGATAATCGAGAAATTCGAATATTCGAAAATTTCGAATAATAGCGCACAAGCGCCAGCATTCCCGCTAAAATGAACAGAATTCCAGGTATTGTGATTAATTTTGCGAAAATTCCACGTTTGGCACGTCCTTAGCGCGATTTCCAATTGGAATCTGACTTCATGTGCATCCAGCAAAACCGCAAGTTGGCTTCACAGCATGCTTCAGCGCATTGCATGCAGCCAACTTTGAGGCACAACGGCTGGTAGGCTACCTAGCCGATTTGATTTTTTTTGTGTGCTTTCGTTATTTTTTAAAGATAATACAGACTCGAAGAAGTGTTTGTTTGTTTGTTAGTATGTGCCTGTCACGTTCGTAGCGCTATTCAAGCTTTATTTGCTTTGCAAAAATTCAGACTTTATGGTATTAAGCTGTTCGAGTAGAAGTGACTTTCCCTGCTCGCTTAAGATAAATTGTGTATCCCTGTCCTGTGCTTTCTTCACGAAGGGACAATGCAAATGAGTATTTAGTATTATGCAATAATTATCTGATAGCAGAAATGGGTGTCTTTGTCACAGTTTATTAGCGTGTGTGTCGATATTTTATTTATTTTTCTCTCTTATAGCTATGCGAGCAAAAGTGCGTGTAATTTTTTTCTGCTCTTTTCTTATTTTCTCTACTTTTGTGTAGAAGAAAGCCTCCTGCGTAAAAGCTGAATAGTGTTCTATCAGTGGAAGTGGGGTTGTTTGTTTGATTTTGTTGGGTGTTCGATATCTTCACGAAGTAAGCAGTGCTTAATTTTACAGGTTTTTGAGCAGAAATGCTGGTATCTGAGCACGGAGTAGACATATTTCTCTGCTCCTTAAGAAAATTTGTACGTCGTTTTCCAAGCAGACCGCGTTTAGTTTACACGAAATAGAAAAATGAAGTTGTGTATGCTCTATGATGATCCGCCGCAGGCTTAGCCCTTTTCCCCGATGAGCAGTGTTTTGTATGCGATGTCGCATGTCTGGACTTGTTCAGTAGTGTTGCAATTTTTACCCTTTAATATCTTGTTGGTGTCGTCTTGTGTTAGACGTTGAGCTTCGTAGCGACGTGCGGTAACGCTACGATTATTCCTGAGCGCACCGTGTGTTTAATGCGTTGTACTCTGTGCGTGCGTGCGTGTGCTTTTTTTCCCCTGATTTGTGACGTCATCGTGGCATGTCTGGACTTGTTTAGCAGTGTTGCAGTTCTTCCCGCCGCTAGTATGTTGTTGGTGTCATGTTGTGCTAGCCGCGTGGCGATGTGAGGTGACCTGAGGTCTTAAGCCTTTTCCCTGCTCACCTAAGGAAATTTGTGTATCCCTGTCCTGTGCTTTCTTTACGCAAGGGTAATGCGGCTGTGTATGTGGCACTATCAGATACCAGACATGAGTGTCTTTTTCTCAGTTTATTGGCGTGCGCTACGGTTTCTTGCAGTTACAGCTATTGGAGCGCAAATGCGTGTAATTTTTCGCTGCTCTTTTCTTATTTTCTCTACTTTTTATGTAGAACAAAGCCTCCTGCGTAAAAGCTGAATAGTGTTGTACCAGTGGAAGTGGGGTTGTTTGTTTGATTTTGTTCGATATCTTGACGAAGTAAGCAGTGCTTAATTTTGCAGATTTTTGAGCAGAAATGCTGGTATCTGAGCACGGAGTAGATATATTTCTCTGCTCCTTAAGAAAATTTGTACGTCGTTTTCCAAGCAGACCGCGTTCAGTTTACGCGAAATAGAAAAATGAAGTTGTGTATGCTCTATGATGATCCGCCGCGGGCTTAGGCCTTTTCCCCGATGAGCAGTGTTTTGTATGCGATGTCGCATGTCTGGACTTGTTCAGTAGTGTTGCAATTTTTATCCTTTAGTATCTTGTTGCTGCCGTCTTGTGTTAGACGTTGAGCTTCGTAGCAATGTGCGGTAACGCTACGATTATTCCTGAGCGCTCCGTGTGTTTAATGCGTTGTCCTCTGTGCGTGCATGCGTGTGCTTTTTTTTTCCCTGATTTGTGACGTCATCGTGGCATGTCTGGACTTGTTTAGCAGTGTTGCAGTTCTTCCCGCCGCTAGTATGTTGTTGGTGTCATGTTGTGTTAGCTGCGTGGCGATGTGTGGTGACCCGAGGTCTTAAGCCTTTTCCCTGCTCACCTAAGGATATTTGTGTATCCCTGTCCTGTGCTTTCTTTACGCAAGGGCAATGCGTCTGTGTATGTGGCACTATCAGATACCAGACATGAGTGTCTTTTTCTTGGTTTATTGGCATATGCTTCAGGTTTTTCAAGTCATGCAAAAGTGCACGCAATTTTTTGCTGCTCTTTTCTTATTTTCTCTACTTTTTATGTAGAAGAAAGCCTCCTGCGTAAAAGCTAAATAGTGTTCTACCAGTGGAAGTGGGGTTGTTTGTTTGATTTTGTTGGGTGTTCGATATGTTGAGGAAGTCAGCTGTTAAAGGTATCCGTGAAGAAATGCTTGCATCTGAGCGCAGGATAGGAATTCCTGAAGCACGGCACCCTCAGTGTAAATTAATTATTTTGGATATGAGTCTGCTTCCCTGCATGACAAGGCTGAAATGGGAAGAGAGAAAAAATTGGAGCGCTTCATTAGTAGCGATCCAAGTAATAGGGCAATTATAGTTTCCATAGAAAGTAGAATTTTAATGGGCTCCTAAAATTATAGTTTAGTTGTAGTTTTTCTAAACTGCAATGCAATAATCATTAATATAGTATAGGAATGCTATCGTGTTCCCGTAAAGGCGTTCTGTCTTGTGCTTTGGAATGCGCGAATAGAACTTTGCTCCCAGGCTTTTCCCGCCTTTATGCTCGCAATGCGCGAATGGAACTTTGCCCACTCGGCTTCCGCGCCTTTTTTGCTCGCAGGTGTAGCCTCAGACAACGAATGTGTGAGCATAGAAAGGGTCATGTATTACATAAGCCTGGAGGTGATGTTGAGTGGTTTCACTTATTATTATTTTAAAAGAGCAGTGGTAGTTTACTGTAATTCTAATGACCATGATGAGCCTTTGGGGTGAAAATCGTTAATATGTAGGGTGCTTTTTTGTTGAATTTTAATGAGAGAATGAATGTCATTAAGAGTAGGACAAAGGAAATAATCTTGCGATTCAATAAATAATAGGAGTCTTTGCCGGTGTCTTCTTCTTCTTCAGACAGGATGTGATGACGTCACACAGTCTGTAGCAATGCGTTGACCGTTACTGGAAAAAAGTGTGGCAATAGAAAAATAGTGTGTATTGTCCTGGGCAGATTTATGATGAGCACTGTTTTTGAATAAGAGGAGTGCGTGTGCTTAGAAATAGTTTGATGCTGGTTTCCTTCTTTGTTTCTTTTCGCTTTTTCCCCCCTTGTCTGACAAACATGTGCTGACATGCCTGGGCTTGTTCTGACATGCTTTCCTTCTACATGTAGTTTTTTTGTTTTTGTACAAGGCATATTCTTGACGATAGTGCTGCCTTGAATGGGAGTAGAGCTATTCTTAATAATTTTGCGATTCATTTAGTTCAGAGAGTAACCGCGAGGGGGGCAGGTGTGTGACTTTACGTCTTGCTGAACCTTTTTTTTTTTTTTCCTGTACAGTAAGACTTTGGGAATGAAATGCTACAATCTCCTCTTGTCTATGGTGTTTTTCTGCAATAGTTCCCTACGCAATCATTATAGCAGAATAAAGGAAATAATCTAGGGATAGTGATTCAATAAATAACAGGTGCCCTGTCTAGAGCGTACGCGTCCTTGAGCCACGCAGGTGCATGATGACGTCATACTGTGGCTTCATTGTAGATTGACCAAAGGAGCATTAGTGGAAAAAAACAGGGTAGCCCTGAGACAATAGGATGACGTCACGACCAATGAGAACGGCCAGCAGGGGGCGCAAGGATTCACTTCTCTCTTGGACACTGACGGGTCTCGACACGCAAATTCTGCTCCTGGCGTTGGCCGTCAGTGGAAGAGCGTAGCTTCGGTGGGGTTCTGTCTGCCTCTGATGGGGTGCGGATGTGTGGTTCGTCACTGGTGAATGGTGTTCGACGATGCAGGTGGATTTTGTGACGAGCGGATTTACAATGAGGGAATGCTGTGAATGGGAAAAATGATGGTGAGTGCCTTTTTCACTCTGTTCAAGTGTTTGTTTTCCTCTGTTGCCCAGCAGTCGTACGATTTGTCCTGACGTGTCCTGACATGCCCCGATATGCATGCTTTCCTTTGTTGACGCTTAGTATTTTTTTCTCTTTTGACAAGGAACATTGTTGTCTTGACGATAGTGCTGCCCTGAGTTCTGCGCGCGTTGATTTGTTGAGTGCCTAGTCCTCTTATTAGCCGTTGTTGGAGTTACATGTTAGGATGTTTTGTTCTTTTGCAAGTCTCATTTAGTAAGACTTTGGAATTCCTTCGATCAGCTTTCATGCATGGTGCTCTTCTGCAATAGTTTCCTATGCAATCGTTATAGAAGAATAAAGGAAATAATCTTGGGATAGTGATTCAATAAATAATAGGTCCCCTGTCTAGAGCGCACGCGTCCTTGAGCCACGCAGGTGCATGATGACGTCATACCGTGGCTTCACTGCAGATTGACCAAAGGAGCATTAGTGGAAAAAAACAGTGTAGCCCTGAGACAATAGGATGATGTCTGGACCAATGAGAACTGCCAGCAGGGGGCGCAGGAATGCTCTTCTCACTTAGCCTCACGACCAATGAGCAACGAGAGAAGAGGGCTCAGGAATGCTCTTCTCTCTTAGCCTCTCGCAGGTTGCGGTAGGAGCGCGCAGAGGGCGCTACGAGCGCGTGCATGCGTAGCACCCGTAGAGTGGCGCTTACGTCAGTCCACCTCTGGCTCTCGTTGGGAGAAGACGTGCGGTCGTTCGCTCCGTCGTCACTTGATCCCTGGCTGTCGACGAGAGCAGTCACATCGGTCTGCGCTCCTACTGTGGTGAGGTGATTTGTTGTGTAACTAATGCTTTCGCCAACTTTGTTCCCGCTTTGTTTGCGATTTTCGTGCCCGTGCACGTCGGGTGCTGGTTGCTGTTGTCCGGGCATTCCCGCCATTTTCTATCATCTTCTGCCTTGGGACCGGGAGTAGCGCTGGTGTGATTCTTAATAATTTTGTTGAGATTAGTTGAGAAAGTAACCGCTAGGGGGTGCAGCTACGGGGTTTATACAGGACAAAAACCATTACGAGTCAGTTTCTGCCTGCCTCTCGGATGGAGCAGTCGCATGGTTCTGCGCTCCTGTTCTGGTGGGCTCATTTGTTGTGTAACTAATTTTTTTTGTTGTTAGCTATTGATGGTTTGCATACTCTTGCTTTCCCAGGCTCTGTATTACGAGTGTTTTTCTCCTTGCATGTCCAGAGCTGACCTAACTTGCCCAGACATGCCATGATGACGTCACAGCTGACGTCACAGGATGTCCGGAACTGGTGCTGCGATGCTTTGCAACCTGCCTCCGTGCTCCGTCGCCCAGCGACAGTCAGCGGCCGTTCCGGACCGCTTTCTTCAAGATGATGTCGCTGATCTTCAACGATACTCCTTCTCTCCACTCTATCTCTATCTATTTTTTTATTTTTTATCAGCTCAAGTAGCCGGAAACTCACACAATGGTCTGGACGTGTCTTAGATGATCCCCAATTAGTGTAATGACTCCCTGAATGATCCTAATTACTGTGGGGGGTCCCAAATTGCTCTAATTGCTAATTAATGGCGTCCAGACGAAGATGTGACTTGCCGGCTTCTTGAGCTGATCCCATACTACTTGCAGCAGGTCGATACACTTGGTGCAATAGCGCGACCTCTGAGTTGTTGGATATTTTGTCCGAAGAGAGAATTCTGGAAATGCTGGACGCCACGCAGCAGCGCAATCAGTGCCATTTCAGGAAGACTGAGGAGGAAATGAAAGCCCTGGGTTACTCTTGGGACTGGAAACAAATTCGTATGAACTTTAAGATGCTCAAGGCCAAATATAACGTGGTAAGTTTCCTGATCGCAGTACAGGTGTGCGTGGATCGTGCTTGTGTGTGTGATGTCGCCATAATTAGGGACGTGCATGAACCAACAAAGTAAGGCGCATGTGCAGTGCTGCCTTATCGTGAAAGCCTAGTTGGTTACATCTGGTGTACTGGTTTCCCGATCGGAGTAGTGGTATTCGATAGCGTCCGCTGTTCATACATCAGCAGCGTTGGGAGAAACGATGGGACATTTCTCTGTGGGTATCAGCGATCCACCTTCACTATGAGAGATGCTGATAAATGTGATGTGATAGGAAAAAAATAAAATGGAGATGTTGGCCCACAAACGTGAGACCGGCTACTCCATGGCGCGTGAACTAAAAAAACAGTCTGCTGAAAAATGTTATCATTAAAATGCTGCTAAATAATATATGTGTGACGAATTGTCTTAGTTCAAATGCTCATGCCACTCCACTCTTTCGCAAGAACGCCTCCGACAGGAAGCAAGTGGCGCTGCGCCTTCGCAATGGAAGTGGTACGAAAAGATGCACACGCTGCTTGGACACCGATCATTAGTGAAGGCACGCACATATGGTGTAGACAGCCAAGATGAAAACAGCAGTGCAGGTGCAACTGCATTTTTAGACTGTATCATAACACACTTGATGGCAAACACAGCAACATGTTAAGGCCCTTGTGTAACCTTTTCCTATTCGTGTCACTTTCTTGGTTCACAGAGAAAGCACACACATTGCACATTATTTGAAGGCGCCAATTTTCATCGCGAACTCTCGTTTCCGTTTTAGCTACCGGTGACAGTGGAAGCACCAGAGAAGAATCTGACGAGTCATCTCCAGGTGTGTATTGTTCACCGAATATATGGGAAAGTGTTGGGCAGGCTTCAGCCTCGTCTTATCTTCATGTTTATTTGTAGCTGTATATATAATTCGACATACAGAAAAGGATGTATACCAATTGAAGGCCATTGCTGTCACGAATAACATAACAAAAGAGAGAAGGGGAGAGGAAGAAAGATCTATTTTTCGCAGTTTTTAGTCTTTGCGTTCATTTTGCATATTCTGGCAAGCCGATCTAAAGTAAAGGCAACAATCTGTTTCAGATGCACCACCAGTTAAGCGTCCGCACATGAACAGGGGCACCCAAGCTCTCTACAATGCCCAGAAACAGCTGCTGTCTGATGCCTACTCACAACATCTTCATTTTGCACGAGAACAAGCTGCAGTACAGTTAGAGCAGCACAGGGCAATGTTTGAGACCGAACAGCAAAGCATGCAGCTTCTGCTCACGAGCATGACACAAACGTTTATGCAGGGCACACAGGCAATGATGTCCCATGGCGATTTCGGGTGATGCACCTGGTAATCCGGGCGACAGCGCCCAGGTCCAGTGCATGCTCTACACAGGAGTCGCTTTGGGGCAGTCATCACCCGAATTTCTCGGACGTTCTACCGCTCTTCTACGAGGGTCGCTGCGCTCGCTACACATTGTGCATTCGTCGTGTTCGTGAACTTACGGCAGCGTCGTTGGCGTGGTCGCGCACTTTCACCTGATTACAAGCATAGCTTGCGAGAAGCAAGTCACATCATCCTCTTTGTCATTCGCATTATCGGTGTTAATGGACCATTTGCGTGAGATGTGGGGATGTGGGGTTTTTCCTGGGTTTTCCTCAGACGCTTTCAGACATATGTCGGCACAGTTCCCTTAGAAGTCGGCCGAGGACGCACATTCCCCCAGGGCGTCAGTCGTGACGTTGCCCACAGAAGTGGTCACAGAAGAGCTGTCTTTGGTACGGGCTTTTTCTCAGAGGATAGTTGTCCCTCAAAAATGAACAGAGAAAATCGCGCACAGAATGTGTGTCATTCTCTTCATAGGTGCTCTGCAGAGCCGGTTCCCTTCCACTGTCCCGCACAGTCCAGGATTCACTGAACACTTCGTTTCGTTGTTCGCAGAAGTTGTGGAGGGTGCACGCCGCTGCTGCAACAGTGGGGACGAATTTGTAGAAAATATCTGTGCGTTTCATAATCATTCTCCACCGGCCTTTCAACCTTCCAGAGGCTTGCTCCACCACTATTCGTGCCTCGTTCAGGTAGCAATTGAATGACTCCTGTTCCGCCGTCAAACCTGATTGCGTAGCCCTTGCGAACCTTGTTGCGTAGCCCTTGATCAGTCACGGCAACAGGGGATAAGCTGGATCACGCACCAGCATGTGAGGAACACATTTACCGTCAACTACTTTGTTGTTCTTTGGAAGAATCTCATTTCTCATTTGGTAGAGGACCGACGACTTGAATGCATTTGCGTCATGTGCACAGCCGGGCACTTTACACGAGATGCTTCTAAACCTGCAGTGTACAAAAATAGTCGGAGCACAAAATAGGTTCCAATGTCTGCACATCTACACCAGTATCTGTAGCATTCAAAATTTGAAGCAATTACTCTTGTTACTCTGCTCTAACGTTATACTTGTATTGAGCCCTTAATAAATAAGTAACCCGCCTGAAAGCAATTGCTGATATGGCCCAGTTTCAACCATGAGCAACAGGATTGAAATTACCAAATAAGAATTAGTGTATTTTACCTGCCTCTGTGGTCCACGACAGCCTGCATGTTGAAAGATGGCCAGACCTTCCTGTTTACAAAATCATGGTAGCCCTTCCTTGGGGCTTGGATTGGAATATGGGTGCCATCAATGGCAAGAAAAATTTGTGGAATGTGGCACTGGCGTTCAAAATTTGCAGATGTAGGCTCTGCCTCGTCTGCGTTCGGAAAGGAGATGTACTGAGGCATCAATTGATCTTTCAATGCCCTGCAAACCACGTAGACACACTTTTTAACCGTAGATTTGTGCACCCCAAAGATATTGGCCACAGATATTCACAGGCGCTAGCTAACTTGTACACGACAATTGCCACTCTCTTGTCCACAGGAACGGGCAGCCTGACGTAGCAATCGGAGGGCGCGACATGTGGCACTAAATTTGCGAGGAGACACACAAATGACTCGCGGGACATCCTGAAGTTTTCACGCCAATCAGCAGGCGTAAACGTCGTCCGAAGTGTACGCTCCCACCAGTCATTAGATCGCTCGTTCATCCAAATGGACCTCCCTCTGACCTCAGGCGGTGCATTGGAGCTGAGTCCTGCCTGCAACGCCCTGTAAGGTCTGCATTGGGTCACGACAAAAGGGGGGGTATATGTTTATTAAGAAAAAAGAAAGGAAAGGGAAATGGTTGAATGAAAAACACCCGCATTACCGTGTACTATAGCCTATTCCTGGACGGTCCATCCGCTTGAGAAATATTCGAAGGCTCCTTCAATACGTAGTACCGCAACGGCGCCGGTGATAATTAGCGTAGAAAATACATATGCAATCATAGAAATGGAGCCATGCGAGTAAAAGCATGAAACTGGTTGGCAAAGTAAGAGACAAAGCATCACGCCGCGAGTCACAGCCATATTTGGCGCCAGGAAACGGCGGCACGAAGAACCTCACATACGGTCTCGTTCTCCTCCTCGGAGCTCCCTCTCTCTCCCATTCCCATAGCTGGGCGAACTCACTCATCAGGGCCCTCATGAGTGCCCCTCACCCTCACCTCACGCTTTGAGGTGAGGGTGAGTGAGGGCAAGCCCGCGATCGGGCCATCCGTGAGTGCACTCATGAGGTTCTTACCCTCATGAGGTCTCCTGTGAGTGTACTCATGAGGTCTTACCCTCACGAAGTCTCCTGTGAGTGCACTCATGAGGTTTTGCCCCTCATGAGACCTCCTGTGAGTGTACTCATGAGGTCGCCATGTCTGTGTGAGTGAAGTCACTGGTGAGGCCTGAGGGAGGTGAGGTCAGTGTGAGTGCATTCAGAAATGAGGTTAAATGACACTTACGAGACGTGGGCAAATTATGAAGGCACTAGTGATATGGTTCCAGCGATTCACCTACCGGCAGGGTGCACTTTAAAGGGCTGGTGTGCACGTTTTAGCAATTTCATCTACGTCGCGCTGGGAACACAGCCAAGCGCCCTGAACTGATGGATTAGTTGGTGATATGGTTCCAGCGACCCAACTACACGCAGTGTGCACTTTAAAGGGCTGATGTGCCCGCTTTTAGGAATTTTGTCTACGTCGCGCTGGGAACAGAGCAAAGCGTCCTGAGCTGACTGATTACTTGGTGATATGGTTCCATCAACCCACCTACACGCAGTGTGCACTTTAAAGGGCTGGTCTGCCCATTTTTACCAGTTTCGTACATGTCGCGCTGGGCACATAGCAAAGCGTCTTGGCTGACTGATTACTTGGTGACGTGGTTCCAGCCACCCGGCAGGGTGCACTTTAAAGGGCTGGTGTGCACGTTTTTAGCAATTTCGTCCACGTCGAGCTGGGAACACAGCCACGTGTCCTGAGTTGACTGATGACTTGGCGATATGGTTCCAGCGACCCAACTCCAGGCATGGTGCACTTTAAAGGGCTCGTGTGCACGTTTTTAGCAATTTCATCTACGTTGCGCTGGGAACACAACAAAGCCTCCTGAGCTGACTGATTACTTGGTGATATGGTTCCAGTGACCGAACTATCGGCAGGGTGCACTTTGAAGGGCTGGTGTGCCCGTTTTTAGCAATTTCGTCTACGTCGCACTGGGAACACAGCAAAACGTCCTGAGCTGACTGATTACATGGCGATATGTTTCCAGCGACCCATCTACAGGCAGGGTGCACTTTAAAGGGCTGGTGTGCACGTTTTTACAAATTTAGTCTATGTCGCGCTGGGAACACAGCAAAGCGTCCTGAGCTGACTGATTACTTGGCGATATGGTTCCAGCGACCTAACTACAGGCAGGGTGCACTTTAAAGGACTGGTGTGCCCGTTTTTAGCAATTTCGTCTACGTCGCTCTGGGAACACAGCCACGTGTCCTGAGCTGACTAATTACTTGGTGATATGGTTCCAGCGGCAAAACTACAGGCAGGGCGCACTTTAAAGGGCTCGTGTGCACGTTTTTAGCAATTTCGTCTATATCGCGCTGGGAACACAGCAAAGCGTCCTGATTTGACTGATGACTTGGTGATATGGGTCCAGCGGCCCAACTACCGGTAGGGTGCACTTTAAAGGGCTATGCGGTACTTCTTCCGTAACATGGTAGCCCATTTCTCCTTAGTTTAAGTACATCGTACCGGCACAGTGAGTCTTATCGCGTGGTCGTCATCACATCTTTGGAAGTCGTCAATAGTACGAGGCCTTATGTGCAAAACTGCGCGTTTTACTACGAGATTATCGGATAAAAATAATTACCGTGATCGAAAAACATCCAAAACGTTGCGCAGAAACAACAACCGCATTGTTTGCAAACGGTTTGGCCGCCGATCACGGGCGCCGCCATCTTTAAGGTCACGGTTGCCTTGACGTTTGTTGTGACGTGCGACCAGGACCTGTCCTGGATGCATTGCGTTCGCCCTAGCACGCTTTCGTCTACGGAGCAATGCATTGGATGCCACCCCTGTGATTAGAGGTGTGCGCCGCCGCGCCGAAGCGCCGCCGCCGGAGGTCTGGACCTCGCCGCCGTCCCAAAACTGTCGGCGCGCCGCCGCCGATGTTGAAAAATCGGCACGGTTGTTGAATGTGCCCATTTTGAGCCGTTTTCCATAAAAAAGCTATCACATACCTAATCTCTTCATTTGTTTTTCTTGCATCGTAGGTCCCATTTGTGGCGTTTTTAGTAGTAAGAATTTCATCACCGATATGCTGTTTATTGGCGAATTCGGGTGGTCATTTCTTTTTTTGCCACATCTCGAGCAGCCATGTTCGCTTGGTCAAAATGAAGCAATCTTGCATGTTCGCGTGGCGCTCCCCGAGAGCTCGGAATTTGCCAGCTAGCACTTTTTTTGCCAGGTCACTTTTTTTGCCATGGAGTTGTAAAATAAATGCAAAGTGGGGAAATCATCGTGAAAATCTACAATTTCGAAATAAAGTAACTGCAGTTACTGATAGCGTCCTCGATAAACTGCACCAGTGCGCCCCGGTGCGACCTGGTGCGGCTTGCCGTCCTCGATAAACTGCACTGGTGCGCACTGAACGTCCTCGATTAAAGGAGCGCACCCGTTCAGTGCAGCACTGAGTTGCCCTGAACTCACACCGAGAAAATCGGCCGAGCGCCAGAGTGCAATCCCAAGAAGCATCGCGATTGCCGGAAGCACGGAGGAAGGCGGAAGCGGCAAGTAGCCAGGTGTAGCCGGGCAAGTAGCAGCAGACAGTCATCGTCAGCATGGCATTCGATCGGTGCCGCTCGCCAGGTGCCTCTCGCTACGGGTCGCGCAGCCTACGAGCCACAACGAGCACAGATCTCTAGGTAGCGCACGCTAGTATCCATCAGATCCACCAGTGCAGTGCAGTTTCATGTTCGATAATGCCTCCGCAAAGGGCACCGCCAGTGTAGAGCGCCACGCACCACTGTGGTTTCGGGGCAATCCCGGAGCAAGTTTATCGAGGACGCTATCAGAAAAGTAGCTAGTTGCAGTTATAAGCTACATTTTCGGACGAGTGACTAGTTACATTTTTGTTACTAGATACTTGTAACTAATTTACTTGCAAAGACAGAAGTTACGTGTGTCAGTCAGCTTTTTGTTGCTGTACATGAGCGGTGAATGTTGAGGTGAGCACGTCGGAATGTTACACTCAGTGCTCAAAATCAACTGGATCTGGATTGCATTTGTAAGATTGATTAATGAGGCTTATCGCACATGCGTGACGTCTGGGCAGAGGTAATTATTTCAACGGCTGAATGGCCGCGCTCTTTAGGAAGCTCGCAAGTGTTTGTTTGTCCAGCAAACGAATGATACGTCATCCTGAGCGATAGAGGACGTTTCGTCGTTCGCGTCGCTCTTTTATCCAGCCAAGTGGAAGTGCAATCGTAACAAAGGCAGGATAAATCTTTATCCTTAGAACTTCCATAAGTTAATTACCTTCGCCAATAGACTTCCTGAGCCCCTACGTCATTGCTTACGTAACGCAGTAACGCGCAAAGCATGCTGGTGGGCACCATCAGCTTTATCAGGCGACGCGTTTTTCCCGCTTCTTGCCCACCAGAACAAAACATAACCTGGAACCTGTCTTCTCGTGTCGTCACATGTTTGTGAACAGAGGGTCGTCTATATAGACGACCTGGGCCCCTACGTCATTGATTATGTAACGCCGCCGCGCAAAGCATGCTGGTGGGCACTATCAGCCTATCAGCAGACGCCTTTTTCCCGCTTCTTGCCCACCAGACCAAAATATAACCTGGTACCTGTCTTCTCGTGACGTCACATGTTTGCGAACAGAGGGTCGTCAGTACCATGGTGATAACGTTAGTAATCTCCACAGACTGTTTTCCCGTCAGTCTAGAGTCAAGACGGGCACCACGTTAAAAGCACGCCCTAGTGCATCGCCTTAAAAACGTGTGCTATATCGTACACGCGTTGCATAAGCAGTGCGAGCTGCAAGACGTCAATGTATTTCATTTATTTATAATATGAGGAACACAATTCATTCATTCAGTTGCCCTTATATTCTGTCCTCCATTTACTTTCATTCATTTATAAATTCTTTATTTCATTCATTTATAGCAGACATACAGTAAAGATAAAGCGTCATCTATGACATTGGCAGTTCAGCTCTCTTCTCTGCATAAAACAGCGGATATGCATGAAGGGACAAGAAATTCCATGGCTATGCGATGAGCCGCTTTATATTTCCATATTTTTTTTTTATATCCCTTTCTTCATTCTGTGATGGGAGTCGCAGACCATATTTACGTCCTTTGCCTGGTCATATTTCACGCCGTGGAACATGCGGTGTATAATAATAATAATAAAATAAATAAAAAAACATCGGACAGCAGACGTTCATTGCCTGTTCATTTGGTGGTTCGGAAGAGAGTAAAAGTATACGCCTGCATAAAATAGAGCCCGTCTCTATCAATGACATGGAACAGTGACAAGGGAAGCATCTGTCTGTCTGTGTTCTGGCGGAAAATGAGCATGAAAAATAACCATAATATTCGTTTTGATGGTGTTCCCATCATCCTTCGCAAGAGTGAAAGTCCTCACTTTATTTTCTTCCGAGAGATATACCGAACCAGGATTTTATTTTATTTTTAACCAGGACAATTACCATGCGTCATAATTTTGTCTACATTTTGTGGTGGTGTTACTTAAGTAGAACGATGACGAACGCATCTTCGTTATAATTAGGGCTCCTCGTTTTCGATTTTAATCGAACAGCACCGAAAAACACTACGCCGCGTAAATTTTCCCTCATTCGGTTTTAATCGAAAAACACCGAATACGGAGGGACATTCCAGGAACGATGACAGAGAGAAATTGTTGTTCATGCCCAGCAAGTTGTTGATGCAGATTAGAAAACCATACACAAATACGATGGTTGTGAAAAATGTCCGTTTACTTTTCCGTTAGCCGTAAAACGCCAACGCAGCGAACGACGCCATGTTGAATGAGCGTCGTGCGGAAATTACATTGCGATTTCCATTCGCCGAAAACTGTCGGGTAAACCATGTATACGCCGTCGAAAACCGCCGATTTCGTGAAAATCAATAAACACCGAAAAACATATGCCGAATCCGCCCCTAAATAAAAATCGAAAACGCGGAATCCTAGTTATAATTGACCAAATTGCAGCATTTTGTACAGAGATATAATTCATGCAACGATTCATTCATGGCGTACTGGCGTACTCTTTTTGGGACCTAACACTGAACGACGTCTCGCAGTATGCCAGCGTTCCGCGCGCATAAGAATTTTTTAATTTTGTATTGAATGGCCTTATTTTGCATTTGCTCTGCTTTCTTCTTGAGTGTGTCAAGTGTTCAAGTTCCGGTGCACAAAGGCCTTACACTCACTTTTCTTCGACGAGGTAAACACCGAGGTGATTAGCGGGCTGGGTCGTCAGGTCGTCATCCGCGTCATTGACCACGTCCCGTCCCGTGTTTTGTTTTCTTTTTTTTTTTTGTGCCCTATTAATCCACTTCGCGTACCCAGGCGTGATTCCCCTTGAAAGTGAATGCCTCCTTATTATCATGCCAGAAAGTCAAGGCGTTAAGAGCCCTCTTCGGAAATGCCAATGATGAGGATGGCGCCCGGAAGAAGAACGGCCTCTGTTCGAAATATCAGCGTCCTGAGGCTCTTCCTTTAACATTGTTCGCTGGATTTTCTACTTTCTTAGAAAGAAAGAATGCTTTTATACAAATGAAACCACCTCGTAGCATTATATACAGGGTCCACTTTCGTTTTCAAAGCGAACGTTACTTAAAAAACTTCCTTAACCAGCTGAAACAATCGAAAGATACAAAAGGGCGTAATTGTCCGTACATGAATTGGCTACATTTGAATTGCTTGACACGAGATTATACTGCATGAAGTTAATTGCTCCTTATTACGCAATATATTATTCAACAGTGGGTTTCCCAAGAGGCGTATTCCAATTAACGAAGTATTGGAGGAGGCAGGTTGGCCGTTGTAAACGTGAAAAGGGCAAAATTTCATCGAATTTCAGGGGACACGGCAGGACGAAGACACCTTGAAGTGGACAAGACAGTCTCAAATAGCCTTGGTAGTCTCTTTCGCGCATTTTACGGACTGCGGTAACATTTCCTTGAGTCTGAGGGAAACGACACGGACGGGAAACACGCAGCTGGGCTATACACGATTCTTAACAAGTACATCAGCTCGCTTGTGCCCTTTTGTTTTGTTGCGCGTATTCTATGTCCTTTTCATGGTAGCTAATGCGTATTCACATACACACATTGGCTTGACATAACAGGAGAAAACAAAATTTAATATGACGTTTCAATGCCTGTCGAAAAGCCGGCCTGTCGGGCATTGGTGATGATGCCCGAATAGGTATCGACACGTCATATTAAGTTTTGTTTTCGCCTATTACGTGAAGCCAGTGTGTGTATGTGAATACCGATGACGTCCCCTGGTCTATCTTCAATGGTAGCTAATGTTTGGACGAGCGGGACATCACGGTAAGTGGCCTTCATGAAAGATTTTCACGCATTAACTGGTCCGCACTATTGCGTTTCAATACGTCCGTTCGTCAGCGTCTCTGTGTGACGGACGCATGGGATTCCAATTCACGTCCGCACTTTTGCGACGCTGCTTTACGAGAAATGGCTTACAGCCGACTACGTTAAGTGAACATTGCGTAGTAAACGCGTATAAACATTGCTTCCAGCACCGTGTGTCGGGGATTTCTGGCGCACGTCAAAAGGATTCCAGGGCGTCGAAATTATCCGCAGTCCTACGCTGCGGCACGTGCAGCATGTCGCCACACAAACGTGCTGACTCACCTTACGTGATAATCTGCTCCAAATTCAATAGCATCTTCGATAAAACTACACCGGGGGTGCCCTGAAACCAGCAGAGTGCGGAGTGCTTCACTCCGGTGGCACCCAGAGCAAGGGCAATATCGAAGGATAAACGTGTAGGCTATGGCGGTGCCCGTAGCGAGAGGTACATGTTGGGACAAAAGTTTACGGAACACGCGAGCGGCGTATTTTTTCTTCGGTGCGACACCCTAGTGGCTGCGGAAGCGGGTGAGTTCACTGCTTCGGAGGGGTGGAAGCATGCGCTGTTAGCGACACACAGTGGGCACTCACACACTGCACTCTTTGGCGCTCCTGCCCCGCCCCGCGATGCCCTGGCGACAATAGCCGCACGTCATTCTGACGTCTGATACGTCGCGCACGATCAACCATTCAAAATGGGGAACACTTATACACTGATTTTGTTGTAATATCGGCAAGGGAGGCCAATTCTAAACATATTTCCACTTGTCAATCTTAAGGTAGCCAGATCAAACGGTACCAAAAGCCCCCAATGTTCCATTTCATGTGCGCACTATTTTTCAGTGCTGTATTCCACCGCGAGGCCACCGCGATGCTCCCGTGAGCTGCAGCTTGCCTCAGTGGGGCCCGTCATTGGCTAGGAGAGCGAAATCTCCTCCACCTCCAGCGTCAGGAATTCGGTGTTGCTACATGTTGGAACGTTGTGACGTGACCACCCCGGTCCAATGATGAAGCAGAGACTCACGCGGGGGGGGGGGGGGATTTATTGACAAAAAGAAAAAAAGAAAGGGGAGGTTCACGTTTCATGAGTCAGAACATGGAAAAATTCCTAACTACAACAGGACTCACGTGGATTATGCTCTTTGAATGGCATTGTTTCGTGGTAAAGACGCTCGCTAGAAGTAACTGAATTTCATATTTAGATATCACGAGCCACGTTCTGTCATGGAGCGTAATAATTGGAGAATGTTCGTCGAGCTGTTTAGTGCCCCTTTAACGTCTCCACGACAGCGAGCATGCTTCGCATGGCGCGCATGCGCACACAACGAAGATCGCGTGATTCCAAAGATTTCTGCGAGCGCCACCCACTGAGCGGCGGGATGCCGTTCATCCCCTGTACGTTCACGGGTGACCTTCGCCGTACTTTTCAGATAGCGCGAAGCGCGTCCACCCCCTGTACGTTCACGTGGACCTTTCCCGTACTAGTGAAGAGATATTCAACAGGGATGTCCACAGCTGATCCCAGAACCCAGTGGTGACAAAAACCAGCCATTGTTGTAACTACCCTCAAGCGGGTGCGCTTCGCAAAACTGCCAGCTTGTCCTGGTCACACGTCATAGGAAACGTCACTTCGAGGTCATGTGACTTTGTTTACATATCGTTTTAGCGCTTGCCGACATATGCCGATCGGCATAAAGCCGAGAGTTGAACGTATCATACGATGCTTCTTCCTCGACATGATAGCCCATTTCTCCTCAGTTTAAGTAAATCGCATCGGCTCCAGTGTGTCATAATGCAGGGTCGTCATTCCATCTTTGGAAGTGGTCAACAGTGCGAGGCTTCATGTACATAACTGCACGTTTAATGCGACATTATCGCATGAAAATAATTACCGAGGTCGAAAGACGCCTGAAACGGTGCACTGAAACAGTAAAGGCTTTGCTTACAAGCGATTTGCAGCCGCGTTGACGCTTGCTGTGACGCGCGACCAGGACCCGTCCAGAATGCATTGCGTTCGCCCAGCACGCTTTCGTCTATGGAGCAATACATTGGATGCCACCCCTGTGTCCGAGAACGGCGAAGACGTTTGGCTCAAGTATGGACGTTCGTGATTCATTCGTGGTTGTGTGGGAAGCGCTTAACTCTGGTGCTACGTTTTATTCATCTATGCTTGTCTCGACTGTTCAATCCATCGTCCAGACTGCATGAGCAGCGCTTTCACTTGTGGAGCAACTTTTCCAACTAAATTGGACTATACACGTGCTTCAGCTCGGCTACCTACTGGATCTTTTCGAACTTCACACGCTATTGAGCATGAGCGAGAAGTTTCCCCAGAATCTGCAAGCAAGAAGAAGTGTCGCATTATGATCAAATTTATCTTCTACAGATTTCTCCCTTTCCTCTAACACACAAACTCTTCTCCTTTAACTTGGTGAACGGTCTAGACCTATCGATAATCGATTTTCCCTTAAACTAACCAATTCCGAAACCGGAAGATTAAAAAAAAAAAAAGATATGTTGAAGCCGTAGAAAGCGTGCTCGAGACAATTTTCTGCTTTAGAAAAGGTCTTTTCCTTGCATCACTAGCGAAAGAGGCACAAAGTACACATTTCACGCAAAAATATCCTATTTTCAGAACAGACTACATTTCGTAGTCGGCAGTGACGCTGGAAATAATGGCGATGCACAACGTCCGCTGTCATATCGTGTCCAGAAAGGGTGGGATATCGCCTGTATTAGTATCTCTTCACGGACATCAATTACGTGGTGCGAGATTGCGGCGTTATTCGTGGCTGTGGTCGAAACGCCGCGCGTTGTGCGCTATACTGGCAGCAAGCGTCGCAGACGCCCAGATAGGGCTCAATGGCTGAGCGTCTCATTTGCATAGTTTTAGTGTCCAGGAAAGGAAGCTTCATATGCATGCTAACGAAGTGAGGGACTCGCTTCCTCATTACTGCTCGCTGCACAAACAAGAGAAAGTAACACATGAAGTGCGGAACATTGAAGACGTTAAGAAAAAGTTTCCTCAAATAAGTCACGTTATCGTCCTCGGAGGTTCCTTATCCCTCGTGTCTTATACTCTTTCGTTTCGTGTTTGCAATATGGATATATTTATTGAAACAGAGAAGAAAAAAAACGATGAAAGGTCGACCAAACTGTATGTCGGCTTGCTATTCCGCATTATGGGATTAGAAATGTACAGCATGGTTTTCTGCACGGACAACTCATCCGATATGTGCTGTCAAGCTGAAGTACGACCATTATCTTCACCATCCCCATTACAACGAAATCACACGGAGAAATGCTGTCTTGCGGACCCTGCTTGTGCTTCTTTTCTCTCTCTCTCTTTTTTATGCCTCTTGGTCATCTTGAGGTTGATTTTTCTACTGAATTTTCTACCCTCGAGTTCTGGAGTAGCCTGACCCCACTTTGTCGGGTTTCACATCTCCATATTTTTATTTCTCAATCAATCAATCAAACACTATCTAGTTCCTGTAGCTAAAGAGTGTCGTTAATGTGATCATAACATTTAAACAATTTCCCCATAACAGAAATGCTGTAAGCAGGGAAAGGCAACAGAAACGGATACCACACGCTCAGAATACCTGAAACAGAAACAGAAATGTATTTATGGTAATAATTCGGGTACTGCAGGACCCCAATTATTACAATCCTTTACCGTATCACTTAGATAAATTGATTAAATAAAGCCGAATGAAGCGATCTAAAATTAACCGAGGAACTAAAACTAAAATGAACTGTCAAACTGGAGCATATATAAGTAAATATAGTATATAGTATATAGAAGGAGCATAGTTCTTGTACGCTTATGATAACTTGCAAGTTGTAAGCGGGAGTAACGTTCGTGAAAACGTTCTTCATATCAGCTGAAACCCCGTATGTATATTTTTGAATAAATCTTGTCTGTTGTGAGCACTCGTACAGTCATTGCTGGGGCGGAGGAGGCCCGCTTGCAGTTCTTCGCTACGGGGACACGTGTTGGCAGTACCTCCGCCCTCTAGCTCACCATCGGTGGCACCCGCTAGTCATGAGGCTCCCTCAACGCAAGCACTGCAGCGTACATCCATGTGTCTCTCAACTGAAGACTTGTGTACCTGACTTTGTGGTCACACCCACAGCTCCCAGCGTTCCTCCATAGACATTTCCGGCATCTCCCTGTTGGTGCCTGGGCTAACAAGGAAGAAAGGCGACGTTGCAGCATCCGTGACGAAGCAGGTCGCTGTAGATACGATGAGCTCGTGTTATGCGACATCCACAGCATTATTCGCGGACGGCTCAACCACGAGGGGAAGTTCGTCCTCCGCCTTTGTCATTCCCTCCGAGTCAGTTTCAGATGGCCATCATCTCTCACATAAAACACCGTCAACATGCGCTGAGCTTTATGCTATTCTTTTCGCCCTGCGGAAAATTACGGACAGCCCCTTTCGCTACTGGGTCGTTCGGAGTCTGTGGTCCACGCAGAGCCGACGTCGCTGCTGCACTTACCGAATCCCTCCGCGGATGTCCCGGCCTCTCGAAGCTTTGCTTCACAGACTCCGACTCAATGTCCAATTGGCCAACGCATTTCTGTTCAAGGTATGCACCCAACCTTCGTCGTTGTGTTCAACGTGTGGTGTGCGTGAAGATTCGGAACATATTCTTCTCGAATGCGCGCGCTTTGGCACTGCACGTTTGCTACTTCAGAGATCCCTGGACCTTTCCTTTCTTTTTTCTTAATAAACATATACCCCCCCTCCCGGACCGTATTGATAGCTGACCCTTTGACGTCGTGAAAGTGCTGGGCGAATGGCCTGCGATTCACCGTCAATGTGCACAGCACTGACACATCACCTTCATTAAGGGCATAGCAGAGCTCTCGTCTTTTCAGATGTTTTCTTTTCTTCTTTTTTCTCTACTAGACCTGGAGTAGCTTGTCCCGCGGTGAGCGTGCTCACATCTCCATTTTTTTTTCTCCTACCATCATAATCATCAACGAAGAAGATCAGTTTAGTACACTTCCGACGGGGAACTACCGCACCCGTAAAACAGATGCTGCTGGTGGTGGCGATTTCGACTTGTCGTTGTTGGCCTCACTCGTGTGTTGTCTCAATCACACGCGCCTTACTGAGACGAATCATTACCCAGAATGACATCCATGCCTCCCCTGTTTTGCCGAAAACGTGACATTTAATGCAGTTGCGTTAATCACAAAAAGGCATACGCCCAGCGCTTCAGCGTGCTAGGCGATGAAATACTCTTTTAAGAGTCTAGCCTGAGCATAACTTTGTTGTCGAGCTCTTCCGAAAAAGCTGTTCGCTGTAGCATTTAAAACACTATATCCACGCATAATTTTTTGGCACGCTGGGGAACTAGATGAATATTCATGAGGCAGCACAATGATCCCCCGCGTAAACAGACGCACAGGATGTCTTAATTGCACATCGTCGCTGTGCACGCAGACGCGAGCTGACACTGATCACTGGACGTCATTTCTTTGCGCAAGCACTGCCTGTGTGCCTTCAAGGACACACTACTTGAATAATAACACCACCATATGCTTTACATATTCGGACATTCACGTATGCGAGTCATACCCATATTTGAGGAAAAGGCCCAAAACTGAGGAAGTAACAAAAAGATACTTGTGCCCTTACGGGACACTAAGTGGAAAAAAATTTCTTCCCGCGGAAGTGTTACCTCGGTACCAACGTTACCTTGACAGCAACACATAAGGAACGGGATTCATCCGTTGCTTCGTTCGTGATTTATGAGTCAAAGAAACCGCAATTCCTTCTCCCCTTCTCAACAATCCAGAGAGGCCTTAAAGGATCTCCCGACAAATTGTTTGAAGATACCGATGAGATTCCGCTCCGCGTTGTCGGCCGTCTTGAGAAGAAGAGAGAGGGAAAGCCTAAAAAAATGATATTTCATAAATCAGGAATCAATAGATTCTCTCGTGTTCATGTCAAGGTAACGTTATCTTCACTTCCGCGAGGAGAAATTTTTGCACTTTAGTGCCCTTTTAACTATTTATTTCACTAAATAGTTAAAACGGCATTATTGCACTGTCTGACATGTCACAAGAAAACACTGCAAACTGCCGTGACCTCCTGCTATAGTTTCTCTGAGTTCTAAGTTCGACTAGTGAACCGTTTGAGACATGAATCAAAGTAACTGAGTTGAAGCCAGCACAGAAAAACATATCAGCTGCAGGTTGAATGAATAGTGCACTTGACCGCCATTCAAGACGTCCTGCCTCTGTCTGCCTTTCTTCGACGAGTGACTTATTTCTATATGTCTATTTGACTCATGTGATGATAGCGAGATGTGAGCAGACGACGGGACTTGTCGTCGAAATTATACAAGCAAGTTTTACGACGTGCGCCCACAGCGTCGCAGCGAAAACAGCGAAGCTTTTCGAGACTAACGACAACGTGCACTCCTTCAAGACCTGTCGTCTTATTTACTGTGTTGACACTCGATTTGGGTGTGCAGTTATTATGGAACGCATGATGGACATAACAAATGAACAGAAAAACACTACGCATTCCGATGGGCCATTTTGGAAAACGTCAGGAATGACGGTCTCGAAAAAATCTTTCTCCACAATCGGGAAGAGACATTCTTTGACCTGGGGATACATCCGGTCCATCATCCATCGATTGCGTTCCTTAGCGAGACACTGCTTTCCTTCTCCGGAAAGGAATGCATCTATCACGGAAGCAATAATGGAATAGTTGATCGTGTTCAATGACAGGTGCGACCTTCTTACGTTATATGCTTTCTTTCCCCTGGATGGGGCGAAACGGATAAAGAAAACAATTACCCTTTCGACAAACTCCACATGTCAGACCACATTTGAGAGTTCTTAGCGCGTGGCACCTCGAACACAGTCATCCTTCGTCATTTTCCGAAGGGACAACATCCTGTTATTATTGCTGTCCAGATTGAACCATTCAAGCTCTCACCCAGTAAACACAAACCGCACGCACCCGAGAGTGCTGGACTGCATATACTGCACAGAGAGGACAACCCCGAGCCTTTAGCATTAATGTTTTGGTCCTTAGTATCGAAAATGGGGCTCTGCATTTGATAGGTTGCCCTGTAGCTCATTCATCAGGCCTTTGTTTTCCATTCTGTCGCTGCTTTCTTTGGTGTGTAGGACTTTAGAGAAAAGACTTTCTCACGGGGGACAATGTGCGTTTGTTCTCGCAGCTACTGCGCTGCTAAAGGGCCGGGTCCCTATTGTACGGAAGTGTGCGAAGTTCTTGTATAACTACCGAAGTGTATAGTGGGTGCACTGTGGGTAGAAGTAGGCTGAACCCGAGTTATGAAGATTTACAAAGCGCGCGAGATGAAAGATGGAACCAAAATTTGGGACTCTGAAATACGATGGTTTTGTGCCTCAGGGTTTAAGAGATGAGGCACTGATATCTCGTTACCGTCCCTGGTTTCCCTGCGCGGTTTGCTTGGAAGTGGCCGAAAGGGGAAAGATTCGATGCGCAGCAGTTTTCTCCTTTCCTTGTGTTTCCATTTACGTATCATTTTTACAAGTAACGCTGAGATAGAGTTTAATGATAATAATAATACATTAAGTTTTACTCAGCTGACCATTGGTAACCGTTACGTCTGGGGAGTGGTCCACCTCTGAAGAAGGTAACTATTACAAGGAACAAACAGTAACATAAGATAATATTATGAATAGAACGCACGTATATCGCACTAGCTGTTAAATATCTGAACAAGAATATATTATGGGATAACATCAGGTTGAAAAGGTAACATGTAACAAACTAAGAAGTGAGGGCACTACTAGCAGTGTTGAAAAATTTACTGCTTTCTTTCACATCGTGGACAATATGGACAAATGTCTGACGTTGTTACATTCCACGAGTGGAGACGATCACGAGTAGGCTGGATTCCCCAGGCAAAGCTCCACATGACGTCTCGTAGAAATCCAGGCAGAGAGGCGCGTACAGTTGCCCACGATATGTTTGCCGCATGCTCCATTCGTCTTCGCACACCGTCACATGTTGTGACAGTGTCCTGTAGCACCTTCTTTGCCATAGAAGAGGCTGAAGCAGATGCCAAGCTGCGGACGGGGACAATGGACGACAGTTTTTGGAGATATGCGCGAACGGCTGCATGGAAATGCTGAGGTACCACTGCTGCTGGCGGGTCAACGGCCATGTGCAGGAATTCACTCAGAAACGGCGCCATCCAGTAGGTTAACAATACCTTAGAAGGGGTGCCATCGACGCTAAAGAGACTTCGCAAGGTCGTACTCAGGGCGATTCCACGGTTCATAAGACCGAAGTCTGGCAAATTCACGCCGCCAGCAGATTCGCCAAATGACAACACTGCACGTGCTATAGGCCCTCTTCGTTTCTTCCAAAAGAAAGAAAGAAAACATGAATGAATCCGGACCACAACGGCTTGTGGGGCTATTGAGATGTGGCTCAGATGCCACAAACGGCCTGATAAAATACACCGGAGAAGGTACGCTCGCTCTCTGTAAGAAACTTCGTAGGGCGAGGCAGCTTCACATTTTGCTCGTAGCTCTTCAAGCGCCCTTGTCCAATTGTCAGCCGTAGGCCCGCGATTGTCAAACACAACACCGAGTATCTTCAGCGTCGTCCTAAGTATGTATCCCTATCGTTCCTAAGGACGTAAAGAAGAATCTCGCTGTTGACAGCGCCGCAGCTGACATAACAGTTTTGTACTAATGTCATTACTTTGCTTGTAATGTTTCTTGTGTGGTAACTCTTCAAGTAATGCATTACATTCTGGCTGTAGTAATGATTTCCCTAAATTAAATGTAATTTACCCATCTGTGCTTGGAAGCAGCGCAACCAAGTCCTTTTCACAGTTCGCCCACCGGGAACGTTCCGTGAATTCAATGCTGAGTTGCACGAGCATGTCAACGTGGATTTGGGACAATATTATGGTTACATTACCCGTGTTCACCGCTGGATTCCTTTGTTTCTTCCAATGCGAACACCAATTCATGTGTACAGACATGTACAAAATACTGCGCGAAACTATTTAAAATAAGATACTAAATACCCCGCGTAAAAAGGATTTAAAATAGAGCACAAAATACTCAAAAGAAAGGAATTTGAGTAATGTACTAAACACTCTAAGAAGTATTTTGATTGTATCTCATTACGGCCGAAGTCTCATTACGGCCGATGTCTCAATACGGCCGAAAGTCTCAATACGGCCGATAATCCTTTAATCCCCAAGTGTCTCATTACGGCCAAAGTCTCAATACGGCCGAAGGCAGTCTCATTACGGCCGAAGATGTCTCATAACGGCCAAATGTCAAAATGTGTGTTGTAACCTGCATTGATATGCAATGTCGAAGCCAGGTATGGATATATATTCAGCAGGGTATAAGCCATGCACTGTGCCCTTAGGGCCCTTATCATATTTATATACACATATTGCGAGACAAACGGTATGTTATCATACCACAGCACAATGCAACATATTGTGTAATGTGTACTCCCACAAGGTAGTGTAGGCTGTGAAGCAGGCTACTATGTGGAGTTAGCTACTTGTAGAGAGCTAGATGAATATTGGCTTTGTTGTGACGCTTCTGGAGACATCCTACAGTCATTGGCCATGACAGAGCACCTATCTCAGTCGATGTCAGTTTATTTCCATTCGCCTTACAATGATACAATTCTTGCTTCTGGAATGAGTAAACCTGCAAGAAGCGATGAGCAACCATGAATAGGCTAGAATATTAAAAAAAACAAAAAAACAAGCATTTGTCTCTACATGGCTCGTTTTAATGTGCACAAGCTGCACACGTGTTGATACGTGTCTGCTATTTCATACAAGGTTAACATAAATATTCATTTAGACAAAAGAATGACAAGCCTTAAAAATGTGACTTCCAGGTAAACACAGAGCATGACCATGATATGAATATAGGTTCAGTAGTTCATTCCCTTAATGGAAACATGTGAATATCAAATAGTAATACATTACAATTCATGAAATGATGCATGCATAACTTTCCATTTCTGGTTTCTTTTTTATAAAAGTAGTGCACGAATTAACATTCGTGCACTACTACAAAATTTCTCACTTCACAACAGAACCTTATGATGATCTTAACAGCTCACCTCTTCGCCAGGACTCCCTGGGCAGCAACATCCTATTAGCCATGTTGTTGTTTTTCTTTTTCGGAATCCTTCGTGCAGCCACATACCATGCCTGGAATGGAAAACCAGCTATAAATAACAGTGTATTTGAATGACTTCCTCTATTTATTCTAATCAGATATGCTTTGTGCCTACTATGGTGCGCGAAGGCACATAAGTACAACATTTGCAGACGTTCGACGTAAGCAGTTCTTGGAGATCAATTCAAGTACGCCGACTTGCGCTTTTATTTTTGAAGAAATACGACGACAAATTTTAACAAATGAAATATGGCTCACAATGATACGAGTAAATGCTGCTGTACGGTGATGCATTATCGGTATCTTATCGTCTTCGAATAAATTTGTTGTTCCTAAACGCGCAACCAACTAGAAACAACGCAAACCTACGAACAGATACCGAGTTACATCTATTACAGGCACTTCGGCTGTTTTGATTCATTTAAATTACTCGTATGAGAATCCAACTATGTGTGGACAGCACACTACTAATCCAGACAATCTACGAAAGCATTACTCACCAGAATTCCTGCTTGACTTGGTCAACACTGCGCGATATACGTTGGAGCTGTGGCGATTTATTCAACTCGACTTTTACCGGAACAACAGGCGCTGCTCGCAAGACAACGACGGAAAATAGAGAGCCGCTATAAAGTCCGCTAATTTGCACATTACAGCACTATAAAGCGATATATGAACACATCGTAAACAGCAACCACTCGCTCACACCAACGCGTTGCTCACACACAAGAAACGAGGTACCCAACGTTGCTAGACACCATCCGAACTCCGAAGTGAGAGTAGCAAAACAACAAGATATCAAAACACGAAAGGAAGAGTATTGATCCCCCCTCCTTCTATAGCATGCAAAACGTGATTTGCGCTGAGATGAACATATATGTTCATGACGCGAGTAATTTTCACTTTTCACTGATCCAAAGGAGGTCACGTGGGATTGCTCGACGCTTGCGAAATCAACAATGAAAATGGCGAAACGAAACTTGTGAATCGTGCATTTGCTCTTCATGGTAGCTGCCAAAAAATCGAATCAAACTTATGGGACACTGGATTACAGGTATGTTGGCATCTTTTTCATTCCTGCATATCATTACACTATACGTGAATACATGGTGTCATGTCATGGGTGTCATGTCTCACGATGCTGGGGAAGTAGTTGCAAGGGGAAGTGTGCATGGTTCTAGACTTTTAATTTTTGATCGCGTAATCGAAATATCGGCACCTCTCGCATTGTGACTTGCATGTGACCAACCAAGTGCTGTTCTCTTACTAGCGCTTCCTACAAACGACAAAACGAAACATGTGGGAATGTATATTTTTGATTACTCATATGTAACAAGAAAATGTATCGTTTTCAGGTTGCTGCCACTACTCCATGTGCCCGCAATTGTCTTGCGTGTATGATTACACTAACGGCGTCGCCCACCACGGTGGAAGTGTTTTGCGTACACGCGTTTCAGCATGAAGCCTGCAGGTAACATCTGATGTTTACCCTTCGGATATTCTGAATTTACATATTGTAGCTTAGAGGAATTCCGAATGCCCAGAGTGACACACACTTTTAACATTGTGACATCAGTGCAGTGGCATAAGCTCTAATGTAGTGCCCCACGAAAATGAACAAGGGGTAGTGGTTTATCCAGAATCCCAAGCACGAGAAGGGTGTTGGAAAAAATTGTTGGAATAGTTACGTCATTACAGCTTAACATATCATTACAGACGTATCTGAAGCTGAAATCGCAAGGGCACCCCCTGTAGGGGGTGCACAGGCAAAAAAGTTAGGGGGGGTCTGGATAAAGCACTGACGAGGGGGACTCCTCCACCCCATGTCAAGCCTCATAAAACACCTCCTGAAATAGTTTCCTGGCTATGCAGCTGCATTATTATGACGTAATTGTCATTGTTGTCCATAATTCTTGAATATGTTTCGAATATATGAAAAAAAAAGTCTGCTTGACAGCATATGTCTTATAGTCATCATCAAACAAGAGCATATGTCATTTTGTTCAGTGGCTTATGTACTTTTTTGTAAATTTCAGGTGGACGTAAATTGTAGAAGGCAGCTAGTGGGGGAGAAGATCATGGTCATAGGTCATGTGACTCCTGGAGCTCCCAGTGGGCTCCCTTGTGGAGTACTTTTCAGAACACACACACACACAGTTTGCTCACAGAACCAACGAGTAGGATGTTGCTTGAATACTGAGAGAAAATGGCGTAACACATACAAATATCGTGTGACACATATGACAATAAAAACATTTTTCACGAGGGATGCATGAAACACTGTCGCAATATTGTGTGCATGAACCATTGTGTGTGACACAAGCCGTGGGGGCACACTGCCTCGGACACATTTTGGGAAGCATAAAACACAGTATATACAGAGCTACTATGGTGGATGCTTCTTTTTTCTTTTTGGCCGTTATGAGACATCTTCGGCCGTAATGATACTACCTTCGGCCGTATTGAGACTTTGGCCGTAACGAGACACTTGGGGATTAAAGGATTTTCGGCCGTAATGAGACTTTCGGCCGTAATGAGACTTCGGCCGTAATGAGACTCGGGCCGTAATGAGATGTTACCAGTATTTTAGGTACTCTTTAAAGTACTTTAGTATTAGCTGTAAGTGAAACAGGTATTCTAAACGTGGCCGTACAAATGAAAGGAATAGACTTCACCCGCCATATTTAAGCATATCTTTTATTTGCAATGTCTTGGTGTCAACTGTCAAGTAATATTTAGTGAACTCATGTAAACTTTGGTGATATGTGCTGACCCAAAACTTCGCAATCCCTCCTATATGTCAGCTCGGGTCTCTTAACTTCTGGCACGTGTTTATTGCTTTGGTGACCACGGAAATAAATGTCGGGATTCTCTTGCCCCCTGGGGATTCACCTGACAATATGAATAGGAAACGTTTTCTGATGAAGGGGTGGCCTATTGACAAGGAAGGCAAAGCGGGGGACCAGCCAATTGTATAGGAGGATAAATGACAGGTGCGCGAATTCCCCAAAAAGAAAGAAGAAAGGGCGAAAGTTCCAGTGAGCTGAAAATCTGGACACGGCGGGGAAGTGTTCCGGAAAGGAGAGTATCTGTCAAAAGTTTGAAAGAAAGTGTGCATAAATGTCAAAATTCTCGTGCATCAAATACATGATGTTGAATTCGGGACGCCGTCATGGGAAACACGGCTCGGAAAGACAGATAACGGCGTAAACAATATTTCATCACGTGCTAGAAACCTACGTTCCCACAACCTCGGGGCGTCAGCCCGTCCGTTCCGCACGCGAAGGAACAAGCAGCACAGCAGGCTCAGTCAAACAACATACAAGGTTTATTTTACCTTTCACAAGATATGGTATCCACGGAACCCAACAACAAAAACAGCCCTTCAGGAGCGTTGCGCTCCCTTTTAAACCTTCGTCCCGGTTACGACGCCCTCTGACAACCGGTATGCCGCTCTGAAGCTCATTCTGCCGTAGGGAAGTGGCAGCGGTGCCACAAACCGAACATTGGATCTATACAGCACCAACTGATTTGTATACGCCGCCCGTATAACCATGTTTACCGGTGTACGCAACGTACTGTATATTGCAATTAAGATTGAGCCAACGTTCAAACTTCTACTAAAACTTAGGCATACTTTTGAAAATCACATAATTCTGAACTGGCACTCGAATTGTGCACTGTATTACCTTGTATTTCCGCCACCTACTCCTGTTACAGCCCCACCTTGAGCTAACAGTATGTTTGAAATAAAAAAATAAAAAATAAAGAAATGGGAAGTTCTGAAAAAAAAAAAAAGGCTTGTTCCCAAAATTCACGGAACACTAGTTGCACTGATGCACTGCAACCTGCATTTGCAAATGTGAGCATCTTAGCTAGCTTGACTCTTAGATCTTATCTAGTTGCTCTAATAAAACTCACGCTGCTCTTGTGTTCCTGTTCCGTGAAGTGGGGCATTGTACTCAAGCTCTTCTTGAAAGTGGCTATAGTCCTGGAACAGTGAACAACACAACACATTTATTTTCTTTTGTGGGGAGTCCCATTCACTTTTGTCACATATTTAAGAACTTGATTGCTGGGGCCCTGAGGCGGGTTGTAGTGGCCGAGACGCACACTCTCAAAGTGCTGCACTCCAAGTGCTTCCGCTTTAACCTACTAGGGAAGCTTGAGTTAGCATTCATTATACCACCATATGTGCGTTTCCTTTTCTTTCTTTCTTTTTTTTTTTCTTATGTGACAAGTTTATCACGACCTATGTACGCTCTTCCCGCTCTGTTTATAACTTGATCGTGCACGGCCAGCCGAGTACACCAGTTTCGCTCTACTCGGAGCTCGTCAGCCCGGTGCAGGTAGGTAACACGATCTTGGGTCGGCGCTAACAGTGTGTCTCGGCGAGACATCAATGTTCCACGGTGACGGTGCTACCTGTAGAGGCCGCAATGCAAGCCAGCAAGTACATATACAAAAGAAAAAAAAGCCGAAGCTCTGTGGGTGCACGTTGAGCGTATGTTTATGATTTGATCGTGCACTCCCAGCCGGGGACAGCTGTTTCGCTCTTCCTGGAGCTCGTCGCGAGATTGTGTCACCTTACGCCGGGCTGACGAGCTCCAAGTAGAGCGAAACAGCTGTCCTCGGCTGGTAGTACACGATCAAATTATAAACATATGCTCAACGTGCAGCCACAGAGCTTCGGCTATTTTTCTTGACGATTTTCTTTTGACGAGGCGGTACCTTCAGCTTCAAATAGCTTCCACAGGGTGCTAGCGTTACTGTACACTTGACTAGCTTCATACCTGCTTCAACAAAGATGTCACGCGATTCACGGTACACTCTTAATTTTTTTACACCCTTTAGGGTGTAATAAGGGTGTAATCCCAAAGTACGATAACTCACTCCCTTTAGGGTGTAATATAACACCCTTTTCAACCGCCTACAACCTCAAAAAAGGGTGTAATTTGATACTTCAAAAACACCCTTTAGGGTGTAATCCAAAAGTGCTATAACTCACTCCCTTTAGGGTGTAATTTAACACCCCTGGTAATATTACACCCTTCAAAAAGGTGTTGTCAAGTAATACATGTGCTACTTGAGAGATAGATGCTATAGTTCTCACAAATGCCAGCAGCCAGAAACTGTGAATCTATGTATATGTACGCAGTCCAATAAATGAGGAGTTGAATTACTCATACATAATTCAGTATATCAAAGTGTGCCAAAGCTTAATGTGCCCTCAAGGAGCAGCGAAAGAGCGAGCAAGGAGAAGCGGCTTTTTCGCTTCACAGGTTTTCTTGAATGCTCTGAAAAAAAAAGTCATATTCAGCTGGACATGTACTGCTGGCGACATACTGTCTGTCATTTGGGTTTCATGGTTTCGCTGCTTGCTGCGGCATGCTGCAGGCAGTGAGTAATAAACTGGCACAGCAGATTTTTTCCGACCTGCCTGCTGCTTACTACTTGCAACGACTCCTCACAGAAGCTGCAGAATGCTGTGAAAGCCCGAAACCCAAACTTCAGACAAGTACGTCCCAAATAGGTACAATGTACATTCTAAACCCATTGACGGATAGGTGCCGCCTGATCAACTGGTACATTTCACAAAAAGTGCACCAGATGACTTCAAGAGGAAGCCTGCGAAAGCTGTAGGTGCCCTGTGCCCCCTGAGACAACTGGTACGACATCGCTGCTGACGTCGGGAGCCACAGTGTACCGGCCGTAATGAAGGAATACTTGTACCAACTAATACGCGAGACACATTATGCCCTTCAAGTTCTCTAACAGAAAATGATCTCCAGGCTTCGGGGAAAAAAGAAAAAAGAAGAAGAAAATAGGGAAAAAAATCCACCAAGGACATTGAACTTGAAACACCAAATTTTATTGGCGTGCACATACCTTTAAATTTCATCCAGTACATCATCGTTGGCTGAATGGAAAGCATACACAGTTCACTAATCCCAACACACACATATGAAGCACACGTTGCATGGACACAACCCCTCCGATGCACCAGGCTGGCACTGCAAAGCTCAACCAAGGCCATCCTTAGTGACGAACACGACAGTTCCCCAAACGAAATGGCCGACGAATAATTGTCCGAGCATGTGGCACCAGACCCCTCTTGGATGTGAGAAGCAGTTGCAGTTTTGCACGCATATGCGTGACCGTTGACACAGGACACTACCTGTAAAGAAACCGAAGTGAACATCACGCTGGTATTGTTCAAACGTTAATGCTAGAATATTACAGCTTTTTGTAACTCACGTCCTTGCAGTCGATACAGTCCCACGTTCACCTGTAACGAAAGAATACAATTAGCCTCTCTTGTAATATAAATCGTCGCTTCACCGATCCACTCCTGCCGCCATTTGCAATGTGTCCATCGTCTGCAACAGAACGATTGTTAAACACAAGTAAAACGCAGGCGTCGTACGTTACATCACAGCCAGGTTGACTTACCTTAAGCAAATATTAAACTTGTAATTAGAAAGCAAGGTTGTCGTCCTTTCAAAGGCGAGGTTGCAGCGCACATAACAGGCACGAACGCAGCGACGAATGCACTGCGGTAGAATACGCGGTGCCACGTCACTCCTCACGGGCGGAGCGCGGAACAACGTAGTACGCTCCAGCGAAGGCACACATATTCAGCCGGCACACGGATTATTCGACAAGCACACGAGTATACGGCTCAGGAGGCACACATATTATTCAGCGGGGCACACATATTTGTCGATAGGGATCGTTGAACTTGCTATTTGATAGCTGCTACGGCTGCTTCCAGACGGTTACGGCTGTGTACCGGCTGTACTTTCTGAGGGAACTTTTTTAACCGGCACATGTTCGTCACAGGATTTAGAGTATAGACTCAACATTTCTGCTGAGGTGCCCTATTGTATGCATCTGTAGGTAACATGAAGCATATCATTGTGCTTTCAAAAGAAATACAGTTCATGTAAAAGCTCTATGCCCGGTACACCCATTTTACGCCTCTTTTACACCCGAGCTCAGTGGACGTTGTAAATAAGGTGTTACGTTATTACTACACCCATTTAACACCCCTCATCCCAGCATGTTTCTTCGAGCTGGTGTAATTTGGGAGTAAAAATTAGTTTACACCCCAGTTACACCCGGATTACACCCTAAAGGGTGTTATAAATTTAAGAGTGTAGAGCGTACTTACTTCGTCAACGGAATCCACGCCGACAACCAGGTCATCAACGTAAAAGTGACTTGATAGAAGAGAAGCCGTTCGAGGATATCGTGAGACCGCAGATTGCAAATGATGTCGGATAGTGGCGCCCAACAAAAACGGGCTGGACTTTGCGCCGAACAGTACCCGCATCATAATCCAAGTATCAATAGGAGGTAAAGCCTCGTCTGACTTCGGCCTCGTGCCTCGTCTGCCGGGTTCAAGTTGGGTCCAGCGTAAAGAGCTTCATTTAAAGAGACTGCTCCAGGTGACTTTGACGAAGCGTCGAATACAATACGTACTTTCACCGTCTCCCAATCTCTTCGTATGACAGCATGATGAAACATGTAATATATAGGCCCTGCATCGGGGTTCTCCGTCTCAGGTACGTGCTTAGAAGGTCCATTAAGTAGAAATTGACGAATCGTAGTGTCGAACTCTTCCATCAAACTAGGATATGGTAGCAGCTGCTTGGTGGTGCAACTCAACCGTCGGAACGCGAGCAGCTTGTTATCGCCCAGCAGGTGACGCGTCTCCAAGTTCCAGGGGAGACGGACCACATACGCCCGTCCTGTAGGCATGCTGAAAAGCTAAAATCTTGAAGAATTGGGCCCTTGAAGGAACTGGACATTGAACACTGGTCCGTAATGCCTAGATGCTCGAGGCCAAAACCAAATCGCTCGATTTGGCTCGAGCCCAAATGCAACTATAGGCCAAATCACTGTAGTTGCGAATATATCCTGTCAGTATCCCATGTATACCATATCCTGTCAGTAGTGTGCGACCCACGGCGATGGGTAGTCTGTACGGACTCCAAGTCAGCTCTTCGATGCCTGAAAACCGTAGGTCTCCGCGGCTCACTGGCCACACTTGTGATAAATATTCTACGCCTACTGAAGTCCATAACTGCCCACGACCACACCATCGCTTTTTAATGGAACCACGCTCTGGCGACCACGTTGCCGACGCTGCAGCAGCGGCCGCTCAACACCAGCGCAAGTGCGTCCCGATTCTACTCTCAGGGGGGGATAGACGGTCCCTTCTTCGTGACTGGGCTGCCTCCTTATCCGTCGAACTATTGCGTCGGGATGTCCTAGTCAGTACGATACTGGGAATGGTGGACCCAACATTCTCGTGCCGCTTTCCGTCATCTTTACCGCGCGTCATTAAGTCCCTCCTACATCGCTTACGGCTGAATGTTGCCTTTACGCCGTACTACCGTTACAAGATAGGGTGTGCCAGTAGCCCCCTGTGCCCGGAGTGTGGTGTGCCAGCGACCGCAGAACATGTGATTATCGCATGTGCCACTTACAGGAGGGAGCGTCACTTGTTGGCAAACGACTTTGCGCGGGTTGACAGCCGACCCCTTGACCTCAGACTCATTTTGGGACCATGGGACAAACGAAAGCAGGTGTCCACCTTGCGACCCTTTATCAAATTCCTTGAAACTACCGGTCTGATCGACTCCCTCTAATACCCCGTCAGCGTTGTCAGCATCATCCTCATCACCATCCTCTCATTTTCCCCCAATAGCAATGGGGCAGCATTCTGCTCAATGAGTGGAAGACATCCCCATATCATCGTCATCATGCATCTCTCTCTCTCTGTCAGTATCAACCTCGACATCCGGTTCCACGCCAATCTTCATTACTCGGATATCACGTCCCTTGCGGTCGTCTGGCGCCCGAACACCATGGACAGTCCACCCAATAAAGAGCGTCTCTGCTGCGACCAAGTGATCCGACAGCCGAACTGTCTTCCCAGTCACTACTTGCCAATATAGTCAGAGCCAATCAAAAGCGAGACGTCGGCAGGCGTCGACAGAGGACAGAGATCAAGACCCTTGTCCTTCAGTCGCTGAGCCACATTGCAAGGCAGAGACGGAAGGGTGTACGAACAGATCATGTCGTATATTCGATCGCATTAATGACAACACTTCGAAAAGAGACCTGACTTCGCAGCAGAACTCGTGCAAAACGATACTGAGTCCTAGAGCTCACAACGTTACCAAGGGTATGAATGCGCAGATCTTGGGAGCGTACAAGTTGACATTCCATGTCCTTGGAGATGTTAATACGAATAAAACAACGTTGACTCCCGCCATCAAGTAGGTCTCTGGTAAGCTTCTTCTGACCACGTGGTACCCAATCCATAATTTTACAGTATGCACAAGGACCTCAGACCAAGAGGGTCGCTCACAAACTTGTGAAGGAGAGGACAAGGACGTGACGACGTCCTCAGCAGATGCAAGTAACGAAGCGGGGTTCTGAATAAGCCCCGAAGAGCCCGGACATAATTGAGTAAGATGACGCCTGTTGCACTGTTGACAACGCAGCCTCCAACGGACACGGCAGTCTTTGGACAAGTGCGAGCGTTTTCCACAGAGGAAACATCGACCTTCTCGACGTAGAATTTGCCTAATTTCCTCCGTACTGATGCTAATGGTGCAACCCTCAAGGGCATGCTGCTTTGAATGACATAGAATACATTGAGATTCCCTTACAGTTCACGTTAAAGACGCTTGAGACGCTGGAATTTAAGACCCACGCTTGAAACCATTGCGGTTATCCTGGGTTCTCAAGCGAAAGCCGTAGTCTATGACCGACGTGTCCCGTCGAAGTCGCTCACGACATTAAATTTCCTTCTCCAGAAATTGAAGAACACTTGACAAATTTTCGGGCGTTGCGGAGGCATCCGCTCTTCTGACTCCACTGGTTCCGCAGGCGTCCGCAGGGGCAGCCGCGGTGGCATCCCTTCCGTTCATTCGATAATACTCCAACTCGAGCTCGTGTAGTACCTTACGCACGATGGCTCTGTGAACAGGTATTTCATACTGGGTCTGTGGAATCCCTAAAGCTTGCAAAAACCTTTGACGTCTTGCATAGACGTTACTGGCTTCAGGTAAAACCAAGAGTCGAGGTGATCATTGACAAGAAACTCGCTCCGCCCAAAGCGTGACTTGAAGAGGTCAACCGCTGCCGCATAATTCTGATCGATGATGCTCAACCCTCCGATGGCTCTAGCCGCCTCTCCACTGGGAAGGGACACCCGGTATTTCACCTTGCGGACATTGGAAAACCGAGTTCAGTCATGTATGCTGGCTCGGAATTGATCCCAAAAACTCTGCCATTTGGACAGCTCACCATTGAAGGTGTCAATGCGCAGCTTCGACAAGGTGATACCATCCCCGGTAGTAGCCAAATGGGGACCGCGTTGCGATGGCGTGTGAGGGTCGTTCCTACTCTCAGCCTGTGTCGAAATGGAAGACGACGCTGACAACAGTATACGGACCAGCACTGTAATCGCAGTGATTGCTTCGAGGTACCGATCGCAGGCTGCGCAGTCTTCTTCCAACAGATCTTCATCGATGAGAGTATGAATTATTTCATCTAGCTGCGCCAAAGACCCCGCCTTTGCTTCCAAAAAGGTGAGCTTACCTGCCAACTGGTCCTTAGGCAAAGGAGTCGATGCCGAGAGAGACATCAGGTCGGATATTATTCGCGGCACCGTTGTTCTGGCCGCGGTAGGCTGTTTCTTCAAGCGCTCAAAGTTCTCCACCAAGAGCGTCAGAGTCAGAATGCTGCCCAAAAGTCCGCTGAGTACTTCTTGCTCCGCGGAACGGGGTTCCCGGGTTTCGGCACCAAATTGTTAAGACAAGAAGAGAGGACGTCCTGTCAGGGCAACGAACTAACTGTTTCATAATACAAGATGGCGCGAGTAGAAAAAAACGAAAACGAGGTCATGGGGTCTGTGAATATGAAAAGATCCACCTTTCTTCACAGTATCATTTACATATTTTTTATAAAACCTACGAAAGCAGCATTGATGTCGTTTTTGAAGTTAAGTTACGCGACTAGGCCGACATCCTCTCGAAGAGAGTAGAGTCACTAAGACTCTAGAAGAGGGTATGGATAAACAAGATGACAACTTACCTAAAATTAATTGATTAACTCTTTTTTAATTCGAGAATTTCGGGCAAAACCGAGATAGCAGAATGGAAGATAATCCTGGTTGAAAGTCATTCTTTTTAAAAATCCTGAAACGAGCGCGACATACCCATCGCCAAATTTCGCTACGCAAATGAGCGCAGACCAAAACAGCACGCATGAGGAGGCTTATCTGAGGTGGTGGTGGTGGTGGTGGTGTGATGTTATAAGGAAGAGGAGTGAGGTCTGCCTGCTCAGACAAGGCGGCAAGTTTCATTCATTTGTGAAAGGGGAAGGGGAGAAGGGAAGGGAAGGGGAAAAGGGGCAGTAAAAGAGGAAGTGGAGTGGAAGAGGAGGAAAAAAGAAAGGATATCTGAGCGGTTGATTTGGTCAGCAGATCAGCACCAACCCCAATCATCTTCATCGCTTCAAATCACGTGGAATGAACCCCTCCAGCGCTCCCTGCTCCAGGTGCCTGTTCCCTGCACCCTCGTGCTCCCTGCGCTCCAGGTCAGGGCGGTTTTGGTTCAGGCTCATTTGTATATCAAAATTCGGCTATGGATACTTCAACGCATGTGCGCGTTCCAGGCGTTTTTCAAAATCTAATGACTTTCAACGAGGATTGTCTCGCATTCTGCTATTTCGCTTTTGCCCAAACACTCCTAATTAAGGATGTAATTAATGCATTTTAAGTAATTAGTCATTTTGTAGTTACATACTCTCCTCAAGAGGGTGTTCGCCTGACCGTGTAACTCAACTGCAAGAACGATATCTATGCTGATAGCTTTTTTAAAACATATGGATAAAGAAAACGCCCTATATAATCGATCAGATATGGTACGGCTTGGTATATCTCCTTGTATCTTGCAACAGCTTATAGACGTGCACTTATATTCACAAACTGTAACCTCTTTATGTTACTTTCGGACGTGGTGACCTCCACGTACCTTTCCATTTAAAGACACTCAACTCCAAGATTGTTTAGATATGACTGTAATGTTAGGCTGTAGCAGTAGTATAGGACTTATGAGAGTTAGTGCCCCTAGGTGCCTGGTTCGAACCCCACAGCGTCTGGACCGACTTCACTCGTGTATTTTTTCCCGCGTGTGCGGAGGCTCTTACCGGCTGGCGGACTGTGGCTGGACGGCTGTGTGTGCGCTTACCTTCTCACATTTTTCAGCCTGGGCCGACTTCTTTCGTCATTTTTCAGCCTGGGCTGACTTGAATCGCAATTTTTTTCCCTCTACAACAGGTGTGCAGTAAGCGGTTTACGTGCGAAGGATAGCCATACACAAAAGTACAAGTGAAAATATATTTATTAAAGTCATTAGTGTCGGGAATTATGTTATGACTCTGTGTGAAGGAGAAAAACTTAGCCAAAAATCTGATGCAGAAGAAACACAATACACGTAACAAAAGTTATACTTATTACAGACATGATCCAATAGCATTGAAGGGGTATCATACATCATACACAATATTTTTTTATGAATGGAAGTTTTCAATTAAGCAGAAGGAGTAGCACATTTTAATCAAAGAATATATTTTTAATCAATACGATTACAATCAAAATTAAAAGTTTTATTATAAAAAGTCTAACATTATTATACGTGAGCACCATAGCGGAGTTTTAATTACAAAGTTCTGATAGATGTATGTAACTCCAAGAACAATAGCTGGGGCGATTTTTCTAGCGATTTTTTATTATTTTTTTCCAGCGCGCGGTGGCTGGTGTGCAGGTGAGGGCCTGTCCGAATGCTTATCAGCGGGCTGACGGGGTCGATGCGCCCTTATCGTTGTGCACCCTGGACCGACTTCTTGGGCGATTTTTCCGCTCGGGCCGACTTCTCTAGCGATTTTTTTATTTTTTTCCAGCGCACGGTGGGTGGCGCGCAGGTGAGGGGCTGTCCGTGTGCTTACCAGCGGGCCGAAGAGCTGAGCGTACACTTATGGTTGTGCACCCTAGGCCGACTTCGTTCGCATTTTTTTTTCATGCGGCGCGTGGGCACTTTACATGTAAGTAGGGGCATGCACACTGACGACCCAGCCAGGCGATGATACCGTCACACCTGGGCCGACTTCATTCGCGATTTTCGCCTGGGCCGACTTCTTTCATAATTTTTTCCCACTACAACAGCTGTGCGGTGGATGGTTTACATGAAAGTATAGTAAAGCCAAATAGTGGCAGGAATTATGTTGTAACTCTGCGTAAAGGCGATTTTCATCAAAAAAAAAGAAAGCAGAAGGAACGCAATACACATATTAAAGGGGAGCCGTTCATTTTAGAGAGCCTCGTTTTAGCGAACCTCGTTTTAGAGATCCCGTTTTAGAGAGCCTCGTTTTAGATAATAGCGTTTTAGAGAAGATGGCGGTAGGTTACGTTTCAGCGAAACCCGTTTTAGAGAATAACGCTTTAGCGAAATCCACTACGATTTTGGTTTAGGTTTCGCTTCCCACTAATCATCAACGCATTTTTTTCCCCTTTTCTTGTATGCTCAGTTTAGAAGCCGGTGTTTAGGTCTGGCTAGTTGGTGAGGTTTATGTATGGCTGCATCCTAACTAATTTTTAAGTAATAATAATTTTTAAGTTAATTAAATTTATGAAATATTATTTGCTAGTTTTTCTACACTGTGAGCAATATACAGCGTGTGTTGTTATTTGATTATTATTATTATTATTATTATTTATTATTATTATTATTATTATTATTATTATTGATTTTCTTTCTTTCTTAACTGAACGCGCTGTGATATGATGCGTTTCCAAAAACAAATAACACACCCTGTATTCTCACGGGGAGGATACCATGATGGGGAGAGCAAGCAAGGCAAACACAAGCACACAAGATAAGCTCAACCTGTACAAACTACCCCGTCTTGATACGCTTAGGGAGCACAGGGAGTTAGTTATTACGATGTCTTATGTGTAACAAAACTATGTAAGAAATGTATGCTTGCTGGAATGACGGTTGCAAAATAATTCGTCTTCGCTCAAACAAGTAGCCAGAACTATATCTCTGCTGTGCTTCCCTCCTCTTGTTCTTCGGAGCTAGCATACCAAAACCGAAATCTGTTTTCTCTAAAACGGCATTCCCTAAAACGTGCCCCGGAGTCTCTAAAGCGGTATTCGCTAAAACGAGACTCTTTTTCCCTAAAACGTAACTCGCTAAAAAGTGACCTGTTCTCTAAAACGCAATTCTCTGAAACGAGGCTCTCTAAACCGTAGGGGAACCATATTAAAGAATATGGGAAGCTAAGTTGAACATTCCAACACGACACAATTAATCAATTTCTTATGATGTGAATAGCACACACTCAAGGAAATAATGAGAAACACGATCAACAGCTAATAGAGAACCAAAACCCATCACGTAAACATGAGGTACACAAAGGATAAATACTTGAAAAACAATCTATCAAAACGAGAAACATGCACGCACTTAACACGGAATAGCGAGAAACACTCTAAATGGCGCATCTGCCAACGTGTAAACAACAGACACATGCAGGAAAATAATATTGAAACAAACTATCAAACAAGAAACATTACAAATTTAATAAATTGAAATGGAAATGATCTATCTTTGGGAAAGCTAAGTCGAGAGAAAAATTCATACAAAAAAAAAAGAAAACAGAAGGAATGTAATACATGTAATAAAGAATATGGAAAGCTAAGTTGATTATTCCAACACGACACAGTTATGCAATTTATTATGTTGTGAATACCACGCATGCAAGGAAATAATGAGAAACACAATCAACTGCTAATAGAGAGCCAAAATAATGCACAATCCAAACAAGAGGTACACAAAGGATACATAATTGAAAAACAATCTAAAACGAGAAACATGCACGGATGAATAGCAGAGAAACACTCTAAATGGCGCATCTGACAACGTGTAAAGAACAGACAGGAAAATATTATTGAAACAAACGATCAAATATTACAAATTTAATAAATTGAAATGGAAGTAATCTATCTTTTGAACTATCATAAAATCATCCTTGCGATCTAACAATATAGAATTTTCGTCCTACTCAGGCACTATAAACATTACCTTGACAGAGGTATCCAAACGCGCACTACAGCTAAGCTTTACACAGTACAGCCAATCTATGCTACTTGAGCCCGGTGGGGTCACTCTCTCCCTCTATACACCCCAAAAGCAAAGCAACTGCACATCATTTTTCAATCTATGGGGTGGGGAAACCCTCTCTCTTTTTCACATTCTTTCCTCCAAAAGGAAATATTCTTAGCACCGGTGTACAGAGGCGAAATTTTTTATTGATCAACTATCGCAAATTGTCGTTAGAATTATTCGATTCTGAAGAACACAATAAGAATTCTATCAAAACAAACAGTAGCACGCCAAAAAATCTAAGAACAGACTTCCACGTCAGTGCAAACTGGTTTAGAGAAACATTAGCTAAGCAAACGATAAATGTTAACGAAGGAAACAATACTCAATCAGAATGAGGAACATTGCATTTAATGTATTTCAAATCAGACACAACTATTATGCATACATATACAATTTTCGTCCTACTCAGACACTATAAAGATTACCTTGACGAAGATATCCGACGCACACAGTACAGCCAATCTTTGTTACTTGATGAAAGATGAAAGTCACTGAAAAGGTTAGCCAGCTGTAGGACTCGAACCCACATCTTCTGGATTGCCGGTCCAGGGCTCTACCAATTGAGCTAAGCTAACACGCCTTCGCAGCGACTTCCAGGGTGCGTCATCTGAAGGGACAGATTTCAACAGAGTTCAACAGATGTTCAGCTTGCGCCAAAAGTCCACGGAACACGCGAGCGGCGTTTTTCTCCGCGCCGCGCCACCCTAGCGGCGGCCGAAAGTGGGCGGGAGCGGACAGGTCCATTCATTTTGAGGGGGCGCAGGGCATAACACCGGCAGCGACCCACCGTGGCGTTTGCAGCAATTACCCCACAAGGGCATGCCCGTGGAGCGTTTCACCAGGCAAATTCCTATCGCAGTTCGCAGCTGGAAGATAACAGGAATGACACAGAGCGACAACAGTTGGCTTCTGCAGTTTCTTTCCTCTTTTTCGTTCTCGTCTTCCTTTTATTTTGCCTGAGCAATAATTGCTGCAAACGTGGTCAACCCGTTTCTGATCTAAAGAAGGAGCTGAGCCTGCAAGCGTCGAGTACAACCGTCCGACGAAGATTAGCGTGCCTCGCGGGTGTCCGTTCCGTAGTCGCGGTTCACAAGGCCGCGCTGAAGCCGGAACACCGAGAGGCAAGACTGGACTTTGCCTTACGCTACGGGGAGTGTGACCACGCGCAGTGGAGTCACGTGCTGTTCACTGATGAGGCAACGTTTAGTACGAAGTGGTCCCAGAGGAGGCGGGTTTGGCGTCCTCCTAACTGCAAGTAATACCTTGAGAGGAGTCCGAGTCCGCGCCTCCTTCGAGCCGGCCCTATTCATTTTTTTCCTTTCCAGATATCTACCCTAGTACGTTCACAGCGTGGTCTCCAGTGGACGGCACTCCGTGAGCGTGTGGGGCGCCCTTTCGCACCAGGGCTTGTTAGGTCGCAAGGATGATTTTATGATAGTTCAAAAGATAGATTACTTCCATTTCAATTTATTAAATTTGTAATGGTTGATCGTTTGTTTCAATAATATTTTCCTGTCTGTTGTTTACACGTTGGCAGATGCGCCGTTTAGAGTGTTTCTCTGTTATTCATCCATGCATGTTTCTCGTTTTCGATTGTTTTTCAATTATTTATCCTTTGTTTACCTCTTGTTTGGATTGCGCATTATTTTGGCTCTCTATTAGCAGTAGATTGTGTTTCTCGTGATTTCCTTGCATGTGTGCTATTCACATCATAATAAATTGCATAATTGTGTCGTGTTGGAATAATCAACTTAGCTTTCCATATTCTTTATTACATGTATTACATTCCTTCTGTTTTCTTTTTTTGGATGAATTTTCTCGCAACTTAGCTTTCCCAAAGATAGATTATTTCCATTTCAATTTATTAAATTTGTAATGTTTGTTGTTTGGTAGTTTGTTTCAATATTATTTTCCCGCACGTGTCTGTTGTCTACACGTTGGCAGATGCGCAGTTTAGAGTGTTTCTCTCTATTCAGTGTTAAGTGCGTGCATGTTTCTCGTTTTGATAGATTGTTTCTCAATTATTTATCCTCTGTGTACCTCTTGTTTACGTGATGGGTTTTGGTTCTCTATTAGCTGTTGATCGTGTTTCTGATTATTTCCTTGTGTGTGTGCTATTCACATCATAAGAAATTGATTAATTGTGTCGTGTTGGAATATTCAACTTAGGTTGCCATATTCTTTATTATGCGTATTGCGTTCCTTCTGCTTTCTTTTTTTGGATGAATTTTTCGGCTTCACGCAGAGTTACAACATAATTCCTGCGACCATTTGGCTTTACTATACTTGCATGTAAACCATCCACCGCACAGGTGTTGTAGAGGGAAAAAATTATGAAAGAAGTCGGCCCAGGGCGAAAATCGCGAACGAAGTCGACCCAGGTGTGACGGTATTATCGCCTGGCTGGGATGACAGTGTGCATGTCCCTACTTACATGTAAGCCACTCACGCGCCACATGAAAAAATTGCGAACGAAGTCGCCCTAGGGTGCACAACCGTAAGTGTACGCTCAGCTCTTCGGCCCGCTGGTAAGCACACGGACAGCCCCTCACCTGCGCGCCACCCACCGTGCGCTGGAAAAAAATAAAAAATCGCTAGGGAAGTCAGCCCGGGCGGAAAAATCGCCAAAGAAGTCGGCCCACGGTGCACAACGATAAGAGCGCACCGAACCCGTCGGGCCGCTGATAAGCATTCGAAGAGCCCCTCACCTGCGCACCAGCCACCGCGCGCTGGAAAAAAAATAAAAAATCGCTAGAGAAGTCGGCCCAGCTATTGTTCTTGAAGTTACGTACATCTATCAGAACTTTGTAGTTAAAACTCCGCTATGGTGCTCGCGTATAGTAATGTTAGACTTTTTATAATAAAACTATTAATTTTGATTATAATCGTATTGATTAAAATGTGCTACTCCTTCTGCTTAATTGAAAACTTTCATTAATAAAAAAAAATATTGTGTATGATGTATGATACCCCTTCAATGCTATTGCATTGTCTGTAATAAGTATAACTTTTGTTACGTGTATTGTGTTTCTTCTGCCTCAGATTTTTGGCTAAGTATTTCTCCGTCACACAGAGTCATAACATAATTCCCAACACTAATGACTTTAATAAATATATTTTCACTTGTACTTTTGTGTGTGGCTATCCTTTGCACGTAAACCGCTTACTGCACACCTTTTGTAGCGGGAAAAAAATTGCGATTCAAGTCAGCCCAGGCTGAAAAATGACGAAAGAAGTCGACCCAGGCTGAAAAATGTGAGAAGGTAAGCGCAGACACGGCCCCCCGGCCACCGGTAAGAGCCTCCGCACACGCTCTGCCCGCCGCGCGCGGGAACAAATACGCGAGTGAAGTCGGCCCAGACACTGTGGGGTTCGAACCAGGCACCTAGGGGCACTAACTCTCATAAGTCCTATACTACTTGTAGCACTTTCTGCACTGCATTTCTTACGAGACTATGAGATCAGCGACAAAACTTGAGAACGATATTTTTTTCCTCATGAAAGTCACTTATGTAGATCACCCTGTGGAGCGCCGGATACGACCTCCGCAGTTTTTACAATACAGCAAGACCATTTTACACAGAGTGCGATATCACGCTAGGTGGACGCATAGTTATTCCACAATGGAAGCTCGAACGACTCAGAGCCGTGTATAGGGATACAGGGCTCTGGAATGACTCAGCCGCTGCCAAACAGGAGGATTACATTCTGAGTCATTTTCCCTACTCATCCGTCCTGCTCTCCATGTGCCCTCGTTTGTACGGTGCTCATAGCCACCTACAGAACCATTAACTGCCCATCAACATCCAGCGAACGTCGCGTTGTGGATCCTGAGTACGTCTCACGTACGTACACATTTGCTCCCGGACACGTTTCAACCATGCCCGTGCAACCCTGCTAATCAAAACAAAATTATGCGAAATGGACGTCGAGGGACCTGTGAAGGATCTATTTTGTCCACATAGGTATCAGGTGCGTATGGAAGAATCGTAATTTCAATCGTGAAGTGAATGGACGAACGCCAGTGCGCACCTGAAACATTTTAATTTCCACGTGAAAACTTTGAAGACTACTTCTCAAAATAGAGCCCGTTGGGCCTTACACAAGGCTTTAGCATTTGAATGCTAAGCATTCGCACATGGCTGCTGTCACATAAGCAGTACAAATAATGAAAGAATGTGACAAGGTGCAATATAGCTTGACAAAGCGTCCGTTCATACAGATCGTGATCACGATATCGATATCTTGTGTAAATGAGAAAAACATCATCGATGTTACTCGCTGTGTAATGAGTTCGGATCGTGCATAAAATTGACGCAACTGTAGGTAGAATCACGTCCCTTCTCGCCTTATGAACAGCTACCGATTTCCTTATATCGTTCCTTCGTGTGTCGTCCAGCCTTTGGATCTCACCGGCCAAGTCGAAGTTGTGCCGCTGAGGCACACTGATAAAAATGACAAGAGACATAAGATAAAAGTAACGTAAATACTATGGCGCTACTTTTCCGCTACAGTGCCTTTCTCTAGGCAAACCATACCGTTCTTTGCCAAACGTGTCTAAAGACGGTGCAATATTTATGTTCCCTCACAGGCAGCATGCAGCATAAAGCTTTACTTACAGTCAAGATATATTGTTCCACATTGATCTTGACGTTGAGATGATGTGCATTTAATAGGTAATTTAATGCACATAGCGCATATGTGCATTTAATAATTTTCCCGAATGTTTTTCAGAATGTTTTGAACACAGGACTGTTTTTCTGCAATAACTGTATCTTGTTCGAGATATCGGCGAATCAAAACTTTTTCCGTCTGCTTACTGTCGACGGATTGATCAATTTTTTCCTGTGGTCAAGTCAAGGAATGGCATAATGTTTGCTCATGCTTTCGCCAGGGCCAACGCCGCCAAGAATAGACAGCCTTCTGAGTGCTGTTGGCATACCACACCAGTTTAGGTCTGACATGAATTAGGAGTTGCTGTTCTTGCCTAATACACTCTGCTTCCGTTCTTCCAGCCGCACGACGGTTTGTCTTACAAACTGTTTGACTGACGAAAAACTACGTTTAATATGCTTATTCTGGGAGTATGGAAGAATATATCCGTGGGAGGTCACCTCCGTAATGAAGCATTCACAGAAAAATAAATAAACATATAAATGAAGGTCCTATAACTTCTCCCTGACATGTCAAACGCGCTAAATAATTGTTTCCAAGTTAATCACCCGTGTACCTCGACCAAGCAAGTGTGCAAAGCACATTGGCGTACACTGACTCCCGAATATATTACTTCATTCTGTGTGCTTCACATATGGAGCTGCGCAGAATCACCACGCCATCCATAACGTAAGCAAAGGAGGTGTCATACGATGCACTAAAGATCCCTAATATGGAGTTTTAGGAAGACGTAGATGTTTCAAGGTAACGTCTTCGAAAACATGATAAGCCAATCGGCCGATTCCTTTGGGGTGGATGACATCACTAGATCGCGTTCCGTAGCCTGTACGCTAAGCGCGGACGGTGTAAGCTAAGTGACTAGTGCCTACTATAGTGACCACTACTAGTGACCTTTAGTTCATCGTTCGCAAAGGTGATAGCGTGCGATCCACTAAGACTCAATACTATCTTGCCGCCACAAGTGCTCCACCTGCGGCACAAGCACCTGAAGCAAAGTTGGCGGTACGTTTGGAGTGTGCTGACTATGGCGATATCACGCTATGTTTCCGATATATTCTCGCTAATCTGCTATCAACAGGCTCACATTAGTTTCTCAAGTGACTGTATGACAAAACTAGCTTCGTAGCCCATATTATGCCGTAAGTTATATGTACCTGGTTGTGTTTCGAAAACGTGAGCTAAAAAAAATCACACAATATTGTGTAATTTTGTTGCGATATTTAGCGGTTTAATTTGCGTTGTATAACGCAAATTAAATCGCTAAATATTTCATTGCGCTTAGCTTATAAGAGTTACTGAAACTGACTAAGATCGTGACATCAGTCTGCCTGATTAACAAGTAAGTAAAAGGAATACAAAGAAAAGTATTCTGCTTCGCTCTTACCTCGCTTTTTTAACGTGTGTTTCGCGTCTTCCATATTACGCAAGGTAGCGGTAGTGGTAGCGGAGAAAGAGTCCACCGCTACCCGTATTTGTAGCGGAAATACTTTTTCCGTTACCATTTTAAAATGTACCGAGATCGCTACTCCGCTACTGAAAAAAGTAGAGAACACGCTAAGTACAACACTGCGTGCTGGTCACCTGCCACCGCTTCGACTCTAGTCGGCGAACACTGAAGAACGCCCTCGCGAAACTTGACAACCGACCTTTTAATGTTGAGAAGGTACTGGGGAGCTGACCAAGGCAGCACAAGCAACCTGCGCTGTGTGCACTGACGACCCACCTCAAGGACATACGTGCTGAAATAATGTTTTAAATTATTCAGTGCTTCCACACGTCAAGCGGTCTGCAACATCTGGTCGCACCAGTGCGACCTACGTTTCCATTTTTTTCTTTCTATTTCTATTCTATTTTATTCAAACGAATGGCATAATGTTTGCTTATGCTTTCGCCGGGGCCAACGCCTTCGAGCAGAATAGACAGTCTTCTGAGTGCTGTTGGCATATTGCACCACAGTTTAGGCCTCACGGGAATAAGGAGTTAGTGTTGTTGCCCCCATGCTGCCATACTTCCAGCCATACGACGGCTTCTCTTACAAAGCATTTGACTTTTCGAAAAACTACGTTTAATACTTTTTTCCGGAGTATGAATTCCTCAGGAAGAGTCTACCCGTGTGAGATTATTTCCGCAGTGAAGCATTTAAAGAAGAAAAGATATCATGTAAATTGTCCCTGAACATATCATGTATTTTAACCTTACATATCCCTCCCCTAAGCACATCAAACGCTGCAAACAATCAATTGTATAAAGTTAATCGTCTGTGTCATCACCACCACGCAAGTGGGCAAAGAGCATTAATAAGCATGTTGGCCATACTCTGACTCTCAAATAATATTATTTCTTCATTTTGTATGGCTTACATACGCACAGTGTAACGCATTTAATGTGAGAAAAAAACTAGATCGCGTTGGACAACCTGTGTAGGGTAACCCTATCTTGCCAGAAATGCTTACCTGCGGTACAAACACCTTAAAGAAAAGTCGGCTGTACGTTTGGAGTGCAGTGACTATGGCGATATCTCGTTGCGTTTCCGATATATTTTCGTATTCCTGTTCCGCGACGCTTTGTTTATCTGATCTGAACAATAAAGTTGCAAAACAGTTTTAAATGTGCTGTCAACACGCTCACACTATTTTTGCAACTGATTGTATACGGGAACTATAGCTTCGTAGCTCATATCAGGGAGTATATACACATACAGTGAACCCTCATTAATATGACCACTGCCGTTCCGACGGATTTTGGTCATAAAGCGAATTGTCATATTAAGGAAAAACGCATCCTCCGCAGACCGGACACACCGCTACGCACAACAAAAGCCGACGTAATTATGATTTATTTTCTGAAAAATCTGTTAACAATGACTACGTCAAGCAATTTTCAGTCATTAATTTTTCTAAATGGGCAACAGCACCATCAGTTGTGGACACGTTATCGACCTTTATCCGCTCAAAAAATAACAGCGCAACCTGTAAGGGGGAGGGGGGAATTTATTGGCAGAAAAAAAGAAAAGAGAAAGTGGAAAGGTCAGGGCTGTAGTGCTTTGCTTGCCTCCTTCGAGTAACGCAGCTCTTCATTCCGACTGCCAAATCCCCCTTCCGCTTTGTTTCGGCCATCCTTACGTGAAAACAGCAGCACAGTGCAGCTTTTTAAACACTTCGGTTGTTCGAAAAGCGATATGAGTATAATCCCGAGGTCAGCGATTTCAGGGGACATCCCAAACCTTGACGCGCTACTTTAACACGTGTCACCCTCTGAGCGAGGTACGTGATAGCCTCTCCCGGGGGCTACTCTGAGGGTCATGTGACGCGGTCATAATAGCGGGAAGATGATGCCTGTGTTTGACCCTACTTGTGACAAAAATCTTGGTCATTGCCCGATAAACGGATTGTCATATGAACGAGGAAAATTTACATGCCAGCGGAACGGTTCCCGAGAAAAACGGTTGTAATGCGAGTATGTCAGATTAACGGGGGTCATATTAACGAGGGTTCACTTACATGTTTGTGTTTCGCAAATGTGAGCTAAAAAATTTAAGAAGTGCACAGAATAACAAAGGCCATTCCAATTTTGATTATTATTATTATTATTCCTAAATCGTCGATTGCGTTTAGCTTGTGAGAGTAAGTGAAATTGAGGAAGATTGTGCCATCAGCCTGCCTGATTAACAAGTATTACTAAAAGGAATAACAAGAAAAAATTCTGCTTCACTGTTGATGATGTTGATGTTTTTTTTTTAAATTCCGTGGTTGTTGATGTTATCGAAAAAAATAATAGGGAGAGATTGAACTCGACACATGACAAATTCGGCTACTCCCATAAACGCCCCACACACCCCAAAGGAAAAAAAAAAGAAAGAAAAGAAAAAAAAAACGCTTTCGCCGTTCTTTTTTCTCTTCGCTCCTTTCTCTGTGTTCCACGTCTTCCATATTATGAAAGGTAGCGGTGGCGGTAGCCGAGAAAGTGTCCGCCGTTACCCGTATTTGTAGCGGAAATACTTTAACCGTTACCAATTTAATATGTAGCGGGATCGCTACTCCGCTACTGAAAAAAGTAGCGAATACGGTAGCGGTGCTACTAGTAGCATACTGAGCTACTAGTAGCATACTGAGCTACTAGTAGCGGCGCTACTAGTAGCGCCGCTATGTACAACATTGCTCCCACCATACTCTGTTGGCAGCTGATACCGATTTCGTCATGCATCATCGCGTTATCGTTGAACAATCCTGTCTCCTGTCTTCAAAGGGAACATCCCTTCGCCCGCTACACCCTTTCAGGTTTTCAGTGGCAGTTCTACAGTTCTCACTCTAAGGCCAGTTCCCACATATAGCGCTTTGCTACATAAGCGCTAGAAAATTGTGCTATATTCCCTCTTCGCATTGCTGCAAACCGCGATAGAACCGTTCTTGTCGAAGTAGATCCCCACATTTTATATTATTAAACATTGTTGTTATCGGCAACAGACGTCAATTATGTATGGAAGTTTTCTAGTTGTACGACATCATGGAACTCATGCGCAAGCACGATGTAGTGCATGGCGGGGGTGCCGGCACCAGACAAAACAACAAACCTAGTTTGCCACAGAAAGCCGCCACATGTTGAGCAGAATAAATATTCTATTCTATTGTATTCTATTCTAAGTGCCAGTGGTGGCTATCTGCAACGCACGCGTCTTCCCTTTCATAAAGCTGACGATAGTGCATACGACGCAGGCACAATTGGACTGGGTTGAATTATAAACAATATGGAAGCTACTCCCATGGAATATAAGCTACTCCCAAAATGTCTGATGTGCCATTATAATTATTGATATAACACCAGAAAAGTCTGATGTGTCGTTTGACGTCCTCTAACCACGGCGATGTAACGCCAGAAAAGCCTACCCGAAAAAGAAAATAAAGAAAGGAAACATTCCTACAGTGTGGTAGTCAATCTCGGCCTGTAAGAATGCGCCAAACAGTGGTGAAAGTCGCCTAATGTGTCCTTTGATGGGGCTGATGTAAGACCAGAAGAGCGAGTTGCCACACCAACGGTCTAGACTCAACAGCACTAACATGAAGCCCCTCATCCACTGCTCTCTCGCACATGCATGGTCAAAAGCGACGAGCCGCATGGTGGGATATGTTGCGGTTCATGTTGGAAAATAGTTTGTGAATAATTTATCTAAGGTAAAAGTGCCGCGGTAGCTTCGTATTGTCGTTCCTACCAGGAGCTATTATTCCTGCAATCCGTGTGGCACTCACTAACTTGGCATATTGATTGACATACAAATCAACCGGTGGACACATTTCCCTGCAATCGATCCTTTCCTACGTCGGTATCGGCGGCGACGCAGAAGCGGACAAACTAGCATCGGCCTGCCAGCTGCGACCCAAGATAACCAACCCGTGGAAGTGAGCGACAGAGGCTCTTATAGGAGCATGAAAGTGACATTTAACATGGTTCGAAACCCTGCTTCATCTGTGAAGCTGCCCACCAGGAGTCACCATTCAAAATATTTTCGCTCTGCGGTGTATTGTCACTGCGCAATACAATTCACAAAAGACAGTCGCAAAAAGCAGTCGCGGACGAGAGACGAGACACCAGCCTCGCGTGACGTAGAAACTGCTCAGTGCCTTTTTGCTTTGTTTTTTCTTCTCAGCTCACGCGCCGCTTATACATGCTTGAGCTGTGCCATTGGACGTTACTGGTCACGTGTCTGAGCCCGTGATACGTCACAACGTCTTCTCGTTAGCCGATGCTCTCTTTGCACGTGGAGAGGGGTTTTTATAGGTGCGCGGAACAGAGCCTTGTGCGTGCTCTGTGGGTCACCCGCGCGCATCGTTCTTTCGCAGGAGCTAAATTTATACCCCTGTCAGACGTACTAATTTAGTGTCACTTTCAGCGAGTACACTTGCAGTAAGTATCATTCTTTCGGAGTCACACGGCATCTTTTAGTGACACTAAATGCAAAGTACACTTACGATGAAGTGAGTTCGCCAAACTCACTTCACTTTGCCTGCGACAATCAAGTACGTAGCCTCCACGGCAGGGATTGCGTAACAAAAAGCTTATTTTTGGAAAAGGAAAGAAACAACCCAATCGGAATTTATTTTTGGACAAATTTGTTAAGACAGCGCTGATTTGTATAAGAAAGACTTAAGGATTTTTGGCGTGATTTACCGGTACTCTCGTTCACAGACTGCCCAGTAGAGTTCGTAATCCACTTCGCGGCAGCCATATTTGTTGACATTGCACGGTGGTTAAGTGTTACCGGCGAAATCGCGAAATACTCGCAGCGAAGCACTGAATAATGGAAGACAAAAAAGACAGGGCGTCGTGGTCGGAGATAGAAACCTATGCTATCAGAACATGGGAGGACCAAGCGAAACGCGAAAGTGTATGCTGACATCACGGGCCAGTTGCACGCGCAAGACATAGTAAAGACCACCAAAGAGGTGAAGAAGAAGATTGAACATTTGTCAAATAAATATACTTGTGTTGGTTCGCAACAATTATATTTATGACGTTCAATCGACTTCAACTGCGAAGAAAATCCTTATGAAACGTCTCTGGACGTAAGAAATTATGATTTTACCTAGAAAGTATGGCGCACTCCCCGACGTTAGGTAGGAGTTCAAGCTCGCCCATCGTCATCACCATGACTGCTTAGTGACACTTACTTATGCCGTGTAGCAGGAGCGTAGTGGAAGTGACATTACAGGACGGAGTGCACTTCAAATAAGTGACACTAAATTAGTACGTCTGACAGGGGTATTATTCGTTGCAGAAGACGCCGAAACGAAAAACAACAAAAATATTTTGGGGGTGACTTCTATGACAAGCCATACCTGGGTAATTACTTCTAAAATGTAATTAAATTACATTACTCATTAACTCTAGTTAAAATTAAATTAAATTACATTACTCACTACTGCATTTGAAATGTTATGAAATTATGTTACAATTACTACGAAAAAGTAATGACATTACAAAGTCATGACTGCGAGCTTAATCGTAACGATATTGAGAATGTGGAAATTCATTGTCAGACAGCACTATGTTGTAACAACAAGATATGTTTTATGGTGTGCGTCACACGGATTGTCACTCTCTCTTATTTCAAGAAGCTCATGTTGCAGCGTAGAAGCAACCGACTTTCCAAGGGGCCGAATGACGTTCATAGTGGGCGTTGGAATTCTTTTAACTCGGCAGTGGTCAACTCTCTTCTGCCAAGTGCCAGAACAGAACACACACACGATTTTTTGTAAAAAGTAATGGGTAATGTCATTAAAATCACTGCCCAAATGTAATTAAATTACGTTACAAATTACATATTGTGAAAAGTAATGCATTACATTACAAATTACCAGAAAAAGTAATTCATTACTGTAATTTAATTAAGTAATGATATTTTTACACAAGTATGGTACAAGCACAACACCCTGGTATTAGATGAAGAAAAATAGCATAGGCTCTTTGGCTGTACGTTGAACATATGTTTATAAGTCCCAAACGTCGCCACACCAGCATTGGACAGCTGTTTCGGCCTTATTGGGCCTTCATCAGCAATGCGTAGGCGGGCGACGTTTGAGCGAGTGGCGTCGGAAGGTCACGTGGAACGTGATATCCTCCCGTCAGGGTGAGAAACTCACCTCTGAAAGCCCAGTGCGAAGCCAGTAAAGTATTAAGTGAAGAAAAATAGCATAGGCTCTTTGGCTGCACGTTGAACATATGTTTATAAGTCCCAAACGTCGCCACACCAGCATTGGACAGCTGTTTCGGCCTTATTGGGCCTTCATCAGCAATGCGTAGGTGGGCGACGTTTGAGCGAGTGGCGTCGGAAGGTCACGTGGAACGTGATATCCTCCCGTCAGGGTGAGAAACTCACCTCTGAAAGCCCAGTGCGAAGCCAGTAAAGTATTAAGTGAAGAAAAATAGCATAGGCTCTTTGGCTGCACGTTGAACATATGTTTATAAGTCCCAAACGTCGCCACACCAGCATTGGACAGCTGTTTCGGCCTTATTGGGCCTTCATCAGCAATGCGTAGGTGGGCGACGTTTGAGCGAGTGGCGTCGGAAGGTCACGTGGAACGTGATATCCTCCCGTCAGGGTGAGAAACTCACCTCTGAAAGCCCAGTGCGAAGCCAGTAAAGTATTAAGTGAAGAAAAATAGCATAGGCTCTTTGGCTGCACGTTGAACATATGTTTATAAGTCCCAAACGTCGCCACACCAGCATTGGACAGCTGTTTCGGCCTTATTGGGCCTTCATCAGCAATGCGTAGGTGGGCGACGTTTGAGCGAGTGGCGTCGGAAGGTCACGTGGAACGTGATATCCTCCCGTCAGGGTGAGAAACTCACCTCTGAAAGCCCAGTGCGAAGCCAGTAAAGTATTAAGTGAAGAAAAATAGCATAGGCTCTTTGGCTGCACGTTGAACATATGTTTATAAGTTTGTTGTATTGTTGTATTGTTCCACGTGACCTTCCGACGCCACTCGCTCAAACGTCGCCCACCTACGCATTGCTGATGAAGGCCCAATAAGGCCGAAACAGCTGTCCAATGCTGGTGTGGCGACGTTTGGGACTTATAAACATATGTTCAACGTGCAGCCAAAGAGCCTATGCTATTTTTCTTCACTTAATACTTTACTGGCTTCGCACTGGGCTTTCAGAGGTGAGTTTCTCACCCTGACGGGAGGATATCACGTTCCACGTGACCTTCCGACGCCACTCGCTCAAACGTCGCCCACCTACGCATTGCTGATGAAGGCCCAATAAGGCCGAAACAGCTGTCCAATGCTGGTGTGGCGACGTTTGGGACTTATAAACATATGTTCAACGTGCAGCCAAAGAGCCTATGCTATTTTTCTTCACTTAATACTTTACTGGCTTCGCACTGGGCTTTCAGAGGTGAGTTTCTCACCCTGACGGGAGGATATCACGTTCCACGTGACCTTCCGACGCCACTCGCTCAAACGTCGCCCACCTACGCATTGCTGATGAAGGCCCAATAAGGCCGAAACAGCTGTCCAATGCTGGTGTGGCGACGTTTGGGACTTATAAACATATGTTCAACGTGCAGCCAAAGAGCCTATGCTATTTTTCTTCACTTAATACTTTACTGGCTTCGCACTGGGCTTTCAGAGGTGAGTTTCTCACCCTGACGGGAGGATATCACGTTCCACGTGACCTTCCGACGCCACTCGCTCAAACGTCGCCCACCTACGCATTGCTGATGAAGGCCCAATAAGGCCGAAACAGCTGTCCAATGCTGGTGTGGCGACGTTTGGGACTTATAAACATATGTTCAACGTGCAGCCAAAGAGCCTATGCTATTTTTCTTCACTTAATACTTTACTGGCTTCGCACTGGGCTTTCAGAGGTGAGTTTCTCACCCTGACGGGAGGATATCACGTTCCACGTGACCTTCCGACGCCACTCGCTCAAACGTCGCCCACCTACGCATTGCTGATGAAGGCCCAATAAGGCCGAAACAGCTGTCCAATGCTGGTGTGGCGACGTTTGGGACTTATAAACATATGTTCAACGTGCAGCCAAAGAGCCTATGCTATTTTTCTTCACTTAATACTTTACTGGCTTCGCACTGGGCTTTCAGAGGTGAGTTTCTCACCCTGACGGGAGGATATCACGTTCCACGTGACCTTCCGACGCCACTCGCTCAAACGTCGCCCACCTACGCATTGCTGATGAAGGCCCAATAAGGCCGAAACAGCTGTCCAATGCTGGTGTGGCGACGTTTGGGACTTATAAACATATGTTCAACGTGCAGCCAAAGAGCCTATGCTATTTTTCTTCACTTAATACTTTACTGGCTTCGCACTGGGCTTTCAGAGGTGAGTTTCTCACCCTGACGGGAGGATATCACGTTCCACGTGACCTTCCGACGCCACTCGCTCAAACGTCGCCCGCCTACGCATTGCTGATGAAGGCCCAATAAGGCCGAAACAGCTGTCCAATGCTGGTGTGGCGACGTTTGGGACTTATAAACATATGTTCAACGTGCAGCCAAAGAGCCTATGCTATTTTTCTTCACTTAATACTTTACTGGCTTCGCACTGGGCTTTCAGAGGTGAGTTTCTCACCCTGACGGGAGGATATCACGTTCCACGTGACCTTCCGACGCCACTCGCTCAAACGTCGCCCACCTACGCATTGCTGATGAAGGCCCAATAAGGCCGAAACAGCTGTCCAATGCTGGTGTGGCGACGTTTGGGACTTATAAACCCTGGTATTAGAGTGAGTCTGCAAAATCATCGGCTTGATCCCCTTTTAAAAGAACTTCCTTAAAACATACAAACCATGTTCTATCATCTGCATTCACTGTATATTCAATGCTTACATGCACACCAAACACTTATACCACATTGGCTCCTTGGACATCGCGAACTGCAGACACTGTCAAACGCATAGTACGAGATTGTCGTGCATGCAAAAAAAAGTGCGGGTGAAATATCTCAGACGTTGGATGATGTCTTATATATCCTCGAGGCTCTTTCGCAGAAAGATACCTGAACCGAAAACACGCAGACTAGTCCCCTTCCTCCAGGGAACCAGAGTTGTGCCTAACTCGTTACAAGTAACTCGTTACTTGGTAACGGTTACTTTTTTTGGTAACGAAGTAACGACTCAGTTACTTTTAAAAAAATAGTAATAGTAACGGAATCAGTTACAAAAATTGGTAACTCGTTACTGACGTTACTCGTTCCTTTTCTTGAGCACGGGGGAGCACATTTCGGCACTCCGTGTGACGCAATGCGTGCAGATTTGACCTGCGTGACCAGTCCCTCACTGGATGTGTTGTTGTCCTTTCTCTTGTTTCCGTAATTTCGGACCATCACTCTTTCCCAAGAATGGCCACCAATTGTGCTATGGCTACAAAGAACGCGTTTCGACATCTAGCCTTTTCTTGTCTTTGCTAAGCTTTTGAGCGCTCTAAATTACGACGCAGCCCCTCGCCTGTTTTTGGGAACCGTTGGTGATCGGTGGCACGAAAACCAGTGTTTTTTCTTGTGTTTTCGTAATCTCCGATCACCCCCACTTCGGAAGCAAGGGAGAAGGTCCAGGCAAACTGATATACATTCATGGTAACGGGCCGAGGGACACGGAACACGAAGGACGGACGACAAATTTCGATTATCAGCTTCTTCTGAAGTGCAATTCCTCATTAATAAAGAGTTGAAGGTAAGTGACGGCATGTTTGTTGGCTCTTTTAACTGAAAGTATGCTGCGGTAACGTAAAAGTAACTCGTTACCTGTGAGTAACGAGAACTCGTTACTTTTGTATGTTGGTAACGAGTAACGTATTTAGTTACTTTTTTCTGAAGTAACGGGTAACGGTATTTAGTTCCTTTTTTTCGGTAACGGGCACAAGTCTGCAGGGAACGGTTCTAACTCTGCGTTTCAAGTTACTGTCCAAGGCTCCTTCATGAATGAGCATTGGAAGAATGTGTGTCATGAAGTAAGCGACAATGGGACGGAGACGAAAACACAACCAAGTCAAATACAATGACCGCCTATTTCAGGCTCTTGAGGGAGTATTCCTCACTATGAAGGAAATGATACCAGGACATTGTTTACAGCTTGCTTCAGTCTGTTTTCCACAATGCGTCCAACCATACCTTCAACCTTGATGCTGTCTTCTTATCTGATCAGTCGTGGCGCCACCCACACAAGTCGAGCCAACAATGCTAAGCCGTCCACTCTGGAAACGGACCCAAGCAGCACAATGCACTGAAAGTCGAGTGCAATAGGGGTGGACGGGTAGGAGGAAGGCCTTGAACGGACTCGTGAAACTAAAGAACATTGATAAGAGAAGACCCATACCGTCCACCCCTATTGCACTCGACTTTCGGTACATTGTGCTGCTTGGGAAAATTTCACTTTATTCCACATAAATCGCGGAGTGTCTTTGCTTACAACACATTTATGCGCTAGGGAAACTTCCTGTTTTCATCTTCTCAATAAGCGCCCGACAAGGCTTGCCATTGGTCCGATCTAATGATTTGAGCAGACCAGTGATAGGCCGCTCCGCATTGTTGCGCATATTGAGAAGATGAAAAGAGGGAAGCTGCGAAATGCGGTTTCTTCAGCCGATGAGTCTTTCAATCCATAAGGAGAAATTCCACCCTAGTTGCGAGTACGACGGCGAGCAAGTCACGGCCGTGCTCGTGCATTCACCGCTTCAACTATGCACAGGCTGTTGTGTTTCTGTGTGAGCAGTCACGCATGATTACTGCAGGTGCGCACAGCACTTATCTGTTCCACGACGTAGTGTACATACGCCACGAATAATAGTGAACAGGCTCCCCTAGCCGTGCTACTACAGCCATTGCTACAACCACCTTCGTGTGACGCTGTCTAATTTACCGCAGTGTTGTTATTGCGATGAAAAATAAGGCAATGCGGAGGCTTCATTTACTAGCAGCCAACAACCCGTGAATGCAGCGTACCATGTCCCCATCTTTCTTTTTTTTCTGACCAGCCTCTTTACATAATTTGTTTTTTTACACATTCCCTCTTCCCACTCCCGCAATGAGCACATGCATGGCGATTTTATCTTCTTTTCTCCATTTCATTTTTTCTTTTCTTTCTTTTATTCATTCCACCAAAATTTCGCAAGGGGTTGTAATGCTTCGACTACACGGCCACGGCCTCTTTGTTAATGACCTGAGGCAAATCCGGAGTTTTCGCCATCCGCCCCCTGTGCATCAAGAAACCGACATGTTGCAGCAGTGCCGCATCTGCACTGCTGATGCAACTCCACACATTGTCCCTCTCTGTTTCTTGCACGAAGTGCCCCTCCCATTAGAGCAAGTTTGCCTGATGAACATCTGTCTAGCAGTTACAAACACTCGCGTGCGCTCTTCCTTTTAATTGCTCTCGTTTGCATAATGCAGCGCAAACGGCTGTGATGAAGGAGCGACCTCTGCAGGCATGATTACTTTAGCACCACTAAGTAGAAAATGGAAGACGCTTGCTCATCGCGCGTAGAAAGATGGGTTGCTTCGTGTTTATGCCTTCTCCTTTCTAACAGCTCTCCGAATTATCCTAAGGAAATTCATCTCGAATAGGTTCTTCTTGAACACACCATTGCTGAAAATGGTTCATCCTGTCGAGAAGCTAGTACAGCACAAGTTTTTCCGCGTCACGCCAAGCCATTGGTGTACCATATGCGGTGAGCGATGAGAGGGTCAAATTTCTCCGCCGTCGTGGCGCATCGCCAGGTGTATCAGCTTCGTATGGCATCGTTGAAAGTATCTCGTGAGAAGTAGTGGGTACGAGTTTCGCACCTCTTCCGCGACACGATTTAGTCCATGGGCAAGGCACGTAACATGCAGAAGGTTCGGATAAAACACTTTCAGTGCTTCCGCTGATTTTATCATCCATGGTGCGGCGTCTGTGTAGAGTATGCTTAAGTTGTTCTCCTTTCCTTGTGGCCACAGGAGCGTCAGCGATTTGTTCGCAAACCTGGCCATTGTAGCGTGGTGTGCTTCTCAAGAGTGGAGCAGGAGAGAAGGTGTGGCTTCGATCCAGGACTTACGTCGAGCCGCCCCACAATTAGATCGCCACGTACCTGCCGCAGGCATCCGTTGTTTCGTCCGCACCGGCCCATGTCCGCCCCCCCCCGTTACCAATGTTGTCCCATATTTCGTTCAACGCATTCTCGTATATCAGTGGCAAATCGTTTTTGGGGAACGTTGACTCATTTGACATTTTCCTACCTGAGTAAATTTCCAAGAACCTAGTCATGGATGGTCGGGCTTAGGCCATGGGATGTTAGCGGCAACGAGCGTTTCACAAAGGTCCTTGTAAATCTCATCAAACTCTGGGGCAGCGAGCAGCGCGCAAGGCAGCAGGGGTTGTAACAACAACAACAACTTTATTTTTAAGATGATGAATGGAAAGCTTCACCGCCAGGGGCGATACTCTACTCCGCTGCTGGTGGTGGGCTTGGACATTGGCAGTTTCCTTCGCCTTTTGCGATACGTGGTAAAGAGTCATCGTGTGCTGATCCAGTGTGAACTTCTTTGTTGCAACAACCTGGCCAAAGCAGGGGGAAAGTATGGTACATACCCTCCATTTACTTCCTATTATCATTCCCACACAGAAACAACAGCAACATTTTTCGAATGACTATCTCATGTCATGTCCTTCTAACATCACGCGCAGGGACAGTTGTTTTCTTTCTACATACGGCTTTCGTCACAACGGAGCTTTCACTCTACCATCAACCATTTACCACCGCTCCGTGAGGCGTTCAGCAGCAGGAAGTTCAAATTAACTTGTATCAAACATTTATGAAAAAAGATTTACCCAACATTTAGCCCCACGTCTAGTTTTCAGGACAAGCGAAGGCGGCTCAGGACTGTCTGTGACGTCTTACTGTTTTATTGCAAACCTTGCAAAATATTATCCTTCCGCCTGTAGAGAAATCCGCCTTCTCCCGAACGCATCTTCCGAGTTGGTTAGCAGTGGAAGGCTTCGTTTTCGGCATCACACTGCGATTCGGATTCAGAGGCGAGCAGTGTACGTCATTCCTCGATGCAAACGGTGACAAAGCAACAGCAGGCGTCCCGCCTGCCGCTAGTGAACGCGCAGTAGCATACGCTCTGGCGCGCCAATCGAGAGGAGCGAGGAGCTGCGGCGTCAATAACGAGGAGAGATATTCCCCGGCATCTGTGTGGATTGAAATTACAGTGTATTCTCTAAACCTTCAGGTCGTAGCACCGCACTGAACTCGAAAAACAGAGGGGGAAAAGCTACTGAAAAAAAAAAAAAAAAAAGTACCGGTGGCTTAGGCTTCACTGGCTGACCAACGGCAAAATATGCACTATTCATGCATTTTTATGCGAAATATGCAACAACGTGCAATGTATGCATTTATATTAGAGCTCTACGTTAAACGTTTAAACGTCAAAACGTTTACACGTTTTCTTAAGAAACGCGTTTTGTAACACGTTTCACAGATAAACGTTTTCTTAAAACACGTTTAAACATGTTCTGTTAGATATACGTTCAACGGCACGTATACGATTTTAAGCGTTTTCCCAGGATACATTTAAACGTTTTCGTTCGCATAAACGTACAGCGGCACGTATACATATATAAACGTTTTCTTAGGAGACGTTTAATCGTTGTCTTTCCTCCTCTAAACACTGCAGCTTACTTTCCTTGAAAGACAGTGCAGGGTATCGTTAAAGTGGCATGTTACTTTGTCCCGCTCATTTGTGACGGTCTTGTGTTTAATAAAGAACAATCACAGCGCAGAGCGCATTTTACTCCGTTTCTTGGTGGTTAATAGAGCGTTGCCACGACCCCGTTCGCAGCGTACACCGAACTACGCTCCGCGTGCACTCATGGCATTAGGATCGCTGACACTCCAAAAACGGAGCTTTATCTCATCGACATCGTCCAGCACAATTACAATTCTGGGTGTTATCCTTTTCTCCATCCCAATTGTTCATAACGGGAGGTGTACGGCTCTTTGTGGGAATTCGCGTCAGCGCATCATGCCACAAAAGTCGTGCTCATCCACTTTTTACCACTCTGGCGCAAGAATGATATCATTCGGGACAGTGATTGGTTCTTCACGCGTAACTGGCAAATGTTCTGGTTTTAGAGTGCAATAATGGGAACCAGTAGGAAAGAGCAGGTTACATGCTTCAGGATAAAGTAGTCGCGTCAGGATAAAATAAATAAAAATAAAATAAAAGTAGTCAGGATAAAATCTTCCGCGTTGGTCTTTTCACCAAAATACTACTCGCGTAAAGAAGGTAAATACGGAATTTTTAGTATAAACTACCCAAATGATTCAAACGTTATCAACGACATTACGAGCTCGACATGTTTAAAATTGTAGTGAAACACGTCGGTTCATAATGAAATGTACGACGAAAATGAACACTGATAGAGCGGCTTAAAAGCCAAGCCAAATATGAACTGAAGTAATAGGCTACTTACAACACAGTGAGAAACTGGCGTAGTTAGTAATTACTGATGGGAACCATGGACGCGCCTGGCATAACGGGGACAACGTCTGTCTCTGTCCCCGTAATGCCTGGCGCGTCCATGTTTCCCATTAATAAAGATAAGAATTTGCTTAAATAGCTACCCGTTTCGAAAGGCGTTGCGTTTCGTATTAACAAGACGCTTAAACGCTTCACCTTGACATAACGTTCAACCGCTTCATTTTAACAAAACGCTTAAACGTTTCACATTAACGACACGTTTAAACGTTCCGCATTAACCAAACGCTTAAACGTTTCGCATTAACAAAACGTTTAAACGTTTCGTAAGGAAACGTTTTCCAGACTATACGTGAATCTAAACGGCGTATAAAACGTTTAAACGGAAACGTTTTAAACGAAAGTCGGAAAAACGTGTTAGATCCCGAGCCCTAATTTATATGCAACATAGAATCATCGTCATTGTAAATACGCGGCTATTGGAACATAGATACGCGGTTGATAACAGGTCCGGAAACGTGGCCTTGCATGTGGGGGAGCGTGCAAGAACTTTATTTTGAGATTATGAATGGGGAGCTTCATCGTCAGGGGCGACACTCTACCCCATTGCCGGTGGTGATGTGGGGAATGAAATAATGAGCGCATTCACAATAAGCATCCAAGTCCTATGGTGTCCAAAAAGGTCAAAAGAACTGTAAGGGCAGAGCGTTGGTGGGTTGGATTTGGCCAGGGACCAAGCAATTTTGAGAGAGAGAGAGAGAGGGAGACAAGAGTCCAACTGATTAAGAGACCCGGAAAGTGCGGTTCGGGGAGGTTGGTAGTGTGGGTAACGAAGAAGAATGTGCTTTATATCTTCTAGAGCACCGCAGTGACAGCATCTGGGAGAGTCAACTTGTTTCAAACGATATGTCGCAATCACGGGGGCGTAATTGCCAATGATAACACCGGTGTTGTCCCCACCCTTCGTCCTGTCTTTTGCGCGCATTCCATGATGTCGTGGGAACTAAGATGAGGCTGCCCAGGTGGGAACTCCATCGTGACATCACAATGTTGTTCCATGAGATGACGGCTTTTACGCGCTGGAATTTCAAGTCATTCCAATGCTTCGCAATGCCGATACTGTGATAATAATAATAATTATTATTTTGTCAACATAAGTGCACAATACGGTAACGCCTGCCAATTGCCTTGTTTGCAGATTGCAGACTACAGCTCCACACTTTACAATTTTGCCAGATTCTTTTGACATAACTAAATAGAATCCACAGTAGGCTAGTCCAGCCCCATCGAAAAATCCATCAGAGCCAATCCTAATGGAACCGTTAGGCCAATAGGCCCGTCGTAATTTCGGACATCTCCAATAGGACCAACGGTTTAGCGGTTTGATGGGACCATTAGGACCTAAGGGTCTAATGGCTTGATGGGAGCTTCACAAAAGTAAAAAAAAAAGTAGAAAACGAAATTTGTTTCTTTCTGTCTTTTTTCCGGCTCCTGTCATGACACAATTTAATCTCTCTCGCTTCAGTTCTTCCTTTTGTTTTTGTTTCCAAGACTTTTGAAAATATGCATTGCGCACAGCCTTTCAGGAAATAACAAAAGTAAAAAAAAAAATACGCTTTCCAGAACTGAAGGCCCAAAAGCTCACTTAGCAGAAAGTGAATGCAGATAGCACAAGTACTGTACATATAGCTTGTCTTCCGTGGTTTCGCGAATCCGAGAGTCCTGTTTGCTGCCGCGGTTAAATAAAAGGGGTGAAGTGTCTAAATTTATTTAATTTACTTACACTGAAGACTTACTGAAGTGAGGAATGGCTTGGGGTAGTCAAGACTAACACAACGTCTGTGTTTATTACTGCTTTTGGTTGACACATTCTTGTGGTCCATCGAGAATCGAAGTTCCGCAGTGCAATCGTGGGCATTCTTTATCTCTCTCTCTCTATCTCTGGCAACACTCCACTCCATCAGAGAATTCCATCAGGACTCGGAAAATTTTTCAAACTGCCGACACGCGACATCCGGCGGATATACGGAAAGGGACGTCCACCTATGAAGCTCCCAATCGGTTTATGGATGCTTATAGGACTGGCGCATAGCACGTGTAGCACGTGGCCTTTTATAGGCTGCATTGCGTCGCACGATGCTCAATCGTCTTTACACGCTGGGGCGTTCGCAGTTTGAATCTCCGAGCGCTGATCAGTTCTAGGGAAGTTTTATGGGGGGTCACATACCACCAACCATATTTAACTGAATTTTGAAGCAATATTGGAATATTCCCAGTCGCAATGAGGCATAAAACATTAGTGACATGACGGTCGGAGGTCTATCGGCCGATCAGGACAATGCAGTGTGGACTTGCAGTCAGATGTTGCAAGTACAGTGGAATGTGTATATAATTTTCATTGCAAATCCTTCTAGGGTACAAACCAAGGTTTTAACACTACGAGGACAAACACTGGTACTTGTGTAATGCATATTTTGAATAGTCTATCCAGCTTCTTCATAAAGGGGTTTCTTCTGTACATCTTTTTCACCTATGTGTGAAAAAAAAAAGACTGATGCGTTTTGCCCTAAGCATGGATTTATGCTTTATTTCTAAATGGAGGATAGAGGTTAGTGCCAATGTGTGTATTACCACAGTTTTATCTCCTCCAATGTACGTGAAATCTTTGTGAACCTGATACAAATATTTAAAGTTTCAAACGAAAGCTGACTGCATTATGTCAGTAGGCTTTATTTCCGTCGTTATTTTCAGTTGCTGTGTGTAGAGCTGGCATTTAGGTTCAGGTTGACAGGGTGGTAATAGGTTCTTTCCCTCCATACAATATAGGAGCAGTGCACATGTGAAGCTTGATATTCTGAAAAAGAAAAAAAAATAAGACGAAGAGAAAAAACTTAGCCATATCAGTGCGCATATCAGTGCCCAATACCACCATATTCTTGTACCATAGGAGTATCTTCTATGCACTGTAACTGTAACTGGAATTGCACTAAAAGTCACAGGTGTGCATATAGTTCATTAGACGCCGTTCATAGCCAGTTGCTCAAATTGAATATAAAGAAAAGTTCATTAGAATCAACAACACAATTCAGAAAAGTGTTTTCAGGTAGACCAAAAACAATAATGTGCTCGTTGGTGGGTTCATAACACAATGTTTGTCTCTGCATGAAGCATGTGGTGGCCCTGAAAGGGGCCTTTTTTTTAGTTTAGTTTCACTGACTGGTTTAGTGTGTGACGCAGATGGAAGCCTCACTTCTGGAATAAAAAAATAAAATTCACGATATATAGCAACATCAAGCAATGACAGTATGTGAGCAATATATATCACTTGTAGACGCTGATACTCCTGAGTAAGCTGCCGGTTTCACAACACGAACATTCACTGTGACTCAGAATTCACATTTCATTCACCGTACAACACAGATATTAAACGTTCTCAATCTGTAAATGGAAGCTTCTCGTACTCACCACCTGAAGCAGATTCCATCAAGCTGCTTGTCTCCACCTGTGATAGAAATTGGGCATTTCATATGTATTGGCATCATGGTGGAAGACCAGCCATATCTCTTGACTGGCTCCCTTTAACGCAACACACGCACTAGTCTACAACCATCGCAACGCCAACACCCGAAGACGAGCTCACGGCAGGTCTGGGATTGATGTACGTGCTAGATGCCACCTCGCAACAAACCAAAACTCACGGAATACTCCCGGGAAACCCACCCGGGATACCCACTCAGCTCCGTTCCCCCAGATGAACCGAAAGGCCGTACGGTTTGCTGCAGGAAAACTTGACGAGGAGGAAGGCAAACTGACCCGTGATACCAGTATTTGCTCAAGAACCACGACGCAGCCAGGCGAGCTCTACAGGTGATAGGGAGCACTAGGCCCCTCAAATCAGTGAGAACCGAGGCGCTGCGCTCGTGAACACGCAACCAAGAAAGAGGAGAGACCCCAGTCCTGTTATAGTGGATAACGAGAATCCGCACCTCATTCCTAACAGGGATCCCGAATGGAGACGGACAGGAGGGAGTGACGTTAATGAACAGCGCAGCGCTTTTTTCTCTGTTGATTCGTGCATTCGATACTCGACCGATATTCGACTCGCTTTTTTCTCTGTTGATTCGTGCATTCGATACTCGACCGATTCGATACTCTCTAAAATAACGAGAACAGGACCTATCGAGTTCTTATTACTGAGGATTAAAGAGAGGTCATCTGCATACGCGAACAGAGGAAGGTTCCACGAGCCTTGCAACGAAAATATAACAGGTCGAAGGCAGGTTGCTAAGGTTTCTAGGAGGGGACTAAACACCACAGCATACGACGCCGGGGACAAAGGACAGCCTTGCCGCACACCGGTCATCATGGGGAACCTACCGGAAATGCCCACGTTCACGCCGACAACGGCAGAGGAATCTCTGTATAGAGCCTTAATCCAGCCCACCACTACGGGAGGAAAGCCAGCCGCCTCCAGCACACGGAACATATACCCATGATGCACCCTGTCAAACGCCTTATTTTGGTCAAAAGACACCAGTACCGCGGGTTGCTGACGGCTGTGCGCCCAGTAGATGGCGTCACGCAGGGCCTGTGTGTGGAAGTTGATTGACCGTCCAGGAACAGCTCAGACCTGACAGGAGGGAACTACAAGACTCAGGACTAAGGCAATTCTACGCAGAATTGCGGTCGAAACTATATTGTAGTCCGTATTAAGTAGGGGAAACGGGGCGATACGCATTCGGGTCCCGCTTCCTAGACGGGTCTTTGCATAGTAACGTTACCACACCCTCTCGCATGGACGGGCAGAGGAGGCCGTCCGCGAAGCAGCCATTCAATAACGCTGTCAGCGGGCCAGAAAGCGGACGCCAGAAGCACTTATAGAATTCGGCCGGAGGCGGGAGACCTTCCGTTCGCAGGGCTTTAACGGCGGCCGCATGCAAGAGCAGCATTCAGGGACACCCCCTCTGAAACCCGGCTTGACCTGATAGCAGAGGACTACGCAAGGAAGCTAAGTTTACAGGGTGGTGCGTGAGTACGTGAGGAGGAACAGATCTGGGCAGGGAGAGGAGGACATATCTGAGGCGAACAATTCCCGTTTCGCGCCCAGACCTGATAACAACACCGATAACACGCCCGGGAGCATTCGCGTAAGATAAAGAATAAGACGTGATGTATAACTCTGGGAACGAGCATGAGACTTTCCAGATATCGGGAGATTACCGGATGAAATTGGCAGGTTGGCGCCTGTGATAGCCTTCTGGACGACAAATACACTAAATGCGCGTTCTAAGAGTGCAGCAAGGACAGCAGCTATGGTCCGCAGACGATACACAGACTACGTAATTTTATGATGATACCGTCAGTATCAAATTGGTATCAAGAGTTATTACGAGCTAAAATAGAGGAAACTGACAAATTGGTGCCAGTGAGTGCCACTTGCGCGACGATTTGGCAAACTGTCTGAAGTATATAGATTGGGCTGGTTGGTGTAAATCTACAAGCGACCAAAGAACAAACACGAAACAACAACAGAGCGACTTGTGTCTGATCTTGTCTCCTGTTTGTTCTTTGGTCACTTGAAAATGAATGATTTGACCAAACGCTACTTCGCGGGCTCTGGTATGGGCCGCGGACTCATAGCTATTGAGCATTTATACACAGACTACGTAATTAAGTGATGACATCTTCGATATCACGTTTATATCCAGAGTTATTACTAAATGAAATGGAAGATACGGACAGTTTGGCGTCTGCGAGTGCTGTGGCGATGCGAGTGGCAATAATTTGATCAAACGCGACTTCTTTGGACCAGATATTTTGGAGCAGAACTAAATACCAGATTTGGAGATAACGCTAAACAAGTGCTACGCGCCCTCGAGTACATTATTTATTTCTCGCTTAAGATGAAGTAATGCTTAGATCAGGGCAATCAGGGCTCTCACACACGCGGGCCGCATGTGCATGGCTTGCAGTCAGCTATTCTGTGTCCCGAGGGCTCTTGACCACTAAATAGAATAAAGCTGCCCCCCCCCCCCCCCACACACACACACACACCCACACGCGCACACCAGTAATGAAGAATTCGGAATGAAACCAGGTTTTCAGGCATTGTTTTTACCCTTGCTCGATGTAGTGCTGCTCCTGTCGACGTTAGGAAGGACATTCACATTTGAGCAGTTCTTGTGACTCATGAATCTCAGCTAGTAGTTATAGCGATTCGCGATCTGGTCTGAACGTGTATTTTGATAAACTACACTGTAAGTAATATGATAATTGAGAAGTTATTGTGGAGACAAGTGCAGAGAATGACATAATCTTAATTATTACACTAAGTTTATGGGCTTCCACAGCATAGCAGCAGCCTCTCCGGATATCATGCGCGAAAAACTGTATACTGAGCACAGAGAGGTGCAGTGAAAAAAAAAAAAAAAAATACATGGAGTAGTTATGTTCGAGGGTCATTGTGTGAATATTTTCAATTATTTCTCTTTCCATGATTTCCTTTTTCTTTTTCACTTTGAAAATGCAAGCAAAATCATCAATACAGTGTGTAAACCGACAATTTCAGTGCTCCTGAACGTTGGGATAATCGTTCGTGAAGAACTATGTACGAAGAACTTGCAACGCCTTTCAAATTTTCAATGTCTAATTTGGAAAAGAAGCTCATTTGTCTCTGCTGGTGTGTCAAGTGAAGTTTCTCATTGACGAATTGTATATGCGAATGCCTAGTAACTATACCGCTCAGCTGTTTACGCTAAGGTACTTTGCTATAATTGCGGTCCTTTCCAGGGTGATTACCTCCACCCCCAGGGAGGTGTACACTCCCCCTGAATTTTTCCAACCACTCCCCTGTAATTCATGAGATTTCCCGATACACCTTGGCCACCAATGCATATACGCATAGATATCAGGGATGGGCAGTAATAGTAATACTTTGTATTATAATACTATTACTGTAATACTTTTGAGTATTTGTATTATGTATTATAATACTCATTTTTGAAATGTATTTGTATCTGTATTATAATACACAAAACGAGGTATTACATGTATTATAATACTTTTGAAGGTGTAATACTTTCCCAGAGGTCGTAAGTTCGACCTGCAAAGTGTCACCCATGCACTTTATCAGTAATTTTTCGGGTCCCACAAACATTTGAACACGAACAAGGCTCCTATTACAGTGTTCCCCTGCCCCAAATTATCCCAAAGCAAGTGACTTTGGGGCCAGAGGTTACTGGAGGCTTCCTCGCATTCCTTCTACTTCAGAATCCGTAAGGATGAGTCATACCTGTACAAGCCCTTTGTATTATGAAAGAGTGCGTCCAGTGCAGCCAGTCACCCCTGTATGTGGTTGCACTATGGGCAGTCACAGGTTTTTGAACGGCCCACATTTTATCGTCCAGAGTGGATGAAATCAGGGCTCTGCCACAGTGAGGGCAACTTGTTCACTGCGATCGAATTGATCAGCGCTATCTGATCTTATTCGGAAAGATCAGGCCATGTGCAAAAATGTAAGCGTGAATAAAACGTCATTGGAGAATGATTGTCTCGATAAGTAATGGGCATATATCTAAGTAATTCTTCTGTTCTTTTCCTTTTTTGTCTTCCCAAGTTAAGTATATTACAAGCGTATTACAAGTATTACTCGTGTAATACACAGAAGTATTAGTATTATGTATTATAATACTCATTTTTGAAATGTATTTGTATCTGTATTATAATACCGATTTCTAGGAAGTATTATGTATTAGTATTATAATACAAAATATGAGTATTACTGCCCATCCCTGATAGATATGTATCCATATAGATATACCACCCTATGGTTCTCTCCACTCGAAATCACGCAGACATCTTATCACGCCGGGCGCATCTTGGCTTCTATGTGCATTGATGATAGTGGCAGCCGCAACAACAATGACAAAGAAGAAATTGTCGTTCTTCTTCGCTGCTGATACGAGTTGCGCAACGGACCAAAGGCTGATACCTTCCGTTTGAATTCAGCGTGAGAGAGCCGCGACGGCAAGGAAAAAAACTTGCCAAGACCCGGCACCACAAAGTGAACTTGCACAGCAAATCGCCGGCAGTCCGAACATTTACACGGCAACAGACACCTACGAGCACTGGTGCTAAAGTCTGAGGAAAAGACATCATAGATGAAAATACCGATCCGTTACAACAACGACAACAAATAGTTCATGACTATGGCCTGGGGTGGTTCACCGCTTGAGAGCGTATCCGTTATGAAGCCGTTTGAATTTCACTGTTCATGGTAATCAACCAATTTTTCTCGAAGTGCAGCACGAATAAACAAGTCCATGGTTTGCTTGCACCTCGACCTGCAAGAAATGACCCACAGTGACCCTAGAAGTCTGCCCAGGACGCACATTTCCCCAGGGCGTCAGTCGTGACGCTGCCCATATACGTGAGGCCGACAACGGCAAGCCCTTTCACCATCACCACCACCACCACAGTATCCTTCTGAAACATTGCATCACTTGCCAACTTCTTTGAGAAAAGTAAAAAGTAACCTTTCTGCAACCCCGATGATGGCAGGGGCATCCAAGGAATACACAACAAAGAGTCACTGGTGTATTCTGCATAGCAAAGCCATTATCAACTACTTATACAAGGCCCTTGTACTGGGATTTTGACAGTGGCGCCGGCAGAGCCCTCTAAAACGGGCAAAACCCTTTGTATCATGGTGTCAAAGGCATATTCGAGACGGCTTATGCTATTGCCCTTCCCACTGGGATTGTAACGGAGGCGACCGCAAAATCCGTAAAAGACCGCAGCAGAGCCCTTTAGAACGGGCAAGACCTCTTTAATCATGGTTCGAAACAGATATTATCAACGGCTTATGATGCTCTTCTACAGGGATCGGAACAGAAGCGACCACCAAATGCGGAAAAGGCAGCAACAGAGTCCTTTAAAACATACGAAACCCCTTGTATCATGGTACCAAAGGCATATTAATGACGGCTTACCCTGTGCCTTTCTACCGGAATTGCGCAAGAGGAGACTGCATAATTTGGATACGGCGGCAGCAAGGCCTTATAAAACGGGCGAAACTCCCTGTATCATGGAGCGAAAGAAAGAAAGTTACCAGTGTCTTGTGCAATCCTATTCTGCTGGAGTTATAACACAGGCGATCGCCAAATTCGGCAAACGTAGCAGCAGAGCCCTCTTAAACGAGCAAAACCCCTTGTGTCATGCTGTCACAGTCATATTATCAACAACTTATACTATGTCATTCTACCGAGATCATAACACAAAAGGAAAAGGAAAAGGGAAAAGGATGCAGCATAGCCCTTCAGAATGGGCGAGACCCCTTGTATCATGCTGCCGATGACATGTCATCAATGGCTTGTGCAATGCCGTTCTACTGGGACTATAACAGAGACTACCGCAAAATAAGGAAAATGCGGCAGCAGAGCCCTTTAAAACGGTCGATACCCCTTGTATCATAGTTCCAAAGTCATATAAGTATACGCAACGGGTTATGCATGGTATTGCCGTTCTACTGGAATTATAACGGATGCGGCCGCAAACTCCATAAAAGGCTACAGCAGAGCCCTTTAAAACGGACAAAAACCCCTTTAATCATGGTGGCAGACATTTTACACACCTATAAAGACGCGACGGCTTATGTTATGCCCCTCTCCTGTGATTGCATCGGAAACCACCGCAAAATTTGGAAAAGGCGGCAGCAGGGCCCTTTACAATGACTCAAATGACTTGTATCATTGTGCCAAAAAGATACTATGAACGGCTTGTACTGGGATTGTAACAGACGATACCGGAACGTTTGCCAGCAGATCGAGCCCTTGCGTGCCGAAACGTGCGAAGCCTCTTTAATCCTGGTACCAGGCCGTACATGGAGAGGTCGCGTTTGAAGAAACTGCTTCCGAAACGACACTCCCTAAGCAAAAAGCGTCCTAAGCTAATTTTGTAATATGTATATGTCAAAGAAAGATCACCGGGTTTGAACCCCGTACCTTGTTCCCCTGCTGCACCCTGAGAGGTCGCGTTTGACAAAATCGCTTCCAAAACGGCACTCGAAATGGCCAAGTGGCCAATTTCGTCAACTTCGAGGCTTAATATTATGTGATATAAAAATAATATTAAAGATGTCCTAAGCTGATTTTGTAATATGTATATGTGAACGTAAGATCACGGGGTTTGGACCCCGTACGTTGTTCCCCTGTTGCACCCTGAGAGGTCGCGTTTGACAAAATCGCATCCAAAATGGCACTCGAAGTGGCCAAGTGGCAAATTTCGTCAACTTTGAGGCTTAATATCATTCGATATAAAAATAATATTAAAGATGTCCTAAGCTGATGTTGTAGTATGTATATGTGAAAGTAAGATCCCGGGGTTTGAACCCCGTATCTTGTTCCCCTGTTGCACCCTGAGAGGTCGGGTTTGACAAAATCGCTTCCAAAACGGCACTCGAAATGGCCAAGTGGCGAATTTCGTCAACTTCGGGGCTTAATATCATTTGATATCAAAATAATATTAAAGATGTCCTAAGCTAATTTTGTAATATGTATATGTGAAAGTAAGATCACGGGGTTTGAACCCCGTACGTTGTTCCCCTGTTGCACCCTGAGAGGTCGCGTTTGACAAAATCGCATCCAAAATGGCACTCGAAGTGGCCAAGTGGCAAATTTCGTCAACTTCGAGGCTTAATATCATTCGATATAAAAATAATATTAAAGATGTCCTAAGCTGATGTTGTAGTATGTATATGTGAAAGTAAGATCCCGGGGTTTGAACCCCGTATCTTGTTCCCCTGTTGCACCCTGAGAGGTCGGGTTTGACAAAATCGCTTCCAAAACGGCACTCGAAATGGCCAAGTGGCGAATTTCGTCAACTTCGGGGCTTAACATCATTTGATATCAAAATAATATTAAAGATGTCCTAAGCTAATTTTGTAATATGTATATGTGAAAGTAAGATCACGGGGTTTGAACCCCGTACGTTGTTCCCCTGTTGCACCCTGAGAGGTCGCGTTTGACAAAATCGCATCCAAAATGGCACTCGAAGTGGCCAAGTGGCAAATTTCGTCAACTTCGAGGCTTAATATCATTCGATATAAAAATAATATTAAAGATGTCCTAAGCTGATGTTGTAGTATGTATATGTGAAAGTAAGATCCCGGGGTTTGAACCCCGTATCTTGTTCCCCTGTTGCACCCTGAGAGGTCGGGTTTGACAAAATTGCTTCCAAAACGGCACTCGAAATGGCCAAGTGGCAAATTTCGTCAACTTCGAGGCTTAATATTATGTGATATAAAAATAATATTAAAGATGTCCTAAGCTGATGTTGTAATATGTATATGTGAAAGTAAGATCACAGGGTTTGAACCCCGTATCTTGTTCCCCTGTTGCACCCTGAGAGGTCGGGTTTGACAAAATCGCTTCCAAAACGGCACTCGAAATGGCCAAGTGGCGAATTTCGTCAACTTCGGGGCTTAATATCATTCGATATAAAAATAATATTAAAGATGTCCTAAGCTGATGTTGTAATATGTATATGTGAAAGTAAGATCACAGGGTTTGAACCCCGTATCTTGTTCCCCTGTTGCACCCTGAGAGGTCGGGTTTGACAAAATCGCTTCCAAAACGGCACTCGAAGTGGCCAAGTGGCAAATTTCGTCAACTTCGAGGCTTAATATCATTCGATATAAAAATAATATTAAAGATGTCCTAAGCTGATGTTGTAATATGTATATGTGAAAGTAAGATCACAGGGTTTGAACCCCGTATCTTGTTCCCCTGTTGCACCCTGAGAGGTCGGGTTTGACAAAATCGCTTCCAAAACGGCACTCGAAATGGCCAAGTGGCGAATTTCGTCAACTTCGGGGCTTAATATCATTTGATATAAAAATAATATGAAAGATGTCCTAAGCTGATTCTGTAGTATGTATATGTGACAGTAAGATCACGGGGTTTGAACCCCGAAACTTGTTCCCCTGTTGCACCCTGAGAGGGCGGGTTTGACAAAATCGCTTCCAAACCGGCACTCGAAATGACCAAATGGCCAATTTCGTCAACTTCGGGGCTTTATATCATTTGATATAAAAATAATATTAAAGGTGTCCTAAACTAATTTTGTAATATGTATATGTGAAAGTAAGATCACGGTGTTTAAACCCCGTACCTTGTTCCCCTGTTGCACCCTGAGAGGGCGGGTTTGACAAAATCGCTTCCAAACCGGCACTCGAAATGGCCAAATGGCCAATTTCGTCAACTTCGGGGCTTAATATCATTCGATATAAGAATAATATTAAAGATGTCCTAAGCTAATTTTGTAATATGTATATGTGAAAGGAAGATCACGGGGTTTGAACCCCGTACCTTGTTCCCCTGTTGCACCCTGAGAGGTCGCGTTTGAGAGAATCGCTTCCTAAACGGCACGCGAAATGGCCAAATGGCCAATTTCGTCAACTTCGGGGCTTAATATCATTTGATATAAAAATAATATTAAAGATGTCCTAAGCTGATGTTGTAGTATGTATATGTGAAAGTAAGATCACGGGGTTTGAACCCCGAAACTTGTTCCCCTGTTGCACCCTGAGAGGGCGGGTTTGACAAAATCGCTTCCAAACCGGCACTCGAAATGGCCAACTGGCGAATTTCGTCAACTTCGGGGCTTAGTATCATTTGATATAAAAATAATATGAAAGATGTCCTAAGCTGATTCTGTAGTATGTATATGTGACAGTAAGATCACGGGGTTTGAACCCCGTATCTTGTTCCCCTGTTGCACCCTGAGAGGTCGGGTTTCACAAAATGGCTTCCAAACCGGCACGCGAAATGGCCAAATGGCCAATTTCGTCAACTTCGGGGCTTAATATCATTTGATATAAAAATAATATTAAAGATGTCCTAAGCTGATTCTGTAGTATGTATATGTGAAAAGTAAGATCACGAGATTTGAACCCCGTATCTTGTTCCCCTGTTGCACCGTGAGAGGTCGCGTTTGACAAAATCGTTTCCAAAGCGGCACTCGAAATGGCCAAGTGGCCAATTTCGTCAACTTCGGGGCTTAATATCATTTGATATAAAATTAATATTAAAGATGTCCTGAGCTGATATTATAATATGTATACGTGAAAGTAAGATCACGGGGTTAGAACCCCGTATCTTCCCCTGTTGCTCCCTGAGAGCTCGCGTTTGACAAAATCGCTTCCAAAACGGCCAAATGGCGAATTTCTTCAAGTTCGGGGCTTAATATCATTTGATATAACGATGATAATAAAGATATCCTAAGCTGATTATGTAATGTAATGTATATGTGTATGTATATGTGAAAGTACGATCACGGAGTTTGAACCCCGTACCTTGTTCTCCTGTTGCACCCTGAAAGGTCGCGTTTGACAAAAGCACTTCCAAAAAGGCACTCGAAATGGACAGTTTTATCAAGTTGTATAGTTTAATATAAAAGCGATATAAAATACAAAACGGTATCATTTGTACATTACTCACTGAAAATAAAGTTGTGTGTTCTGTCAGCCACTTCGAGTTCTGGAAAAAATGACCGTTCTCGTTTCGAACTCCTTCAGACCGGCCGTACAGTCTCAGCGCATGCGTATTACGATAATACTGGGACTCAGTCCGTCGAGCGCCTAGGAGGGGAACCCTGTCTGAGTCGCAAACTTTGAAGGCCCTGGGTGCATCAGGATTAACACTCACACATCGTGCCGTGGTTGGTATGTGGCCTGGAGGACGTACTGAACGAAAATAGGCGATGACATTTGCAGAATTTGACTGCCTTTGTCGAAAAATCGTAGTCTAAACATGGGCGATGTGCAAAAATTGACGGAATCCCCATAGGCGCAATGCATTAAAATTCATTTGGCCAGGGTGCACTAGGCTTATATTCTGCTGGTGCCTTTCATGTCTCCAGGGGTTCTTTACATGGTGTTGTTCTCTACTAGGCGATGACATCTTAACAATTTTATTCTGTTTTGCTGTTAATTGGCATAAACGCTGTCTCCCATTGAATTAACGTCCTGTAAGGCAGCTTCCCGCATAGCGGCTGAGTATAGTGACGGAGTGCGCCGGCGGGGGGGTGACCGCGAATTTTGGGATTGCGCGTCCAGAGTAAACGGATCTGCGCTATGGACGAAGTGTTTGTGAGTCGGCAGAAAGCTTTGCGTTTCGGCATCAGCAGGCACGCACGGCTGCGCTGTACAAGGCGGCAAAGTGGTCACGAAAAATTGACCGAACGGCTTCAGAACTAGCCTGCACAGACCCGCCAGAGGTCACCAGCTCCGCAACAGCATTTGGAGGGCGACGGAAAAAACGGCCAAGAAGAAGGCGAGAGCAGCAGGACTCCTGCGACCAGCGCTCAGCTGCCTGCAACGCCGCAAAGTGTTCCCAGGCACGGATCTTTAGAGATGCAAGCCGTCTCAGAACGTCCTGGATAGCATCGTGGTTGCAAGGGCCCCTCAACCCCAGGTGACGCAAAATTGACAGCACTTGCCGAAGGTGTTGCATTTCCTCTCGGCTCTTCCGCGCCCGCTGAGCCCGCCACTGACGAAAAAGCCTCGCGGCCCCAATTTTCGACTCCTCCCACCATTCTTGGGAGAAGGACGCCATAGCCCACCGAGCCTCACGCCAGCTACTTACACTGCCACGAATTTCAACGTCACTCAACAGAGCGACATCCAACCTCCAACAACCTGAACCACCATGGAGGTGCCGAAACCCACCAAGGAGAAGGAGGACCCCCCCATGGTCCGACAAATACCTGGACGGACAAACAAAGCACTCCCTCATATGCGACATCAGCCCGGGAGAAACATAGAAACGGTCTATGCGGCTGTGTGCACCACGGGTATTGGACCACGTGTGCTGGTATTGCCCATTATTCAGGAGGCTGAACGTGTCGACCAGCCCGAGATCATCTACTAGCTGGGCCAACTCGAGGTTCACTGGCCGTTGTCTACTGCCGGAACCGTGAATACAACAGTTAAAGTCACCCGCAAGCCCAATATTGCGGTTACCTAGGAAAAAGCAGTCGAGGCGACGAAAAAATTGCGCACGGTCTCCGCGCCGTGCGGGGGTGTACAGATGAATAAACCGCACCAAACACCCCGTCATGTCCGCCTCCACCATGACCACCCGGCCGTCACTGTCACGGTCGTACCAACGGACGTTACCAACGAAAGAGGGGAACAATATAATTGCTCCTCCTGCCTGATGCGGTGACCTGTAACTGAAGAAAAACCCTGACAGTATGATCCGCCTCTGACACCAACGAGATAGCTTTTCCCGTCGAAGTCCGCGAAATCGGCGTGTATCCGGCACCACGGCTGCGTTGGAACTTCCCACTGATTTAGATGGACTGGCACCTGGTGATCTGCTGAAGCGGCACACGTACCACATGACGACAAGCCAGTTCAATATCCTTGTCCATTCCCGGCACCATACATATGATCGCGCCAACATCTTCATTTTGGTCTGGCCGATATGCCCATCATGTAGAAGGCTCAAGACAACGTCGCGCTGCTGGGAAAGTATGACAACACGCATACCCCATACGACGCATCCTTCTTCCGTTGTTAGTTCCTATTTCCTTGCGTGAAATGCTTGTACCTCTGGATCTCTTTCGTGAGAAGGCCAGCCTTCCATGACGTATCCGTACACTCGGGAAAGCACACGGTCAGTTGCAGTGGCCTTGGTGATTTCTAACGCCTTCAGAGGAACTTTCTCTATAGCGATAGAGAGGACGGCGGAGGTAAGACCCAATTCCCCCGACGAAGGTGTCGTCCGATATGGCCGCGTCGAAGTCGGGATCTGGTCCAACTGGGAATCTGGAAAGACCGTCTGCATTGGCTTGTTGACATGTATTTGTATCGTTGACTGATTAGATGAGTCACAAAATTAGTGAGCCCATCTTCCTTATCTTTTAGCCTACCACTCCCTATATACCCTTGACATGTATTGGCATTTGATTGTGTATTGGCATCGAGGCGGAAGACCGGCATTTGATTGTATTGCCAACTGTTTGATTGTTGTATTGTTGACTGATTAGATGAGTCACAAAATTAGTGAGCCCATCTTCCTTATCTTTTAGCCTACCACTCCCTATATCCTTAATTTACTGATTTGCTTTATTTTCCCCAACCAAGTCAACAACTGAGGCCAGTTCTAAAACTCTGCCCCATTGCTTTTGCACTTGAGTGTAACGCTGTATCGTGTGCTTCAGAAGAGCGTCAACACTCCTGTGCTTTACAGTTAACTCACCCCAAAATTCCGATAGATCTCCTCCTTGTCTTGCGGCGGTAGTATATTCTAAATTCATTTAACTAATCTGCCAATTTAAATTTAATAATACCCTCCACTACCCTGAACCCTTTACACTGCCACTGTTTCGAGAAGTTTTTTGCTCCTAACCTTAACCGCTCCCTCCCAAGCCAAGTTCGTACGTAATAGCTGATTATATTTCTCATTCGTTCTTTACCCCAGCAGTCACCACCATGCACCACTCTACACCTGTTTACCCAAGCTTGATATGCGATTTCGACTGCTACTAACATGTAAAATTTCTGTTGTCTTTTGATTACTTTCCCAACATGTATTCCCATAGCTTCTTCAAATGTCAAGTTACTTAATCCAAAATATTTCTTAAAACAGGACCACAGGTACATCGGTACCTTGCACTCGAAGACGGCGTGCCTCACCGTTTCTATTTGACCGCAAAGCTCGCAGTCTCTTCTGCGGCTTTTACCCCACAGATAAAACTTGTCCCTCACTGGTATGACCTCATGCGCAATTTTCCACAGGAATGATTTTCTTTTGCCTTCTAACCAGTAACTAAGAATTCTTTTCCAAGCTTCCGCTGTTATTGTAGATGGATATTTCTCTATTTCTTTCCCCCTCAGATCTCTGTATAATTCAGCGACTGAGCTTCCGCTGTAGTCTTTGCTCTTGTCTGATCTTTTCAATTGCAGCAAAGTGTGCTTCCCTGCTTCATAAATTGCTGGCTGCCATTCCGACATTGGACTCCTATGATCTATCCCGTGTTGGCGAAAATGTCTTATGTTTATTCCCAGCCAAAATTTTGTCACCTGCTGTGCGATGTCGTTGCCATCCAACATCCTATATATTCCATATAAAGCATGTGCTTCTGACAGTTGTTTCAGATCAGCAATCTGTAGGCCCCCAACATCAATAGGCAGTTTCATTTTCTCTTGCGCTACCCATTGCGTTTTCCCATCCCATATAAACTGAAAGCAGAGTTTCTCAATTCTACGGCATATTTCAGGAGAAGGGTAAGCGACAGAAAACAGGTACGCACATCTCGGTATCATAATTCTTTTGACAATCTGCGCTCGAGCTGTAAGTGGCGTTCCCGGTTCAACATACTCTTCCTTCAATTTTTCCACGCATTTTTCCAACTGCATCCAATTGTTGTGTGAAACCCCGTCCTTATTAAACCTGACTCCGAGGATTTTGGTCTCCTCCACAATACTCAAGCCCAGATCTTTCCTCGGCTTCTCCCCACCTAAATATATCAATTTTGATTTGTCTCTATTTATTTTCGCCCCGCTCATTGTCCCATATTCTTCCATTACTTCTAGAGCTTTCTCAACTTCCTTTTCGCCTTGAACTACCATAGTGAGATCATCTGCGTAGGCCACAATGGTTTTACACTGTACTGCCCCAGGTAATCCAACCCCTTTCACTGCCTCAGACTTGTTCAGCCCTCGTAATAACCTATCAAAGGCTAACACATACAGCAGGGGAGAAAGGGGGCAACCTTGCCTTACTCCCCTTTTGACCTGAAAGCTCTTTCCCAATTGCCCATTGATAAGTAACCTACTCCTGGCGTTTTCATACATGGCTCCTATTGTGTTTATTATTGGATTTTCCGTCCCAATTCCTTCTAATGTATCTCTTAAATACGCGTGTTTAAGCCGGTCAAATGCCTTTTCTTGGTCTAAGGTCATGAGAATACTCTTTATTCTCCTTCTGCTTGTCCATTGTATAACATCTCTTAGCTCCCATATTTTCCTTTGAATTCTTCGACCTTTAACTGCAGCACCCTGTGCTAGTGACACCCATTCTTCCATATTTCCTTGTATTCGGCCCACGACTGCCCTTGCTAATATTTTATAATCTAAATTTAATAACGTTATGGGTCTCCAGGCGCCCAACTCCTCCTTACGCTGCTGGTCCTTGCACAACAGAGTGACCGTTCCTTCCAGGAAGGTTTCTGGAAGTGTACCTTTCTGGAGTGCACCATTAAGCACCTTCACCAAAGAGGGGCCCAGGATGTCCCAATACCGTTTGTAGAACTCCGCCGGGAACCCGTCGGGTCCCGGCGACTTCCCATTCTTCAGGCTTCTAACAGCCTGCTGCACCTCCTTGCAGCTAAGTTCTATGCCTTTTCCAGCCTTTCCCCCGCAGAAGGAATCACCTGCCGTGAGTCCATTCTCAAACATGTTAGCGTAGAACTCTCTTGCCACAATGGCTATTTCACTTTGCTTGGTGACTCGTCCGCTCTTGGTCATGAGGGCCTCCATGGGCGGTTGCATGGGCTGTTTGATTGTACAATATCATGCATAAAAGCGTAATGCCGAATGGCGTTATTCTGCTAGAAAGCTGCCTCCTTGGCTCTCTCTGTGACTCACAAAAATGATGGTGTCTGCATGCTGGGTTACATGAGCAAAGAAAGATGTGAGAAACTTCTTCAGAATATAGCAGTGAATTTGAATATCGCAACCGGGAAAGTTAGAGGGATGTCGTCAAAAATTTCCGTGAAGTGCTGGTGGGGTCTAAAGGGGTCTGGTACATCACTGCCGGCCGCGGTTCATATACATATTCCGATGCACGCAGAAACGAATGGTTGAAATCCCCGTTAAGAGCGTGAAAAAAGCGTATTGCGTACATACTTTTTGTTATATTGTTGGGAGTTGATCCCAGAACAGCACAACCGACATCTTGTGAGATACTCTCCGCTTTATTCTACATGCCTACGTTCCGATTGTATGGTTACATTGAGCAGGGTGGATTTGGGGGGGAGGGGGTCCGGATGCCCTACCCTCACTCAATTTCAGTCGTTACATACAATGTCAATTTACCTTTCTAGTGTAATAGCATGCTTTCCAAGGCAGGCTTCCCCTCCCTATGAAAAATCCCGGATTCGCCCCGGACATTGAGTCACCTAGATCTCGCGCGTCTGATCTTACTCGAGCCACACCCAGTCTACCTTTTGGGGGCTTCATTTGAGATGAATTGAAAATAAATGCTTACCTTCTCATTCGGCACGTCGGTGGTGTCCATTTGCACATGGAACGAAGTGGGCAGAGCATCGGACTTTAGCCTTTTCGTTTTGCTGACGCTCTCATAGGGGGGAGGGGGGGGGGGGGTAACGTTGGGTAGACGATGGCGGTATGTTGCTCGGGGGTGGGGGGAGGGAAAAGGAGGGAGGGGAAGGGAAGAACAGTTACATTAGTTGCTGTTAGGCATCACGTGTTCCTACAGTCGCCCTTGTGGGTTCACGACCTTGAAAAAGTCCAGAAGAGCTCTTTGGATGAGCTTCCGACGATGGAGGTTGCCACGAGGATAGACAATCTCCTCGAGACCAGGCTTGCCGGTAGGCTGCACAGCTTGCTGCAGCCTGCGTCTTGCATCTGATGTGGCTGGGCAATCCATAATAACGTGCTCCTCTGTTTCCCCACAGTGTGGGCACCGAGAGTAGTATACGACTTTTGTAAAACTCAGACAATGCGAAACTCAGACGTTGCCACCAGGGCAGCGACACCGTCGTTCGCGTATTTTTCCCTGCGCGGCGTGTGTGCGGAGGGTTGTCCGTGCGCTTATCGACGGGGGAGGGCTGCGAACGCGCTTACACTCTCACATTTTTTTGCCTGGGACTCATATGCCGTGACATAATGAATAGACTCATAGTTTTTCAGTATGGCTAATGAAAAACCTCGGGTAGATTCTGTGAATTGGAGCTACGTTTATGTGTGCTGCTTTGGTTAAGTTTGCAAAAGGAATATTTACTTATTATAGTTACATATCTTATGCATAGTGCTCATCTTCATTGTATAGTGGTTAAACATTTCTGATGACAGTTGTGTGATTCGATTCTCCCAAAATCTTATTGTAACTGTGTGCTACATGTTATGATGATTAGAATTGTAGACTCCGCCTGCGCATCATGCTTGTCCATCACTTGCATCGCATCATTTGATAATAGATTCCTTTCAATATAGTATTGACAACTGTCCAATCGTTTGAGAAAATATATACACTGTGCAATTTAATTCATAAAATAAGCTTTCACAAAATATTAATGATCCTCTTTTGTAAACAAAGATTGATGTAACATGCCTCTAAATTTCAATTAGCGATTCTTCTACAATTCTTTCCGTCGGGTGTCGGTGTTGTCGTGTAAAATCTCCTTGATTGCCAGCGCTGATTCCACGTGAAGATCCTTGTACATAGTGTGGAATAAACGTCTCCTTAGCAATCTTCAGTCTAATCATAAGCTGTTTCCGTTGCGATGTGTAGAATACATTACAATGATGACAAAGAATAGAATTATTATTTCAATTATACACTTGTTTATTTCGATAAATTACAGTTCTATTCCAAACTCTGAAGTTTTCGTTTGTTGTCTTCATTGACGAATTCCGAAGACATTAAATAGTTTATTCTGATTATTGGGCGTTTGAATCCAGTGTTGATTAACGCAGGCGCTATGTTGTCGCTGTGTTTGTATTGCTTCAACAATTTGCACTTTGTCGCGATGAACTTGCACAGTCTCTTATTGATGTTTCCTTTCTTTGTATGAATATTATTGAATGGCATACAAGAGAGTACTAGATGAAACTCGTCCGGTGGTCCACCGCAATTGATATGTTTGTTGAGTTTCAATAAGTGATGATACATCAGACCTTGCACGATCATATTGCACTTCTGTTCATTCGACATCCTTGACTGATAGAATAAAATAAATGTGTAGAGGCTCTAGTGGAATATATCACGTGATAAGATTTTTATGTACTTTCCATTTCAACCGTTAGGTGTAATTTCAACAAATCCGTAATGAATCGTGCGATATAGACTGCTTGTATATGATAATTTGATCTGATTGCTTTCTTGATTAATGCAATGCTCATTGCAATGATTACAATTACGTTTGGTCTAGTGTATTTCAATTCTTCGTTAGCAAACCCCAAAAACTCCACCATCAATCGCAGCGGACCTTCCGATGTTGACGTGCAAATATTTTTATAACTATTGTAGATTCGGCATACAAGTTCTCGCATCTTGAATTCCATAATTTGCACCATATCTCCGAATACGACCATGTCTAGGACGTATCGAAATGCAGCGGTAATTGAATCGTTTCGAGGCTCCTCCTTTTCGAAGCAGCTTTTTATCAGGTACTCCAAATGACCTATCGTAACGAGTACAAAATCGGTCCATCTCTTCAATGTCTAGCAATTGTCTGTTCTGTTTTGCAGTGTGCCTCGACACTTAATTAAATCATATCGATGCTGATTTTATTTATTAAAAACGTATTATGTTATCGCGGTTAGAATGTTATTAATACTCCTGACGTGAGAATTATGAAAGTCAATTTACAAAAAAGATGTGATGAGCGAGAAAAACGCGAGCTCTCAATTCCCGGCTTGAGTTGTTGGAGTTAGTTTATGACTTTGACCACCACCATTGTGGGATCCCCCTTCTCCATGCGGGGCGTAACCTTGGCGAAAGTGCATGGGAGCTCAGCTTCCCTCTCTCACTCGTTCTTTTTTTTTTTTTGTTAGTGGGCTATGAATGAAAAAGATGTGTTCCTGTTATGTATCGCCCTGCTTGGTCAGAAAGTGTTTCCCTAAATTAATTACTGCTTTGAGTTTGCTTCAGATGATCGCTCGATTGATATTAATAAAAATATTCTACTAGTTGGGAAAGTATTTTTAAGTTGTGTGCGTTGATTTTCGCTGTAGCAAACTTTTACATTAATTTGGATTTCAGATGAGTTGTTTGCGGCTTCTGCGTGTAGAAATTACTATTGCAAAGTTATCATAAAACGATGTAGTTAAATTTGATTCTGGTTTTCGAATGAGTATTGTTTCTATCATTGAATAAATTTGACTTTCTCTTTTTGTTTCAGATATTCACTCGATTGATATTTTATGAGTTGAGAATAATGTATGTATAATAGTTGTGTCAGATCTGAAATACATTAAAATGCATCGTTTCACGTTTTGGTTGAGTATTGTTTGCGCCGATAGCATTTCTCATTTGCTTAGATAATGTTTCTCTAAAACCAGTTTGCACTGACATAAAAGTCTATTCTTAGATTTTTTGCGTGCTATTGTTTGTTTATAGAATTCTTATTGTGTTCCTGAGAATCGAATAATTCCAATGTCTATTTGCGATCAATAAAAAATTTCGTCTCTGTACACCAGTCCTAAGAATATTTTCTTTTGGAGGAAAGAATGTGAAAAAGATAGAGGGTTTCCCCACCCCATAGATTGACAAAGGATGTGCGGTTTCTTTGCTTTTGGGTTGTATAGAGGGAGAGAGTGACCCCGCCGGTCTAGAGTCTGGTTGTACTGCGTATTGCATAGCTGTGCTGCGTGTTTCGATACCTCTGTCAAGGTAATGTTTATAGTGCCTGAGTAGGATGAAAATTCTATATTGTTAGGTCGTAAGGTCGATTTTATGATAGTTCAAAAGATATATTATTTCAATTTCAGTTTGTAATGTTTGATAGTTTGTTTCGCTATTATTTTCCTGTGTGTTGTTTACATGTTGGCAGATGCATCGTCCAAAGCGTTTCTCTGCTATTCATCCGTGCATGTTTCTCGTTTTGATAGATTGTTTTTCAATTATTTATCCTTTGTGTACCTCTTGTTTACGTGTTGGATTTTGGCTCTCGATTAGCTGTTGATCTTGTTTCAATAATATTTTCCTGTCTGTTGTTTACACTTTGACAGGTGCGCTGTGTAGAGTGTTTCTATGGTATTCAGCGTTAGCTCTGTGTTGTATTAAATTCATCATGTTTCTCGTTTTGATAGATTCTTTTTCAATTATTTATCCTTTGTGTACCTCTTGTTGATGTTATGGGTTTTGGTTCTCTGTTAGCTGTTGATCGTGTTTCACATTATTTCCTTGCGTGTGTGCTATTGTTTACGTGTGGATGGTGTGCCGTTCAAAGTGTTTCTCTGCTATTCATCCGTGCATGTTTATCGTTTTGATAGATTTTTTTCCAATTATTTTCCTGCATGTGTCTGTCGTTTACACGTTGGATTGTGCATTGTTTTGGCTCTCTATTAATGCTAGCTGTTGATCGTTTTGTTTCTCATTATTTCCGTGTGTCTATGCTGTTTACTTAATAAGAATTGATTAATTGTGTAATGTTGGAATAATCAACTGCCCTATTGCGCTCGAAAGTGTTCATAACTGTCACAAAACAGGCGTACGCCTGCCGTCTTCAACAAATCAGGTCAGATATTATTAGAGCTGGTTGTTGCCTAAGAGCGTGCTATGCGGTGAAGTTCATTTTTTAATATATTTTCTGTGTTGGATTCATAAAACAAAGTAAGGTTTGTAGTGTCTCTTAGAATGAAAATTGTATGCGGTTCGACTAGATTAAGTCACGAGGATGAGTTTATGATAGTTAACATGATAGATTATTCTCCTCCTCTGTTGTTTTGATTAAGAATATCTACTTTGGTTAAATGTAGTGTTATAGATTTTATTTCCTCTTGTGTTCGTGTCATTCGTGTCCCATGGTCTTCCAGGTTCTCTGCTGTCCACAATTAACTACGTACATCTATCGGCACTTGTAATTAAAGCTCCACTATGGTGGTCACGTATAATAATGTCAGACTTTTTATAATAAAACTTTGAATTTTGATTGTAATCATATTGATTAAAAATATATTCTTTGATTAAAATGTGCTACTCTTTCTGCTTAATTGAAAACTTGTGTGATTATCACTGATAAAAAAATTGTGATACCTCTTCAATGCTATTGCATCAGATTTTTTGGCTAAGTTTTTCTCCTTCCCACAGAATCAAAACATAATTCGTGACACTAATGACTTTAATAAATATATATTTTCACTTGTACTTTTGTGTATGGTTATCCTTTGCATGTAAACCGCCCACCCCACACCTGTTGTATTGGAAAAAAAATTGTGAGGGAAGTCGTCCCAGGCGGAGAAATGAAGAAAGAAGTTGTCCCAGGCTGAAAAATCTAAGAGGGTAAGCGCGCACGCAGCCCTCAACCCGCCGATAAGCGCGGGGAAAAATACGCGAACGACGGTGTCGCTGCCCTGGTGGCAATGTATGAGTTTCGCATAGTCTGAGTTTAACCCAAGTCGTATACTATTACCCAGGGTATGGAATTGCAATAAATCCGCCTCCACGCACGCCCCCAACAACACCGAATATCCTCTGGATGTACCAGTAATGTCCTAACGGATTCGTGCGTCCGATGGATATCCGAGGGACATCCTTCGGACGTAAAAATTCGGATAAGATATTCGGTGTTGTTGGGGGCTTCGTCGGCAAAATGCGAGGAACATACGTGCCGAACGTGCAATTCTTTTGCCACGACAGGAAGCCCGCCGTCGATTGCTGCTTCCAACTTTCGTTTGGTGTCCCTGTCCTTGGGCCTGTGAAATGTCAATTCCAGGTTTCCCCCAGACGATTTTTTTGCAGCCAGGAACACCACGACGCGTTCCCGGACTCAATGACATGTAGCAATTTCACCTCTGAGCGAAACTATGGTGGGCTAGAAAGACTGGTGTGCTTACCGCCATATTCAATACATGGAATGCGCGATGCCCCTGTTTTGAAGCCAAGCTCCTGAGCTCCGGCGCTATGCGCTCGCTGCGAACCAAGCGGGTTCTCGTTGAACTAGTCCAACATGTGCCGTGTGTGACGGTGTATGTGTGCTTGACTATTTTTATAGTGAATATATTTGGACCAGCACTACGTTGGTTTGCCGCACTGACTGTTTACTAGCATCCGCAGTTCTTTGTAACTAAACCACGTGACATTTGCTACCGTCACGTCTGCCTAGCCGACGATCCCTGCAAGCGAAAGATATTGGAATGTTGCGAAGCACGTGACCGCATGTCTTATCTTCGTTGGATGATGACAGATAGGGTCGAAAAACAAAATAAAGAGCGGCTACTGCGTCCGAGAGCTCGCCTCCTTGATGGTTTCTTTCTCTTCATTCTTTCTTTTCAGCCTAGATTATCGAGTTGCTGCAAGGTATATCTAAACTGGTAGCGAAAACAAGAGAAAATACCAAATCAGACCCATCGGCAAGGCCACCAGCAAGAGGCGCGAGCGATCCTGGGTGTTGACAGTAGAGGTACGGTTGTAAACAGAAAAACTTTACAACATGGGCGTGGCTTGTGTGTGTACTAATAGGTTATTCATAATTTCAATGTAGAAAAAGCTTTCTGTTGCCCCGCTCGTGCACATATACGAGATCATCTACCACTCCAGTACATTTCCGTATCCTGCTCCTTTGCGCATGTGTCACAGTTGGGTGTGTTTATCCGTGCGTCTCTGTATCTGTACCGTGTGTCCGTGCATTGTAATACGGAGTTCGTACACTCTTTGGGTTAAACAGGAAGCGACGTTCACATCTCCGTGCTGTAAACCAAGATTAACACGAGTGAACAGATGAATCCAATGATCCCATGTTGCTGGGCTCGCGGAAAAAAAGATTTCGTCATGGGACGAGCGGCCATGATGGTGTGAGTGTTAGCAGGAACCAACTGTGCACCAACGATGTCGTGTTTTGTTGCAATGTACCTATAACGACCACTTATTGAATAAATGCAACCGTCTAATCACTAGGTGTACGTATAGCTCAAGGTGAGAAATGGGCCTTCTGTGAGCCTTCCTAATTTCTCTATGGTCATCGCGATGCGTTTCTGTTTGGAGTTGCAAAAATATGTGATAACTGCATGTATTTGGAATTGATATGATTAATTGAATCCGATATGCATTATTTTTCTGTGTTCTCGTCTGGTATTGTTGACTGGGCGCGGAAAAGGGAATACAAGGCAAGCGAAGTGGGCCGGGCCAATGTAAACGTGCATGGATAATTATGCACTACTTAATATTCATACTAGTGACGTCGTCTCTGACGTCGTTTATTTACAATCGTAGTAGTCCGCGCAACGGATGGATGGCGCTGACCGTCTCTATCATGGCGTCATTCTGAAGACACAGGGGCCTATGGGAGTTACGCTACCTGTTTAAATATACCTTGGTTGCTGTGTACAGGAAGCTGGGAACACTTTGTCACGGAACATAGGCCGATGGTAGATTGTTCAACTAAATTGTCATTTAGCTAAACCATGGCGCTTTCTATAGAGTGTACCTCGCCGCACATCTTAGTTGTTATGTAATTCTTTTGCTCCCTATGTAACTATAAAGGAACATGGTATCGGCCATAAAAAACGAAATTGTAGCACCGCAGTAGTATTCTCTCTGCACGCCCGGTTTTACTGTTGACCAGTAGAACGACCGAGTCATATATATACGTATATATATAGCGCGAAAGATATATTCCTCATTTCTTTGCTCCTTCTTCCTTGCTCCTTATTTTGTTGCAGATATATATATATATATAAAGAGGGGGGAAAAGCCATTAAAAAATAGGTAAATGATGCTAGACGTGTTTGAAATTCAAACTTACAGTTAAGATGGCTTCTATGGCTGCACGTAGAGAAACAGATACTCATTGAACGATGCGACAGCACCAGAGGACACGTGTTTCGCCGTGTTTGCGGCTCGTCGGCCCTGGGTAGCTGCGCATCGTTCGGGATTGGCAAACCAGGGGTCACTCAGCGAGCGATATACACCTGGGAGGGTGACCGAGCACTCCTCAATGCCACAGTGCAAGCCAGTGAATTATAAAGAGGGGGGAAAAGCCATTAAAAAAATAGGTAAATGATGCTAGACGTGTTTGAAATTAAAACTTACAGTTAAGATGGCTTCTATGGCTGCACGTAGAGAAACAGATACTCATTGAACGATGCGACAGCACCAGAGGACACGTGTTTCGCCGTGTTTGCGGCTCGTCGGCCCTGGGTAGCTGCGCATCGTTCGGGATTGGCAAACCAGGGGTCACTCAGCGAGCGATATACACCTGGGAGGGTGACCGAGCACTCCTCAATGCCACAGTGCAAGCCAGTGAATTATAAAGAGGGGGAAAAAGGGGAAAGGGGAAAGAGGGGGAAAAGAGGGGGGAAAAGGGAAAAATTCACTGGCTTGCACTGTGGCATTGAGGAGTGCTCGGTCACCCTCCCAGGTGTATATCGCTCGCTGAGTGACCCCTGGTTTGCCAATCCCGAACGATGCGCAGCTACCCAGGGCCGACGAGCCGCAAACACGGCGAAACACGTGTCCTCTGGTGCTGTCGCATCGTTCAATGAGTATCTATATATATATATAGAGAGAGAGAGAGCGATATATATATATATATATATATATATATATATATATATATATATATATATAGGGTGAGGATTATCAAACGGCCACGAAGTTTTACAGAAGTTCAAAAAAAGACGCGGAAACAGATTTTAGGGAAGTTAAAAACACTAGTTTATTACATGGGGAGACGTTAAAAAGTAAAATGGGCAAGGGGTCGACGTTTCGACAGTGGCACTGTCTTCGTCAGGACAAAAGATGCGTAGCTGATTACATCATACATTATGTAATCAGCTACGCATCTTTTGTCCTGACGAAGACAGTGCCACTGTCGAAACGTCGACCCCTTGCCCATTTTACTTTTTAACGTCTCCCCATGTAATAAACTAGTGTTTTTAACTTCCCTAAAATCTGTTTCCGCGTCTTTTTTTGAACTTCTATATATATATATATATATATCTGATCTTTATTGAATACCTATATATATATATATATATATATATATATATATAGAGAGAGAGAGAGAGAGAGAGAGAGAGAAGAAAAATGCCACACTTGTATTATTAACCGAAAATGCTTGAAGGGAATTGATGTTATACAACGGGTTCCTAGAACATCATGTTAAACTCATTCTATCCACTGATTGAGCGGCCTAAGAGCGCTGCTAGCGTGACATTATACAATAACAGCGAATACACTGATGATGATAAATGGGGAAATTCGCCACCTGGGTTTGTGGCCCACAACCGACAGCCTTAATGCCGTCATTATAGATTATAAAGATTCAAGTTGAAAAGCGTAAGATACATGTGCCCTATGACTTGTGAAGTGCCCGCTTGGTGTGCCCCCCCCCCCCTCCCGCCATATTACTCGTGTCATACTACCCTCACTCGTTCTGAGACCTTTGTCCTACATTTTGCAATTGATCCGTTCACCGTATGTGCATCTGTTTGCATTTTGGTCGCTTGTAGGAGTCCTGGGGTGGCCCCGACTCTGTCGCGACTCATATCCCCATCTTTTTCTGTTACCTCATCACCGCCATCATCAAGTTATATTAAAAAGGGTGTAACATAGTTACAAATGAAACCCATTGGCATTGAACACGGTTAAGGATATAATGTCATGATTGTTCAGTATATGGTCCCATGTTGAAGTGTAAAATTAGGAAACCCCAACCGGAGTTTTGAGACTTCATAAATGAAAATGCACTACTTGATATTGCCTTTTGCTATGAGGTACACTAGAAGTCAAGAGTCTTCTGCTTCAATACGTGATCTGTTCCTGGTGCCTAACACCCTTCACTGGAAATGGGATTGCCAAGTACTTGGTTGACATTCAGATCACAAGGTGGTTCTTGAGATGCACCATATAAAATGTAAGCATGACAGACCTAAAATCCAGATAATCCACGATATTCCTTGGGCTGATCATTGTACAAATTTTAACTGGATCTGTAGCATCTCGAGAAATGTTAATATGGCCTGAAATTTTTTCAATGCCACTGTACACATGTCCACAAGAAAGTTGTGTGCAAGAAGGGGGAGGGGGGTAATATGTTTATTAAGAAAAAAAAAAGAAGGAAAGGCTAGCCAGGCAAAGAGCCAGCTTGCTATTCCAAAAAAATGGGAAAAACGAAAAAGAGAAGGAAGGAAAGATAAAGGAAAAAACGGGGAAAACGAAAAAGACAAGGTTTACACTCAAAGACCATGGCTGACACGCTAAGCTTAGCATATTAAACGTCGTATAAACAAAATTAGACGGCGATGGAAACTAACCCTGGTTTCAGGTTTGACGAAGGCACTGATGGAGGAAATGAGGAAATTAAGTGAGACTAAAAAGAAATATTATACACTTCATTATGCTACTGCTTAGGTCAGACTACCGGTATATAGAGCACTCGTGTTACCGATCGTCACGTTCGCGAAGATAACTTGGGACCCCTTTGATGCGTCTCTTTTGCGGGTTTCTTTCGAATTGTCGCCACTATACGAGTGTATTATGTGTATATATTATATAATTAATGTACGTTCCCTACTCTTTCCCAGGTTCTTTCTGGGACCAGTATTCTGAAATAAATGTATAAATCGTTATATTTTCGTGTTGTCCCCTTTGTCTTCCGGATTCCTTCCCTCTACTGACTGCTCATATGCAGACTGTAATCAGCAATTCTATCGCTTCCGTTGGTTAGCTGCAGTTAACGTATATCTCACGCTTATAGCCCACCACCGATTTAAACATTTCTATCAAAATCCCCCGTCACCGGACCTCTCAACCTGGAAGGTAAAGGTCGCTGAGATGAAGGGAACGATGAGCACATATCACGAATATCACTACCCAAAGGCAGAACCGGCTGCTCGAACACGTCTTTATCGTTATCAAAGTACACGTGTTCCAGACCCGAGGGCTGATAGGGACGCGCCGACGAATGTCAGCACGGATATCTGGGTGTGCCATTCGTTTGCTCATGCAGGTGACACTCAAAGGGGCATTGTGCATGCAGAGCAAAGAAAAGGCACGCTCATGGGTTAACGGCAGGTGTGTAATCACGTGACCAGTAGCACTGAAATGAGCCGCGAGAGGCGATTAGATCGCATAGCGCCGAGATACGCTTCGCGCCATCTCTCGGCAGGAACATCGGCGGGTACATATGACAACCGCCGAACGGCTCACCAGTCCTTCTAGCCCACCATAGCGAAACTCACAGCACTTTCGAAGAAATAGGCTCATACGTAGCCATACTCATACTCAACATCGTTTCATACTCGTAGCCATGTACGACGCCATCTCCAAAGCAGACGCCATCTCCGAGAGAAAATGAGGGAACGGCGTCGGCGATGAGCCGCCCTCGCATTGGTTCTACATACACATGGTTCTACAACATGGTTCTACATCGCATGGTTCTACAAATACATTTCGAATTGTGTACTTTGTACTGTACTTTAAGTAGTTTTGTCTAGTACTTTCTCATCAACCCGACTGGAATGCAAAGACAAGCCCGGAAAATATTAAGTAAGTTTGCTGTCTAGAGGCAGTATTTTTGAACATGAAAGGGATGTAATCCTTTTTCATAGTATACCAAGAGTATACAATGAATGAATAAATCAGGAAATAAAAATACTTTACACTAGCACATCTTGTAGCAGTTGTAAACTGAAATTATGCCATTTGTTACAGTTGATATTCACGGATAAGCACTAACTAGCTGGGATGCATAATGCATCATGAAAAAATGCATGCATGAAAAAAATGCATAAAAAAGAAACCTTCGTCCTGACTTTTGCGCTTCACATACATCTTCCCTCTGCTTCCCTGACTATGCCGTAACTCAGTTGCAATGGACTTACTTGACGAGTACTTGAAAGTACAATTCCCAGTACTTTGTACTTTACTGTAAGTACATTTAAAATATAGTACTTCAAGTACCATAGCCGCCAGGTACTTTGTACTTTACTTAAAGTACAATTTTGGATACTTTGCCCATCACTGGTACCAACACATCGATCTCATCTAAGACGTCTTTTGATAACACTATTAGTTCATCCCAGTGCAATCTGATACTTCGAATATTGTTATATACAACAGTAATACAGGATGCTCAATCCTGAATCGCCACAACATTAGTCCACCATTTGCTCTAAGATGAAAAAGATTGACACAGCGATTTTGAATGTTTGAAAGTTCACTTTCTGACACTATCTTCATAGCCTTTGCTCCTTCAACTTTCCTGACGTGGGTAACTACTTCTTTAGTCCACACAAATTTATATTGCAAAGTCTTCGCTCGCGCCCTGGCTTGAAACAAACCATTTCTGTTTGCCTGGGTCAGACTCTCATGAACATGCCCAATATTCGCGGACAAAAACTTAAAACATGCTTCGCCTGCATTACACCCATAGACGCAATGTATGAGAAACGTATAATTTCATTTTGACGGAAAACGTCGACACTTTTCACTGGTTCCACACTGGATCCTGTGAGAGCTACATACAAGAAATTATGCCGAAAAAGAATTATCCGTATATCTAGAAAGGCTTTTATCCCCAGGCGTTTGAAATCTTACACCTTGTACTCAATGCGACAGAAGTAGAATTCACGCTCCATCGTGATTTAACAGTCTTATACATCAAAAGCTATCCGCTTTAGGTAATTTTCCACTGCAGTTAATGTCGCTGCAGCCATGTCTGGTACCTAAAGTGAATATCTTGGTTATGTAGCGAGCCAATTTTGTTTCCGAGGGCAAGAAAGTGCGACTAAAATGCGAGACATCACACTTAAAGGGGGCTTAGCCTAACGACATTTGCACATGTAGGAAAGCCGACTGTGCGTTTGGGCACGTGAAAATGGGAGGAGGAATGAAAATCGAAAGGGAGGGGAATTATCAGAGTTCAGCTCGCATTCTCCTCTGATAACCAGCACCGAAAGATGGGTTTGATAAAAACATCGACAAAATAAATGTGTGCTTTCACGGCCAAAGAGACTGAAGAACATTTCTGGTGACATCTGCTTTAAAAACAGAAACGACAACGCTGCAGATATTGCGTTCCCCTGAGGTTCGCGTTTTGGGAAATCGAACGCCCTCTTCTTCTTAAGGGCGTGTCACACTGGTGCGACACGACAGGACACGACAGGATGCGACAGCCGGAAGTTCAGTGTCCTGTCGTGTCGAATATCAAGTCACACCGGCGACATACGTCAGCTCCGGACCCGGCATCATTCCGCGACAAGTTGAGTCGCACGCAGTTTACATCACCTTTAGGTGAGTGTAGAAGATGTCGCCCTTTTGCACCATCCGCACCAACTTGCCTCCTTCTTCTTTATTCTTCGAGGAGTGGATGTCTGCGCAGACGGAGCCACGCCAGCAACAGAAAATCCTCGGTTTCGACTGCCGTGTACGTTGCGCGCTCGGTGAACTCGTTCTGCACATTCCAATGCGTCGTTCGGCACGAAATGCAACCCCGGACGATCCGCGGACTTTTAGAAACTGACAAAATTTTCCCCTAACGTGCATCACAGTTTTACAGGAAATATCAGGCATCATGTCGCAAAATCAATTTCAGAGGGAGAGAGGGGAGAAAAAGCCATTTTTTCATATCCTGTCCCCGCGCAGAAGCCGCCAAATTACTAATATTTCAATCAGCATACATATCGATATCTGTATCGATGTAATATCTATATCTATATCGATGTAAGATCGAAATTCATATCGATGTGAATACTGATATTTTTACCGATAAATATTGATATTTTAAAATCATCGATAATATCGCAGGCATAACATATCGATAAGAATATCAATATCGTTCCATCCCTACAGCAGTGACGACGAGCCTTAGGGGACGCAAATGTGGTCGCGACCATGGCTGCTGCACCGCAAGCGTCTCAGTTGTTGTCAGAATTTGATGCGCGAGCTTGAACTGGAAGATCGCAACAGATATCGAAGGCAGCGACGAAAAACGCAATTCGACGTGGAAAAACGACGAAGTGCTCGCGCCAAGCGGACGTGTGTCTATCGAGCTACGGAATTTTCTGCAACGATTCTTACGAAAGGCAAGCTTTGCACCTCAATCCATCACACCGAGTCACACCTCGGGTCCCTTCGCTCGGGCTTCGGGCTCGGGTCGCTACAGCAGCAATGGACGGCCAACACTCCCAGCATATAACATCAATAGAGCCGCCTGACAGAAGTGCTGCTCATCCTAGGCACTCTGAACCCCCCACAAAACGGCCTCGTGATGAAAATGATGAGTTCGAGAGGCAGAATCCTAATCACGAGGACCCGAACCTGGATTCTGACGATACAGTAGTGAACTTCGAAATCGACGACGACTCAACACCGTTCCAGGTGGTTTCATACAAGAAGAACCGTCTCACGGGCATTCCTGTGGTCTTTCAACCAAAAGGCCCAGCCCAGTCGTTCTGGGATGTGGACCCCAATACGATTGCAAAAGATATCATGAAAGGAACTCAGGAGAAAATCATTTCTCACAGAATTAACAAAGATGGTACTAGTTATTAATGTCGCAACTGAAGCATTAGCCACAAGCTTGCTCCAAATTGACAAAGTCGCCACAGTCGCTGTCGAAACGTTTGTGCCATCATCATATCTTCAGACTATTGGGAGAATATGTAAAGTCCCCATGCAGTACTCCGAAGAGCGACTAAAAGCTTATTTGAGCTCTTACGGCATCATAACCGTGAAGCGAGAAGTCGTATTTATCCGAGCTGACGACGGCACATCCAGCCCTCTGGAAAAAGACAGCGCAATCCTTACGTTCCAACCAGGACAACCCCTTCCAGCGGAAGTAAGGCTGGGTTTCACCAGTTATGTGGTAAATAAATACGTGGCACCCCCAACCCAATGTTTCCGCTGCCAACGTTTTGGACACATTGCTCGGCACTGCAGGAATGAAGAACGGTGCAAGATCTGTTCGGGGCCACATGTTTATAAGGTATGCTCTGCGAGGCGAGAGCCGAAGTGCGCAGCGGTCTCGCATATACAGCAACCTACGGTGCATGCCGAATAGCTAAAGCGGCTGCCGCCGCGCAGGTGCAAAGAGTGACTCTCGGTCCCTCTAACACTAGTAAGTTGGCTCCACCGAACCCAGGATTCGTGAGGGCCGTCGAGCAGGAGGTCCTCCAGCCCGCTACCTCGCAGCCACCAAAGCAAAACTTAACGAAGAAGAAAGTATCAGCAAAGTCCAAGGGATCTAACACATACGCCAATGTAGCTGCCTCTAAATCTCACGTAAGCTTGAAACATCTCGAAGAGTCCTTCCCTGAGCCCTCCGACAGGAAGACCACTTCAGCGTACAATACCAGGTCGAAATAGTCATTACATCGGGCTCCTAGACAAACCGCAAAAGATCACTGTAGCAGATCGTCATCAGAAGTACTAGATATTATCGTGCCCTTGCTGTTTGCTGTCTTACGCGCAATTCTACGAGACCACCCGACCTCGGGGGATCTTCCAGAGGTACAAGCTATACTAGCAATGGAGGCAGTCCTACACCAGGATCACCTGCGTCGACGGCTGAATGAACCTTCACTTGACTAAAGCAATCAAGTCTGCTACTATCTTTCAATGGAATTGTAGCAGTCTACAGAAGAAAATGGGAGATTTTCGTAACTTCATTTTCCGTCATCGTTTCCCAATATTGGCCTTGAGTGAACCTAGAGTCGATGACGCCTTCAAACTGTCAGGCTACGAGGTGCACTTCTCCCGTCGACCCAATAGCCAGAGTAGAGCCATGTTGTGCGTGAGAAACGACATACCGTGTGCCCTCATACGGGTGTCGACAAATGAAAATTTCGAATACGTCACGTGCCCCGTTCGACTCAAGAGCACCTATATTACTGTGACCAGTGCGTATGTAGCGTCGAACGTAAGAGTTACCAAGTGACAGATCAGAGGCCTACTTGCTCCGGTCATTGTCTGCGGGGATATGAACGCCCACAGTGCACTGTGGGGCAGCCAGCACACTGACTCTCGTGGGCGAATATTTGAAAGTGTAGTGACTGACCTTGACGTCACTGTTCTCAACGATGGGTCATCAACGTTTTTTCGCGGCCTGCGTTGCCACAGCTGTATAGATGTCACCCTGTGCTCCACTGAAATTGCTCAGCGTATTGAGTGGGGCACGCATACTAACTCACTGGGGAGTGACCATATGCCAGTGCTCATTGAGCACCGTCCTTCAGGGTCACTGAAAAAACGGCGACGCGTAAATGTAACGGACTGGTCGCGTTATAAATTCCAATCAGCTCGTGACATCGCCCGCGCAGCTACATATACAGCTGAAGATTTTGCAGCTGCGGTGACAAAAACCGCAGAATCTGCATCGAAAGCTATCACGGTTCCCGATACCTACACACGCGTAGATGCGGAATACGAAAGGCTTCGTGCGATTCGACGCAGAGCGGAAAAGAGATTCCGACGATCCGGAAGCCGAGACGACTATCGGGAATCATGCAGGCTGCTGCGTATAATACGGCGTCACCTACAAAGATTATCTCGGCAACAGTGGCGGTCTTTCTGTTCCACACTTTCGCCATTCACACCCATGACGCGTGTATGGCAGGTAGTCCGGTCGCTTGGGACAGCAAACTCGCAATCTTACCCTTTCAGGGCTCTGGCTATTCATCACGATACTGATGAGAGGTCTACCGCAAATGAATTTTGCAAATTGTTTACTAGGCCATCTCTATCATCCACGACAACTGCATATCATGTATCAGTGGGAAATGCCAAACGGAGTACTGTGTTGACCGATAACGCCCTGTGTGCGGCCTTCGATGCTGATTTCAACCTAGCAGAACTTGACGCCGCTTCAAGTTCAAGAAGATGCAAATCGTCGCCAGGTCCCGACGGTGTTACCTACAAGCATATAGGTAGCCTACACATCAACGCTCAGAAGACTTTATTAAGTCTAATCAATCAGAGCTGGAATGAGGGCAAACTTCCTGCGATATGGAAAATCTCCAGAGTAGTGCTCTTGCTGAAACCGGGGAAATCTCCCAGGGATATGTCATCCTTCAGGCCAATTAGCTTGTCGAGCTGCGTGTGCAAGGTAATGGAAAAGATGGTGCTAAGTCGAGTGTAATGGGTCATGGAGACACAAAAGCTGCTTCCAGAATGCATGTCTGGCTTCCGTAAGGGCAGGTGCACTATGGACAGCGTACTAAACCTGGTGACCTTCGTAGAACATGAACGCGCGCAAGGTCGCACGACAGCGGCAGCATTTTCAGACATCAAAAGGGCGTACGACACGGTCAGTTACAGCCACGTCCTATATGATCTGTATAGCCTAGGAATACAAGGTCGGTCTCTACGGTGGATCGCAGACTACCTTGAAGCGAGGTCAGTGTATGTGCAAACCGAAGACGGGAATAGTGACAGTCATGGCCTCTTAAGCGGGGTGCCACAGGGTGGCGTGTTGAGTCCCCTGCTGTTCAACGTGGTCATGGCGAACCTACAGCAACGGTTGCCGAAGAACGTGCACATTAGTATGTACGCCGACGACATCTGTATATGGTTCTCTGGTGTGCAGATGCCCGCATTGCGGCAGCGCCTTCAAAATGCCTTAGATTGCACGGTCTCCTTCTTTACGGAGAGGGGCATGGACAAATCAGTCGAGAAAACTGTATTTCTTCCCTTCAGTCGAAAGAAAATGAAGACTTTTCAACTGAAGCTTGACGGCCAGCCAATAAGGAGAGTGTCTCATCACCGATTCTTGGGAGTAATAATCGACTCGCGGCTCTCATGGGCTGCGCACATTAAACACCTCAAGGAAAGAACACGTCAGAGAGGACACTGCAAAGCGTATTATCGAAAAGCTTAAAAGTCTGCCTCGGTGTACCTTGTGCAACTTCAAATGTCCTAACTACAGCAGAAGCTAGAGAACTTCCATTAGATGTACTGAGGACGCAGGAAACAGTGCAGCACTACGTTCGTCTATGCACGCGACATCACAAACACCCCATTGCAAGGAAGGTGGCACGTCCAAATTCGCAATTCATCAACGTGGTAGCTCCATATCGCAGTGCTTTACCAAAAGCACAGTTGACATTAACGGCGGTCGATCCTCCGTGGACACTGCAACTTCCTTGTATCGCTCTGGCTGTTCCTAGTGTACATCACCAAAAGGTTTCACTACCATCTCCAGTGTTGAAACAGTACTGTCTGTCTCTGATGCTGAACCATCGTGCTAGGACCGCAATTTTCACAGACGGGTCGACGTCAACGTCTGGGTCTTCATCAGCGTTTGTTGTACCACAGCATAGTAGAGAAGGAATGGCAAGGCTTTCCCACAGAACATCGTCGACAGCAGCGGAATTGGTAGCCATGCAGCTTGCAATGCAGTATGTGGCCGCACGCTAGGAGCCCGCGCAATGGGTCATATATTGCGATTCAAAGGCCGGCCTCCAAGCCATAACATCATTCTTGGGAAGTGGCTGTATGGCGCCAACAGTACGGGACATTCTCATATCATACAAGAAAGCAGTAGATACTAGCCACGACATACTGCTTCAGTGGATTCCTGGACATGTTGGCATACGGGGTAATGAAGCTGCAGATGAGATGGCGGATATAGCGCACCTATCGTCAACGGAACACACGGTGACATATTCCACGTCAGATGTGAAACACATATTAAAATTGCTGACAGAAGACATTTGCAGAAGACAATGGTTACAAGTCGACAGGCGGTCATCCTTGCTTCATCAAATTGACCCGGAGCTGAAATTCCGTGTTCCGTCCAGCATACCGCGACCTATACAAACACTTTTGCATCGGTTTCGCCTTAACGTTCCGTATGGTCAAAGGTCAACAGTTTCTCCATAAAGTCGGCAGGGCTAGTTCAGCAAACTGTCCAGTGTGTGCATCTTGGAAAACACGGAACACATCGTTATGCACTGCACAAGATATGCATCCCAAAGGGCTACATTGAAGCTTGCTCTAGACCGCTTGGACAATAGAACCTTTGATATAGTCAAGGTGCTGGGTGTATGGGAACCCGGGAAGAGAGATGCGGCGTTGTCAGCGCTTGTCAACTTCATAGTGAGCAGTGAGATGGAATCTGTATTTTAGGACAGCATACTAGGCATGTGTCGTCGAGTTCCCCGTTCCTGTTAGTTTCTTGCACTTCAGCTCACTTCTGGGAGATGTAGCTACGCATATGCACGTACAGTTCGGTGACTGGGAGGGGTGATGTCTTTCTATTTTTACCTTTTCATCTTTCTTTCTCCTTTCATTCATTTAATTTCCTTTGTGGGAGAAGCAGAATTCGTCAGTGACGAATTCATTATCTTCCGTTTTTTTTTCTATAATCAAACTCAAACTCAGGCAACTGGACGTGATTCTCCCCCCAAAAGTGAAATAGAATGGTAGAGAATGTTCCTGTTTAACGAGCAGTGATCACGGATGTTTGAACAGAGCTTAAACGTTACACGACATGGTCGTACGACACGTGTCATCCGACAGTTTTATTTATTTATGTAAATACCTCAAAGAGCTCATTGGGGCGATACATGAGGGGGATACATACAATATATGGAACATTAGTACATGAAACAACACAAACAGTGCACCAAATAGTTAAGGTAATAACAAAATTTCACAGACATGCAAGACATGAGATAATGCTTGCCCACTAAATGTGTAGATATGATGCCAAGTTTCTACGGAAAGTTTGATGGTGAGGCGAGGTGACTAAGGGCTGAGGAAGGTCATTCGAATCGGCAATCGTAAGTGAAAAAAAAAAATACAAAAAGTGGGAAGTGTGACAAGTGATTGGTTCTACCTTACACGGGTGGTCTAATCGGCCTGAGATGTAAGGTGCGGCTGTGATGATTGATGGCCGTATAGATGGGCTGGAATAAAATTTGTGAAAAAGGGAAAGACGGAAGAAACTTCTGCGAGTTACGAGAGGCGGAAGGTCCAGAGAAGACTTAAGTGATGAGATACTAGAAGGGTAGGAAGTCTGAAAGGATGAAACGAGTGGCGCGGTTTTGAACTGACTCAGAAGGCTGATGAGGTTAGCGTGGTGCGGATCCCAGACGCTTGACGCGTATTTAAGCCTAGGCCTAACTAGAGTTAAGTAGGCCAAGCGCCTGACATTCGAGGGTGCGCAACGAAGGTTACGGCGAATGTAGCTGAGTTTCTGATTGGCATCACGCACAACACTACGGATGTGATCCGACCAGGAGAGATTTGAGGAGAGATGGACTCCTAAGTATTTACACGAAGACAGTGGTATAGGAGAATGGCCAACGTGGCACTGGTAAAGAAGCGGTGACCTGGAGTGAGAAAACTGAACATAGGAACACTTAGAAGAATTGAGAGAAAGAAGCCATGTGGAGCACCATGAGAAAATTGAGTTTAGGTGTTGCTGAAGGCATAATTGGTCAGAAGAGGATGTTACAAAACGATAGACAACGCAGTCGTCGGCAAAAAGCCTGACACAGGATGGGAGTGTACCTGGCAGGTCGTTAATAAAGATGAAGAATAACAGTGGGCCAAGGACGGAACCCTGTGGAACACCGGAGGAAACAGGAAGGAAAGGAGAAAGACAATCATTCACAAGGGTTGCCTGAGAACGATCACTGAGATAATTCTGAGTCCAGCGTAGTACAGTAGGGTGAATATTAAGCGATGAGAGTTTGCGTATTAGCATAATATGTAGCATATATGAGAAACGGAATGAAATGCTTTCTTAAAATCAAGAAAGATTGCATCCGTTTGAATACCACGATTCATGTGAGAATCAACATCAAAGACAAAAGAAGATAGCTGTGTTTCACAGGAGTAACCCTTGCGAAATCCATGTTGGTGTTCATGAAAAAAATCATTAGATTCGAGATGAGAAGAGACAGCTGAATAGATTATGTGCTCTAGCATTTTACAGCATATGCTAGTTAATGATATGGGGTGATAATTCAAAGGAGACGTCATATCGCCATGTTTATGAACAGGAATGACCTTCCCCAGACGCCAGTCGTGAGGCACATACCCGTGATCGAGTGACTGAGTGAAAATGTCACGCCGGTACAAGGATGACGCCTCTTTTGTATTTTTAATGATCTTGGAGTTAATGCAATCCGTCCCACATGAAGACGAGAGTTTTAGGTTATCAATGATATTTATGATTCCTGCTCGAGATATTGTGAGCTTACTCATGGGTGTTAGGATGCCTATGGGGGCCATATAGTCAGGTATGACAGAATCAGTATCATTAGTGAAGACGCTAGCAAAAGCTTCATTGAACTTGGCAGCACACTCTATTCCAGTAACTTTGAAACCGTTTGAATCCAGAACGTGCATCTGCTCGGGTTGTGACGGGTTAATAGCCTTCCAAAATTTTCGAGCGTTAGAAGAAAGCAAGTTGGGGAGGTGGGTGGTGTAAAAGGCACGTTATGCCTTGCGTAGGGCGCTTAAATACTGTCGGGAGCACTCTTGATACCTTAAATGAGCGCATTCAGTGCCAGTACGCCTTGCCAATAGATACAAGCGTTTTTTCTTATTGTTCAGTTTGTTTACGCAATTGGAGTACCATGGTGCTTTTGCGGGTGCCCGGATAACCACTGATAGAACGTAAGTTTTAACCAGATGGTTGGGTGTACTGCGGAAAAGCTGCCAATTCTCCTCTACTGAACGCGTGTCGAACAGACTACGAAAAGTTGCATATAATGAAAAAAGTTCATTATTGATGGATGAAAAATCGGCCCGCTCCTATAACTTTATAGTTTTAGGTACTCGCTGCCTGGCAGGGCGGGGTAAGCGTAGTGGCACATGGATTGCTTTATGGTCACTCAGGCTCAAGGGCAATGAAACAGAGCCGAGGATGGAAGGGTCAGTGACTAGTATTAAGTCAAGAATGGATTGAGATGAGGACGAGACTCGAGTAGGTTCACAAACCAACTGCGATACGCCAAAACTCATGCATACATCAACAAAGCGTGACTCCTCAGGAGACGTACCACATGGTACTGTCCAGTCAATACCGGGGTAATTGAAATCACCAAATATGCAAACCTTGGCACTGAAGAAGCGGGACGTTAACAGTGATAACGCTTCGGTGAACAAAGGTACAAAATCAACGTAGTCGGGAGGCCTGTAAAACACACCTATTAACAGTGACACATAGTCAAACGGCATGGTGACCCAGCACATTTGTAATGGTGACGACACGTTCACTTCCGCACACTGAAGGTCACACTTTACTCCAATCAAAACACCACCCCCACGACGTTGATTACGGTCACACCAAAAAATATTGAAGGACGGATACAATGAAGATATTTCACTGTTACAAATATCTGAGGATAACCAAGTTTCGGTGAGAGCGATAAGATCGCAAGAAGAGTCCTAAACAAGACTACATACATCATCATGTTTATTTACAATGCTGCGAACATTGGCGGAGATTATTGATATGGTCCGTGGCAGTTCACAGATATGAGTGTCATATGTAGCGGCAGCGGCTAGCTACACAGTAAAGTTTTTTACACTTTTTTGGTGTAAATGGCTTGTCCCATGGCGCACACCTTTTTGGTGTTGCCTTTACACTCGAATGATGGGGTTTTTCTAAAACACCCTTTAGTTAAGTGTATTCCTAATAAAACACTCTTATAATGGCCGTTTAAAAACAAAAAGCATCCTTAAAAGTGGTGTATTCTATTGAAAACACATTTTAGGATGGAATTGTTTTCTGGCAAATATTCCCTCTCAAATAGCTAGTGTAATACGAGCTTCCGCGGCAGCATGCCGAGACCAGTGGCCGAGACATAAGTTCGACGCTCTTGCTTCTATAGCAAGCACCACCCTGAACACGGCACACTTCCAGTCGTGGTTCCATCCGATGCGCAATGCGTCACAGGCACGCCTCGTTAGTTTGGTAACAATGTGGGACCAATGTGAGTGCCGAGGTTTGAAGAGACCTGGGCACCCTCAGTAGCCTATATTGGCGTATCGGATGGATTATACAAGGTATATCTAAACAGGTAGCGCAACTCCAATAGGCCCCTGTGTCTTCAGAATGACGCCATGATAGAGACGGTCAGCGCCATCCATCCGTTGCGCGGATTACTACGATTGTAAATAAATGGCGTCAGAGGTGACGTCAGCAGTATGAATAATAAGTAGTGCATAATTGGCTATGGCACGTTTTGTTAGCACACTTCGTTTGCATTGTATTCCATTTTCCTCACCCGTGCAACAGTACCAGACGAGAACACAGAAAAAATAAATCGTATCAGGTTTAATGAAACATATCAATACGAAATACATATAGTTATCACATATCTTGACAACTCCACACAGAAGGGCACCGTCATATCACACAGAAACGAGGAAGGTTCACTTAAGCTCCATTTCTCACCTAGAGCAATACGCACACGCAGTGATTAGACGTTTGCGTTTATTCAATGAGTGGCCATTGCAACGAAACATGTCATCGTTGGTGCACAGCTGATTCCTGCTAACACTCACGCTATCATGGCCGCTCGTCCCATGAAATTTGTTGGCCTACAGCTCCGAGATGTCAATGTCGCTACCTGTTTAACCCAAAAAGTATACGAACTCCGCATTACAATGCACGGATACACAGATGCACGGATAAACACGCCTACTGTGACACATGCGCAAAGGAGCAGGATACGGAAACGTACTCGGGTGGTAGATGATTTCGTATACAGGGTGTCCCAGAAAACGTGTCATTGAATTATAATAAAAAAACTACGCCACCTAGAATAATGCGGTCAACAGCATTTGTTCTTATTAGGTTTTTGCCACCTCCTAAGGTGAATGTCATGTACTCCAAGTTTAATTTTGTCAATATTTGCGAACTGAATTCAGAAATTTGCCAAGTAAAGGTCACTTTTTTACCCCACCAATACGAAGAGCGTGCCGAATTCACTCAAATTCACGATAATTCACAGTGATATTTACGAGCTATCCCATCGAAAAAAATAGCCGAATATCATGCTTTTCGGAGCACCGGACCATAGCGCGCGATGACTTTTTGAGCGCAATCGCTCGCAGTGCGACGAAAGGAGGTTCCGAAGCCAGCCTACAGAGTGATAGTAGAAAAAGTAACAGTTCCTAAAATTGGGAGAAGGAAAGCATTATCCCAGCGAAAGTCGGACGTGATAAGCCGTGCTTGTTTTATCTCTTTCTGCGATGTCGGGGAGAGCTGGGTTTCCAACCTCCTTTCGTCGGACTAGCAAAGATTGCGCTGAAAAATTCATCGTGCGCTATTCTGTGCGACCTCCGTAGAGCATGATGTTCGGCTATCTTTTCCGATGGGATAGCTCCTGAATATCCCTGTCAATTATCATTAATTTGACTAAATTAGACACGCTCTTCACATTGGTGAGGTAAAAAAGTGACCTTTACTAGGCAAATTTCCGACTTAAGCTCGCAAAAATTTACATAATTAAACTTACGTTACACGACATTCACATGAGGAGGTGGCAAAAACCCAGTAAGAACAAATGCCATTGACCGCATGACTCTAGGTGGTGTAGTTTTTTTTATTATAATTCAATGACACGTTTTCTGGGACACCCTGTATGTGCACGAGTGGGGCAACAGAAAGTTTTTTCTACATTGAAATTATGGATAACCTATTAGTACACACACAACCCATGCCCACGTTCTAAAGTTTTTGTGTTTACGATCGTACCTCTACTGTCAACACCCAGGATCGCTCGCGCCTCATGATGGTAGCCTTGTCGATGGGTCTGATTTAGTATTCTCGCTTGTTTTCGCTACCAGTTTAGATATACCTTGGATTATATACTGAAGTTTGGGCACGTTCGTTAAATGTGGTCGGGCGGGAAACGTTTGTAACGGTGACGGGAATGCGTTTTTGCAATTAACACCCACGCTTGCAACGAGTCCAAGATATCAGCTAAATTCCTGACATCCTTCCCTGTCAAATACTGTGTTTTTAACTCAGGTTATCCTCTATAATGTGATTACTTGGTGAGCGGAGCTGTGAAACCAGCATAATTTCTCTCTCACGAATTAAAACACCATTAACACCATATTCCCCATTCAAATGGGGTGCAAAAAGGTGTATATTAGACATAAACACCTGTTTCAACGCCCCACTTTACACCATGAATGATCGACATTGGATAAAACGTGGTGTATGTCGATATTACACCTTTAGTAATGCTTTTCTTGCACCCTATGCGGAATAGATAAAGGTGTTTTTAGAAGAATACTCCATTTTTGAGCGAATAATGGTGTAAAATGATTTACTGTGTATGGTTGGATTTCGTGGATATTGTCATTAGCATGGTCAAACACATAGCATTTATCTCTAATGTGCAATTTATCAAAGCGGAGCCTGAACGGAACGCCAAGTGAGCGTCCGTATTCAATGAGTTTTTTTCTGGCACGTCGTGTAGCGGCAGAATAATCCTGAGAAACAGACATATTTGTTCCACGGAGAGCACTGCTTTTAGAAAGAACGTTATCTTTGACTTTCGTGGAGAGAAACCTGATGATAATAGGGCGATTTTTATCTGGCACGTATTTCCCGAGACGGTGAGCACGCTCGATATCACTCGGTGCAACTTCTATATGAAGACAGGTAGAAAAGGAAGATATAGCAACCTGCTCAGACTCCGCCCATGTTTCGGTAGGGGAATCGTTTAACCCAAAGAACAAGAGATTGTTGCGACGTGAGCGATATTCAAGGTCAGTAAGGCGTGAAGAAACTGCATTAACTGATCCCGATAGCGTAGCAACTGAGGACTTAATGGTGGTCATGTCGACTGACAATCCACGCAGGTTAACTAGTTCGTTTTCAATGGCAGTGACTTTGTTCGTAACGGACTGAAGGCATTGTTCAGCGACCTTCTGGCTATCCTATATCTGGCTATCCTTACGCAATTCTAGAAGAAGAGTATCTTGACCCTGCTGCAAAGATGCCAAAGCTGCTGGGACGTCATCCTGAGACCTAGTTGTAGGTGGGCCGGGATTTAATTCTATATCGCCGGACAAAGCGAGCAAGTCACGAACCCATGAATACAAGACACAGTGAATACAAACATAACGTCTAGAGAAGCCCAGGCACGGCGCTGCGAACAGATATATATCGTTGCTGCGGACGGATAATGCACGACTGAGGTAACTAACCTGAAGAAAAACCAAAGGTGAGTGCATTGTTTCGCACGCAGTGCGGTGCCCCGACTGGAACCAGGCGCTCAGCTCCTCTTGAAGAAACCACGATCCAGACAGAGACCAGTGTTGGCAGGCGGCAGATGTGACTGTAGCTTGACGCGCCGAGAATATTGTCCAGTCGGTAGACAGGTGGGCGATAACAGGAACAGCGGGTAGAGTAACCACCGATGTACCGCACGTGTAAGGAGTTAACGCTGAGGCAGCTAGCAGTACTGGAAGAAAAACCAAATGTGAGTGCATCGTTTCGCACGCAGTGCCGTGCCCCGACTGGAGACATGAATAGGTATAGAGACATAAATAGACCCAGTTGAATAGGTTCTGCAGTCACACTGACGAAACACGTCTTACGACACCGATTCTATTGTCGTGTCGCGGAGGTGTCGCGTCAGTGTGACCGTATGTCGGCGACATCCTGAGACAACGACTCGACACGACACGACACGACTGCTTTCGACTTCTTGTGTCGTGTCTCAGGGTGTTGAATGTTGTGTCGCACCAGTGTGACAGGGCCCTTAGTATATATTTTTTTAAATCTTTAAATACTTATGGAGGTAAAAAGATGACTGTAGTGTACCGTTATTGCCATGTGATCTGTCCGCCAATGATTCCCTGTTAACCTTTACCTAATCTGTGACCCTCGTGTTTTTTGCGTGAATATAATGTATGCTTATTTTTATGCTTCACACTTTTTCTTAATTTTTCCTCGTAGCACCACGGGGAAGCTTGGTTGCCACCAGTATGAAATTTGATGGGTACCTTAATGGCTGTGAGCTCATATATTTTGTCTAACGACGTTGTATACCTCTTTTTCTTTTCTTCATGCGTACACTTGTCTCGGTGACAGCATGCTTACATTGTGCATGGCCGAGCCGTTGTGCCTGCGCTCTCCGGTTCCGTCATTCACGAACAAAATGTAAATGTCATCTAAGTGAGACATATGCTTCTATGTTCAACTCATTTAAGTGCATCAAACACAACTCGAACCTGGCGCATATAATCGTGTTGTGTCAATGTTTTCTTGACTTCAAGCCGATCATGGCGATGTACCTGTGCGGAAACTTGACAATACGTTGCCAGAAGCGCGATTTTTTATCCTTCCTTTAAGCAATATGCATCGCAGATATGCATCGTTCTGTACAACTGCCTGCTTATTTTGGGGGCCTGTTTTGCGCGTGAAATAGTGCACCCTGGGCGATTTTCGCAAACACGTACGGGAGGTGACATTGTACTTCGCCTTCGACAAAGCACTGTCAATAGCCTAAGATAACGTTACCCCATTATTCCCATCACCATGGCGATACCCGACCATCCTTCTTTTCTTCTTTTGTTAGTGTACACCAGGGACGCCTAACTCATTCGTGTCCGCGGGCCGCATTGAGCCATGGAGGAACTACGCGGGCCGCATACGACTGCTTTGGGGTAGCCTGATTCTGATATAGATGCTGGAATTCACTCAGGAGAACACCAATCCTACCGGTCCGTTTCTGGCATAGAAATCTTAAGGAGTATGCTAGAAGGAAACCTACGAAACTGGGACGTACGGGCGAGGGGAGCGCCATATTGAATCAGCTACTGTTGCCGCCGTTGCCGCGGCGCATGCAAACAAAGGAAACCAGTAAGCATGCAGCAAACATAACGCCAAAAATGTTTTGGAACAGTAACACACCACCAGAACCCATGATACCGTAAGATATATGAAAGCACATACACACACACACACGTAGAAACAGACACGACACGGACGCCACATGGGGACATCGTCTCCGCCGATGCCTCAACCAGCCTTGACTACAAGCCTGGATAGGGGCGGACACTGACAAAATATGTAGCCGACGGAAGCAGAGGAACAACCGAGCAAGTGTTGCAACAGTTTTTGGAACTGTGGCTGCTTTCACGGGCTGGAAATACACGACGTTTCCTCGGCTGATTCAATGTGGCTGCCTCCGATCGCATACATTGAGAGAGGGAAGCGCCCCGTTCAAGTGCTTTGCTCTCCTCCGATCCTCCTCCCCAGCTTTCCTTCTAGCCTCTCTCCGTAAGATTTCTACGGTTTCTGGTAGCTTTGAAGGCATTAATATTACAAATCGGCCATGCAGGGCTTGCTCAGAAATTTGGTAGGAATGTACTAGTAATACTAATCGACTAAAAATCTAGCTGAAGCAGAGACATCTTTAGAGAGTCATCAGCCAAGACGTCGAAAGCAACGCAGAGGAAGGCAGGAAATGTCCAACTTCCAACTTTTATCATATTATTAGAGGCTGAAATCACTTTTCAGAAGTTTCTGCGCAACGCAGAACGAAGAAATCGTTTGATTGCGAATCGTTTTTGTTTGCTGGAACCGTTTTGATCTGGCAAACGGAAAGATCCCCTGACATCGCATTTGTGAGATTCGCTCACGATACCATGTGTACAAACAAGCCACGATAACACGAACAGGTGCACCATAGCAAATCTGCGCTGTTTTCAGAAACGCCCCGATCAAACGGCTCCACCCAAGGTGAAGTAATTGTGTGCTTCCACCCAAGCAGCAAAATGTACTGAAAGTCGACTGCAATAGGGGTGGACGGGTAGGTGGAAGGCCTTGAACAGACTCCTGAAACTAAAGAACATTGATAAGACACATACCGCCCACCCCTATTGCACTCGACTTCCAGTACATTGTGCTGCTTGGGCAGTGACTTGTACGCTTGCACAATATCAGCAGTGAACTGGCTCGGAGAAAATGTTATACCCCTGTCACACGGGCATTTTCGATCCTGCTCGACCGAACCTGCTTGTACCCAATGCAGATCGGATGGTGCTACACGGCCGCTTCCAAGCAGGATCGAACTTTGATCCTGCTTGACTCAAGACAGTTCCCATAACAGGATTGAGAATTTCAAGACGGCTTGACGGCCGCCATTTGCATCCTCGACCCCGGTGACATGCGCGCGAAGCTACAAATGATGCTTACATCGGTATACGATAAATTACCACCAATATCGCTGTTATATAGGAAACGCGAAATTAATGAGTTCCGTTTATTCATTTGCCTATGCGCATCAATCAATGCGCATTGAAAGTGGCCGTGTAGCAGCGTCAAAACTCGAGCGTGCTCGGGAAGTTCGATGCAGATCGGATTCGAGAAGGATCGAAATGCCCGTGTGACAGGGGGGGGGGGGGGGATATGTTTAATAGTGAAAAGGAAAACGGAAATGTCAGCCAGGCTATTGCCAGCTTGCTATTCCGAGAGAGAAAAGAAAAAGGAACTGTGAAACAAAAGAAATAAAAGAAAGGAAAAGATGACAGAAAAACTGGCACGCAGTGCAGTGCAGCACAGGCACGAAGGAAAGTTCGAAGAACGTCCAGTCAGAGGGCAGACGCAAGGCCAGAGTCATTTAAGAAGCGGAGCAGGGCTGTGGTGATGGCCCACTGAGTAGGCCGAGGGACGGGACCGAGGAGGGTGGCCATGGACAGTGTGTTGTAGCCCAGCTGTATTAGACGGCGATGGAGGGCTTGCCGTTGCGGGATGTGCTGCTGGCAGTGCAGAAGACAATGAGCAATGTCGCCCACCTCGCCACAGCTGGAACACAAGGGGGAGCTGGATTGGCCCATTTTGTACAGGAGCAATGGGGTGCGGGCAACGTTGAGACGGAGGCGGTGCAGCAATGATTCGTCCTGACGACTGCAGCGACACGCAATGAAAAAGCTAACCGAGGGGTCGATGGACTGCACGTGACTGTTGTAGGCGACGGCTTGTGATCTAAATGCTTGGGCACGGGTTGCACACCGGCGGCGAATAGCTAAATGGCAAGCCGAAAGTGTAAGTGGTGGACGTGCAGTGGCAGGGGTAACAGCTGCGGCGGCTCGTCTAGCAGCCGCGTCTGCGCGTGTGTTACCGGTCAGGCCCACATGACCGGGCACCCACTGAAGGGACACAGCATGACCATTGGCACGGAGTCCGTTATATCTCTGAATGATCAAGCTGGGTATACCCTGTATGAGGTTGGAGCGGGCCGACATCAAGCGGAGGAGAGACGCCTTGCTGTCTGTGAGGACGACCCATTTCCCAGGTGGCAAGTCAGTTATATATTCTAGGGCAGTAAGAATGGCGAACAGTTCAGCCTCGGTGGACGACATGGGGTAGGGCAGTTTGTAGACCTGTTCATGGTCTGTATCGGCAACGTAAAAGGCCACGCCCGCTGCGTCAGACATTACGGAAGCATCGGTGAAGACAGGGGTATTAGATAAACTATACCACCATCAAGGCGCCGACCGTTGCACGTCGTGATGCAACCTGCAGCAATGACACAGCTGCGAACTTGGGAGCATTGGTAAGCGCCACGCTTGTATCCGCCACACCGTTTCGCGAGGCACTCAACAAACAAAACAAAGAAATACGTCCACTTTTCTTTCAGTGAACACGTGCGGGGAGCTTGTTTTCTTTGTCTTGTTATTGCGTTCTTTTTGTTGTTGTTAACGTTTCGGTTGTGTGGCGGATAAAGCTGGCAGATAAATAACTACAGTAGCAAAATATGCCCCTTTTACCCGTCCTTTATCCGCCACCGGTCTTAGAATGTACAATGAGATTGTGATCGGCGGCATGTGTGGCTTGGCTGTCCAGTTGTCGATGTGTAGCGCAAAGAGATCGTCACGTTGTATACCGTTCATAAACAACTTGTACCCTTGTCACAAAGGCAGCGCTAACGTATGGGAAACCGCTATGCGAAACCGAGCTTGGCATTCTCGGTTTTGTGAAGTAACAACGGTTTCGCGATTCCGATTTCCCGACGTCAATACGCGTGTAGTGACATTTCCCGCATATCATCGTGTGCGTACGCTGTATTTAATGATCGTGAAGCTTTTTAATTACAATTATGCCCTTTTCTTTTTATGATATACAGCGTAATCAAAATATAGCTGGCGCTTGTGTCACAATCACGTGATCACTGCTAACATGTCATAAACTCCCGTGCGACAACAACAAACTGTGGTTCATGATAACTGCGGTTTGTTCGGGTAAAGGTGGTTAAGCATAACCGCGGTTAAGACTGTCCATGTGACAAGGGTATTGGTCTTGTAGCGATACTTGTCTGATTCCTCCATAGCTCTAAATTACTCGGATGTTGCGGAAGGGGAGAGTCGAGAGCGATGTAGCAGTGCAACACATCCGATGTCGCACTTGGGGAAAGGATTCGCACGGCTGCGTTCAGTGTGGTTTGCCCACACCAGCTCCGCGCTTGCGCAGATGACGCCGCGTGTAAACAGTAAAGTGGTCTACAGGGTGTCCCAGCTAAATGTGAACATATTTTTTAAATATATCGATCACTTATTCCGAGATGAGGCCAATTGCAATATAGCATATGCTGAATGGCATTCCCTAGGAGAGCATTAGGAGACTCCTAAGGCAATGTCTTAATTAACTTTTTAATTATAAAAGCTACGAAGTTGTTCCAATGAGAACATCTGATCTCTTCGGTCACCTGATACCAAAGCCGTTTTCGGAACAAAAATCCGTTCGATAGATCGCCCGCAAAAAATTTGTGAAGCAACACCATTTTTTTTTTTTTTTCATTGCGCATCTTCGAAGACGCGTCTTTCATTCACCCCCAGTGGGAGAGAGTGAAAGATCACAGTGCCCCCTCATGCGTCGAAGATGAGCTTTAAAGGAGTACAGAGGGCCTTCCAAAAAAATTTCAGATTAATACCCCAGTCAGACGGCATGCTCGAAGGACTTCGGGGAATTTTCATTGGCAAAAAATTACCTCTGACAGCCGTGTCAGACGGCAGCTCAAAGGACCTTTCTAAGAAATGACAATCAACGCGAAAGGAGGCCCCCAACGACATTTGAGGAGCAGAAAGGAGCAATCTCGACAACAGTGTTACGCCATTGTACCCTCGCTACCTTCGCAGCTGAATGTAGGTAGACCTATAAAATGCGGATAATGGAGTGAAACTGTGTAAACGTATTTAGATCCCATTTAGAGAAGTGCATATGGCTTCTGCAACTTGATTTGTGGCGCAAAGACCAACTTCAAATTTCCACAGCAGACGGGGAAAACGAAACCGAAAAAGGGAGCCGGTGAGGGCAGTCATTTGAGGAGCACTCCTTTCCCGCCTGTCTGGCAGGCGCCCCCGAACGAAGGTCATTTGAGAGGCCGAAGGCAATTTCTCGCAATTGGCATTTGAAATGCTGTCTGACTAGGGTATAAGACGTCTGATGAAAGTGTGTGCGTCATTTTACCGAATGGCGCTAAAGGTTTTGATGTGTGCAATTTGTTTCCCAGAAAAAAACTCACATAAACATGGGTCCGCGCCTTCACCCTTAACGGGAATATCGCATCCGGGAACGTATGTATGATAACGATAGGATATGTTCGTCACCGTTTCAGAGTCAACTTTGCCAAATTTCCCTTCCGAAAACAGCTTAGATAGTAAGTCAACGAGTTTTAAAGGCCCGCATTCCATCTGCAGCCAACATGATGATGACGTAAGCCAGGCACACGAATGAGAGCGCAGCGCAGGCGATTGTCTCCGAGATCGTCTGCTTGGCGTTCGCATCGCACTATACTAAGTGAAAAGTCTTCCGTAAATACGCTGGCTTTCGCTTACCAGTGTGAGTGCCGATGTAACCATGTTTCGTGAAACATGACGTTACGCTCCTGACTGTACGAACACCTTCGACACTAACCAGAAACAACATTCCGCGAGCCGATAACAGAGAAGACGCCGTTCCCTAGCATTCCTCCTCGCTCGCCCGCCCGCCCGGTCGCCTGTCTGTCCGTTGCCAAGGCTACCAAGGTCCCTCCGGCCGCTCCGTGATTGCTATTCTCCATGTCGAAGGCCACGCAGTGATTGGCCTCGTCCGTGTGACGTTTCCAGAGAGGGAACCCCGGAATGCGTCGTCTGCTGTTGCGAAGTTTTATTATAGTTTTATATCAAACTACACAGGAACAACGCTGCCAATTCGCGTCGGGTTTTCGGCGTTATTATCAGTGATGAACGCGGATTAAAACGGCCCTACAGTTTCGGAATCGACCGAGACGGATGCGATAGTCCCTTTAACTCGCCACTCCGGGTATCACGAGGAGGAGCAGGTATGATGCCACGTCATCGATGACGTTATAAGGAGAACTCGTTCTGGTTCGCCGGTCAGTGGGGGTCAGCGCCTTGTCTCCTTGCCGCCGTAAACCGGTTTTGTCAGTTCTCCCGGACAATTGGGGATAGAAGGAGCGGCCGAATCATTACCGAGCCAGGAGAAAGGCTTTTTCAGAACCCCGAACAGCTGAGTAGCAGACAATATTTCTCTAGACCAATCAACGAGCGTTCTCCTTATGGCGTCAGCGCGAGGTTCCAGGCAGATCACAGGCTGGTACTGCTCTTCACCGCCGTTGCACACGGTCGCCTTCTGCGGTGTACTTTAAATTTAATTTCTGCGATAATTATGACTGTGTGGTGTGAATTACTTCGCATCTTTCGCTCATGCAAACTACATACAGTGATTGGTATTATACGAGAGGGTAACCCAGGTGAAAAAAGGAATTGCATGTACTGGATGGCTTCAGCGACCACAAAGTCATCTGTGGGTCTCTTCGGATTCACTCACCCCGCTTGCTTCCGAACTACAAAATAATTTCTGATTATGCTAAAGCAGACTTTGAGACATTTAATCGTGAATTAGAAGCGTATTTCGATGACTATGTCTTGGATTTCAATAGCCGTGACGTGGACAAAAATTTGAAACTGTTCAGAGATAAGATGTGTCAGCTTGCTGATCTTTACATACCAAAAATCCGTATCAAGAGATTTGCTGGCTCTCCTTGGTATGACAGACAACTGAAAAGGCTGTCGAACAAGACTAAACGTCTGTTCCGATCCGCTAGGTCACAAAACTCTGTTGAAGCGTGGGATCGTTACAGACACTGTTCTCGGCTGTATAGAGCAAATCTGAAGACAGCAAGACACAAATACTTTAATGAGACGCTATCCTCATTATTATGCCGGGACCCTCGGAAATTTTGGAAATCAATCTCCCCTAACAATGGTAACACTGACATGCAGTTACTTACTGCTGAAGGTAAAATTATGAGTAATGACCAGATGGTTAACCGCTTTCAATTCCTATTTGTCTTTACATGTGAACCATCTATTTGCGCACACCTCGACTCATTCACTTCATTCATGCCAATGAATCCCATGGTTATCGACCCTATTGGCGTCGTAAAAATAATAGAAAAGCAACGGTTATCATCATCTTGTGGCACTGATAACCTTAACTCAAAGATTCTGAAAAGTACCAAACTTATCTCTGGTATTTTTCTCACGCTAATATTTAATCAGTCCCTAGACACTGGTTGTCTGCCTGCAGATTGGAAAGTGGGTAAGGTCGTACCAGTTTTCAAATCCGGAGATCGGAATGTGTTGTCAAATTATCGTCCAATCTCTATCACCAGTATTTGCTGTAAGGTTTTAGAACATATCCTGTATTCGAAATTGAGTGCACACCTTGAGGAACGTAATTTTTTCTTTAAATTCCAACACGGTTTTCGTAAAGGTTATTCGTGTGAAAGTCAGTTACTTGGTTTCACTTATGATTTGCATCGCGCTCTTGACGAAAATAAACCAGTAGACGATTTATTGATTTTTCAAAGGCTTTTGATCGCGTCCCCCATAGACTGTTACTTTATAAACTCTCTTTGTGTAATATTGATCCAAGGGTCTTAATGTGGATAGAGCAATTTTTAACTGACCGTGTTCAGTTTACCTCTGTTAATGACTCGAATTCTGATCGGTCCAGCGTACGCTCGGGCGTCCCTCAGGGCAGTGTCCTTGGACCACTTTTATTTTTAATCTACATAAACGACCTCCCGTGTCATTTGTCTTCTTCAGTTAGGTTGTATGCCGATGACTGCGTCATTTACAAAAAAATAGTGGATTCCGTGGACCAGGTCGCTTTGCAGGCTGACCTTGACAATCTCCAAGTCTGGTGCAATACCTGGTTGATGCAACTTAATCACTCAAAGTGCATGCATGTCTGTTTTTCTCGGAAACGCATCCCACAGCGTCACTTGTACCAGATTGGCGACAAAGCGCTCAGCACAGGTTTTGGATACAAGTACCTTGGAGTACACTTTACAAGCGACCTAAACTGGAAATCTCATGTCCATCACATAGCATCCGGAGCAAATAGGGCCCTTGGTTATCTTAAGCGCCAGCTAAGGTCGGCACCTAGTAACGTCAAACGAATGGCTTACGAGGCGTTTGTAAGACCGAAATTAGAGTTTGCTGGAGTTATCTGGAGCCCCTATCAGTCGACTGTTATCAACGAGCTGGAAAATATCCAAAGTAGAGCCCCCCCCCCCCCCCCCCGTCAGGTTCATAACTTCAAATTACTCACGATTCACAAGTGTCTCCGCTCTCAAAAAAGATAATGGTATCCAAACATTAGAAATCCGGAGGAAAATATCCCGGCTGTGTCTCTTACATAATCTTTATTATTCTCCATGTTTCGAAATTGACTTGAGTTTGCTTCCTCCGCCTCATCGACTTGCGCGTATTCATCATGCATGTTACATTACCCGCCCAAGGGCTCGAACCACTACATTTATTAAATCACCCATCCCATTGGCCATCTCAGAATGGGACACATTACCATCTTCCATAGTCACAATTAAAGATGCAGCACTGTTTAAGGCTGCTTTGTCTGATTTCATTATCTAATTAACTCTTATAATATCTCTGTTATCTATGTAAGATTGTTCTATTGTTGCTGTTCATTTTGGATGCATCAGTTGTACCCCCCTTATGTAATGCCCCTTCGGGCTCTTAAGGTAAATAAGTAAATAAATAAATACATAAATAAGTAAAAGACGTTAACGTTGCCTGCGCCCACAGAGAACAAGAAAATGGTGAAAGGTTTCTTTGCCTGGAAAATAACGGAAGCTGCAAACCGTGAACCACGCAGCCGTAACCTTCAAGATGGATTTCAGTTAGGTGAAATAGATTTTAGGAAGCTATTCCGTCTGTCAAAAAGAGCAGCCCACGTACTACACTGTTCGAAAATGTTATACCTTTTAGGGTATAAACAGCTTGTCCCAGGTATAAAAGTAATTTTATACCCCCTGAAGGTATATTATTTGCACCTAATGGTATAAAAATATATCCCCTTGAATGTGTATTTTCAAACCCGGGGTCTAATCCTGAAAAACTGGTATATTCGATTTATTTCAGCGCTTTATATAAGAGTGGCACTTTCATGATCTAGCTCGTAACACAATTAGAACAAAATAATATTCAGCGACAAGTGCTTTAATAACATCAACTACCGCGAGAAGGAAAGGGAGAAAGAAAATGCCTGGAGACGAACGCACACAAACGTACCCACAAACCCACATTCACAATGTGCAGGTGTAAAACGGAGAGGAGAGCTCCTGCAGATTACTCGCCACGCAGGAAGCAACGTGGGAGGATTTAATGGAGAACAGATACTGGTATAATACATGGCTTCGGAAAATGTGGGGCTGCTTTCGCCGGCACGATTTTCACGGCACCTCCCAACAGCATTCAGCCTGGCTGCGAAGTCTTCCCAGTCAGTATATGGTGGACGAAAATGCTCCTCGGAATATATTACTAATGTAGTTTCGTATCGGGACCATAGGCATTTTTTAAAGAAAAAAGAATAGAAACAAAAATCAAACGCTTTTACGTGAAAGAGGAGCTAGTTCGTAACGAAATTAAACAGGAATGACCCTCGTATATTGCGTGAAACGTATAACAATTTAATTTTATCGCCCGTTTCTGGAGGGCGATCCACCATCTTTACTGAGGACCTTCTGATCTAACCCGAGGCCACACCCGAGGCACAGTCTCGACGCCCGCACCGCAAAGTGCGTACCTGGGGGGCCTGCCAATCTGTAGAACCTAACCTAGACGAGCCTCACTAAAGTGAGGGGGCGATTTCGCCCAATTCAACGACCCTGCCTCTTGCAAGATGGCAAGTTTCGGCTCCGTTAGGCTTAGCAGTCCCGTGTTTCCCCTGCGCTAAAAGTGAATGAGATGGGGTTGTTGAAATGCATATAAAAAAGTTCTAGTCCACAGAATTTTATGTATCTTACATTTTTAGATTCAGTATATGACCTTCTTCCACTTCTCTGCAATATTTACCTTCCTAGCCCCTTCACAAATTTTTAAAAACGAGTGGTCCCGATACGGAACTACACCCTAAAATACCGTTGGTTTGCATGCATCCGGCCGTAACCTCGTATTGCTGGGCAGTTGTTCGAGCACTCCGAGAACCACGCGACGACGGCATGTTTGCTGCCTTCCAAAGAATAGTCGAAAAATTGAAGAAGTGAAGTGACGGAAATGACGTTGACGCGCTCGCGCCCCAGGCGTAGTCAGCTAATGTCACGTGCACGGCCGTAACGACACCGACAGCTTAACGACATCGGTTGACGAAGAAATGCGATTGCGCCAAGGGGATATCGTCATAAGGGGATACGTTTGTTCTATTCGGTAGCCTCCTGCTTCGCTTGCCGTGCTAAAGACGGAGAAGAGGATGAGATGGGCCGCGCGCATCGCTCGGGTTCTGTACCTTCCACCATTTCGGCATGCAGCCGAGTATGTGCGGTCGAAGTTGTGGTCAGAGATTACGCCACTGTCCCCTTGACGAAGCGAGCACGAAATATGCCCCGTGAAACCGGTCTCGCGCTAGTTTAAACGATACCCGTTGCTCTCGTTAGCTCGTGAGGTGGACTTGCGATTAAGCCCCCAGATGTTCTCATTAGAACAACTTCGTAGCTTTTATAATTAAAACGTTAGAAAATTAATTACCGGTAATTAATTGACAGAGGGCGATGAAAAAACTATTTTTGGATAGACCACACAAACTGCCAAGGACGTACAGTTGTTTCCATTTGTGTAGAGCACCCCGTTTTTTCTTTAGCTCCTGGTCCTTTTTCGGTGGGACACCCTGTATACATTTTGAACGAACGAAGAGATCACTTCATTCCGTGTGCGTTTGTGCTGCTGTCGGGCAGTATTTCGCAGAGCCGTATATTAAAAGGGAGTCTGGCCATTGGGAGGAATCACAAAAAGAGGCTCGACGTGTCAATCACAGTTTCGCTCCTCTGATTGGTTTGCTTTTTACCAAGGGGGTCACCATGACACCATACTGCCACCCAAAATGGCGACGAAGACAAACGCAGTGAAGCGAGAATTTCGTGACAAAAAATTTTCACAGACTAACCTGATAAAAATTATTATTATTATTATTATTATTATTATTATTTTACGCTGCAAATGTACATCCTAATATAAGTTTCTCGGAAATCAGTTTCAAATTATGGTCATCCATCGATATCTAACTGAAAATAATACGTTTTGTCGCCGGTGTTAGGCCTAGTGAAGACGACGATCACAACGAAATCACAACAAAAACGGCGCTGTGCTGTACAATCTTATATTTAATTGCTGGATTTCATGGATATAAACATTATTGCCTCTTATATTCCAACTATTCATGTAGATTTGTTTAAAAATCATACCGACAACAGAATGTGTCCCGGCAGGTAGTTCTGCCGGCAGCGGTACAACGACGGAAGCGACGGAAGCAGACGACAATTCCCGACGTGCCTTACGCTCCCTAGGTGGCGCTCATCAAATTTGCACCAACAATCCACTACTTTTGCAGATTGCGAGAGGTATCCATTTCAATCCCATCCAATCCACTTGCCACCCAAAATGGCGCTGCCCATGTTGGATAAGGGGGCAAATAGTGAGGATAGGCTGATTGATAGCGCCCCATATTTCAAGACTTCATTGGTCGGAAAGCTGAAAAAGTGGGTGGAGCTTCAGGTATAGGCATGACCCATTAATGGCCAGACTCCCTTTTAATATACGGCTCTGGTATTTCGAAGCTTCGGGCGCGCAAAGCGAAAAAAAAAAGAAAAATAACTTTTTTAATTCCGTGTTAGCGCCGCGAAGCAACTGTGGCTATGAGCGGCGTATAGATGTGAGCAGCAGGAAGGAGTGGAGGATAGGGGGGTTAGTATGCGTCCTGGGAAGACTTCAGGGGGAACTGTGCCTACATTCGTCGGGAAAGTCAGAAACAGAACTGAGAGGTGGTACACAATCACGGGTAAGAGAATCGAAGACCCCCTCCCCCTCTACAACTCCGCCATTGAGTTTTACTATAGTCCCTGCAGTTAAAAGGATCACCAATTAATTTCAATTAACGAATTAATTAATTAACGAGGACATAAAAATAGACTGAGTACGTCTAGACCCTTTGTAACATTACGCACTAATACTCAAAACGCACTGACGCAGGATTGTAGAGGACGATGGTCTTCCTCTACATGAGCCCCGACCGGCGATGATGGTATGCCACGGAGAGGCGATGACTGTGGCCTATCTCCATGGCCGCGCCGGTGGAACTCAGGCAGGTGCTCCAGGCGCGTGGCCATCTTCGTCTTTGTCCACCGGCCGCTACATCACTCCCCCCCTATTCGCCAGCTTCCAGCGCTTGGCTAGGGGGGAGGCCCTGTGGCGGCATTGCCAGCGCCATCACATCAAGGCGCGAATAATAAATAGCCTTGCCTCGCTCAGCCCGAGCTCTCGCTCTGACCTGGCAATTCCACCGCCATGTTGTTGTCTGGTCTCGTTAGTCTTCAGTAGCACTACAGTGGTGACCCGAACGATGAACATCAAGTTCGGAGCAATTCGGCCCTTCTCGATCCCAAATTTTTGACAAAATCGACTAGCACTACCAAGGCAAGCTATCCCTGGAAGCCACCGCCATTACCCGACGCATCACGACCGACACGCCGACCGCATCCGTCCCGCTTCCGTCCACGCTACCGATCCGACCGACCACGCAACGTCCAGACTCATCACCCCATGCGCCCACCGACCCGCTCCACGGCTTCCAGGGACCGACCTGCGCAGTCCACGGCCCCCGGCACACTCACCACCCTCTTCATTTCTGCATCTCAACTCGCACCCACTGCCGGCCGCGACACCTGAGCAACATGCTTGCCTGCCGGTTTCGGCAGTCGCGGCAGCCGACGCCACGGCATGCATCAGCCGGCGTCTCAGCAGTCCTCACGGCTACGCAGCCTCACCTGGCGTCACTTCCTGGGACCCTACGAGCTCTCGCTCCCGTGCCGGTTGCGGCACCCCAGGCCACGACTCCAACGCCAGATCACGACTTCGACGTCGTCAACGTTCATCTCTGGCAAGCCTCATCTCGGCCGCTCCCGCCCCACTCATCAACCTCTGCCTGCAACGTGTGCTGTGCCGCCCGTGGACATGTCCAGCAGTGCGCGTCATCCACGGTCACTCTTGCTCCCTCCCTCCGGTATAGACGTGATTCTTGGATCTTTCTTATCGCCGCTCCGCGTCTGAGGGGGGGAGCACTGTAGCGGGCCGTGGACAACGACGAAGATGGCCACGCGCCTGGAGCACCGGCCTCAGTTCCACCGGCGCGGCCATGGAGATAGGCCACCGTCATCGCCTCTCCGTGGCATACCATCATCGCCGGTCGGGGCTCATGTAGAGGAACTCCACCTCCTCTACAGGATCTACATCGCACGCAATCGTGATAGGCAGCGATTGCGGTCGTGCTCAGGTGCGGACAAAGCGAGTCTCGGCGACAGAGATCCACAACGCAGACGCTTGTCCCGCGTTAGCGTGATGCACGTCATTTAGTATTATTAAGGCTAGTCATTTTACTTTAGGTGTTAGCATTGTAGTTGAGATAACTATTACTGATGCTGTTAACTTGTCGTACATCTATTATTTACCTGTGGTTTCATTTTATTACATTTTTGCTGATAGGCTGACCCATAAGACATGTAACATAGTTTTCATATTGTTTGCTCACACGGGACTACATAACAGGCTGCGGCCTCGTAGTCCCACATTTCATCAGTGTACGAGCAATGTGTCAGTAAATAAATAATAATAATAAAAATAAAAAATAATAGCGAACATGATTACGCACTTCAAGGAGGGTTGGCACACGCGCAGTGGCTTCCTTTCACTTCTTCGTCTTCTCTCTACTCGCCCTGCCGGTTCCGCGCTGGCAAGATGGCGGTGATGACAGCGGCCCATAACGAAGAAAACAACATGGACAAACGCTGAAACAGCATTTGCATTAATGTGAATATATTTCAAGTAGACATCCTGGACCAATGTTTTCTTTTAATTTGAAACTTCAGTAGGTATTGTGCAAAGATGGTGACTCTCACCAGACGGTGTCAAATGAGAACCTGGATCGCGTACGTGAAGTGCGGACGGCGCGGCGTGTCAAGCGGGATTGGGCCGACTTCAGATCGATTGGGCGGGATTGGGCGATTCAGATCGTGTGCGACAGTGCGTTTTGGGTATTAGGCTCGTTCAAGTCAATGCACCATTTTTATAAAAAAAAAAGTTTCACTCATTTGAAATTAAATGCCCCGCAATAATAGTGAAAACAAAGTGTCGGAGATATGATGTAATTGAGAATGCCATTTGTACCAGGCGATATTCGTCTAAAGCATTTGAAAGGGATGAAATAGTTTGAAGAATCGTTAGTAAAGCTGGTCACGCAGCGCCCGTTATCACCAATCAAAAGGAAGTGACCCGCGTGGTAAGTGTTCGCTCTCTCGTGTACTCCTCCTTCCCTTCGGGTTCCATGCCTCCTGTCACCTATACACGTGTACAAACGTAAAGTTGTCTTACTTACACAACACGTGCTATTAGGCTAAACGAACTTTAGGGAGACGTGTTCGTCATCTTGCGCATGTGAAAATCTGATTATCTGTTTCTTCGCGCAGCTTACGTTTAGATTTTAGCCACTGCATATTTTTTTTTTTTTTTGCTCCTGTTCACAAATCTCACAATCACACTACACGTTTTCCTTTTCTTTGGAGGCACCCGACGTATAGCCTCAACTCGATCCTTATCTGGTTTGGGTACGCAGAGTTTTACTGCAATCGTTCCAATCTTTTCGATAAGATCCCCATTTTTTGTCTCAGGGTTGCCATGCGCCTCGAGGTTATTTCATCTGCCGTATTGTTCTAACTTATTTAAATCAGCTGTTATGGTATCAAGCTGTTGTTTCACCGTTCAACTTCACGGAAAGCAACGCAGAAAGTAGGAAATGCACTACCCTTTCAAAAAAAAAAAAAAAGTGTACGAAATGAGAGCGAGCTATCCTTCTAAGTTTCATGTTGCACGCTCGCCTATGAAATGCGTTAGAGCACATATAAAAAATTATGCCAAGTACGCAGCGCTTTGCGCAATGGAAGTATTGAGACGCTCAGAAAAGCACTCGAGGTTTTTCCGGCTTTATTCTCGCTTCCTTAGATGTCTGTTGTTTATTATTTCCCACTATAAAGAGACTGTCGTACGAGGCACGAACTCATACGTACCGGGTAGATATCGTTTGCCAGGTCACTGATAGACGACAACTTGACAGGCTCACACCGACATTCATCATGCAGGATCTTGAGTCTATCTAAAATACACCGACTGTCAACCAACACACAGTGGAAATCTGACGATCAAAGAACGCGTGTATTATCGACGGGAAGCTCTCATCGCGTCATTCTGTTGGGACAAGGATAATGGGATGACGCTCAGTGATTCCCGTGCGCGACAGCTGTCTCCTTATACGATGCTCTCAGAAAGCACAATTGGAGGAATCCAATCCTCTTTTTATTGCGACAAAGAGCGTACCTGAGAAAGAAACGGCTTAGGCGGAGCCATGTCAGTGGATAGAGATACATTAAGAATGGATTCAGAATAAAAACACGGGGTAGATTAAGCGGCGAATTTGTGATAGTCCAATACGTGTTTTTATTCCAAACTTTTTTCTAGCAAACCGCTTTCATTGGATTGTATACCTGCATAGCATCGCATCGTCCCCTCCACTTCTTGGGGTGTTGAAGAGGGGAAATTTTTAGTGACTAGATTTGCAGGAGATGTCATAAGAACGTGAATGGAATCAGAACCCTGCACCGGTATTACTCGAATCATGCTGCTTTCCAACTTCGTGGCATACTATCTTAGAGATAATGCTTTCCGTTGTACATTCTCTCTTCAAAACACTCCTCTTTAACAACTCTACCTCGTGTTTTAAAACTAAAAAAAAAGAAAAAGAAATCGTGTATTCTTTGGTGCATAGCCAAACGCGTACGAAATGCGATAGCACTGCAGCAGACGAACCTAGCAGCCCCTTGGTCATCGCCAAAATTAGCAAAACGTACCTCTGCTACAATGGAACACGCCCCTGCAACCTCCCGCGCTGCAAAACATGCAAGCACGTTTAACACGCTAACTCCATCAAAAACACTGCGAGCAATTACACCCCTTCTGTTAACCACACATTCACATGCACAAGATCCAATGGGGTGTAGCACGATTCACAACTCCGCCGTCTCATTTGTCTCACGCCGTCTCCCCCAAGTTTCAATTGGGAACCGGAAAAATATCCCCGGAAGAAATGTCCGTGGAACGTATAGAACGCGTGGAATCGTTGCGAAATCCCCGGTTGCGATATTCCCGGTCTTGAAGTCCCCCGACTCAAAATAAATAAATTACCTAGCCTTCTATTAAGTGTTTTTACGTGGAAAGCTTGGGCCACTTTCACTTGGGTCACCTTTCACTAAAAAATGTCTATTACATGCGGCAAATCCTGTAGTATTAAATCCAGCAACTTCGTACTTCAACTTCCATACAACATGAGCACGTGGCTGGGATATCCTTATTTTTGTTTCTTTCTTCTTATACTAAGAAGTGTACACTGCGTGACGTCACACTGACTGGTGTGCAATCAGAGCGCCGGGATTTTGCGACTGCAGATTTTAAGCCTGATGACACAGCTGTCCTTTCTGGTTTGAGGGAAGAGCGGGACGTACATTTTTCTGTACCATCTCGCGTGGAGTAGCGGTTAGGATGATCGCCTTCCAGGGCGAGACAGGCACGGGTTCGAATTCCCCACACCGGCTGGTGTTTCCCGCAGACCTTCCACAGTAATGTCGGCACACTTCGCGCCGAAGTCGGTCGTGGACGCATACTAAGCCCCTGTAACCCTTCTTCCAGCTGTCCTCTGTCCACGTGTGTACACCACGTATAGCAAAAGTTGCTTCGCGGCTCTAACACAGGAAAACGTTTTCTCTGCTGATTAACACAGATATAAAGTGTCTCAGAAAGGCGTACGGAGCCCAGTTTCAACAAATCATTCGGAATGGCTATGGACACGTCAAGTTATTTTTTAAGATTCACATAACATCACATCACATCACTTAAGATTGCGCGGATCGACGTGCAGGGTGATATGTAAAAAGGAAAATAAAATGCAGGGAGAAAAGCAACAACAACAAATAAGTAATTATGATGTAGTGGGATGTTTCGCCGCTGAGGCAGCACCCTATCCCATTGCTTGACGGGGAGAAGATGGTGAGTCATGATGAAGATGAATGTTCAGAGTTCACGCAGGAGCCCTGTTGCTGCTAAGAAGGAGATGAGGGCTTGAAGAGCTCGTAGCTGATTCGCAGGATTGACCGAAGGCCCAAGCAGTTGAGGGAGGGCAAGTGAGGGTGCCCCAGTGGCTCAAGCTGGCGCTGGAGGACGCTCAGTGAAATACTTCCGACAGTCGATGAGAATATGCTTGACAGTACTTGGCATATTACAGCAAGGGCATAGCATTGTGTTACTATAACCCAGCGTGTTGCGAAAGTATGGGGTGAATGCGACGTTCAAACAAAGTCGACGGATGATAGACGTAATGGTCCGACGAAGAGTAGACGGCATTATGACGGACAGTGTGGGATCTACTGGGTGGAGGCGGGATCCTTCCGGGATGTCTTGATGCCTTTACTGATGCAAGCGCCGACCGGTAAGATCGTCTATCCCGTTTTCGCAATAAGATGGAGATCGTATGTCGACGTCGGTGTCCTTCTGCAGCTATTAAGTCTGCGTTTTCATTACCACGTATACCGATGTGGCCCGGGATCCACTGTAAAACAAGTCGGTGTCCCTGTTCGTGTAGTCGCTTGCAAAGTTGTAGTATGTCAGTAGCGATTGATGCCAAGGAGCCTCTAATGTCCCTGCTTGTGACGCTCCAGTAGCTTTTTCGTGAAAAAAAGAATAGCGTAGAGCTCTGCACAGGTGGATGACGTGCGGTGCGAAAGCTTATAGGAAAGTAAGACAGGGACTCCTCTGGTACGATGAAAGTGGAGGATGAACCTTCTTGAGTGGAAGACCCATCGGTGAAGACAGCAGAATGAGTTGTGTATACCGCGTCCATCATTTCCAGTGTCGCTTGCCTCAAAAGAGAAACTGGGACTTCCTTTTTCTTGCCCTTGATCCCGGGAACAGAGGTCACGATTGCCGGTGTTGGGAGTGTCCACGGAGGTAAGGAAGAAGCTACATGCTGCACTGTGAAACCAGGGAGCTCTTGACGCGCTTCACGGATATATACGGAGACTTTGCTGTTTCTTCGCTTATAGATCTTTCTGACCAGAGGGTGACGGCGATGATGGGCCAACAAGCGCATGTGATGCCGGAGAGTCTCTCTCTGACACAGAACCTCAATCGGGTTCTCTCTCGCTTCTGTCATCACCATGCGTGTGTCAGTACAGCGCGGCACTCCTAAGCAAACCCGCAGACTGCGTGCCAAGGTACCACGAAGTTTGGAGATCGATGTCCGGGACATGCCATGCAGAACAAGTAGACCATAAAGCATTGATCCCCAGCATTGAAAAGCAACAAAATTGACGAGCAAAATTGTATTTTAATATGTCTAGCGGTGTCACGCGCTACGCCTCGGGAACCCCTTGACTGTACAGGTCGCTTTATTGCAAAAAACAGTGGCAACAACAACCAACAGCACCCTGAATTAGAACAATTCGAGAGCACAGTCACATGTCAACATGGACAGATACGTCGCTCTACCGTGGAAGCATGACGTCTCGATGAAAAAAAAAAAATATAGCGCAAAGACGACTCGCCCAAGTGATAAAGAGGCTCTTGAGTTCTTCCCATCAGTTCATGCAGAATTATGACACTGCCATTCGTGAATACCTTCTCTCGGGTGTGGCAGGAAAGGTCACTGAGCTCTTGGACACAGCTGAGGGCCCAAGACATATGCCACACCACGCAGTGATAAGGGAGGATCGCGTAACAACCAAGAAAAGGATAGTGTTCGATGCCTCATCGCATGAAGTTCATACCAAATCCTTGATCGATAATTTCTACTCTGGTCCATACCTGAACCCGGACCTCTAACACCGGCCGACATGATAATAGGACGTCTTTTAACATCACGACCGTCAACTCACTTGGCGCTACCTTCAGCGAGTCTTCTAAGGAAGTCCGCCCAGTCCATAGATATGCTAAGAGCCACGTGGAGGAGGCAGCAAGCATACCTCGAACAGATTTAGAACAGGTGGCACAAAGAATACCTGGCCGAACTGCGCTCCGCGTACCATTCGAAGGGCTTGAGAGCCACTGACGTCAAAGTGGAAGACGTGGTTCTAATTAAGGACTCTAGCCGTGTACTAGGCTACAGTGGCAGATTGGAATCGTCGAGAAAGTCTTCCCAAGCACAGATGGGAGGGTTCGAGCCTGCTTACTGCGCACTTCCAATCAGAACATCATCTGAAGGCCAGTGCAACATTTATACAAAATAGAGACGTCGGAAGAACAGCAACCATGTAGTCAATCATCGCCGCAAGGGGCAACCTGTTGAACCCATGGCTGAAGACGACAATGAGTCATCACCTGCCTCCCCCTCACGTGATGAGCATCTCGTTCATATCATTCTTACCTAATGCTCGATAATAAACACATCGTCAACCTGCCTCGCTGTCTCGTCTTCCACAGCAAGAAACTTTGAGCCGCATTCAACACCATCAGTTTGTGTTGCTTGCAGATCAGCGGATGCCTAGGGTGTTTTGGAAGCTTGCGCGTGTGAATGAGGTATATGCTGGACGTGATCGTCTATTCGTCATGCACGCTCAGGACTTCCTGTGGCACATTCATAAGGCGCCCTATTCAGTTACTTCACCTTCTTAAGGAAGACGATAGTGATCAGCTGGGATCACGCGCATGTTACTCAAGAGCTTGGATACCTTGGTAATATTCATTCTCCGGTCTCCGGTCGTTAAACATCTTCACCATAGTTATCCGTCTCTCTGGCTCTTCCTCTACAAACATTAATTGTGACCAAAGAAACCACCATAGTGTTGTCAACTATGACTGTCGTATGTCCCGTGGCCATAAGAGGAGGAGACAGCTCGTACTGACCGGCCCCAAGACCGGAAGGCCGCAAAACGTATACAAAGAGTTATACAGCGTCGTCAGCAGAAGTTCACAGGGGACCGCTGGCGTCGATTTACGTCGTCCCTTTCGCCCCGTACGCCCCTGTCTCAGATCTGGGGTGTGCTTAAGGGACTCTCGACTCCTGTAGTACAACGTCGCCCGTTCCGCTCCCTCTCTTTGGCCATGTCGCGCACGCAACTGCAAATTGCGGAGGACTTCTGTGCCCGCCTCACCGCTTTGCCTGCGTCAAGCCAAGCTGTTCCTGAAGTAGTGCAATGTACGAGCAACGCAACCCTAGACCTGCCTTTTACTCTCATGGAGCTGGATGCTGCACTAGGTGCATCACCACAGCATACCTCACCAGGAGCGGACCAGATCCCGTACAAAGCACTTCAGCATCTTCCCTATGCGGGGTGAATATGTCTCCTACGCATATTTAATGACAGCTGGTGGCAAGGGCGATTTCCCGAGGAATGGAAAGCCGCAATGGTAGTTTCCCTGCTCAAACCCGGCCAATCTCCTCACCACCTGGACTCCTTCCGCCCGATGGCCATTACCAGCTGTGTGGGAAACATCCTGGAACGAATGGTCTTCAACAGGCTGAGCTGGTACCTAGAGAGTACCGTTCTTTTCCCGGCCACAATGATGGCGTTTCGCCCAGGCCGGTCGTCACTTGATAGTGTTCTTACCCTCGTCAGTGAGCGCGCTGAGCCTGTGACTGCGCCTCTTCTTTCGCTCTTACCGATTTGTCTTTCTTTTTTCTTCTTTCTTTTTATATTTCCTTTTTTTCCTTTTCCTTTTGAAAGCGGGAATAGCAACTCGGCTGCTGGAGCCAGGCTAACTTTTCCCCTCTTTCGTGTTTTTTTTTCTGTTTTGTTTTGCAATAAACCTCCCCCCCCTCGTCAGTGAAGTGCACCAAGCTCGTGCGGATGGCTTCTTGTCCGCCGCTGTTTTCCTAGACGTTAAGAAGGCGTATGACAGTGTGCAACATAAGGCAATTTTGCGAGCACTCCAAGATGCCAACGTAGGAGTTCTCGTCCCGCCATGGCTCCGAGACTTCCTCACAGACCGTTCTCTTTTTGTACGCGCTACGGACGGGGATACTGCTTCCCACCACGTCCAACGAGGTGTCCCACAGTGTAGCGTACTCAGCCCCCTATTGTTTAATCTCGTCATTGCCTCCCTTTCAGCACAGCTGCCAAAACGCACTCAAGTTACACTCTATGCGGACGATGTTTGTATTTGGACATCTGCCCTTCGTTGTGATGCGATCCAACGTCCTCTGCAAGGCTCCTTGGATACAATATGTCATTATCTCGCCGACCAAGGCCTATAACGATATCACCTGCCAAGACTGTAGCGATGGTCTTTTCAATGAAGTCATTTCACAAGTACCCATTATCCCTTGCTGGGTCGCCCATCACATTTGTCTCAACCTGCCTTACTTGGGTTTTACCGTTGACCGAGACTTGACGTGGCCTCCTCACGTGAAGATACTTGTTGCCAAAGCTTCAAGCCTGGTTAACGTCCTTAAGCGTGTCACAGGTGCGTCCTGGTGCCCCTCCTGCCGTGCCTCGACAGAGTTCATTCGGCTCTTCTCTTGGGGCGCTACGGTATAGCCTCCCTATCCTCCATGGAATCAGCCCCACCCAAGACCGAGAGCTTCTCAACCTTCAAGCCCGCAGCCTCCGTGTCTGCCTAGGGGTCCCTCGGGCAACGGAGACCTACTCCGTCCTCGCGGAAGCTAGAGAACACCCCATTCAGACTCTACGGGACTCAACCACCCTGCGCGTATACGCCCGCTGTCTGACCCACCCTTCCCATCCTCTTCGTCAGATTGCAGAAAGCTGCCCTGCTTCCACCTTCAGTACTGCCATTGCCCGCCTAAGGGATTATCTCCCGCCCACGACATCTACTCTCTCCTTTGCGCCGGCTATGTGGACCCTTGGGCGTCCCGTCATTCAAGCTACAATCCCGGACCTTCATCGAAAACACGAAGCTCCTCCAGTAGTAGCCCATCAGCTCTCCTTGGCGCATATCAATTCCACCTACCCTTGCTGTCGTCAAATCTTCACAGATGCATCTATGATGCGTGACACATCAGGGGCAGCCTTTTACGTCACAGATACGGACCGCAAACAAGCCTACACGTTGTCCTATCCTGTGTCCTCTACTGAGGCGGAACTGTCTGCCATCTTCGCAGCCCTAGAGTACATTGCTGGCCTGCCACCAGAGAAGTTCTGGGTTGTCCTCACTGACCGCAGGGCGGCTCTCCTCCTTTTGCTGTCTTCTCACCCCATCATCATACGTGACCTGCCCAGCATGATCATCCATGCATACAATCGGCTCTGTGCAAATGGTCACGTTCTTTCTCTTCAGTGGATTCCCGGTCATGTGCGCTTATCTGGTAGCTCACGCGCAGATGCAGCTGCACGACGTGCTGCACAAGTTGTGGCTCATGCTACGGTAATCTGCCCCTAGAGCGGTAACCGCATACGACGAATTCTCGACGAAAAAAGGGCCAAGTTCCCCACCGGCATGACAACTCGACGGAAAAACGGCGGGATCAACCGCATGCACAGATTTCCACTGCGGAGGACGGTGGCGTCCTAGCGGGCGTTTCGTTACTCCGTGTTAAATTTGGACTTCAAATTAATTGATAAATGTTTTCCTACACATAGAAAAGTTATAGTGGCACACAGAAGAAGTTCTTGCGGTCAAAGCATATTCGCGAAGCGAGCGCTCCAAAAGCGCCCTCAGACAGCAGCGGGCGAGCGACAGCATGCTTCCCACTTCCAAAGTTAGCCATACGGGCATTCGAAATGCCCGCGACTGGTCCGGCACATCCGCTCGTGGAACGACAGCGCGTGGAGCGGTCCTATTGGCTGCCGTCGAGCGGCCGCTTCCGCTCTTCGGCGAATTTTTCTGTCCATCGTTGTCGTCGAGAAATCGGTGAAGTTTCCATTGCTCGCGTCGGCTCGCCGGAAAAACGGTGACGGTGGACGTTTTTCCGTCGAGAATTCGTCGTATGCGGTTAGCGCTTTACTGTTTCTGCTTGTTATATGTCTATACGTCGCCGGTGTGCTGCTCGGGCCCAAACGTACAGAGCTGAAGCTGCCTCATACAACAGTCACCTGCAATCAATCGACTCAGCAGTGGACTTCTTTATTACGTGTCGCTGCACTCGTTCGAGGAATCGCTTCTGCACTGTCTCCGTCTAAACGTCGCCCGCACACCGCTGCAACTGTTAAAAATTGGTCAATCTAGCACTCCCCTCTGCACTAGCTGTGGCGTGGTGGGTGATATTCCCCACTGCATCCTACACTGCCGGCAACACCTTCTGCACCGTGACGCCCTCTGTCGTCGCCTATCCCAACTTGGCTACGGCACTATGGCACTGGCTACCTTACTGGGTCCCGTTCGTCAGTCGACCCAGTGGGCAGTCACCACTGCGCTCCTCCGCTTTCTCCACGCTTCGAACCTTGTCAACGGCTTGTGATTGTGTGTCCGTGTGTGTGCCTTTTCAGTTTTAGTTTTGTGTTCTTCCTTTCCTTTTCTTTTCTTCTTTGTCTTTTCCTTTTCTTTTCTACTCTTCTTTGTCTTCCCCTTTTCTTTTCTTTCCCCTTTTCTCCTTTTGGCTTCTCCTTTTCTTTTCTTCTTTTTCTTTTCCTTTTCTTTTCTTCCCTCATTTTCCTTTTTTTGAATAGCAAGCCGACCTCCGTCTGGCTGACCTTTCCTTTCTTTTTTCTTAATAAACATATCCCCCCCTTCTACTGACACTCGGGCTGGTGGGGAGAGATGTGTGCCCAGCTCAACAAGGCTGTGTCCCCCCCTCACGGGTCCTTGCATGTGCTACCATCACGCAGTGTGCCACCAAACATGTAGAGAGCACCACCGAATGGCCGTAGCGGTTAGAGGGGGCACTGGGTGTAGAGGGCTTCACAGAGATCCACTTGTAGGTCAAGTCAAACCTGGCTATCGAGGTCGTGATCGAACTTTGTGAGGCACTACCCCCACCCCAACCTCGACCCACATGGCATCCCTCAGTGCGAGGACTGCGAATTCAGCCACTTGTTTCGACTAGCTCGTATGCGGGGCTATCTACTGGAATGCTGCAGTGCTCTCCTTTGAAGCCCGGGTGCCATCGTTGGTGCTCGGCGTCGCAGGTGCCGTTGCTGCAATCACAGAGGGGTCGGTCGCATGCCTCACCCGCCAGTACTGCAGAACACGTACATGCTCCATTTAAGCACACTTCATGATGGGAGCAGTTGCAGGGACATACGTTCATTCTGTAAGTGAGCATGTGAACCCACTCATGTTGTAGATTGCATCACTGTAGAAATGAACAAATGCACTTCAGAATGTGTGACCATTTCTGGATGACTGCTCAAACTTCCTTTAGGGAGCAACGTACCGTTTCTAATCGTGCAGCAGTGCGTAACAGTTACCTTATTTCACAAATATTTTTCTTACGTTCGTAACTTATTTGGAGTAACTTATAAGTGAGAGCTTAGCATACTAGAGTACTACCGTATATTTAGTATGCATTAACTACAGCATCTCACATGGCGCAACGGACATTGTGAGCGGACAACGCATAATTATCCTTTCTTCACGAGGTTTCGTGATCGATTGAGTTTCCTCCCGCGTAATTCTCCTCCATTATGAACGGCAACCAACGAATGACGATCCTTTCGCATGGCGTGTTCAGGTGGACATCGGGGGACAGACAGGCAATAGATGAAAGCTGAGGACAGCGCTGATAAGGGAGGAACCGGAAATGGCCCTTATCTACTTCGCTCCCGGTCGTCTCTGCTCCTCAGCCAGTGATGGATGATTGGACTCCATTTCCTCTATGACCGTCCGTCATTATCCTTTGTCGCTTCCTTGGACCGTATTGTGTCTTAAAGCGCCAGTCTTCGATACACAGTTTAATATGCGCTTAGAATTAAACCGTCCTCTTCCCTCGTCGGAACGTGCTCTCGCTTGTTCACGCAGACGTATCGGACTTGTCTGCGCTAATGGTAACTCAGGTGCATTTAATCGTGAAACACGGGTACGGCTGATGATACACTCTACCTTCCTCGTGTCTTATTTGAGTTTGTTTGTTTCTTTCTTTGTAAGAAAAAAAAAGTATATTTGAGTCTTTCCTTATAATGAGGATATCAATAATACATTTCAGGTTCCCTTGTAAAAGGCGGCCGATGCTCTGTGTTGAGGTACAGCTTGGGACAAAAGTTCACAGAACACGGCACTGGCGTATTTCTCCATCGGAGCGGGCCCCTGCTGGCTTTCAGGAAGAGATCAAATAAGAAACGGGTGACAGGCTATTCTATACATCTCTCAGTATGTGTGTCCGATCTTGTTTGCTGCTAGGATGTCGCCCCAAAGGAGAAATGCGTAAACCTTTGTCCCAAGCTGTACCGATACCTGGACCTTGATCTTTTGTTTTTCTTCTTCACCACTTCTTTATGAAATAAAGTATCTCTTCAATATGCGCATTCAAAATATACAGTACATGCTTCACATTACGAGAAAGTGACCTGCTCTACCAATATTATGCACAGAATCACACCACAAGAATAGTGTGGACGAACAACAACAAAGGAAGGAATCAAGAACATTGGTAGTCCACGGGGCCTGCCTGCATGAGATCTGCCACGCGTAGACACATACGCGCTGTTTGGTCAGATTACATAAAAATAACTAGAAAGTGGGGTAACGAAACCACCATGCAACGGAATATGGGCAGTGATCTCGTTCGTTTGCGTCATATGTACTAAGTCGAGCGACCCGCAATGCAGATGATCCCAACAGGCATGAATGTAGCCGGGGGGAGGGGGGGGGTGTCAAACCTCCCTCCTCCTTGTTGAAACCCCATTGTTTGTAGCTCTCTCGATGTAATACGACTCCGTGACTTCCCTGCCGATACGGTTGCGGTGTCGACCTAGACGAACCTTCGTTTCGTTGAAGAGAGGTGAGCAGTTGGTGCAAGACAAGCTTAGCCGGCCTTTGAGCCTTGTCTTGTGCTTTCGTTTTTGTGTTTTGTCCTTCCCCCAAGCTCAGGGACATGTTGCCAACGACACGTGTTCTTTCATCGGGGGAGGGGTATCTTGAGACCCCAATTTGCTGCTGTGCTAAAGTAGTCTTTCATTCAAACACTGGTCTGTCTGTCCAGTGCACCGTCGCCCGCATGAGAGGGGAACGGAATATACAGGGTGACGCAGCTAAATGCGAACATAATTTTGAAAGACATATACAGGGTGTCCCACCGAAAAAGGACCAGGGGCTAAAGAAAAAACGGAGTGCTGGACACAAATGGAACCAGCTGTGCGTGTTTGGCAATTGTGTGGTCTATCTAAAAATATTTCTTTCATCGCCCCTTATTACCTAATTAGCGGTAATTAATTTTCTAACGTTTTAATTATAAAAGCTACGAAGTTGTTCCAATAAGAACATCTGATCTCTTCGGTCGCCTGGTAGGAAAGCCGTTTTCAGAACAAAAATCCGTTCGATAGATCGTCCGCAAAAAAACCGTGAAGGAACACCTTTTTTTTTTTCTTTATTTTGTTCGTTGTGCATCTTCGAAGACGCGTCTTTCCTTCACTCCGGGTGTAAGAGAGTGAAAGAGCACAGTGCCGCCGCGCCCATCATGCGTCGTAGATGAGTTTTAACTTGCGGAAACAAAACAAAAACAAATGTATCGGGTGACTCTATCGCAACTGCCCTATCTTGGGTTGCATTTTCTGTTTCCTTTTAATCTTTTTCCAGGACGCAAGAGGCGATAGTGTGCTCTTTCATCCTCTCGTATTGGGGATGAAGGAAAGACGCACCTCTAGAGATGCGCAATGAACAAAAAAAAAGGAAAAATGGTGTTCCTTCACGATTTTTTTGCGAACGATCTATCGAACAGATTTTTGTTCTGAAAACGGCTTTGGTATCAGGCGACCGAAGAGATCAGATGTTCTTATTGGAACAACTTCGTGGCTTTTATAATTAAAAAGTTAAAAAACTAATTACCGCTAATTAATTAACAAGAGGCGATGAAAAAAAAATTTATAGACCACACAACTGGCAAACACGTACAGCTGGTTCCATTTGTGTCCAGCACTCCGTTTTTTCTTTAGCCCCGGGTCCTTTTTCGGTGGGACACCCTGTATATCACCTTTCCCAAGATGAAATAAATTGCAATATAGCATATGCTGAAGGGCACTCAGTAGGAGGGCATTAGCAAACTCCTAAGGCAATATCTTAATTAACTTTGAATAGTCAGCTTTTTAATTATAAAAGCTACGAAGTTGTCCCAATGAGAACATCTGGTCCTTTCGGTCACCTGATACCGGAGCCGTTTTCAGAACAAAAATCGGTTCGATAGATCGTCCGCAAAAAATTCGTGAAGGAACACCATTTCTTTCTTTATTTTCTTGATTGCGCATCTTCGGAGACGCGTCTTTCCTTCGCCTCCAATGTGAGAGGGTGAAGGAGCACAGTGCCGCCTCCTGCGTCGAAGATGAGCTTTAACTTGCGGAAACAAAACAAAAACAAATGTATTGGGTGACTATCGGTACTGCCCGTATCTTGGGTTGCATTTTCTGTTTTCTTTTAATCTTTTTCCAGGACGCAAGAGGCGATAGTGTGCTCTTTCACTCTCTCACATGGGGTGAAGGAAAAGACACGTCTCCGAAGATGCGCAATGAACAAAATAAAGAAAAAAATGGTGTTGCTTCACTAATGTTTTGCGGACGATCTATCGAACGGATTTTTGTTCTGAAAACGACTCCAGTATCAAGTGACCGAAGGGACCAGATGTTCTCATTGAGACAACTTCGTATCTTTTATAATTAAAAAGTTACTTATTGAAAGTTAATTAAGATATTGCCTTAGGAGTTTGCTAATGTCCTCCTAAGGGGTACCGTTCAGCATATGCTATATTGCAATTGATTTCATCTCGGAACAAGTGATATCTATGGAGTATCTATATATATATATATATATATATAGATACTCATGGAACGATGCGGCAGCACCAGAGGACACGTGTTTCGCCGTGTTTGCGGCTCGTCGGCCCTGGGTAGCTGCGCATCGTTCCGAATTGGCAAACCAGGGGTCACTCAGCAAGCGATATACACCTGGGAGGGTGACTGAGCACTCCTCAATGCCACAGTGCAAGCCAGTTAATTGTAATGCAGGAAAAAAAGCCATTAAAGAAACAAATAAATGATACTAAACGTGTTTGAAATTCAAACTTACAGATTAATATGGCTTCTATGGCTGCACGCAGAGAAACAGATACTCATGGAACGATGCGGCAGCACCAGAGGACACGTGTTTCGCCGTGTTTGCGGCTCGTCGGCCCTGGGTAGCTGCGCATCGTTCCGAATTGGCAAACCAGGGGTCACTCAGCAAGCGATATACACCTGGGAGGAATATATATATATATATATATATATATATTTAATATGTTTGCATTTAGCTGGGACACCCTCGATCACATTGGACAAAATGATGCCTGTGGTTGGTTTTGAAGGCAGGCTCCAAATTCCTGGGGTTGTTTACGCGGGACATCATGTGGGAAAGATTGAACTGGCAACTGAAGACAACATCGCAGAACTTGGAGGCTTCTTTTCTGATTCGGTGCGATATGCCGTGAATATATAGGATGACGACGGGCGGCGCTCTTTGGGTTGATTCGGGCGCTGTGGTTGTCGCAACACGCGGCGGGCGGTCCTCACAATTAGATCCGACGGGTAGCGAGCAGCTAAAATTCGGCTCAGTTGGAAGGTGACACTGGACACGGCGAAGTGTGGGCAAGACTTGTTTAGGAAGACCTGTAGGGTCCACTTGACAACGCTGCCCGATTGAAAAAATCACCAGAATTATTCTGGTGTTTCCTAATGTTCCTGGCGTTAACACTAGACTCTTTTGATGTTAGTAATGTGCACATCAATTTCTGGCGTGACACCAGGGTGATTCTGGTGCTGTCGAGTTCTCCTGATGTCAACACCAGAGTGGCCTACTACGACACCAGAATGATTCTGGTGCCTTCTAGAATGCTTGGTGTGCGCACTAGACAGACGTAGTGTTTTAATGTGACCGTTAGAGCGGTCTGGTGTGGTTCACAGACACCAGACCTACAGGCGCCAGGGTACGAGCACTGCACGTTGTTACCATGAAAACCGCAATTTACAATGATCATGAGTTCCTTAGCGCAACTTCTTTTCCAAAGGGATGATAATTCGCATCGCAAATAATTCCCCCGAGTGTCGAAATTGACACGCTTTGTGGCTTTCACTCGAGTTTGAAAACGAAACTTTACGCTCTCATTATCACATAAGACAGCGACAGCGACATCGGCATTAGTGTCTGTTTTGAACTCAACGAGCTGGCCGAGGTTTAGCGTTCCGTCCTGGTTTTCAACATAAAAACTGTGCACGAATGTGAATAGCTTTGAATACGTGTTTCTGAAGTTCTGCATTATATGTCGTAGTTTGCTTTCCAACCTGTGCACAAGTGGAAGTATGAGAAAATACAAGAGATGCATTCGGGGCAGATGTGACGACTGGTCCTTGGTGTGACGTCTTTGAATGTGCATTTCGTCTGGCATCATGTGAACTGATTATTCATGGGATATGGACTACCAGAAGAGAGGACGGAAAATGACTGCAGAGTTGATCGAGTATGCTATTCTAAATTATAACTGTGCCGCATGGGATGTATTCACACTCTCAGAAGAAATAACATTGCTCCTTTTTGTACTTTTATATTGTGGAGTGCATACTTCTCCTAAATGTGTATCATCAATGGTAGCAGTAATGTAGACAGTTTTGTTACACGTGCTTGTCTGTTCCTATTTCTGATTCTTAGTATATTATATGCAAACAATTAGTAGCCTGCTAACAGCTGGGACACCTTTGCAGTAGAAAGAAACCTTTGATATCTTGTTGTATTGTTGACTGGTTTGCCGAGTCGCTAACATTAATGAGTACATCCCAAGCAGCTTTAGTACCGGAATAACGAGCAGACCGTGTTGGTGAATGTTGCACATTCATGTATGTATGTATGGCAGGATCCCTTCGTGGTGTTTTATGATGCTCGACTATTGAACATTATGCTGTTTCACGCATTCGATCCCGTGAGGTACTTGGCTCCTCAACGCCCTCACGAGGCTCTGAAAGCTGTGCATAGTTTTGAACGCTTAGAGAAAAACAAACAGAACAGCACTAACACCATGTTCGTGCTATGGTGCCGCGCTTGCGGTGTCCTGTTTCTCTCTCTCTTACACGTGTACAGCTATGCACAGCTTTTAGTGGATTGTGAGGTTCCTGACGGACCAAGTACATCACGGGATTGAACGCGTGAGACATCATAATGTTCAACAGTGGAGCGTCACAGAACACCAGGGATCCTGGTGTGCAACACCAGAGCACACACATCAGAGGTCCTGGTGTGGAATATCAGAGAACAGACACTAAGAACACCAGGGAATTCTGATGATAACATCAGAGAAGAAAGCACTAGGAATGTCCCAAATCACAGCCACCAAAAACACCAGAATGATTCTAGTGCCTTTTTCAATAGGGTGAGCTTCCACGTATCTGAAAACAATTACGCGACTCGCCTCAAATCAGGCGCTGAGGTCTTGCAGCATGGCACGGTCTACGGCGAGCAAGTAAATTTCACTGAGAACAGGGGCAACGCAAGGCCCGATGCAGGCGCCCTTTTTTTGAGCAAAGGTGGTTTCACCAAAGTTGGCCACCAAGGAGTACAAATATAGGTCTTGAGCATTGGGACAAGAAATTGGGGCATGCCCATTGCGAACTTCTTGTCCCTGCTCAAGACATGTTTGGATCGAGCAACTTGCAGACCGCATTAAAATGGAAGAGTATCGCTAGAAAAACTTCTTTCCCCGAGTTGCATGTACCGCTTGCGAAATAGTTGTCTGAAACTGAGAGCTCGCAGTTTATCCCGTCTGAAGTCTCCAAGTGTTGCGAGATTGTTTCTCAGGCTAATATATTCGTACGACATATACTGCCTCCCCTGAAACACAATAATGGTACAGCTCCTTCAGGGGCGCACAGGCTATTGCGGGCAGCTGTACCGTTGAATGGAGTTTCCAGACAAGTGTGTCGCAAGCAGTACATAAACAGAATCATATTTCGTTTTGCCAGTGTGTCGTTCTTTTTCTCTTCGTCTTACGTTTCTTATTTTAATGAAAAGTAGCGGTTGCGGAGGAAAAGATCGCCGCTACCCGAAGCTGCAACGAGAAAAGTATTTCCGCTATCAATTCAGAATTTAGCGCTATCGACACTGCAATACAATAAAGTAACGAATACCGTAGCACCGCTATGTACATCTCCGCATTTTAGAGGAGTTAAGCCTGGTCTACATAGTACGGATGCAGTGAAGATAAGGCTAGAGTAAATAATGTCAGATCATACCACGAAAGCCGGCAGCCTCATAATAAATGCACTCTCGCGTGGTCCGCATGGGAGCATAACTCACCGTTATGGAACTGGCTGGCATTGAAGTGCATGCAGGCATTCCCAGCTCAGGAGAAATTGCTGATGTTTGGTACAGAAAACGGGAGTTATTCTCCTATAATCCTCCTGAAGATACGGCGGCAGGGCATGGGAGCGCCTTTTTTCGTGTCTTCGCCTGACGTCACAGCCTCCTGACTAGACCGATATCTGCCAACAGCTTTTTAACTTGGCTTTTGCATGGAGGCAGGATATGTGAAAACACCCTTCTTATGTTGTACAGCTTGGGACAAAAGCGTACGGAACACGGAACACCGGGGTGTCGCGTTTCTCAATTGGAGCGACACACATACGACCTGCGAGAGCGACACACATGCGACCTAGCAGCAAACAGCTGACACACATACTGAGAGATGGCTAGAATAGCTGGTCACCCGTTCCTTATTCTATCTCTTCCTGATAGCTAGCAGGAGGCCGCTCCGATAAAGAAATAGGCAAGGTGCCGCGTTCCGTAAACTTTTGTCCCAAGCTGTAAGTCTTTCCCCCTCTCTCTATCTTTAATAAACATATCCCCCCCCCCCTGTAAGTGTTTGTCACGCGTTTTTAGTCTGGCAGGACCCTCACCGGAGCGAGTGGCGTCGTGTGGAGCGTGCTGTCGTGGTGCTGTTGCCAACTTGTAGTTAATAGCTTCACTAGTAGTTCGCGGGCCACGACTGTGTCAGGTAAGCTGATACAACCGGGGTGGGAGGCGTGGAGAACGTCGAACATATCACATATCCGATGGTATCCAGAAGATGGATCTGGACTAATCCATGAAAATGCCAGGGACTGTGTGGCCATCCATGATGGCAAAAATCCCGAAACGAGGGACAAGGAGGGACATACACAGACAACGTCTCAGACAGAGCTGGGGAGTTTATTCCCACAACATCGTACTTAAAACACATAGAGACAACAAGGGAGTCACAAAGAGAGAGTCACCAGCTTCCTCAAGGCTGGAGGGAAAGTCACTGAAGGATTGCTCACACAGTTCTCACAACCCAAGATCATGAACGTTTATCTAAGAAGCCTCCGCGAAGTTCGCGTGCATGACAGCCGCTCTATCCCCGAGCTGCGCAATTCTAATAGCCCAAGGCCAGGTAACCAAAGATTCTGTCTCTGTGTAACCTGCTCTAGTATTCTACCTAGTGCGATGCCCGTACCTACTGATTAGAGAATCCTTCTGCCACGTTTCCACCATCTATGGGCTTCAGCCTTGCACTGTATTACACGGTGACGTGACCGGGAGGCCGTACACCGTGGCGTACTTCAAGGTCGCCCTTCATCTGCTCCTCCAGTCTACTGTCGTGGCAGACCTTGGTGAATTCCAATATAACCACGTGTTGCTCCTACAATTTACGGCCACCACGACGAAGTCCAACTTCATGTCAAACAGGTCGGTGACCGTCAAGGGAAAGACATGCCTGTTGCTCGAGGTTTCTAACCCCGTCCTTACTCTGCGACTGAACTGTGTCCTCTCCATCTTCACGGACGTCCCGCATCGTATCTTCATTAGAGGCTTCCGAGTGTTGGTGTTGTGCAAAGGCAGACCCCAATTGTGCCTTCGGTGAAAGTGTGTGGGTCATATTCGCCGTGACTGCCTTCCTGCCTCAGTGCCCTAGCTGGCAGGCGCTTCGGGCATGAGGCTGCTCGCTGCCCCAGGACCTATGCTGCTGCAATGACTGCTGCCACTACTCTAGAGGATCCTGACATAGATCTCCTGGGTGCTTGTGACCTCGGCTTGCCTGCGGGACTTCTGAATGGCCCCGGTCCTCTGGATTTGACAGCTCCTGCCGCTGATGCCGCCCTGGACGCTGTAGACTCTACGCCCGATTCTGATGTCCAAGCTGCAGCTGCGATGCTCGTACCTGATGGGGACGGGGCTGTTGACCCTGCCTTTCTTACCTCTCCGGATACCATTGATTACCACGAGCATTCTTTTAAGTGGAAGCCCTCCACGTCGCTGGCTGGTGCCTTAGTCAAGGCACTCAGGACTGATTCCTCCAGTGCTATCTCTGAACGTTCGAGCGCTACTCTTCTCAATGTGGACCTGGTGCCCGGCATGGAAGAACCGTCGTCGGGAGATGGCAGTTCTGTTACCCAGTGGACTGTGGTCGGCCCTCGGAGAAGCCAGGCACAGTCATAGCTTTTCATCGCGACCTAATTGTCTGCCACGATGTCACCCCCTGCCGACGCCCTACCCTGTCACGTCTGTCACGCCCTACCGACTTATCTACACATGCTCATCTCCACGTTATTGATCACTGCTTCCCTCCTTGACTTTCCTGTCACCTGTTGTGTGTTCGTTGCAGCTGTGGTTCTTATCTTTACAGGCTTTGACTGAACTGCTTTGACTTCTTTTTAACTGGGAATAGCAATCCGCCGTAACGCAGGCTAACCTTTCCCTTATTGTTTATTTTATTTTTTTCACAATAAATATATATCCGCCCCCTCCTCTCTTGATTATCCTTTCTGCAAACCGCAAAAGTATTGTGGCGCAGCAATGGACTGACAACAGTACCCGGTGACTGGTGGAGAACAAGTGGCATCATCCGATGGTACTAGTGCTGCTACAGGCCTCCCCCACTAGACCCTGGTGGTAACCAGGGGAGAATGCCAGTAAGCCTTGCGCCGATGGACAGAGCGTCGGCGTTGAGGGCCTCCACCGAGGGAGGGAAGGTCGGGGAGGTGCACAGGGGCGACGAGTGTCTCAAGGTGAGCGGGCTTGACCCTGTCGAGGGAGATGGTTTCGCGGCGGCCATTAAGGTCGACTGTTACAGTCTTGTCGCTCCGGGCCAGTATCTTGCAAGGGCCAGCATATGCAGCTAGGGGTCAGGGGTGGCTTGGCATGATCCACCCGGACGAAGGCGTGAGAGGCGTTGGCCAAATCTGGGGACACGAAAATCTTCCTATGGGAAGGCTGACGAGGTAGGGCGGGTTTGACGGCCTAGAAATGCTGACGGAGGCGCGTGGCGAATTCGTCACCGGTGATGGGAGGCTTCGGTCTGTAATCGAGGAAGTGACCAGGCAAGCGCAAAGGGGAGCCGAAGGCTAACTCCGCCGAGCTACACTTCAGATCTTGCTTTAGCGAAGAGCGTAGGCCGAGGAGCACCCACGGCAAATGGTCAACCCAGTTAGTGGGCTCAGGCTGGGAACAGAGGGGGGCTTTTAGCTGGCGGTGCAGCCGCTCCACCATCCCGTTCGCCGCGGGGTGGTAGACCGTCGTCATCATATGCTTAGCTCCGATAGCTTTCAGAAGAGAGGTGAAGGAGCGGGATGTGAACTGGCGTCCCCTGTCGGTGGTCACAATGTCAGGGCAGCCGAAACGGGCGACCCAACCGAGTAGAAACGCGCGGCCGACCGTATCCGCCGTCGAGTCGGGGATGGGTACAGCTTCTGCCCAACGCGTAAAGCGGTCCACGCAGGTGAAGAGATACCGGCAGCCGAGTGAAGAGGGAAGTGGGCCAACCCGGTCCAAATGAACGTGGCAGAACCAGCCTTCGGGCGAGGGGAACGCTTTTAGTTGCGTCTGGATGTGGCGTTCAACTTTGGTCCGCTGGCAAGCAAGACAGGAGTGGGTCCAGCTGCGGATGTCCTTGTTGATATTTGGCCAGACATAACGGGTTGCAATGGCCTTCTGTGTAGCGCGCACGCCGGTGTGGGCGAGGCTGTGGTACTCGCTGAAGATCCGGCGGCGTAGCGGCTCTGGGACGAAGGGGCGAGGATGCGCAGTGGACACGTCGCAGAAAAGAGGGTCGACGCACCCAGGGAGGTGTACCTTTTGCAGGACAAGGGAGGATTCGCCAGCGAGGTAATCCTTGAGCTCAGCGTCATGAGCCTGGGCGTTGAGGAGGTCACTGACGCTCACCGGGCATGACAAGTAGGGAACTACATTAATGCGTGAAAGAGCGTCAGCTGCCGAGTTGTCAACGCCGGGGATATCGCGAACGTCGGAGCAAAACTCGGAGATAAAAGCAAGCTGACGGATATCACGCTCACAGTAGCCGAAGTGGTTGCCAGAGAATGCATATGACAACGGCTTGTGGTCGGTCAGAATGTGGAAGTCACGCCCTTCCAGGTGATAGCGGAAGTGCCGCACGGCCGCGTATACAGCGAGAAGCTCGCGCCCAAACGTGCTGTAGTGGGTCTCGGCGGGCTTGAGGCGGCGGGAGAAAAGACCAAGCGGCTGCCACATGCCATCAACGAACTGCTGTAGAACGGCGCCAGCAGCCGTGGTAGAGGCATCAGCCATCAGGCGGGTTGGGACAGAAGGAACTGGATGGACGAGCAGTGTTGCATTGGCAAGGGCGATTTTCGCTTCGACAAATCAGGCCTCGACTTCCGGCGTCCAGGACAACTGGGAGGTCGCCGACTTGGGCGCCCAGAGGAGGTTCGTGAGCGGTTGGACAATGCGTGCGCAGCCGGGGATGAACCTCCGATGAAAATTCAGCAGGCCAAGGAACTGTCGCAACTGCCGTACCGATTGCGGACGGGGAAATTCACGAATGGCCTGCACTTTGGTTTCGAGAGGACGAACGCCGTGCTGATCGATATGGTGTCCCCAGAAACCTCGCTTCGCTCTGCCCGAAACTGCACTTCTTAACGTTAATGGCAAGGCCGTGGTCTTGGAGACGTGCGAATACATGCCGGAGATGCACAATATGTTCCTCCTGCGAGGCGCTTGCAATGAGGAGGTCGTCAAGGCGTAGACGAAAGGCAAGCCTCGCAAGACGTTGTTGATAAAGCGTTGGAAGCTCTGGGCAGCATTGCGCAACCCGAAAGGCATCTTGACAAATTCAAAGAGTCCAACGGGTGTTATGACGGCCGTCTTAGGTATGTCAGGCGGGTGCACCGGAATCTGGTGATAGGCTTTCACCAAGTCCAGGGTCGTGAAGACGGTGCAGCCCGCAAGACTGGCAGTAAAATCGTGAATGTGAGGTAGAGGGTATCTGTGTGGAATAGTCCTGGCATTGAGGGCCCTATAGTCGCCGCATGGCCTCCAATCTCCTGGGTCCTTCTTCGGCACCATATGTAGCGGGGATGCCCGGCTGCTCGACGATTGCCGAATGATACCTAAGTCCAGCATGTGGTCAAACTCGCGTTTGGGGATAGCCAGGCGGTCACCGTGGAGGCGGCGGAAGCCGGAGGAGATTGGAGGACCGGTGGTAGTAATATATGGGTCACGTCGTGCTTGACCGGTGCCTTCAATTTGCAGGGCTTGGTGATGTCCGGAAACTCGTCCAAGGGCGCATCATACGGGGAAGCGGGACGCAGCGCGCGGATACCAGTTCGGACTTCCGGAGAAGACAGGCCCTTCACTTCAAGCGTTGTGGTGTTGTCAAGGAGGCGTCGATGGCGGACGTTAACGGACACGTTGAAGGCAGCCAAGAAATCGGCGCCTAAAATAGGCTGCGAGACGTCCGCAAGAGCGAAGACCCATCGAAATGTCCTCCTCAGGCCAAGGTCCAAGGTCAAGGAGAGTAGGCCGTACGTTCTGATTGCGGTACCGTTGGCAGCTCGAAGGTTAAAGCCGCTGGGCGAACGGCGACGATCTCCGGCAGACGCTGGGAGCACGCTGATCTCAGCGCCGGTATTAACCAGAAGGCGGCATCCAGCAACGCGGTCACATACGACGAAAAGGCGGCTGGGGTTTGAGCTGGGATCGCCTGCCGCCATCAGTGATCGGCCGGCGAGTTTCCCTGCCAGGCACAGGGAGAAATGCAGCGCTGGGCTCGATGTCGGAAACGGTGGTGGTACCAACAAAGGGTGGCACGGGAACGAGTATCTTCTGACGGCGGAGGCGGAGGAGTGGACGATTAGCGACGGGCCGGTAGGGGTCGGGAAGTGGAGCGGCGATGACGTCTCGAGCGACTTGCAGAGAGTGAGTGGAACGCGTCCGTTAGCTCTGGAAGCTTCTCCTCTATGCGATCAAAGCGTGAAGGCTGAGCTGGCGTTGCCGCTGCCACCACCGGCGGATGCCCAGGCGCAGAATAGTCTGCGATCCGATCTGCCAGAGCAGCAAGCTTCTCAAGGCTGAGGTCTTCGGATCCTGCCAGAACCATGCGCATTGCCTGCGGCAAGCGCTGAAGAAATAATTCCCGCAAGAGCGACTGCTGGCTGTGACTGGCGGGATCTCCGAGCAGCTGCCTCATCCGGTGCAGCAGCTGTGAAGGCTTACGGTCACCAAAGTCTTCTTCAGAAAGTAGCTGCTGAAACCGGGCACGTTCGGAAACTTTCAGGCGATCCAAAATGGCGCTCTTAAGAACGTCGTAGGCCTCAGTAAGCGAGACTGTGGTGAGGACATCATCCAGCTCGGCCGCAATATCCGGAGGAAGGCCTGCAAGGACGTGGAAGTACTTAGACTGTTGGCTCTGTACGTGCCGAAGCGCAAATTGTGCCTCCACTTGCTGGAACTACGACCGAGGGTTCTGTCGCCAGAAAGGGGAAAGTCGCAGCTGTGGCGGGGCGTCTGCCGAAATGGCCGGGTCCGCTGTCGAAGTTGCGGGCAGCGGTGCGCCAGCAACGGGGACAGTTTGCGGCGGGAGAGGTTCCATGAAACCAACCGAAGGTTTGCGTATGTCCAGGCTCGGGTCACCAAATGTGGCGCAGGAATAGACTGACAACCGTACCCGGTGACTGGTGGAGAACAACTGGTTTAATCGCGCTCTGCGCGCTCACGTTCAAACTGAGCTGCCATCATCCGATGGCACTATAGTGCTGCTACAGTATCCTCCCACAAGGGACAGCAACCCTTGCACAGCTCCAAATGTTTCACAATTTCCCAACGGGTCTCAACTTTCTCAACTTTGTACAGGGTGGTCTATCTCAACTTGCCTACACAAGTGTTTTTCAACCATATTTGTCCCCAGTGATCTCAAGCTAAAAATTCAGAACATCTTCTACCTTATTTAGAATTATCAATTATACGTATGTGTTGGTTCTTCCACGGCATCAATTTTATCCTTAAAGCCCCAGGACATATTTTCTACTCAGGAGGTAAGGAAGATTTGATTGGCTCTGAAATGGGAGAGGATGATCAGTGGCGAAACCGAAATAACGAGAAAATGAGCGCGCTGTTCATGCCCGCCTTCGGTCCTGCGCCCGCGCTTATCATAGTCTGCTAATCTATCGCGTAATGATTGAGCAGAGTATTATCCCCGGCTGGAAAGATAAAAATGTGCAAGCGACGCGCTCGAACGGTGTGAAAGCTTCCTAGTTGAGGAAGGGTGCTTTCCAGTATGTGCGAGGGGCCTCCTGTCATTATTTCGGATGGGACTTGTTGTATTGGTGGTACCGGGACAGGCGGAGAGTACACTCTAAAAAAAGGAGTAATTTTAGTCAATTTGGGGACTAAATGCATTGCAACAAAAATTAGTCTCTTTAGGGGTAAATGAGTGCATTTCACGCTCAGTTCTAACAATCCCATGGGTATACATAATTTGTGTGCATGAATGAAAATACTTTGAATTAAACCATCAACCGTGATGTATGTCGAGTGATATAAAATCTTGCGGCATGCATAGACACAATTTCGCAAGAAAGAGCCTTTCCCTATTTTTTCTTCTGTGTGGGTGGAAAATTGCGAAGTTAGCCAAGTTAATTCCATCAAATTCACGAAGAGCACGTATTTACGTAGACTTTGCGATCAGGAAACCATTTGCGAAGTTCAGTGACTATTTGCAGCCCTGGGGAGTACATTTCGGAGTCAGGGGACTAAAATGGGGAGTAATTGCAATCTAGGGGACTAGAATCTGTAAATATACTCCCCGTTTTACTCCTTTTATTCTTAGAGTGTAAAACATGCTTGAAAAATAAACTGAATGAGAGAGAGCGACACCGGACGAGACTCTTGAGCAAGAAAATAAATGTTGATTCTGATGCTGAATTGATAAGGCGACCCCTGGGTTAATTCACTGTGTGCCCTTGAGTATTCGCTCTGATGGCTATAATGAGGTTCCTGGCAGGGTGTCGGAGCCAACCGAAAACTGGAACCGAAAACCGAAAAAAAAAAACGCTATTTTGGTGCGAACCGGAACGGAATCGAAACCGTATACGTTTTTTTTTTTTTTTTTTCGCTCAGGAGGGAAACCGAAAAACATATTTAACGGTTTTCGGTCCAAGAAAAACTTCGCCGCTTTGAACTACGGATAGGCGAATGAAACAGACGTCGTGTGCTCTGAAGTCATGTCATGGATACTATACGAGGGTTACGGTTACGGTGGAATGTATGTCGGTATACTATGACCCTTAGGCTCCCTTTGTAATGGTTTATCGTTCGCGCACGCACACAGACTTAGAGGTACATGTGACTCTCTAGCAATGTGCCGTAGTGTTCGTTAATTTGATTCCCCCAAACTCCCCTCAACTAAACAGCGACCCAAGGGGGCTGCATAACGGCTTCTTTATCGGTAATGTCGCGCAACGCGTCCCTTGTTTGAGAGCAGCTAAGTTGAATACATTTACGTATACGCGAGGGCAAGCCCGTGCGAAGTGGCAACTCTTTCGTGGACAGGACACGAAGAAAATAAAACGGAGCCGTCGAGCGCGTTTGTGAGTGAAGGTGTTGCTCGATTTGCGTCATACTCGTGCGGTGGTGCTTGCTGGCTAGACAGTAGCAACAGATATTCGGATGGGACGCGATCGCTCCAACCCAGCAAGAAAGTACTTTACGTATGACATCACGACAAACAAGTCCGTTTGTAGCATGCGCTTCAAGAAAGGAGAAAGCCCATTTGAACAGACAGTAACCTACAGGAACCAGGAGCTACCAATTTCACAGCTGTCTATTGATATTAAATACCATGTATGCGGAATAAACGGGTTTACATTTTGTAACATTGATTTTTTGTTGTGGGGATGAATATTCCCAGCAGAAGCGGAACCGGTTAAAAACCGGTATCAACCGTTATTTTTTTGCTCCGGAGCAGAACCGGTACCGGATCATTTGTGACGTAACCGGAACGAAAACCGGAACGAAAAACGTTTCGGTTCCACACCCTGATTCCTGGCTAACTTCTCGATAGAAATGATATTTCCATGAATTTCTGTTACCTCATAATGACTGTTTCGGACCATAAAGTATGACAAGTCGGGCACGGCAGCATGCGACACAAGCAGCCCGAGTAAAATTGCAACGCAGAGGTGAAGGCTTAGGAGGGGATGCGTCCCCTTGTCTTACTTATTTCTGCGCTCCAGCTCAACCTTCATCAGGAACAACAAAAACGTATTCATTTCACGTGTGCTTACTTCGAACGATCACTTAGGAAAACACCAGATAAACACAATGGCAAGACCCCAACATTCAATGTTCATCTGTGGACAGTATTGCCTGACCAAAATACTGAGGTATTCCGCTTAGGAATGAGCCATTTTTGCATCTCTTTCACTTCGGTGCCGAAGGTAGATGGGAATGCGGTCTTGGTTTGCCTTAGACGATGCCCAAAACGAAAAAAGAAAAAGGAGACGTAGGCCACACTATTGCGGCCGATCACTCCACGACAGTTGATTTGGTTACCACTTTCGAATGCCGTTGCAAAGCCACCTCTTGTGTGTCTCGCGACCTACGTAAACCCCCCGTCATTATCATTATCATTATCTATTTGTGGGAGATATACTGTTGGCTGAGTTCGAAACTGAAGCATTTGTTATTACTAGGTTTTTGCCACCTCTTGATGTGAATGTCATGTAACGTAAATTTAATTATGTAAATTTTTGCGAACTGAACTCGGACATTTGACAAGTAAATGTCACGTTTTTACCCCGCCAATGTGAAGAGCGTGCCGAATTTACATAAATTCATGATAATTGACAAGGATATTCAGGAGGTATATATGCCATCGGAAAAAATCATGCTTCTCGGAGCACCCGATCATAACGCGTGACGACTTTTTCAGCGCAATCGTTGTCAGTCGGATGAAAGGAGGTTTCAAACCCAGCCCACAGAGTGATAGTAGAAAAAGTGACAGTTCCTGAAATTGGGAGAGGGAAGGCATGATCTGAGAGGAAGCCGGATGCGATAAGCCATGCATATGTTATCTTTTTCGACGATGCCGATGTGGGCTAGGTTTCCAACCTCCTTTCGTCGGGCTGACAACGATTGCGCTGAAAAATTCGTCGCGCGCTATCCTGAGTTGAGTTGAGTTGATAAGAAAATTAAAAAAATGGAGAAATAGGCACTCATTACGAGAGCTGGCTACTCCAGATCACTTAGGAAAACACAAATGGCGATCTGCAATAAAACCAATGAGTGACAAAGACTCTCAGTCAATCACTCACACACACTGTCAGTCACACTGTGTCCACCAACTTGGAGTCTGCGCAAAATCGCACAAACGCCTGCATGGCGTGAAACCTCTGGGAGCTCCGTAGAGCATGATTGTGTCCGGCTATTTTTTCCAATGGGATAGCTCTTCAATATCCCTGTGAATTATCATGAATTTTGGTAAATTTGGCACGCTCTTTGCATTGGTGACGTAAAAAACTGACCTTTACTTGGCAAATTTCCGAGTTCAGGCCGCAGAAATTTACATAATTACACTTACGTTACATGACATTAACATCAGAAGGTGACAAAGATCTAGTAAGAACACACACCGATGACCGCATGATTCTAGGTGGTGTAGTTTTTCTTAAATATTATATATTATATTATATATATTATATATATATAATAAATTATAATTCAATGCCACGTTTTCTGGGACACCCTGTATGCTTGCGTCGATGCAGAACGAATTACATGCTGTAATAGGGAAATTTATTGACGGTAACAACACACAACATACAGCATTACATGCTTGCTACATGTGCGGAGTAGAATATCGCCCGTGTCGAGGAAACTACCTAATCATATCATTAAAAATTTGATAAAATTGTTGTAATTCTACATGTGGGTCGTACGTTGGTACCTAAAGCACCCGTGTGCGGTCTCAATGCCTCTTATGATTCGAAGCAAGCACACGTGAAATGAATACGTTTTTGTTGTTCCTGATGAAGGCTGTAGCTGAGCTGGAGTGTAGAAATAGATGAATCTGTATTTTCCAACACGTGACACCAAAGGCACATGGCGACAAGGAAGTTGAGGAACTCAAGAGGAGAATTGGCTTAATTGGGATGAAGACAAGGGGACGCATCCCCTTCCTAAACCTTCATCTCTTTTCTTTTTTTTTTTGATTCTGTGTTAGCGCCGCGAAGCAACTGTGGCTATGAGCGGCGTACATATGTGGACAGATGGAGAGAGGACAGCAGGAAGGGGTGTGGGACAGGGGGGTTTGTATGCGTCCTGGGCCGACTTCAGGGGGAACTGTGCCGACATTCGTCTGGAAAGTTTTCGGAAACCCCAGGGAAAACCTCAGACAGCACAGCCGGTGACAGGATTCGAACCCGTGTCACCTCCCAGTCTCGGCGTGGAAAGCGATATATTCATCTCTGTTGTAGCCATAGGTGGGCATTTTCCTGAGGCCTCACTCATCCTCACCTCACGAAGCACATACTTTATTGGCCTCACTCACCCTCACCAAAGTTTCCTCACCAGTAACTAAACCTCAGTCACCCTCACCCTCACATTCCATTTTAAATTTTGCCCTCACTAACCTCACCTCAGGGCATCCGGATCCCGAGAGGCCTCACCATCCTCATCCTCACATGCCTTCACCTCATGAGGGTCCTCATCCTCACATGTCCTCACCTCATGAGGGCCCTCAGGTCCTCACGTGTCCTCACCTCATGAGGGCTCTCATTCCTCACGGCGCTTCACGTACTTTCCCCTAATGAGGACCCACATGGCCTCACAAGTCCTCATCCTCACGTGCCCTCATCTCATGAGGGCCCTCATGGCCTCACGACCCCTCATTCTCACGAGCCCTCGCCTCGTGAATACCCTCATGGCCTGACGTGTCTTCAAGTCACTAGGAGGCACACGAGCCTCAAAAGAACTTTCCGTCGTGTTCACATGACACGTCGGCGTTGAACTACTGTGTCAGTAGTTGGTACTAATGATACTGCGCGGCATTAAACTGTTTATAGTGTTTCCTGCTGTGCTTGGATAAATTTGGTAACAGTTGTTACTGTCACAATGAGATTTAACGTTAGTGTTTGGCATCAGCAAAGAGGAGACCGAACCCATCACCTCATCCGTGAGGCCCCTCACGAAAGGTCTCATGGGCTCATTCGTGAGGTCCCTCACGAAAGGCTTCATCGCCTCATCCGTGAGGTTCCTCACGAGAGGCCTCGAAGCCTCATCCGTGAGGTTCCTCACAAAGGGCCTCACGGCCTCATCCGTGAGGCTCCTCACGGTATACGTTGTACCCTCACGTATTGATGGCCTCACGACGACTGGCCTCATAAGGGCCCTTACGGTGGGCCTCATGAGGGACAATGCCTCACGACTGTCCTCGTGAGGAACATTCAGCGTGGTCTGGCCTCACTCACCCTCACCTCATGGTCGTGAGGAGAGGGTGAGGCGTCTTCATGAGGGTCCTCATGAGTGAGGACGCCCAGCTATGGTTGTAGCACATATTTTACTCGTGCTGCCTGTGTCGCGTGCACATTGTCTCGGACAATGGTTTATCCTGAAGTGGGAATTTTACAAAAATTGGGGCGATTCCCACCTTGTAGGGAGTGCACAGGTAAAAGGTTAGCGTAGTGTCGATAAACATTTGGGGGTGTTGGGGGTGCAGGTGTTTCTGGATAAATAATTGGTCCTCGACTTCTCATACTTTATGGTCTGAAACAGTCATTCTGAAATTCATGGGAAATAGCATACCTGTTGGGATTAGCGTCACCACAAGCCTCATTATAGCCATCACGGGGAACGCTCAAAGGCACACTGTGAAGGGCATAGGGTGTGAAAAAGTGGTAACTGGGTGATTCCATCTCAACTCAGGCAGGGTGGTCCGGATACCATCACCGATTTCCATTGAAAAAATATATGTTGCACCGCAACACGCATACAGACTTGTGCCCGTTACCCAAAAAAAGGAACTAAATACCGTTACCCGTTACTTCAGAAAAAAGTAACTAAATACGTTACTCGTTACCGACATACAAAAGTAACGAGTTCTCGTTACTCACAGGTAACGAGTTACTTTTACGTTACCAACAGACATGCTGCCACACGTGTGAACGTGATTAGTGACCCTCCGTTTTGTCTTGTTGCCCCTCTGCGTCGCGTCTTGGGTCATTGTAATAAACCTTTTGCTGAGTCTGATAACGTGTCGTCCGTCCTTCGTGGTCCGTGTCTCTCGGCCCCTTACCATGAGTCTATATCAGCTTGCCTGGACCCTTCCTTCTTTCCGAAGTGGGGGTGATCGGAGACTATGAAGACACAAGAAAAGACACCGGTTTTCGTGCCACCGATCACCAACGGTTCCCGAAAACAGACGAGGGGCTGCGTCATAATTTAGGGCGCTCAGAAGCCTTGCAAAGACAAGAAAAGGCTAGAAGTCGAAACGCGTTTTTTGTAGCCATAACACAATTGGTGCCCATTCTTGGGAAGGAGTGGTGGTCGGAGATTACGGAAACAAGACAAAAGATAACAACACATCCAGCCAGGGATTGCAATAATACTTTGAGTCACACGTGGTCGCGGGTCACGCAGGTCAGATCCGCACGCATTGCGCCACACGGAGTGCCGAAATGTGCTGCCCCGCGCTGAAGAAAAGGAACGAGTAACGTCAGTAACGAGTTACCAAATTTTGTAACTGATTCCGTTACTATTACCATATTTTAAAAAGTAACTGAATCGTTACTTCGTTACCAAAAAAAGTAACCGTTAGCAAGTAACGAGTTACTTGTAACGAGTTAGGCACAACTCTGCACGCATACACACAGGAGCAATAAATATTTTGGCTCTATGTGTTGAGGTCCGCCCGAAAAAAATTCCCAAAGGAATTGACTCGGCGACGGAGCTTTCCGACGGAACGACTTTGACATTTTATTCCTCGCCATCGAACTGTCCCAAACTATAGATTTTTTTTTGCACAATATGTCAGGTACAACGACTTTCAGCGTGCGCAAACAGCACCGGTCAATCCTATTTTGATCTTTAATTAAAAATCGCCAAGCTTGCAACGAAATTCACATTTTGCTCATATTTGTCTTTACGCTGTACCCCTGCTGTATACGCCATCGAGATATATGACGTACCGCTATGTAGGTCGAAGCGTGCTCTTTAAATTGATGTCAAATTTACATGTCTGTACCTTGCACATTTTCGGCAAGGCAGTGTAGAGTACAGCTATGTTCTCAAAAATGGGTTTTTTTTGGATCTCGTTTCTCAAAAACCCCACCTCTGATTTCCTTCATATTTTGTAGTTACATAGCCCAGGCTATGAGCTACATGTGCTCCCAAAACGAAAGGTTCGCTCTCAGCACAACTCGGGATAGCCCTCAGGAGCTATTCTTTGTGGTGATTCAACTCCTTTTCAGGTTCCTTAACCATAAAGTGCACGACCTAGACCTTAGACCGGTCCTCAAAAAGAAAATCAACGAAGCATGGCAACGAGACTTGTATTCTCTGGAAATGAACAAGCTACATCTCGTTAAGGGTAACAAAGGCAGCTCCACTTTCCCTTTCCAAAATCGTTCACATGAAGTAACTTTGAGCCGACTCAGGATGGGACACACACACTTGACTTGGTTTTCTGCTACGCAGGGAGGATGCAGCCCAGTGTCTGAACTGTGGGGTGCAACGCTCTGTTCTACACATCCTGATAACCTATCCATCACACGAACCTCATCGTCGTCATTATTTTCACGAATTTTATCGGGATCACATGCCACTACATCCGGCCCTTTTGCTAGGTGATGAGCCTCTTATACCTCCTTCCAGAAGTTTTAGCTTTTTTTAGGGATATTGGGTTTCTAAGTGCACTATAATTTTCTACCTCAGCGGGGCACCTCAACCCGCTGGGACATGCCGCCTGTGTGTACACGGTACAGAATTACGCATAAGATCATGAGAAAAGTGTTGGGAAAGGCACTGATTACCTACGCATTCGTGGTTGCTGAGATTAATCAATTCCCAGGCAGAAATTTGAGCTGGAATCCCAAGAGGATCCACTTGGATTCCAGATCAAACTTCTGCCTGGGATTGTTCCTTGGATATGGTGACATTCGCAAAAATCTTCGAAGATATTGATAATTAATTCTTGGACAAGATTACCCCTACTTTGGCGTCACAGGCTTGTTTGCATGGTCGCTGGAATCATTTTCGCCACGCTTCTTGTGTTGCATCGCGTGCTGTGTCAAAATCTCTGTGTCCATCGTGCAAAGCATTTATTGGAGGGCACGACAAGCAATCTGTGAGCCGACAACGGCGAGCCCTTTCACAATCGCCACCATCCTCAGTAACAATTTGCCAAATAACTGAGACGTTGCGACTGGCGAGCAGGCCGCGGGGGTGTCTGCACCAGTGTTGAGGATTTGAGGCAACAAATCGTATTTAAATCAAATCCGCGGTTTGCAGAAGGCGCTAAATCAAATCCAAATCAAGTCCGGATTTAAATTTATTCGTGTAAATGAAATCACTTTAAATCCGGATTTATTTTCACCACGCCAAATCAGATCCCTTTCTAAAAATACGTTTTTTTCAAATCCATCACAAATACGGAAGAGGAACTAACACTGCTGTGGAACGATTTCAGAATCGACCGCAGATTTCGAAGCTCAGATTTTTACACATAATACATAATTACTCAGACGAATTCCTAACAGTTGCGGAACTAAGGAAAAGAGGCGAAACATATGGAAGACATCTACTTCAGTGGAGCCCCACGAGCATAAACTGCGGCAAAAAGAAAGGGGAACTTGATTGCAGGACCGAATATTGTGCGGCGGGAAACGCCGTGCTTATTACTTCCTTGTCGCTGGGCATTGGTACGGTACTCCTGCCACGCGATACATTTCTTGTTGTGCAGTACGTACGAACAAATACGTGAAATAAAGAGATTGGAGAGCAGCATATTGATACAGCACTGCAAAAATTGGTGGGGAGTAGGAAGGATAAGATGGGTCCTAGCGCTTTTTGTTTTTTTCGCCGCGCATGACGTATCATAGGCCGTAAATTGACGTAAATTGACGTAAGCAGCCTGCAAAACAGTCGTTGCAGTGTTCTTGCAGTGCCACCGAAGGACAGCTTTTTATGCTATATGATAGCCACCGAGGTTTTCTGAGTGGCCGATTTGCTGAATATTGAAGTCCATTGATTGACTGACAGCAGTACATTACAAAGTATAGCAGATGCAGCCAGAGCCGGAGCAAGCGTTGCGCCACGGTCGCGCTAGCATGCGCATCGCTCATGCATAGTTATTTATTTATGTTTATACATATATTATGTTTATGTTGATATATGGGCTGAATTTCATGGCAAATTATGCAAATCCGAATCCAAATCCAAATCTTTGAGAAAAAACGTGATTCAATCCAAATACAAATCCTGTTCACAATGAAGCCGCCTATCAAATCCATTAAATCTACCAATCTCTCTTGTGGATAAAAATCTGGATTTAAATCAAATCCCAGATTTCAAATCCCCGACACTGGTCTGCACAGCACTCCTGCAGCGCCCTCCGGCGTCGTCATCGCTAAAATTATCCGCTCTCCGCCGGCGCACGGCACACTGCCCAATATTCTAGTACACTATTGTGCAGCCTGCAGACGACAAGGCAACGAGACGTAGGTGGCGCAAAATCGTAGCGGAAGAGCGCTTTGATTGGCCGGCCTCATGTTCATCGGTAGGTGACGCTTCCGGAATGCACGGACGCTGGCGAAAATATCTGGCATGCAGAACGACGGCGTAGGCTCACATTTTTGACGCCTCGCGCAGGGCGTCCGACGCTGAGCGAAGTTGGCCGCTTTTTCGCTGTACATTCGCTCCATGGAGGTTGGACTTTCCCTTCCCAGTCACTATAGTCATAGGAATGGAAAACCACGGTCTCGCTTTCTCCACGATAAAACATGACGACGGAAACGGGCAAGGAGGTCATGAGTTGAGAATGAAGCAGGATCCTCGCGCCTGCAATAGCTTCGTAGCGCTATACAGAGATACACAGCGTTTCGATATGCATCGGTATTTGCTACATGATTTCTTCAATATTTCGAAAATGCTTTCAGAATCCCTCTAGGTTTGTCACAAGCTAGCTCAAGATCATATCTCTCTGTACCTTCACGAAATGTATCGCTTTTTTATCGCCTGTATCTCACCGTTACCCACTCCACACCACATACAAATATTATTGAAGGTGGCAAACCTGAATTGTGCCAGAAAATGGGCCAGAGTGAATGCGTGTCTGCATGAACGAGAACGAGAGCACGATGTCTCTGTGAGCACGGTGTTTGTGAGCACACCTGACCTGCAATCAAAGAGTCTTGTCCCGCCAGCGGCGCTCGCTGAGTTTTCGTCAACTGCTTTCTTCAGATCATTTCATATGGGTGTTGGTGAAGCTGATATGTTGTTTGCTCAGTCTGAGCAATTTACACTGTTTCAGAAGACGAGGTCCTTGACACGCATGGATGAGAGAGTGACCGTGCATTCTTAAACGATAAGTTCTCGAGCCAGTTATGTTACTGACCTGGGACGTTACGCTTGAATTTGTGTACAGAGTGTATGAGCTTACTTCATGCAATTATTTTATCACGGAATAGCGCGATAGAGAACAGAGACAGTTTCTGTTTGTTTGTTTGTTTGTAAGGAAAAAAACGAGGAGAATTTGAACTCGTCTCGTTCTGCTACTCCTAACATAAATTCTCACCCCACCACCAAAAACTACTTCTCAGGTGCTCTATTCGCAAGTTCGACAGTTTCTTTTAGTGTTCAATGGTATAGTCCAAGGTATTCACGTATTAGAATGATAAGGTGTATGTTTTAAATAGGGCATGAAGCCCCCAGTCTTCAAGAAATGAACCTTTTCTTTCTTTCCCTCTCTTTCTCATAAATACATCCCCGTGCAAGCCTTGAATAGCATACACTGTTCGATTGTAATCGAAATCAGACTTCTGTCCCACACGGTTCCTCTTCGACTTTTCTGATGACGCGAGGGACGGCATTAACTCTTGATTGCTTTCATTTTGTGTGTACGCGTGTTTGCAAACTTTCTTCACTTTACGCGAGACGCGTTCGATACTTGAGGTTGTTACATTGTCAAGTCATTAATTATTGGTTCCTGCGAGTACACGTTGCAGATAGCATTCGGTGCTCGGAATAAAAGAGCGGAAGAAGCGTACTGGTAAATAAACTCTCTCTCTCTTCTTCAGCTAGTGTGTTTATCCGCACAGCTCGGGCCGTTGCCCGAGGCGACAATCATAATTAATGGATCGATACGCACGATATTGACGGTGCCAGTGACTTGCTCTTGGGACAACCGCAGCGGAGGATATTCCGGTTTCGCAGTGTCTTTCTTGCAGCCCGTCGCTGAATGTACATGTGTTAAGGACTGATTAATGGATAAAGTGTAGAGTGAAAAGGGCGAGAAATTGACTTAAAAAAAGCTGAACAATGAAACGGCGCCTCATTCAGAGCACATTTCTTATAGAGCATATTTTAACTGATGCCTGGAAAAATAATACACTCTATACAGGGTGTCATATACAGCCGGGCACAAATTATTAGACTTCATGGCGCATGAAAAGTAGATTGGTAGGTATGAGATTTGTCACCATTTGTGAATCACACGTGATGAGATACCTGAAATTATGAATACTGCTTAGTTAAATTTGTACGCTAATGAAATTTCTCGTAAAATCAAAATGTTGACGGAACCGAATTGCGGAGTCGTTTAATTCACCGCGAATCAATTCCCGCAGATGTAGAGAGTTGAACGATCGTTTTTGCTTCTCTTAAAAATGCCTTTCCGACAGGACGTCCCAAAGCATGGCAAGCGTTTCAACCACGGTACTCATTCACGTTGCTGGTATCCGTAAATATGGTATTTGCAGAATTCACAGTTCGCTGCTTCAGAAACCTCTGCATGCCCTGGTAATGTGATATTATTAGGGTCCCGGGTTATCGGATAAAAAAAAAAGTGGCTGTGCTCGGGGTCACAGTCGCTGGGGATTTGATGTAGAACTATACGGGCATGTTATACGCGATGGTTGAAGTCATGGGACTTGTTGGTAAACCTGCATTATGCAAATGAACTGGCACTATGAGACACGGACGAAGGTAGACAAGTACACACACAAACGCTCCCCTAACGATAGTTTTTACTTGACACCCTGTACAATATATGTGCACCTTCTCAAGAAAGAAGTGTTGGGGCGTTTGTGTGTCTACTTGTCTGCCTTCCTCTGTCTCGTACCTTCGTTTTGCCATACTCGTTTGGTAGCTGTAACGCCCGATGTCGATGTCGATAATGATGTAATGTCGCTGTTGGGTCCTTTTTCTTCCTCTGTCTATATGGTTCTGTCTATATAGAACGTTCTGCAGCAGTGAGTAGAACATTCTTTAGAGTCTGCTACTCGTCACCTATAGAGCCTGCTCTTTCCTGTAGGACACGTTTTCTTTTATTTTGATCATATATATTCGCCTCATATGCCGACATTGTCACAGTTCGTTAAACACTACGTATATCCTGTATAACTCTCAAATGCGAGTTTTCTACGCTACGACACACGTATACGGTTAGAGACGAATCATCATTTGTGCTACGCGTGCGGTGATTGTGTGACGATGTTCGTGATCTGAATATCCCCACTCAGGATTCCCGCGTCCGCTATGCCATAAAACTTGTGCTTGTCATTTATACAGCGCCTCTTTTCATCTTGAATAATTTCGAAATTATGATGGTTTGCAATGTGACGCGGCCTCCCCAGTCGTGAGACCCCATAGAAAGACGCATAGTTCTACGTCAAAATTCGAGAAATATATGCGAGTAAAATTTAAAGCAATTGGCATATATCCAGTTCCAGTAGACGAGGGGGTTCCAATAAGGGAGAGATTAGCAGGAAAAGCCATGCCCTGATGACTGGATTCGTTTCCTTTTGTAAAGAGAGGGTGACTCTCTCGAACCAAACCCACTGTGCAGCAGACTTTCACTTAATAATGTTCGAAGCTTCCATGTGTAATGCGTAATGCGGGTGGTTTTGATCATGGACATTGCAGTAATTGTATAGAGAACCGCATTCGGTGACTCTATACTCGACATGAGAACATTTTAATATCATTTCGGCCATGTCCCAAGTCTAGTTGGAAAACATGCAGTGCCTCTCCTCCTTCTGTGAATCGTGCTTCCCCTCCTCAACAAAGTGAACAAGGGATACAGATTGCTTTCTTGAAAGTGCATCTAAGGCAGACTGTAAGATCAGTCGCAAGTGATATAGTTTCCTTATGACAATGCCAAGGAATATTCGCATGTTTCGATATGTGCACGTCGTGATAAAGTTGTCATTTCCTGCAAGTTCTACCGCATAGCATCTTCTCCTTAGTTTTGTCACTTTTTCTCCAAGATCCGACATTAGCTCGGTTGCCAGAAATAAACTACGAACACCTCCCCGGATTCTCCGAAAACAATAAACTTCCCTAAGGTGGGCGGGCGGGGGTGGTGTTGTTGGCCTCACTGATGTTGGCAGCGTCCAGGATGAGATGGGATGATATATGAGATGGTGAAATGACGATGATTGAATGCTAAGTTGCAGGCAGGATACTGTTAGGGATGGTGACAAGTCCCGTGAGCAAATAAACTGAATCACAGTCTTTGTGCGAGTCCAGATTCTTCGAGGAAGCAGACCATAAAATCCTCTGAGATGTAGAGCATCATCCAGTGCATAATTTCTGCAGTTTCCAAAGTATTTCTCTCGCACAATAGCGTATGCGCTACAATAGAGAGTTTTAGTATATCGTACTCTATCGCCTTTGCGTACGTAAGGGATAGCGTTGATTGTTCCGCGCACGCCCAGAACAGAAAGAGAGCTTCGCGTTGTGCGCAGAAGCACAAACGCTATCCCTTCCGTACGCAAAGGCGATAGCGGACGATGTACTAAAACTCTGTAATGAATCAGTGTTGTACATAGGGACGCTACTACTATAGCGCCGCTACCGTATTCGCTACTTTTTTTTTTACTAACGGAGAAGCGATCCCGCTACATTCTAAATTGGTAACGGAAAAAGTATTTTCGCTACTACAAATATGGGTAGTTGCAGATTCTTTCCGCGCTACCGTTACCGCTACCTTTCAGAATATGGAAGACATGGAATGCAGGAAAAAAGGCGAAATAACCCGAATTTTTGCTGGTTATTCCTTTTAGTTACTTGTTAATCTCGCGGACAGATTTGAGGATCTTCCTCAATTTCATGTACGCTAAGCGCAATCGAGTATTTAGAAATATAATGTTTTATTCCGTGCCTTTTTTTTAGCACTGAACTCACATTTAAACACAAGCAGGGTACGACGGGGTACGACGCTAGTTTCCGTCGTACAATCAGTTCGAAACTATATATATATATAGTGTGAGCGCAGTATAGTATGAGTGTTGATAGCACATTCCAAACTGTGCAACTTTGCAACTTTATTGTTCGGGGCAGAGAAACAAAACATCGTGTCTTGTGGTACAGGAATACAACATAGACCGGAAACACAACGAGATCTCGACAAAATCATTGCCTTGCAAATGTATACCACCGACTTTGCTTTAAGATGTTTGTGCCACAGGTGAAGCATTTTTGTTGAGACAGAATTACCTTAGTTACACAAGTTGTCGAATGCGATATAGTTATTTTTCACGTTAGATTAAGTTACACTGTAGGTATGTGAGGCACACAAAATGAAGAAATATTATTATTCGGCAGTCAGTGTATACTGCATGCCAACATGCTTATTATTGCTCTTTCCACACTTGCTTGGTGGCGCTATACACAGGCGATTAACTTTAACAGAAGTGATTGTTGACAGCGTTTGACATGTTTGGAAAAAGTTACATTATTCTTTTTCTTTTTTTAGTTGTTAAGTATATTTTAAGTATATAAGTATAAGTATTCAGGGTGTCCACGCTAAGTGTGAGCAGATTTTTTAAAAATATAACAATCACTTTTTCCGAGATGAAATCAATTGCAATATAGCATATGCTGAAGGGCACTCCCTAGGGGGCATTAACAGACTCCTAAGGCAATGTCTTAATTAACTTTCAATAATTAACTTTTTAATTATAAAAGCTACGAAGTTGCTCCAATGACAACATCTGATCTCTTCGGTCACCAGATACCAAAGCTGTTTTCAGAACAAAAATCCGTTCGATAGATCGTCCGCAAAAAATTCGTGAAGGAGGCACGAGGCTCGAGGCACGAACGCCACCCATGCGGGAAGTCTGGATATAGGTGAAGAAACTGCTTGATGTCCCGTATGGCTCGCTCAGCTAAACCGTTTGCTGCAGGGTGATAGGGGGCAGTGAGCTTAACACGGATTCGCCTTTGTTGGCACCAGGTCTCGAGGCGTTTGCTTGCGAAAGCTGGGCCGTTGTCGCAAATGATGACTTTAGTCTGTGCAAACATTTCCCTTTCAAGAAGGGCAATTACACTGTTCGTATCCTCGCGACCCGGTCGGGTGGCAACCATGCGAGTGCATTGATCTATGGCTAGGAGGAAAGCTTGAGTTTTCTTAACGCCCTCAGCCTTCTTCTTCAACTCCGCAAAGTCTAGGTGGACTACCTCAAAGGGTGTACTCGAATGTTCAGGCACGGTCATCTGATCTGTTCGCTGGTGATACGTGATCTTGTACCTTTGGCACTTGTCACATGACCGTACATATTCCGTAACGTCATTCTTCATTCCGGGCCACGTGAATCTTTTTTGAAATTTTACGGTACGTACGCCGCAGTCCATCATGGCCGCCTGAATGAGGGCTGTCATGGTAAAGGCGAAGAACTTGTTGGAATTAGAGGAGACAGGATGCAGTAGTCCGTTTGTCTCGGTTACCAGATTCCAACTGGCCCGAGGATGTTTATTTACTCGAGCCACGGGGCAGGTGCTGGATGTCAGGGACTGGCGATGCGGCTGCTACAAACTCTCTGGCGAAGGGTGTCTGGGACCTCGAAGCGATCCCCCTTTAGCATCAGAAGTTCAGTTCCTTCCCAAAGACGCGGATCATCAGCCGCGTTAACAGCTTGGAGGTCCAATCCCAGGCGCGACATAGCGTCGGCATCTAGCAGGCTCTTCCCAGGCTTATACTGAACATCAATGTCGTGGTGTTGGAGTTCCGAGATCCACCTCGCCAGTCTACCTTTTGGGTCCGCGGATGTGATGAGGTGGGCGACTGGTTGGTGATCAGTGAACAGTTTAAACCTCCGTCCTTCTAGAAAGGTTTGGAAATACCTGGTAGCTTGAACCACAGCATACAACTCTTTTTCTGTGGTGCAGTAGTTGTGCTCCGCTTCACTGAAGGTGTACGAGTGGAATCCGATGACAGTGAGCTGTTGCGCCCGACACTTGGAAACGTCTCGTTGGTATAGAACGGCGCCCGTTCCATATTGGGAAGCATCGGTGCATAGCTCGAACGGGAGTTGAAAATCGGGGATTTAGAGGACAGGGTTCGAAGATATCGTTTGCAGAAGATCTTCGTACGCTGCAGCACACTCGGCGCTCCACGTGAAGGTGACACCTTTTTTCAGGAGTGCAGTAAGACACTTTGTGCGGCTCGCATAGTTTTGTATGAAGGCACGAAAGTGGCCTGCCAGGCCGAGGAATACTCTCAAGGAGTGGACGTCGTGCGGCCTTCGTAGGCTCTTGATCTTCTGAACGGAGTCCTGTTTCGTAGTTTTCGTCTTCCCGTCGAAGACCCTGCCCAAGAAAACGACACTTGGCTGAAAAAACACGCTCTTCTTAAGATTTACATAAAGCTTTGCATCTTTCAGCGACTGAAGGACGTGTTGGACGTGGCTGCCGTGTTCAGCAGAGGAGCGGGAGTAGATGAGTATATCGTCGATGTATACGTGGACGAATTTCCCGATGTACGGTTCCGAAACGGACGTCATCAGCTTCTGGAACCAAGCTGAAGAGTTCTTCCAGCCGAAGGGCAGTCTATTGTATTCGTATAGATCAAACGGTGTTACAAAAGCGGTGTACTGCTTGGTTTCTTCTGTCAGTGGAATTTGCCAAAAGCCTTTACAGAGATCAAGGGAGGAGAAGACCGTGCAGCCGCCAGTGTCATTGATTATGTCGTCCACGTGAGGCATTGGAAAGGGAAAGATGTCAGTCTGCTTATTCACTGCTCTGTAATCGGTGCAGAGCCGGAAAGACCCGTCGGATTTCGGCGCTATGGTGATCGGCGACGCGAAAGTCGAAGTTGACGGGCGTATGATGCCAGCGTTTAGCATCTGCTGTATTTCAGACTTCAGCCACTCTTTCTTTTCGCGGGTCATACGATACGGTCTTCGCCGCACAGGCGACGTATTCGCCAGCTCAAAAGGTACGCTTAGAGCTGACGTGGCTCCAGGATACCCTGTGACAGAAAGGAGTTCAGGAAAGTGCTTTGCGACGTCTTCTTTGTCGTGGATCTCTGGTACAGAGGTGGTGACTGAACACTGGGACTGAGCGTTGTCAACGCCAACGCTATCATCCCAGTAGATGTTCAGGCGCATTTTTCGCATATCGGGACGTGATAGCAGGAGGTCGTAGTCTACACCTTCTATGACGAGTGCATCAGTTTTGATCTCTTGCTCACAGAGTCTCAGGGTGACCTGAGCCCAATGCCTGAAACGTTTTGTGGTCCCATCAAACGCTTTGATTTGCACAATTTTGCCTGGTGACAGCTCGTGAGGTTGGAGCTAGCGGCGGTTAACAATGGTCACAGAGGAGCCACTGTCTATAAGAGCCTGGACAGGGACGTTATTGAGGAAAATGTCAACATAGAGGAGTTTGCTTCCATTACGGCAGACAGTTTCACTTTGTGTCAGAGGGAGGAAACTGTGACCCTCGTTTATTAGTTTTTTTGGTCAGTCTCGACGGATGGGGCAAGGGAATAGTCCTCCACATGTGCGGTCGTTCGTTGACGTGGGGGAGGTCCGCCCCGGAACTGCCTAGCGTTTGGAGTGGAGTCAATGTCGGCTGCGCCAATGTAAGAGACCAAACCAGTCGGTCCGAGAGCATCCCCAAAACTGGAGAACGATTTATTCTCACGCGCCTCCGTCGTTCTCCTCCATGTAGGGCACTACATTACATAATTAAACTTTGAGTACATGACATTCACATTCGGATGTGGCAAATACCTAATAAGAACAAATGCTGTTGACCGCATGATTCTAGGTTGCGTAGTTTTTTTTATTATAATTCAATGACACGTTTTCTGGGACACCCTGTATATAAGTATATATATGAATTAGTTTTTCGTAGAGTTAAGTGCTTGGTAAGAGAAGCCGCCATGTGTCTGGAAAATTATTTCAGGAAAAAAGATCCATAGGGGAAAACTATCCACTAGTAAAACTTCTTTCCTTATGGTTCTTTTTGCCTCATGGATCTTCTTTCTCGTTTGGATCTTTTTCCCTCCGTCACGTGACCCCGTTGGAACTTCTTTGTGTTGTACAGTTGTACTAATGAACAAGCTGGGGTAGTTGGTACATACGTGGAAATATTTTGCAGCAGAACAGACGACGACAACAGGGATGGTTAGGACGAGCAAAGGTAGTGACACGGACGATTGCAATCGCCCGTGCAGTCGTCTGTGTCACTACCTTTGGTCGTCCTAAACACCTTGTTGTCGTTGTCTGTTTTGCTGCAAAATATTTCTAGGTACAGTAGTAGTTCGCATTCAGACTTAGGACACCCGTCCCGCAGCGTTTTCACGGCAATGCGCTCCTTGCATAACTTTTTTTCCCTGCTAAAAACCAATATCCACTGCATGGTTTGCATTTGGCTCTGCCTGTTCCATTGATTCCTAATAATCAATATTTTTGAAAAGGTAAATAATAATAATAATATGTAAACTGCAATGAAGATTTCATAAAGATCGCCTGTCGCTAATACCGCCAACAAGCCATCTCTTGGTTCACGTCGGTTGACAGTCCGTCACCTCACTCGAAGCCATCCAAATCACCAGCAGTACGTGACACAATGGCACCAGCAAAGTTGAATGTTGGCTATAGTTCAAAATCGACTGAGAGCTTTTTTCTTCTTCTCTTATTTTTTTTCAAAGCCTTCTCTTCAGTTTTTTACACAACAACAAAGGCAAAGCAATGAGGCATAGCTTTCAAGCTGGTCTCGGTTGTTGGCCATGGTACAGGATATCGGTGGTCGATGGACCAAATGTTAAGGAAGACGAGTTGACATTTTTGGTTACTCATATCTCAAGTCCTCAAGTCAATAATAACACAGTAGTGGAAGAACATTTTTCTTTCACTTGACACGCGTATTTAATTGGTCAAAGGAAATGCAATAATGCAAGGCACAGCCTTATTTTACGGATAATATATATCGTGAACTAACGTTATTTCAACGCAATAATCCTCATCTGAGGCATCATCGGTACTGCCTTCGCACACACATTTCTCAGCTCAGTCTTGCCGAGCCGTGTATGTTGGGCGCAATTTGCAATACATTTTCAATATTTCGCTCATAAAAAAAAAAAGGAACTGTAGAAAATTCGTTTTTCCTCTTCGTCAGCGGGCTTTTTTGGAACTCTTGTCTGTGCACGTGTATTAGCAAAAGTAGAAATTTCCGTGGCCGACAAGCCCTCTGAACAGTTGGACACTTCACGCCGTGGAATTGTATTGTCCACAAGATCTCCTGTGCCAGGCGCAGTCGGGCGCAAGGCACCGTGCATTTGCGAGGCAAATAACTTCGCTCAAAGGAAAGCCCAAGAACGGTGTGCGGAGCCGAACGCGATCACTGGGTACTTGTAGGTTCACGACCACGGTGTGTATGTTGAAAATGCCCAGCTTCAATAATTCAGGTGTAACGGGTTTCAACTGAACCTGATTTAACCCAATCGTGGTTGAATCAGACGTAAATCTTCGGTTTACTTGGCATAATACACATGACACACCAGTAGACACAGAGTATCGATATGTAGTCCATGCAACTAAGAGGCAGCAGGGTCTCTGTTCTGACATTTTGTATGAGACAACACAGTTTCCAAAGTTTTGTGTTATATATATATATATAGCTTTATTAGCTTGTCCATAAACAGCGCTATGGCCTTCTAATATGGTACAATGGTTAGTACAAAACAGTGGAAAATTAATTAGTTAAACATTGTACAATCAAAAACGTCAATGTCACAAATTTCATTATTAAAGACGCTGCACACGGGACAGGGGACGCAGTGGGCTAAATCTTGGAGCATTAAAAACATGACACTGACGGAAAGTTCTCATTGGTGCATGAAAACTAATTGATTCAATCAAGCACTGGCTGCCGAAAATGCCGTGCACGCATTTGCAGAAAAATATAAGGTCTCGACTTTGCGTGTCGCGACCAACGTGTCTAAATTGCAACGGCTAAGTATTCTGTTATATTCATAAAAGTAGCGTCTCCCGAGTAATCTATCAAAGTAAATTCTAATACATCGGCGTTGTACATTTTCCATGGTTGATGCCAAAGCATTTCCAATACAATTTCATACAACGGAGCAGTACTCTAGCTTTGGCAAGATTAAAGAACGATATAATCTAACGAGACAATGAGGATCGCTGAATCCACGCGTGACCCTTGAAACAAACCCTAGTGCAGAGTAGGACGTGCTAATAATATAATTAACATGTTCGACAAATTTCAACTTACTGCCTACGAAAACACCGAAGTCGCGAGTTACGACTGATCTTTTCAAAGGGGTATCCCCCAGCATGTACGAGAAGTCAATAGAAGAACGTTTCCTAGTAAAAGACATTACACATGCTTTCGATGCGTTTAAAATTACCTCATTTTGTCCACACCATAATTTTACTTTGTTAATTTCACTTTGAAGAACAAAGCAATCATTTGTCGAAGCGATATAGGCTTGTAAATCCTTAATATCATCAGCGTACGGCAGTGCCTTCGCGAAATTTAAGTTAAAACATAAGTCGTTAACAAATACGTTAAACAAAAGAGGCACAAGTATTGAGCCCTGGGGAACCCCATGTACAGCGTAATATGGTTGCGACAAACAAACACACGTACGAATTTCTTTCTATGTGTAAGATAGTCTAAGAAAAATGAGCAAAGAGGATCACGAACACCATAACAACTTAACTTTGACACAAGGGCATGGTGCAAAAATAGATCGAAAGCCTTTGAATAACCGAAATAGACGCAGTCAACCTGACCGCCTTCTTCAAATACAGGACATACATCATTCAAAAAGGAAACCAAGTTAGATTCAGTAGACCTGCCTCTATTAAAACCATGCTGCTATGGTACGATTTTCCGTTTAAAATAATTCGTGAGCCGGTTAAACAGGACGATTTCACAAACCTTGACAAATGCAGATAACAGTGATACTGGACGGAAGTGTTTAACATCACATTTGTTCCCAGACTTATATACAGGAATAACAATGGCATTCTTCCAAAGTTTAGTGAATCCCGATACTCGATTCCCTCCCGCGAAAGTGGGGGTGGAGGGGTTATCTTTTATATATTTTTTTTTTCACCTTGGGGGGGGGAGGGGTTATGGGAGTAGCCGAATTTGTCGTGTGACGAATTCTACCTCTCCCTATATGTTTCTTCATCAACACCAACATCAACATTAGGGAATCGACATGACGATAACGGTTAGTTAAATATATGTGTCAGGGGGATAACAAAAGGCACAGCACAGTGATAATAAAAGAAGGTACATTGTCCAAGGCTAAGGACATTTTCGGCTTATGCATCTGGATTTGTAGTCTGCACTTCAGAGGAATCAATAAAAGGTACATGAAGATAATCATCAGTTGTTATTGAAATAGGCGTGCATGAGTAACTTGCCCCTTGTGAGGCGTAAACCAAAGAAAAATGATCCGCAAAAGCGTTGGAAATGTCGGAAGGCAAATCAATCCTCTTTCCGGAAGGATCATTAACATGTGTGATGTGTGATAGTTGTGATGACTTCGGATCCCCTTGGTCCAGCAGTTTTCGGGGAAATATTGTGCTAAACCCTGTTTGAAATCGAGCGGTAAATATCGGGTATAATCGGGTATAACACGAAAAATTCAGGCGCTATATATTCGTGACCACTAACTTTCGCGAATTCTTCACGCCACGCTACCCATCCGTCATCTCTTTAGCGAAATTTTCGAGTGCCCTCGAAGTTCGCAAATTTTAGAGTCCGTCAACGTTAGTTTGCTAAGTTATTATAAATATCATACGATAGTTCGGCCGGATACACGCACTTCCTCGTTTGGATCTTCTTTCTCTGCGGATGTTTCTTCCGTGTGGATTTGCTTTCTCGTTTGCATCTTTTTTTCCTCCGTCACGTGACCCAGTTGGATGTTCTTTCCCGATGAATCTTTCTTCCACAAGCGGGCCACAACAGTAACCCCTAATTCCTGCGAGACCTATGCGGTATGCACGCAGCACCCAGAAGGCTGTCTATTCTTCTTGGAGGCGTTGACCCTAGCGAAGGCATGAGCAAACATTATGCCATTCATTTGGTCTTGTTACCACCTAGTAGATACTAACTGATGACTCGATGAATGGTCGCTTATGATGGCAGTTGACCCACTTGGCCACGGGGAAAATTGACCAATCCGTCGACAGTAAGCAGATAGAAAAGTTTCACGTTAGGATTCGCGGATATCTCGAACAAAATACTGTTATTGCAGAAAAACACTCATGTGTTCGAACATTTTGGCGGGAGCATTATTAATGCACATACGCGATATGTGCATTAAATTATGTCTGAAATGCACATCATCCCAAGGTCAATGTCAAATAATATATATAGGCTGTAAGTAGTGGTATACATACTTTATGCTGCATGCTGACTATGTGAGGAAACATAAAATTGCAACGTCTTTAGGCACATTCGGCATCGAGATGCCTACGCTAAGGCGCTGCTAGAGAAGGGTACGGTAGCGGAAAGTAGCGGAATAGTATTTACGTTACTTTTATTTGGTAGCGGTAGGGGTATCGCGTTACTTTTTCAAATTTGTAGCGGCACTAGTATTACGGTACTTTTTCGGGTAGAGGCATTCAGTTACTTCGTTTTAGTAGCGGGTGCAACACTGCAGTGAATCGCGATGTGTTCGATAGTTTCGGTTTGATGAGAGTGCCCGCAATTTGATTTATACAAAGAGCCAGTCTTGTATAATTGTAGCTTCGGCAGGCAGATCTCTAGGCAATAACACGCCACCAACCGATTAGATTCTGAGTACCGTCTCATTAATCACCCGCTCTACCATTCGCGAATTGTTCTGAACGAAAACTAACTCACAAAGCGTTCATTAGCAGATCTCATGCTGTACATTATATGTAACACACCCAATCTTTATCCTCTTCTTTCGTTCTTCTTGCAGGTGAGTGCCGGACAGCCTAACCTCAGCCAAGACCCAAAAGTCGTGGGCGAATTAAGTTCAAGTGTATTGGTTTCCTACTGCGAAGTTGCGGAGTCCAGCGACAGAAAACAGAGACGGGACAAGAACAGGCCTCTCTGTCCCACACAGAATGCCAGCTCAGCGAAAAAGGGATGGTGAACTCGAGTATCGTGTTTCCGTTTATTTCATTCACAAAATGATACAAGGACAATGCAGAGCGCTGCACTTCTATTCGCGACTCCAGCGAAGCCGTAGCCACCTGGCGGCAATTTAGAAAAGCTGCGAGTGCAGGTTCGAGGTCGCGTCGGGGCAGGGAGACAGTACAGCGGTACACGTTTCTCTTGCTTACGGACAGAATGCCGGCAACAAATGATGTATCGAAATCGAAAACAAGAATGTTGCAGTACGAATTTCTTCTCAGTATGTTGGAAATAAGCCACGCTTTCTTTTCATCATTTCCTAATCAAGAAGAACGGAAAAGAATTCTCATATGTGTTGACCCATCGCACGACTTTCGTGATCAACTGTGTCGCCGTGGTTTCATCTTCATATTAATATTCAGAAAATTTAATTTAATTAATTAAAATTAATTAAATTAATTAATTAAAAATTAATCTTCGTTAACTTGTTCATTACAATTTTTTATGATTGCTTGTTCTTCAAATTTCGGACAAACACTGTATAATTCCTAGAGACGCTACACTTCCAACGGAGCTGTTGTTCATTTGCAGCACTCACATACTACGGGACTATCGGAGGAGAAACTCAAAAATGGTATTACCTTGCAGACTACTCATCCATATTCCATAACACATGCCAAGTCACTCTTCTTAAGTAACTAATCCCTGCTTTGCCTTCTTAGATTCTAAAATGCCTCCTTCGTTCGCTCGACTCACGTTTGTAAACAAACCCGACGACGGAAACTTTTTTGCCTGCTTCTCTGAGTTGAATTGGCACAGTATAAGATGACCAGAAGACAAAATTAATTCCTTTGTCATGAAGCACGTCAATTTGTGCATATTAAAAACTGAAACAGATTAACATAATTCGGTCGACACCGCAGTACCTACGCTCGCTTTGCTCGGCAGACCTGCACTCCGCTATCTTGGAATTTCGGGGCGCCATCTATAGTTTATTGGAGTCGCGAATAGCCAATATAGTCTGAAATGCATCAACGTGGGTGCACCTGCATATGAAACTTTCATGTTTTCGGACGGCGTTCGGCTCCCCCTAAAGCTAAGCCTGCCGGCAGCCCCGAGGGGCTTCGATACGACGGGTGTTCTTGATATGGTACCAAGTTCACCGTCGACGGCAGTAAAAAATTTTCGTGTGCTTCCCGAGAGGATGGACTGTCTTTCTGAGGAAGTATCTTGCTTGAGGTCTGAAATTCAAGGCCTTCGCGCGGCGCATTCTACTTGTGCACACGTTTTACCATCTATACTTGGGCCGCATCTGTGCCACCGAAGGCTTCGTCACTCCCTTCATCTAGCACTGTTCGCAGGGATCCCACGCCGAACACAGTTTCAACAATGTTGGCCGCTAAAACTGAGGGTCAGCGAATTCTACCCAGTATTGACTAGGACGGTTTTGTGAAAGTGATTCTGAGGAGGCGTACTAAGATATTTATTTATTTACTCTTTCATTTGAGACGGTTACAGCAATGAAAGTCTGGAGGGAACAGTGAAAAAAAAGCCATCCCAAGCAGCACGCAAATATTTGGTCAATATTAGACCCATATGGGCTGCCAAGATTGCCGATATTGGACCAATATGGGGAGTGCAACCAGGCTCCAACCAATATGGGCTGCCCATATATTTGCAAGCCCATTTTGCGCCAACATTGCCAATGTTTCTGTCATAACGCCAACGGGGAGCCCGTGTAATAATAAGGCATCATCCAGTTTAATATCCACAACTGAGATTACTTCTCTCTTCTTTTTGCTTGTCCATTTCTGCAGATCTCTTTGATCCACGTTGCATAAAATTACAAAAACAACACTGCATCGCCCCAAAAATGAAGAAAGGGTGCAACGCCCGTCTTGCTGAAAGACACAGGCAGTCGTTATGCCATCTGTAGGATGGGTCAAGCAAAAGCACATCACATTTCAAAAATAGTACTGCTCTCGCCTATCGATCCGCTCTCGCTGATCAACTAACGCTAGGCAGGCAGCCCCACGGAACTGCCAATGCAAAACATCCCTCAGAAGTTTTCATTGGGATCGCAATATTCTATGAAACAAAAAGTTCCAACCCGCTCCGAGAGTACAAAGGAGCGAAACACCTTTGTGGCGGTGACGGACGTATGCCAGAGCAACTCACACTGGTTGCAGCAACTTGAAAGCACCTAACTTTACAGAAGAGCCATCCCTTCCTATCAAACATTGTGTTTTTTACTTGACCTGCCGCAATTCCGTTATCGTTACAGGAACCAGCGACATTTTAGCCCGTATGAACGTCCGATCCGACTGTCGTGCATGCGCATTAGTTGTAGGACACGTGATTTCGCTCAAACGACCACGCTCGCTCTCAGGCGGTTCGACCAGCCCCCCCCCCCCCCCCCCCAGCTCTCGCAAAATCTGTATCAAAATGCGTGCTACTGCACACGGAGCAATCTGTGCCTCTCTATTGGTTGGATGCCACAAGCGCGTGTCCAGGATTGGTTGCAGGAGTTTGAAAACGGCACTTCGCGCTTCCTCGCCTGCGTACTCCCTCGGCGGTTTCATTTGAAATTTCAACGGTGGACGCCGGGTCGGCGGTGTCTTTCGTTGAGAGGCAAAGTCGTTCGCCGTCTTATCCGTGTATTATAGTGTTTTTGATCGTGTTGTACTGGTTCTCGACGCAAGCATCGGTCTACGAACAGCCAATCTGATTTCAAACTGAAGTGTTGCCGTGAATTCTGGCTCGATGAACATGTTCGAGCGTCGTCAGATCTGCATAGCGGTGACAAGAAAATAGGATCCATGAAGCAGCAGCATTTTATGTTTGACGTGTAGCAGGCAAGGACATGATGATCAAGAGATTGTGCGCAAGTATGTGACAGTTGTTCGTTGCTGGGAATAAGCTGTGCCGATATGCGTGTTTTGCACTTTATTTTTTTTTTTTGAACTTTGTACCAGTGTGCTAGGAAGCGCTACGCAATGGACTCAGCACGGTCAGTGCATGTAAATGCGTCAACCTGCCGATTGTGTCAGTATAATGACTCAAATAAATTTCTGTTCATTACGACAATTTTCACAGTTGTTTGGGAATCACGGAATAACTTTACGGCGTGCATGAAAGCTAGTAGACTTAGAGGTCAGGGGTAGCCGGTACACGCCAGTATGGAAAGCATAAGTCAACAACAGCCAGAACCGGTCGGGCTGCGAGCCGGACGGAAAGACTTCTGATTGGAGCATTGAGGGAGCAATCGCTGCATTCTCATTGGTCGTGTGCCCAGTGTTGTGTGAATTTACCTATACTCGGGGCTCTATGGGGAGTTGGAGAGAGCTGGTTCGACCGATTGGCATTCGCATCGCGAAGCAAGTTCGCGGCTGCTTCCAGAAAGTGGAAAGCTGAGTTGTCGAGTTCTAGTGAACGTTACAATGGGATTGCCACGTATGTTGACTGTTTCGAACAATGTGTTGTGAGGGTCCTCCTTCCCCCTCCTCCCCATACACGCCGCACTTCCCCTGGACTACAACAGAGGTCGTCCCTTGCTTACGCAAAAGCTGTGGCGCGCTCGCCGCGTCTGAAAGACCGGAGACTCCCTTGCCACTAGCAAGGGCCCGAAACCAGGGTGTCGAACCGAAACGTTTTTCGTTCCGGTTTTCGTTCCGGTTACATCATAAACGATCCGGTACCGGTTCTGCTCCGGAGCAAAAAAATAGCGGTTCATACCGGTTTTTAACCGGTTCCGCTTCTGCTGGGAATATTCATCCCCACAAATAAAAAATCAACGTTGCAAATGTAAACCCGTTTATTCCGCATACATGGTATTTAATATTAATAGACAGCTGTGAAATTGGTAGCTCCAGGTTTTCGGTAGGTTACTGTCTGTCCAAATGGGCTCTCTCAGTTCTTGAAAAGCATGCTACAAACGGACTTGTTTGTCGTGATGTCATACGTAAAGTACTTTCTTGCTGGGTTGGAGCGATCGCGTCCCATCCGAATGTCTGTTGCTACTGTCCCAGCAAACCATTAATATCCCTCGGACATCTCTACAAGGTCGCGAACGTCCTGAATATCTCGACATCCATAGGATATGTATGGGATATCGCACAATTCCATTGCGTTTTGGGTAAACAACACATGTCCCTGGTATGTTGGAAGGATATCGCGCTCTGGATGTTTGAATGTCCCATGATAGGTAGCCTGCAGATCCTAGGGATGTCTATGGGAGATCCAGGAAAGATTTGTTTGTCCTTATAGAGAAGGTAACCTGAATTAAAAACACAGTGGTTGATAGGAAGGGATGTCAGAAATGTTGTTGGGTATACTGCGGGTTGACGCAGAAACACAGGAATTGCGAAGATACATCCTCGTCACCGCTACAAATGGTTTACGCCACGCTACCCCTAACGAACGTGTGTGTAACGATTTATATCTCAGTATATGTTCCATCCAGCTCGCAAATAGAGGTTACTGCGGGTTTTCCCAAGTGGTCCAAGTGAGGCGGGCAGGGTTCGGCATTTATGCTGGCAGGTCCCACGGTGTTTCTTTACTGTGATGAATCCTGTTAGGCTAAGGTAATGATTCTGTTCCCAAATGGGAACAATAGTATCAAATGGGTTAAAACACACAATAAATATTATTCGCTGGTACGCAGTGGTCTCTACGGACTCTACAAACACTAAATATCTGATGCACAAAATTTTTGAAAGCAAAATATGTACGATATTCGTAACCTCCCGTATATATCCAAATATCCGTGACAGACGTCGCAGGGACTTTCAGTGGATCTACAAACATGGCAGAAATGCTAGTCGCTGGGATATCGCATGGATGTAAAACGGATCTGTGGCAAACTCCAATGGATATCCAAACATCCCGGGTGAGATATCTTACGGACATTTTCTGGATGTATCTGGTTCGCTGGGGTGTAGCCAGCAAGCACCACCGCACAAGTACGACGCAAATCGAGGAACACCCTCTCTCACAAACGCGCTCGACGGCTCCGTTTTATTTTCTTCGTGTCCTGTCCACAAAAGAGTTGCCACTTCACACGGGCTTGCCCTCGCGTATACGTAAATGTATTCAACTTAGCTGCTCTCAAACAAGGGACGCGTTGCGCGACATTACTGATACAGAAGCCGTTATGCAGCCCCCTTAGGTCGCAGTTTAGTTGAGGAGAGTTTGGGGGATCAAATTAAAACGAACACTACGGCACATTGCTAGAGTGTCACATGTACCTCTAAGTCTGTGTGCGTGCGCGAACGATAAACCATTACAAAGGGAGCCTAAGGGTCATAGTATACCGACATACATTTCACCGTAACCGTATCCCTGGTATAGTATCCATGACATGACATGAGCACACGACGTCTGTTTCATTCGCCTCCGTAGTCCAAACCGGCGAAGTTTTTTTCTTTGACCGAAAACCGTTAAATATATTTTTCGGTTTCCCTCCTGACCGAAAAAAACGTATACAGTTTCGATTCCGTTCCGGTTCGCACCAAAATAGCGGTTTTTTTCGGTTTTCGGTTCCGGTTCGCTCCGACACCCTGCCCGAAACTCGCCAGTTCCTTTGCGGGATAAAGTGAGGCGCTTCATGCGTTTCATGTCATCGGACGTCAGAAAACGTCATAAATTGAACGACATGGAGACATCCGGTGGCTAGTGATTACTGATTGGTTCCCATGAGGATGAATTCGTTTTCTCAGCGATGATTGGCCGTTTTCAAATTTGTTCGCGAGCGCTCGAACAGGTGACAGCGCGGCGGCTGTGCCGGTTGGAACCGGTGTCCACGGAGTCGCCGGCGTCCATTTCTAGTGATGGGCAAAACGACTCTTTTTAGTGAATCGATTCGTTTGATTCAGTTCTTTTTAGTGATTCGTTCAAAAGATTCGTTCAGTGATTCAGTGACGTCACGACACACGTGATGACGTCATCAGGTCACGTGATAGCATACATTTATTATAAAGAAAGAGGTCAAGAGAAGAACGGCGCTTTTCTGGCAACCGCACGTTGCTGTGGTTATCTCTGCTTATTATTACATACTCAAAAAGGACAGATAAATTAATGGGGGGATATGTTTATGAGAGATAAATTAATGTTGATGAACAATACAATACAATACATACTCACAATCAGCACGACACTCATAGGAAATGAACAAACACGAAATAAAAAATTGGTAACCAGAGCTCGAACATTCGAACTCAAAACGCAAGTCACGTCATGTTTACACTTTTGTTCACTACAATTATCTGTTCATTCGTGTTCCATCCGTTTTCTGACGTAAACCATACCGAATGTATGCCATCGCTAATGTATATGTTACGGGCATCGCCTTTCATTAAAGTTGGGTCTCGAGCAGTTTCATGCATATCTCATTACTTCACGTTGCCAGTTTTATCGCCTTCATATGGCGAGAAATGGACAAAACCTAATAAAACGACGAAGGGTTACAGCGCTAGCACGGCAACGGTTGCACCCCTTTTTGAACGGACGCGTCGGGGTTGCTACCGTTAAGACCGCTTAATGATATAATTAAGTCGTTATCTACCGAACGGATCCATCCCCGTAAAGGATCAGCCACGGAACACCAAACAGTCCAGAGCAAACCAGTCCAAGCCCAGTTACCACTCACTCGATCAGGAGCGGTCAGACCATTCCGTGGATAATGCCATAAAGCACGAACGAACAGTCACACCATGACTCAGCGAGCTAGACACTCCCGCCAGCCAACGGCGCGAAGCGAACGGATCAGGCGCTGCTGCTCGAATAGCTGTGCCTGCAAGAAACCGTAGCGCACGCTAATCAACTGAGAAAAAGACACTCACTTCTGCTATCAGAAAATTATTGCACAGTGTGATACACACAGCTGCGTTGCCCGTGCGTGTGTAAAGAAGCACAGGACAAGGGTATACCAATCGAACAGGGAAAATCACTTCTACTCGGGCAGCATAATACGTCATACGCTGAATTTTTATGGGTGAAAAGTGCAAGGCACTGTTAATCAAGTACATGCATACAACACACGAAGGGGAAAAGGCTTAGACGGAGTGCTCAGGAATAACCGCAGCGTTTCCGCACATCGCTACGAGGCTCAACGGCTTACACAAGACGACGACAACAAGATATTAGCGAAGGGTAAAAATTGCAGCAAGAAAGACACTACTGAACAAGTCTAGACATGCAACATCGCATACGAAACACTGGTCATCGGGGAAAAGGCCTAAGCCTGCGACAGAAAATCATAGAGCATACACAAGTTCATTTTCCTATAGTGCATAATGCGATACACAAAGCTGAATTGTCCCTGCTTCGACAGACTGTCTGTCAGTCGGACTTCGGACAGTCTTCGGATAGTCTGTCAATAAATCCCCCTCCCCCAGCCATTGGTAGCATTGTATGATAACGAGTTTGTAAGTGCGGCACAGGAAGGTGGCAGGCTTTGAAAAGCGGGGGCTCCCTGTGTCAGTTCACAGTTTAACTCTTATACTGTCTTCTCTCCTCTGTCCCTGTGCTTTAGCAATACCTCATTATGATGGAAGAGTTGGTAAAATTATGCTGAGGGAGGGAGTGTGACAGCCATCCCACCTGGCCAAATGCTGTGTACATTCATATCAGGTTTATTTGCATAAAAAAAGAAGTGGGTTAGGAATACCTCCTACTTCGGACTTCGGACTTCGGACTTCGATCGTTATTATGAAAAGGCTCATTATTTTATTCCCCACATTCCCACCAGCAATGGGGTAGAGTATCGCCTGTGGTGATGAACCTCCCCACTCTCCAAAGCCAAAATAAAGTTGTTATTGTCCCTGCGTAGAGAAAGCACAGAACAAAGGTACACAAATTCCCTTTAGCGATGAGGGAAACTCACTTGTGCTCAGACAGCATAATACGAGATACGCTGAATTTTCACGGGAGAAAATTGCAAGGCACTGCTAAACAAGTCTAGACATGCCAGATGACGTCACAAATGCGAAACAAAAAGAAAGAAAAACACACACACACAGCAGCTCAGGAATGCACAAGAACACGTGCTTCATAGGAATTTCTACACCATGCTCAGATACCTGCATTTCTGCTCAATTACCCATACCTGCAAACAGCTTACTTCATCAACATATCGAGCACCCACCAACATCTAACAAACAAACAAACATACAAACCCACTTCTCCTGATAGAACACTATTCAGCTGAACCAAGCGACCTTCTTCTGCGTAAAAGCAGCGAAAAATTACACGCACTTGTGCTCGAATAGCTGTAACTGCAAAATCCGAAGCACACGCTAATAAACTGAGAAGAAGACACTCATTTCTGCTATCGGATAATTATTGCATAATGCTACATCCACAATCGCATTGTCCCTGCGTAAAGAGAGCACAGAAAAAAGACACACAAATTATCTTAAGCGAGTAGGGAGAGTCACTTCTACTCGGACAGCATAATATGATAAAGTCTGAATTTTTGCAAAGAAAACAAAGCTTGAACAGCGCTACGTGCGCGACAGACGCATACTAACGAACAACAGACAAACAAACACTCCTAATCACTTCTACTTATAGAATTGCGTGAACCACACCACAAGAACAAAGCACACCGCTTCAGGAAAGCATATGAAATGCAGCGCAACAGGACCGGCGTCGGGCACTCATAAAATAGTCTGCCCAAAACAAGGACTTCACCAGGTTCAGTGAAAAATGCTCGACACATCCTACAAATTGCAATAAAAACGCGATAACCCTTACTTTTTAAACCAATATTTCACGCAATAGTCCATAAATTTATCACTCATGTTATGCAAAAAGGCAAACACAAAGAACTTACTTGTCGAGCCAGATCCCAGCTTCACAAACACATCACTCACTGCCATTTTTCACATACACACACCACGAGCAAAAACCAAAAATATCATCACGACCACAGAAATCGGTATTATTTCTGTAAGTCAATGATTGTCCATACGTTAAAACAAGGCCGTACATGTACTATATACGCGTGCCGATGAAACAATGGAGCATCGCTCCGGATGTATTAGGATATCGCCAGTGGTACAGTATTACGGTACAGTATGGCCAGTATTACAATAGAATAAAAGAAATAATCTTGGGATAGTGATTCAATAAATAACTGGTCCCCTGTCTACAGCGTACGCGTCCTTGAACCATACAGCTGCATGCCTGGGTGATGACGTCATGAAGGGGCTCTATTGTTTCAGATGGACCTTGTCCAGGGCGGTTGGGTTGGGCATTAACAGACAATAGGATGACGTCACGACCAATGAGCAAGGCCTGCAGAGGGCGCAAGGATTCACTTCTCTCTTGGACACTGGCGGGTGTGGACGCGTAAATTCTGTTCCCTGCAATTGGGTTGTCCCTTGGTGGAGAAGCGTAGCTTCGGTTGGATTCCGTTTGCCTCTGACGGGGTACGATGTGTGGTTCGTCACTGGTGAATGGTGTGCGACGATTCTGGTGGATTTTGTGTCGAGGGGATTTACAATGAAGGAATGCAATGTACGTGAAAATACTCCGATGATGGTGAGTGTCTTTTTCACTCTGTTCAAATGTTTTTCTGTGTTTGCTTTCCTCTGTTGCCCACCAGTCGTGCGATTTTTCCTGGTGTAACAGCACTCATTGAGCAATATCCTGACATACCCTGACATGCATGCTTATCCTTTGTTGACGCTCTGTATTTTTTTTTCTTTTTTAGACACGAAAGGTTCATGTTGATCGTTCTTGTCTTGACGATGACGCTAGTGCTGCTGCACCCTTGATTTAAATGGGAATAATGCCAGAATGATTCTTAATAATTTTGTCATGAGATCAGTTGAGAAAGTAACCGCTAGGGGATGCAGATGCGGGACTTTATAGTGGAGAAAAAAGCATTATGAGTCAGTTCTCTGCCTTGCTGTCGGATGGAGCAGTCGCATCGTTCTGTGCTCTCCGTGTCTGCTGTGTTGGCGGGTTTTGCTTCTGTGCCTGATTCTTTTCGTTGATAGCTATTGATAGTTAGCATATTTACTCTTGCTTTCACTGCCTCTGTATTATGAGTGTTTCTCTCCTTGCATGTCCAGAGCTGTCCTAACCTGCCCAGACACCCCATGATGACGTCACAGCTGACGTCACAGGATGTCCAGAACTGGTGGTCACAGCTGTGATGCTTTCCAACCTGCCTCTCTGCTCCGTCGCCCAGCGATGGTCAGCGGCCGTTCCGGACCGCTTTCTTATTCAAGATGGCGTCATTGATCTTCAACTAAACTCCTTCTCTCCACTCTATCTCTATCTATTTTTTCTTTTTTATGGACACTCGTTCCCCACGACACACAGGGTGGTCTGGACACGAGTTAGATGCTCCCCAATTAGTATGATGACTCACTGGATGATCCTAATTACTGTGGGGGGTCCTAATTAGCTCTAATTGGTAATTAATCGTGTCCACATGCCTTGTAGTGCTGTGGGCAACGTGTGTCCAGTCATTACTACTTGCTGCAATATTTGGCGACGCGAAAGACGAGGACATAAGGTATAGACAGAACAGGTGTCCGAACAGAACGTGCGAGTGAACAGAACGGGGTGTTGAGGATACGATCGCAGGGTATTTAGGCCGCAGTTTGTTGCCGTACATTTATTGATCGTCCTGTCATTGCCGATGCTTATTCTGCGCTGAGAAGCAAGGGCCAACGTGTTCCAAGGAGCAAGTTGAAGGTAAGCCTGTTCACAATTACCGTCTAAGAATTCATTTGCTGTCGCATTTACATGCTGATACTCACACAAGTCTGCTTTAATTCATCAAGAAGCAATAGGAATACCGCCGAAAAAGCGTGTAAAGCAGTGAATCTGCAAATGCGGCTTCGGAATCTTTGTGTGCAGTACACACCGGGAGAGAAGAGCCTGGAGCAATTTCTTCGTGGCATTGGACGGACGATACGCTTTTACCATCAGCCGAACACATGTGGATCACGAAGTACGTGAATAAATATAGAATTGCAGAAAAAAGTAAAGAAATATAATGGGTGGTATTTGCTTCTACTGGCCTCACCGTTGTTTCATGCCTATTGACTCGTGCCTTTATTCACTCTTGTAACTTACTCTACTCCACCCGCAGTTGTAGGTATGTAGTTGAATTTTAATTACCTTCTTTGGTATATTTTTTGGTGCATTATTTTGCGCTTTAATCCTACCTGAGGAGCTGCGAACGTTGCCACATTTTTCGGGAACATTTTTTTCGGGGACATTTTTTCTGGGGACATTTTTTTCGGGGACGTTTTTTCCGGGAACATTTTTTCCTACACCGTTTTCTGGGTCCCCTCCAACGCCATCTTTTATCACCAGTTATTTCTCTCGTGACAACGTCTCCTTCGCAAGCTGACTCCAAGTCAACTCTGAATCCGTTCTTGCGCATTAGATAGGCTGTTTTGTTCGATAGCACATAGAAGAATTCTTGTGGAAGCGCATGCGAAACACCGGCCGTTGTCCTAAATTCCCCAAACGGACCACTCAAACGCACGTTTGCCATGGGTAAGCTGATTTCTTCACCGCTTATGGCTTGCCGCACCGAAACACCCCAGGTAGCACAAAAAGTTGCAGCAACGTTGTCTAAATGTCAGCTTGGAACATTGCTCATATGTTGCTAATGTCCGCGACTTCAATGTTATCTGTAACTTTTATTTGCAACATTACCGCAACATCTATTGTAAACATCACATCAATGTATGCCTCTGTGATGTCCTCTCAACGTAAATTTTGCAACGTTACAGTAATGTACGTGTGCAACGTTACAACAATGTATGAATTTATAGCATTTCCTCAATATGGTATTTGTCCAAGATCGTCGATTGGGAATGGGAAATTTTGAATACTTTCAATGAGAATTGTGAATGCGATATCCACTTTAACCGAATGAGATTTCTGGGCTGTTTTGAACTGGACTATTTCCAGCAGTCAAGAAGCTTCTACAGTGATTTACTGTACAGTATATCACTATTCAAGCTGCCTTACTGCTGAAAATAATCCATTTCAAAATAGCCCAGATATCTCATTCGGTTAAAGTAGATATCGCATTCACAATTCTTATTGAAAGTAATCAAAACTTGCCATTCCCAATCAACGATCTTGGACAAATACCATTTGAAAGAAACAAGAATTTAGTGGGTTTCGATAATAAATCACGGAAATGTCAATGGGAACGAAATGGAGCAGAAAGCATGTTTTAGCTGTAAAAAGAAATTACACTTGATGCCGTTTTTGTGTGAACATTTATTCTTGCACATATAACAATACAGTAGACGTGAAAATACTACAAGTGATAGATATAAATGTGAAAGCTATTTCAGATTATTTTATATGTTTCAAATTTTATGTGGGAATATTCACCTAGCAGTTGAAAATCGCTAGCAAGACATAGAACAACAACAGTAGAAACCTGGTTCACCACTTACATGTTCTGAAAGCATACTGTCCATCACCAACACAACGTCGATCAACGATGAGTAGATTTATAGGGATATGTGTCCCCAATGTCTGAACAGTCCTGACGAAAAAACAAGAGAACTTGAAGACCTGAAGCAGTGAGTTCTGTCATGCTCTTGTGTTTCGTAGGTGATTCGCGATAGCCCGTCCAGCTTCCGTTTCTTGCGTGAAAATTAACACCATCAAACTTCAGCGAGATTCCGTTTTGACAAACTCCTGACAAATGCCGACGCACCTATGCCAGCCGCGTCGCACGAGCATAGCCTTCAAGAAATACAATTTCAAAATATGTTAGCACAGCACCATGTTGGGCGTCAAAATACATTACATACCGTTGCTCACAGCGCGGGCTCCTGCGGTAACACCGGTGTTGCCAGGTCACGTTGCCGGAAATTCAGGAGGTCAGCATCAGACAACTCAGTTGAATTTAGTAGATGCACTAAAAATAACTTGATTGCAAAAGAAAAGGGCGAAGCGCTTCTCCGCGACTCGACTAGTGGTTCATATGATAAATATAGACACGAACTACCACGATATACACGCGATAGAATAATTGTAAAATATACTTGTTATTTGGTGTACACAGTGAAGATGTTCCTGCACACCGTCAATTCCTCACACTCTCTCTCTCTCTCTTTCATAAATATAGATACGCATTCATAGTTCCGACTAAGTCAGCATTCACAGTGAAGTTGTATGAGTTCTTGTCTCCCGTCAGTCACTTGGTGTGCAACACTACCGGGTAGCTTCTGTCGAAAGCTTGTTTCGCTTTCATGAGGTTGACCTCAGAAAGTATCTGTTCCACGCACGCGCTTGAATGCTGCATGCAACGCAACTTCATCACATCGGAAACATCAGCTTGTCGGAGCTTTTTTTAATTTCCTATGTTCCTGGGTGGCCCGTGGAATACATGGATAATGCTCTTGCTATAAATCGTTTTACTTAGGCAGCTGCTCACTTTTTTAAGGCGGTGCATCAGAGCCGGCACTTCGTCGTCTACAATCGAGGGATGGGGCAGCGAGCGAAATGGTTTGCGCAGACACCGCTTCACAACATTTTGGCGCTTGCTTGGAAATGCGGTACCGCTGATGTAACGTCTTCTTTTTGTGTTATTTTTGTTTTCTCTTGGCGCGCGACGGGCCAAGCGAAATCTTGTGCAAACATATGACCGCTCGTGCTCACCCATGCCAAGTCCAATACTGTAAGCACGCATATCGCGCTCAGCCAGACGGAACAATTAGTGGCGCGGCTTTTGAATGCGCACAGGCTGTCCAGCTGTCTCCTGAACTTCTTCGTCGATCTGTTGCTGTTCCGTGCTTGTTGTTGTCGGGCGAAGGGTTAGTCACCCGTCGTTTCGTGTGATTTCTGCAATGCTTGCGCATATAATAAATGAAATGTTCCTCGTAACACAAAAAACCTAGGTTGGACACGACGCGGTTGATACACGTTGGTGTCGGCATGTTATAGCCTACCGACATTACGCGGAAATTGCGAAACGAAGCCGCAACCTGTTTTCGTTATTTCCTGTCACCCTGGGCTTACAAATTTCAGACCACGTTGTGGTGGTGCAAAACGCTTCATTTACTTGCATAGTCAGCGGAAATGAAATAAAACTGCAAAGAGGCTGCATAACGTTTCCATCAGTGGAGAAGGAGGAAAAAGGCAAAGGAGAACAAGAAAAGCAGGGTAGAGGAGAAAAATGTGTGAATGTGGATCATACAGCTGCTTGGAACGTAAAGTGCGAATGGAGGTTTCCAGTTTGGTCGTCTGTATAATTCGGGTCTGTTGTGCTCATCCTGGTCGTCACTAACCATGGCCCAGACTTCGCCTAAGCACAGATCAGCATGCCGTGAACTGGGTCTCTGATGTCCCATTCGTCTGGAAGTGACCTTCAGCTCGTGGTTCTGTCAGTCTGGATCTCGGAGTGAGAGCATTTCGTAACAAATTGTCATTGTGAGTGTCATCTTGCCTATCCGCGCAGGAACTTCCAGAAATCCTCTCTATAGCTTTCTTTTTCGTCCTCGTCGTGGCTGCCGACATCACGACCTTGTCCCGATTAGCAAAAGGCACACGACACACTGATTACAATTCTTCTGGCCTGGCGTACTTCCTTCTGTAATCGGGAACTCTAATTCGCATGCTTCGAGGATAGCGAGGGTCAACAAGCTCTAGCAGGAGGTAGTCGTTATAAATTCGCGCAAGGTACACCACCCTTTTCTCGTTCCACAAGGCGTCGTCCAGTACCTACAACGAAGAGGCAGTACTGCCGGTTGGTTATACGTGGAGTTGGCCGTGGACCTGGTACCAGTAGACATGCGTGCACTTCCACAGACCGCACTTCCTCAGTTCCGGTACGTGACTCTGTCCTGTACGCTTGCTACCGTCCGCCAGTTGGTCCTGATATTTCGTGAGTGTTCCGGTCACTATACAAGGCATGTTCAGCGCAGCACAGAACTGAGCATGGGCTCAATATCGCGCTCCACTAGAAAGGACTTCCAAAACTACAGCGATGTTCACGTCCATATGATCTTGTCCGATGCTTGGTGGACGCTCAGTGTCAGCCACACCCTTTAGTCTGTACATTTTGCACCGCAGTGTTAGTTCACTGCGCAATCCTTTTCTGCGCTGAGAAACGACATTCATGTCCGCAAGTGCACAACAATGGGTGATGGTTTCCGAGCGCCTTGAAGCTACTGGACAGATGCATTAGTGACAGACATATGTATCTAAAGCCCACAATACTGACATGTAACTAAAGCCCAAAACACTGACATGTAACTAAAGCCCAAAATATTGTCATGTAACTAAAGCACTTGTAGATGGGCGCATCCTGCATACTCTACCAAAAAAAGACGCCGTAAGCCTTTTTCTCCTTCCTTGTTTCCACCGGAGGCTTAGCGACTGCTCTATGGTGTCTTCCTCTAATGCGGCTTGCTCCTCCTCTGAGAGCTCAAGCAATTTTTTGTAGTCGATGCATGCCGTTGCGAAGGACGTTGGCTCCATGTTTGGTCTTTGCGCCTGTTCCCCATAGTCAGCATTTCGGCGCTCGGGCTTCTTACGCAGGGCTGGAAGGCTGGCCTTCTTGGCTTTGGTGTTCAGACGGCGCTTGGCCCTTGCCTCTTCACGTGCATTACAACGTTTTTGAAGGCTCAAAGTGTACTTCCCTGGCTTTGTTTGACACATCTCCTTGTGCACACGATGATGCAAACCTTCACGTGAGTTCACTGATACGACTGCGGCAAATGCGCGTGTTTGGTAAGACCGCCGCTGACAGAAGTTGATCCGCTTTCCCCCAAGAAACTTCGCGATAACGGAATTGAAGTGCTCGGCGGCGTTATTGTCAACATTCATCAACAAGCTGCGAGCATTGCCTGCAACACGACTTAGTGTGATCTCAGTGACTTAGTGACTCAGTGACTTAGTGTGATCTCAGTGCGCAACCCTGTTCTGCACTCATGAATTATTTCCATGTCTCAAACAGCCAGCAGTTTTCGTGCCTGTCCGCAATGGTTTTGCTTCAAATGTTTCGTTTATACGATAGCTGACTGGTGCTCTGAATTTTTTCTTGCATTCCTGTTTTTAATACACAATTTCCAATGAAGTGAGGCTAAACGCGATCGTCCCGGCGTTATATGGGGGAATAACATGCCACGTTCATGCCCTTCTCCGCCCCTCCCCCCTCCCCCCGAGAAAATACATATCGATGAATGAACAGCTCATGTATAGTATAGTCCGTTCACGTATTTGCGGCAGGGCCAGGCTGCGTGTGCTCGTGCTCCTGCGTCACAGTCAACGTCGGCCTCGTCGTCCACCTGCACGTGCAGCGGTATAGCATTTCCAGCGCTCAAATTGTTGTGTCTTGTGACGATACCCTCCATGGTAGATGGCAGCACTGCCCTGCCCATTCTGAAGCGGCGTACTCCACAGATGACCATACCTGACAAAAACTCGTGTGCCGAGTCAACGGCTTAACATAGATAAAATCTTTTTGTTGGTATTGGTTCTTGATATGTTTTTCTAGTGCGTAATCGAGCCAGATTTTCGATTTTGGGCGGCTCTATTTTGTAAGCGAGCGGAAACTCGAAATATAGCTTTTCCCAAACCTTTCGACGAAGATATAAAAATTTCTTAGTCTAAAACGCAAAATCTGCTTCGATCAGGCACTAGATCTAAGCATCCTCTTCCATTTAAAAGCAGTTGCACGGAGATCAACCAAATTTTCGCGGCGCTACGGGAGTTGAAAAATGTATGGGGATTCCCATAGAGCGTCGGTGGTGATGCACCGCCTTAAGGTGACTGCCTGCAACTGCCACACAACACGTAGACCCATCATTACGCCAAAAATAATTATTTAGGAGATTTGTGCAGCACTCAAATCGTGCTCCCAGTGCGAACGACATGATTTTCCCACTTTGTACGAGGACTACGATGCAGCCAGAGAGTGTCAGCAAACGTGAATTGGAGTTTGTAAGTGAAACCACGTTTCACGCAAAAAAATCAGTGGATTTAAGCGCATTTTGATCCTTTTTCAGTATTTCAGTAGTCAGACTTGAAATCCAGGAGATCTACTGAAATTTCAGCAGAACTGGCAACACTGGGTAACTCGATCACAAGGGTGCAGAACGGTGTTTACCCCTGTTAACTTGTTTACCCCCTTGAATAGGGGCGATGAGCCATGGCCTGTATGACATTTGTTTCATCTTGCGTGACATTGTGATGGTGATGTGATGAAGAAAAAAATGGGGATGTGAGTCACGACGAAGTCCAACTGGCTACCCCAGGACGCTTATACACAGAAAATACAAACAGATGAACGAGTCACACACATAGTGTATGGGGCCGGTTGGTACATATCCTTTGGTCCTGCGACGACAGACGAAGAAACGAGACAGCGACGACGCAACTTTCAACCATTTACTAACGATGAAAACAAGTGAAACATTCATTCTAACCGACACTCCCCCCACATGACGTTATGTCACAGATAACACTTGATGCCAAACACCGATATCACCCAAACCAACAACCTTTCTTTATCACTTCTTCTTGCTTCTTTGTAAGCACCGCGGTGGGGGCACTAACACAATCGCTACCTTGTTCTATGATGAGTTGCGTTTCCACGGTCTGCCTGAGATACACATCCTTTGACCTAAACTTTATCTCAGTGGCTTCGAAATCAGGCTCACAACCGCAACCCATTACGTGCTCCGCTAAACGGGAAGAGCCGACCTCAGCATTTGATACCTTGTTAGCATGCTCTCGTAAGCGCTCATTTACGCATCGGCCCGTCTCGCCTATGTAACACTTCCCGCATCCCAGAGGAATGGAATAGACCCCCCCCCCCCCCCACTAAGCAAGGGACCTGTTTTTTCCTATGCCGTACGGTACAGACACCCTCCTTCCTTCCACCATTCACAATGGCAGGAAGGCATCCCAATTTCCTCCTGATAGACACTACTACCTTTATACCATTCTTAGCTGCAACTTTCTTTAACCTGTGGGTGGCGGTATGGATATAGGGTAAGGTGACTGTCGGCTGACTCGTACTGGAACATTCTCCCTCCTCAGGGGTCCTCTTATTCCTCAACAACCTCCTGACTACCCCTCTGACAAAATCCGGGGGATAACCCGCTCTCGTTAACCTTAGTATCTGATCTTCAATGCTCATCTCAGTGGCGAAGTCCTGTTCTCACCAGGTAGAGATGAGCATTGAAGATCAGATACTAAGGCTAACGAGAGCGGGTTATCCCCCGGATTTTGTCAGAGGGGTAGTCAGGAGGTTGTTGAGGAATAAGAGGACCCCTGAGGAGGGAGAATGTTCCAGTACGAGTCAGCCGACAGTCACCTTACCCTATATCCATACCGCCACCCACAGGTTAAAGAAAGTTGCAGCTAAGAATGGTATAAAGGTAGTAGTGTCTATCAGGAGGAAATTGGGATGCCTTCCTGCCATTGTGAATGGTGGAAGGAAGGAGGGTGTCTGTACCGTACGGCATAGGAAAAAACAGGTCCCTTGCTTAGTGGGGGGGGGGGGGTCTATTCCATTCCTCTGGGATGCGGGAAGTGTTACATAGGCGAGACGGGCCGATGCGTAAATGAGCGCTTACGAGAGCATGCTAACAAGGTATCAAATGCTGAGGTCGGCTCTTCCCGTTTAGCGGAGCACGTAATGGGTTGCGGTTGTGAGCATGATTTCGAAGCCACTGAGATAAAGTTTAGGTCAAAGGATGTGTATCTCAGGCAGACCGTGGAAACGCAACTCATCATAGAACAAGGTAGCGATTGTGTTAGTGCCCCCACCGCGGTGCTTACAAAGAAGCAAGAAGAAGTGATAAAGAAAGGTTGTTGGTTTGGGTGATATCGGTGTTTGGCATCAAGTGTTATCTGTGACATAACGTCATGTGGGGGGAGTGTCGGTTAGAATGAATGTTTCACTTGTTTTCATCGTTAGTAAATGGTTGAAAGTTGCGTCGTCGCTGTCTCGTTTCTTCGTCTGTCGTCGCAGGACCAAAGGAGATGAACGAGTGACATTTTACACTCGCTCGTTTGAACCTTTTGAGCTACATGTTGCACTCCATCACTTTAACCAGTTCATCATCTGTTTGTATTAGAGATGGGAATCCGAATCGGAATCCAAGAAAGGTTCTGCGAATCCACGAATCTTACGAACCTTGAATCTTTCGAATCCTTTCTTAAAAAATGAGTTGAAAAAGCCAGGAAAATAAAAACTTCTACTGAAAAAGTGTGTTGAAGCAGAATTTGATATCTTTGTTTAACGAAAAAAAAAGTTCACTTTCAGGAGAAAACATACCCATATACTTCTTCTTAAATGTAATTTATTTAACATGTTGTTCATCGACTACAGGAAATACATAAACTCTCGAGTCTGAATTATTTCCATAAAACTAAGAAACAATCAAAAGCAAGATCATGTTACTTTTAAACTTGTAATGTAAGCGTTCCTGCGTGCACACTTTCAGTCCACAGGAATGTAAACAAGCAAACAAGAAAATACAACTGAAAGTTTTAAATTAAATGCAGATTTTTGTTCAACAACTCCAGCATTTTCACCAGCTCAGGGTCTAGCCTACTTCATTTTTTTATCAGCTATGACACCCGATGTGCTGAAGAGTCTTACTGTCGATTAGGGTGTGATCAGGAAGAGTTTCCTCAAATCGGGACATTTTTGGTTGTCCTTCCAGTACTTGAAGATGTCCGCAAGGGTGCGGAAGCAGCGGTTCTGACAAGTAGGCATTGAAACAAGTAAGTAACAAGTAAACTTCAAGAGACAAGGAAACTGCGTTAGTGGATTCGAAAGATTCGATTCGCCGTTTTGAGCACCGGGATTCGGATTCCCGAATCTCGAATCCCTGCCAAGGATTCCAGGATTCGCGGATTCGGTTGGCACAACCCTAGTTTGTATTCAACGTGTGTAGGCGTCCTGAGGTAGCCAGTCCGACTTCGTCGCGACTCACTTTCCTATTTTTTCTTTACCACATCTCCATCACCTGTGCACAGGGTGTTTCTCCGAAATTAGGGCCTATACTCTAGCTGGAATATTACAGCTATAACTTGACAAGATAGGGGACAGAACTATGAGAAGCGGCTGTCAGTAGTATAGTATGTCAGTCAGCACTGATATCTCGGCGCCTGAATAGATACTTGCAATAGATACGCAACGGCACTTGAACGTGATGCGGTGCTCAGCCGAGGCGGCATGGTGTCCGACGCAACGCAATCTACGGAGTGTACACAACTCCCTTATATTAGGATTCCTGGTGCTCCATGGAATCAGCCAGACAAGTGAAAAAGAGCTGACGAACATCTTAGCACGCAGGATCTGTTCAGGCGTCCCCAGGACAACAGAGTCTAACGCGGTTATTGCTGAAGCTCATGAGTAGACCCCGTGACCTTATGCACATGCATATTAATGGCCTAATGGCCCCTTGATGGATTAATAAATAAATAATAATAATAATAACAAAAATCTTCCAGAATATGCATGCAAATATGCGGCGCGAAACGTCTAAATATGCGCAAGATATGCAGAGCAGAAATATCATAATGCCGGGAAGATTACTTCGGACGTTTTTGCGTATCTTCGAACTGTATCTATACCTTATTGTCTAAAAAACGTTGTACAAATGAAAATGCGCATTCCTTTTTGGCAGTTGGAAGGAGGAGGAGGAGTGTCGTTGGGAGGAACCCGAGAGGTCTGCCTGCCTGATTATGCGGCATGTTTCTATTACACACGCCTATTACACATCTGAGGGAAACCCAGGAAAAACCCCAGACGGCACAGCCGGCCCGCGGATTCGAACCGCGGACCTCCCAGTCTCCAGGCGCACGCGTTACCGCTGCGCCACCGGAGCTGGTTTTTTTTTTTTTTTTTCCGCCACCGGAGCTGGTGGCAGTTGGAACGTTCGTTCACAGTCAGGCATTACTCGTCATTCAGTATGCCATCATGGCCTTCTTTTCCTTTTCGTTTCTTGTCTTCTTTGTCTTCCCCTATTCTTTTCTTCTTTTCCTTTCCTTTTCTTCTTTACCTTTCCTTTACTTTTCTTCCCCCATGTTCCTTTTTTTTTTTTTTTTTTGGAATGACAGGCAGACCTCCGTCTGGCTGACCTTTCTTTCTTTTCCTTTTCGTTTCTTGTCTTCTTTGTCTTCCCCTATTCTTTTCTTTTTTTCGTTTCCTTTTCTTTTTACCTTTCCTTTTCTTTTCTTCCCCCATTTTCCTTTTTTTTGGAATAACAGGCAGACCTCTGTCTGGCTGACCTTTCTTTCTTTTTTCTTAATAAACATACCCCCCCCACCACCACCACCACCACCAGCAGCACCACCACCATGGCCATACTCAGGTTTTAAAACAACGACAACAAATAAGTGATGACGATGTTGTGGGATGTTTCCAGGCTTTAAAAAGTGCCCATTGCATTTTACATTTGCATGCGTTACATACATGGAACGATTAAAACTTCCTATTTTGCCAGTTAAGAAAGCCATGTTCCGCGAAAATGTGCGCTGGATGTTATTAGCTCGCTACCTAGCTCAGCCCCTACGTCATTGATAACGTAACGCCTCCACGAAAAGCATGCGGGTGGGCACTATCAGCTTTATTGGCTTATTCGGGTGCTTGCCGAATCCGCTGATTGCGTAGCACGAATCAGCCTAAAAGCAGCGTAGTAGATGTGTAGCTGGGGGGGAGGGGATATATTTATTAGAACAAAGGAAAGAAGGAAGACATGTCAGCCAAACGGTATGTCGGCATGTATTCCGCAAAAACATAAAAAGTAAAGAAAAGAATTAGGAAATAAATGATAAAAGGAAATACAGGATAAAAATTGTGAAAGAACGATGAGAATGCTACGGTGCTAACTCGCAAACAAGTCGAAACGGCAGCTCCAACGACGGAACAACACAGGGTGAACAGTCGAGCAACAAACCTGAACAAAACGGCGACGCCCTGCCTTTGGTATCATGAGCCCTGCTGCGTACCTATGCCTTGAACTGTGTCGCGGCTAGATAGATTAAAGACAAATAAGATTTAAAAAAAAAGGTAATGTGTATGAGGGGGAGAATTGAGGGTGGGGCACTAACGAATGAGATTACAAGACTTCAGTTCACAGGCATGTGCATGAGACCAGTGTCGCTGAGGAACGTCTAAACTGCTTTGGTCACAGACCGCTGTGTGGGATGTCGTATTGGACCGCGCCGAGTGGACAGAGATAAGTCTGTGCTCCGCAGCTCGAATAGGCGTCGTCTGTGCGTGGCTCGAGTGGTGTCGAATCTTCGGCAGTCGAGGAGAAGATGTCAAATATCAGCTTCAACAGCGCAAGTAGGGCATTTGGGCGAGTGGAAGAGACTCAGTTTATAGAGAAGCAGAGGGGTCCTGGCGACATTAAGTCGTAGTCGGTGTAGAATTGACGCTGGATGATGTAGCTGGAACCAGAGCCGGCGACTCTTTGACTCTTTGTACCTGAGTGTCTGCACTGCAAGTGTCTATATATGCGTTCATGTGATCAGAGTTGTTCACATGCTATGGAGTAGCCGGTTTCCACGGCCAATTCCTCTATGTTTCTCTTCTTTTTACTCACTCACTCACTCAATTTATGTTAGGAGTAGCAGAACAAGTCGGGAGACGAGTTCAATTTCTCCTCGGTTTTTTTCCCTTACAAACAAACAAACTCACTCACCCACTCACTCAGAGCCGGCGAAAGAACTTACGGGTCCGGCGATGGCTCTGGATGAGTCCTGTCCGGGCCCCCTCCTCACGTCTCCTGGTGCTAGCAACCGTCGGACCTTGGGTTGGGCGGGTCCCTAAAGAGGCCCTGGCTAGAACACGGGTTTTGGTCGGATGACCTCCCTTTTGAAATATCGTTAGCAGTGGCAAAATAAAGGGGGGAGCATACAGCCGACGCGTGATTGCCTCCACGTGTGGAACATTACTCCGACGAATATCTGCCCATACTGCGCCAGTGTAGAGACCAACTGTCATGTGCACTTCGAATGCCGCATAGCCCGCATATTCTGGCAGCTAGTCAGGCGGCATACAAACATTATGTGCCCAATACCCCTTGACCGGAGATGTGCCAGTCAGCGGTACAGTGTGCTTGTGACGGCTTGTGGGGCCCAGGTCTTGTGGGGTGCCAGATGTAAGGCTGTGGCGCAGCGTAGGCGCGACGTCCCGATCTTCCTGCTTGTGAGATCTTTGCGGGTTCGCGTCGTCAGCGTCCTCCAGAGGGAACTGCTTGCGCTAGGGGAGGGTGGTTTTGTGCGCCGTTGGGGCCATCACCCTTCTGTTCGCGCTGTCGGCGGTCTCGTCACCATCGCCGGCGTCCCATCATAAGCGAATTCATATTTTGTACATATTTTTTTCACCATCCATATTTTTTCCCATCCATGATCATTTATCATTCATTGCCTCTGATTTGTTAATAGCCGCAATTTGCATCGCCCTGTATCGTTGATCTTGTGTTGTGTATGTTATGTGCGTGTTGTGCTTGTTGTATAGTACCATGTGAAATCCGTCTAGTAAATCTCTCCCACACAAATAAAGGGAACGGCAAGTTTTAAAAAATCGTTCAAAGGGCGCCGAAATATGACATTATATGCAAACGTAATATTATATAGCGATCAGGAAGAAATATGCAATTATATGATACACGAAACACCGTAAAATTGTGTCGTTGTGATTGGAAATGTGCCGAAGCATATTATTTATCATGGTCTTGGAGTCTCGTCACAGGTCTCATCCTGTCTCGGGTTGTTACCGTGATGAATTCTAGTTACTTTGATTTCATTAAATTCTAGTTACTTTGATTTCATTAAATTCTAGTTACCAGCTCATTTGCTTCCTAGCAATTATTGCATATTGCCTTTCTTTCTTCCCCTATTTACATTACTCAGTGAAGGGTACAAAACTTCCTGCAGAATACGTAAAACATTTCTGTACAGATAATGATATGTCCACTCCAAAAATGGCAAAAGCAAAAAGTAAAAACAAAATTAAGAAGTGCTAAATTGCTATACGTCCATTACTTTCATTTACTTCCTGCTAGTCGAGGAGCCGTTATGGCAGCCATCACTAGTCATAATCACTACGCGTGCTGAAATTGGAATTGGAAATGAAAGAAAGTATGGAGATCTTACTACGCATGCTGTTCGGAGTTGCTTCGCAGTTTTACCTGCATTCAGTACGCCCAGAACAGAGAAGAATTTGGTATGAAGAAATGTAGTGGGAATAATCATCTTTTACCTTTTTTAGAGGGAACATTACTGCAAATGTACTTAAAGTAACGTACAAGGTCATTTACAAAGTAACTTAAAGTACTCAAGTACATTACAAATTCAGAGAGTATAGCTGGACGTTTCAAAACGTGGTAGTGACAAAACGCGATGTAATTATGTTTCGACCCTGTGCAGCACCGTCAATGCCTGCACTCATTCTATCTGTTCTTGACGTCTACTAGCCGGCTTGAACTCCTCTGGTCTCAGGGCTTTTGCCATGAATGCGGAGATGTGATCTTCACAGCACTACATCTCCGGTGGCCGACAGGGGGGGGGATATGTTTATTAAGAAAAAAGAAAAGAAAGGTCAGCCAGAAGGAGGTCGGCTTGCTATTCTAAAAAAAAAGAAAAATGGGGGAAGAAAAGAAAAGGGGAAGACAAAGAAGAGAAGAAAAGAAAAACACAGAAGAAAAGAAAAGGAAAAGGCAAAGAAGAAATGAAAAGGAAAAGACAACGAAGAAAAGAAAAGGAAGAACACAAAACTAAAACTGAAAAGTCACACACACGGTTACACAATCACAAGGCGTTGACAAGGTTCGAAGCTTCGAAGCGTGGAGAGAGCGGAGGAGCGCAGTGGTGACTGCCCACCGGGTCGACTGACGAACAGGACCCAGTAAGGTAGCCAGTATCATAGTGCCGTAGCGAAGTTGGGATAGACGACGACAGAAGGCGTCACGGTGCAGAAGGTGTTGCCGGCAGTGTAGAATGCAGTGGGGAATATCACCTCCCACGCCACAGCTAGTGCAGAGGGGAGTGCTAGATTGACCCATTTTGAACAGTTGCAGCGGTGTGCGGGCGACGTTTAGACGGAGACGGTGAAGGAGCGATTCCTCGTGACGAGTGCAGCGACACGTAATAAAGAAGTCCACTGCGGGGCCGATTGATTGCAGGTGACTGTTGTATGAGGCAGCCTCAGCTCTGAACGCTTGGGCCGGAGCCGCACACCGGCGGCGTATAGACATACAACAAGCAGAAACAGTAAGGGGCAGATGTACCGTAGCATGAGTCACAATTTGTGCAGCACGTCGTGCAGCCGCATCTGCGCGTGAGTTACCAGATAAGCGCACATGACCGGGAATCCACTGAAGAGAAAGAACGTGACCATTTGCACAGAGCCGCTTGTACGCCTGGATGATCATGCTGGGGAGGGCACGTATGATGGTGGTGTGGGAAGACAACAAAAGGAGGAGGGACGCCCTGCTGTCAGTGAGGACAACCCAGGACTTCTCAGGTGGCAGGCCAGCAATGTACTCTATGGCTGCGAAGATGGCACACAGTTCCGCCTCAGTAGAGGACACAGGATAGGGCGGCGTGTAGGCGTGGCCGACTGGATGGACTACTATCCCCATCAGTTACGACGCACCGGCGTGTGTGATATTTCATTTGCGTGTGTCATGTGTGTGTGCGAGTGTGTATGCCTAATCTTCTTCATCGTCATCCCACTCATATATTAACCGACATGCACTGAAGTACCTTACCGCAATTGTTGCGGTGAGTCACCTCATCCCATCCTCATTCATGTAATTGTTGTTGTTTTGGCTGTTATCTCTCGAAAGCTTTTAGCAAGTATTTTTGCCAAGTGCTAGTTAAAAAACATGGATGGTTTAGAGCTGACTCATTAATATGAACCGAAAGAAATGATTCTGCGACCAAATTTTGCGTTTGTGTTGCCAATTGGGTACTTGAGTACTTGAAAGGAACGTAGCACAGAAAAGTAGTTAAAGTGGAGTACAAAGTACACAAATTGAATGTACTTTAAGTAAAGTACAAGTACTGAGAAATGTACTTATAGTAGTACTTGGTACTTCAAGTACTTCCCGTCACTGTCTCGCGCGCTCCTAACAAATATACATACTGTATCCTAGAGCTTCTGCCTGCAGCAACACAGTCTCTGCGACTCCCCCTTACGTGTTCTATCCAATTCATTCCAAGGCGAAAGCAGGTGGCTGCTATAAGAAGGTATTTCTGCTAAGCTTGCAACGCTTTTCATTGGCTATAGGGTGAGGATCTCAGAGAAACGCATTTCAAAAGAGGATTAACAGTTTGCGCTAGCACTCTGGCCTAATCTTCCCAAATTAGTTCCTGGTACGGAAGAGAAAGTGTGCGAATGAATTCATCCGACGTTGCCCCATGGCGCATTGATCTCCGTTCCATGGAAGGTACATGCATCCGGTGTAACTATGCGTGCGCTACTTTTTTTTTTTTCGTTAAAAATCGCGTTACAATTTATTCGTCCTTTGACACGAGAAATATTAAAGTTAATCGACTTTGTCTCTGAGCCGTTGATAGTACCACTTTGCCGTTAAGTGTTTCCAAGCGAGTTTGGAAGACGGTAATGAAAACGCTACTATGAATAGGTCCTGCGTTTTTCTTTACGTCCTGACCCTGTCACCCAATTTAAGCACATACTGAAAGCCCCTTCCCATGATATCCCTGTGCCATACAACACCTGCCTGTACAGTTCATGCACCCGACTAGTTTTTCCTTCCTATTTTACTACACATACTACAGACCACCACATACTACAGACTATACATACTATACTACAGACCACCACATGGTGATCCGTGTAAGAGGGGCAGATACACGAAATAACGCACAACAACAAAATAACACAAAGGTACACAGGTTCGGCGCGTAATTCTTTCCGCATCCTCAGTGACGAGTGCATGTGGACGATGCCACGAAGAATACCGCGCTAACTGATGATGTGCTGTGTGCAGCCCTCGATGCTGACTTTAGTCTGGCAGAACTCGACGTCGCTTCAAAATCAAGGCGAGGCAAATCATCGCATGGTCCTGACGATATCACCTATCAGCATATGTTCAACCTGTCTATCACTGCCCAGGAAGCCTTGCCTATATTATCAATAAGAGTTGGAATGAGGGAAAACTTCCTTCCAGTTGGAAGGTCTCCAAGGTGATTCTACTGCTGAAACATGGAAAAACCCCAGAGATTTGGCATCGTTCAGGCATATAAGTCTGTCGAGCTGCGTCTGCAAAGCTATGGAAAAAATGGTACTCAGCCGCGTAGAATGGGCGCAGAGAGAAAAACTGCTTCCAGAATATATGTCTGGTTTCCGCAAGGGTCGATGTACTATGGACGGAGTATTAGATCTGGCGACTTTTGCGCAACATGAACGTCCTCGTCATCGTATCACTTCGGCTGCGTGTTTAGATATCAAACGAGCGTACGACACGGTCAGCGACAGTCACGCCATCTATGCTCTGTACAGCCGAAGGATCCGTGGTCGATCCCTCCGTTTGATAGCAGACTACCTCACCGGCAGGACAGTGTATATGCATACTGAAGATGGAGATAGTGATCATCATGATCTTTCAGGCGGAGTTCCGCAGGGCGGCATCGTGAGCCCCCTGCTATTCAACGTGGTTATGGCAAGTTTACCATATTATCTGCCCAAAAATGTGTACATTAGTATGTACGCCGGCGACATATGTCTATGGTCTTCTGGAGTACAGAAGAAGAGGCTAGGGAGGAAGAGAGAACCACAAGAGCTGCGGAGCGGGAGGCAGAAGAGCAGTTGTTATGGGCTTAGGAAAGGGTTTTGTCCGTTCGTGCTCAAGTGCAGACCTTGGGAGTCAATGGAAATAGTTATCCCTCTTCTCGTACTCCATCTAGGAACGGGGATGGGTATGGCTTTTGGCCGGGAATGCAGAAAGCATGCCTGTGTTTGACGAGAAGAGGGACGACCTTGATACATACCTGCACAGGTTTGAGGTAGTGGCATCCGGTTTAGGGTGGCCGCGTGAGCAGTGTGCCACGGCTCTTACTCTGTCGTTAGCTGGAGAGGCCTTGGCTGTTTTCGGATGCTTGTCAGCAGAGGACTCAAGCAGCTATGAAAAGGTTAGCGCTGCAGTGTTCCAAAGTTTCCGGTATAACCCCGAAGGGTTTAGAGAGAAGTTTAGGGCCTGCGTACCCGACAAGAAAGAAACCTGTGTGCAGTTCGGAGCCCGTTTAAAGGTCAGATATGCCGATTTTGAAGTGCCGCGGAACTGAGCAATACTCGCGCTGTGTGTTCATTGCCGAACACTGAATATGTGTGCGAAATATCTTGCTCCAACTGTTCGTAGTTTTTTAGAAAACAGTTTTTTTAGTTCCCACGCCCGGCCGTCAGACCGTCGGCAAACCCTGCGCACGGGCGCACCGACGTCACCGCTCTCGGTTTATCTGTCTTTGGCTTGGCATGAACTCTTGGCTTGGCCGCTTGGCTTCTTTCGTTTCGTCCTCTGTGCATCGTACATAAGCGAACAGCTGTTATGTTGTTGCTAAGCCGGAAACAAAGCATGTGAATATTTTTTTTTTTTTTTTGGCACGGTGTTGTTTGGAAAGTGCACTTCCTTGTTCTGACCTTGCCTTTTATGGGCTGGAGCGATACGATACGTGATATGCCACGGCGAAGTTGTCAAAGATGCGACGGTGCTACGCTGTTAGAACAATTCATCGGAGCATTCAAGTGTTACCTATTATAAGCTGCCAAAAGACCAAGCAGTGCGAAGCTCTTGGCTGACAGTGGTGCCTGCTAATTTCCACTGCAAGGATTTCGTCCACGAATGTTATCATAGGTTACGAGCGACTCCAGAGGCAATTTGGAATCTCGGCACGAAATCGTCTGATGAAAATCTGAAGTGCCCGACGCACAACATTTTGAACGTGCCACGGAGGATCAAGGCAAAAAACGAGAGCAAAAAAGGTAAGTCGAGGTTCAGATATAAAAAATAGCAAGCTTAATGAATCGATTGTGCAGCTGTCCTACTGCACTTACTCTGATATAACCACGATTAACAACACAATAGTATTGATAATCTAACTTCTGAATTATCACAGGTGCACGCTGAAGGCGGAAATTAAGCATGATCTGGCTTGCATCTGGTGCATGAAGAAATTGCTGACACGTTAGTTGCAGTCTACCTCCACCAACAGGTATGACAATGTGATGTTATAATTTGAGTATTCACCTATGTTCAACTTTTCACGTGCACTCGCATGCAGACATCTTGACACCACTTTTAAATCTGCCCTCAAAGTTACAACCTGTGCTTTCAGGGTGGAAAACAAAGGTCGCCATTCCGATTAGCTGCTATCTCCCAGTTCAAGCACTTTTGCTCTCTGGACACTGGTTCCTGTGGATGGGGTGTTACAAGCTTCACTGTCTGATATAGAAGCTACGTTACATTAGTTCAGTTAATTTGTCTTTTGCACATTTTTGTTACTGTTAGCTGGATTACTGTTGGACATCCAATCCTTTGACACACCGAAGCTGATGTTGTTGAAGCTGATAACGTTTTAGAATTTTCAGTGTCATCAATGTCCATTGAGGAAGGTGCCTTTACTATCTGTGAATCTTTAATTGAAGAATAGCCCAGAATTCATGTTAACATTGTCTACTCTTATTAATTCACTGTCTGTGTTCTGAGAGCTAAAAAAAATGGAAACTATTTATTTGTCACAACTTCACACTGGATGTGGTACTGGCTTGACATGTAAGCTAAAATACCTGGATTCTACAATAATTGTGTTCAACTTGGTGCATTACCGTGGGCAATGCCACATTCACTACATTTTTAGTGGGTCCGGTGCACAAATACTGTGTGCATACTGCATACATACATACTGCTCAATAGGCAAAAATACCTGAGCAGTGCTGTATAGTCGTTTTACTCAAAGTCCATACTCTTACTGCAAAGTCACAGTACGTAGAACAGCAATGTGCAGGTATGCTGCGATAGAGATTCACAACAGAAAGAAGACTGTTGAGAGCATCTAAATTTTAATGAGACGAGACTTTCGTGCACAAGGCTGCTCTTGTTAATGTCTAACATGAAGTTACAAAATCCCAGAATATATAAAACATGTTGTAATGTAGAGAGCGAGGTTGGTACAGACATAAAAATAATTATACAACTCAATAACTCTACTTATTCTCTACCTTACAACATGTCATATATTCTGGAATTTTGTGACTTGATGTTAGACCTCAAGAAGTACAGCCTTTTGTGCAAAAGTCTTCTTTCTGTTGTGCACAATCATTATACAGTAAATACGACTATCCATTTCTTGCTTCCATCCATTAAATGCTTCTTCTTTTTTTTTTTTTCTGCAGTGATGAGCATCCATAAGGACACATGCCAGAAAGGGAGTCTCTTTGGGATGACAAACCCTCATCACCTCATGAGGATACAATGCTTGACGAATGGTTCTCAAGTACATCGAAACTTCAACAAATAATTCATGAAGAAGCCAGTCAGTGCTAGCACCAGGAATTGAACGTGGACCGTCCTGCTACCAGTCAGAGATGTTACATTTCAGGCGCTCATTGACTTTTGGTGAATTACTTGTTGACTTTGTCCCAAGGTGGAGCTCGCCACAGCTCATTTGCCTATCTGTTAATGTTGTGGCGTGTGTTGCGTTTTTCTCTTTGTGTGTTCCAGACTCAGAATGGTTAATTTGGATCAGGTCAGGTACGTTTCATTTAGACATGGCAAACATAAAGTGGTGTTTCTCAACACAACTTAGCAGTGGCCTTCATGCATTACTGCTATGGCCATTAAGCGTGAATGGAAAGCTCCACATTATGCATGATGTAAAACCCCAAGACTAGGGAACACGAAGGGACAGACACAAACACGTCCCTTTGTGTTCCCTAGTCTCGGGGGTTTTACATATGCATCATCTTCACCAGCTCGCTTGCTTCATAGCCATTTTTTCTGCACATTATGTTCACTCTACTTTTATCATGTGCTATATAATCTTGTTCAAGTTCTGTCAAACGACGTGTAATGCTATAAAAAAATTCACTACACTGTTTATGTGGGTTGAATGGTAGCACATGAATGCAGGAAGGAAACTGTCATGTTATGGCAAGTGTTTACGTATTGTACATTTAACTACGAATTTTATAGGTTAGCTTTCGCCGGCGTATCATGTCAAGCCATGTTATATCAATTTGGAACGTGTTCTTAGTAGTCAGAGCAGCTGATACACAGTGAGGACATAGCCCGTGTGTGTTTGTCTTTTCCACCGCAGCCCTTGGGTTTTCTCCCTGATGGCTACAAATGTCAGGGATAGGTTTCAGAACCGGTGGTTCCCGCCAAGTGTGAATTGCTTTTCAGGGGATCATCACGCTGGCAGATGAAACATATGGTTTAAATTATTTGCAGGACAGCAATTGTGTAGCTTCACACAAATACTACTACAACGACGTAAGAGTGGTTTCAAATCTAGCTTTTTTGTGTTCCTGACATTATCGCACGAGATGTAGTCCACTATGATCCTTTATATGGGGGGTAGGTACAGTGCAGTCAACAGATGCTATTTACAAATCTGTGTTTTCTACTGTGTTGAAATGGGGTAGTTTGTATCTGAGAGCCATAGTGAAACACAGGCAGCCAAGGACAGACCTTTGATGCCCTCGAGAAACTTGGCAACACAATGCAGGGACTCTGGATGCTGCCTAAATTTCCAGAACACACAGCTCAAGGCAGCGGTTAAATAATAAGTGGTTAGAGAAATCCAAGACAGTTGCATGTGTAAGCAGTCCGCTGTTGGATTTGCTTCTGTCCGAGATACGTTATCTCAAAAGGAACGCACAGGCACACTCAGAATGATACTAGGGCTGCCTGTGAAATAGAATGAGGAGAGGGGAAGATATATAACCCTTTTTTCTTGTCTGTTATTCTATTTGTTAAATTGTCATTTGCTTAGCAGCATATATGTGTATATTCCAGAGTCTGCTAATAAATATATGAGTTTAGAGCTAGCAGTCACATTGCAGATGTCTCATCCTGTCCTTGGCTGCTTGTGTTTCACTATGGCCATGCTTGCTATTGCAAGAACAGAAAACGAAAAAAGACAATAGAAAAACACGAAAAGAGCGACCTAAAAAGCTGCCTGTTCTAGTGCTCACATGGAGGCAATGCAATGAGGTAACATGTTCCATTCATGAACTGTGCATAGTAGTACATATCACAACGTCAACCGATTATTCAGATTTTTCTTGAAGTACTTTGTTTTTTGGAGCTTTGTTTGCACAGTCTATTATTGGAGCTTTATGTGATTCCCCTCTTGAGATACTTTAATGTTGCTGATGCTGTGCAGTTTGTTAATTTTGAAACTGTACTGTGCTGAGGTACAAAAACAGAATTGCCATATCTGCATTTGAGCACATAGGAATAATTTGTAAGTACTTTCCTTGTTGACATTAATATTTGCACCAGGTCACAACATTGTTGATTGATGGAAAATGTAAATAAATATATTTATTTGCTTGCCAAACAATGCACAAATGTCTTCTTTTCTAGTGAGATATTCCCTGTTCACCAGACATAAATGCAGAAAAGTTAAAGGGGCACAATGATGGTAGAGTCTAGCGTTGCTTTTTGCCACTTCACATATATTCACTGTTATTCGTGTGCACATGTATAAATAGGAAGGTAGAGCATGCGCATAAAAAATTTCGTATGCAGCCACACATGGTTCAGAAGATTAATTAGATGATGTCCAAGCATATATAATTGTGCTTCATGCGCAATGGGCTAACGGATTGCTTCCATGAATCCTTTTTATTTTTTATAAATTCTTTTTATAAATGTTATTTTTTATTTTATATAAATTTCATATTACATATTGTATACTTATATTTTTATAAATTCAAAACTCAAGTTACACGGCCCCTGTAAGAGGCCATCGAGAATGCTGCAGACAAGGTTGCAACTTACATATTGCTTATCATGTCCTACATACAAAGTGATTTGTACAATAATAACAAGGACGACAAGTCACATAATTGCCTCTAACACTTTTACACCCCATGGGCTGAGTTGTGAATTGAAAGAGCACTCTACAGAAGGATAAGGTGCACCTGATTTCTAGGATCTATGCTATGCCCTAACTCTTCAGACACCACATTTCTAAAAACACCATTTCTAAGTGGCAATATGTGCACTGGTACTTCTTTTGCGTCTGCATAGTGTGCAACCACATGGCTACTGGAGCTTTCGTGTGCATGTTTTTGTGCGACGGTGCTCATTACAAACAATATCCAGATGTTAGACATAAAATGCAGTAGTTTGTAGCGTGCCACACAACGCAGCGTGGGGGTGTGATTCAAAGAAAGCTTCTGGAAAACGCACAGAATCCCACAAAAAGTTTAAAATGTGATTTGTATTTCGTTTTACGTCTCTCGTCGTTACATACTATCGTCGACGCTGTTGCACATTGATAAATCGTACGTAAAACTTATCCCATAGCAGTACGCGGTTTCTCAAATACATAGCACAATTTTTTCCTGCAGGAATAAAACCCTGTCGGCATTTTCTTGCTAACACGGCTGTCGAAACGTCAGTCTCTACAATGGGCAAGTGCTGTAAAGGGGCTAACGCAGACGCGACTTGATACAAGTTGTACGTGCTCACAAAACACAAACGACGAATTCCAGTCACAACATCGCACAGAGGTTGGTTCGCGAATGAGTTCGCAGCTACCGCACTGTTTACTTATCGCGGAACGGTGGAACCCGGCTGTCCGCCATCTTCAAGCACAGATACGTGAAGCCGCGAGAAGACGTAGCTGAAATCCACTGACAAGTACGAAGGCGCGTACACGTCACAATGCCCGTTCGGGCGCATCTACGTCATAAAAATGGCTGCGCCCATGTGTGTTTCGGAATGAATTATCTATTTTTTTTTACATGGTACTGTACCGAACTGAGAGAATGAAGGTGCATTTTGGGGAGAGCTGGATGTGGGCTTTCAGAATATCACAACCGTTTCGACTATTTGGGATATCGGCATAGCTGACCTTTAAGCCATTTGTTCGACAAGTGGGTAGCGACATCGAAAACTACTGAAGACTTTAAGAGCCTTCGAGATTTGGTACTCCGCGAGCAACTTATTGATCGGTGTACTTCGGCTTTAGCGGTATTCCTGAGGGAAGGGGAGTGTCATACATTGGATGAACTCTGCCAACGTGCCGACAGTTGCCTGGAGGCACAGGGATTACGAGGTATGCGCTGGAGAGCCTCGGACCTCCATAGCGAAGGAGCAAGTAGTACGTGGAAGGGTAGTGGTAGTATTAAGCTCCCCGTTTGTGGATTGTGTGGTAGGGCAGGACATAAGGCCTCAAACAGCCGTGTGACTCTGAGACGGCAAGATAGAGGGTCCTGTTGGACATGTGGTAACGTGGGTCACCAGGCACGTAACTGCGCGAAAAGGACACGCGACATTGATAAGCAGAGTCGAAGCGCGTGTGCGTCACGTGAGGGAGGCATTGAGGAATGCTCGAAACGGGAAGCAGATCAGCACCAGACAGAGCCTAAGATGGTAGTTCATATGGTTCAGGGCTGCACGGGTGCTATTTTTGTGGCAGAACTATCCTCATGAGAAGGTTTTCTAGGGGAGACGAAAGTTCAGATGTTGAGAGACACAGGGAGTAATATGGTGGTGGTGCGCCGCAGCTTGGTCACGGGACAGCAGTTGACTGGGGACAGCTGCACAGTGTATTTGACCGAGAACACGCGACGTACCTGGCCAGAAGCACGGGTGGAGCTGCATACTCCGTATCTAGAGGGCATAGTATCACCGTATTGTGTTGATCAACCTTTGTTCGATGTAATGATATGCAATCTGCTGGGGGTGCGGACAGTAAAGACTGTCACGGAGCCGCCCCAGGTTGAACAGTTGGACGTGAAGCGCATGACTCGTTGATGGAAGGGCACCAAGGCCAGAAACGTACGATTGACCGGGTTTTGTCAGAGTTTTCTGGCCTGGTGTTCAAGGCGACCCAAGGCGATACGTGCGCTCTTGTGATGTGTTGAGAATGACCAGGATGCTCCGACGACAGTTGATATAGGTTTGTTGAATCCAACTATCCACGGTACGGGGCTTGGCGGTCGACGTGGACGATAATGGGCCGGGAACGTCCAGAACGCTTGACACGGTACACAACGTCGTTCAGACGTTTCGTTGTGACGTATGGTTCATGACAGGGCACTGAAGCTTTGGAGAAAGCCCGCGTTTTCCGACTGGGTTGTAGATCCACACCGACTGGCCTTCTGAAAAACCTGCACCTGATGCTCTCAGGTCATAACGAGTCTTCATACGTGTGAATGCCTGTTGTAGGTGAGCTCTCGCGAAGCTATGCACCGTTTCCAAGCGGGAGGGCAGGCCCTGGAGGTAGGTGGAAACGTTAGTTTCAACGTCCGGCGTTGGACCAAGAGCTAGGTCATTGGGGAGGCGCAAGTTCCGCCCGGTGAGCATCATGACTGGAGTGTGGCTTCATGCGGCGCTGTCCGGTAGGATAGAATGAAAAGAGGAATGAGTTCGTCCGAGTTTCATTGCTTATAGGAAACGAAAAGGCTCAAATGTTGCAGGATGGTGGGGTTGAAGCTTTCGACCATTCCGTCCGACTGAGCATGTAGCGGTGTCATGCGTGTCTTGGCAATGCGGAGATATTTCCACATTTCCTGGAACACCTGAGACTCGAAGTTCTGGTCTTGATCTGAGTGCAGTTGGATTGGTACTCCGAAGCGTGAAACCCATTCATTTACCAACGCCTCGGCCACTGTCACCGCCTCTTGATTTGGGGTAGAGGGTAAGTCTCAGGCCACTTAGTAAAGTAACCCATGACAACCAAAATATATTTGTTCTCACGCCTTGTAGTCGGTAAAGGACCGAGAATGTCCAAGGCAACTCTTTCGAACGGTATGCCCGAGACGCAACCCTGAAGTTTTGCTCTTGTTCGAGTGTGCGGTCTTTTTTTCGAAGCACAAAGGCAGCAAGCTCAGCACTATTCTTCAACATCTCGCTTGTATTCGACCCATACAGTGGTATCTTTCCCGAACTTTCGAGAGCATCTTATTCACTCCATAGTGGCCACGTGCGGGAAGCACTGCCTGCACTGTGAAGCATGTGGAAGACCTCTTTTCTAAGCTCCTCTGGAAGTATAAGCTAGTGCCCTTCGAAGTCCTTCCATCTGCTGACACCCACACACCGTATAAAAGGTAATCATGTAATTCAAGCGATCCACAAATCGCCCAGAAGCTTTTTTGCCGTTCTCATTGTCGTGACACTTCGGACCATAAGGACTGGGTCCCGTTTCGCATCCAGGTCATAACGGGGCCTATATTGGGGTCTCCATCCTCGGCCATTCGTACATAACCCCTGTTGCCGGTGACACCTGCGCCGATCACGCAGGTCTTATGCTGTGAATTGTCAGCTTGTGCTGAGTCTGTCAACAGTTTGTCTTCTAGGGCGAGGTGCTGTTTGCAGCGACCGCAGCCCGTGTTGGAGCAGGGTGTTCTGGACAGACCATGGGCGTTTGCGTGGTTGACGCCTCGACGGTGTTTTGAAGTGAAGTCGTACTCCTGCAGGGTTTGAAGCCAACGGGTGACTTGTCCCTCTGGGTTGCGAAAGGTAGGAAGCCTGGCTGCGTGGGAGTATGGCGTGGCTCCTGAGAGTGTAGTGCCGACCGTAGAGGTAGTTGTGGAAATGTTGAACAGATTTTACAACGGCCAGTAGTTCCTTCCGCGTGACAAAATAATTTATTTCTGGCTTTCTAAGAGCTCTGCTGAAGCATGCAATCATTTTCTCTTGCCCATCCTGCACCTTCGAGAGGACAGCCCCAATGCCAGTTTTGCTGCCGTCGGTGTTAAGGATAAATGGGCCGTCTGGCATAGGGAAAGCAAGCACCGGTGGAGTAGTCAAACAGGACTTCAATGCGAGGAATGCTTCGTTGCATGAAGGAGACCAATGGAAAGGCTGTCCCTTGTTCAGCAGCTGGTAGAGAGGGGTCGCTCAATTCAGTAAAGTGTGGGACAAATGACCTGTAGTAGGAGCAGAATCCCAGAAATGTTCGAAGGCTGGGCTTCTCTGTGGGTGCGGGCCTGAATGGACTCCACTTTCGCAGAATCAGCCTGGACTCCGCTGGCCAAGACGAGATGTCCAAGATAGACGACACACACACACTCGCATACATTGGATGGTGATGGGGTGGGCGATTCACCGCCGCTGAGGCGGCACACTGCCCTATTTCGCGTTGGGAGAGGATGAAGGGATGATGATGGGGGGCTTTAAAAGAGCCGTCGCCAGACCGGTGGAGCACAAGTACTCCGCCAGAAGGCGAAGGCCCTGCGTCTGGTGGGCAGCGTTCGACCACGGACCGAGGATCTTCGCTAGGTTGAACGGCCGCTTGTCAATGCGTTGCATAGAGACCTCCATTAGTGCACGCTCGTGCTGGTATTGCCCACAAGCCAGGATGACGTGGCTGAGGTCGCCGTGTACTCCACAAGTGGGGCAGAGGGTGACGAGGTGGAGCCGAGACGGTGTTGAAAGGCCGGTGTAAAAGCAACGTTGAGCCTCATGCGGTGGATGAGAGCAGTTAAGGGGCGCGGTAGTCGCGGAGGAAGGACGAGAGAAAGCGTCGGGTCGACATCAGAGAGAAGGGAGTGAGCTATGTCGTGTTCCCACTGAGCCTGCATCTTCGGACCGGTGAGTGTCGAGAGGAGGTGTCTTCGGTCGCCCGACGACATCATTATCGGGGGAAAAGCTGCGTGCTGATGGGCGTTCAATGTGGCTCTGTCTGCTTCTTCGTTGCCGCTGATACGACATGTCCGGGGATCCACTGCAATACTACAGTGTGCCCTGCAATGGTCGCCTTCTTATAAGCTTGCAGGATGTCAAAGACAACAGCACCGAGGAATCCACGTTTCCCCAAGTTGGCCACACACTGGAGCGCGGGTCTTGAGTCTGTAAAGACGACGCACACTCTTAAAAATGAACTTCACCACATAGCACGCTCCTAGCCAACCATCATCGGGAATGATATCTTTATCTGCCCCGATTTGTTCAAAACGGTAGGCGTACGCCTTTTTTGTGACACTTATGCTGTTCATAATTGTCACAGAAAAGGCGTACGCCTCCCGTTTTCAACAAATCAGAGCAGATAACGATATCATTCGACCTGCTGCGCAAGTCAAGGGTTTAAAACCAGGAGGCTCCTGCTAATGCGTGCAGGGTGTCATCAACGCGCGGCAGAGGGTAGAGTCCTTTTTGGTCACGTCTTTCAGTCGCCGATAATCCACACAAAATCTTGTCGAACCGTCCTTTTTTTTTTCTTTTTTTTTTACGAGCGCAATAGGAGATGCCCACGGGCTAGCAGAGGGCTCTATAATATTCTGATTTTTCATCTCCTGCAGTAACTGGTCCACCTCAGAAGTACTAGCCAATGGAAGGCGTCTTGGAGACTGCTTTATGGGAGAGGCAGTGCCAGCGTCTATGCATGACGCATGACTGCATTAGTCCTACCAAGGTCCGCCGGGTGGGAAAACGAGAAAATATCAGGGAATTCCAGGAACAAGGCGCGTATCTTCGTCTTTTGTTCCTGTAGGAATGCCGAGTATGCACCGTAGAGAAATTAATCTATGTAGCTAAGTAGGGACGCCTTGTGATACCTGGGAGGGCTCGGTGAGGTGGTATCCTCTTCATAATTTGCAGCATGTACTTGTGTAACCTGGGAGCGTTTCGCCAGTCGCTGTCCCTTGTGAAGCATAATAGGTGATGGAGTAACGTTGATCACGCGAACCGGTACCACTCCGCCGTCATGACGGACGATACGAGCTACTAAAATTCCAGGACTTGGTGGCCGTCCCGGACATGGTTCAATGGCGGAAATCTTCAACGGTTGCCTCGACTGCGCCGTACCGGGCACAATTATTTCCGCGTACGATTCCAACATGACTGTCTGACGACAGATGACGCAAGGGTTGTACCCGGGTTCAGGGACTTTGCAAGACCCAAGAATCAGTTGTCGTTGCCCCAGAGGTAACGTTCCATCTCGTAGGTTTGCAATGCATCCATATTCCTTCATGAAGTCAACCCCCAGGATGCAGTGGTCCATCACATTAGCGATGTGAACGGCACGTTGAAAGTCTTGGTCAGCTATTGACAGTGTGACTGGAGGCCACAGTTTACTGGCGACCTGATGAAGGATATTGCTGTCCGTTAGCCAACTGCATACCACCCCATATCACCCTGTGGGAATGGCTTAGTAGAGAGATTCAATAGGATCCTTAAACAAATGTTGAGGCGTATGGTTCAGGGGCAGCCACGGCACTGGGACCGGTATATTGCGCCAGCACTGTTTGCGTACAGGGAACAACAACAACTTTATTTTGACCTTGGAGAGTGGGGAGTTTCATCTCCACAGGCGATACTCTACCCCATTGCCAGGGGCCCTACTTTGTACGCGGGCTCTTTTGAACTTGTGTACGGGCGAACTGTACGCGGGCTCTTGGCTGTCCTCAGGGAGCTATGGACAAACCAAGCACCAGAGGTGGCGCTACCCGTGTACCAATACGTTCTAGACCTAAGGAATACACTCTTAAAAATGAGGGGGGGGGGGGTGATGGCAGGATAGGCTCGCCGTTGTTGGCCACACAGAAGTGGGCGTCGTCACGACTATAGCCAAAAAAAGAAACGGAAAACGCATAGCAAAACAAAACACAAAGGAAGGACGGACGGATGGAGGATAGAGGAGGTTGAAGGATGGGGATGCGGTGAGGTGCACGAGTTCATCGGGGAGAGTACAGTATTAGATGGGTCGATCAGCAAGGCCTCTCTTCAGCAGGAAGAGAATGAGGTTTCTTGCTTTGGCGGAACGTTCGGCAGAAGAACCAGCGGGGTAGAGGATGTCTGCTAGCGAGCCCGAGGTGGAGCGAGGGAGATGTGTTTCGCGCGCAGAATGGTATGCTCGGCAGTCTCGCAGGATGTGTTCGATTGTTTCGGGTTGTTGACAGTGGCCACAGCAGGCGTGGCCCCTAGAGCCTATCTTGAACAGCTGAGAATTGGTGAACGCGCACCCCTCTTAAAAATGAACTTCACAGCATAGCACGCTCCTAACCAACCATCATCTCGAATGATATCGTTATCTGCCCCGATTTGCTAAAAACGGGAGGCGTACGCCTTTTTTGTGACACTTATGCCGTAAGTGTCACAAAAAAGGCGTACGCCTCCCGTTTTCAACAAATCAGGGCAGATAACGATATCATTCGAGATGATGGTTGGTTAGGAGCGTGCTATGCGGTGAAGTTCTTTTCTAAGAGTGTAAGTTGGAACAAACGTGTGGGCGGAGTCGGAGCTCCGGAAGGCCAAATTGTGTCACTCCGGAATATACAACAAAAAGGCACATGTACGAGCACTACGCCCGGAACAGAAGGTGCTAGTTTTACTACCGACGGTACCGACTAAACTTACTATGCAGTGGAAAGGACCGTATACAGTTGTCAAACGCCGGAACGACCAGAATTATGAGGTGCACATGGGCGAATGTATCAAGCTGTTTCATATGAACTTGTTGAAGGTTAACATTTCCCGTGACACGACTGAATGTGGAGAAACAACCTTTCGTGACACGACCGCGTGTGCGGCTGATGAAGCACCTCTTGATGAGCAGATTGATATCCCTGCTCTGGGTTTCGTTCCTGATGAACAATCGTACAATGATGTGGCGTTCGCAGATACTTTAGCCGAAGGGCAAAAGGTGGAAGCACAAAGGTTGGTCAAGGAATTCCAACAGATTTTTTTAAGATCCTCCGGGTCGTACGGATGTGCTTAAATGTACCTGATGCCACATGCCGATACAGGCAAATCAGTTTTCAATACCCCATGCTTTGCAAGAAACGATAGAAAATGAGGTCCAACAGATGTTAGGTAGGGGTAACGCAAAGGCGCATACTGCGTGATGAGCTTACCCGTATCAGCAAGAGATCGCTCAATTTAGCTGCACTCATTGGCCCCTATGAAGATGCTGTGCTCCATCGTCGGGTTCTTCACCTGACTTCCTATCGTCCACTGGACTGCTTCAGAAGCTTTAATTCTTTCTCGTATTTTCGTCCTTTCTTCATCATATGGTGTTCCACGTGCAATGGGGTAAGGTAACGCACCACCGCGGTGGAACACCCCATCTCATCGTGATCATCTATTGTTGTTGTTGTTGTTGGGTTTCTATGGGGGTAATGGAGAAGTCGGAACCATCATACAGGGCGCCACTGGTACACTCGAAGAAAAAAAATGTAGAATTTTCTACCCAAGCCGGTAGAACGACAGTACTAGTTGTAATAGGAAAATTTATTAACGGTAACAACAACACACACACCCGAACACCCGAAGCAGAACATACAACAAACAGTTACAAGTACAGAGACAATATTATGTACATTCGCTTCACAAAATATTTACACACAACAACTTGAGTCAACTTCCCGTGAGGCAGTGACAATAATTACAATATGTACAAGTTATATCTACAGTCTATGTACACTCATTCCGGTGAGTATTTACATACGAAAGAAAGATGAAGGTGGTGGTGGTGGTGGTGATGGTGAAAGGGCTTGCCGTTGTCGGCCTCACGTATGTGGGCAACGTCACGACTGACGCCTTGGGGAAATGTGCGTCCTGGGCTGACTTCTAGGAGAACTGTGCCGACAGATGAAGAAAGATGAAGAAACATGACAATGGTGGCGGTGCGACAAATGAAATTGATGGAGGGAAGCCAACGATGCTCACAGCCCCTCGCCTCACAATAAGGGAAGGATGATGTCGCCACCTGCGTGTGAACTCAGCCTCTCCAATAGCGAAAAGTTCTCGTTGTCTCGACAGTACTTCTACCATTTCGGGGTCATCCACGCGCACCTTATCTTCCGCGGGTATAAGCGGCAGCGTCCCTTTTCTCGCTCCTCTCTTTCAGGTTTGCTCTAAGAACAAAAGAGCAGAATTTCCTACCCAAGCTGATAGAACGACAGTTTATACTCTGTAGTTTGTTTTTACTCTGCAGTTATACCCAAAAGCTAAAATTGGTTGTGGTTGTGTGGCAAATGTGGTTGCAATGCATCTTTACCGAGATGGGTAGAACATTCTACCTTTTTTTCTTAGAGTGTAGTGGTGAAAAAGCCAGACGGTTCTAAAAGGTTATGTGTGGACTTCCGCAAGCTAAATGATGTATTGATAGTTGATGCTGAGCCGATACCTCGGGTGGATGCCATGTTGTCTCAGGTGGGCAGAAAACGTTACCTTTCTAAATTGGATTTCGCCCGAGGATATGTCGGCCTCGTCTAAAGAAACGACAACGGAAAGTGGCTTATACCAGTTCAAGTACATGCCTTTTGGGCTACTGCTGCGGTATTTACTAAGCTTGTGAGAGAAGTTACCATGGGTATACCGAACGTCGAGCACTATATCGACGATATACTGGTTGCCACAGGTACGTGGGAGGAACACCTAATGGTGTTGCGGCGAGTGTTTGAAAGAATAAAATCTGCCAAACTCACTCGCAAACCCCCAAAATGTGAGTTTGGAAACAAAGTGGTGTTGTACTTGCGGCATGTCGTGGGACAGGGACAGATCAATACGTATGTCTACGATCACTACCTGGCGGAATTCGTTTTGTTCTTTTTTGTTATGTTATCACGAAAAACTTAACAGATTACCGAGAAACGCGATAGCGACCCACATGTAGCTTTTCGCCGTGCAGTTTCCGTCATTTTAAACTATGACTTCCGTATGACGTAGCCGACTTTGGTTATGGGCCATAAGAGTGCAATAAGCTGAGCCTTTTGCTAATATCATCCGGGAACCCTTGTTTGTTTACCGTGAAGGGACGGTCACATTCGCCCATATCGACTCCGAAACTATGGTGGTACTGTATCTCTCAATTCAATGATGGCCGGCCGCTACAACGTTACATTGTATTCCTCGTTGATCACTGGCCATGGTGCCGAAAATCCCATGCGAACTGCTCGCGTAGTTTACGTGCAATTTGATGAAACACATCGCAAGAGCAGACGCCGGATGTTGAGAATATGGCGTAAAACTCTCGCTGGAGAAATGAGAAAACGTCATACTGTAACCGACCAACCATGGCACGCCTTTGACAAAGCCGCCTTTGCCGCCTTTGACAAAGCCGCAAAAAATCCGCCTGAGCGGCAGTCGTCTGAGAAAGCAGGTGAGCTCGGAAACAATCGTCTGCGAAGTCAGTCGACTGAGCGCTGACGTCTGATTGACGTACAAAGGTACGTCATCATTAGGCTTTTGCTGCCGAGGCTTCCCCAGCTGCAGCGGCAATACTAACCTATAAACCGTAGAAGAGCGGTGAATGAAGTGCCTGAATACTATCTCCATCTCTGTAGGGTGAAGTCACCCTTTGTCAAATGCCGCAAAGCCGCCATGTTTACGCCCAAGCTTACCTACTTCGCCTACTTTTTTGAAACTCCTCTGCTATGTATTTACTGAACTCCAAAATGTAGTGTGTAGCTCTGCGTATAGCTACACTTGTCAGCGCATCGCGACGTGCTCGTGGGCGTAAAGATAGATAGGGCGTAGCAAACGACGCGGTTGTCTTCACCCTATGCAGAGGGAGCTAGTATTGAGGCACCCTAGCGGTGAACATAAGACAGAGACACTACACAGGGACAACAGCAATCTTCTGTCTTATCTATTTATCTGTATAAACCTGCCTTATGTTCACTGCTCTTCTACGTGATGTACCAACCATCCCAACTGTTCCTGCGCTAACGTATAAAAACAAGGTTAAAACTTAGGCACGTTGGGGGGGGGGGGGGATGCAAAGTAAAAAAAAGAGAAGGGAAAGGTTAGCCACGATGTGGACTTGCTATTCCCTAAGCAAACAAAAGAAGATACAAACAGCTGGGATACAGAAAATTATCAAAAAATACAGAAGAAACAGCTCCTTCACTAATCGTTGCGCATAGGACGTATCAGAGAATGCCCAGGAGTTTAGACTCCCGAAGGAATCGTGTCAGCGCAGACGTAACTTCAACGTTCTGGGTAGGGCCAAGTAGCACTGCGAGGGAAAGCTCTCGGTAGCCTAGATGAGCAAGGCGGCGCCGGAGACTCGATCGGTGATCTTCGTACCGCTGGCAGGCAATGAGGATGTGTGGCACATGGGCTTCTACGTTGCACGTTGGGCAAAGAGGGGATTGGTGCTGATTCATCTTAAATAAGAGGAGAGGAGTTCGTGCCACATTCAGCCGCAGCCGATAAAGCAACGATTCCTCGATGCGCGGGATGCGGCCATGCATAGCATATGTCATTAAAGGGTCAATGGATTTAAAGAAGGCATTGGTTCGTATAGCTTCTTGCTGAAAGAGCTGTGTGCGGTTGGCAGTGAAGCGGCGGATTCTGAGCCTGCACATAGAGTGCGCAAGGGGAAAGACACTTGGTTGATCAGTGTCGTGGCCTTGCCGAGCAAGAGCGTCAGCACGATCATTGCCTGAAATTCCGACATGGCTCGGAATCCATTGGAACACCAATTCGTGTCCCAGCGATACAAGTTCAGAGTGCAGGGCGATGATCGCGGTGTAGGTGTCACTGATGACTGCGGCAGAGTAAGAGGCCAGCGCCTCCAGAGCCGCTTTACTGTCGGTGAGGATCGACCAGGCCTTGGGAGCACACGAGGAGACATGACTCAAAGCGGCCAGTAGTGCGAATGCCTCGGCCTCAGCAAGATGACGTAAGAGGGAGCTTGAAGCCGTGCTCAGCTCCATCCTCTGGGATGCAGAGGGCAGCAGACGACCCAACTAGAGAAACTGAAGACTCGGTGTATATTTGGGTTCGATGCCGGTGGTGACTGTAGATGTGGTACAAGGTCAGTTGGCAGGCCACAACTGTTGGCACAACCTTCTTTTTCCTAAGGCCCGGAATTGACGTTTGTACAGTGGGGTAGTGAAGTGTCCACATGGGTGGCGCAAAGGAGGTCCGGGCGGAGTTTGAGGTTGAGGGGATGTTGCTTCGTAAACGGCAAATAGCTTGACCGAATGCAGATGCGGGATAACGTTGCGCAATGTCACAGAGGTAATGGGCTGGATGGCGGGCAAGATAACGTGTGTACGCGTGTAAGGCGACACTATCGCGAATAATAAGCACGGACGGTTCGCGTGCCTCCGCCAAGACAGAGAAGGTTTCCGTTGTCTTTGGCACTCCCAAACAGAGACGGAGGCTTCTGGCTTGAATATTGAGCAGCTCCCGCTCGTGAGTGTTGGAGATCCCATAAAGGACAGACAGGCTATAGCGCATAACACCAAGCAACAGGGAGCAGTGCACACGATGGAGGTCAGCACAGGACGGGCCCCATGTGGATCTGTGGCGGCTTTGCCATCGGCATCGCGGCGCCGCTGTTGTTGAGGCGCGAGCAAAATAAACGTTCGTACACTTGCTCCCTTGCGAGCTACCAGGAAGGTTGTCTCTTACTTGTATCGCTACAACTGGTGACCCGAACGTGGAACCCTAACGTTCCATCCGCCATTATGTCTACTGGCGATGCTCCCCCAACTGGACAAGCCTTAGCGACAGCCTCAGTTACTCCGGTATTCTCCATCGCCGTCAAACTTCCTCCGTATTGGGATCGCAACCCCGCGACGTGGTTTATTCAAGCGGAAGCACAGTTTCACCTCTCCGGCATCTCGGCCGAACGTACCAAGTATTACCACGTCATCGCGGCCCTTTCACCATCAGCGGCAGAGGAAGTGTTTGATATCATTGCCAACCCTCCCGCCGATACCCCGTACCAAGCCCTGAAAGCGGCACTCTTGAAGCGTACATCGCAGTCCGACCGCGCCCGTCTGCAACAGCTGTTGTCAGCTGAAGAACTAGGCGACCGGCGCCCAACCCAACTGCTGCGCCGGATGAAACAGTTACTCGGCGAAGGAAGCAATGCCAGTACCGACAGTTTCCTCCGCGAGCTATTCCTCCAACGGCTCCCTAAAAATGTCCAGATGGTTCTTGCCAGCGCTCACAACCTCGGCATTGAAGAACTAGCGAGTTTGGCTGACGCAGTCATGGAAGTCGCATCACCTGCTACTATGACCATGGATTCCGTCCAAGCACCTCAAGTCGATGCTCCTCCAAGTGTACCTCCCTTCCCTGACGCCAACTCGAATTTCGCCACTCTTTCCCAACAAGTCGCTCACCTGACTCAATTAGTGGCGGCTTTGTCCACTCGATCCCGCTCTCCGTCGCCACGTCGCCAGCGTTTCCGCTCCCGCAACCAGTCTCCTCGCCATCGCAGCCCAGGTTCACGCGACAGGAACGGGCTTTGCTGGTACCATCACCGCTTCGGCCAGGAAGCCCGACACTGCTTCCAACCTTGCGCGTGGTCGGGAAACCCGCCGGCCAACCACTAGTGGCGGCGAGTGGACGTGGCCCTAATGATTGCCGCCTTTTTCACATCGTGGACCGTACCTCCGGCATGCGTCTTCTCGTGGATACTGGCGCTGAAGTTAGCGTAATCCCTGCCTCGAAACTCAGCGGCCGCTCCCGAGAACCTTGCTTATCCCTGAAGGCGGCCAATTCAACCACCATCCCTGTATACGGCCAAAAGTCCTTAACCCTAAACCTTGGATTGCGACGAACCTTCCGCTGGCTGTTCCTGATCGCCGATGTTCACCAGGCGATCTTAGGAGCAGATTTCTTACACCACTTTAACCTGCTCGTCGACGTTTCTGGGAAGCGCCTCGTCGACTCCTTGACACACCTGTCTGTGCACGGAATTCGCGCCCCGGCAAGTCCCCAACGACTGCTTTCGCTTGCTGAGCCATCTCCTCCTTATGCTCTCATACTAAAGGAGTTTCCCGCACTCACCAAACCACCTGACTGGAACCAGCCCGTCCAACACGACGTTTTACATCATGTGCTCACTACTGGCCCTCCTGTTCACTTTCGACCACGTCGTCTCGCTCCCGAGAAGTACAGGATTGCCAAGGCCGAATTCGATCACATGTTGGAGCTCGGCATCATCCGCCCATCATCCAGCACCTGGGCATCACCCCTCCATATGGTGCCTAAGAAAACGGGCGACTGGCGGCCTTGCGGTGATTACCGCGCTTTAAACCGCATCACCGTCCCTGACCGCTACCCCATTCCGCACATCCTCGATTTTGCAGCCAGCTTGGAAGGGGCCACAACGTTTTCGAAAATTGACTTGGTTCGCGCATACCACCAGATTCCTATGGCGCCGGAGGACATCCCTAAAACAGCCCTCACCACCCCATTTGGCCTCTTTGAATTCTTACGGATGCCCTTCGGGTTGCGAAACGCGGCCCAAACCTTTCAAAGGTTTATAGATTCTGTCACCCGCGGGCTCCCTTTCGTGTACGCCTATCTAGACGACCTGCTGATGGCCAGTCGCTCTGCAGAAGAGCACGCCCAACACCTCCGCGCCCTCTTTGCACGCCTGGAACATCATGGCATCGTCATCAACGCTGCAAAGAGCGAGTTCGGTGTAGCAGAGCTCGATTTTCTGGGCCATCGCATAAACAGCGCGGGAATCTTACCACTACCATCCAAGATAGCTGCCATCCGCGATTTTCCCCGCCCAACTTCAGCCACCAAGCTCCGGCAGTTTCTCGGAATGGCTAACTTCTATCGCCGTTTTGTGCCCGCCTGCGCCTCTACCCTCCAGCCTCTGGAAGCGCTTCTCTGTTCACGCAAACCTCCGCCACCAACCCTACAATGGACAGCAGAGGCTACCAAGGCTTTTGACAAGATCCGAGAAGATATCGCCGCAGCTACACTCCTTGTCCACCCTCGGCATGACGCCCCCACAAGCTTAATGGTGGACGCCTCGGGTGCCGCGGTTGGCGCAGTGTTGCAACAACAGGTCTCATCCGGGTGGCAACCTGTCGCTTTTTTCTCGAAGAAGCTGAAACCACCTGAGACGCGATATAGCACCTTCGGCCGCGAGCTGCTGGCCGCTTACCTCTCGGTAAAGCACTTTCGACACTTTCTGGAAGGACGTTCTTTCATCATATTCACCGATCACAAGCCCCTTACGTACGCCCTGTCATCCGCCAGCACCAGTTATACGCCACGAGAAACCCGACATCTGGCCTACATTGCTGAATTCACATCAGACATCCGTCACGTCACTGGCACCAACAACCCAGTCGCTGACGCCCTCAGCAGATCTGTCTCAACCGTTGACTCTGCCAAATCTCCGTCGACGCTGTCCTTGGACGCCTTGTCCGAAGCCCAATCCATGGATTCTGAACTCGCCACGTTCCGCGCCAACTCGTCGTCTGGCCTGGTCATCCAAGACATTGCGTTGCCAGGCGCGTCCAAGCTTGTGGCCTGCGACACTTCCCAAGGACGTCCCCGCCCTTTCCTTCCTCGGGCCTTCCGTCGCGCTGTGTTCGACACAATCCATGCTTTGTGCCATACCGGCGTCCGCGCGACGCGAGCGGCCATTTGCGAGCGTTACGTCTGGCCGCGTATGAACAGTGACATCAGCCGTTGGGTGAAGGCCTGTCTGCCCTGCCAACGAAACAAAGTTCACCGCCACACTCGCCTGACGCCTTCTCCTTTTCCCCCGCCCGATCAACGTTTCGACCATATACATGTGGACCTCGTGGGCCCGCTTTCACCAGCTCAAGGTTTCAGATATATCCTCACTATCATCGACAGATATACCCGCTGGCCGGAAGCAGTTCCTCTCTCAGATTCCACGGCCCCAACTGTCGCAGCGGCTCTTCTCCGTGAGTGGGTCTCCAGATTCGGAGTCCCGTCGATTATCACCACTGCCGGGGCCCGCAGTTCGAGTCGGCGCTTTTCTACAGCCTTACCAACGCTCTTGGGACTCGCCGCATTCGAACAACCGCTTACCATCCCGCATCCATCGGCCTTGTGGAAAGACTTCATCGGCAGCTCAAGACCGCATTACGGTCATCCCCCGAAACTCCTTGGCCTGAAGCCCTCCCCATTGTCCTGCTGGGAATCCGCTCTGCGTTCAAGCCAGATCTCGAGTGTTCCTCGGCAGAGCTCGTGTATGGCATGGCGCTCCGGTTGCCCGGTGACCTCGTGTCACCCCCATCTACTCCCGCCGTACTCCCACCATCCGATTTCGTCACCCGCCTACGCAGCGCCATGGCTGCCTTACGCCCTGCACCTTCCCGTTCCTACTCTGGGCGTCCCTACCAACATTCTGACCTGTGCAGCTCTACACACGTTTTCCTTCGCTGTGATAGAGTGCGAAAACCTCTGCAGCCCCCCTACACCGGCCCGCATCGTGTTTTGAGCCGAGCGGCCAGCTATTACACCGTTCTCGTCAACGGGAAAGAGGAAAATGTCAGCATCGAGCGCCTAAAGCCTGCTTTTCTCGACACCCATCCACCTCCCTCGACCTCTATCGACCTCGACCTCCATCGACCACCCGAACTCGCCCTCTCAACTTCCTCGCCCGGTCCAGGCTTATCCCCTCCATCGACCATACGCCGTTCCGTGAGCTGGTCCAAAAACCTGGTCCGCACCCGTCGCCTTCCAGCGACGCGCTAGGAGGGGGGGAATTTGTGGCGACTTTGCCATCGGCATCGCGGCGCCGCTGTTGTTGAGGCGCCAGCAAAATAAACGTTCGTACACTTGCTCCCTTGCGAGCTACCAGGAAGGTTGTCTCTTACTTGTATCGCTACAGATCCACAGAGGTGCCGGAGCACATTACAGTAGAAGCGGGCGCTAGCAGAAAGGGATTTGGCACGGGAAGGCACGTTGGTGTGACATACTAAACTATAGTATAGTACTGTAAACCATGTACAGCCTTCCCGTCCTGCACGGACTTCCTCAGACACTTATTCAAAGGATTCGAGCCATGCTAGCGCGCAGTCTTCGGGTATGTCTCGGGGTCCCGCGAGGCGCTGAAACCCGTCTAGTAGTGGCTGAGGCCAGGGACATCCCCATTGAGGTTCTCCGTACTCGGGAAACTGGACGCCACTATCTGCGTCTACGTGCCCATCATAACCGTCACACTCTGATTCGCAAGCTTCACGCTAGACGGAACGCGACGGTTCATGCTGCTGTGACATCATTCAGACCTCATATCCCCAAATTCATAGTCGACCAGACGGCACCCAAAGTGCCTCCATGGACGTTGCCATCGCCGCCTGTCACTGTCTCCATCCCCGGCCTCAAGCACAACAAAAAGAACTATCCTGGTTTTATTCTTAGGCAACTTACCCTTGACTTCATCGAGGCTCAATACCGCAACAGTACCGCTGTATACACGGATGGATCGTCCACCAGGGCCACTTCATCTTCAGCCTTTGCCATTCCATCAGAGTCTGTTACACGTGGGTGTCGTCTATCTCACCGTACCTCATCGACATCCGCTGAACTTTATGCTATCTTGTTATTCTTGACATATGCGGAAGACTGAACCACGGCACTGGGTAATTTACACAGACTCTAAAGCAGCTCTCCTGTGCATTAAAAACGTGGGCATCCGCGGTTTCCTTGCCTCAGTGGTGATAAACATCCTGTGCGCCCTGAAGTCCCTACAAGATCGCTCCCACTACGTTGCCTTTCAGTGGGTTCCAGGGCATTACGGAATAACTGGGAATCACGAGGCCGACGCTGCCGCTGCACACCAACAACGACCTTCTATGCCCATTATACTCTCGAGAGGAGACAGAAGATCCCTCCTCAGGCATTTGTCCGATTCCTGGTCTACCCTACAGTGGCAACACGACATTCCAACTATGTCCTCTTTGGGAAATGTATACCCAACGCTGTCATATCGGCTGCCTGCAAAGCTTCCTCGTCCTCTGAAGTCACTCATCCACAGGCTACGTCTGAATGTGGCCTTCACTCCGTCCTATCGATACCAGCTAGGCTGTGAGGCTAGCCCTATGTGCAACGAGTGTGGCGTACTTGCCAACGTTGAGCACATACTCTTCCGCTGCCGGACCTATGTGAACGAGAGGCGTACACTGCAGTCACAGCTTGCCACCCTTGGCTGCCGCCCCTTCAACTTGTCGACCATCCTCGGCCCTGGGGACACCGCGGCCGACTCCAGGGCGGCCTTACGTCACGTGGTTGACTTCTTTGAGGCGACAGGCCTAAAGGACTCATTATGACCCCAGCAGCGCCCTCGGACATTTCCACCATCACGATCACGTCCAGCATCATCATCGCCACTTCGATCATTCCCGTCATCTCTCATCGTCATCACTCATCATTGGCACCATTCATATTAGACCCCTAGCTATGGGGTAGCGTTCCACTCCTAGAGTGGAAAACCTCCCCACTTCATCATCACAATATATATGTTGTTGTTAACCTATAAAAGTCGTTTATTTAATATCTATGCATTTTTCGGAAGAGAAGATTGGCTAAATAGACTGTCGTACAATGTTAAACATTGAGGTACTTCGTGACGTTGCCCACATACGTGAGGCCGACAACGGCAAGCCCTATCACCACCACCACCACCACCATTGAGGTACTTGTTTTATGCACTTGTTTCCGTTGGCGGCTGTCACTTTAAGGCGCATAAGCTTTAGGAAAGACCATGGAATGCAATACGGATCGTAAGCTTTGCAAGCTGGATGTCTTATGAAGTGCCGGCTCGGTATTGCCATTAGACGGATTACTACCTGCGTTCATCAGAACCATGCTCTGTATGATGCAGCAGTTCCGAATAGCATGGAGAACCCCTAAGGTACACCTTAAATGGAATGACGGATCCGTCCCGGTCGATTCCGAAACTATCGTGCCGTTTTACTCCTCGTTCATCATCGAAAATAACGCCGAAAATTCGTCGGGAAAAGGTGCAACAGTTTCTGTGCAATTTGATGTAATACATGGCAAGGGCACAAGACAAACAGTAGCGTAGCCAGAAAAATATTTCGTGGGGTTACTAAGGGAACTTTACATGGGGGAGGAGGATTGCACCCTCTTTTCCCTCTACTACCAAAGGTACGTTTTCGGGGGGAGTTTGAACCCCCTGGCTACGCCACTGAAGACAGATGTTTAGAGCATTGCGGAATTCCCACTCTGGAAATCGGAGAAAACGTCACTCGGACAAGGCCAATCAGGGTGCGGCGACCGGTGTGAGGGTGGGACGGCGTTGCGGAGAGTCTGTGATCGGAATGTCACTTCTCGTAGCGTCGGACGTGTTCGTAACACCGTGTTCCACGCGACGTGGTCGCGTCACAAATTACACTCCAAAGCCGGCGCAGTAGCGATGACTTTTCACTTAGTATGTTGTGGTGCGAACGCGAAGCAAACGAGCTCGGAGACAATCGCCCCCATTTGTGTGCCTGACTTACGCTGACTTGTACGTATCTTGAGTACGTACTCAAAATACAGTATTTTAAATGTTTTTCTGGTATTTTGGTACTCTACTCAATACTTCTTGCGATGAGAACATTTAAAGTATTTAAAATATTTTTTTCAGTATTTGCTACTTGGTACTCAAAATACATTTCATTCTCGTCAAGCCGTATCCAGCACACTTTCCTCGCAATTTCCAGACATTCAGCTCACTGGAACTTCGCCTCCGTTTTCTTTAATTTTTTTTTTTTTGGGGGGGGGGGGAATTCGCCCATCTGTCATTTATCCTCCAGTACAATTGGCTGGTCCCACGCTGGCCTAGCTTATCAATAGCCCGACACTTTCGTCAGAAAACAGTCCCTATTCATATTGGATCCTATTCCATTAGGCACAAGAGAATCCCGGCATTTAGTTCCTTTATTTTTCTATTTTTTCCTTATTTATTTTCCTATATTTATTCCATTTATTTCTTTACTGCTAATACTAAAGTACTTTAAAGAGTATCTTAAATACTGTTTAGAGTATGTAGCACTCTACTCAAATTACTGTCTGTTTTCGATATTTTGTACTGTACTTTAAATACTTCTTACGTGGAGTATTTAGTATCTTATTTTAAATACTTTTGCGCAGTATTTTGTACATGTCTGGTCACTTACGTCATCATGATGTTACTACTATCGCTGGGGGCTTCCTTATAGCTGCGGAGGGAGCGCAAATCTTTAAAACTCGTTTATTTAATACGTAAGCTGCTTTCGGAAGAGAAACTTGACAAATTGACTGTGAAGCGGTTCCGAACATTACCATATCGGTCTCATACACACCGCAGCCGCCGTATAATACACGAAAGTGAAACACTAGTGGCCTCCCTCACTGCCAGAGCATTGCATTCGAAATGCGTAAAGGACCTCGAGATGTGGAACTATAATACGGCACTTACCCAAACAGTCCCGTTTCGAATATTTCTCTAGAAGAGAGAGGATTTTTTGAGAGGGGGCCTGACAGGAGGCCTGGTGGGGGGGGGGGGGGGGGGAGTCAGCCTTGGCCAGCATGGTAGATACACGATCTAGGTGAACTAAACACTATGTGAAGACAAAAATTGAGGGGAGGGGAGGGGGTTAGTACATCCTGACCCCCCCCCCCCTCTAGAACCGCCCCTGGGTGGCTGCTAAGGAAAGGGTCATTTGATGTAATGTAAGAAATGAGAGGAGAAATTAGCGCGTGTGTAAAGCACACTAAGAGTCCGGTACTTTCTAGTTAGTCGCAGCGTTTCGTTTAAAGTCACAGCAGCACTTTTGCAAAATAAGCAACTACTTGAACTATATTCATAGATCAAGTACCTAGCGTAAGTACTCACCCGCCATCAAAAAGCTGACCCGGTCTCGGATAAGCGGAACAAGCCTTCCTATGTTAGCTTCTTGAGATATGGAGCTGAAATGGCCGTAGCTATTCTCTGAAAAACGTTCGATGTTGAACGATGTATGCAGAGGGAAGTCGATAACAGCCATTAGCGAGCCGGTACACTTTCACGGAATAAAGAACCCTCGGCGATAAAGGTTCCATTTTGCTGCTCCGGGCCAGAAGAAGCAAAGACGTAAGGCTACATAGCCTCTCCTTGGTCTTCCATAGTATAATCTATGTCGGCCCCTTTGAAGCGCCGTTAAAAATATCTTGGGAGAGCACTGCGCGTCCATCGTCTTCGCCTCCTACCGAGAACAACAGCTGAGAGGTTGCAGCTCCCTCTTGCTTTTAGGGGGAGGCCTTGTGGACATACCTGCTTACTAAATCTCGCCCGAAGCGCACTATGTCGTGGGTATTACACGTGGGTGGGGCTTCCAACTAGGAAGGCGTAATACCGGACATCGGTATTATATTGGCTTTACACAAAATGCTGTTAATAACTCACAAATATGACAATGTACGTGTATTTTCGCATATGTTTGCATCGCATTGCACGTGTACTGCATAACATGTACACATTATCCGTGTCGTAGCAGCTCGACAATGTCTAACTGATGGTCTGTGGTGTTAAATAAATGTTCCTACAACAATAACTCGTATGTCCAGCTTCTAAAAAAACGTTTATATCACGCGTCAAGAAAGGAATGACGGCTTACGATATGAAACGCGGCAGGACAGTTCTGTTCCCATCTAACCTCTCAGGGGGGAAATGAAGGAAAAGAAGGGAGGTTTCATAAAACACAAAAGTGTGTCGTCGAGTTCCTCGTTCCTGTTATAGTTTCTCACAATTCCTTTCATTCTAGGGGACGCACGTGCACATACAGTTCGGTCACCGGGAGGGATAATGTTTTTTCTTTTTCCTTTCTGTGTGCGTGTGTGTGTGAGGGGGGAGGGGGTTCTATTTATTCTCACAGGTAAGGTCAGCCAGAAAGGACGGCTTGCTATTCCTTATTAAATGATTCGTTAGTGCGTAGTCCTGCGGTAGTTAAAAGTAAGGCGATGGGGGGTCAGAGGTCTTCCGCGGGTCTTTCTGTGGGGTCCATCCATTTAGGGGTTCTATGTGGAAGTAGCAGAATTCGTCAGGTGACGAATTCCATTTTTCTTTCCTTTTCTTTTTTTTTTTACATTCGAACTCAAACTCACGGAAGTGGGACAGCTTTGGAAAAAATAGCCCCATCATGCGTTGAGACATGGCTGTCAACGAGAAAACCGCAGTGATGGGACACCTGTTGATTACTTGATCAGCGCACTTGACCGGTAATCACAAAGAGCAGGTTCCATTCCTGGCGCCGTCTTGCTTTTTCGACAACTGACATATTTCAATCTTTCATGTTCCTAGGGAGGCTAATGTTGTGCTTGTCAGATTCTGTCCCAACGGGTGTACATTGCTATCACCAGCGGCACGGCTGATTGGATAAAAGCATCCGCTCACTGGTAGCTACAGAGTCGTGCTAGGGGGTGGTCAGTTCCGATTCTACCATGATCTGTGCTGTCTGAGAATTCTCCTGGGTTTTCCAGCAGGCACGAATGTCGGCCCGTATCACGCAGAAAGCGGAGCACCGCTTTTGTGACCGCTTTTAGTTTGGGACGAAGCTGTGACTTCAGTTATATTCTTTTCACATTATGAGTTGCTAACGTTATCACGGCCACGCACAATTCAACATGATAAGAGATGCCACCCAGCTCTATGGATGGTTCCCTAAAATGAAAGTAACACTGTGGAGAAGTAAAGTTCTTGGGGTAACACAGACGGTCACTGTGTTTTAATTCATTCGTTATGGCAATACTTGATACATTGAAAAATGGCTGTTGAAGAAAATGCATTAGCAGTGGAATTCATTTTCCCCAGCTCTCCTGCTTCTTCGCCCTTTTATCTATGTTATTTTACGCCTTTCTGTTACATTTTCGATTAGCATGCCTCATCGTAAACATCTTCTCGAATCTATTGAGTAAATAGAGGAGGACAACTAAATAATAATAAATAATTTTCCTTTTTCAATCAACGTACGGATCGCGTTTCGCTACACTCTTAGCCCAGTTACTTCTATTAAAGGTAAAAAAATTGCAATATTGTTACCTCTACACTAAATGGGTACAACGTTACCTCTGCCGAGGTTACCTCTCTAAAAGTAACCAGATGCATCGTGTATTTAGAAGTAACACCGTTCCCGGGGCTCCGGGGCTGCACTCGCCCGTTCCTCGCGTCCGTGCATGCATGCAGCAAATTGCATGCAGGCACACACGAAACACGACACGGGTGACATACCAAAATACAATGATCATGGGCTTTCCTGTACACGTATTTTATTTTGAATATCAGGAAAACACAATCCAGCATTGGCAACGTAAGATAACGAAGATATCGTTTCTCAATGTAGTGCACATGTGAGACTATGTACAGGGTGTCCCAGAAAACGTGTCATTGAATTATAATAAAAAAACTACACCACCTAGAGTCATGCGGTCAATGGCATTTGTTCTTACTGGGTTTTTGCCACCTCCTCGTGTGAATTTCGTGTAACGTAAATTTAATTATGTAAATTTTTGCGAGCTTAAGTCGGAAATTTGCCTAGTAAAGGTCACTTTTTTACCCCACCAATGTGAAGAGCGTGTCTAATTTAGTCAAATTAATGATAATTGACAGGGATATTCAGGAGCTATCCCATCGGAAAAAATAGCCGAACATCTTGCTCTACGGAGGTCGCACAGAATAGCGCACGATGAATTTTTCAGCGCAATCTTTGTCAGTCCGACGAAAGGAGGTTGGAAACCCAGCCCTCCCCGACATCGCAGAAAGAGATAAAACAGGCACGACTTATCACGTCCGACTTTCGCTGGGATAATGCTTTCCCTCTCCCAATTTTAGGAACCGTTACTTTTTCTACTATCACTCTGTGGGCTGACTTCGGAACCTCCTTTCGTCGCACTGCGAGCGATTGCGCTCAAAAAGTCATCGCGCGCTATGGTCCGGTGCTCCGAAAAGCATGATATTCGGCTATTTTTTCCGATGGGATAGCTCGTGAGTATCACTGTGAATTATCATGAATTTGAGTGAATTCGGCACGCTCTTCATATTGGTGGGGTAAAAAAGTGACCTTTACTTGGCAAATTTCCGAGTTCAGTTCGCAAATATTTACATAATTAAACTTGGAGTACATGACATTCACATTAGGAGGTGGCAAAAACCTAATAAGAACAAATGCTGTTGGCCGCATGATTCTAGGTAACGTACTTTTTTTATTATAATTCAATGACACGTTTTCTGGGACACCCTGTATAATGGAACACAGCTCCAAAGGGCCTTTGATGTGTTCACAGAATCGCGTGAAATATTGTGTTGTAAAATTGCAGGGGCGGCATGCATGCATACGGACCTTGTCCTCATTCTTGCTTGTTGTTGTGGGGACGGTGCCGCTTTCCTCACCATAAATATCTAAAATGGAATGGGCACTCCTTATTTATCATTCTCATTTTGTTTGGGTACATCATTAATAGCAAAAGCACACCTTAATTACACTTGTGCAAGCACGAGTAATGAATGCAAAAAATGTAGATACCTGATATGTTGGAAGACTCGGTGTTCGGTATCATAGCGTCGTTTGCCAAAAACGGGGGATTTTCCGATTCACGAGCTTCCATATTTGTACATGTAGCGGCAGTGATGAAACCAGCCACAGTATGGAGTTCACATTGAACTTCCTCAAGGCAAGGTGTAATGCAGCATAATTGTGAGGCCAGCTACACTCTTAACTCGGTACCCTTTAGTAAAGGGTAAAAAATCGCAATATTTTACCCTCTATTTCAGAAGTTACCAAGTACCCTCTGAGCAGTACCTTTTATAAAAGTTACAAAGGCACCCACTAATTAGAGGTTACGGCCTTCAATCCAGCACCTGGCCGTAAAGGTTACGCCAACGTGCGGCTTTTCATACAGGATGTTCATTTTTATTCGCAACAGAGTAGCGCTCATTTGGCAGGTGGGTTATGTGAATTTTTGCTAATTAATCGATCTGTAGTTACAAACACATGCGTCACGAAATGTCGGAAATGTTTGTAACTACGGATGGGTTAATTTGCGAAAATTAACACAACCCACCTGTCAAATGAGCGCTGCTATGATGCGAATAAAAACAAACACCCTGTGCGTGGGATATGAACAGACATTTACAGAACACACCAAGGTACCAAAATGCACGAGCAGAATAGGAGATCTTGCACATATGTATATTACAAAAACAGAAGTCTATCTAGAGGTGACACATTGTGCACAAGTTCGATTCTGATGTGAGGAGAAACCATGATCGCTTTACCAAAGGTATGTGGAAAAAAGAACTATCTTCTAAGTGAGAAGCAATGCATAAAAGTGCGAGGAAGCCAGTGAGTCAAAACAACTGACCTATGTTTGCTAAGCTGAACAGACCCAACGAAATGGAGAATTGCAGCAGAAAAAAATTTATTCCACATTCGTGTTGCAGAGGCGAGCGCAAAGGGCAATACAGTATTACATAAAACGCACACAACCTTGAGGAGTATGAGTGTACAGCAACGCAGGAGACACTACATTACTGCGTTATCAGCGTTGGAGGCGCTCTGGGACGAGTTTGTGAGGTACTGCATTTTGCGCTGGTGACGGTATGTGAACCTGCATGTGGGATCCTGGGAACATAAGTTTGGGCAATGAGAGTAACATTTAGGGAACCATTCAAATCCGTACAAAGCACAAGGTACGCTGAGAGAGCAGCATAAATGCGGGAAGGCGTTCACTCCGCGATTGAGTCTTAGAATATCGTAAGAATACAACAAGTAGGAAGCTGCGAATTATATATCTCGATGCATATATCCGCAGCTCGCAAAATGCACGCCAGTGTATTGACTTGGCGACCAAGTAAGAGCAGAAAAGTAGCAAGCGTAAGTGGCGTTCATATGCAGGACCGCAAAACGCTTGCCATAATCACAACAAACATGCGCTAAGAGCTCTTGCTATCAAAATAACGCAGGTACCTAGCACAAAATGTACACTTACCCAGTGTATGAAGTGTGTGAATTAGGGCTGCGCTGGATGACGTTCGTTTTCGGTTATATATTCTTTGCAGTCTTCGCACTCACTACAGTTTCCCCTAAGAACACCGAAAATATCCTTGTTTGCTAGCGACATCTAGCTTTTCCGTTGTTCCTGACAATACTATGATAAACGCGAGGAAAACCACTGATTAAAACAGATTGCACTTGTTAACGGACGGACGACGAGCGTTAAGCGTTTCAAGTAAACCTGTGGACAGACCTAGACCAGGCTCGGCTACGCAGCGAAATCGGAAATCTTGGTGGTTGCGGCATTGACAATGGTTTTTCACCCTTTAGGAAGAAACATCCCAAGCAGCAAAATGTACCGAAAGTCGAGTGCAATAGGGGTGGACGGTATGTGTCTTATCAATGTTCTTTAGTTTCAAGAGTCTGTTCAAGGCCTTCCACCTACCCGTCCACCCCTATTGCACTCGACTTTCAGTACATTTTTCTGCTTGGGATATTCCAGACTGCGAACTTATAATCTGTGTGCATACAGCATTGATAACATGTAGTCGACGTATAGATGACGCTGAAACAGATAAAAAATAACAGCGTAGATTCGCAACTGTCGTCTCGAATGGGAGGCTGAAACGCGGCATTATGCTGCAAAACAGAAGGAAAACAAACGATAAGAAACTAACAAAGAAATTATCGTTGGAGATTTCGCTTAGAAGTTACAGTGCCGGAGTAGAGGGTACATTTATAAGTTACAACAAGCTGTTTTTGTTTTTTCCGAGATGTAACTTCTATTCGTGTTGTAAAGACATGACTTTGGTCGCTTTTAACCTCTAAATATACGTTACAGTGGTGTAACCTGTAAGAAATCTCGAAATCTACGTCTATATAGAAGTGACATGTTTCTAAAAGTTACAATAAAAGGTACGGGTTTAAGAGTGTATACATACACATAAAAAGAAGAGAGTGCTGAAATGTTAGCTTCCAACAAACACAGATGGCAAAATATTTTGTGGATGGCAGGTAGATATGTAAGAAAATAAATACCATGGAAAACGTTACAGCTATGTCCTGTTTCCTCCTGTGGCTGCAAGTTCACGTCCTGAACATGTTCTTCACCACCTGAGGGAAATCAGTCGACATTAGTTTGCAGGCCCTTGACATATTAATTACCACCAGCCCACCCGCTCCTCCACTGCCTGACTCATCGGGATGGCGATTTAGGTTGCCTGGTAGATAAATTCATCTGAATGTAATTCAGTAGCAGATGTGATTTCTTAGTTTTTAACAGTTTACTGACTAGTCGGTGTTATTGATTGATTGATTGTCTTAACTTTCTTCATTGGTATAATTTGCGAGATGCTATGTGGTGGTCAGTTGTACTAGCAAACCACTGAGAACAACCAATTAAGGCATCAATGTGGGCAACCATTCCGCTCAATTAACCACATCGACCAATCACCGTGGCTAAGTCATACCGTGCAATCAGTAGACCCATTCACCACGAAGTCAGTGAAATTTACGAAGGCAATCAGTCAGAAAATGACTGAGTCAATTCATCAACCAACCAGTAAGACGACGAAATAACCTGTCATTGATAACACGACCCTGAACAAGTCAAAATCAAGCCGTATCAAGAAGTAAAGGAAATAGTAAACGCCCACACACACACACACACACACCTGGGCATAAAGAAACGCAATCATAAAATTACTGTAGTGGTCAATTATTTGCCTATTCATGAGGAACTCCATATCGCGCATCGTTTCATTAGTGAGTCGACTAGGATTTACTTTTTTTAGCAATTAGCCCATACACCAAAATCGATTAAGTCCGTCAGAAAAAAAAACGAAATGAAAAGTATAACCCCACGATAAGAGAAATAAATACTTCTCAGAACAATGTACTACGAAAAATCCAGTTTCTTTACTTGTCATTGCTACGACACACAGACTATAGCGCTTATCACTCTTCTTCAACGCTGAATGGAAACAATTTGCTCGTAGTTAAATTTCATTACACATACCCAATGTCAAAATGGCTCTATAGGTATTGTATACCCTTCAGCATATGAAAGATGCTGGGACAAGAAGGCGACACGGAGAGAAAACAAAGTAAAGTCGATGTAGAGAGCAAAGCTGGCAAGAGAAAGCAGAATGCGCTAAGGCCGAGCGTTGACACTGCTACCAACAGCTTACACGTGCGCAGACAGCACATCATGTATGACTTGCCATAAGTCAGGAATCAACAGCGAATCTACTTAGAACGATCCTGATGAAATACGCACTTACCTATTTCACGTATCCTGTTATGTGAAACCGGGCTGTGCGCACAGTATTAATATAGATGACGACTGCTGACTCCACCATGTATTTCTTGCAGTCCTCGCACTCTTTGCATCTGCCTCTCGGCACTCCCCAGAAGTCCTTGTTTGTAAACGTCATTTGGAAGCAGTTCACAACACATCTACAACAACGAGCGTGATTTAACTTGTCAGCCACAGAGGCGTCACATTTCAAAAGGTGCAACCGACAAAACACGAGGACGCGATGTAGTGTCCCTTCTCGTGTGATACTGTAAACTGTTGCCGGATGAGTGACCAAAAGCGATCAAAAGCGGCTGTGATTGTTTGCGAACGCATTACGACGTAGAAGTAACTGGCTCCCACTACAAGTAACACGTACAAGTAACCAGGAGAAGACAGGGGTTTTCCCCAGAGGTTACCTCTACCCCAGCTCTTCGAGACCCAATTTACTTCTAAAATTCGCAATTTCCTGTGTTACCTCTTCCTTTGAGCCGATGTGCTTTCTAAATACACGTAACGACGGTCTAAAAGTAACAATAGAAGTAACTCAGGTAAGAGTGTACGGCTCATGGCGCAAATACGTCTCCAGAAAAATGTCCTACCAAGACAAACTTGGCCGTACAGTACCTTCCATGACAATACGAAGCGTAATCGGTGGATCGGCTAGTATGTGCTGTAAAAAAGGCATGGAATAACGCAGCACGAGGAGGGGAAAGTAAGCAGGGTTGTTTGGATTTATTCCACATGGAGTTTATCCGGTGGATTTTTATGTATTTTATCCACACAATTTTATCCGGATTTTTTAGAGATTTCATCCAGATGTGATGTGAAAGACAACCTGAACTCAATGTCACACGGGAAACTCCCAGTTTATTTTCTTGTAGTGTTGGCGGTTTGCAAAAGCCCAGGTACGCGCAACATTAGCCTTTAACCTTTTAACTTTGTAACTTTTTAACTTAACTCTTTTAAGTTGTAACTTTTCAGATTTAACTTTTCCCCTATTTCTTCTACTTCTGCCCATCAGGCAGAGACTTTCTTCCGCTTCCTGGAGACACTGTAACAGAAGTGCGCCGAAACACGACAGCTAATCCAGGCGTGTATAGGATCCACACCGTTCAACCCCGCGTGCATGGAACTCCACTTTTGGGAAAACAATAGAAACTCATGCAATGTTGCTGCGATAGGCAGTTCCGTAAATATAAACTATGAGAGGTCACCCGAAATCAAGAACAGCAAAGCACATTTGTTTTTACCCTGTGTCACATTTCTATCCTTGTTTATATTATCCAAAAATATCCGGGTTTTATCCAAAAAAGTCCACTGGAGAGGATCTTTTTAAAGATATCCGGATTTTTTTTTTTTTTTTTTTCAACCCTGAAAGTAAGGCACCAATATTTAGCTGTCATCGTCTGGTCGACATTAGCAGGTAAAAGGCAAACAAATGTAGCTCTACGCCCATGTTTCTCGTAGCTGCCTGTCCCGCCTCGGGCGCAGTACCACGCAGTAGAACGCGGTAGCATGCAGTATAAAGTAATGACTCTATGACTTAGGGCCCCCCTAACTGCTGAATATATGGGTCTGCAGAGGACACGGAACATCTCATTCCTAAGATTCCCGCGTATTTCTTCCTATTCTTCGCGTCAAACGCCCAGCAAGGTATATGTAGACAGGCAATGAAACTCTCATTGGCCCCTATAGTATACGTCTTCAGAAGAACGCCATGATAGAAACCATCAGCGCCATCAATCTGTTGTGCGGACTACTACGATTGTAAACAAACGACGTCAGACAGTGTGAATAATGAGCAGTACATAATTAGCCATGGTGCACTTTGTTTGAGTTTCATTCCGAGCAGCTGAAACAGACATTCCAAAAAGCCACTTGGCTCACCAAACCTTTTTCCTAACCAAACTATACGAGACGAAAACAGAGAAAAATAATCCGTAAGCCACTGGTTTAATGATACATGGCAATTCTTAATGAATACAGATATCACGGGTGTTGACAACTCCAAGCATCGTGATGACGAGAGAAGGACTACACAGAAACTTCTCTATGTCCTTGTATTTTGATGCGCTGCTAGCATGCTTAACTGAAGGGTTCACTTAAGATTCATTTCTCTAAATGCACTGTGTGCACACTTATTAGGAAAGTGAGTATTTTGACCATATCGTCATTTTTATGCATATTTTCCAACTTCAAGTTGTATAAACTTGAATGCTTATTGGATTCCTGCATATCAGGTGATGTGTCTTTGTGCAATGGGGCGTGTGTGAGAGAGGGTGTGGCCTAAGAAGATGAACACCCTATGTCAAGGTGTGCATAACTATTAGACAGCTGCTTTCCTTTGAAAAATGGGACAAAAAAGAGACTTTAATGAGTTTGAAAAGTCAAAAATTGTAAAAAGTTTGTCAAAGGGATGCAGCACACTTGAAATTGCAAAGATATTCACAGATCCACAGAACAGATATTGCAGAAGATGATCACAGAACCATCAAACGTTTTGCTACAAATAGTCAACAGTTTCGCAAGAAACGTGTTGAGAAAAAAAGACACCAATTAACTGCCAAAGATTTGACAATAATCAAACGTGAGGCTACCAGGAACCCATTATTCTCCAGTGTTGTCATATTCTAGAACTGCAACCTACCTGGAGTGGCCAGAAGTACAAGGTGTTCAGTGTTCAAAGACATGGCCAATGTAAGGAAGACTGAAACCCGACCACCTATGAACAATACACATAAGTTGAAACGTCAAGACTGGACTTGAAATATCTGAAGATAGATTTTTCAAAGGTTTTATGGATGATGAGACGAGACTGACTCCCGACGGCCCAGATTGATGTGCCTCTGACTGGATCAGTAACGGGCACAGAGAACCACTTCGGCTCAGACGCCAGCAAGGTGAGGCAGAGCACTGATATGGGGGAGGGGGAAATATACATTTATTAAAAGGAAAGGTCTGCCAGACCAAGGTCTGCATGCTATTCCAGACTCCTGGAGCGCGCATCTCAGAGCTTGGAGGCCAGGCCAGTGCACTTCAGAAAGTGCAATAAAGCACTTGTGACGACCCATTGTTGGTGCTGAGGCACAGGGCCAAGAAGTGGGGCCAGCGTCAGTTGGTTGTGCCCGAAACGCTCGAGGCAGCGGGAAAGGGTGGCGCGATGGTTAGTGTACTTGGGGCAGGTCAGCAGGAGGTGCGACGTGTCCGCAACCACTTCGCAAACGTCGCAGAGGGCCGAACTCTGCCTCCCCATCATGCGCTGGACCGGTGGCGTGTATACCAAGTTGAGGCGCAGCCGGTGTAGGAGTTTCCCTTGTGGTCGTTGGAGACGTGGTGGTGGGGAGAACTCCACCCCCGGGTCGATGCAGCGAAGAAACTCGTTGGAACGGGCGGATTCGCGAATGAAGCACCGCGCCTCTTGAGCGGCCCAGCGGCGGATTTGGATGCGGCAGGCCGACGGAGTGAGCGGTATGTGCGCCGCGGCGTCGGGTTGTTCGTGTGCACGCCTGGCCGCAGCATCGGCTCGATCGTTCCCGCCGCGGCCAATGTGGCTGGGTATCCACTCGAGACATATAGCACGTTCATGAATTTCTTCGTCTTGGTAGAGAGGGCCTTGATGTGCTGGAACCATGACAGCTTTTTGTCTACGATGACGCCGAGATATTTGTAGCGGGGGACGAAATCAAGTGGCGTTCCCGCGTCGTACAGTGGGTAGTTCTTGAATGAATGGTTGGTGAACGTCATGGCGACTGTTTTGCTTGTGGAGACACGTAGGCCTCTGTCGGCGAGATATGACTCAATGACGTCGAGGGCTTGCTGCATACGCCGCTGAATCGCGTCTCTCCGGTTGCCTGAAGTCCAAATGCAGACATCGTCAGCATAAATTGTGATGCAAAAATACTCCAAAAGCCGGGAGACGACATACCTGGACAAAAAAGTAGAGAAACTCCGACTTAACATAACCTGAGTAAACCTTGTTATTTTGTTGTGTTAAGTCGGATTTTCTCTACATTTTGGTCCAGTTTTGGCGTCCCCCGCAAGAGAGAAACTTTCCGCCACTATTTGCGATTGCGCGCTCACCATCGCCGTCGCACACTGGTACAGAAGCTTCGTAAGCGGAACCGCAGCAAAATCGCGCAGTGTGCGCAAGAACTAACGGACCATATACCTGCCTTCACTGTTGCCCCAACCGCTTCTTCAGTAGCACCATGGACAGTGCCGAAACCATCCATCGTCTCACATCCCGGGGATCAAGCGGCCGAAGAGCCAAACCCCTGCTCCAGTCCTCAAGCAGGCTACTCTGGAGTGGATGGACGCTGCATACGGAAACCAAACCGCCGTATATACGGACGGTTCCTCCACTACTGGCGCCTCATCTGCGGCATTTGTAATTCCAGAGGAGTCGATTTCACGTGGGTTCCGCCTGTGGCACCACACCTCGGCCACCTCTGCGGAGTTGTATGCCATCCTGCTATTCCTAAAGCCTATTTTTAATCACCACCCCCGCTTCTGGGTGGTTTACACAGATTCGCGGGCAGCGCTGCGGTGCATAGACAACATGGGCATCCGTGGCTCCTTGGCTCCGGTGGTAGTGAACATCCTGACCACGCTCAAGGTTTTAGAAGACAGGGGCCACCGGCTCACCCCTAGCCACATTGGAATAAGAGGCAATGAAGTAGCGGATTGTGCAGCTGCTGCGGCTCACCATCGCCGCTCAGCAGTCCCCATCATACTTCCGAATTGGGATAGGCGCTCCCTCTTGTCCGCGTTGACGTCGCCTTGGGCCCATCAGGAATGGTGTCATGACATCACCCGGTGGTCGCTTCTGTATGCTGTTGACCCAACGCTTTTATTTGAAATGCCAGGCGGTTTCCCTCGCCTCTTTACGTCTCTCGTGCGTCGTTTACGACTTAGCGTCGCATTCACCCCTGCACTCCGTACAGGTTGGGCCACAGCAACAAGGCGATGTGTACAACTTGTGGTTTCCCGGCAACAATCCGACACATTCTCGAAGACTGCAGCCAGTACGTACGCGAGCGACGGGCCTTTAAATGTCAACCTGAAATGCTGGATCAGAGGCCATTCAACATCTGCAAAGTTCTCGGCCCATGGAGTAACCCTGGACATCAGTGCAGTGCACTTGGCGCTTTTCTTTCCTTTCTGAGGGCCACCGGCCTCCTTCAAGAACTGTAGGGATGTCCTTCCCTCGTCATCCTTTCATGTGAACCTTTTTGGAATGGGATAGGGTCCTTCACTCAACGCAGGGAAACATCCCACATCATCATCATCATCCATTCATCTATGTTGTTGTTGATGTTGTTGTCCAGTAAATTGTGATCTTGACGTGGGCTGGTAGGTGTGCGGGGAGTGAGGCGATGACAAGGTTGAACAGCAATGGACTTAACACACTACCCTGCGGCACCCCGCGGCATACAGGGAAGGGAGCTGTGTCGCCGTGAGCAGTGCGCACAAAAAGGATGCGATCAGATAGGAAATCCCGGAGCCAGGAGACGGCTCGGGCGCCAGCACCAGACTCTTGCAGCGTTGCGATGACGGCGCTGTGGAAGACGCTGTCTTATGCTTTCATGACGTCTAGGAAAAATGCTGCTCTGAGCTGCCCTTCAGACCGCGCTTGCTGGACACTAGAGACGATGTCTATCACGCTATCGGTGGATGACCTGCCCTGCCGGAATCCAGCCATGACCTCCGGGAAGTACTTCATGCTTTCAGAAAACCAGCTTAGCCGTGAGTGAATCATGCGCTCCATCGTCTTCGACAAACAGCTGGTGAGGGCGATCGGCCTGAAGAGGTCAATGCCTGAAGAGGTTCCGCCGGTAGGACATCGGCCACTGATATGGGCTGGTATTATCAATATGAAATAGTTGGACCTTGTCGGGATCAAGATGGAATCAAAATGAACTCTCAAGCCTATTGCCAGATTTTAGAAGAGCAAGCGGTCTTTCAAGAGCAAGAGTCTTCAAGCAGCGGTACAGGAGAAGGTCTGCATCTTTCAAGAATACCATGATATTTATGCAGAACAATGCTCCATCGCATGCACCGGAGTACTCAAGTGCGTGGCTAGCCAGTAAAGGCATCAAAGATGAAAAAATAATGGCATGGCCCCATTCCTCACCTGACCTTAACCTATTGGGAACTTGTGAGCCCTTCTTAAACGGGAGATTTATGGTGGAGGTAAGCTGTACACCTATCTGAGCAGTGTCTGGGAGGCTGTGGTTGCTGCTGCACAAAAAATTGACCGTCAACGGATCAAGAAATTGACCGACTCCATGAATGGAGGGCTTATGTCTGTTATTGAAAAGAAGGGAGACTGCTGCATTGGTCACTGATCTTTCTTTTTCTCTCTTTTATTTTTCTTTTTTGAAACGTCGCAAATGTTGACCCGTAAATTTTGAGTTGTTTGTTTACTATTTTCACTTTGACAGATGGAAATAAATGATATGTGATAATTTTCATATTTCATTTGGCTGCACAATAATTCTGCACACTAATAGTTGCTGAATAATTGTGTACACGTCGATACTCTCCTAAAAAAGCCGATACTTCACTTTCTGATTTTTTTTTAAATAAACCGTTTTAATGTTTATAAACATTTTGGGTTGATGGAGAGCAGCGTAGTTGCTCCATAATAGAATTAATCCTCAAAAATAGAACTTGTCTTATAATTGCGCACATAGTGTATACATGCTAAATATACAGAGCTAAATATACATGTGTCGATATAAGCCTGACATGGTATTGTCGCTGACTCTCGCTACCCGTTTACATTTTCCTTGCGCACGGCGGCAACCGTATTGTGAGCCTTTGTTATCAGCATAAAAAATACCCCACCCACATCTCCGTCGAAGTAAAAATTGTACAAGTGTGCAACAAAGTTGAGTCATAGCTGATAGCAGCGTGCTACGACCCCAATCCAACATCAATCTGAACCGCAGCCGGCGTATAGCCAAAACTATCCAGAACGTTTCACGGTCAATTTGAAGCGTTTAAACTTCCACCGAGGGGTGTGTCGTATACACAGAGAAGAGGCCTGCCACGAGAGAGACGGCTCATTAGGATGCGTGGTTACTCCTGCTCAGTGAGGGCAGAGCCAGGGAACGCGCTCTCCACAGGGGCAGTCACGGCCTTCAAGTCCTTCTGGAACCACAATGACTCGATGTGCTCTGTCTCTGGTAACTCAACTGAAGGCTTCGCGGCTTGAGCAGCCCTATTGTGTATTTCATTATCTCTACACTCTAAATCCTCTGACGGACAGGTGCCGGTTAAAAAAGTTCCCTCAGAAAGTACAGCCGGTACACAGCCGTAACCGTCTGGAAACAGCCGTAACAGTTATCAAATAGCAAGCACAGCGCTCCCCATCGACAAATTTCAGCAGGTACAAAGCCGTCACGTCGGTATATGCAACGGCTTTGTGCCCGCTGAATAAGATGTGTGCCTCATGAGCTCGTGTGCTTGTTGAATAATGCGTGTGCTTGCTGAATATGTGTGCCTTCGTTGGAGCGTGCTACGTTGCTCCGCCGAGGAGTGACATGGCACCGCGTATTCTTCCGCAGTGCATTCCTCTCTGTTTTCTCGCGTTTCCACTCGTTGTCTGCGTTGCAACATAGCTGTTGAGAAGGATGACAACCGTGCTTTTGAGTACAGGTTTAATGTTTACTTAAGTAAAAGAAAGGTAAGTCAACCTAGCTGTGATGCATCGTACGACGCCTGCGTTTTACTTGTGTTGTAACCATCGAAGTATGTTCTGTTGTGGACGGTGGACGCATTGCAAATGGCGGCAGGTGAGGATCGGCTACATGCGTGAAGCCACTATGTACTTGTGGCGGGTTCGGGTGATGCACCTGGTAATCCGAGCGAGAGCGCCCAGGTCCAGTGCATGCTCTACACGGGACTCGCTCTGGGGCACTCATCACCCGAATTTGTCGGACGCTCTATACCGCTCTTCTACGAGGGTCGCTGCGCTCGCTACGCATTGTGCGTTCGTCATGTTCGTGAACTTCCGGCAGCATCGTTGGCGTCGTCGCGCACTTCCACCTGATCACAAACATAGCTTGCGAGAAGCAGGTCACATCATTCGCATTATCGGTGTCTCATCTCATTCTCTCTTTCTCATTCGCATTATCGGTGTCAATTGAACTTTCATCGCTACTACTTTCGTAAAGATCCATGCCGTCAATGGTGAACGCAACAAAGAAACAGATGACAGGCCATGTGACAGGCGGACAGCCGCAGGAGCAATACGTAGCAGACGACACTCGCGAGGCGCATATATACGCATGCTCGCCGTCAAGAGCGGGGAAGAAGAGAGTTGAGGGCCGTTTTGGATCGTCCTCTCGCAGCTAGAGCCAAAAAAGTGCTCTTGGGGCGAGCGCACTGCTCCGTAGTGCATTATCCGAACACGCGGCTCTTGCTCTGACCGCACCACTTGATTCTACCGCTCGGGTTCGGGGCAGAAAAGAAGTGCCCCAAATGCATCACCCCAAAGCGCAAATAGAAGCAGGGTGTCGAACCTAAAAAAATACAGGTTCGGTTCGCGTTGCTTTGATTTCGTTCCGGTTCAGTTCCGGTTCGGCCACGCCAAAAATTGAACCGGTTCGCAAACCGGTTCAACGCTTCCATTTTATATGTTCCATAAAACTGCTTTTATCAGGAAATGCGTGGCTAATAACTTACTGCTGTTGTCTGCATTGACGTTTTTAGCGGTGAGGTACGCCCTTTAGCGAGAGAAAGGAGAAATTGATGAACACTTATTGCCAATAGAGTCCACGCTGATGAAGCGTTGTAGTCCTGCTGCTTTCTGTTCCCGAAATCTCTTTTTTCACACGCACAGTGCCAGCAAGATACACTTAAAGGAAGCCTAATAAGATGTACAGCGTTACATAGACGGCAGTACTTGCCGGTACACTGAATTCGCAGCGTGAATCGATCTGAAACCGTACTGAAGCATGTCGAAAATAAGCCTGCCTACCTTACTCTGTCCGAGCTCACAGCAGTGTATTAGTTAATCCACAACACAAAGGCAATGTGTCACGACACAATTGCACTACCAATAAGCAGAACTGCATTTACTTTTCAAACCACGACCAATCAAACAGGCACCGTTCTGCGTACGCTCCTTCTCCACTTCTCATGTTTCTGACATGTTTAATTTTTACTGCTCACGTGTAAAGGGAAATGTTGGGCGCTTACTTAATCCATATTCGTCCTGTAGAGCTATATAACTGGCCTACTCCATTCCTGTTTCATTCGTCCGCGTGGCGCCTTGTCTCTGGAGAGTAGACGCCGCAGCGCGTGCGTGGGGCGCTAGCCGCGGCGCTCACAAGGAAAACTGCGCTTCAACATGTTAAAAAGACGCTGAAAATATACTTACTATACGTCCTCGTCTGACTGCTAGGTGAAAATTTCCGAAATCCATCATATAGATGCATGATGATGATACCAATGTGTCTTCGTTCGGGGATTGAGAGGAACTCTTATGCTGACTTCTTTTATGTCCGACCCGTTTTGTTGAGAATAGCAAGCCGCCGTAGCGGTGGCTAACCTTTCCCTCCTATTTTTTTATATAATAAACATATCCCCCACCCGTTTTGTTGCGAACCGGTTACCGCTATTATTTTTTACGGTTCTGCTCCGGTTCGGGTTCAACAGTGTTATGAAAATTTCGGTTCGGGTTCGGGTTCGGTTCCGGCAAAAATAACGGGGACGATTTTCGGTTCGGGTTCGGTTCGACACCCTGCTTAGAAGTGAGGCTAATTCTATTATTTCGTTATAGGTGACCGTGTGACTGTATCGATTGCAAGAACGTGCGTTACAAAATGGTGTACCGTCCCAGCATTCACGTTGGAACAATGCCAGCCTGATATTGACTTCGGTTTCTTTACAGCTTGTTTCCTGTCTCAACGGTCACACGTACGTAAGCAAAATTGCAACTGCTTCTCACATCGAAGCTTGTCTGGTGCACTTGCTTGGCCAATTGTTCGCCGGCTATTTCGTTTGAGGAACAGTTGTGTTCGTCAATAAGGATGGTCTTGATTGAGCTTTGCAGTGCCAGCCAGTTCGAAGTTTCGAGGATTGTGTGTTCGATGTTTGGAGGACTGCCTGGTGCATCGGATGGGTTGTGTGTCCGTGCAACGTGTGATCCATATGCGTGTGTTGGGATTAGTGAATCGTGTATGCTTTCCATCTGGCAAACGATGATGTACTGGATGCAATGTAGAGGTATGTGCACACCAATAAAATGTAGTGTTTCAAGTTCGATGTCCTTGGTGCATTTTCTTCCTTCCTTTGTTTTTCCATTCTTTTCTTTGCGAATCCTGGAGGACATTTTTCTGTTGGGAACTCGAGAGGCACAATGTGTCTCGTGTATTAAGGGGTACGAGCAACCGTTCAATACGTCCGGTACACTGTAGCTCCTGGCATCTGCAGGGATGTCGTACCAGTTGTTTCAGGGGGCATAGAGCACCCGCAGCTTTCGCAGGCACCGCGGGCTTCTTGAAGTCTTCTGGCACATTTCTTATTAAATGTGCAAGTTGATCAGATGGCACCTATCCGTCACTGGGTTTAGAGTGTATGCTAAATGCTACCTCACGTCATCTACATTTTATGTACAACGTTACGTCATATATACTACATGTAATAAACTCCATAAATCAGCGCACATTCCCTGTCTAGAGTTCGGGAGAAGAGTTGCCTGCCCGGTAGGGCTTGATCAGTAGTAGGAATGTGGCTAGCAATGAGCAGCACTCGGAAACATTTCAGGCAGTTGGTCAGTCAAACTCGCCACGAGAGGCAATGTGAAAAAGTAAAGGTAAACGTCGTGAACCGTTGGCTACTTTTTGGCTACAAAAATTATGCCTGGTTGGCTACATTTTGGCTACCTGAGCTAAAAAAATTGGCTACGTGCAGCTTTTGCTATTTGGCAACCCTGGTCAAGGTCCCTCGGCTTCCTCTCTTTTCTTTTTGGCCTCGCTTCCCGCTTTTTATGCGCATACTGTTCCGTCGAGGGGCGCCTTAGCTGAAGAAGTCTGAAATTTTCCAAATATTCTTATTTATATCGACTATAACTTTTGATGCGCACACATTTGGGTATTGTTATGTAGGCCCGTATTTAGAGGCCCACGAATTATACCAAACGCGACCACTCCCATCTTAAGTAATGGCTCTTTTGGTCTACAGAACAATACCTAAACGAATCGCGCATGCCAGGCAGATAGAGAGCTGCAAGCGCCACAAAGGCGACATGTTTTCGTTCATGCGGTTTTAGCGTGTACCCCCACTTACCGTAAAGAAAGACGTTTCGCGTCAAAACAAAGTAAACAGAACTAACCACAACACAACACAACAGACAGAAATGCCCCGTATAGTGCAACAATGTTCATTTTCATAAGTGTTTAATGCACTGGAGCAGGACAAAGCGTGTGTTTTTTTGTTGTTGTTGTTGTTTGTTTTGGGTTGTTTGGGTTGTTTGTTGGTTGTTTTGTTTTTGGGAGTAGCAGAACTAGTCAGGAGACAAGTTCAATTTCTCCCTCGTTTTCTTTTAAGTAATCAATCAATCAATCAATCAAGCACGCCACGCCACGCCACGCCAGCTCGCCCCCTACGCACTTCGAGGAGGGAACCGCTTTTCCCCGAAGAGAGTGTCTGGATCCGCCCCATGACTCTATGTTGTCATAAATCGCTTTATTCACACATTTTCCAAACTCTTATTTGTATTTATTAGAAAGTGTTCCACTTGAAAACTCTGTCAAACTGGATCAGAATGTGGCGGCGCTTCGCGATAGACTCGTGTCACCTGTATCATGCAGTGCCGTGGACGGTATCACTAGCATCGGCAGCACCTCTGGGCAATTTTAGCTCAACTGGACTGCAGACCTTTTAACGCGACCAAGTCTCGCGTCCTGGGAGCCCCAGAAAACACTTACTATAGCACTGCAGTTTCTTTTACAGACATGAAGATGGCGCTGCGATTTCACTGTCACTAACCACGTGGTCTGTGTCTGCCGTGTTAATTCTCGGTTCTGTTAATTTGTTTCATCCGGACGGGTGTCGGCACAGTTCCCCCGGAAGCCATCCCAGAACGCCCCCACTAACCCCCTATCCCCCTGTCCACGTCTGTACGCCGCTCATAGCCGCAGTTGCTTCGCGGCACGCATTACCACTTGATTTCATCTCTAATTGAACTCAAATATCTTCACGGACATTTCATTTTTCGATACACCAAACCATGTAATTACTCCACATTAAGCGTTTTCTGGTTTTGTCTGCAGCTGCATTGCTTTAATCAGGGGCGTTTAAATTATAGGCACGAGTATAAGAGGAAGCGCGGGCAGATGGGTTTTATTGTACATACTCGGCACATAAGTAATAAATATGGCGCACATATTTTTTCAGCCCTCTCCACATGAGCCATCCATGAGCCATCTTTTAGCTCTCTAATTCTGTTCGCACCCCTTGGAAGTGACTTGGGCTCATCATCATAATCTTTAATTCGTAGGTGCTTCTTCAAATGACAGGGGAGGAAAATTTCACTGGAGGGAAGGTCTGAAATCGTGATAGGCCGACTTGACACATTCCTTAGCAGTCTCACACATTGCGAGATAGGATGTTTGTGCCGGAGCACTGTCATCGGACAGCGCGGTTTTCGGCTCAACTTTCCCCGGCGTTTTTCTTTAACAGTCTGGCAAAATCCAACCACCGATGATGGTGACGACGGTGATCACGGTAGTAGAAAAAATACGGAGATATAAGCCTGTGGGACCGGCTGCTCGCAACAATTAGCAGCACAAGACTAAAAAATCTTAAAACAAAGTCTTCTTCTCTAGGATATTGAAAATGATGCGAGTTGACGTTGAGCGGTTTCTCGATGGACAGCAGGCCAATCGTCCCGCACCTTCACCACATCAAACTGTGTGTAGTCGATCGAATCGGTGACTGTGGTCGGTACGAATCGACCGACTACTTGGCCGTAATACGCTATAGAGGTACGTCAACTGCTTGCGCAGTTTCCCCACGTGCCTGGGGAGCGACATCATTGTCCCAAGTAATGGACAAAGGAGATGCATGTGACCTTTCCTGTGAAGAAACGAGACCTTTTGACACGTGGATTTACCTCCTCTCATGCGCGGAGACTCCTTGGTTTGTAGAATGTAATCACTATAGAGGTGAGCGCGGGTAAACAAACTCCTCCCCGCACCGCACCCGCAGATGTGCCACCGGAGCCGCGCCCGTAACCCGTGGCGTTTGATGCGGGTATACCCGCACTATCCGCTGACGCAGTGCGGTTACACCCGCAATCCAATTTTAAATATTGCCGCCCCAAGCAAAATTTGCGGACTCCAATGCGACAACCCTGAGGTGACCCCCGCGCAATCTATTGAGAACTTAAGCAACTACATTAGCCAGTGGAACGGCCTACTGTCGACAGCGGTCGTCGAATCGTCGAAGATGCACGGTTGGTGTATCCTGGAACAATACAACGTAAACCAGACTTTTGTAGAAATTAGCTGGGTGCGAGGTACTGCACGCAGCAGCAACAGAAAAGCGACTTTCACGACTTTCGTCGGAGCAGACGACGCGAAGAGAGACCAACACATGGCGCAACAGACGTGGTTGGAGGCCGCTTCAGACGCATGATGTTTGTACAGGTTACAACCATGATTTGAACCGAACTAATCAGGAGCAGCCGCCACTTTTTCAAAACAACAACAACAACTTTATTTTCGGCCTTGGAGAGTGGGGAGTTTCATCGCAACAGGCGATACTCTACCCCAGTGCTTGGTGGAATGGGGGGAATAAAATAACGAGCCCCTTTACAATAACGATCGAAGTCCGATGGTGTCCAGAAATGTCAGAAGAGCTTTGAGCGCAGAGCGTTGCTGGGCTGGATTGGGCCAGGGACCAAGCAATTTCGGTAGGGAGAAAGGGCGAGAGTCCAGCTGACGAAGAGACTCGAAGAGTGTGATTCGGGAAGGTTCGTAGTGAGGGCAATGAAGAAGAATGTGCTCCAGATCCTCAAGAGCACCACAGTGGCAACAGGTGGGAGAATCAATTTGTCTCAAGCGGTAACGCCACTGAGCTGTAAAGGCCACATCGAGGCGCATGCGGTGGATTAATGCAGCATCCTGACGAGATGTGTTTCGTGGCATGCGGAAAGCGACCAAGTGTGCGCGACCAAGCGACCAAGAGCAGGGGCTTGGGAAGTGCCTGCCCTTCTCGTCCTCCTATTTGCCCACGTCCAGGAGGCGGAGTCTTCCTCGCTCTTCATCAGCAGATGCAAGGATAGTCGTCACAAGATCCATAAGGCAGTCAACTGAGCTACGGTGCCGACGGAAGCCCGCCATCTCATTAGGGAAAACGTGATTCCTCTCGACACACACGCACACATAAATGGGATGATGATGTGGTGGGTCATTCTCCGACGATATGGCGGTACACTGCCCCATTGCGCTTGTGGAAGGGATGAGAAAGTGATGATGATGGAAAGGTGTCCTATTAGAGTTCGTCCATTAGTCCAGTAGTGGAGAGAAACTCAGCAACAGCTCGTAGGCCTTGCATCAGATGTGAGGGGTCTGACCATGGCCCGAGAATTTTGGGTAAGTGGGCCACCAAATCTCCTTCCAGCTGGCGGGTACCTGACCAGATCTCCATGAGCTGTTGTATATAAACAGCAAGGTTCGAAGGCCTTCAGCGCCAAGATTTCGAAGAGCTAAATAAGTGATCCCGTCTGCACCCTTGGACGACTTGGGTCGGAACAAACGAAGGGCAGTTTTAAGCTTTGGCAGTGAAAACTCCGCATCCAGCTGTGCGTTCGAGGGGAGCGTTATACGCTCAAGATCCTCGCGAAGTTCAAACATGTAGGCATGAAACGTTGCAGTTCCCGCAACTTCCGCCGCCGCCGCCGCCGCCGCCACAGTTCGGCAAAAGTTAAGATCTACGTCTACCTCAGACTTGTTGAGGGCCACAGCAAGTGACCCCAATTGATTGGTGCGTGGAAGGCCATCGCGCAGGCTACGCGCCACTTGCCAAATTCTGGCGGGTCTGCTGAAGGGCGAAAGTGTCTCACAGAACCGGCGCCAACGCTGTCGATCAAGAGCTCTCAACTTGTGCTGCACAGCTCTAAGCGAATGACGCGCTGCTATCGGAAAGCAAATCCGTGCGTCGAATCAGCACGAACTTTTTACCCGCAAATTGCAAAACTGCGCGGGCATCTCCGGGAAACCGCGGTATACCCATGCACACCCGTCCTCACCTCTAGTAGTCAGTAAGCAGTGTATGAGGCCTTTCTCAGATTGAAAAATTTGCTGCCACACTGTAAACTGAAAAACTCCCTTTTGGGTGTATTTGGGGTGTAAATAGGGTGTAAACTTGTATATACTCCTTTTTTACTCCCTTATTACACCTTCTAAGAAAAGGAACACCCTTTGAAGGGTGTTAAATGGGCGTTAGAGCTTTCGAACACCTTCTGCACAGCCCGTTTACACCATTTTGGTGTGAAAAAGGTGTACGAGGTAACAATGATACACATCCGCGCTATTGTTTGGGATAATTTTTTGTTCATAACTTTGAAGCCTTCCTGAAGCCATCACAAACACTTTACTCTTTGTCAATCAAAGTAAGGGAATTAATACACTGAATAAAAACGTATTATAGTAAATGTTATTAGCAGACTGACGATTGATATCACTGCAAACGTCCAAAATACACAAGCGAAAATTCGGCAAAATACTTGGCAAAACATGCACAAAGATATGTAGCTGCAATACAGAAATGGACCCCGGTACGGCACCTTGCGTGACCACCAGCGCATCAGTAATATGAATAAATGAATAAGAAACAGCCAGTAACAATCACACGATTGTCTACACTGCTGTAAATCAGTGACCCAGCGTTCAAACATCCACTACTTTTCTTTTCTCTTCAACCAACAAGCCCCTTCTGTTATGCTCAGGGATGGAATTTTTAGTTTGTCGAGTATGTGGTGCATCCCATATTGAGTCCAGCATCTCTGCTGGGTTTCGTGTAGATCACAGGTAATATGCTTAAGGTCTCTGCCTGTCAGCAAACTTCGAAATATCGCGAAATTCAAAGTTTGACACAGAATTTCAGGAAATTTTAGGAAATTCCCGCAAGAAAGGGACCAATTTTCGTCGGCTTTGCGTCATTTCCAGCCATGCCCAAGCATAAAAACTTTCTGTCGTTCAGAGACGGGCAGAAACGCTTTTGTAACTCCGTTTTGTCAAATTTTGGGCCCCTCTTTCGGAAGGATATACGCGTCGGAAGATGTTCATCTTGCTGCCGTACTCGTCTCGACTAGGTGAGCGTAACAAAATTTACGTCGGCTCTCTAAGCTTGCGGTTCTCGAGTTACCGGTTTCCGTGTTTACACTCCTTCTAATACATGGGACTGACGGCAGTTGTTCCTAAAACAGCTTCTGTTGCAGCTACGTGGTCGTGTGTGATATAGTTTTGAAGGTCTCGACATGCTCCTTCCAACCGTTTTAACCCCGTAGGCGCGCCACGTTCCATTCTACAGATATGGGCTTTGGAGTATGAGGGCTTTGCACTTGGCGACGCTTAGTCTGGGTAACGCCGCCCGGAAACGCTTCCCTCTGGTTTGTGCCGTAACTCGCTTACCTTACGTCCAATTTACTCGAAATTTTGGACACGCGTGCTCTGTTCTCTGCGCTACAACTTTCCTATTCACACCACCAGTCTTTTTGCAACCGGTTATGACGTTATTCTTGAAATTCCTTAGGCTAACCGCAATTCTGCAATTTTTGTCCCTGTAATTAGGTTCGAACCCTGCGGGGGCTCTGAACCACCTATTAACGAGTTCCTGTACTCCGCAAGCCGAATACGTAGAAACTTGCGGCATCTTTCTATCCATCTCCGTTCTCGAGTTAGCACAACATCGCAAGAGCGGCTCCTTATATTCACGGGACAGGTGGAATTTTTCTCGATATCGGTTGTTTCTTGGCGTAGGAACGTGATCGAGGACTTATTTTGACGGGGAAAACATCCTCTTTCCGATAGCTCTGGTTCCGTCTTAGCGCGACTTTCCGCTTTCTTGATATAGCGCGGGGAGAGCCGTTACAGGCAGCGCCCTTGGAGTGTGCAGCGCGTCCCGCTTCCCTGGGCTGCTCCCTGCTCCTGCTCATTCAAATTTCGCGTCGGACGCGTTCAGACGAATGTTTAGAGGGCTCTCGCTCGGGAATCGTCTTTCGTGATGGTTTTGGTGCCCCGGTGCTGTGACTGTTTATTGTGCCTTCCTAGTGACTCGGAGACTGACTGAAATGAATGACTCGGAGATAAAGATTAGCTGTTGATTTACAACTATGATTGTATCATTCACGGCAGATGATGAAACGTTTCCTGTCTATGAAGTCAGCTAAAGAGCCTCAACCGTGGTACTTTTGTTTAAATTGTCTGCGTTTGTTTCAAGTATATTACGAACACAGGCTAGACAGTGAGCAAGGAAAATGCCGTTCTGTATATGTGATGTTTATTGCTTATTAGGTATTTACATCGATAAAATTGAAAGAGATTGAACTCTCTCCGTGTGTTCGTGAAGGAGGCAGGTTTTCTTTTGGCCAACATGAAAACTAAAAGAAAAAGAACATTCCGGAACACATTAGCTGTCGACGAACCAACAAGCCAGGTCAGGTCAACAGGCGGGTCAGTTTCTTATTTTTTGTTAATCTTGCCTCATATCTAGCGAATCGAACCTTTGATACCTACGGAAGAAACATGCGTTATAAGTGCAGCCGCGTCCGCGTGTGAAGGTTATTAGTGATCAGGAAGCCGCCGTCTTCGCACGGTTAAGTTGATCGGTTAAGGGACATGGAAAGGCCGGGAAGGTGTACCTGCTCATGGTAAGTTGCTCTTTAACGTTGTTCATTTCCGCTACAACTACGTGCATGCCGTTTCCCAAAATGTGCATGTGTAGGGTGAGCGTAGTGAACGGTAGCTTGCCAGAGTACGTATGCGATTGTATTGAGGGTTGTAACAACCTAGAAGCGCTTCACGTCAGTGTATTATTTCAGGCTTGACTAGTGCTGAAGGTTATCGTCCCAGTTGTAGCGCTGAAATATTTTTCGATGTAGATACAGTGGTGCGTACAATTGCCTTAACCAGCGGAGCGCGTGTCATCGGGCGCTGATACACAGATGGAAACGAGATTGGGATGATTCACTATCCCGCTGAAGGGAGGGTCGGTACGCACAACGGAGATGTCGAAACGCTAACTCATCCGCTGTGCGTACCGACCCTCCCTTCAAGGGTATAGTGGATCATCCCAACCTCGCTTCCAGCTGTCTGTAGAGGAGGTGGAGTTCCTCTACATGAGTCCTGACCGGCGATGATGGAATGTCCCAGCGGGCAGATGTGTGTGGCCTCACACTAGGACGATGCCGGTAGAACTGGCTGGCAGGCGCAGTGGCACGTCGTTGTCATCGTCGTCCACGGGCCGCCACATCACTCCCCCCCTCAGACGCCGGGCGGTACATGCGGTTGAGGTTCGCGTCGGTACCATGAAGAGGAGAATGATGACGGCTCGTAGATGGTGGACGACTTGGCACACGGCTTGTGCTTGTGGCTGTTGATGCAGCAGCAGCGGGATGGCGGGAACAAGAGCGCTGCGATCCGGGCGGGTTCCAGTGATGGGATGTGAATGCCGATTGGTTGAGTGGTTGGGTGCTTGAGTGGTTGCTGATTGTGTTGAGTGTCTGTTGAGTGCGTTGAGCCCTTGTTGAGTGCGCTGAGTGATAGCTGCCGAGCGTTGATTGCTGCTGGGTGAGTGCGTTGCTGAGTGGGCGACAGTACCGCGACCGGTACGAGAGCGTGAATGCCGATTGCCGCCAGAGACGTGCCAGGGAGGACCATCATGAAGCAAGTGGAGGCCGGAAAGTCAGCTTACTGTGGTCTCCCTGCGGGTCCCCGGTGGAACAGTGGTCCCGGTGCGCCTTGCCTGCTAGAGGGTGGTTCGCTGCTGGTTCGCCGCTGAAAAATTTAGGATGTTGAGTGGCCGAATAGACGAGTTCAGAAAATCTCAGTGCTCTTTGCGCACGCATTGCATCCTGGGCGCTTGCTGAGCGGGGGAACAAAGAATAATCCTTCCGATTTCGCTTTCGCTGACCTTGACACGTCGTGGACCATGGACCGGTAGGGGAAAAATCGGAACAGTTTGGAGGCCACCCCTTCCTTTCGTATTAGCAAACTCCCACAGTTCAAAGCGACGCTAAGCACTCTGGATTTTCTGAACTCGCCTATTACGCCGAACATGATGTTCGTTGTTCGGGTCACCAAATGTAGAGGAGGTGGAGTTCCTCTACATGAGTCCTGACCGGCGATGATGGAATGTCCCAGCGGGCAGATGTGCGTGGCCTCACACTAGGACGATGCCGGTAGAACTGGCTGGCAGGCGCAGTGGCACGTCGTTGTCATCGTTGTCCACGGGCCGCCACATGTCTATCAGCGCCCAATGACATGCGCTCCGCTGGTTAAGACAAGTCTGCCCGCCACTGTACCTCCCGTCAGTCAATTAACGAACATTACTACCCCAATGCATGGCCACCTCCAATGAATTCTTTCGAATCCAGCGCTCCGGGTAAGGAATAAAATTATAATTCTATACTGGAGTGAAATCTGATCGCCTTGATACATTGGCGGGGGGGAGGATATGTTTGTTAAAGATAAAGAAAGGGGAAAAGGTCTGACAGGCCAAGGCCGACTTGCTATTCCCAAAAGAGAAAAAAAAGAAAATAAAAGGAAGAAAGAAAGGCAAAAGAGAAGCAGAAAAGAGAAAGTGGCAGGGGACGATGGGGTGGCTGGTGGGGTGGCTCAAAGGCTGCTGAGCAGCCCAGTGTCCTTCAGGTAACACAGGAGGGCTCGGGTGACTGCCCACTGTCTGGAGTGCCGGACAGGTCCCAGCAGCGTCGCCAGGGAAAATTCCCTGTGGCCTAAGGAAGTGAGATTTGTGGCGAGGACGGCTCGGGGGCCGGCGTACCGCTTGCAGTGCAACAATAGATGGCGTATGTCGGCGACTGCAGCACAGCAGGGACACATCGGGGACGTCCGTCTATCCATCTTAGAGAGGAGCAGCGGGGTCAGGGCAACATCGAGGCGTAGGCGATGGAGGATCGACTCCTCCTGTCGCGACAGCCGCTGGGAGAGGGTGAGTTCCATCCTCGGGTCGATGGATTGGAGGAACGTGTTTGTCGCTACAGCGTTTGAGCTAAACGCGAGGGTGCTGCGAGACGTCTGGCGGCGGATCTGTATCAGGCAGGCCGATGGAGTGAGAGGAATGGTGGTGGTCATTGTGGTGGCAGCTGCCCCGTGCGCGCCTCTCGCAGCAGCGTCAGCGCGGGTGTTTCCCGGCAGGCCGAAGTGGCTGGCGACCCATTGAAGGCACACGCTGTGGCCGGAGGCGGTGAGACGGCTGTATGTCGTGAGGGCTAGGGAGCAGATGTCTGTGACGATCTTGGAGCAAGGAGAAGATAATATTTGCAGCGCCGCCTTGCTGTCCGTAAGCACAGTCCAGTTGTTTGGGGGCCTCGTTGATATAAGTTTCAGGGCTTCATTGCTTTGCTGGAAAGTCAGGCAGCAAGAGTAGCCAGTCGGCAAAACACCCATGGGTCAGAATGACGTCTTCACTTAACGGCGTAGCGATGTAGTTTGTCATGTTAGTAATGTAGTTTGCCAACACTAATTATTCATAGGATCGAAATAAATCAAGCGAAGTGATCGGCTTTGTTGTGCTGTTACTGCTCAAGCCGACAGTGCAGTTTTATCTCTAATATTTACACTTCATTTGTTTCTCAGCTGGTACTGGAATTCGACGTCAGATTCCGCAAAAGCCTTGATCAAGCAATGGCGGAGATGACCAACATCCATCCTGGCGGCTTTTTCAGCCATGAAGGAAAAAGAATCGCCGACGTTCGTCGATGTGGACGTATTCTTACGTAAAAAAAAAAAAAGAAAAAATCGAAGTATGACCTGATATCAACGGTATGTGGACTGCTTGCTTTGTTTGAGACAATCCTTTTGGAAGGCACAAACACGAACTAATTGCGGCGTTCCTCTCTAGATCGTCCCCGAAGAGGTAGTCTCCCCTGGATCGAAACACTTTTTCGGGCAGGAGAGCCTTGTTTGGTGTAGTGACGGAGAGGCTGTGCAGCTGGAACCGTCGGGCATGCTTGAGTTTGCGCTGCTCTGCTGTTGTTAGGCCTGCTGCAAATATATGTTGTGGGCGACAACGAATTCTCGAAGCCGTACAGAAAGCCACGGCTTTCGCAGCTGCTAAAATCGCTGAAGGTCAAGTAAAGAGCGGTTCAGTATTTAGATCGGCTTTTGTCTTTGTCCCGCATGTGCTTGCAACACGTTGGTCACCTTCGCGTATGTTACAGATGCACACTTCGGCGAGTGTGTATTACCACTACTGATACCAAAGCGTAAACGCACAATACATGATGAGCGTCGTGCATTTTGCTGTGCACAGTAAATTTATTTACGCCCCTATGAGTGTAAAATGAGTGTTAGATAACTCACACCCTTATGGGTGTAAATGCTACACCTCAATAATGGGTGTAACAGGGGTGTCACATGTTACACCCAAAAGAAGGGTGTTTATTGGGTGTATTGACCCAAAAACGAAAGAAGGAGGCTTGCTCCCGAAATTCACGGAACACTAGCTCCACTGATGCAGTGCAACCTGCATTTGCAAGTGTGAACATCTTAATTATCTAGACTCTTAGAGCTTTTTTATTTCCGTGTTAGCGCCGCGAAGCAGCTGTGGCCATGAGTGGCGTACAGGCGTTGACAGATGGAGAGAGGACAACGGGAAGGATTGGTGAACAGGGGGGTTAGTGTGCGTCCTGGGCCGACCTGTGGGGGAACTGACATTCGTTGGGAAAGTCCAGACGGTGACAGGATTCGAACCCGTGTCACCGGCGTGGAAAGCGATGACCTTAACCCCTATGCCACGGGAACTGGTCTCTTAGAGTTTGGCTAGCTGTGCACTCCAAGAGCTTAGAAAGGCTTTGCTAGCTAAGCCAAGTGCTTCCGCTTTAACCAAGTCGACACTTCAACAGTAGCCTGCCTTCGACATTTGCAAGCCCAGTTGAAGGCTGCTGCTGTCGAACTTCCCTTGTTTGTTCCTAACTGTTCGTAATCTTTGGTTCATTCTACTTTTTCTTTTCGTATATTAATTTCACAATCACTCACAGTAATTAGCCCTTTACTTACATACACATGTGTATTTTAATTTCAAGGTCACCCGCGCCAGTAAACCTTCCAGCCAGGGGGTCAAGCCCCTGTCACCAATTTTCAAGTTTAGTCCTGCTGAAGGCAGCGCTGACTGCCAAAACGTCGACCCCTAATTTTGACTACAGATGTCCTACAGTTGGCAATACGACTGTAAATCTGTTTATAGTAATTCCCATAATTCCTACTTCATTTTGTTAATGCAATAAAAGTTGCAATAGTTGTTAATCCTTATACGGCTTCCCAAGTCTCTCCGTTACTTATGGTCTATATCTTCTCGCATTCATCTGCATGTACCAAGTTATCCATAACACACATAAGAAGTTATATATATATATATTGCAAAGATTATCACAATGAAAAGGAAAACTACAGGAGCTTTGAGCATTGTGCGGCATACACCCCTGTTGCACTGATATGAGTGTTCCAAAATTTAGCATGGTGTGTAACATAAGTGTGATCGGGGTGTATTGGTATACATTACACCCATTTTACACCAACACGGGTGCTTAGTTGAGTGTAGTATAAGTGTAATTCGGGTGCGTCCTCATAGTACACCCTTTTCACACCGGGAAGGGCGTAAAAAAAATTACTGTGTGCGTGCGATACGTCACGTACGGATTATGTCACCACAACATGTTCCTCTCCGTTGTGTGTGGACTGTACACTTCTTGGACAACTGTACCCCTTAGACGGGCGTACCTGTTAGACGGGCGTACCTCTTAAACGGCCCTTAGACGGATGTACCTGTTAGACGGCAGTACCTCTTTGACTGGCGTACCTGTTAGACGGCTGTAACTCTTAGACGGTTGTAACCTTTAGACGACGGTACCTCTAAAATGGCTGTAGCTGTTAGACAGCAGTACCTCTTGGACGGACGTACCTGTTAGACGGCAGTACCTTAAAAGTGCTGTACCTTTTAGGTACAGCACTACTACAGCACTCGTACCGCATAAAATAATGGGTACGTTTTTGCAAAAATGTACCTTATAAAAGGGGTTTTAAGAGGTACAGATTTGAGAGAGTTGTTACCTCGTACACCTTTTTCACACCAAAAACGTGTAAACGGGCTGCGCAGAAGGTGTTCCAAAGCTCTCACACCCATTTAACACCGTTCAAAGGGTGTTCCTATTTTAGAAGGTGTAATAAGGGAGTAAAAAAGGAGTATATACAAGTTTACACCCTATTTACACCCCAAATACACCCAAAAGGGAGTTTTTCAGTTTACAGTGCGTATAGATGGAGTACTCATTCATGCATTCATCCTGGCTAATATTTGATAATAACAACATTATTTATTTATGTATTTCATAGCAGGAGTGATTGGGAGCAAACACCAAATACCACTTTTCGTGCTTTGTATGTGATGTATCTGCTCCCATATAGCAGCAGCAGAAACTAGTCAACGTAACAAAGTAACTATTATTTATACATAACAAACAGGCAGGACATTGGAAAACAGCTTTTAACTGTAGAAGTACGTATTCTCTAACCGACGGTTTGGAGGATTTCAGTAGAGCAATATCAATACTACTGAGCAAAATAGGCAGTGTACGCGTATATTACCATCTACTACATGCTGTTCTACATTTTGTTATGAGACATGTTTGCTGGTGACGATGAAAATATGTGAGAGGAGTTCGTGACAAGCTGGCTACCCCGAGAAGGCGGCGTTATATTCAAAAGCTGCTTTTTTATAGGTCAATGATAGTATATATTGGTGCATATATATTTCCCCGAAAACACTCCTTCACTCCATTCATTTCAGGCGTCAGCATCTTCGATGCCCAGCGTGAAGATGCCTTCGCATTCCATTTCTCTTTCTTTTTGCTTTTCTTTTTTGTCATGATTTTTAATGCAAACTATCGTTACGCCTTACGTTGTGGTCTTTCTTCCCGTTTAACAGCAGAGCCGCAAGCTTGGCAACGGGATACAACAGAATAATTACCAAAACTTTGGTCAACTCAACAGCTACGGAGAGAATGGTTTTTAACGTTATGAGTTCAACAGCTAAATTGTCAGTTTACAACAGAGCCATTTACCTATATTTTTCAATAACTGTACTGCTATGTCCACCTTATACCAGGCAAATACAAGGGCACGAAGAGCGCGTGGAATAGTCACCAAGAAACGCATAATCAGCGCAAGTTTCCTAAATGTGCTATGAAAAGCGACTTCCAGAAACGTAATTTCTTTCCACGTCCCTGTTCACGACAAAAATGTCTAGTCAGATGACCTTGCGACACACAGCTTTCGATCGCAAGTTTGAATAACGACCGTTCGTAAAGAACCATTCCTTCTTTTATGAGTCTAATATTTGTGTTCTTCCGAGGAAGTTTCGCTCTTGGTTCATTTTCTTCCATTTGCGTCACCCGATGGGAATCGAAAGAAGCAAATAGAAATCTTGGGCAGGTGCGCGGGACAGGCACCGCGCCCAACCGGATCAATAAGTGAAATTTGGCAGACGCCGGCTGCTGGTCACTGATTTGCATAATTCGTAGCAAATAAATGCGTGTACCGTAAGGTGTGGCGGGACTGCGATGACGCCTGCCTAATAATGACAGAGGAAAAAGTAATTAACTATGACATTACCAACCCTTTAATGAGTTTCTTTCTCTCGCCGATGAATTTGCTGTGTGCGCCAATACATGCGCGCGTGCAATACAATACTGCACCGCTATGTAAAATATCTGGTTTAAGAAATGCAGGGTAGAAAGTTGGATGGCAGAGAAATACGATCGCCGTGAAGGGGAATGTGAAACGTTTCCCCAAGTGTCTTTCCGGATAAGTATAAGACACGGTTATTTGCGTCGATATGAACCTGCGTTCCAATTTCTTGAGCAAATAGCACTAATAGACGCGACATCGCGAATACCGAAGCTCCAACCGCCAGTTAGGGAGCGCGGGAGAGGTCACATGGTTACGAGCACCAATGAGAACGGCCACAGGGACAATTCATGACAGGGGACAGGCTCATGTTCCCAGGCAACTTCAGGTTTGTGTTGCGTTTGTCCCTTTGTATGTTCCAACCTCAGAACAATTTCTTTCCATCATGTTCACCAGATGCCTCGTGTCGTATGTATGTGTGTATGAAAGGAGGAGAACTATAGGAGAACTATAGGAGATAGTGTGAGAGTGAATGCGTCAGTCAAATGAGGCCCATCAGAAAGCGGATGCCAGCGTGGTCGAACTGGTCAATCGAGAGATTACGCCGCTTTCTTCATTTTTCGATGACTGCCAGATTACAGCTGTTCATGTGCTGCGCAATCTGTCGACGGAGAGCAGGGCAATCACCAACCGGCCCCATACTTTACGTTATCTTATATACGTTGTTCAGTCAACCATGTTGTTACAGAGAGTCACCCCTTAGCACCACGAGTATGATCCTCTATACGTATGGAAAAATATTTGTTGTATACTACCTTAAAACGACTTTTTCCAGTTTCCATAACAACAACAAAGACACTGATGATGATGAATGGGGAAATTCGCCACCTGGGTTGTGGTCCCCTACCCAAACGCCGACGGGGCTGCATGAGATGTAAAATGACAATGAGGGGACGAGGGGAGAGATAGAGTAGCAATGCCGTACATCAGTATTAAAGGACCGTTTAAGGGAAGGAAGGGTTTTAAAGTAGTTAAAGGAAGGATGCAGTTTCCATAAGACATGTAAATGACCTCGGAGTTTTTTTTCTTTTCCTTTTCTTCTCTTCTTTTTCTTTTTTCCTTTTCTTCCCTTTTTTACTACCCCTTTTCTCCTTTTTCTTCCCTTTTCTTATTTTTCTCTTCCCTTTTTCTCCTTCTTACTTCCCTTTTCTTTTCTTATTTTTCTTTTCTTCCCCTTTTCTTTCCTTCTTCCCTTTTTTGCCTTTTTTGTTTGGAACAGCAAGCCGACCTTCGTCTTGCTGACCTTTCCTTTCTTTTTCTTCAACATACCCCCCCCCCCCCTCGGAGTAGAGATCCTCTTGCATGCGCAGGTCATTGTTTTTAAACGCGCGCGATTCCCAGAAACGCATGTGCTTTGACGTTGTTGCAACCTTCCTTTAGTCTGGAGGCGGTGATGTGGTTTATTTAAGGTACCATTCGTACCAAGAGTAGCAAAGTAGAAATATAACCCCACAGAAAGAAAAAAAAAAAAACTCCCGGTGACCGAACTGTATGTGCTGCATGTGCGTCCCCTAGAAGTGAAAGGAATTGCGAGAAACTATCACAGGAACGAGGAACTCGACAACACATGCCTAGAACACGCAATGTTGGATACATTTCTGACTGACTGTACTTTGCTTGCAATTAACTTTTTTCTGTACTTAACGTACACAAATTTTGTACATACACTCTGCAGTTTGAATTTGAGTTTGAATGTTACAAAAAACTACTTTGCAGTGCTTTCAATGCTTCTGATCGGCACTTTTCGATCAAGTACCCAGATACAGAACATGTACTTGAAGTAAGAAACTCAAGATTAAAGGCGAATGTTCAGAAAGAAAGTGTATGATTGAGAGGCTTCAGATGTTGCCGAACTTTAAGGATCAATCATTTTTGACAGAACACCGCCACTTAAGCTCTCCTATTGTTCGCACAACTTTGTTTCAACAACTTCGTGTGTGTTCCCTGGATGTTATCATATTTCTCTGGTTCTACGCTGGCCAAGCATCCCAATGAAATGGTGAGGGAGATACACGAGGCCTTCAACACTTATCTGTATGGTTTCGATTGCGTTAGCGCTCCTTCAATTGCATTGTCATCCGCGGAAATTGATTATGTTGGTGAAGGCACACAGATCGCTGATATCGCCGTTTGAGTGTTTTGGTTCCCGGTTCGAAAACAATCAGCTGAATTCGCTATAAAGCCGATTCCTCATCAGACAGCGCCAAAGACGGGGTGCTGACATACGACGTTCCACATTCCGCTGTCTTTCGGCCTCAATGATTTCTCTGGTGGTACATCCTTGGTACATCTCGCTATCTGTTGGGTTATGTGACTATCATAGTATCTCTTCCATAGGCTTGGCGGCATTAGGGAACCAATAAATCCCACAGAATTTCGAAGTGTTCGCGCGCAAGGACAACAACAACAACAATAAATGAAGGAGAAGTGATGATGACATGGGATGTTTCCCCGTGGTAGCCACAGGACCCTACCCCACTTCACAGCGGTTAACATGAGAGGATGAATTATGATGAACGCAAAGACGCTCACCGCATGAGTCCCTAATGTCCGCCATTTGCAAAGAAGGCAAGGTGAGGTCAACATGGCGCCATCCAGGGTGGCTTCAAATATGGCTGCCGGTTTATCTCTTTATTCCCTCTCTATCTCGTTGCTTTCACTAGCTAGGTTTCTGCAGGTTTGCCATTCACTTTACAGTCCCTTTAACGCCTCTCCTCACTGGTGGTGGTGGTGATGGTGATGGTGAAAGGGCTCGCCGTTGTCTGCCTCACAGGGGTGGGCAACGTCACGCCTCTTCTCACTCCTTCGTGCGTGGTCAGGATGTGAGCCAATCGCCGCAGATGATTTGAAACGAGGCTTTCGATTGCCACCAGTGGCTACCCATGTGGCTGATTGTGGCTCGTTGTCGTAGCTACGGTAGCCAAAAGCACGGTAGTGATTAATTGTTATGTCACGTCGTTTAGACTTTTGTTTCTATGCGGGTTGGTGAAGCTCTGGCGACAGAGGTACGAGAGCCATTCCCTCGCTGCCTTACTGGCGGAAACGCCTGCATTCACCGTGCCGTTTTTCTGCACGTCTAGAAGCCCCTCCGTTGTAAAAATTGGGACTCACACAACATCTTGGCAAAGTATTGGCAAAGCTTGTTCAACGCTGGACCAGTAATGCCAACATCCAGCCAATATTGGGCCAAGATGTTGGCCAGGTTCACATCCATGGAAATAATTGTGGTCTACATTTATCAGGCATAACTTAGGACCAAGTGCCGCAACTCCTTTAACGAATTGCTATCCGCTAACAGAGAGTTCTAGAATAGCCGACCCAAAATGCGAGCGCTATAATACACGCATCGGCCTCTCTCTTCCTGCTCAGCTTGTTGAATAAGCTTTTCATAACACAGAGCACGCTTGCTGCTGCACGAACAGGTTGATTCACATAAGTGAGAAATAATGTACGAAGTGGAGACGTCGACACCCGAACAGAACCGGCGTTTTAAGTTTTTGTTTTATCGTTTCGTTTAGTTGAAAGTGGAGACAAAATTCTAGAAAATTTCTGGAAGCTACTTGTTTTAAAGCGTAGTCTCGTTGTGCACTGTTGGTTCCAGCTTCGTTTTCAAAAGGCAATAAGGTAAGGTACCCCAGTGCAAATCAAAAGGGTAATTTGGGTATGTGTTTGAGAAAATTTATTCAACGACTCACACTATACAGCACAAGTGGCAAGTGGCACTATATAGCAGTAGTATAGCTAGTATAGTATTTGGGTTTGTTTGTACATTCAGTAACCCGTCACATAGGATCATCCAAGATAAAGACAAGAAGAAGCAGACATGCTGTTTGAAGAAGTAGACATGCTAAATGATGTTTTAAAGATGGTACCAAGTCCTGCGCATCCATAGTATCACGACCAACTTTCACATCGCCTTTCTTCAGAAACTTTCTCCTTTCTACTTCACTTGGGATCATTTTCAAGAGACCACAAAGCACATTCGTCTGGAATCCCCCTTCTTGTAGACAACGGGCAGTCTGTAGTACTGTAAAATGTTGCACGGCTTTCCTAACTGTTTTCGAGGCACCTGCGTCAGGCGACTAAACTGCTTTCAATTTGGAAATGTTCAGACTAAACTGCGCAAAAGGGTCGCCGGGGAATGCGGGAGAAGACTAAGGTTACCTGCATCCGGGTCTCAATGTGGGAAAAGCTTCGAGCAATGCACCAGGGAAACATTTCCTAGTCGAGTGGTACCGACTCAGAGTGACCCTGTGCGGAGGGTCGATGTAGCTGGATGTGAAATGTAAGGTTCATGTCCGTGAAAATTCTGCTCAGACTTTTGGAATAACCTGTAATGTTACGAAATATTTTTCGTGGCAGTGTCTCTAAAGTTTTCTCTCATTAAATTTTGTTACCTTGACAACAACACAACAGGAACTTAATTTATCCGATACGTGATTTATGAGAGAAAGAAACAAACCACAGTCTCTCCTTCTAAAGAAGCGCGTTGAGGCTTCGGATTGGTCTCCTCAAACGACCTCCTGCACTCTAAATCGTTTCACACCTTAAAGGGTGTAAATCAAAATGTTCATGGCGCACACCTTTTAAGGTGTATTTTAACACCGTCGTGGCAAGTGGTGTGTAAAGGTTGTTACGCCGAATAAAACTGCTGAGTTCGTGGCAATATGCTGGTAACCCTGTATTCACAATTTCCAGCATATTGCATATAATCATATTGAGGTCCATATATGTATGTAATCAAGGTGATTAAATATGTGTGTAAACATGGACAGCCGACATACAGACAGTCATGTATGGTGTGGCAGCTGTGCATGGCAATGAAGCGTGGCAGCTGTATAGTTTTCGTGAAATTGTAGACCTTCTTATGAGCAGGCACCTCCCCCATATGCATGTTCATTACTTAGGACGTTGCATTTATTCGTTTCTTCAAGGCTTTGCAGTGTTGTACCCACAAATATCTAACCCCTGTAAAATGCATTACATTGTTCATTACCCGCGGCTCATCAGGATGTTTGGTCCTCTCCTATAGCTGTGTTGTGTATGCGGTTCGAAGGGAAACACCACCATTTTAAGATGTTGCTAGAAAAACTCGACATTTTAAGAACATAACCCTTTCATTAGCAAGAAGACATCAATTTTGTCAAATGTATGTGTGGTCGCAGCCCTTAATCAGAAATGCCACATCTACTGATGGTTCCAAGGGGATACTACTTCAACATGCCCCAGAAGCAATTCAGAGTTATATTCATAACCGTGATATTCACGCAGAATCTGTAGTCTATGCGAAAAGTGCAGTTGATAATGATAACACATTTGCTGTTGGCTGTGTTGTTGCCAAATACTATTCCGAGGAGGACTTACCCGTGTTATTAGAGCCATATATGTTATTAACTCTGATATCATTTTTCTTATACAAACATTAACTACAGTAGAGTATGATGAGCACTATCATGTATTTGTTCTGTCTTGCAATGAGGAGCAACGTGTTTTAAGAAATTTAGGCACTATCTCAACAGGTCTTCTAAATCTGTAGATAGTAGACGTGTTGTAGATCCACGCCATGCACTTTTGTAATGTAACTTCCCGTTCCCGGTTCTTGTATACGTTTATGTTTGTTCATGTGATCGAAAATAAACATACTCCCTTCCTACACCCAGGCGACACACTTATCACGATATTTCACCTGAGGGTGTAGTACTCCATTGTTACGCACTCAGGAACTTCCAATACAAAGTTGTAGGGTGTGAAAGGGGTGTGATCTTTGTTAATACACCTGTTTTACACCTTTAAAGGTGTGAAACGATTTAGAGTGTGCGGTGACTGGACAGATCCTTTGAGGAGGGGCGTCCCGCTCGTTGGTGGTATCCAAGCTCGTGCTGGGAGGGGGTGGGTTCAAATCCTACCACCGGCTCTGCTGTCTGAGGTATTCCCTGGGCTTTCCGAAGACTTTCCAGACGAATGTCGGCACAGTTCCCACTGAGGTCGGCCCAGGACGCATACTAACTCCCTGTTCTCTCTCCATCTGTTCACGTCTGTACGCCGCTCATAGCCACAGTTGCTTCGCGACGCTAAAGGGAATAATAAATAAAATAAATACCTTTGAGGAGGCCAATGAGAGCCCGCTTCGCATCGTGGCCATCGTGATTAGGGGAGTGAAAGTGTAAATTGCGGTTTCCTTCGCTCGTGAATTACGAACAGTATTATCACAGCGCTGCAAAGCACAAGTGTTGAGGAGCGCATCATCTACTGGATAGGAGACTTCCTGGAGGACAGGAGGATCTTCGTGCGCACAGAGAATGGATCGAGCCAGAAGCACACGATAAGTTCCGCAGGGAAGTGTCCTCAGCCCTGTGCTATTAAATATTATGCTAAGTGATCTCCCGAAGTTCCTCCCTAGATGTGTCCACATTTCTATGTATGCAGATGATGTTTGCATATTGACGTCAGGCAAAGCTCGACCACGAATACAACAGCGACTTCAGAAAGCACATGACACTGTAGTGGGCTAAGACGTCCTGCCCTTTACACGTAAAAGTCTAAAGCGGTTCCCCTTACGCTTGAGAGCCTTTACTCTGGACATAGTAAAGCAGCACCGCTTTCTGGGCGTATTTCTGCACGCTGGCTTGACTTGGACGCCACACGTCAACAAAATCGCTTTGAAGGCAGATGTTTATCGCAACATCCTGCGTTCCTTGGGCGGCATGAGATGGGGAAGTTCCTGACAGTCTCTCCTACGACTACACAGGTCCTTGGTGCGCCCGAAGGTGCCAAACTCTTTGCCAGTCCTTCATGGGCTCTCGAGGGCACCATAACTCGTGTTGCAAAGAGCACTCCCTCGAAGCTTACGTGTTGTGCCGGGTTTACCTCGAGCAGCTTCCGACAGCTGTGTGTTTGTGGAAGGAAAGGAACCTTCTGTACAAGCTTTGCGGGTGCAAGAAACACTGAGCCACCACATGCGCCTTATGACCCGTCACGGGAAACATCCACTGGTTCGGAGGATTAACAGCCGACCATCATTCCAAGTTTTATAAGCTTGTCACTGAATATGAAGATCAGCTCCCTGTAGCTTTCATGCTATCTGCACCCCCTACGGTTGCGCCATGGGGAGGGATATGCTTATTAAGAAAAAAGAAAGGAAAGCTTAGCCAGGCAGGAGCCGGCTTGCGCCATGGGCATTAAGTTCACCTATTGTTTTTGTTTATGTGCCTGGCGTTACAAGTAAGCGAGCTATGAATCCTTCTGTGAACAAACAGTGCGTCCTGAGCATGATGGCAGAGTTCCATAGAGGTCATGTCCATGTCTACAGGGATGGATGCTGCACACATGACACTTCCTCTCCCGCCTTTGTGATTCCTCACACCAGCATTGATTCTGATTCTCTCTCTGATTCTTTTTTTTCTTTCTTTTTTTCTTTTTCTTTATCTCTTTTTATTTATTTTTTGGGGAATAGCAAGCCGACACCCTGTCTGGCTGACCTTTCCCTCGTTCCTCCTTTTTGTTTGTTTGTTTGTTATCATTAAACATATCCCCCCCCCCCCCAGCATTGAAAGGCGTTTCCTGTTATCCCATGTATCGTCATCCGCTGCAGCACACCCTAAGAAAGAAAAAAAGCCCATCCTACCCAAGCTGATAGAACGACAGTAGTTCTACTGTTTCGTGCCAATCCACGCGCGCCTTCTCCTCCGCGGGCATAAGCGGCGGCGTCCCTTTCCCTTGCTCCTCTCTCTCACGTATGCTGTAAGAAAAAAAAGGGTAGGATTTCCTACCCAAGCTGGTAGAACGACAGTTTCTACTCTGCAGTTAGAAAAAAACACTCAAACCACCAAAAGGTGGCTTGAGTAGAAATGTGGTTGCAATACAGCTCTACCGAGATGGGTACAAAAATATCTACATTTTATCTTAGAGTGCACAACTCTATGCAGTAATCCAGGCTCTTCGGCTCTGCAGACAGCAAAGCCTAATCGTTGAGTCCTCTACTGGGACAGCGAAGTCGCTCTGTCTGCGCTTCGTGCACGTGACCCGTACTCCTCGTGCCCTTCGCTGGTATATGACGCCCTTTTTATCCATTATATACTGTTGTCCAGGGTGGTCACGAGATTGTATTCCAGCGGTTACCTGGTCACTGTGCCATCTCGGGAAATGAACAGGCGGGCTGCAGAGGCACATTGTATGCGAAGATCACATCCCATCATTCCTTTCCCAGCATCAGATGCCCGTCGTTTACTGCGCAGCGTTGCACAAGACGTTTCCCGTCGTCTGTGGCTGTAGCATCTGGATCCTAAGGGCCAGTTCTCACTTGGCGACGCCTGACGCGGCGTCGTGAGCGGGCGGCGGAAGTAGAGTCGCATTTCCGCCGCCCCGTCAGCGCGAACGATTTCATGTTCCCACCACAGTGGCATCCCGTCGTCCAAAGCAGACGAAAAATCAGGAGGCGTGGCCTTTCTGTGTCACCTAATTGGTCGCCAGCTGTCGTTCTCGGCAGTTCTCGCCGACATTGTGAAAGAAGGTCGGCATGGAGGTTTTTTTTTGTTTTTTTTTTTTTGTTTTTGTTTTTTGCTTGACGTCTCTCCTCTCCCGACTCCGGAAATGCGCGTTTATTTCCGCCCCTGCTCACGACGCCGCGTGTGGCGTCGCCAAGTGAGAACTGGCCCTAACTTATGATTCTGCATCCGCAACCGCATCTCTCGTTCGGCAGAGATGCTCATCCCTCGTCTACGCACTGGTGTCCCGTTTTGCCGGCGTGTGCTTTAGAGAATGGGGCTGGTAGACTGTCCAATGTGCCTCGTATGTGGTGTAGTGAATGACGTCAACCACATATTGCTAGAGCGTAGACGATTTATATCGGAAACAGAATCGCCTCTGACTGGCGTTTCGCGCATGACAGACCACTCGCTTCTCTCGTTCAGCTATTGGGTCCCTGGGATAACCCCCGCAATCAAAGACAAGCCTCTCTCTTCTAGCTGTCTTCCTGAACCAGAGTGGACTCAGCAATGAAATGTGGACAATGAAAATGAATAGCTCTTGCGCTGATTCCGTACACAAACTGTAGGACCACCTGAAAGTCTTTTTATTTCCTTCTTTTTCTTTTATTTCTGTGTTCTCGTATTTTTCGTTCTAATCTCGGAGCGTGCTGCGGTTACGCATCCCTGGCAGTGGAGCATGTATCGCCTTTAATGGCTTCTGAAAGTTCCAACCTTTACTCTTATTTTTTTCCTAATCCATATCTAATGTAATCTCTAACCCGGCGGATGAATGCCGTTCCTTTTATGTTGGTGTCAACGAAACGGCACCTTTCATTCCGCGAGAATAAATTTTTGCACTTTAGTGCCCCTTTAAAAGAGAGGAGGTTGGTCACACGCGAGCCAATTAAAACAAAGTTGGTTGCCGTTGTTGGCCTCGTTTATGTGGACAGCGTCACGGCTGTAGTCAGGATGAAATGAGATGATATGATAACAGGCGTTGGAATGATGACGGGGGAAAGCTAAGATGTCACTGCCAGGATTGGTCAGAGGTGCAAAAGAAACCAGGGATGGGCAGTATTTTAAAGGAGGTAAGAACTCCTATCTGCATGTATTTAGTTACGGGTTTAATAAATGTAATATTGTTCTTCTACGCTTCGTAATTCTGTTTACAATCTATTGTTAAATTCTTCTCGTTCATAACTTGTGCAGCGTTAATATGAAAACGCACTCTCTTTCGTATTCGGGCGAGTATACGCACCGCCGTCCAGATACCTGTATCCATCGTTACGTCATCTGAAGAACTGTTGCACCCAATCAGACGCCAACGCGGAGGTACACATAACGTTCTGCTTTACCCTCTTCAAGATGAACTTCACTACATGGCACGCTCCTAGCCAACCGTCATCCCGAATGACAACGTTTTCGTCTCTGATTTGTTGAAAACGGGAGGCGTAGTCCATTTTGTAGCCGCGCATAATAGATACATAATAGGCTTCGCCTCTCGTTATCAACAAATCATGGGCGAGAACGTTGTCATTCGGGAAGATGGTTGGCTAGGAGCATGCCATGTGGTGAAGACACGCACCTATCAAATTCACCTATACAAACGATGTCACAGACAACACGTTGAAATCGCCGTTTGGAGCCGACACAGTCGGCGGGCTCGCTTGGTACAGTTCATAGCTCCTTTAATACATTGTAATTAAAATACTATTTAAAATATAAATACATGTATTTATATTTTGTATTTAAATACAGACACGAAAAATGTATTTATAATTATATCTAAATACCAATTTTCTGGTATTTATTCTTGTAAATACTTTATAAATACTCCTAAATACAGTATACACTGACTCATATCTTAAAGTCGTGTTGCATTTGACCTTTCGGGGAGAAGGGCAGGTTTGTGGCGCAGTTATGCCGTGTTTGCGCTAGCCTGCGCATACGACAAACCACTTTAGATGGCAAGTTTTTCACTGTTGTTGCGAACAACGGTCGCGACTACCCAATTACCCTGTTGTACGAAGCATCTTCGTCAAATTTAATTCAAGCATTTGTTCATCGGCACCTTTGGAGATGCTGTTCTCCTTTACGAATCTGATTGTACGGCCGAATTGAAGATGCATAGTCTTCGAGAAACTTCTAATATTAAAATCGCCATGATAATCTCACAAATAAATGCTTATTGTTGGTTGCTGATTTGTTGTTATGATCATGCTTATTTCTGTAATTCCAGATGACATTTTCCTCACAGTATTTATGGTAGTAGTTACTGTATTTATATACTGTATTTATATTTTCTATTTCAATACACATATTGAAAAGTATTTATGCAGAGTATTTGAATACCCCATTCAACGAAGTATTTCGTATTTATATTTAAATACTCAAAAAATGTATTTATGCCTATCCCTGAAAGAAACTATATCTCATCGTCTTTGTGCGAGTCCAGATTCCTGGAGGAAGCAGACTAAAACAAACGTGGTGGCGGTGAAGACTAAAACAAAACTTCACCACATAGCACCTCGAAGGCCAATCATTGCAGAGAATGATCACTCACGATTTGTAGAAAGCACATGGCGTTGACGATTAACACAACCGCATAAGTGTCACAAAAGGACGTTCGCCTCTCGTTTTCAACAAATCAGATAATCATTCGTGATGATGGTTGACTAGGATCGTCTTATGCGGCCAAGTTCTGTTTTTAGCTCTCATTACTGTGAATTGCCTCCACGTGAACGTCGAATGTCTTCATCCACTCCCTTTCTGTGAGAGATGCCCGCAGTCGATCACAACTCGCTCAAGACGCATCGCTGTTTGTGTGTATGAGCGCATTTCCTCCGCTGCCACTTTTCCCTTTTTCCATTGCGTGCATCACCCTTCGAAAGCGCATGCTCCAATCGACGTCTCTCTCCTCCCGAGTTTCTGCTCGGTCGCCACCGCCAGTCTTCGAACGGCTACCGCTGCCGCCGGAGCTCCGCAGTCTTCAACTATGCGCGTGCTTCGTCTTGTCACATGCTGAGTCTGTTGTCGATAAAGAATGAATCGTCAATTGTGAATTGAGCGTCAAGTGGTGATGAATGTTGGAGCTGGTGTCGTGTTTTCGTCCTGTGTGGTGATACTAATTGCTACAGCAACCGACGTCTGCTGCGCTAACGGATAATACGACCGGAATGAAGATGGCCATTTTCTCCTGCTGGTTGCTTCTACTGCTAGGATGTAGCGTCCCTTCAAAAGGTGAACATATGTGTGTGCAATGAAGGCAACAAATCGCCGCCTAGTGACGTGAAAGATTGTTGGATGGCGCGCTCATTAGAAAGAATAGGACCGCGTTGTCTAGTGCAATAAGACGTGAAAACATCGTTCAGGGAATGTTTTACTGCGCAAAGTTACTGCCGTTTGAATATTTAGCAGTTTTCGGAGAGACATCGCAAGCCCGATGTGTAAAGCCGTTATGAGGCGTTACAAATTTCCCTGCTTGCCAAACATGTCATTAGGATCGCGACCCTGAAATGATGCGAACGCAGTTAACATCCATCGAGGTCCGTTAGGGTCATTAATAGATCCATCAGACATGTATCGCTGTTCAGCTGACGCATCGAAAAAGTACTACGAAGCGATTAAGCAAGATTACTGGAAATGGGTTGCAAGCTGTCATCGAGTCTCATGTTTATAGTCATATCTTTGTCCAACTCGAAGAAAACAACAACCGGTCAGCTCTGATTGTGCTTGCAAAAGCGCCGTTACTTTAACGTAGGCGTCGAACGCTCTTCGTTCACGTTCGACGAAAATGTTTCAGCTCCGACGTCAGAAAATATTGTGTCACGCGTGCTGGAAACGGTTCAAGTTCGTAAGGGTTAGGAACCATTCTAATGAATGAGGGAAACTGTGTTGACTATATCATCCAATATAAGGGAAAGGCGACACTTGTTCTTGCTCTTATATTTTCGCCGTCTACAAGTATCGGAGTAGCCAGTCCCTCACTCTGGGGTCTCGACATTTTTCTATTTCACCTAAACGAAACTTAGGTAAGTAAATTTTGGACGCGCATCCTGAGCAGTCGTCTGAAGTAGCAATATGACGTCAAGCGTCACAGTTTCGGTTATTAAGTTGTGGGTGCCGATAAATTTTACAAGAATGTCAGGAAAAAGGCAGTGTCGGCCAATGAGGCCGCTACACTGTTAGACCAGAGCTTGGCCACATAACACCGTCTGGACTGAACTGTCATTCGGAATACCGTTATGTCTTGTGACTTGTTGAAAACAGGAATTGTATGCCTATTTTGGACACATTATGCGGAATGCCATGTGTCCAAAGTAGGCGGATCCATCCCATTTTCAGCGACTCTGGAATGTCATTCCGAGTAATGGCGCTAGGAGCGTGCGATGCGGCGACCTTCTGTTTTCAGAATGAATATTTCATGTGACTCAGGACAGAACCGTTAGAGATTTTAGTACTGTGTACGCATGGAAATAATGTGTGCGAAGTCCGCATGCGCCGAACGTGGCTGTGCGTTTACCGAGTGCGCTATTTCCTTACATGATAAGAAACACGGACGGACAGAAGACGCGTTTTACTACGAATACCTTCATTGAGCGCGCGGACAACAATGTGGCCGTCAAGCTGTTTCCACCGGATTTGGCAGTCGATACTGCACGTCAGTGTTTCTTCGCGGTTGTTACCATGTTACTCAAACAACACGCTCTACATCGTCTCGCGTTATTTCCTTGTGCGCACGCTATAACTAGAACTGTCTGCTAATATGAAACTTGGAAATGGCAGGCGAAATAAAGTGGTTTTGGGCTTGCTGGTTCGTTGTTTATCACAAAATCGAAAATAACGCAGGCTAAAAAGCTATAAGGGAAGGTGGTAGTGGTGAATGGAACACAGCGGCCCCTAGCCATCGCCCTGAGTGACATCGTTCTCATCCTTGATTTGTCGAAAACGGGAGAGTATGCTTTTTGTCACATTTATGTATGTGGTTTTTTTTGCTCAGACGTTTTCAGACATATGTTGGCACAATTCCCTTAGAAGTCGGCCCAGGACGCACATTCCCGTCAGTCTTGACGTTGCCCACCTCAGTGAGCCCTTTCACAAGCACCACCACCACCACCACCTGTGACATTTATGCACTTACGTTAATTGTAACGAAGAGGCGTACCTCCCGCGTTTTCCACAAATCGGGAGTGATAACGACAATTTCTGTGCAGTTGTTGACGAACCTGGGTTTGAGGTAACGTCTGATATTGTTTGTATCTAACACAGACGCTTCCATTTTGAACCGAAAATAGAATGATTGTCATTTCTGTTCCGGATCGCCCATACTTTGTTTTTTCCTACTCGACAGCTCTTCTTTTCACTTGGGTCACAGTCATTAGATAGATTGCTCTACGGAAGCAATCTGAACCCGAGTGGAAATTCGTGTCATCCGACCTATAAGAGTAGCCAATTGGTCCGCCTCTGCAAATCGCCCAAATGGCCGTGGAAAGCACTATTGATAGGAGGAGGGATATCAAGGTCGCGGAAATTATTCCATTACTCTGGCGTTCATTATGGGTCAGTGGATAATGTACTGCGTGTACAAAATGTAATTGCCTTGGGTTGGTGCACACACGCAGAAAGTAACGTTGGGTTATTCGTCTATACTGTCATAACGGAACACCGCTGCACAACGAACTCCACTGTCACAGAAACGCGTACGCCGCCTCCCGGTTTCAACAAGTCCGGAAATGGAACGGCAACATTCTGTATGGTGGTTGGCTCTGAGAGTGTTATGCTGGGAAGTTCTGCTCTTAGGGTTTCTCATGGGTTTTCCTCAGATGCTGCCAAACATATGTCGGCACACTTCCCTTAGAAGTCGGCCCAGGACGCACATTCTCCCAGAGCGTTAGTCGTGACGTTGACCCAGCTCTGTGAGGTCGACAGAGGTGAGCTTGTTCAGCACTACCACTACCACCACCATCTGCTCGTAGGGTCTTACCAACGACTCCTCTAGCCCTTTGCACTCCTCGACGGACTCATGCACCCTGTACGCATCTCCACCCTTCATCCTCCATCCGTTTTCTTTCTTTTTTTTTTGCTATAGTCGTGACGATGCCCACTGCTGTCTGGCCAACAACTGCGAGCCGATTCAGACAGTACCTCCCCCCCCTCCCCCCGTGCTCTTAGGGTGTACTGCTCGCGGCACACCTGTCTGAAATATCGAACCGTACCCCAAGTACTGCCTATCAAAGACTAGGCTGCAAGCCGTAGGGGTGTTGGAAGGATGCAGGCTTGCACAAGATACTCACAATGAGTATTTAAGTTAAGTGAGTACCGGGCAAAATAAAAAAAGGAACCGAGTAGAGTAGTAAATACCCTATCCTGAAAAATATTTCAGGTAGAGTATTAAATGCTCTTAAAAGGAACTCTTTACTTTCAAGATATTTTGACGTCACAGTTGGATTTCGCTATCAAAGGTATACGAAGAGCGTCAAGTTGAAAATGGCATTACGAAAAAGATTTATTAGCCCGAAGGAACAATTGCTTTTCAGAATTGTTATCCGATAGCCTGCCCAGTTTTTTTTTGTTTTTAATATATTACCCCCAATACTGAACACGCGCTCTACAGATGCGAATGAATGTTCTACAGAGACGACAGAATTTACTATCGTTTTTCTCCTCACCGTTGCTTTAACCTCATAAAGAGTTATTATTTACCAATATTTTACGTGCCCTCTAGACAAAAAAAAAAAAAAAAGGCAATCTTTCGCTCGACCTCCGTGTCACGCACAGAGAAGTATCTTCAAAGTAACTTGGAAAATGACAAGATTAAGTTATTGAAGAAAAAAAAGTATGTAAGTTAGATTACTAAATACTGCCATTTGAAAGTATTTGCGAGAAACCCAGTTAAGATACTGTACTCAAGGTACTGTACAAGTCTGGGCACCCCTCATGCGTCCTTCCCGAGTCAACCTCAGTAGGCGCTGCATGGAGAACTCAGACAAGTGTGTCGCAAGCAGTACGTATTCTCCTATATTGCAAGTTGGAAACCTCGGCATTAATTTTTTGCGAGTCTCGATAGAATAAACTTCCTACTCAACCGAAGAAGACCACGTGACACTGGGTGCATTCGAGAGATCGTCAAAGAGGCTTTAAAGATGTTATTTGCTGTCCAAAATGGTTTGACGCCCTCTGTGCTCTTAACGTTGTCCACAAAATTCGCTGCATGACATCGAAGCAACTACTACTCGTGGAAATGAGTCGCCCTTACGGCTTTATTGCACGCCTAACCCTTTGTGGAAGTTAATCTCCGAGCAAACGCCGAAGAGGAATGATTCCCCACAGATTCCCTCGGGTGCCGACGCGAGCTGGGATCCGTTGTGGGTTAGGGACGTGCTCGGTGTTCAAGCCCCGAAAGGCCACTAAAAAAACCGCCCCTCAAGAATAATGTTTTTCTTTTCCGCGCTAACGGGGTGTCGTGGTTTAGGGCATGGGTCTCAACCGAAATATGCGATGCGTTGGACGTGGCTAGTATTCCCAATGACGGGGCTGCAGACGTGCCTTCCTTTTTTCCCTGCGGCTCTATTTTAGGTGGATCCTCGATGATCAATCACCTCTTTTTGCGTGTAACGTTGCGTGTCTTTTATTTTTTTTATGTTTTGTAATCTTTAAGTTCGCAACTTAATGACAGGACAAAGAGGATCCGCTAATTTCACGCCATTAACGTTTCGATTCCAAAAACGACCACTTTTTCTCCGCTTCCGGCGAATACTTTCGCAGAGACACCGTTTATGAACTAGGGTGGGGAACGTAATCCCCGAAGCAACTTTCCGACATCTGCCCGAAGGGAGATCTCTGGGTAATTGAACGAAAAACCGTCGTCAGTGAAGAGAACGTCGGAAAGTCTTCTCGACGAGGTATCGCAATTTTTTTTTTTTTTTTTTTCGGGAAGGCTCTGGAAGTTTCTGCAAAGTAACCCTATAGCGGTACCGGCGCTGCAGGTGTCTTCGTGCGAAGTGTTTGCAGAAGGTTAAGTACTCCTGTTAGCATAACGGAAGACGCTCCTCAAGCGTGCAAGGAGGGGGAGGACGTTATCGAGGTCATTTGTGCCACTATACGTACGTCGGGCATTCTTGGAACTTTTGCAAACAGTTATTTTACAACAGCTGTTGCAATTCCACACGCACTTAATTGGTTCGTTTGTTGTAAAAACTGTTTCATGACGCGCAATAGATCAACCAACGTTCAGAATGCTATTGTTGTAAACGTGAAGCGCGACATTGCAGTATCACTTTGCATACACGCAAAGAGGCATGAAGACCAGTTTTAGCAGAGGGCAGTGCTTGTGAAGCTACATAACCATACAGTGTGTGCACATAAACCAATAGTGCCATTTGCAAGCATAACTCGCTGCCTGTTTATCGGACGATGTTCATCCGGTGGCGCACAGTGACGCGTTTATGCGAGCTCAACCTATACAGTAAAAGCGTAGCAGTTACACCCTGTGTAACAAAATAAATATAGCGACGAAAACCTGCGCTTCCGTGCATTAGAATAGGCGATGTCAACACGGTGGTCTCAGGAGAGTTGTGTACCGCTAGGGACACTACCGATATGGGACTATAGAATCTATCTAGCCACTGTAACATCGTTTCCGTTTCTGCACTCTCCTGAGACGCCTATTCTAATGCACGGAATTTCAAGTTTTCGTCACTAGATGTATTTCGTTACACTGAGCTTAATTGACACGATTTTTCTGTAGGTTTCGCTGGCACCGGAATGTCGTCCCATGAACGGGCAACGAGTTATGTTTGCAAATGCCACTTGGGCACACCCTGTACATGTTTTGTTTTACCTCTCTTTAAGAAGTACGTCACGTTTACTATAAGCGTATCAAGACAGGATAGTTGGTACAGGTGGTCATGATGGGGAGAGCAGACAAACACACCCACACAACATAAGCATGTCAACGTCATGTTTCTCATACAATGACTTGAATTACCAATGAATCGTGCGAGGCATGATATTCTTTTTGCTATTGGAATTATTATTATTAAACATTATGAGCACAAATTCACATATATTATACCGACACTGTTTTACATATTGACACATGACATCTTCCGTGTCACAGAAAATGCGAGTCTTACTGTAACTTTAGCCCTCTTAGACAGCATGTTACGTGATACGTGTGCACCTCTTTTTTTTTTTCTTTTTTTGAGGATCAGGAAAGCACTACATTCTCACATTGACGGAAACCGTCAACTATACATGTTTTCGTGGACTGCAGGGGATGCTGCACCTGCTGTTAAGATAATCTAAGGCGTACGTGTATCAAGTGAATGAGAGTTTTTATGTTGTTTAGCCGATATGATAGTTAAGCTTCGTGGGATTTTATTTGCTGTTCAGACAACGGCTTATACGGAATATACTGAGTAACCATTTGAATACACCACAGTACATCGTTCACATACTTGTTTATCTGCTTAAACGGTAGTTAAATTGTGCTTGCACACAAATGACTTGTCGTTACCACAGGTATGCGAACGCCGAGACTACATTAACTACATTTGCTTACATGTGAATCTACTTTAAATTATTAATTAGCTTTTGCCTTTCTCATTCGCAAACACTAAAAATAATGGTGCAGCCTACATCAGAAAAAACATCGGTAAAAGAAAAGAAAAGAGTTCGGTACCCAATGATCAAGATAACCTTCGTCCGAAAGTTGAAACATTTGCTCTGAAATTTTTTGTTTTGTTATGGTTGTCAGATTTTTCGTTAAACTTCAGGCTTTTTTTTCTACGAGGCAAACAACGGAAATGGTTTTGAAACACCATATTTTCCGTGAGCAACCCCCGTGAAAATCTCCCGGATGAACACAGTGGACACCACATTGGTATTGGATCTCTGTAGGTCTCTAGGGTACTTCGGTGGCATCATATTTAAAGGTCCGACAAAATTGGTAGCATATAGATATCATATCATCATATCATAATAGTTCATGGTAAATAAATTTCAATTCAATCTTATATACGCACATGTATACCTTATAACTACCCACCACCTTGTGTACCCATCCCATTTATGTGTGCGTGTTATACCTATAGGGCTTCTTCAATCTGCCGTAAAAATGCCTATATACGTCCTCCGACATGCTTTTTTTGCATTTGGCGAAAACGAGTGAACACTGACGACCGCCGTTAGCGACGTCACCTTAGCGACCCCATGACGCCAAAAATGGGCCAGTACGAGTTGAGTCGAACTTTGTTGCGGGGAACTGTTGTTATTTTAGACACAATGAAGGCAAGGAAATCGGAGGCGACCCTCGTGACAGGCATCCTCGATGGGCTTGGTCTTCGGTTAAGAAGCGAAGAAGCCAAGTATGCGGGGTAAAGGAGGCGGAGAAAAAAAGCGGGTCAACGGCGCTAGTCCTTGCGAGGGAACGACACGGGGATTGGAATAAGCAAGAAGACGTTGTGGATTTCTGGATTCCGTGTGGACAGTATGGTAATAAGCCCTCGTTATTAGTGCACCAGGGCATGATGTGCCTTCCTTCCGGAAGCCTTCGGCAGAGGGTTCGGGACCACAGAGTGGGAATAATCCTACGAGGTCCAGTAATGGTATAGCGAGAGACAACGAACCCAGTTTTTCAATTCGAATGCTTCTGCGACGAATGCGATTGCGCATCAGGCTGCCTAAAATGGCATTTCTGCACTTCTATGGGGGGGGGGGGGGATATAGGTTTATTGCAAAGAAAAAAAAAAACACGATAGAGGGGAAAGGTTAGCCTGGCTCCAGAAGCCGACTTGCTATTCCCGCTTACAAAAAAGGAAAAATAAAAAGAAGAAAAAGAAAGACAAAACTTCTATGATGTTCGCGACAAGTGGGGAATTAAGTAACGGAGAGAACCATTCCAGGCATTACGAATGACTACTGTTTGGACACGGTGAAGACATTGCATCCTGTCAGGAAGTCAGTGACAAAATACGACGAGGAAGAAAATATACCATGTCATGCCAGTTCTTCAATATGTACGTGACAATGAACTGCAAGGAACTCAAGTTCTAGATGTGCTTGTCTTTCCTGGTATACTATAGATGCGTAAACCAATTCAAACTTCAGTCTTTATTGTTGCCTCTTTCGGCATATCAGACATAATAGGAAGCTTCCGCTGAAACCCACCGTTTCCGTTTTTGTTATTTGCCATTAAACATATCCCCCACCGTTTAGAAGTTTTCATCGCGGAATTCCGGAAATATATTGACGGAAAACCAGTAACTGTAATCTGTACTATATCATGTTTTCGCTGGTTGTATTCGTACACCAATTTGTTAGACTATGCTTCCCTCAGTGTCGAGGTATTCCATGTGATGCTACTTAGTTAAAGTATTTGTCTTTCGGAAATGGGGGTGCTGATCAATTGATCAAACTACACAAACAAAACGTTTCGTATATCTTTTGTCTTCGTTCTTGTGCTGCCGTGACTTTTCCTGATGTCAACTACCCCAATATAGGCCCTTAATTATGAGGGGAGAAGTTGACCCTTTTAGTATTTCTGCTGCAATGACATGTAGATACCAGTATGTACGTGGTGAAGAAAATTCAGGACTGCATTGCAATTTATTCACCCGCTGCATGAGAGCAACAACGGAATATGTCAGCGGAACGGACCGTTATATTACGCCCCCTTTCTACATACTCGTATAGCACTCGTGTAGCTTAGAAGTTTGTTCCGCATACGAGTCAAAAACTTCCCTGGCTAACTTTTCCTTTTTTTTTTTGTTGTTAATAAACATATGCCCCCCACCCAAAAAAAAGAAAAAAAAAGAAAAGAAAAAAAGCTGGAGTTCTTTCTACCTAACATGATAGTGTTAGCATGCTCCTTCTACGGGGTGTTTCAGTTAAATCCCCGGGCTGAATAATTCGCGAACGGGTGCACCAATCGAAGAACTTTCTTTTTTGTACAAGTATCTCTCCGATACCACTTACAAGCTGTGCACCGTGTGAATGAGTGGGAGGCGCTCATTATTTAAACAAAAAATTCAAATGAGTTTCGTGAAAAAAAAACATAACTTCGAAAGCAGGGCGCCGTCGGCATTAAATGGGCACTACCCCCTTTGGGACCCTCAGTGGACACCTCTTAGAGAAAAATCTGCCACCGAAGCGGGTCATTTGTTGCAGTAATTAATTGGTTTCGGTTTAGATATTTTTTGGTCGCGGCTGGTCGCGGTAAAGCGCAATAGGACGCTCTTCTACTCCCTTATCCACCAATGAATTGCGTCCTTACACCAATGGAATACGTCCTTTTGCGCTTTTGTACCACAAAACACAAAGAGCGCATGCATCCACGGTACATACGAATATATATATGCTATGCTATGTAGGCTATGCCGCGTATGCTATGTATGCTATACATTTTCAGTAACGTTACTCAAGGAGTACCAGCTGCAATTGCCTTACCAAATATTCGCTTCAGCTCTTCTCGATTAAGGTTTTTTCGGCTTATCCCCTTATTGCGTACAACGGTTCAATTGTAGCTCCCATAACGGGCCCGATGCGTCTGCTACAGGCCTGTTGTTTGCTCGGCCATACATCATCAATCACGAGTTGATAAAGTGGACGTTTTTGGCACATGTTGTCGTGTGACGCACCGTTTTGTCTAGAATTACTTTTAAGGGTGGCGTAGATAGCTTAACGTTCAAAACGAAACGTGAGAAACAGTCAGTTTACTCGACATTAATCTTCTTTGGAGAAGAAGCTGTCTTACTGAGTGGCGTTCAAGTGTAAATTGCGAGCGAATGCCAGAACGTTGTTAGAAATGAATGAATGAATGTGAAATCCACCAGGAGTCTGAAAAGCCACCAAAAATGCACGTGGCAGCAAGTTTCTTACCGACATGTAAAGGGACCACTCCTGATTTGTGGAAAGCGCGGACCTTTTTGGGACAATTTACGCAACTGCATAAGTGTCACAAAAAGTCGTGAGCTGTCTTCCTTTTATACATCAGGGAAAAGAACACTCGGGAAGATGGTTGGATAACAGAGTGCTGTTTCAAGAGTGCATGGAGGAACAGGATACGGGGGTATCAAGTTTCAGCTTTCAAGGCACGGGCAAGACCTCCTCGAGGAAAATTACCTTTGAAACAGAACTTGAACACATAACACTAGCCAATAGCACTAAAGTGTCACAGCACGTTCAAGAGTAACCACTTCAAGAATGCGTTAAAAATACGCTCAACTAAAAATGACCGTTTTCTGAATTACCCACATGCATGGTTAGAGCACGTTCGTTAGGTCTCAAGTGCATGGGTTGGATTTAAAGGAGGTAAGAACTCCTTTCTACATGTATTTAGTTACGTGTGTAATAGGTGTAATATTGTTCTTCTACGCTTCACTCATTCTATTTACAATTTATTGTTCAGTACTTCTCCTTCATAACGTGTGCAGGGTTAATACAAAAGCGCACTATTTTTTTTCGATACGGGCGAGTAGACGCACCGCCATCCAAACGCCGCTATCCGTTGATACGTCATCTGAAGAATTGTAGCACCCAATCAGACGCCAACGCGGAGGTACATATAACGTTCGGCTCTACGCTCTTAAAAATGAACTTCACCACATGGCACGCTCCTAGCCAACCATCATTCCGAATGACAACGTTTTCGTCCCTGATTTGTTGAAAACGGGAGGCGGAGCCTATTTTGTAGCCATAATGCAGTACATAATGGTTACATGGCTCCGCCTCCAACAAATCAGGAGCGAGAACTTTGTAATTGGGGATGATGGTTGGCTAGCAGCGTTCTCTATGTGGTGAAGATACGGACATATCAGATTCATCTATACAAAAGGTGTCACGGCCAACAAGTTAAAATCGCGGTTCGGAGCCGACACAGTCGGCGGGCTAGCTTGGTAGAATTCATAGCTCCTTTAACATCATCCCAATGCTGCTTTAGTTTGGCTTGTTGCAAGAAACAAGTAAAACAAAACTTTCCCTCACAACCGTAGCCTTACTGTTAGTTGAATACACTTTTCTACGGGAGCTACAAAGAAAAGAAACTGGGGTTTCTTAGCTGAGCGGAGCCGTTGAAAACGTAAACACTCTTGAGAGGATGTGAAGAACGCGTTGTCTGAGGGTCTCCAGCCCTCCTCTTTGTGTATATATACAGCAGCTACTGTGTTCAACTAGGAAGAAACTCAACTTGCCTTTGTCCTGAATGCTTGAAGCATGCCTCAAGTGAACTCATCCGGATATGACGTGAGAGGGTTCATCCCTTGCAGGTTTATCACGATGGTAAAAGGATTTCAGCCGCACTTTGACTGCGGGCGTCAGCGTCCTAGCCTCTTATTATGCCAGCGAATTTCGGGAATCCGTCGACTGCACTGCTGTTGCTATTTGTACGTACCTTCCGCACTCAGTATAAAGCATACGGCACTTTCACATTCCTGTAAATTTAAGCTCGCACCTTTTTGCTAGACACACATTCGTGATGGAGACAATTGGACTTTGGGAGGGCTCATAGGAGAGGCAAAATTATTCAGGAAAGGAATTCATTTTCTTCTTTTTTAACACTCATACGACAAACAACAACTGCCACAAAAAAAGCAAGCCGAAGCAAGAAAGTAAGGCAGTATTATTTTTAGTCCGTCCAACTCCAAGGCAGTATATTACACAAGTATGCTTTGATAGTCGTCTGGGAACATTTTTCTTGCATATACTCCATCGCAGTTCAGTTGATGCTTATGTGGTGCACTCCTTCCTTTCTCAGTCGAAATGAGTGAACAATACATGCATGATGCCCACGATGATGCTTTCATGCTCATAATAGAGTTTGCCACATTGCCTGACCGATGACCCCTTTGCGTGACAACTTGCATCGGCACGTACTAATAGTTCTCCGAGTGACGCGACGAGTGTGGAACGTGGAATAGTTCCCACCCCTCCGCCTGCCTCTAATAATGTCCTAAGCGGCTTCGCAGTGAAGACCTTGGCGTTGCTTCCGGCACGCCTGACGCCCCCTCGGGGAATTGCCGTGCGCTTCATCTTCAAATCATTCTCCCCTCCCGTACCCGGCGGCCACATTCTTCGACGATGTCTCGCACGAGGGCTCGAGCTATCCATGGCTCATTGTATCCTAGGTGGTTCAGACAAACGCAGAGGTGTAGCTTCACCTTGTTACACGACGTTTTTTCATGAGCGGGGGCAGCGCACCACATGTTTTGAAATTTAGAAAGCTATGAGGATTTATTTCTTCTTTTTTGCGAACCAATTGAAACTCGCGCTTCTCGGCGTCGTATCACAAAACAAATGTGCAAGATGATATAGGGCGTGTTGGCTGACCTAGACTGACACGGACAGCATTGCACTGTAGCGACTAGTAGTTACCTGCGTGTTTCAATACACTATTTGCTAGTCGCTGTTAGTGTCCGTCTTTATCTGCAACGCGTTGCTTCGACATATTTAGACATGTTTAGACAAACGCCGTGCTTCAAAGCAGCGTTCTCGCTCGTTCGGGAACATACCCTGATTATTCTGGAATGTATCACGCGATATCAACGTATGTCATCAATACAATGTGGTTATTCTGCGTAAAATTGTTTCGGTTTACGCGAGGTAAATATTTCTTCCCGAACCTGTGTCAGGAATTTCTGGGGCACGTTTACGAACTCTGGGTGGTCGAAATTATCCGCAGTCCCAGCATGCGACGCATCCCGGACAATCGCTTACCGGACAAAAGCTCACCCTGGAAGCGTTGAAGCCGGACACAAGCTCACTAACCGTGACCAGCTACTGCTCTGCGTCTGCATCAGTCAGGTGTATGCCCAAATAAATTATTAAAAATAAAACGTTAGAAAATCCACTTTCCGAAATAGACTGCTTAAAAATCCACACCTTCAAAATAAGCATTTCCAAATAACATATTACTGCCCCGGGCTGCTTCCTTCCACCTGCATCAGTTGGCCTTATGTCATAACGAACTAACCAACCTATTCTTGCCGCGGGCTATGCTTCCTTCCGCCTCCATCAGTCGTCAAGTTTATTTCAGCGAGTTGATTTTGCACGATATCCCTCAGTTAAGTTCTCCTCCCATCGTTTAAAATCCGAAATGTTTAAAATCTTAGATTTCTGAATTAAAGCTTTAATATGAAGAATGGCGGAATGATAGTGTTGACTGTTGAATAATACATGCCCCGCAGTATTGTGTGATTTTGACGTCGGTAGAAGTCATTGTCGTGAATAAAAGCCAGGTCTTTGGTGACCGTTAGCCTTATTGCATGGCGGCCACATCGGATCAGCAGAAATGGTAAGAATTCGGTTTGGTTAGGTTAGGATAGTTTTCAGAGGTTAGGTTAGTTTATGTTTGTTTTTTGGCAGCTTACCCAGCGGTTGGAGGGCTCGCCAGAGCTGGACACGCGCGCAACGCTACGCTTTGGATTTTGAACATATGGGATTCTTAACGGCGGCATTTCGGGATACCTCCATTTTGTCGCCGTGGATATAGACCGTTTATTTTTGAAGAGTTATTTTGGGAAGTTCATTTTTACATCACTTATTCCTTACCGTTTTGTTTTTTAATTCTCTTTGTCTGCGTAGTCCCATATACAGTACCAATATAACCCTAACCTATCCCAATTATTGGGTGACAAAAGGACGTTGCAAATGTGGTGAGCGATTATCCGGCTCCAACACTTCATGGGTGAGCGTTTGTCCTGTGAGCTCTTGTCCGGTGTGCTATTGCCCGTCCCCCAAAGGAACAACTGCAGCCAACGTACAGGTAGGCTGGCTCGCCTTACGTGTAAGTCCACGTCAACTTATAGGGAGTTTTAGTGCAGCGTGTACGCTGTCGCCCTTACGTACGTAAAGGATAGCGTTGGTGCTACTGCGCGCGCGGAAAATATGCAGGGTGTCGCGCAGTGCGCAGGAACCACGGTATTCCTTATGTACGCAAAGGCGACAGCGTGCGATGCACGACGGAAGGCAGCTGATATGGTCATACTCCTGGTCAGACAAAAATATTACACACACACACACACAAATAGAGGTACGATGATGAGATGGGGCTGATGCCGGCAAAAATATTACGCCCGCCACCGTGTCTATGAAAAACCGGTCTTTATCTAATGTCGTGAACTGTACTTAGTGGTTCCATACACAGTGTGATGGCAAATTGTTCTGTATTATACACAGGGTGTCCCAGAAAACGTGTCATTGAATTATAATAAAAAAAACTACACCACCTAGAATCATGCGGTCAACGGCATTTGTTCTTACTAGGTTTTTGCCACCTCCTGATGTGAATGTCATATAACGTATAAGTTAATAAGTTATGTTAATTTTTGCGAACTGAACTCGGAAATTTGCCAAGTAAAGGTCACTTTTTTAACTCACCAATGTGAAGAGCGTGCCGAATTTACTCAAATTAATTATATTTGACAGGGATATTGAGAAGCTATCCCATCGGAAGAAATAGCCGAACATCGTACGGAGCTCCCAGAGGATAGCGCGCGACGAATTCTTCAGCGTAGTCGTTGTCAGTCCGACGAAAGGAGGTTGGAAAGCCAGCCCACAATGGCATCGTCGAAAGAGATAACACAGGCATGGCTTATCGAGCCCGGCTTTCGCGGGATCATGCCCTCCCTCTCCCAATTTCGGGAACTGTCACTTTTTCTACTATCACTCTGTGGGCTGGGTTTGCAACCTCCTTTCGTCGGACTGGCAGCGATAGCGCTCAAAGAGTCGTCGCCCGTAATACGCGGGTGCACCGAAAAGCATGATGTTCGGCTATTCTTTCCGATGGGATAGCTCCTAAACATCAATGTCAATTATCATGAATTTGAGTAAATTCGGCACGCTCTTCATATTGGTGGGGTAAAAACGTGACCTTTACTAGGGAAATTTCCGAGTTCAGTTTGTAAATATTTACATGTAATTAAACTTACGTTACAGGACATTCACATCATGCGGTAGCAAAAACCTATTACGAACAAATGCCGTTGACCGCATGATTCTAGGTGGCGTAGTTTTTTATTATAATTCAATGACACGTTTTCTTGGACACCCTGTATATTTTACTATCGCCGACACTTTCCAGAATGTCGTTTCTCATTTTAGTTTCCGGTTTTAAGTCATACGTCCTGGCGTATCACAGAAGACAGAGAAGTTTTGCGTTTTTGTTCGAGCACCTATATTAGTATAGTCACATCCAGATGTCGACAAAAAAAGAAAACACGTAGACTGTCAAGCGGAAGGATATCATTTCTCATACGGTCTCTGTGCAGGCAAGAGTTGAATGCAATTTGCAAACGTAACAGGCAGCGGCACAGCTCCCCAAGGACAACGTCGGGACAACTGCATTCGCAGCCACTTGAGGTCATCCCATGTTCTTTACAAACCCAAAAACGCAGCTCACATTTTGAGAAGGTGACCTTTTCTAGTTAAGAAACAGATTTGCATTTCGTCTTTCTTTCTTCCTTATGTGTATTTTTAAGACAGTGAGATATTCGCGGAACTTGTAGTCGCTGCAGGCCGTGTTAATAGAATTCGGTTTCAGGTTCTGTTCCGGATTAAAGTATTGAATTTCCAATACGAGTAAATGCGGTTCGTTCCTTGTTTGTCGTGTTTGTTATCTGTAAACTTTGAACGGGTGGGCAGGGGCCCTATTCTCGTCAAAGTAATCGACCCCGATTACTTTGTGTCTCGCCTGTCATTTGTGGTTACACGAAGAAGGGCGTAAAGAACAGTAATGAATATCACGCGCCCTCAACCGATTGTCGAGCTCTTGATCCTACAAGCTTCGTGATAAAGGAGATAAAGAATGGAGATTGCAGGATCAAGTGCTCCACTATTGGTTGAGGGCGCGTGGCATTCACCCCAGTTCTTCACGCCTTCTTTGTGTAACGACCAATTATAGGCGAAACACCAAGTAAGCGAGGTCGATTACTTTGACGAGAATAGGGTCCCAGGAAGATGTTGCTGGCAGACGACCGCATGCAACTTAAAGGTGAGCTACGGCGAAAATTCATTGTCACAGATCAGAACAAAAGCGAGCAGGCACAAAGGTTGGTGCCTACTGAAGGTGCCTCCAAAATAGTTTGGACAAATACCCTGTATTTACGGAGAAATCGATTTTTTGGTTTGCCGTCTGATAGTCTGCTAAAACCACTGACGTCACGGTCAGCTTTCGCTTTGGCTCTTCTTGGCTTGTTTACTTGCTCGCAGTTTCGCAATCGCCAGCAATCATCAGGCTGAAAGCGAAATCGGGAGTCGCCCCTACGTACAAGCACCACGAGCACCGTTCTCTTCGTCCAAACTTGATCATCATCATTTTCATCCGGCTGGTCAGTACACACAACTTCATCTAAGGTGTCACCTTGTGAGAGAATCGTGAGAATGCAGTGCTACTCGCAGTATGAGCAGGTACGCTAACAACAAAGATGGTACTGGGACTGGAGAAGATAAATGACATCGTTTTGTTTCTAAAGGACTGCGGCCGTGTGCCACACAAGTCCGAGTTTTTTCAGCAGTCAGGTTTTGTCATATTTTCATCAAAGATGGTCTGTTCAGTGTTACGTGTAAAACTACATTATCTGTGGAGTGTGTGGAAATGTGCATTGATACTAGAAGTAACCTGGCTGCTAAAACCAACATCAAGATCTAGATGTAATAATGACGTAGCCAGATGATGTATCCAAGCAACTCGTCATTGTCATCTTTTTTAGTGGTTGATGAATGTGTTGTGGCATGACTGTATTGGTAAATCTATCTCTGATAATTACACTTTCACTGTGCACTTGTACTGTGCAATGTATTACGCCACGATACAAGAAATCGAAAGCAGTCTTGTCGTGTCGAGTCATTGTCGCCGACATACGGTCACAGTGACGTGACACCGCCTCGACTCGACAACAGAATCAGTGTCGTAAGACTTGTTTCGTCAGTGTGACCGCAGAACCTATTCAACTGTCGGATGACACGTGTCGTGTGATGTTTAATCTCTGTTCAGACATCTGTGACCACTGCTCGTTAAACAGGCACATTCTCCACCATTCTATTACGTTTTTTTGGCAGATAAACACGTTCATTTGCGTTTTTCTTTGCTGTCTTCGATATCCGTTGCGATCTTCCAGTGCATCAGATTTTGATAACAACCGAGACACTTGCAGTGCAGCAGTCATGGTCGCGACCAAATTCGCTTCCCCTCAGGCTCGTCGTCACTGCTAAGTGGTGGAACGATATCGATATTCTTATCGATATTATCGATAATTTTAAAATATGAATATTTATTGGTAAAAATATCGGTATTCACATCGATATGAATTTCGATATTACATCGATACAGAGATCGATACGTATGCTGATAGAGATAGTATAGTAATTACGCGGCTTTTGCGCAGGGACACGCTATAAAAAAAGGAGCGGCTCAACGAGTTTATCAACCAAACTTGAAGGCTTTTTTTCCCCTCTCTCCCTCTTAATTTGGTTTTTCGACATAATGCTGATATTTCCTGTAAAAATGTGGCGCAAGTTAGGGGAAAACTTTGTCGGTTTCTAAAAGTCAGTGGGTCGTCCGGGGCTGCATTTTGTGCGGAACGACGCATTGGAAAGTGCAGAACGAGTTCACTGAGCGCGCAACGTACGCGGCAGTCGAAACCGAGGATTTTCTCTTGCTGGCGTGGCTCCGTCTGCGCAGACATCCACTCCTCGAAGGACGAAGAAGAAGGAGGCAAGTTGGTGCGGATCCGAAGAGGGCGACATCCTCTACACTAACCTAAATTCTTGCACTAATTATTCTCCAATATTTCTCTGACGATAATTGAGGACGTATGCTCATTGGTCCTCGTAATGCGGGTTGTTCGTCGGCACCGCCAACAGCGAGCCGATCCTGCCATTACCACCACTCCCATCGTCATCACGTGCCTCATGTGGTAATGCGCATGAAAGAAAATAAAACAAGGACAACTTCTTTTTAATTGTTCGAGTAAAAGCGAGACAGCTTTTCAAACATCGAAATATCGATATAATATCGATATATATATATAGAGAGAGAGATAATTTATCGATATAAATATCGATATTTTAATCGATTTTATCGATTATTTTCTACTTCGTCGATATATATCGATTTAGAAAATTTCGATATTTTTGCCTCGCTACGCTGCTATCGACAGCAAGATAAACTGAAAGCGCTGCAAAAGCAGCGTACGCCTCTGCCTCCGCCATTTGCGTTCCCCATACAGTGTCCGGTGTCTGTCGGCTGCCCGGGCCTTGCCAGTGTGACTCGCGACACGACAGGACACCTGCCGAGAGGTGTTGTAAACTGCGTGCGACTCAACTTGTCGCGGAATGATGTCGTGTTCGGAACTGACGTGTCTCGCCGGTGTGACTTGATATTCGACACGACAGGACACTGAACACAGGCTGTCGCGTCCTGTCGCGTCGCACCAGTGTGACACGCCCCTTAGAGTGTTGTTCGGCTCGAAGCGTGCACATCGAGTTCCACTTTTAGAGCTTCTTTGGTAGGTCAGTCTCTTTTTCGTTTGCTAACACGTTCGTTTTAAGCGTGTGAACGCTGAGCCCCACTTTCCCCCACCTTTATTCTCACGGTTCTCTCTTTTTTTTTTCTCTTTGCGTCGCAGTTTCTTTTTGAGTAAAGGAAAGCTTTCGATGTGTTTACAGTCTTCATATGTGTTTGTAGTCATCTGTCTCGCGCTCTGCCTGGTGGTGCTATTGAAAGAGCTCGCCGTTGCTGGCTTCACAGAGGTGGGCAACCTCTGGGCAACGTCACGACTAACGCTCAGTGGGAATGTGCCTCCTCGGCCGACTTCCAAGGGAACTGTGCCGACATATGTCTCAAAGCGTCTGAGGAAAACCCAGGAAAAACCCCAGACAGCACAGCCGGGACCGGGATTCGAACCCGGGTACCTCCAGTCGCGACGTGACATGGTCAGCACGCTAACCACTGAGCCATGCGAGCTGATCGCGCTCTGTTGACACTTTTTTTTTTTCTCTCTTCCACTTTTCGAATCAGATGACGGATTACGTCACCAATACGCATACGGCTTGAAGGAATACGCTATATCTATTCTTTTGTGTGTTTTGCCTGAAGTAAATAAATAAAACCGGGTTTGTGTACAAAAACGACTGAGCATCCGTTCTCTTTTAGAAGTTAAGCTCCTTAGGTCTTTTGTTTTCACACAATGAGAGTAGATTCTTTTAAATAACGACCGCAAAAATACAATGAGCAAAGTCGTCGCACGCCCTTTTCTTCTCGAAGCTCTCACGGAGACTGTTTCTAAAAGTAGATAAGTTATTGTCTTTGGTGGTATACGTCCCTGGGCACTTAGCTTATGTTTTCCTTTTCTTTTTTTTACACTTATGGAGTTGGGAGCATCACCTTAACGGATACGATAAGAACGTGCAACGGGTGTGCAGCAAACAGGCTTTTCGTATAGACTTGTAATTGTGGTTGACTAGATTAGCCATCAAGGCGAACTTATCTTGCCCATGATCTTGACATCGAGTTGTGCGGAATTAAAAACACAATGTACGGTATAACCATTATGCTCACCAGGCACCTCGTCGTGTGCTGCATGTATAGGGACGGGTGCAGGATTTTTCTGAGAAGGGGGTCTCCGACTGCATACAGGCCCCGCGCACTCAAGTTTTGGAGTACTGGTAGCGCCCTCTCCCGTGAAGGCCGTTTCCAACTGAGTAGGTGGTTGACACATGGTGGCAATGCGGGGCAATGGAAAACGCATTTTCCAACACTAAAAAGTGTCAACCAAGGATGGTCACAGCAGGAGATACTGTTGCTTTGTTCGTTGTGTTAACATTGAGAGCGACGTTGACAACGAAACTGGGCAGCGTTTGAAGTTCAAAATAGGGAAGCCGATCGCGACAGCGCTTGGTGTCTGTCACTCAACATAATTCGAACGACTAAGGTTTTCGTTTGTTTGTTAAAGCAAGCATATGATTCTAAATTTTCAAGAAGAAGAGTAACCATTTTTTCACAGACAAGATGGGGATCAGTGTTTGCCTGACGGCAACACAAGCGCCTGCTGCTGAACTTCGGAAACTTTTGCGGCCAACAACTACCAACCCCAGGAAGACTGTTCTGAACTCACTAAACTTTGGTGTGCTTAATATCCAGAAAACTGCAGCATGATACAATTTTTCCAACACATGTTAAGCGCATACTAATTTATCCTCTCATATTAACCACTGTGAAGTGGGGTAGGGTCCCGTGGCTACCACGGGGAAACATCCCATGTCATCATCACTTCTTCATTTATTGTTGATTTTGGTTTGTACTAAGCGCGACAAGTCAGAGCAAACAATTTTTAGGAAAAAATCTTCCCGGGAACAACACCCGGGCATAAAATCACAAAATCTGTCACCGGAAAGGATGCTGCTCCGACGACCGTTTTATAGGCCGTGCAATCAAAGACACGGCAAGTGAATAGACGGAAAGTAATATATATTCACTTATATTGTAATAACTGATTGATGATCATTTTCCACATTTTCATTTGTGTTCTATGTTACTCTAGAATGTACTCCATTGAATGGAAGAGTTTCTCGGTATCTCTTTTTGTTAGTAACACGATATCCCGAAACTAGTTTCAACTATACGAGACCACTTTTTGTATGTGTTCATCGTACATCAAATACATAATGCTAAATTCGGGACGCCGTAATGGGTAACACGGCTCGGAAAGACAGCAGTACACAGACAACGGGGGAAATAATGTTTCATCACGTTGCTAGAAGTGCTGGCTGTTTGAACGGATCTACACAGTACCATGTTGACCAGTTTGCGCAACGTAGCGTATATATTGCAATTACGACAGGGTCAAACGCTTATCTTGTTCTGAGTTTCACGGACGCCGTTCATATGACCACTCTCCTCAAGCGTAATGCATTTTGCCAAGTTAGAACTCTGGAAGAAGTAGCATAACAGATAAATTAGAATTCTCAAAGCCACGGCGTACAAAACTACAGCCATTGCAGCCGGCTCACCTACCAAGTTGCGAACAGTTCCGCCGCTGAATTGCGCCGAAGGCATAGCGTCGAGCTGCCTCCTGGCGAAATGCACGGAGCCTATAAGATCAGTCGAAGCACATGGTGATGACAGAAATGGGTGACGTCAGTATATCACCACCTAAATCCCCCCCTAAAAGCCCCCCTGGTTCCCTGGTTGCAAGTATGTGTATGCACTCTAAAAAGAGAGGGGGGGGGGTGATGGCAGGATAGGCTCGCCGTTGTTGGCCACACAGAAGTGGGCGTCGTCACGACTATAGCCAAAAAAAGAAAAGGAAAACGCATAGCAAAACAAAACACAAAGGAAGGACGGACGGATGGAGGATAGAGGAGGTTGAAGGATGGGGATGCGGTGAGGTGCACGAGTTCATCGGGGAGAGTACAGTAAGAGAACTTGACCACATAACACGTCCTTCGCCAATCACCATCCCGAATGACATCATTCTGCCTCCTGATTGGTTACAAACGGGAAGTTTTTGGAACACTAATGCAATTAAAAAAAATGAAAGAAACGCGTACGCCCCGCCCTTTAAACAAATCAGGAGTATCATTTTGTGCAATGGTTGGCCTTCAGCGTGCTATGTGTTCAAGTTCTGAGTGCGCGGCCTCGTGCGCTTTCTTCAAGAAACAGGCCTAACGAAAAGACCACTCTAGTGCACCTCTCACCTACAGTGTGCCTCCGTCCCCTCAGTATCGATCATCCTGCCTCTGCATCACTTTGAAGTCCTCAACTCCCCTCTACCACTTTCTTTCTTTTTTTTTTGGCTATAGTCGTGACGATGTCCACTTGAGTGCGGCCAACAACGGCAAGCTACCTCGATCCCCCCCGTCTTATGTTTATTCTGCGCTAGCGGCGCGAAGCAACTCTGGTTATGAGAGGCGTACATACAGGGATTAGTATGCGTCATGGGCCGACTTGACGGAGAAATTTACTCGTCTGGAAAGTCTTTCGGAAAGCCCAGGGAAAATCTTAGACAGGACAGCCGCTGGTCGAACCCACCACGACCTTGGCTACCAGCAATTCCACTCGACCATGTCGCCGGTCACAGGCTTAAATCTTACGTACGTAATGAACTTGCAATAAGCATAAGGAGGATAACAGTACCAGTAAGGAAGCAAAATTCGCTTATGATTCTTCGTACCACGCCATTTGTCCGAATGATGCCTTCTACTCGTGGACGCTAGCAGGTGCAGTGGACCGCGCGGGTGGTCTTCCGTGTGCCACACTGTAGTAGTTCAATGGGGGTCCCGCCCGTAAATCACGATCCGGATTTTGTTCGATTCGGTCCCCTTCCCTACCTCACACTACACGTACCGAGCGTGGCAGAGCTCATTGCAGCAGATACAAATGGATGAAGGGCTGAGAAGGGATCCATTGTCTCCAACCTCGGTTAACCATTATTTATGGCAAAAAAGAAAAAGAAACGGACGATGTTTATAAATGCAAATTGCTGCATACTTTTTTCTCATTAAAAATAAACACCGGAAGAGAAAAAATATATACATTTTTCGGACTTATGGTCCTCCGTGGTGCTAAAATCAACAGCCTGAAATAAGTTGACCAACCTCTTGGTTCGTCTCTTGCAGACGAAGTGCAATAGGCCGGAAGGCTAGGACGCTCGGACCCAGGACCTGATGACGTTTCATCGGTAGGGGGTTTACTGTTCGCCACTCGCACACGAGGCAAATTGTCTGTTTGTTATAATTACATTCCTCGAAAGGATGTAGGTTAGAGTGCTGACGATGTTATAACGAAAACGAGATAAAAGTCTAGGGGTCAAGAAAAAGTTTTGCTAGAACCAACTTTTTTATGATACTATCCATTTCTTTCAAATATTTTCAAATTAATTCCATTTTTATTCATCCCAGTATGAGGTGTGCTGTCCGCGTGTTTCGCCCGTGTTTTCGTCAAACGCTGTGAGGCACATACCAGCACAGGTCCCAATGAAGTAAGCCAGGGCGCACAATTCCCCCAGAGCTATACATGCCAACAAATTGGCAGCTCTGTCATATAACGACCATACTTAGCTGCTTACTTAGCACACGTACTTTTCGCAGTGAAACTTCCTTTCGCTACATGTCGTCGTTGTTCCTGTCACGTATTTATGTCAGGTAGAACCTTGCAAAAATTTGCTTCGAAAGTAACTCACTCCTTAGTATCCCTCAGGCACTCGGCTGGGTAGGCATTCGCGGAATGTACCTCACTGCTGCTTGCGCCTTAAAACTCGAAACTTTCACTCTTCAATATGCAATTCTGTTTTGAGTTAGAAAGGCTAGTGAGCAATATTTCGGAGATGCTTGCCGCTTTTTGCTTGCTATATGCTACAAAAGCGCGAGTCATTGGGACGCCAATCGCCTTGAAATAGTTCCCCCAGTATATGTCCATTTCGGCTAACATCTAGTAGACAGCATCCTTTCTAGGGTGTAGATTTAGGTATAACGTAGCTCATGATTTGGGTACCTCTTTTTATCTTGATGTGCCCTTCAGGATTTAATGATGAAAGATGGAAGTCACTGAAAAGGTTAGCTGTAGGGCAAACCTCTTCAGTGACTTCCATCTTTCATCATTAATTTCTTAGGCACTTGAGGCTTTGTATGTATTTGTCCTTTCGATGTATTCCAGCCTCAGAACATCAATTGCTTCAGGATTTAGTTCACTCCGTCTGCGCTTCAATACGGTTTGCTCTATGCGCCGAAAGTGAAATAGAAATGGAAACATGGATTCTCGCAAACTTTAACTGGCGAATAATAAACTGCCGAGAGTACTAACCCGCAGTGTACACAAACCCGAATCACGATGCTGAGTCTGTAGTTGAGCCTTTGCTTCCCGAAACTCAACGTTCGTTTTAAGTGCGATTTCCAGCATGCTCCGAGAAGACGACCTCTTTGTAAACTCGCAACCCCTTAATAACCTGGCGTGGGCACGTTCCATTCCAAATGGGGAAAAGGCGTCAGGGTTTATCGTTCCCCCGAGCCCACGTTCTCCTGCGACGTCATTTATGGATGACGCTGCAAACATGTACAACACCTGAGACGACAGGAGAGTGTTATCTGGTCCCGCTACTAATGAGGTAGGATTCCAAGTCACGATGCTTCCCTACGTGACCCCACGTGCTGCCCTCTTCTCTCGTTCCAATCTAATTGGCGAGTAAATGTAATTACTCGCTCTACGCCTCGCTTTACTTTGGTTAATGCCGTCACAAGCCGGCGCAATAATTATCCACTTAATGGATGCGGAAACTCTAGCCCGGAGAAAGCAGCAAACTGCCATGATGCCGAACGATACGCGCTCTTTATTTATTTTCCGTTTTCGATCGGCCATTTCGGGTTTTCCTGCGCCGGAAACAAAGCTACGAGAAGGAAATACCGTTTTTGTATACCTTATGATTTATGCTGCTCGGGGAACTCATCATACAAAAGCGATGCTTGATACACGCTTCTGTAGGCAGGTAGCGACATAATTGATGATTTTCGTCACGCTTTTTGGTGTAGAGGTTCGATTTCCATCTGGGGCTACTTGAGTCGCTTGGTAGGAACATTTTGTCATTCGCGGATTCCTATGCGAATGCAGGTTTCGGCGTATGATATAACAGGTATGAACTATCAGGAACTGACAACTGCGAATTTCTAGCATTTCATAACCACCCTGCGGCCATATGCCGATTTTGCGTTTAAAGGGCGCCTGTTTGTGTATTTCACAAATGTAAAACTTTGACTATTTCCGTGCTCGGGTTCTCTCTTTCTTTCAGGGATATTTTTTACAGGCTTTCGGCAATCAGTTTGTATCTAGAGTCACACACATCTTTCAACACTTATTTCTTATGATTTTCGCTTCATTGCTTTCTCTGCATTTTCCTATTTCTCCTGCTCTCTTGTCCTTATTTCTTTCTTTCGTACGTTATGGCTAGCTAATAATTGTTGCTCACTTTTGTTATCTAGGCGATGTGGTCTAACTCCTGACGGCGGCTGACGTATAGCGCTTCGCCGAGTGTCGTCTAACTATGAACTCACCAGCGGCGGCTCGCGATACGCGACGGTGCGCTGGGCGTCGTTACGCCCCGCTCCGTCGGACTCTAAACCAGCCTTTACAGATACGGCGTGGCACGGCTGTCATAGTAACGAAGCACGGCGGACCGCAAAGCACACGCACTGAAAGAGTTGAGCTTGACCGAACTCCACGCGGTACGGTGCTGGTGTTGGTAGTGCCAGGCTCCAACAGCTCCCTCATAGAGAGCCCATAGTTCGAGATAATTCACACAGCACTGGGCACACGACCAGTGAAATTGCAGCATTGTACACATTATATGCATAACTAGCCCAGTCCAATCCAATCCAATCCAATCCCTGAGGGTATGGAAATAAATAAATAAATAGATCCAATCCAATCTACTGGATTTCACGCCTGCCGCCGTTATTGCGATTCAAAATAACTAAAGCGACTTTTGGCTAAAAGAAACATTTATTTGACACAAAGCACTGATACATGGGTGCACTGTGCGTACAAAGCCCACTGCGTTGCTGACACACTGTAACAAAGTTCGAACTTGAAGCAAAACTAACACACAGTTAAATTCCTAATACCGAGCTACTCGGTCTCATGAGTGCGTGGTACCATTTCATGATGAGCATCTTCTTTCGCTACTTACAGTGCACCATACATTACAGCGAAGCGGAAAGCACTTGTTTGTTTTTAAATTTACTTATCACTTTATCAAGTTGCTTGACACGTAGTCCTGTCTTTGTTGTGAGTGCTCGAAATCCGATGGCGCCCGAACATGTTCTTCACTCTCGGGCCCAACCGCTCCAACTCATGACAGCATTCCAGTTCCGCAGTTATAATAGTTGTGTCCAGAAACAGAACAACACGCGTAGAATCACTTTGTCCCACGAATAAACCCGCGAACGTATTTCTACAAACTGTGGTCGACTGGCACCACCAGAACACGGACCACAGGAGGACGCCGTGCTATTTCGGAACTATGCTGGAACAGCCGAGACGCTGCACGAATATGCCCGCGTACAAAACGCGATTTCAAAGCATTGTCGACCAATCGGAGCGCACACAGCGTCAGTTAATTTGAAGCCAATATTTAAGACAGACTAACGAAACACCCGCTAGGGCTTCACCGTCCGCCGCAGTGGAAATCTGTGCATACGGTTTGTCCCGCCGTTTCTCTGCCAAGTTGTCGTGCCGGTGAGAAAATTCGTCGGTTTCCCTTCGAGAAATCGACGTATGCGGTTGGGCCTTACAACTCAAAGTTTCGCCGACCACATCACTGTTGCCAGTTCGTGGCTGTCTGTGGAATTGAGGCGTGGTGGAGTGGAGGCGTCATTGGCCATACGTAAGCGCTTTCCGTATCAAGAACGCATATGTCTGAACAGCGTGTCGTACGACAACCGCCTAACCGCAGCGGAGAGGCGTTGCTGTGTGAACCAGGAAGCGGAACCTTCTGTGGTGACGTGCCCCAGCGCTATTTCTAACGACATGAGGCCATCGATTCGTTGCTCGAAGACGTTTACGAGACTTGTGCAACGCAACGATGACGGATTGGTGTACTTGCTTTTATGTGGAGTGGGAGTAGAAACACGGTAACATGGTATCACAGTCGTATCATTCGAAGAATATGTAATCACCAACTAAAAATGGTATTTAATCTATATTGTATTTTAAACCAACTTTGCTCAAAGACTCGGTACGCAAAATATAATTGCCGCCGGTAAACATGACACGAGTTTTCGAAAGAAGTCGCTAAACTTGAAAGTTTCGGATTCTTAAAGAGTACATGACGACACCGAGAGCTCTCTTAGCAGCGTCTCCGCCCCACGTTGCAAGGCTGTCAGCAGCTTTGGTGAGGAGACTTCCTAGGTGCAATGTTGCCAGATGGGTTGGCACGTCCCATGACGTCATACTATAAATTAATTTTATTGTACTTCCGTGTAGAAACAATGAGGTAAGATTCCGAAGAAACGAGAAGTGGTTTTATTCTGGAGAAAACAAGGGTGCTTATACAGAACGCTTTTCGTGTGGAATATGTCAAGGTGAGAGGCAAGATGGGGTACTGTAGCAGGGAGCGAAATATAATTTTAAGAATAGTTTTCGCAGTGACATCGGATATAATCTTGTACTGTGATGTGATGTGATGGATGTGCCGGTAGTTTCTTGATTGCACTCAATATCGTGCAGAGAAGATGCCGTCCAGGACGTCCTCGTTGCACTCGCAGGCTAGAACAAGAAGAAAAGAGAGATCACGAACAAATGGAGTCAGGATTTTGTAAGCTTAGTGGCATATCCTCAAAAAGTGGCAGAGTATTCGCTCCACAATGCCAACGAGCCAAGAAAAAAATGAAAGGTATAACGACGCGCTGGAACGTCTGAAGTCGGGTTGACTCGCTGATCGAACACGGAATTGCCACAAAATGCCCTGAAATGCGTCGAAAGGGAACCCGTCGAAGGAGTCTCACCATATTGAAATGCAAGCCGAAAGTGGTATTACGGCAGCGCAGGGAGAGCAATAAAGGGAAGTACGGCAATGAAGTAAATGCCAGAAAAGGCGACGAAAAACCGCAGCCGCTAAGATTAATCGCGTCCCTTGCATTGTAGAAACGCACGCCTTTGTTACATCGGAGGGAAGAAAAGGAAAAGCCGCCCAATCTGGGCCACTATTCCATCTGCAGATGCATGCGTGCACCCATCGCATCATTAGTGCCCTACAGTGCCCGCTAGCCCTCTACTCGTATTCACTCCATCGACGCCATTTCGCGGCCGTACTTAAGTAAAAGTCATGCGCGCAAAACGATTTTCTCTTCCACATTGGAAGACTTGTCCCGTTTCGTCAAGTTTTCTGAAGAGACATAGTTGGAAAGCTATGTTGGAAGAGATGCATGAATAACTTTGAGCTTAATTCCGTTATGGATATTTCAGTTACGTATCTAAAAACGTCCCACTTTCGTGTTGCAAACAATGCGGCTTCTTTTATTGATTTGTTCCTTTGCTGCAGCGGTTTGTTCTAGCTTGGTAAGAACTTCACTATCTCAATGCCGTTCTATTATATAACACTCTTATTTCTAACGCTCTTATTTCAGGAAATATGAAATGACGTCCTTGGCAAAATAGATCGATATGTCCCGTTCATATGCAGGCTGCGTAAAGTCTCAGGGAGATTTCACCACTCTACCTGCAACAACGGCTACCTCACTGACCCTCTAGGTCTCTGTGCGAGCCAGGACAAAAATCGCATGGCTGCTAAGCTTCCATTTAGTTATCACCTGGGGGCCCTACTCTCGTCAAAGTAATCGACCTCGATTACTTTGCGTCTCGCCTGTCGTTACGTGAAGAATGCGTGAAGAACAGATGTCAATGGCAAGCATTCTTCGTTCTCAGGAAGATTGCAGGATCAAGAGCTCGACTATCGGTTGAGGGCGCGTGCCATTGACCTCTGTTCTTGACGCCGTCTTCACGTTACGACCAATGATAGGCGAGACACAAAGTAGTCGAGGTCGATTACTTTGATGAGAATAGGGCCCGTAGAGTATAATTGGTACTACGCACCTAACACTAAGGCGGTTTTGGATACAATGGTCCGGTTTCTGGACCATTTGGACCATCTGGAATTGTTTCACATTCCTCAGGATCTTAGCACACTCTAGCAAACCGGAGCGCCAATGTCACCATTTCCCTCTTATTTTTATGGTGGTGGGGTGGGGTGATGCAGGGGGAAGGTATAGTCAACCTGCTCTTTCTTTTGAGGAACGCATCCATGGTTGTAGATAAGTTCGCTTTAGCAGCAGTACTAGATAAAAACTACTAGATCAGATCTAGTAATAGTAGGAGATAAAGGGTACTTCATCAGTGACACTGCGTAATGATAAAGTTGCTACAAAAGAACAGAAGAAAAATGAAAGAAAAAGTAGCACTGTAACTCACAAACAGCTTCTCTTATAGCTCGTACCGTTTTACTTATTTTGGATCGGGCGAAGACTTGTCGTATCTGATACGTTTCACGGTCTGTCCGCACAAGATTTCATGATGCTGCACCAAGCAGCGGCGGTGAAATCGCAATGAAAGGAATCCACACGCACATGGATGCTCTCTGCGTCAATTTTTTTTTTTCGGAAAATATCTATGCACATATGCAAAAAAAGAAAAAAGAACACAGGACACCGAAAACACGACTTATTTCCGTTGGAGATCCCGGGAAAGTGGATACGGCGCGATACCGTTGCTGTACACGCTTACGCAAGAAATACTACTTCTCGCGACCTTCTGTTGACCCATTGGAGATCTCAGAAGGAATTCATTTGCCCGTGCAGAGTACCATGTGGCCTGCTACAATGATCTAACGCTGAGGAGAGATACCGTGATAGAGATACAACGTCGGTTACGTACAATTGTGTAAACGCTGCACTAACATGAGTCAACACACTCTCCGCAAGCGTAGACATAGGGGTAGTTGGTAAACAGTTGTCTTGTCTGTGTGTACCCTTTTGTCTTCATGTCGAGCTTGCCTACCCATCTGGGCTACCCAGAACTTTCTCTCTCGGTGCGGCCCAACTGAGCACGCAGAGGTCCTCTGCTACGGATTCTTCAGGACGCTGGACACTCTCTCCCTGATGCCACAGCGGCTACTTGCAGGAGCAGTTTTCTGTGTTTCTGTTTTTCTTGTTTCTTATTTTAGCAATAGCGAGCCTATTCTATGGCCAACCTTTCCATTTCTGCCTAAATCATGATATCCTTATTCATAAATTAATTATCGCGGATTTAGAGGGATAGTATCTCAACCTGTTTCTTTCTGTATCTTGGTTAGAAGAAGGCAATTTGTTCATTAAGGACGGCCAAATCAACGGTGCTTGATATTGAAACGGGAGTGTCCCAAAGGACCATCCTCGGTCCATTACTTTTTACTTTTATATCAACGACACAGTTTCGATAGACAAAGAAGACCGTATTAATAACCGCACGTGGTGAACCTGACCTAATAACTAAAGGAAACATAGTTCTTTATAAAATAGGGATTTGGTCTGAAGAAAATTGCTTACGACTTAATCCTACAACAAGTAAGGCATTTGCTTTGAGGTTGTAAAACAGGCCAATGTCAATGACTTCTTTATTGCACCTGAAGGGTTCATTGGTCGAATACGTTAATAGCGTGAAATCACTTGGTCTTATCTTTTCCCATGACGTGTCTTGGAACGATCAGTGTGAGTATCTCGTAACAAAATTGTCTAAAGTTTCTGGCTTTCTCTGCAAGTGGAAGCACATATACCCCGGAGCAGTCAAGCTAACGTTATACAATTCACTCTTCTTTTCGCAACTTTGTTATTGTGTTTTAACCTGGGTTAGAGCACTGCACGGGCCCGGGCTTACACGAAAGCCCGGCCCGGCCCGCGGGCCGGTCCGGGACGGGCTTTACGTTTTTTATGTGGGCCTGAGCTGGGCTCGGGTTTCAGCCACTTGCACGGGACGGGTACGGGATTGACAACGCCAACCATGGTGGGGCATTGGCGATGCATAATGTAAAACCCCGAGACTAGGGAACACGGAGGGACAGACACAACACGAAGTCGCAAACATAATGTAAAACCCGGAGACTAGGGAACACGGAGGGGGGCGGGGATTTGATAAATTAAAGGAGAAAGAAGAAAATAAATGATAGGAAGATAAATGATAGTTTGAAAGAAGAAGAAAATCATCTCAATCCCTGTTCCACGTAGTATTACAGGGAACACGGAGAGACAGACAGAACACGAGCTCGCTTGCTCTTCACCAGCCGGCTTGCTTCCAAGCCATGTTTTCATTGTCATATTTCGCGAGACTGGACAGCTGAATTTTAATGCCACTGTTCTTTTTTTTTTTTTCATTGGGTATGGTGTATCATGGTATTCTCATCTGAGAACTATCTCTTTTTTATGTGTGATCATGCTTATTTCGTGTAATGGGTCTGGATTTAATACGTGCACTCACACACGTTTGGGGGACGTTTGGTGTGGCGGGCGCACTGAGCAAGTCCGGCACGACGGTCAGTTAGGTTAGGTGTTGGGACATATTTCGTTCCCGTGAGAGAGCTGTACGAGGGTCAGTTAGGTTAGGTGTTCTGACATATTTCGTTCGCGTGAGAGTTCGAGAAGGGGGAATAACACCGGTGCATGCGCAATAGAGCGGAAATGAGTCTCTCTTGATCCGCAAGGTACATACATACCGCCCATGCGCCACTGCCTTCCCAAGCAATCAAGCACACAGCGGCTTGCCGGCAGAGAAACACAGCCTGTAAAACGGTGGTGGTGGTGATGAAAGGGCTCGCCGTTGTCGGCCTCACAGAGGTGGGCAACGTCACGACTGACGCCCTGGGGGAATGTGCGTCCTGGGCCGACTTCTAAGGGAACTGTGCGGACATATGTCTGAAAGCGTCTCAGGAAAAACCCCAGACAGCACAGCCGGCACCGGGATTCGAACCCGGGTACCTCCCAGTCTCGGCGTGACATGGCCAGCGCGCTAACCACTGAGCCTGTAAAACACAGAGCGTACCTCCTCAATCTGCACCAATTAGCTGCGTCCTTTTCCTCGCTGGGCTGTGCTCTTTCAACACGTGGATTTGAAGGGAGATCAGAGCAGAGACCAAAGCATAGCGCACGTCAAAAGAATCATAGGTGGTCCAAATTATACTCATTCCTACCCTGCGGCATGTGCAACACGTGACCACACTGCGCAGACAAACCTCACGTGTAACATCACAGTACCACAGTACCATTTGTGCTCTTTAGTAAATCTAAATACGCCACCGAGCCTCGAGAACACATACAGCAGAGGCGGGCTAGGACCGGGCCTGAGCATGGAAACAGTCGGGTGCGGGCTGGGCCCGGGCTGGAAATCTATAGAAGACGTGGTCCCGGGCCGGGTGCGGGCCGTAGTAGCCGGGCCTGGGCCGGGCCTGAAAATTAGGCCCGTGCAGTGCTCTAATCTGGGTTACGAAACCAAGAACTAATATTCAAAAGATTCTAATGATACAGAAACGAGTCCAGCGTACTATTATAGGGCTAAACTTCAGATATGATGTGGAACGCTTTTTTATTAAGCGTGAAATTCCACGAATTAGTGACATCAATGAGTACCGCTTGTTACAGTTTTATTTAAAATTGGTCGAGACAGGTAGTCCTTTCATAAATGCACTTTCTTTACAACAAAGCGATCCATTTCCTTGGTTACTACCGCTATGTCGAACAGGTTACGGCTTTCAGTTAATGAAATATAGATTATCAAAGTTATTGAACGACTTGACGTCAGGTAACATTGATATTTACGGTTTAAACATCTGGAGCATCAGGAAGCTATTCCAGACCTGAGTAACAGTTGGCTTGTTGCATTCCACTATCCTGTCGAATTTATTTATATTGTTTTGCATCGTAATAGCTCATGGTTATTGTAAACTGAATTTCTCTCATTGGACAATTTATCACAATCTGTTTTCCGTCATACGTGTGCATACCTGTTGTTTCATTTTTTTATTGTTGTTTGTCACCGAGTATGTCATTGCCGTGAAAAAGCTGCGGCTCGTGAAGCCTCACGGCTCTTTTGTCCTTGTTTCCCGCACTTGTGTACTCAGTAAAGTTAAAGTTAAGTTCATTCTTCTGTTTTTTTTTTTCAATCATTAACCCCCCCCCCCCCTCCCTCCAATCTTGGCTGCTATTCTACATGGACTCCCCTTGCAGTCCATGCACGACTACTTCTAGACAGCGTGTTCGATTATAAAGTACTGGTAAATTACGGAAAACCAAATCTGTGCGTAATGTGTGGTCCCGCCACCACATCTTTCATCCGTAGGTCTCCGAAACAGATTCTTTTTCTATTACCACAGAATGAAAATGAACAGCGGTTTAAAAAGTAGAAGACGAAATTCACACGAGAGAGACAGAGAGAGAGATACATGATGACCACGATACGGGGATGACTTCCGCTCATTGAGCAGAATGCTACCCCATTGCTATTGAGGTATGGCGGGCATAATTGGGGAAAAATGAGATGATGGTGATGAGAATGATGCTGACGACGCTGACGGGGTCTTAGAGGGAATCGATCAGGCCGGTAGTTTCAAGGAATTTGATAAAGGGTCGCAAGATGGACATCTGCTTTCGTTTGTCCCATGTTCCCAAAATGAGTCTGATGTCAAGGGGTCTGCTGTCAATCCGCGCAAAGTCGTTTGCCAACAAGTGACGCTCCTTCCTGTAAGTGGCACATGCGATGATCACATGGTCCGCGGTCGCTGGCACACCACACTCCGGGCACAGGGGCCTACTGGCACACTCTATATCTTCTGGCAACCTCTAGGCAACATTCAGCCGTAAGCGACGTAAGGGGGACTTAAATGATGCGTGGTAAAGATGACGGGAAGCGGCACGAGAATGTTGGGTCCACCATTCTCAGTATCGTACTGACAGGGACATCCCGACGCCATTGTTCGACGGATAAGGAGGCAGCCCTGTCACGAAGAGGGGACCGTCTATCTCCTCTTGGGAGTACAATCGGGACGCGCTTTCGCTGGTGGTGAGTGGCCGCTGCCGCAGCGTCGGCAACGTGGTTAACAGAGATTCCTCAACGACCCGGAATTCATTGAAATGTGATCGTGTGGTCGTGGGCAGTTATGGACTTCAGTAGGCGTAGAATATTTATCACAAGTGTGGCCAGTGAGCCGCGGAGACCTACGGTTTTCAGGCATCGAAGAGCTGACTTGGAGTCCGTACAGACTACGCCGTGGGTCGCAGTTGGTCGCATATTGTAAAAACAGAAGGATTCCGTACAGCTCGGCTCAGGTCGAAGAGGTACGATGGGACAACCGACAGCCCCAGGGTATCACAAAAGATGAGGATGACGAAGTTTTCGTTGAGGAGCCATCCGTGAAGACAGTGCAGAACCCGTCATATGCGGTGCCGATGAAATCCATAGTCAGTTGCTGTAGTACGAGGTCGGGGTACCTCCTTTTGTTGTCCGTGATCCCTGGGACAGAGGCGGTGACGCTTGGCGACGGAAGTGTCCACGGGGCGGTGCTTTGAGCCGCGGGGCTGATCACGTATTTCGGAACACGGGATTTGAATGACATTATACATCCTTGGATCGGCGTGCTTCGCCTTACCCGAAGTTTACGGATGAGCGGGTGGTGGCGATGGTGTGCAATCAGGCGGAGATACTGGCGTACAGTTTCAGTGTTTCGGAGAACTTCAAAAGGGATGTCACGGGCTTCCGCAACCACTAACCTTGTCTCACCCGTGTCTGCTCCGAGGCACACCCGTATAGGCTCCGTGCCAGCATAGCGCGGATTCTCTGTGCTAAGGTGCTGGGGAGATCGTGAAGCACAGGCAGACTGTAGGCGACTGTGGCCCGAATCAAGGCGTTATGCAGCATCAGGAGGTCCTTCTCATCGCGTCCCCACCACATTCCAGCAAAGTGACGGATGACAGCGGTCCAGTGCTGAACTTACTTCTCCGCGCCATCGATGTGACGTTTCCAAGAAAGGCTGGTGGTTAGAGCCACGCCGAGGAATTTGTGATGCTGGACATTTATAAGTGGCCTGTCCCCAATGTGGAGACGGCATCGCTGCATGGATTTGCGGGAGAAGGCGTGTGCCGCACTTTTCTCCGCGCAGATTTCCATGCCTGCTCGGAGCAGGTAAGTGTGAATGTCGTCCAGTGTAGCCTGGAGGCGTTGTCGAATGGGAGGGCGAGATGTACCAGTGGACCAGACGCATATGTCGTCGGCGTAAAGGGACAAGTTTACCTTACTTCGAATGCAACCCTTAATGCCCGCCATTACAACATTAAATATGTGCATCAATGTGCAGACGGCACCCGAATAGGTATACTATGCCTCCAATTATCCAACATGATATTGTGTGTGCGGACCTCCTCCGTGAAGAGCTGCGGCACGCCATTCAGTAGCCTTGCTTAGACGGTATAAGAAAACGCAGATTTTCTCTCTAGCAAAGCCGCTTTGTTTTTGATTAACGCAAGGAAGAAATGTGGCTACACTCTTAAGAAAAAAAGGTGTGAAAAGGTGGTAACTTCTATAGTTACCACCTAGATCAACATAGCGTCTGATAAAGGGTGTAAAAGGGTGGTAAAATAAATTATCATATATCCAAATTGCTACATAAGGGCGTACGCCCCCCTCATTCACCAAATCAGAAGCGGTAGCCTTATCTTTCTTGGGTAGCAGGTAGAACTTTGCAACCTTTTAGGCACAACATATGCGACAACTATTGCCTCCAAAAAGGTGTTACTGCTCCACCCTTTTTTCTGAAAGTGTAGAAAGGGAAGCTCTTATCCTGCGCCGAGGTGTTTTGAAGCAGTTCGCTGGTACGCTTGATGACTCGTGTGGCATATCTGGCTGTTTTTTCCTGAGTCATGGCCAGAACACTCGACAGAACCTTTTTAGTGCAGCAATAATGACACCCTTTGCCGAGGAAATCATTGTACTTTGACCCGGTGGTTGTTAGTATCCTGACGGCGCTCAAGATTCTCGGCGAACAGGGACACCGGGTGACCCTACAGTGGGTCCCCGGCCACACCGGCATTCAGGGCAACGAAGAGGCAGATTTGGCGGCTGCTGCGGCCCGCCGTATCTCCAGAGCCGTGCCCATTATCCTCTCCAACGGAGATAGGCGCTCCTACTTGTCTGCGTTGGTGTCACCCTTGGCCCGCCAGCAATGGCTGCATGACATCATTTAATGGTCGCTCCTCCATGCAGTGGACCCGTCCTTATCATTGAGGATGCCAGGTGGCTTCCCTCGCAGCTTTACGACACTCCTGCGGCGTCTACGACTCAACGTCGCCTTCACCCCTGTGTTCCGTGTTAAGCTGGGTTACAGTAACACGGCGTTGTGCCTAGCTTGCCGCACCCCAGCTACGATATCCCATATCATCGAGGACTGTGAGCGGTATACGTGTGAACTCCGGGTACTTCGACGCCAACTTGAACTCCTCGACAATAGACCATTCAGCCTGTCCAAAGTACTTGGCCCATGGAGCTCCCCTGCGCATCAGTGCCGGGCTCTTCGCTCCCTTTTTGCTTTCATGCAAGCCACTGGACTCCTGGATGAGCTCTAAACAGAACTCCGACCTGTCGTCGCTTCAATCTCACCATAATTCATCCTCTCATATTAACCACTGTGAAGTGGGGTAGGGTCCTGTGGCTACCACGGGGAAGCATCCCATGTCATCGTCACTTCTTCATTTGTTGTTGTTGTTGTCCACCGTCATGGGATTGCTTGGACGAGTGATTTCTAATAAGCGCATGAATGGCTCCCATTTTTGTATTTGCCACACTTCTCAATCTAGAACCATGCACCGTAGTGCTCTCCTCTAGGTTAGGTCAGGGCCCGCCCTCCCCCCCTCCCCCCTTTCCTGCCATGAAGGGCTTCCGACGCCTCTGCATGTATGTATGTCAGAGTAATTAGATTTGTATCCTTATTGGTAAGCCCCCTAACGTGCCTCTTTTGTTTCCTTTCAGGTATGCGTTCCGGAGTGGAATATCTTTCTTTCGTATAGTGCGGAACAAGGAAGATTTCATCGGCCTGCGTGGTTGGACCTTCGTGAAATCGGTAAATTAGTAAGCGCTGTATGGCACTCGGACTGAAAGGTAACCTCCTATAAACCGACTTCACACCGTACAACGCTCGCGAGTAGTGAACATTTGCGTCAAAACGAGTTGTATTTTTCTCACCATTACACATATCCCCTCCCCCACCCCCCTTACAGGGGCACTAAAGGGCAAAAATTTCTCCTCGTAGGACGAGAGATGTCGTTACTTTGACAACAATACAAAAGGAATGGGACTCATCCATATAGCGTTATTGGAAACGGCGGTCATTGCGGGAGATCGTTTGAGGAGACCAATAACAGGTCGCTCCGCATTGTCGCGATGAGGGCGAACCATAGCCAAGAATGGTATCTTCATCACTCCTGATTTGTGGGAGGCGCCGGACGAAACACTGCATAAGTTTCACGAAAAGGCGTATACGCCATACGGCATGATGGTTGACTATAGGAGCGCGTTGTGCGGTGCGTCCCGTGTGGGTGATTCATCCAGGAAAATTGGAAAACACATTTGCTGGGAAAATGCCTAGCTCTTGGGATTTAACCGAGAGGATTCGATCTTGTGGGCTGCAGCAACCGAGAAGCCGCCATGAGCTCAGCACACTCGTAATGTGCACTGTAAAACAGAGCTTCACCGCATGCCACTGTCAAGACCAGCCGTCGCACAGAATGAAGCCGCCCTGATTTGAATAGAGAGCGGGGCATACGTGCGCTATCACACACAGTTGTAAGCATTAACATAAATACAAAGCAACAAGTCAACAAGTCACGGAAGGAACGTGTTATGCAGTCAAGTCCTGTTTCTAGTGCGTAGATACGCAACTGTGCATGACAACAAACTCGACAGGCTCGAACTGCACACATGCGGAAAAGTAGATGGTGCCGTTGCAAGGAAGCTGCTCATTCCTTTTGTAAGTACGTCGTTTCAGCCCATCGCTTTTTCTCCCAAGTTAGGGCCATAAATCGGTTATATAAGTAACAAATAATCACCAAGAAACTTTGAAGAAAGTGATGACTTCCGAGAAGCACACTCCGACATTGTCAAAAAAGTAGACTCAGAAAATCCGGCTCTCTACTCATGTGCTAGTGGTATACACTATATTGTATCGTAACGGTTCGCCATGTAAAAGTCTTCCCTATAATACACACTCTTGCTTTTCCTTGCATCGAACCCGCTCACTTACTTATTCGGATATGAGGCACCCTTTTGTGAAGCCAATGACGACAACACAGGGTGTGTAGCCGCTGGAGTGCAGCAGTACTTTACCACATTACGTGTGACACATTAGATGAGTGATATGACGACGACGACGACGACGGCGATGGTGGTGGTAGGAGAAAAAATATTGAGATGTGAGCCCGCTCACCGCGGGACAAGCTACTCCAGACCTAGTAGAACGAAAAAGGGAAAAAATAAAAACGTCCAAAAAGACGAGAGCTCTGCTATGCTCTTAACGAAGGTGATGAGTGAGCGCTGTGCATCCTGACGATGAATCGCAGGCCATTCGCCCCACACTTTCACGACGTCAAAGGGTCGGCTATCAGGACGGTCCAGGGATCTCTGTTCCAAACCAGCAGTGTGAAACCGTGCACATTCGAGAAGAATATGTTCCGAATCTTCACACACACCACATGTTGAACACAACGACGAAGGCTGAGCGCCTATCTTGAAGTGATAGGATAGTCTCTTTTGCCTTTAAGCCTATGCAGCCCATCAGCTGGCTGCTCTCGCGACAAGTTATTTGCAAGAAATTACAAGAAATTGCAGTTATCTGCAAGCCTTCTGATCTCAACAAGAAATGCCTGAATGGGCTCTCCCTCTAACTGAGAACGGTTGAAAAACTTGAAGCTTTCCGAAATTGCATTCGGCGTCGGATTGTAGTAGTCGTCCAGAGCGTTTACCACCTCGCTATACGAAAGTGCGTTCGGCTTCCGAGGTGCTACTCTTCCGCTCAAAACTTCAATAGCCCGTGTGCCTAACGCAGACACTAGAAACGCTCTCTTCTGTGACCTCCCCTGTCACATTATTTCCCTCAAAGTAGGCCTCTACTCGAACCAGATAAGCGTTCCACTTATCTTTCTCGTCTTCGAACGTCGGCAGTTGGTAACTGATTCTGAGGCTGCGTGTTTCCGTTCCTTGTACGGAATCTCCTGTCCTCAGTGCTGAAGTCTCTCCGTCTCCGAACATCAGTATCCCATGCTCGGTCGCCACTGTTGTAACTTCAGCCAACGTGGAGTCAAAAACCAGGATACGTTCAAAGACGACTGTGTGCGTCTTTAAGCGCTAACCGCATACGACCAATTCTCGACGGAAAATCGGTCACCGTCACCGTTTTTCCGGTGAGCCGACGCGAGCAATGGGAACTTCACCGATTTCTCGACGACAGCGGTGGACGGAAAAATTCGGCGAAGACCGGAAGCGGCCGCTCGACGGCACCACTCCACGCGCTGTCGTTCCACTAGCGGACGTGCTGACAAAAGACGTCCCACGGGCACTGTTTTGTCAGCTCCTCGAACATCCCAGTGACTTCCCACGGCGGTCCCATTTGAAAATGCGGGATGCGTGACGGACGACGGATGGAAGTACTCTTTCATGTTGAAATTGAAATGGTTTGTTTATTTTTAATCATTATATTAATTAAACTATAGATATCACTATAAAGGACAGAAGTGATTTTTTTTAATGATGATACATATACAAGGCATTTGTGTTGCAATTACGCTTACACCCCGCAGCAGTACCGTCCATCAGAATATGTGCTGCAATATAAGGCGGTGCATCACCACCGACGCTCTATGGGAATCCCCATACATTTTTCAACTCCCGTAGCGCCGCGAAAATTTGGTTGATCTCCGTGCAACTCCTTTTAAATGGAAGAGGATGCTTAGATCTAGTGCCTGATCGAGGCAGATTTTGCGTTTTAGACTCAGAAATTTTGATATCGTCGTCGAAAGGTTTGGGAAAAGCTATATTTCGAGATTCCGCTCGCTTACAAAATAGAGCCGCCCAAAATCGAAAATCTGGCTCGATCACGCACTAGAAAAACATATCAAGAACCAATACCAACAAAAAGATTTCATCTATGTTAAGCCGTTGACTCGGCACACGAGTTTTTGTCAGGTATGGTCATCCGTGGAGTACACCGCTTCAGAATGGGCAGCGCAGTGCTGCCATCTCTCATCGAGTGTGTCGTCACAAGCAACAACAATTTGACTGCTGGAAATGATATACCACTGCACGTGGCCGGATGACGACGAGGCCGACGTTGACCATGATGCGGGAGCACAAACACTAGCAGCGTAGCCCAGCTGCAAATTTTGTTTATTGTTTGTTCAACGATGCTCATTTTCTCGGGGGAACAGTAGATGAAACTTATTTGTCTTGGAATTCCCAGTCGCAGCCACTGAAATGTGGAAGGATCATGCTTGTGAAAAAAAAAAAAAAAAATAGTGGTGCTGGATAGGTTATACAGTGAAATCTTTTCTTTTACACTGGATGCCGGAAACCTGGCAGCGCTTTTAGCACTCATCCAGTAGGATGTCAACGGGAAGGGGGGCCTGTTGTTTCATGGGACAACTTTACAATAGTTATTTGAACCGCACTGGGTATCCCCTCATCCCATGACGTGGTTAGGAGCGCGGATCAGTGCGGTCCCCTAGACTCTAACCATTTGAAATTTAGGGCGGCGGGTGGAGCTGGTTGGGGCAGGTTTCAGACACGTCCATATCCCTTAGTGTACAATAAGGTACAGCGGACAATTTGATGGGCAAGTGTGCAGATATGCTTCGGCTGAGAAAAGTTATTCTGGATCGAAGTTGAATCAGAATGGAAGCTGAAATGGAATCGGAGCACTTGGGACCCAGGTCGAAGTACGGTAAATAAATGGATAGAAATGTTGGCTCCCTCAGATTGGGAAATGAATCTCAGCGTTACGACGTCATGAGCGAGCACTGGGATGGCAGAAGCGTCAAAAACCGGCGGCACGGCGGGTTACAAAACGAGTGTGATGACGCAGGGCTTCAACGTTTCGAAGTGTACGTATGGGTGGTTCCCTCGTCTCTGCTAAGGCTGTAATGTTGAACGTTGCGGTAGGGACTCCTACACTGTTAAAACAGAACTTCACCACATAGCACGCTCCTAGCCAACCATCATTCCGAATGATATCATTCTGTGCATTGATTTGTTGAAAATGAGAGGAGGCGCCTATCTGGGACAGATTATCTTGTCCCAGATAGGCGCCTCCCCCCTGTTTTGAACAAACCATGACACAGAATGATATCATTTGGTATGATGGTTGGTTAGGAGCGTGCTATGTGGTGAAGTTCTGTTTTAACAGTGTAGGCATAACTTCACACTTTTAGTCAGGATTCGCTGCAGAATAGTTTCAGCAGAGGGGCACATGCCAGTCAAGATAGGAACGTGATACGCCAGCATCTGTCGAATTAGGGATGAGTGAAGACCGAGCAGAGCGCGGCACCTCGAGCACCAACGAGTACCACCACAAAGGTGTCGAAGCACATTCACTCTGCACGATCTCTTAAGAGCCGCACTTGAGCGTTCCAGGATAACGTGCGGTCCATAATAACACCAAGAAACCGATGGTGGCTCACTCTTCTGAGGGCGGCCCCGTTAATATGCAGATGGCACCTATACAGCAGCTTGCGAGTAAAAGATAAGTACGCTGTCATCCATCCCTCGCTCCGTGAGGTAAAGTAGTACATTGTCAATGGCACTCTGTAGTCTGGCTTGCAACGCTGGCCATTGTTTGCCAGACGACCAAATACAGATGCCATCCGCAAACATGCTGACGCGGACTCCACGGGGTAGAACACCAGGTAAGTCGTCGAGAACGATGTTAAAGAGCATAGGACTCTATACTCCAAATATGACGATGAAGTGAAATGAGGAGTTGTTTACATAAAGGGTTCCTCGGGTGGCTGTGCAATACAGAACAAAAATAACGCGTACACCTTCGACAGATGTGTCTGGTTGGGTTAGGTTAGGTAACCCGTCGGGTACCCTCCACCTGAACCACGGTTCGGTTCGAGTTTCGTGTTTACGAGAACAAAGAGAGGACGAAATGCAACGAGAAAGAGCACCCAGGGTCGTTGGGAAAACATGTCGAGCAAACCGATGATCGTCATTCGAAGATCCCGACGGTGTTGGACAAGGGCCAGTAATTGCAAACGTGTTTCCATTCAGCTGACTCTCCGTCTTGTATAGAGCTCAAATTCTATAAGAACGTGCTCAATGCTCGCCACGGCGCTATATAAACTTGGATCACAGTATCCGATCCTCCACTTGAGCTGTGGAGTGAATACTACATTGAGACGAAGCCTATGAGAGCCATGAAGCCCAGGTTACCGAACGAGGATAAGACTCCATGCGGCACATCTGAAGGCTGAGTGTTTGACTAAGGGGCTTGTGACCCCAAGTTAGAGTTGATACATGTCATAGGCGCGTACAACATCGGGACTTATGGCCAGGCTGTCACACGGGTGGGAAGCCTTCATTGACAATGCGCGTCAACTTCTCAAAGTGCATTCGACAGGTCGTTGTGGCGCATGTTCAATGGTCATTAAAAACAGCCTGGGTATTATCCGCCTGTGACGTTATGGCTGGCATCTCCGTCACTCAGGTGCGGTCACGTGCTTAGGGTAGCTAATAAGAATTCCTCTCGCTCCTCTGACGTCAGAGCCCGACGCTCAAGTTTTTTCCAGGGTTCCTGTCTTGCTAACTTCGATACATGGGGAAATATTTTTGTTTCTACACATGTAGCACTGTTTCGAGAGTGTACACTCTAAAAACAGAGGGTCGAATATCGTCTCGCCGTTGTTGACTACATGCGAGTGGGCATCGTCGCGACTGTTGCCAGAAAGGGATGGAGGGAAAACGGAGGGGGGTGGGGAAGGGGGCGGGTTAATGGCAGGATCGGCTCGCCCTTGTTGGCTACGGAAAACGGAACTTCATCGCATAACATGCTCCCAGCCAACCATCATCCCGAGTGACATCGTTCTCTCCCCTGATTTGTTGAAAACGGGCGACGCACGCCTTTTTGTGACGCTTATGAAGGTACGTTAATTGTTACAAAAGGGGCGCGTACGCTTTCCATGAATCAGGAGTATCATTTTGTGCAACGGCTGGCCTTCAGCCTGCTAAGTGGTCAAGTTCCCGTTTAAGCAAACCGGACACAGCCAGCAAACCGAAAACTTCGAGCACATCCTGCTTCATTGCAGTGTCAATGCTGTGATGCGTGACCTTGGACATTGCAGAAATTGCACCTTCACCTTGGCTCTTTCACGGAAAGACACTCCAAAACTCGCAGCCTAGTCTGCTTCCTCCAGGAATCGGAGACTATGGATAGAGTTACTATTTGCTCACGGGGCCGGGCAGTGACCGACCTACATCTTAATGTTCGACCGTCATCATATCATATCGTCTCGGCTACAGCGGTGACGCTGTCCACATGAGTGAGACTAACACCTCGTCACCACCCTTCGGTTTAAGAGTGTACAATATACGCACGACGTAGAGAGCAACGTATATCAAAATGTCTACCGGGCCTTCTTCGCTACCACGAACAACAAAACAATACATCAGTAACAATTAATAACAACATATTCAGAGAGTGAAACGGAAACGAAACATAAATGAAACACAGTCGAGTTTCACGAGGATCTTCTCCGGTACAGCAAACCAGGATCGACAAAGGAATTATTACTTGTGAAGGAAGGACGAATGAAATAAAAAGGGAGAATGAAACAGCTTGCTGATCACAAGACACACGAAATTGCTTGGTCCCTGGCCACGTCCAGCCCACCAACGCTCTGCCCTCGAAGCCCTCTTCACCTTTCTGGATACCACAGGACTTCGATCCTTATTGTGAAGGGGCTCATTATTTCATTCCCAGTATCACCACCAGCAATGGGGTAGAGTATCGCCCCTGGCGATGAAGCTTCCCATTCATCATCTCACAATAAAGTTGTTGTTGTTTGCATCTAAGAATGACAATGACAACGACGACGCAGGATAACGGGCAAACATATACATTGCGGGAATAAACACAAAGGAGTAAAGCCATAGTATAGAGGTTCCGAAAAAATAATCATCATCACCTCTCCTGTTGTAAATAACGTCAATTTTTACACCTTCAGACGTATTTTGGAGCATGAGTACGGGCAGACAAAATTCATTTGTGTGCCGCGATTGGTTCAGAGGTAGTCCAACTCGGTCCGCGACGAAACAACTAATACCTTGTAGACAGGTGGTGACTTTGCGTTGACGAGCGATCTGCCCGGGCACGTTTCCCGAGGGAAAGGGAAGAGAGAGGAGAACGGCCGCTATGTGTCGACCGTAAAAGTCGGAATAATGACAGAAGTAGGTGTACTGGTCAGGGCAGTCCAATAAAGTTGGGGGGAGGGGGTCAGTGATTTGAAATGGACGTGGAGCTCGACGTATTCCAAACTCCTACTCCAAGCTACCTCGTCATCCAAATATATTTGCGAATGTCAACAAGAATTGCGAAACGGCGTCATGATATCAATGGGGGACCGCATAAGACTTGGACTTCTTGAGGCTTGTATGACCTCCGTTTACGGGACAGGCGAAAGGAAAATGCGAAATGCAAATTGGTAGTAAAGTCTGCTGCCGTCGAAATCCCGCACCTTTGGTTCTTTCTTTACCATCCCTATGCGTCTGCTGCCGTATTTGAATGGATTCCTTACAACGTGGCGGAAATGGCGAAAAGCAGCAGGGTCTGATTCCTTTGGATTTTACGCGAACGCAAAACAATAGGTCGTCACGGTAAGCGGTCGGATCACCCCTTAGGCTTAACGAGGCCTATTCAAGGACCGTCATCTGGAACGAAGCACTGCATGCGGCAAAAAGGGCTCCCTGCTCCTCATGATGGAAGGACGACCCGGGGGCGAAAGACGATTCCTATCATACGAGCTCGGGATCGATGAGCGGTAAGGAGAAAATCAACAAAAACGAAAGCAGGAGCTCGCAACGTGTTGCTGTTTATCGGGCGCTTTTATCTGTTTTGGCGCTTATTTTCTCTAAAACGACACAGGTGAAACACCCCGTGCAATACAGTTATAATATACTATACTGATTTCTGACAAGGATACGTTTAATATTTGTATAATTGATGAGTGGATTTACACCTAAGATGCATCGCCTTCCATTCTCAACACGCGTCGTTGAGCGAATGGGGTGAATGAACTTTCATACGGTTCTGTAGATATTCCCTTCATGAGCACATTGTTACCACATGAAACTCTTTGTTACCTTTGCCCTTTAGGAAAAGAAATCGGATGCATAAATGTCACAAGTTCAACGGGTTTCATCGAATAACGGAAACGTTACCGCTCTGAATTCCACTGTTCTTGGTGAGAACAACATGCACCGAAACACAATATTTAGACAACAAATTACTGTAGGTAACGACTGAGAAAGCCATTGCACTTTCTGTACTATAGAACACTATATACCATAACCGAAATTTCGCGTATAGGCAGCAGTATGGGATTTCTAGCGACTTAGTGATTCCTCCATTCACGTACAGTTGACGTGCTTTGCTTGTAGGCTGTTTCCCTTGTATTCTCTTAATGCTTTTGACCTTGTTTCGAATTATTTTCTTATTTGATATAGGTGCATCACTGTGTAACTATTAATTTTAATACTCTGCAGCATCGCTAGGTCCCAAGCACCACAATGTACTGAAAGTCGAGTGCAGTAGGGGTGGACGGTATGTGTCTTATCAATGTCCTTTAGTTTCACGAATCTGTTCAAGGCCTTCCACCTACCCGTCCACCCCTATTGCACTCGACTTTCAGTACATCGTGCTGCTTGGGGTATTAGGGGTACGGGTAGGGTTTGTGCAAAGGTTCAGAGATAAGATTTTCAACAACAGATAACACATCAACAAGCACACTCGGAACATGACACATTAAGGCGGGCCTCATACTAACGTTTTTCTCGTCCGTGTTTCTCACGGAGCCAAAACGGACTCAGTGGAACCTACGGGAGCTCGATTGCCCTTTGGTTCTATTTTTGAAGGAAACGGACGACAAAAACCTTAGTGTGAAATGGGCATAAATGGAATGAAAAAAAAAAAAAAAAAGCAGAACAAGCACTGTTAGTGACGCTCCGTCAGAGCCTTGTGTCTGGATCAGAAACTGATGGAGTCCGGTGCATTATACACTATATGTATGGTAGGAAGATCCATCGTCGGCTTGTGTTAAAGCAAAAGAAGCAGATTGATGATGAAAGGAAAAAACTTAAATGGAGAGGTTGGCTCCACTAATATGGAGACCCACACCGCGCACCTGAAAACGCTTACATGTCGCTAAACAAAGCTGGCACAATGTCACAGCTTGAAAACGTCGCTGCTGTAGCAATACGGCTTAACGTTAGAGTGGTCGAATATGAAATCTATTCTGAGCAGAAGTATTCTTTATACTTTCTTCTCATTTTCTTCAGCGGCTTTTTATTGGTCACAGTGGACGAATGTGCTCTTGGTTTGGTTTCACTCTTTCTTTCTTTCTTTTTTTTTTTATGATACTGAAAACCACGCGAGGAGAAACGCATTGATAATGATCGGCTTTACGCCGCGAGACCACTATAATAATGAGTAGGGCCCGGGAATTCATGCAAAATTCATATTTTTTATATGCGTTCTAACGTTTCTCCACACATTGCCGTCACAACGACACAAATCTACAATGTTTTATGCGTCATATAATTGCATATTTCTTCCCGAGCGTCATATAATACGACGGTTGCATTTTATGTCATATTTTTTATTTTGTGTGTCATTTGGTTGCATATTACGTCATGTTTCGACGCCATTTGAGCCATTTTTTTAACGTTTGCCGTTCACTTTGTTTTGTCATTGCTCACGTTATTTGAAATGGGGTTCATTGGCCCAAAACCTGTGTTCCAGCTACACATCTAATTTGCTACGCTGCTTTCGGCTACGCAATCGGTGGATTCGACTGGCACCACTAGCACCGAGAACCAACTTCTCGTAACTTAACGCACCACAAGTATAGCCAGCGAGTTGATAAAGAGAATCAAGATTGCAGTCTGTGAGCGCTGTTCTCAAGGGCAATGAAAAGCGCAACAAAGAGCTGTCTGATGCACATGATGTAGATGGGGTTGCTAGCTAGCTAATTCGCCGGAATAACATCCAGCGACATAGCTCACAATCTCACGGTGGCTATCGTAACTGGGAAGGCAGGAACAACAACAACAACATATATATTGTGATTATGAAGTGGGGAGGTTTTCCACTCTAGGAGTGGAACGCTACCCCATAGCTAGGGGTCTAACATGAGTGGTGACAATGATCAGTGATGGCGATGAGTGATGACGGGAATGATCGAAGTGGCGATGACGATGCTGGACGTGATCGTGGTGGTGGGAGTGTCCGAGGGCGCTGCTGGGGTCATAGTGAGTCCTTTAGGCCTGTCGCCTCAAAGAAGTCAACCACGTGACGTAAGGCCGCCCTGGAGTAGGCCGCGGTGTCCCAAGGGCCGAGGATGGTCGGCAGGAAGTTTTTAATCGTCCCACGTAAAAATGCATATGTAGGTGTATGGGCACCTTTTAAATCCTGAGTATGGCCATGGTGGCATACTACAATGACAAGCAAGGATAGCTTGAGTGTGTACGCGTGCACGTACGTCCCAATTGCCAATAAGGGATGTGCATTTTCACTTGGAGAACGTTTCGTAGGCAATTTGCGTATTCATACAGTTCCAAGGTACGTAAAAGCTCCCGGAACAATATAATATTCCTGCATATTTGCATGCATATTTTAGTAGATTTTTGTGCATAAAGCCCCGTCTCTAATAATGACACTCGAGGTACGAAAAAGTGGGGACCAAATGCACGGAAGTTTATGCGAAGGTTAGGGAAAATTTCCAGAGCTATGGAGTAAATTTCGGGGTCAGGGTATTAAAACGCGGAGACTGGAATACGTCCAATATGTCCATACGATGCGGTTTTTACTGTGCAAACAAATTGGTGGCGTATACTTGGCCCCGTTCGAATATTCGTTTCCTCCCCACTCTTCAGCATCATCGCAATACCCCTGACACAGTAAACACATTTCGGGAGAAGGACACAACTCCGAACGGAATTTCTGTCCACTGACACACAGCAACAGAGAATATGTTTTCCGAAAGAGAGATCGACCATCTGGAGACGTCATACCAGATACAGTTTTGAGTTGCGTTTTCCTTTCTTCTTCTTTTATGTTCTGCAAGTACTGCTTTCCTAGTGCTTTTTTGAACAGCTTGCACCGCATTTTTGGCAGCGCGCGCTCAGGCGTAGTCAGATCGCCTGTCTAGGCGGCACGGACGCCTTTCAATAAGGAATCTATCAAAGTCGTAAAGGATCCTACCACGTACAAGTTGTAGCTATTACGTGTGTGGTACAAGATTATTTCCCTCAGAAGTGGAGTGGTTCATGATGCAATGTAGAGAAAACTCCCTCAGAGAGGCAGATGTCTGTGGATGAATGTTGTCCACCCGCGAGTTCTTTAATGTGCTTCCAAGTATGAGCAGACCGTATTTAACGTCCCTTGCGAGAGACGGCGTGTCTAAGCACCTGCCACCAAGATGCCTCGACCGGGATCGAACCCGCAGCTAGGCGTTATGAGGCTCGCGTTTGTCCACCGAGGCCGGTAAACCTTCGAGGAATGTTGCCAGACGTCATACTCCTCAAAACTAGAAATTCATTGACATAGAGCAGCAATATTTTGGGAGAACACGCACATGCTTAGATTGCACTGGTATAAATTCGGTAACATACGGCTAAGATTGTCCTCATGTGCATATGTGAGTGCTACCATCGTATCTCAGAAACCTCGACGATGTATGTCAGAAGAAAAAATAAAAATAAAAAATAGGGCGAGCTCTCGCCATTAGACAGGTCCCCGAGGTTTTTAGGCGTGGTATATACTCGTACTTTTGTGATTTTTAATCTAATTTACTTACTTTCTTTGACAAAGTAAGTTACTCGATACTTGATCCTACATCAAAGCCGTAGCCGTAAAGCATGAAATTACACCAGTGCCAGACACGTCAACTGTCGGAAACACGTAAATTGTACGTCGAAATATTGCTGCAAAGAGTGGCAGTTAGGTTAGGCTAGGTTAGACTAGCCTACACTACACTCTTAAAACGGTCACCTCTCATAGAGGTAAAGAATATGTATGCGTTATTATCTCTAAAAGTAAATGGTATAGGATAACCTCCAACTAACGTGACCGAGCATTGACACGAAATTGTACAACGTCGCGTAGTACCGGGACGTGTCTGGCTGTCATGATCGAAAGTATGCCGAAAATACACTGAAATTAATTCCCAAAACTGGTCTTTCTCTGCGCTGTGTACGCAGTAATGTTTGTGCACAGAGGTTTATGAAATATTTCGTCTCCGTATTAAGTATTCCGCTGACACAATGCGCACAGAACCGTCATAAGTGTTACCTGTTTACGAATTACAGTTTGTTTACGGGTTACATAGAGAACATTGTGATCGTGTAACTCCTGCGGGTGATCATAACGCTGCCTGTAACCTCTGGCTACCAGAGAGTTTCGTCTAAGCTCGTTACCGATTATGCAACCTCTACAGCAGGAGTTATCCGTTCTCAGACCGTTTAAAAGTGGCCGTTTAAAAAGAGTACCTTTTACTTTTAGAGGTAAAAACGCATACACATTTTACCTCTATTAGAAGTGACAGTTTTAAGACTGTAGGCTACGCTAGGTTAGGCTAAGTTAGGTTAGAAAGACGAAAAAACCATTTCGGAGATATTCCGAAAGCATCCCGTAAAATACATATTTTATGCACGCTCTGGACCACAAAAGACGAGGCATCCGGCAGACGTGACCCTTTTATCAACATGAATATTTTGAAGGCCTGCGGAATAACTTTGCTCTGCGTGCGCTCTCTCAATATTCTTATGCTGGGAAGCGTTCTCTTCCAAACTCTTTACGCTGAAGCCTGTTCAGACGTCATATGGCAGCAGCATGCCAACGTGGCCCAAGCTCTTTTTGAATCAAACTCTAAGGCATCGTATGGTCGATGATCGGATTATGTAACATAACACGCATTATGTGAAGTAGGGTCCAGAGCTAGAGATGCGGTGGCTCGGGAAAAAAAGCTGAAAAATTGTCGGAAACGAAAATGTTCTTTTCCCGTTTTGATAGGGTAGCGCAAACGCGATGGCGGACGAAATCCATAATGAAGAAGCATGAGCATGGGCTACACAATAACATACAGAACACAAACCGTTACATAACTTTAATACCATAAACTTAACGTTAAATATAACGTGTTTTGTGCAGCCCACGCTCAGACTTCATCGTGGATTCGTGTTCTTTTCCTCGACTTCCGCAAAATTGCCCAAAATTTCCAATCAGAAAAGAATATGCATATAAAATATAATGCATAAACGAGGCCACAAATGCCTGTTTAGTCATTCTTGTCAACTATTGCACTTGTTCTTTTAGTATGAGTCATTCTGTTGCGCCCTATATCTTCGCATTTTTGAGTTAGATTAAATAAAGGATATTCCTTTGAAACATGACGAGGCAACGCGACGGACACACGGACAGAGGTGTGTCTTTGTCCGTGTCTCCGTCGCGTTGGGTTACCGGAAATGACGTCATAACCTGCCGTTTGTGGGGGGTACCTACTCCTGGCTACCCTGCTCGACCAGGTTAGTTAGCGAGGGTTCTGAAATCATGCGTGGTTTCAGTTTTTCATTTGACAGCTATGCTCCTGCCAATTCTTTGAACTCAACAATGCAAGAGCTAATTGAGGATATCCGTCCAGTACTACATCTTTCAAGGCCTCTATCAATCTTCCTCCTCTTGCACACCGTAGGAAATACTTTTGTCTGTGTTTATTCCACAAATTCTACTACACCACAACCATCCGTCCAGGGTACATCACTATGGCCCACTACATCTCCTCTAGGATCGATCATGCCCATAAAATCGACCACATTCCATGTCGTACATCTCATTTCCAATTTTCTTTCTTCCCCAAAACCGTCAGTGCTTGGAACGACCTTCCCCAGTCTATCGTAGCTAACTCCGACTTTTCAGTTTTTCGCAGCCAGCTAGCTTCTCGTTTTGGTGTCTAATTTCCCTATCATCGCATATGTTTTCTTAACGTTTTCACATAAGTGTTTTCGTTTTTTTTTTTTGCAAAGTGTTCAATTGCTTCTGTTCTGTATTATATGCTTGCTGATGTAACCTCCCCCTCACACAACGCCCCCCGAGGGCACGTGAGGTATTGTCATAAATAAAGTGTCTATTCATCCCTCCTTCAAACATAATAGTCGAGAAAATCGAAACGACGCGTATGAATACAAGAATATAACACACACATTTCAGAGTTGAGGTAGTGGAACAATCCCATTCTTATATACGCTGGGAGGCTTCATGGTATAAAGGGATTAGTGTTACGTTTCTTTGTTCGTTCCCTTGTTTTCTCCCGACACTCAGGGATATGCTCCTTACGTAGTCATTGCAAGTGAAAGTGGTGGATGCATGGACGGCTATACACGTAGGTTTAAGCTAGCTGACGCTTCGAATCCGTCCCCTTTACTGTTCTCCTTTAGTGTAGAAATACAAATATATACAAAGTACGTAGTCACGGAGAATGTGCACACAACACACTTTCAGTAGAGCAAAGTTGTCGTTCTCAGATGTATGCTCATTTTAAGAGTGAAGATTTTCCAACGTGGACGTAAAAAGCTTCGGCTGTCCACCAATTAGAGAGCATGGATTTTGGAAGATTGATTTCCACGCATTGATTTTGCCAAGCTTATTTTTCAGAATTTATTTTGACCACGTTGGTATTTACATGATTTATTTTTAAAAGTTTGAATTGAATGAAATGAAGTTGGAATTTTAAGATATTTATTTTTAAAAGTTTTATTTTTAAATGGTTTCAAGCAGCGTCACCCCTTGTGTCTGTGTGTCTGACCTCGTTCTACTTGTCTCTCTATCTTGTTGTTTATTTTTTAGTCCATACTTATTGTGTTTTACATTTCCTTCACTCCTGTTGGGACATTACTTGCGCTATATTGATCCCGTTTACAATTGATAATTTACCTATCTGCTTTGCATAGGTGTATTGACTTGTAGGCTCTAATCCAGCTGTCAGGCACCAGGTCAAATAAATTACAATCACAATCTTTCCTGGAAAGCTTTACCTCGTCCTTTTCCCGCGTTTGGAGTTATGTGTCGCGTTTGCATCGTGCCTCTTCTTTTTCTTCGGTTTAAGTCGGTCCGTAGCGTCAATTTTCTATGTACACATATTCTCGGACGGAACTTGGCTTCTGAACACAGCATACCTGCAGAAAACGTGACACCTGCACCAAGCACCAACACTGCAGATCAGTGCAGAAATAGGGTGCTATGAAAACCGAACGAATTCCGTCGCTCCGATAGACCTGTTTCCGCGGGCCAGGTGACGCGAGCGAGCAGCAACGTCAGCGCCTCGAAATATGCAACGCGCGGAAGTTTAGCAGACGACGCGGCACTTTCAAGTACATGGTCTCGAGTAGTTCGCACTTGCGGGATGCACCGCTTTTTCAGTGGGCTTCCGAGGGTTTTTTGTAGCTTTCCTTGGCGCCATACCGCTTGAAACACCACGCCGAACCCGCTGATGAAACTACCTACTGTTGGATCCGTGGCCGCTTGGGCCCGAAATGGCGCTGTGAAAAACTCCACTGCAACAGCCCTATGCGTAACAATCCGAGCCTTTCCACAGGCACCATGAAGGAGATGTGCGTCACGTTGTGACGCGCGTTGTGCGCCTGCATTGACTGCAACAACAGTTACTATCGCTGTCATAATAGAGACTACGTTTTGCGCAGCCGCACCGCTCGCACACTCCTTCGATGGTGGTCCGTTAGGAATGTCTCTACAAGCAGTACTTGGAAAAGAGCGTCTGCTTCGGCAGCCACGTAACCCTCGTTGGGCGAAAATTGAACGCGAGAGCTGTCGACCTCTGGTCACGTGACGGCTTACCCTCGTACGTCACCTACTTACCTGAGGGTTATCCGGGTTGAATAAAGAAACAGCGTCGGGTCGAGTTCAACTCGACTCGGCAGTCAGCTCGACCCGCTCTGTCGAGTTCATGTAAACGCGGCTATAGTTATTTACACTGATAGGAAACTTGGCTCACAAAAAATGATAGCATTCCCCCTGTGATGCGCCACACGTGCGTCACCGCGGTATCAGAACTAACAAAGCAGTCCAGATAACAAGGCAGTCATGCATAAAGTGCTGCCCCTGCCAGTCCCCCATTGCCCCGGAGTCATGTTCCACAATTGATGGGGTGCAGACACCCTTACATTTATGAATACATCTCTCTAACACGCTGTTGTCTATGTTTAGACAACACCTGCATTGGGTCAAACTCAGGACGGCAATCACGAAGGTGTGTTCCATTAAACTAATGTTCCGCCCTGACTGTCTAATGTAGATACACCCGCACTGGAGAGTTCCTTCCTTACATTCAAAATATGGGTTTCTAGGCTTGACCGTGCATCCGGGTGGCTGCATTGGCTGATTAACAGAGATTGCAACTTGATAGGCGCAGGAAATGTCGCATTAACACCACAACGTGTTTCAAATTATGCGATACCCTATGTAAGTAGGGCATTCAAGTAAGTGTGGAAGTTGTCCACTAATGCAAAAGCATGATAAAAGTTATAAAAATGTTACACTTTACTGAAATCGGAGCATTGGGTAGCATAGAAAGTCCGTAGTTTGCTTCCGAGCCCACATTTCGAAGGCCGTCCTGCCGGCGCTCAACAGGAAGTACGTCACGGAAAATCTCAAGCACCCGGGCGCTTGTCTGCTTCAAAGCCCCCTTTTCAAAACTGGTGCGCGGGGAGCGGCTCGGAGTCTCGCACTCCCGGGTGCGCGAGTGGTGTGTCGCGTTAAGTGAGTGGAGTCTGAAACACTCGCGCTCCCGGGCGCCTACTTAATACGCCCTACTTAATACCCTACTTCCGCCCGGAGAAGGGGATGACGTCTGACACGTCATCACTCCGCCCATTTGGCCGGAATGAAGGGGGAGCAAAATGGCGCCGCCCGTCGTGTAACGCTTTAAAATATAGGCTCCTCCCAACGGCCAAACTCTCCAGATAAGCGGCTCTCATACACACTCCTTGCTATATACACAGTATGTCCAATGAGGATAAAAATTAAATTAGTTTCCCTCGAAGTTTGCGCTCCGTTATGGAGTGTAAAAAAAGTGTTTAAACGTATTTCTAAGTAACGATAGCAACAGCTGGCTCATCCTACGTGTCGCTACTATTTCATCGCATTTAAAATGATTATGCTAAGCGGCTGTGCAAACACTGTGTTGAAAGGAACTTGAAGCATACTCAAATTACTTTCGGTCAGCGACACGCGAACTTAGTGCTCCCTCGGGTGCTTCGGGGAAAACAAGATAAAAAAGAAGAAGCGCAACGACGTTGTACATATTTTACACTTGGTGGTGTAGCGAAATAGAATATAGCTTTTACGGTAATTCACCTGCCTTACGTACGTCATTATTTTTTGCCTTTGTTACAACATATCAGTACACAACAAGGTTGGGCTTGGAGCAGCCAACCGTTGAGGTATTCCGGCCTTGTTAATCGTAAACAATGCGTGCAACTTTCGTACAAGGAGATTTTATTGTTTTCGAGATACATCAAGGAAACAAACAACCGACCCACAACCAGTTTGTATCGAGGCATTCATGCGAATCGCTCTTTTTGCTGACGTCACCGGCGTAGCGAGATCAAAATAAAGGCGGGCTTTCCTTTGGGCTAGTGAACAGTATATTTCTCAGGTCAGGATGTAGCTTCGCCGAAGACGGGAAAAGCACAGTGTGTTTATTGTGGAGGTTTACCCCACAGATAAAGTGTACTCGGTTTGTGATGGTGATGTGATGAAGAACAAATGGGGGAAAACTCGGTTTGTAACAAATATATAATGAGCTCTATGGGAAGTACTGTAAAAGCGGTTCATTTCGCAGTCTTAATAATTCGCGAATTCGTGTGGAAGTGGACGGAAGCGGAAATCACGTGATCGGGGGTTTATGACCGGCAGTGTCATGAAGCCTCTACATTCTGGCTGGCTTATAGAGGCTTACCGTGAACTCCAATCCCGTGACAATGACATATGTGCTGGTTTTGTGAAAGCAGGTATCTGCAGTGCCAAGTGATACAGTATGCGAATAAACCACTGATGTTGAAGTGGTGTTTCAATTATAGAAATGTTTGACAAGAACAAATTTGTTTGAATGAAGGTCTTCAAGTAAGTCGATTCGTCTTTGTGGGGCTCATATCGTTGCGAATACCAGTTCCCATACTTTTTCATCCCCGCTACCTATATTTCGCGGAAGCTTAATTTCGCGAAAAAACTTCGATCGCGCAATTCGCGAAAATTAAGTACGAAAATTTCTATTTTTACTAAGCCGTACCGTGGAAGGCGTAATCTCCGCTAAAATTGTATGCAAAAGTTGCCACCGTGTTCAGTTCTTTGTGGGAAACACGGGGAAATAAAAATTAAAAGAGAGAGAGAGAGAGAGAAAGCGTTTCTGTGTGTGTGTGTGAGAGAGAGACGAGTAATATCAGCGTTGGGCAGATACTGGCGTATTTTCCCTAGGGAATGCACAATTTAAGGAGGGCTGGAAAGAGATTTTTAGCGAATTAAAGTTTACCGGATACCGAATACATGGCGGTCTATGGGCGCTTCTCTGGACGACTTCGATATCTCTACCCAAATTGCCTCATCCCCTGAAGATTCAGGAATCTAATAAAGTAAAAAAAAAAAAAAAAATCGGTTCTCGTTGCAGTTTGTGGGTCTTGCGTGAAAGAGGAAAATCGGCTTGTCGTCTGCTATTATTCGCATAAGACTCGCAAACGAGTTGAACCGAGTTTTTTTTCTTTATTGGATTTCTTGACTAAAGCTTAAGGAGATGAGGCAATTTCGATACAGATATCGAAGCCGTTCGCGTCCAGAAGGGCAGTGTCATTATCGCTACGTATTCAGGATCCGGTAAACTTTAATTCGCTAAAAATCTATAGCTCGTTCCAGTCTTCCAGTGGGCGTGGTGTATGAATGAAAATTTCCCGTGCACTTCTAAAGAAGTGGGTTCGCTTTAAGCGCAAGTGATTTCTTCAAATCAACGTGCAGTTTGTGTCCTGTGTAACTGTTCGTTTATAATTGGAGAACTTTGCATGACTTTTTTGTTGATATCCCTTAGAGATTACAGCTTCAACTAAAAGTATACACAATTGCAAGTGTCCAAGTAAACACAGTTGCCCTTATCCCTTAGAAAGGAAGATCGCGATAGACTGCTATTTCTGTGTGCTCCCTATACGTATATAGAATGGTCATACCTCGACCCACATACTTGAATGCCATTCCTATCCATCAGTAATTAACGCAAAATGCATTGTCATGAACTCTTAAAAAAGAACTTCACCGCATAGCACGCTCCTAGCGAACCATCATCTCGAATGATATCGTTATCTGCCCTGATTTGTTGAAAACAGGAGGCGTACGCCTTTTCTGTGACAATTATGAACAGCATAAGTGTCACAAAAAAGGCGTACGCCTCCCGTTTTCAACAAATCAGGGCAGATAACGATATCATTCGAGATTATGGTTGGCCACGAGCGTGCTATGCGGTGAAGTTCTTTTTTAAGAGGTGAAGTTCTACGCGGACGATATCTGCCTCCGCGTTGTGGGAGACAACAAGGAGAAGCTTCGTGACACCGCCGAAATTGCATCAAACGGCCTCAGTGCGGCACTTCTTGAAAGGGGGCTTGTCGTATCTCCAGAAAAATCCCAATGCTTGGTTTGCATTCCCCGCCGAAAGTACGTGGGCAAGGGTTTCCCTAATCTCTCCATCAACAGCACCCGCATCCCAAGATGTGAGGTTTGTCGTTACCTTGGTGTCACCATTGACAGCTCTTTACGCTGGTCTAGGCTAGTAAGCCAAACGGTGTGTAAAGGCAAGAAGACTCTTAATTTACTCCGAAGGATCAGTGGCAAATCATGGGGCTGCAGTTCAAGTTCGCTGCTCACGCTACACAAAGCCCTCATTCTCTCGCGTATCCTGTACGTGTCGCCGTACGTGGATCTGAGACCTTCACAATGGCAGGCTCTTGAGCGGCTCCATCGGGCAGGGATAAGAACGGCGCTTGGAGTACCCAGCTTTTCTGGAATTACCCAGACCTACTTGGAAGCCAAGGAAAAGCCTGTCAGTATCCACTCCGAGCTTAGGGGGCTCCGCCACTTAGACAACTTGGCCACGTCCAGAAGCAAGCACTCTCTTTTTTCTGCCCTCGTAAAAAGGTCACACACGTCTCTCGGCCGGTTGGCCAGCGTATACGCTACTAGCGCCCTGGCCCACAGTGAGCGATCGCCTCAACATCCTGCTGGGTTACCTTCAGTGCCATGGCGAGAGTTTGTACCGGGTGTAACGCTCGACGTTCCGGGCCTTCATAAAAAGAGGGAATGTAGCGCCCTGGTCGCTAGAACGGCGGCTGAGAACCTCATAACTGACGTCTACCACTCACATACTCTGGTATTCACTGATGGCTCTATTGACGATCGTACCAAAAGTGCCACGTGTGCCTTCCACATCCCGTCAGTGAACGTGTCCTGGCAAGGGAGATCATCGCGTTACCTGATATCCTCCACGACTGCTGAGCTCCTGGCTCTCCTGCATGCAGCTGCTGCGGTCCAGGTACGAGGGTTTGCCAGAGCAGTCCTACTCACAGACTCGAGAAGCGCTCTATGGGACGTGATGAACCCCATGTGTGACAACATCTTAGCGCGAAGCATCAGAAGATCGTGCGCCCAACATAAACAAGCTGGAGGCGATATCGCCTTCCAATGGATACCGTCCCACGTCGGTGTCGGCGGCAACGAAAGGGCGGACCAGCTGGCGTCCTCGGCACACCTGGGCTGCAGCAATGTTTTGCCAACTCCGGACGACGCCGACAGGCAGTTGTCTGTTCAGCTCCTTGTTGAACTGCGCCACCCTGGAATACGGGACATCATGCATCATAATCGCCCTCCTCTTCCCACGAGAAATCTTCCTCGAAGCATCCAGACCATGCTCCATAGGCTCCGCACTGGGTGCGCGTTCACCAATTCTCATCTGTTCAAGATAGGCTCTAGGGGTGACGCCTGCTGTGGCCACTGTCAACAACCCGAAACAATCGAACACATCCTGCGAGACTGCCGAGCATACCATTCTGCGCGCGAAACACATCTCCCTCGCTCCACCTCGGGCTCGCTAGCAGACATCCTCTACCCCGCTGGTTCTTCTGCCGAACGTTCCGCCAAAGCAAGAAACCTCATTCTCTTCCTGCTGAAGACTGGCCTTGCTGATCGATCCATCTAATACTGTACTCTCCCCGATGAACTCGTGCACCTCACCGCATCCCCATCCTTCAACCTCCTCTATCCTCCATCCGTCCGTCCTTCCTTTGTGTTTTGTTTTGCTATGCGTTTTCCTTTTCTTTTTTTGGCTATAGTCGTGACGACGCCCACTTCTGTGTGGCCAACAACGGCGAGCCTATCCTGCCATCACCCCCCCCCCCCTCTTTTTTAAGAGTGTGGAAGGGTGTCAACTCAGAGTTCTCCTTCTCCCGCGTTCCTCCTCACCCGTCACAGACAGTGTTCCTCCATTTACTTTCCTGTCTCGGAAGAACGTGGAACATTGAAAAAAAAATGTTCATATGCCGAAACGGCCGGGACTGGAACCATCAAACGAAACACATCATAATTTCACGTCAAACGCTTAACTACAAGTCATGGACGACGCCCCAGCAGATTAATAGTGCTGCCGTAAGATGGTCTGCATGACCTATAGAATATACCGCAATTTTTCGTAATTAACAATATAGGTTGGGTCCGCCGGTTCTCCAGAAAGAGGGAAAAGAAGTACGCGTATAGGCAGGACGCGCTGCTTTACCAGATTCAGGGAAAAAGCACGGGTAAAGCCAGCACCACCTAGACAGAGAAAGCCTGCGCGCTGGTCGACGTGACGTAACAATTAAGAGTCAGCCAATCAGGATCGTGTTTTCAACGGCCGTAGCCAATCACGAACGTGCATTCAGCGGTCGTGGCCATGGAGAAGAACCACCGTCGTCTGCGAGTTGTGATTGAACCTCCCCGCATATTAAATGGAAAAACTCGGAAATAAAGAGTAAAATAGTCTCAGTCTTTCTCAAAACTGATTTTCTGGAAAGAGTCCTGCACTTTTTGTCTAAATATTTAGGTCTGCAGGTTCCAGGTGAGCTGCAATCATTTGCGGGTTCTTGAATCTGCAGAACGGTGAATCGCAGTAGCAGACGAATTCTGACTCAATTGAAAGAGGGAGAGGACGCAGTGCGCAGGCTAGGTGGTGTTGGTAAAGCTTTGGTGTGGCGTCACGTGCACATCACCGATACAGAGTGTTCCACGAGAGGATGTCCTCATTAGATTCCTAAAGAATGGGTTTGATTTCAGAAAATTATGCAACTTACAGATTATTATTATACAGATTTTTGCCACAGCAGATTGAGGCCGTTTGCATTCGTGTCACGCATTAGCTAAGCTAATTTTGTTAACTGAACTTGCAAATTAGCCAAGCAAAGGTAGCATTTTCCTGCATGAATTCGGAGGCCTATCGCCATAGCACACTATTCCAGTCAAAATAACGGGGGTTTCACAAGATTTCTCCAAAAATTTTACAGCCGAAAATCCGTCGGCTGGGCGGATAATTCATGCGGTAATAGAGGAGCAGGTGGGCGAAGTATGCTCGGTGAAACTTGCATTTGCGGAACTCTTTGCTCCACCTGTATCGCGGCGAAGTCGAAAGAGTGACACAGTTTTATCCCGATCGAGAAGGGGGGGGGGGATATATTTATTATAACAGAGAAAAAAGCAGGAAAGGTTAGCCAAACGGTATGTCGGCTTGCTATTCCGCAAAATATAAAAGGGGAACAAAGGAATTAGGAAATAAACGATAAACTAACAAAAGGTGAAAAAGGATGAGATAGATTAAAGACAAACGAGATTTTAAAAAAAAGATTAGGTTAATGTGTATGAGGGTGAGAGGTGAGGGACTGACGAATCAGATGACAAGACTTGAGTTCACACGCCTTGCATAAGACTTGTGTCGCTGAGGAACCTCAAAACTGCTTTGGTCACAGATCGCTGTGTGGGTTGTCGTGCTGGGCCGAGCAGGGTGGCCAGAGAAAAGTCTGTTCACCGCAGCTCGAGCAGGTGTCGTCTGAGCGCGGCTCGAGGGGTGTCGAATCTGGGGCAGTCGAGAAGAAGATGTGAAATATCAGCTTCAACAGCGCAAGTAGGGCATTTGGGCGAGTGGACCGATCGAGGGCCTTGTCGCGCAACCAGTCATTATCAGTGGCTGGCGACTAGTAGTAGAGTAGAGTAGAGTGTCGTAGGGGGAGGAAAACGGGGTGAAGTTCGCCTGTCAACTAGCGACTGACAACAGACGAGTTGATAAAGGCGAAAGGTGTGATTGTGGTGTGGTTTCTTTTCTTGCGCAGGAGGGAGGGTATTTGGACGGAGCCAACAGTTCCGCCCCTTGGTTTCCACAAATCAGGGAAGAGAATGGTGCCATTCGGAGACGATCGTTGCCTAGGAGCGTGCAATGCGGCGAGTGAGGCGCTCCGTATGAAGAGCGACTGGTCGCGACGGAACTTCGCTACATAAGCCCAGAGTCATATCGTTCTGCATCCTGACGCGTTGTTGAAAACAGGAACCCCTTTTGGACACGACATGTAGAGTTCTACTTTAGAGGAACCGAGGGGGAGGAGGAGGAGGAGGAGTGTCGTTGGGAGAAACCCGAGAGGTCTGCCTGCCTGATTAGGCGGCATGTTTCTCGGGAAGGGAAAGGTGGTGGAGAGGAGGAGAGGAAAGGGTGAAGTGGAAGACCGAGCGGAATCCGCTCGGGGGGAGGATAGCTGCGTCCATGGGCCGACTTCAGGGGAGCTGTGCCGGCATACGCCTATTACACATCTGAGGGAAACCCAGGAAAAACCCCAGACGGCACGGCCGGCCCGCGGATTCGAACCGCGGACCTCCCAGTCTCCAAGCGCACGCGTTACCGCTGCGCCACCGGAGCTGGTCAGAGGAACCATGACATGATTTTCGCGAATTCCGAGTACTCTGCCCGAAACGGTTTTCACGCTCCCTCACTATCATAAACACATAGACTTTTGACCGTATTCAGTGCACCGGGGCCGCACACTCTCAGAAATGAACTTCACCACATAGCACGCTCCTAGCCAACCATCATCCCGAATGACAACGTTCTCGCCCCTGATTGGTTGAAAACGGGAGGAGGAGCCTATTTTGTCCCATTATGCACGGCACAAAATAGGCTCCTCCTCCCGTTTTCAACAAATCAGGGGCGAGAACGTTGTCATTCGGGATGATGGTTGGCTAGGAGCGTGCTATGTGGCGAAGTTCATTTTTAAGAGTGCAGTTACCACGCAAAAATAGCGAGGCGTGACCGCCGGATACATCCCTTCGAAGCAGGCTTACGTCATCAGCATCCAGTCCTCTCAGCCAATGGACCTTTTCCATGTACATGTCGCCCCTGGCGTCGGAATGCAAAACGTCGTATTTTATCCCCAAATGAGCCGCAGCACTTCATTCGTAGCACTATCATTCGTAGTTATGGCGCACAACGTGCTATGCGGTGAAATTCGGTTTTTAGAGCGAGTGAAGCGACTCACTATCACATTTCGCCACATTACCACCGGCAATGGGATAGCGTATCGCCCCTGGCGATGAAACTCATCATCAATAAAATAAAGTTGTTGTTGTTCAAAGTTCGACAAACGAACTTGCGGCGTTCCTTTGGTGCTACTGACTGATCCTTTCGTATGCAGAATGCTACATTCTGTCAGTTTACCCTCAGTACTGTCGGCAGAAGAAGAAAGAAAAAAGAAGATGATAGAAATTTTGCACCAAAATATAGAGAGGGCGCACAAAACGAGCTCAGTGTGTGCTCCAAATAAAAAAAAAAAAAAACACGTTCGATACGTTTTTTGTGTGAGCGTTTGTTGGGCGTTGGGTTGTACACCAAGTAGGAAGAAACAGACATTAGACAGAGCACGTGCAACAGTAGCTCTCACGGAGCGCCGTGATAAGGTACAGTTGACTGCCAAAGCAAGTGACCCTTGTTCTATCTTCGCTGTCCATGTCGCGTCGAGACTGAGATGTACCCGGGTTCGAACCCGGTGCCGGCTGTGCTGTCTGGGGTCTTTCGTGGGTTTTCCTCAGACGGTGTCACACATACGCCGGCACAGTTCCCTTAGAAGTCGGCGCAGGACGCACATTCACCCAAAAGAGGGTTAGTCGTGACGTTGCCCACCACTGGGAGGCCGATAACGGCGAAGACAGGCCTGGCAACGGGAATATATATTTTGATGCTCTTTCTGTGAATGAAAGTGGAGAGGAAAGTCAGAGGGCGAACACGCCCGCCGTGGGAGAGGTCAGACTATATGTCACGCGAATTTGGTGCTCTCGTTAGAATGCTTTCTGTATTAAAACTTGTGTGGATCAGCCATGCGCACGAAATTCTAGATTGAAAGCGTAGTGAGGTCAACAAGATTCAATTATCTCGAGGAAGTATGCGGTTAACGAAAAAGGTTACGGTAAGCACTCGTGCGAAAACGTATAAGCGCCGGAAATTTTGGCCCCTCAGACCAGAAAGTGGAAAGTGCTCAGTCGAAACATCTTCGAGTGGCGGCCAAAGTGAAAAACAAAACGACGAGAGAAACATTGGAGAACTATCACATCTTCTCGGGAAAACGAGATCGATGGGCCCTGTCAATAACATCGACTACAGCTGAAATTGAATCCCTCGGGAATGTCTATGAGCAAGACTATGCGTATACCACATTCGGGCACACGCGTGGGGTTTTAAATGGCAGCTGCAGAAATTTTACTTCTTGTTTGGTTTTGATCTCTCGACCCGGAATTTCAGGAATGAACCGCTGATAACTGACTTCTTTAATTCCACAACGTTTCTCTTCTCTTTGCCCAGTGTCTGCCTTAACGTCTTTTCTTTTTTTTTGACAGTCTCAACTATTTGTCCAACTGGTTCGGAGCAGTATTTTCATTTGCTCTGGTTCAGCTTCCGTCCGAGACGGCGGAAACATACCAGTTCGGTTCGGGAAAAGATTGCAGTTCAGATCGTATGCCGTATGGTCCTTCGGGGGGGGGGGGGGATATGTTTATTAAGAAGGAAAGGTCCTTGGGCTTTGACAATAAGTAAATAAGCTCCTGTTCGGTTTGACACCGTGCATGAGGATGTAAGAGGAAGAATTGACAAGTAACGGTTGCCAACGACGATATTGGCGAGGGTGTGGAAAGCTTCGATTTCTGCAGTGACTGCATGTTTCTGCCCGCTATGAACGCGCCACTATAGACATGGAAACTTTGCTCTGGCCATATGCTTGTAGAATTCAATAGGAGATATGCGAAATGAATCGCCCTCTCTTGCCCGTTAGCGAAAACGCGCTCGCGCCATTTTCGTCGAGGCGATGCTTGGAAAGCATGGCCCCGCTGTTCCGTGTACACGGTTTGCGTTGCCCCTGAGTAAGTTTGACTGAATAGTGGCAGCTGAAAAGGGCTTCTGTTGTCATCCTATGTGTAAGCGCCTCATGTACCACTGCGTTAGTAAAAGTTTGTTGTGCAGCAAGGCAGCAGCCGGCAGCATAGTGTAAACGACACTGCAAGCTTTTCGTTCTGCTTAGTAAAGAACCGTCTGATTACCACAACTTTTTGTCGTGAAAAGAACTTCGTATGTCGAAACTCTGAAGAACAAAACACAATGTTATTTAGTAATGATGAAGGTGTCACCGAACTGCTGCGCGAAGCTGTACTAGCAGGAATAAAACGACAAAAGGGTGCGTATTCATGAATCGCTGTAACTGAGCGCTAGGAGGAAAATGGCATGAAGAAAAAACCTGAAGTGGTATCCTGTAGTTGAGGCTACTGTCGGACCAGACTAAAGCTTAACGAGTAAAGCTTAACATTCTCGATCATGCAGAATTAATACGAGTATGCAGTCACTTTAGAATCAGACACCTGACGCTCGTTTATGCACCACTGATGCAGAACCTGAGAGGCAGACCCCTAATGTGATATGAGTGATCCTGATTTGACTCTTTTTGTAAAATCACTGAACTTATGGTGAATTGTATCATAACCCGCAGGTGAATTGTCAGATGTGATAGATTGGAATATTGTTTTGCATATGTACCTAGCGCGCGCTCTTGACGTACATCCTAACTCCAAATAAGCATGTGCACAATAATTTGCGGTCTCTACATGTGTTCTCTTCTGTCTTCCAGTTTCTCGTGCACAAGGGACAGTAAGAAAATAAATTAGTCGAGCCACTAAATAGGCTAGAACGCGACAATAGGACATCATCTATGAATATTTGCTTTTAAATCTTATTTGTGTTTGTGTGTGTGTTAAGGAAGATCACTTCTTGTAGTTGAACAACGTAGGATAAAACCACTCTTATTACAGGTTCAGAATCATGGCATTTATGTTGATCAAATATTTATTTATTGAATAACATAAATAAATGTTGGTCATGAAGTCACATGCTCGACAAACGGGTCAAGTCGTGGCTTAAGAGGAGCAAGCAGCATTGATAGAACCAGATACCTTCCAACATCTAAATCTGAAACCTAGTACTATATCGTCTAATTATATATCACAAATACCAAATGCAGCAGCACTACAACCGTGGCGTGGTTCCCAGAATCTCAAAACATTAACGAAGAGATTGCTCGACAGAGTGCGGCAAATGGTATGAAAAACTCCTGCATCAAAATACCATTTTATAAGACCAGTATCTCATTTAATCTTACCATCACAATAGCAGCTAAAACTAAAAAGTGAAGTATTGCGGAAAACAAAGTAAATGTAAATGCCGAACGTCGATGATAAATGCATTGTGAGATCTCGCTGAAAATGGAATCGACCGGAAAACTGTAGGACTATATTTCTGCTGCTGAGACTAGACTTCTGAACTGTTTGTCATTCGCACATTCCACCGAAATGTTCTGTACTCCACCGAGAAGTCGTGCTTCGAAAATTGCGGCCGTGGATTCCTCTTTAGCGGAACCCCCGCAAGCCGCGCTGCAGCTCGTGAGAGATCTGCCCTAGCCATGGCGGTCGGGAGCGGCGCACTCGAAAGATGGCGCTATTTCGCATATCTCCTATTGGACATCTGTACACTACAAACGAAAGACCTATACGTTTCCCAAGCTAATACCGTTAGAGAACGCGAAACTAAGGAAAAGCAGTTGTAAACCATGATTATAAGTGCCAATGTCAAGTGACGAGAATCTGCCGATGGGCCATTACTTCCAAGGCCTCTCAGTGCTTCTGCCACGAAGCCATGCATCCTGTGTGGCTCCCAGGAACACACGGGAGGAGAAATGATGGCGCCACCCTCCAATTCCCTTCGGGGCATTAAAAAAAACGCCGTCTACGGGTGGCTGTGTTTATTTAAAGAGAAACAGGTGCCAGCAAACTGACGAATGGCCACGCATCAAAGAACACACACACACACACATACATTGGATGGTAATGGGCTGGGCATCAAAGAAGTATTTGATCGAGATATGGAAATTCTAGTTTGCTCCCTCCTGCGGTGAAACTCATCATCATCACCATCATCATCGTCATGCATCTGTTGTTTGTTTGTTTGTAAGAAAAAGAGGAGGAGGAGGAAATGAGGAGGACCCAAGTAGCACAGCCCGATGGCCCTCTGTCGGTCCGCCGGCGGGGAACGATCCGACCGAGTCGGCCAGAGCTTGGGAGCCGATATTGGTCCTGCATGCGTTTTGCAACACGGGGATGTGAAAGGTCCGATATCGGCTGCCGATATGGTTCCGCAACGCCTTTTCGACGCACATCCGATATCATGTTCACGGTGTCCTCGCCCTCCCCCGCATCCTTGCTCTGCGATTATTAGTGCGTTTCTGACGTTTTCTGATGGAGAATCAACGACCACGAAACTGTTTTATGGGAACGATGGCATATTTATTGCGCATTAAACAACGTTTATGTCAGTCAGTGCCAGCTACAGGTAACGGCTTTCCTGTTGAAGTAAACAAAAAAATAATGTTATACTGTTAACTGCAACATGTTCCATAAAACACAGACAAGAACTAAATCCCCCTTCAAACATTTTTGCGGTTAAGCAGCAGAAGCTCTGCCATTAAAAAATTTTAACGTAACGTTAATGCTCGAATGCCTTCCCCCCCCCCCCCCGTATTTACATTGCACTTAACTGAACTCAGAAAGTGACTAGAAAAATGTCTAGCGTGCTGGGATTCGTCTCGGAACTGACGGACTGTGGAACACTCGACAGTGAGTTTTTCTCTTTTTTGCAGCAAATACACTGCAAAGGCGAATGTTTTAATGCGCCAAACACCACAGGAACTCCGAACGGGCAATTTGGAAAATTAGGAATAGATCATGTATGTCCTTTCGTGTATCTTGCGTCCTTGATATACGCTTCGAGTATAAACTGAAATGTGGACCCATGCGTACGAAAGAGGAGCGCTAATGTTATGTGGAACTATCGATCTGTCTGCTTAGTCTGGAAGCACGTTATAGGGGCACCCAGGAAGGAAAGGTTCCGAATGAATCATGATTGAAGGCTTGAAAATACTATGGTGTGTGGAGTGACACTCCTAATTGTTTCAGAGATTGTAAAATTTAACGAATGTCACAGCGAAACAGCTATCACGTGATCCTGGTCGGCATTATGTCGTAACTAGATCGGGGAAGAATTCTATATTTCAAGCCACACTACCGTCCCATGGCCACATGATCATCTGTCGGCAGTCTCTCGGTGATATGTCGTGGCGGGATCCTATCTTTTCCACTCACTCATTTCCTCCTCGCACGCGAGACCGGGAACCGGTTGGGCGATATCGAGCAACAGAAAGCCGACTGTGTCGTTCCGTTCCCGTACCTCATAGGGAGCCTCCATGGGTTGCTGCGGCTCCCTAGTACCTGGCCCGACGCGCTTTGCTAACAGGGGAGATTCATCTGTTGTTGTTTCTCTTCCTGTATTTATTTTTGAATTGAGTTACCACGTTGCACTGGACTGCACTGAAGAAGTAGAGGTTTCAGTAAGATTTTGATATGCGTCCCGTCCACGTACTTGGTGTCAGAATTTGACTGAATGATAACGACTTGACAACTCAAGCCGTTTCGCAGGTCTTGTATTGTAACGCTTTGCTAAACGTACACACTCGTAATGAGTGTAGCGCATGGGCTTGCGGCTTGTAAGGCAGTGCGTAAGAGATTGCTTTGTAAGCACTGCCGTTCGTGTGCGAAACGTCACCGGCGTCGAACAGTTGAACGCGCGCTTCGAGCGCACTCAAGGTGAAGGAAAACCGCTGCCATTTCCGCTTTGTTTACCTAACATAAGAGATAACATATAAGGGGGCGACACCGTTTCCTTTGAATAGACGCTCCATTCACTTTTGCAGAGCACAATCAAACGCTTACCTCCGCATTTACCTTCACTGGGCGAACAAGGCGAAACTGTGGAAGCGACTTTCGAACAAAATAATGGTCATTCCGAAAAGCGGATGCTTGCCACATCACAATGGATTCATCAAGGTCATCGCAATTGGTCAGCTGCGGTTGAAAACATGTTGGAAGACAATGAGCAGGAAATAGAACATCCCTTCCTGCTCGCACTCTTTGTGGAAAAAGCTTTCATTTTATTTAGCGTTCTTGTAACGGAAGCATAAACGCTGTCCGCTTTCTCAATACATATTTCCAATACACTTTATTGTATTTGCATTCTTCTGGGAGGGGAAAGATCTCTGTACATCGCATAGACATTCTATCGTGAGTCATTGTCATATGCCGCAGTACGTGGTTCGTTCAACGAAGAGAGTCCTTTTCTGTACTGTCCTTGAATTAATCGTCCCTGTACAGCAACACAGTGTGTGCCTCTGAGGGTTATATGGGGACTTTACATGGTAGAGGAGGATTTCCCCCTGGTTTCGCTCTCCAAAATGCACTACCAAAGACTCGATTTCGGGGGGCCAGAACCCCCTAAATGGCTATGCCACTGATAGTGATAACCGGTGTCGTGAATCGCATCTTCGCGTTTAGAGACTTTTCCAAAACGCGGAGGGGCCTGGTGATGGCCGCCCGCCCGCGGAGGTCCACCTTGGTACCGGAAGGCCAGTGGTTTATTCAAAATCGCAAGCACGGAGGGGTGTTGAAAAAAATGGGGGGGGGGGTTCGTTTATTACAGTTAGGTCGTAACAGCATTATGTGTCATTGTCGACATATGTCTCAAGCTGAAGCAACAGAGGCACCCCTGTGGAGCGGTGCACAGCAGAGGAAGGCAGGGGTGTGTCTTCGATTTTTTATTTTTATTTTTGTGTGTGTGTGTGGGGGGGGGGGTCTCGTCAAGTCACTTCCGAAAGGCGAACAGTCCTTGTCCATAATTATTTTTACGCCCACGGCATACCAGTTCCCGAACGATAATTTCCAAGCTCCCTTTCGACATCGTCGGTATTGGGGTAGTGGGCCACAACTCAGGTGGCGAATTTCCCCATTCATCATCATCATTCTATTTGAGTGGAGTAACTTGAACATACTTGCAAGAGAAAATGCCTCGCCAGTCGCAAAATCAAATATCCGCGAATATGCTTAAAAACGGACAATTTGAAGATTCACGAGAAAACGTCCACGCGAAAAAAGAAAAAAAGGAAAATTGAATACTTTCACAGTTAATGATCGAAGTATGCAAAGTGGCGTTGCGAGGGCACAGTCTAATACTCGACTCTGAGTTACGTGGAGATGCCATATACTAAATTTCAAGCAGCAGAGCGTCATCGTGTTTGAGAAAGAAGAAAAACGGACGGCACATCCGGTTCCCGTTTCACAGTGACTGCCGCATATCAGTGAACGTCACAAGGGTGTGCGACCGAGATGAAGGTGACTGTTTTAACATAGGATAAGACGTAATGAGCAAGATTTGTCTCGAATCGGCGCCTTGATCACGCGGCAGAACAAAAACAGGAGGGGTTGATGTCACGTCAGGGAAAGCATTAAAATTCTGTTATAAAGAATTGACTGGTAATTAACCGAAACCCTGACCAACGTACGAAAGTAGATGACATCATTTGTTTATCTTGGTTTTGCGTACGGATTGTAGTGGTGTGTCCTCTTGTTCCTCTTTGTGCCGTTGCCCTCAGTTGCTATTACGCTATTCAATAATACGCTCGTCAGTCTGCTGCAGGACTTTATATCCCTCGCGTCGTTTGTGATTTACGAGCGAAAGAAAGCCCAATGCGCTCCCTCTCCTTCTCGAGAAGGCCGACAGTCCTCGGATTGGTCTCCTCAAATGATCTCCCTCGATGATTGGACAAATCGTGTCAGGAGAACGGTCTTCTTGATAAGAAGAAGAGGAGGTTTCTTTCGCTCATAAACCAGAAACGATGCAAGGGGAGTCCGAAGAGGTATCATTCCGAATGATGTCATTCTGTGTCCTGATTTGTTCAAATCAGGGGGGAGGCGCCTGTCTGGGACAAGCATAATGTGCCTCAGATAGGCGCCTCCTCCCATTTTCAACAAATCAATGCACAGAAAGATATCATTCAGAATGATGGTTGGCTAGGAGCGTGCTATGTGGAGAAGTTCTGTTTTAACAGTGTAGAACGCGGAAGGGTTGTCTGCCGCGATGCCTTTTTTCAGTGGCAACAATAGCGAGCATACTTTCGGAGCAGCACTGCACCGACAGTGAACGCAGCAACGGCGCGCATGAGTAACGATAGAACAGCCAACCCAACAGAGTGGCGTCAAAAGTGATTGGTAGAAACGAGAAAGAGGGAAAGCTCTTCCTCTACTATCTCTGCCCAACCGTCAGGCACCAACTCGCGTGGCCGAGTGGTTAGCGTCCCTGCCATGTCACGTCGAGATTGGGAGGTGTCCGGGTTCGAATCCCGGTGCCGGCTGTGGTGTCTGGTTTTCTTCCTGGGTTTTCCTCACACGCTGTCAGACATATGTCGGCACAGGTCTCTTAGAAGTCGGCCTGAGACGCACATTCCCCCAGAGCATTAGTCGTGACATTGGCCACCTCTATGAGGCCGACAACGGCGAGCTGTTTCAGAGGCATCACCCACCAACCGTTAGGTCCTTTCTACCCTTCCCTTCCAACAGGAAAATCCCAACCACAAACGAATGATGTACCAACCAGGAAAGTGCGGACCATATTTATACTTGTTTCGCCCGCTTGACATTTGCAGAGCAAGGCTCGTATAGGCGGCGTACCCGCACGAGACTGTTCTGTTAGAAGCCACGTAAATAAAACAAACATACCAGTAAAGTACATAAAACAAACGGGAAGAGAGAAGAGGAGGGAGTGATTGCGAAAGTGGATCCTCCCGGCGGGAGCAGTTGGCATAAAACCACCGCCATTGATTTTGGAGTGGGCGATTTTACTCCTGGTGCTCATTTTGCTGTCCCTATAATGAGTCCGTTTTGCTCGTGTTTACAGCGCTTGCTGTCTCTATGGGTGCGTCCACATCCACCCCGGGCGTGGGGGTGGAGGGCTTTGAGGGCTTGTAAGCGCCCATTACGTTATAAAAATTATAAGTATAAGAGAAAAAGGTACGAGCCACCCAAGCAATTGAGGCTAATACAATATCCCTTAAGCCCTTTATCAGGTCCAGAGTCCTTGAGAAGTGAGTTTTAGTATATTGTACGCTGTCGCCTTTGATTACGTAAGGCATAGCATGGTGGCTCTGCGCAATAAGCGAAGCTCTCTTTATGTTTTGCGCGTGCGCAGAACCACCAACGCTATCCCTTACATACGCAAAGGCCATAGCGTACGGTGAACTAAAACTCACTAATATCTTACACGTTCTTTCAAAGCAAGATAGCGTATGAACAGCGAACTAGCAAATCCATTTACTACAACCGGTCATTTGGAAACATTTCTGCGGGTACAAGTTGCTTAAGACATGGTCGTCTTCCGTGAGGGGCATTACATACGGTGTGTTTTGTGCTGAGATTTGCGCGCACGTTAAAGGAGGTAAGAACTCCTATCAGCATGTATTTAGTTACGGGTGTAATAGGTGTGATATTGTTCTTCTACGCTTCGTAATTCTATTTACAATTTATTGTTGAATACTTCTCCTTCGTAACGTGTGCAGAGTTAATACAAAAATGCACTTTTTTTCGGATACGGGCGAGTAGATGCACCGGCATCCAGACGGAGGTACACATAATGTTCTGCTTTACACTCTTAAAAATAAGGTGGTGATGGTGAAAGGGCTGGCCGTTGTCGGCCTCACGTATGTGGGCAACGTCACGACTGACGCCCGGGGGGAATGTGCGTCCTGGCCCGACTTCTAAGGGAACTGTGCCGAACTCTTAAAAATAAGCATGACCACATGGCACGCTGCTAGCCAACCATCATCCCGAACGACAACGTTCTCGTCCCTGATTTGTTGAAAACGGGAGCCGTAATGCGGTACATAATGATCCACACAATAGACACCGCCTCCCGTTATCAACAAATTAGGAGCGACAACGTTGTCATTTGGGATGATGGTTGGCTAGCTGCGTGCTATGTGTAGTGAAGATACGGAGCTATCAGGTTCATCAATACAAAAGGTGTCACAGCCAACAAGTTAAAATCGCCGTTTGGAGCCGACACAGTCGGCGGGCTAGCTTGGTAGAGTTCATAGCCCTTTTAAAGGTGGGCAAATCTAATAAAAAAAAGCTAATCCAGAGACAGACCACCGTGGCGACGTAATGCCACACTCTAAAAACAAAACTTAACCGCATAACACGCTGTGCGCCAACCATTGCCACGAATGATAGAGTTATGGCTTGTGATTGGAAGACAGAGGGGGGCGTACGCCTCTTTGTGACAATTTTCATATATCCAAATTGCCCCCCTCTCTCTTCGAATCAGAAGCGATAACCCTATCATTCGTGGCAATGGTTGGCGCACAGCGTGCTATGCGGTGAAGTTCTGTTTTTAGAGTGCACGAATGATCAAAAACATATCAGCAATGAAGAAGATCAATTAACGAGCTTGTTAAACAGGCACGAAAGTGTTCTCGTCGCGGAATGAAAGATGACGTTACCTTGGCAGCAATACAGAAGGAACGCATCCGTTGCGTTGGTTGCTCGATTTTATACACGAACGAAACCGTAATATGCGCTTTTCCTTTTCTCTCGTTCTTATCGTCGGCCTACATGTTTCCCTGTGGACATAGGCGTTCCCGGGATTTTTTCCAAGGTGGGCAAAGCGTGCAAACCCCTCACCTCCTTTCCTGGAGACGGACGCTGCAGATTCTGCGGGTGTTCAAAGTATGTATCATATTATTATGACATCTGAGAAATAGTATGTCAACCTATGAATAAAGAGTACACAATTTTCACAAATGACCTTGAAGCTCCAGGGAGGGGCCACGGCCCCCCTTGCCCCACTCTCGGTACGGCCACGTCGGTGGAGCTGATGAGTGGTGCCGTTACGGTTCGGCGATGTGGAGAGCGGTTCAAGCGGTGCGAGATTGAACCGCGTCATGCAGGAGGAGATTATTGCCGCATTCATTCGTATAGCTAGGATCTGGGAGGTACGAAACGCTGGGTTGGTAGTACGCAGGAAACGACAGATTTGTATCAGGGAATCTTACAAAAATCTCCTGAAAACCTTCTCGTATAGTCCCGACGACGCCGGCGACAATACCGGACGACATGGCCGCGTATGCCGCAGTTGAGTACGAGTTTCTGCTTGACGCTGGGGCGCGGGAGGACCGTACTGATGTTGGCATAGCGCTGTCATTGGTGGCTGTTGGAGATGGACCGACGACGACTGCAGACGGCGAATGACATCAACATAACTGGGCTTGGGATGGGGGGACGGGCCGCTCAGTGTTGTGGCTGGCTTCGCCGAACGAGGTCTCTCAGAGCAGACATTGAAAGCGCAGGAGGTGATAGAACTGTAGCGGGATAAGTCATGTAGGGCAGACTGTGAGCTTGATCCAATTCTTCGCGGATCATGTCACGAATCATTGCCAGTAGAGTATGATGTGATTCACAATGATTCCACATGCAGGCGACAAAACCCGGATAGTGAAAAAAGCAATGCCTATCAGAAAGTTGCGGTGATACGTTATATACATGGAGCCTCTTATAGAGTAAAAAAAAGGCAAGAGAGACTTGTAGTCAGGCCGGTTTTCAATACAGATAACAAGTTATACACCCTGGTCAAGAAGGTTAACAGGGTTCAGATCAGAGAGGAATGTTCGGGACACCGGCCATGCTCGCAAATACAGACCCTGTACCTAAGGGGTGGTCTAACGATTCCGGTTGACCTGTGGGAGTTGTTACATCGGGCAGACTGTCCAGGGTATTAATGTCATACTGAAAGAACACCAAAGAACCCTGGAAGGTAATTTGCATTATACGGGCCGATGCCAGACCGTTCTTTAGGAATGTCAGTTGCTTTACAAATCCAGCAACGTGGTAAGGCGCGAACTGGTTGAGGCAACGTTTATCAGAGCTTCTGATAAGTGTATCAGCAATGAGTGTATTCAATCACAAGCAAATATTTCGAAGTGCTGGGCTCCAGTTTGGGAGTAACGACAGCGCCTCTTGTATAAAAGCGTTCGTTCACCGTGTAACAAATGTAATTGGAAGTGAGTGCCCATATCCGTCCTCCTCTGTTTGGAGCCGAATCAGTAGGGGCGTAGATCAGAGACCAGAGCGGACTAGAGTCACTAAATAAGCTACGCTTATTGTAGCGTAGCTTATTTAGTGACTCTAGAGCGGACACTCCAGCGGTCGTTCCGATGACGATGATGACGCCTTCCCCACAATATTGACAGTTCTCTCACATAGGAGATGATTTTGGCAGGAAAAGTCAGCCAGAAAGGACATGCATAACTTGATGCTCTGGGCTGAGAAGCAACAAGCTGGTAAACTACACACATAAAGAAACACTGATGAGATGGGGCTAATGCCGGCCTGTAGAGAATGAAAGATGGTGATGGAGATGGCTGTTCAGGTGATCAAAGCATGGTGGAGGGGCCGGTTGATGACAGAAACTACCCAAAGTGACGGAGACCTTGATGCATATGAGTGGCCAGGGACCCAGCAACTTGCATAAGGCGACAGCCTTAAAAGGGCGACGGTAGACTGAATGCCATCCCGCGCTGCAAGATCTCGTGCCCCCACTAGTAAACTATACCGCCAACATAACCCGCGTGCCTGAAGCTACCTTTAACCGAAACGGAACTGCGACTGCAGAAAAGGCGCCACCCAACACCACTTGTACATGCTGTAACGCATACACCGCCAATCACGTCCAAAGAACAACAACATGATGACGATATCGGTTGTTTCCCCCGCATCCAAAGCTCATTTCAGCATGGCGCATCGTTTATACGAGCTGCATCATAACGGTTTCCCAGTTTTGTGTCATACATCTTCGAGGTCCCATCTCACTAACCGATATTGCCGTATAATATAGTGCGCGGCCATTTATGTCGTCCCTTACTTTCTGGTAGACATCAACGAAGCGTGCGGGAGGCGCGTGTCTTTTTTATATAAATGTTGTAGCGGCCGTCAGTCACAAAAACAAAGTATGCACTTACACGCCGATGACACGACGGTACTTTTCGGTCCTGTACGATCTCGAACGATGAACCGTTATAACGAGCTGTGGTAAAAAATTAACTCTCATAAAAGTGAGGCAGTTATGTCCTGTTAGTACGTTATTACTGATTTATACGAAGTCTGACCCACGAATCCCGGCGAACGTAGAATACGTTCTTGATCTGGATACTCTTACGCGTGTTGTTTTTGATGAGATAATAAATATCATAACTGAACATAGAAAATGATTCTACGAGGTGCGTTCAAGTCAAACGGGGACTTTCTGTCTCCTGAGTGTACAAATGGCTCGCGTTACTTCTTTTTCATCATTTTCACACGCGACAGGCCTCCGCGTTCACCACGTAGTGGTCCAAAGTTTGTGCAAAACAGAAGACACGTGCTAGACAAGATGGCCGACAACGAGGTGAGCGCGCACATCGAACAGCGAATTGTCATGAAGTTTCTCGTGAATGAAGGCGTAAAGTCATCTGAAATTCACAGAAGACTTCAGGCCCAGTATGGCCACAATACACTTAGCCGCAGCAAAGCGTTTGAGTGGTGCAAACGGTTCCCAGACGGCCGTACATCAGTGCAGGACGATCCCGGCCGGGCCGGCTCAGAGCCCAGTGTCAGAGTTCCTGAGAACATCCAACTTGTGGAGCGCCTGATCCTCAAGGAGCGACGGATAACATGTCCCGAACTGGCTCGAAAGACGGACCTTTCTGTGGGAACGTTGAACGCTATCATTCATGAACACCTCCAGTTTCGGAAAGCCGGGCCTCATCACCAAAGGAGTCCTCCTCCTACAGGACAATGCACGCCCGCATACCGCGCATCTCACGACACGCACCTTACAGGAACTTGGCTGGGAGTTGCTGCCATATTCCCCTTACAGTCCAGACCCAGCCCCAGCGATTTCCATCTCTTCGGGCCACTGAAGGCGTTCCTTGGGGGGCCGCCACTTCGGCTGCGACGACGAGGTCAAGAATGCGGTTCGATCATGGCTGCTACGCGCCGGTAAGGATTTCTACACTGCTGGCATCCAAGCCCTCGTGAAACGCTGGGACAAGTGCATTAGTGCAGCTGGAGATTACGTTGAAAAATAAAACTAATTTCTCGCCTGCAAGTTCATTTTACTTTTGCGAAAAATGAAAAGTCTCGGTTTGACTTGAACGCCCCTCGTACGTTCCATGCTTAAACGACGAGAAAAACAGGAGACATAATGACACAAAACGGGTCGCATTTTAAACCGTTTAGTGATTACAAAACAAATAAATTATTTTCTTCGTGACTTTTTAATGGGGCACTAAAGTGTAATTTTTTTTTAGTAAAGTGCGAAAAAGGGGAAAAGATAACAACGTGCGAGTGAGAGAGAGAGAGATACATGATGACGATGATATGGGGATGACTTCCGCTCATTGAGAAGAATGCTACCCCATTGCTATTGGGGGAAAATGGGAGGATGAGGATGATGCTGACTACGCTGACGGGGTCTTAGAGGGAGTCGATCAGGCCGGTAGTTTCAAGGAATTTGATAAAGGGTCGCAAAACGGACATCTGCTTTCGTTTGTCCCATGGTCCCAAAATGAGAGAGAGTGCGAGTGAGATTTTAGCGTAACACCCTCGTCTCTGCACTCTACTGTACTCTTTTTAGCAACGTACTTGCACGTTCAGGGAGTAGTACCCCTTCCTGTTGATGTACATTTGTGCGGCATGTCCACCGGGGCTTTTAATGTGGATATGCGTACCATCTAACGGTGAACGGGAATCTCCTCTGAAACTCCGTCTCAGCGGAATGAAAGACAGAGTTGGATGTATGCGATTTATTCCACACCGAGACTGGGTTCGAATCCGGTTGTGGGTGTGAAGTCGCACGATCCTCCCTGCAATAGTCGTGACGTTGTCCGCCTAAGCGTTCTCTCTTCTTATTCCTTCTCTCGTCAAACGATTTCATTGCTGCGCTTCTTGAGAAGGAAAGTGTTTCTTTCATAAATCACGAATGATGATGAGCAGATGAATCCCGTTCCGTTTGTTTTGGTGTCAAGGGAACGGCATCTTTCATTTCTAGAGGGGCAATTTTTGCACTTTACGGGTGCAACGGATGCATTCCGTTCATTGGTGTTAAGCTAACAGCATATTTCATTCGGCGATGAAAATTTTTACAATTAGTATCCCCTTTGACCGGTTGTCTGCACCAGAAGCCCTGGTATAGATATGCCCTACTTGTTTTGTTGGGAGAGGACTTTTGGGGAGCTGATATAATTCACTTTTGACCCTTCGATATTATATTAATATCTTACATTAGTGATTTCGACCACGTGTCTCAAGTATCTGAAGACAATGGACACGCCGTCGAAACAAGGTTGCACCCGCATGATACAGCGTGGCTGGATAACTAGAATCCATTTACATATTTTCTACTCACCTTGCTGCTCTATGCGTGTGTTTTCACTTACAGACAACTTAAAGGAGGTAAGAACTCCTACCTGCAGGTATTTACTTATAGGTGTAATAGCTGTAATATTGTTCTTCTACGCTTCGTAATTCTATTTACAATTTATTGTTCAATACTTGTCCTTCATAACGTGTGCAGCGTTAATACAAAAACGCACTTTTTTTTTTTTTTTTTTCGGATACGGGCGAGTAGACGTACCATCATCTAGATACCGCTATCATTTTGAGAATTATAGCACCCAATCAGACGCCAACGCTGAGGTACACATAATTTATGTGTACCTCAGTAGAACGTTATGTGACATAACGTTCTGCTGTACATCTTAAAAATTAACTTCACCTCGTAGCATGCTCCTAGCCAAGCATCATCCCTAATGACAACGTTCTCGTTCCTGATTTGTTGAAAATGGGAGACGGAGCCTATTTTGTATCAATTATGCCGTACATAATGCTACATAACAAGCTCCACCTCTAGTTATCAACAAATCAGGGGTTGAGAACGTTGTCATTCGGGATGATGGTTGGCTAGGAGCGGGATATATGTGGTGAAGATACGGACCTATCGGATTAATCTATACAAAAAGTGTCACAGTCAACAAGTTAAAATCGCCGTTTGGAGCCGATACAGTCGACGGGTTATCTTGGTAGAGTTCATAGCCCCCTTAAAGGGACTCTGTAACTCCCCGCACACACCAAATAATCATTGGTGAAAATGGTTCGTCCTGTCGAGAACCTCGTACACTAGAATTTTTTTTCGCATTAGAGGAGCAGTCTAGAGGCCCACAACTTTGTTTCTGTTTTTGGTCAGTATGGAATGTTAGGCGGCCGAAAACAGTTTTCCCACAATAAGTGCAACCGTAGCGAAATTGGGACGCCTGCAATAGCTCCCCGAACCTCCCGTGCGCGAAACACCCTCCTTCGCCTTCACGATAGGCACGTGATGAGCGCCACCACGCGCGTCACTACGTGACGCAAGTGGAAAGGACGCTCCTCATTGGACCTGGGATCACATGATCGAGGTGAGCAACACCGCGCAGGCCGGAGCGTCTGCTACCGCTTTGGAGACGCCATGCGTTGTCCGGCTACGTGATGTCCGAAACGGAGGGTTTGAAGGCTGTCCACGACACAACCACGATTTTTTGGGACCGCAGACACCACGGGAACGAGTGGTGCAGCCCGAAATTAACTGCGCTTGTACAGCGAAAACCCCGTGCTTACCGACATTGTGCAGCCTGTCCGACATGGAGGAAGGAAACACAGGAGCGGCCCTTCCAACTTTGCCCTTGCCATTGGGACGATTGGGACGGGCGTGCCGGCCCTCGCATTGCATTCTGGGATGCTCCTGTCTACCATGTGACCGCTCACGTGACCCCAAGAGCATGCGCAGGCCAGCTCCCAAAGCAGACGACGGGAGTCGTGCTTGTCTTGAAGCTCAGGTACGTGGATGAGCGCCGCGCGTCCAGGTTTATTTGTGTGTGTTCGGAGGTTTACTCTTGGTTTACCCTTCTACACCAAGACCGGCCACGGTCTGCAGAACAAGCACGCAGGACTAGGAACATCATTCGTGGCAGCGACGTTTGTGTGACGACGTGGCCACGTTTTGTGTCTGCTGCTGAAGTGGTAAATGGTGCCAGTAATGATACTTCTACAACAATGAAGGAAATCAGATGAATCTGCAGCTGTAGCACGGCGCCAGCTTGCAAACGAACGATTAAAGATTACTCTCTCATACAGACAGAGGTACGAAACAACCAATCAAGTACGCACTTACGAATGAGACGTTATTCCCTTGACAGAATTGCTTTCTGTTGAACGACAGCCGTAACCGCGGTAAGAACACGTTAACTAAACGTTGTTTCTGCAATTGTCCTCACATTTTAAGAGTAAATGACTTTGGAAAAGCATAAAAGCACGGAAAGCAGCGCGAGCAACAAAGCGTTGCTAAACCGAAACTTTAGAGAGGATCACGTGCTGGACAGGAAGTAATGGCGGTTTTGACAGGAGCGACCGCCAGAGGGGTCCCACGGAAATCTGTTCGAAACGGCCGCTCCTGTGTTTCCTTCTTCCATGCTGTCCGACCGTTTTCACCGCGCAGTTGGTTCAGTGGCTAACAGGTGGCGCCACAATACCGCCGCCATCGCTTGCTTTCTGCTACTGTGAATTCTGAGTTTGCACAGAAGCCATGGATATATTACTGTTGTGATCGTAATCTTATTTTCTCAGGCTGCATATATGCTTTATTTTTTTATGAAAACGTGATATAAATCATATAAAAAATAGAAGTCAACAAGAAACCGCTCGCAATGTTCGTAGCAGACGGTTTTTCCTACGAACGAATGAGGGGATCTCTACCACCAACGTCACAGTAGAGTGGGCGTGGTCTGCAGTTGGAGCGCTCCTGCATGTCACCGCGGCAGCGATTTTCCAAATTAATTGCACCGTGGTGAAACAACTTTGGACAGAAATATTTTGTGGGAATGCTTTTCACATACTGCTTTACACGATGAAAGCAGTTTTTGGCCATGTTAGATACCACTTTAATGCTCCTTTAAAGTACGCCATTTTTTAACCACGCACGGTTGAAATCGCCTTCATGTCTCTCATCTGCGTTCCCCCCTTTCTCTCGTGTTCTTCCTATCGCTTCTTCCCGCCTTCAGTTGGATTTCCACATGGCTCGCACAAAGAAGCGTCCGCAAATGATTGGCGTCCTATTCGGTGTGCAGTGACGTCGTCGGTGACGTAACCAGGCACAACGGCGACAGGGGTAATTCTATGCGCCACAGTTGCTGTCTTTCTGTGCGCCATAGGAGCGCCTTCACCGACGAGTATTCGAACGCTAGCGACAGCGAATGCTTTGTGACAAGTGTGTACTACAACAATTTACAAACTGGTTGAGAGGTTGATTCATTCAGCTTGGGAAACTTTACATTGTTTTACAGTGTTTCTTTAGTACAGTGTAGTTACTGTGTAACAATTACTTAAACTTGTAGCAGCCCGACGTATTCTCTGGTGCATCACCTATTTACAGTTTGCAGACGATGTATATACAGAAGAGAGTGTCATCTGCATTAACACCAAGCGCCCGTTAGCGCACCTCTCAAGTCTTTGTGGTATGCGCCCTTGTTGACGTCTTCCGTACTATTCGAACCTGCCCACGGTCAAAATTATCCGCACAGCACTCCTGCTGCCGCGGTGTATTGGTGGTAGTTGGTTTAAATTCTCCCGTGAGAAAATCGTTCGCTTGCCGAACATAATGCCGCGGTTATATGTTCGGGAACACCTCTTCAGTGAAAGAAAACATGGTCTCGTGGCCTGTTTAATGTATTCTCGCTCTTCAAGGCGCACTAAACAACTCGACGAACATTCTATTATGCTCTATGAAAAGACGTGGCTCACGATATAAAAAAAATATGAATTTCATTAACTTTTAGCGAGCGTCTTTACCACGAAACAATGCCATTCAAAGAGCATAGTCCCCGTGAGCCTCTCCTTCATCCTTGGAACGGGGACACGTCACTAGGTTCGAACGCATATCGAAACCGCATTCCAGGCGCTGGAGGTAGGGGAGATTTCGATCTCCCAGCCAATGACAGGCCCCATTGAGACAAGCGGCAGCTCGCGAAGGAACCAGTTGCGGGAGCATCTCGGTGACCTCGCGGAGCAATGCAACACTGAAAACATAGTGCGCACGTGAAATGCAGCATTGTGGGCTTTTGGTACCCGTTTGATCTGGCTACCTTACACTGTTAAAACAGAACTTCACCACATAGCACGCTACTAGCCAACCATCATACCGAATGATATCATTTTGTGTCACGATTTGTTCAAAACAGGGGGGAGGCGCCTATCTGGGACAAGATAATCTGTCCCAGATAGGCGCCTCCCCCCTGTTTTGAACAAATCATGACACAAAATGATATCATTCGGTATGACAGTTGGCTAGTAGCGTGCTATGTGGTGAAGTTCTGTTTTAACAGTGTAGGATTCACAAGTGGCAAGACGTTTAGAATTCACCTAACTTCCCGATATTACAACAAAATCAATGTATAACCGTCCGGCATTTTGAATGGCTGATTTTACGCGACGTCAAAATGACGTGTGGCTATTGTCGCCTGGGCATCGCAAGGCGGGGCATGAGCGTGAAAGAGTGCAGTGAATATTCGGTCGGTTTGGAGCCATTATTTAGTTTTTTTGCGACAACAATTTTTGGAAAACGTTCACCGTCAGTAACGTATCACAACCCATTAAAAAAAGTGCACCTTGTATACCTGTTTATTGTCCCTTTCAGAGAGGGCTCCTCTCTTTGATTCTCGCCTTCCTTCTATTGGAGAGTCCCAAGTGAACTTGAAACAGACTGCGGATACTTGACTGCATCGTTATACTCTTAAAAATGAACCTCACCGCATAGCACGTTCCTAGCCAACCATCGTCTCGAATGATATCGTTATCTGCCCTGATTTGTTGAAAACGGGGGCCGTACGCCTTTTCTGTAACAATTATGAACAGCATAAGTGTCACAAAAAGGCGTACGCCTCTCGTTTTCAACAAATCAGGGCAGATAACGATATTATTCGAGATGATGGTTGGCTAGGAGCGTGTTACGCGGTGAAGTTCATTTTTAAGAGTGATAGTTTAAGTGAAGACCGTCCAACAGAGACCGCGTCACTCGAGCTGCGTGACTGAAACAATAAGGTTGGCGGTTAGTCTAATGTTGATGAACACGCTGCGATTATTTTTTTAAATTCCGTGTTAGCGCCGCGAAGCAACTGTGGCCATGAGCAGCGTACAGACGTGGATAGCAGGACGGAGTGGGGGGTTAGTATGCGTCCTGGGCCGACTTCAAGGGGAACTGTGCCGACATTCGTCCGGAAAGTCTGCCGGAAAACCCGGGGAAAACCTCAGACAGAACAGCCGGCGCCGGGATTCCAATCCGCGTCACTTCCCAGTCCCGGCATGGAAAGCGGCCACCCTGACCCACGCGGGAGCTGGTGTGCGATTATTACAAAGGCAAATTCAGTATGTTACCATAGCTTACCTGACACAAGCGAACGTTTATTCGAGATATCCGACATAAATAAAATTCGTGGCTCCTGCAGGATACTTTCCGCATACAAATTCGGTAATTTAGAATATCAAGAATTCCGGAAGTGCTGTCAAAATTAATGCGATGGAATATCTGGCTCCGTGGAAGGTGCCAGGTGGGCAATTTCCTTTTCTCGTACAAATTATTGCGGGCAAACACTCCGTTTTCAATCTTCCACACTTACTTATTCAACATCTGAATAGCGGTGCCATTGTGAATGAACCTGATGAGAATGCCCTGCGTGCTTCTTGTGGAAGGATCGTGAACGTGTATGAAGAAAGAGAGGAGATATTTTCAGAGTAGTGCATTCTCTGTTACGCCTTAGAATAACTGCATTGTCTTACATGGTTTTTGCTTTGGTTGAGTGGTTTGATGGGGTCTTCGTCTCGGGGTTGCATTCACCCCCCATTTCAAGCACCTGATCGGCCGCTCCAACTCTATGCTCTGCTGTCGCTGTGCTGTTTTGGCGGATACCAAGCATGTGCTCCTCGATTGACATCTTTACATCTCCCAAAGAGCAGCTCTACAGTGTCGCTGCAGTCGATCACGGCCGCAACATTTACATTGGCAGCCATTCTCGGCCCTTGGTCTAACCAGATCGTGCATCGCCAAGCTCTTGAGCACTTCAAGATTTTTCTCCGGGACACTGGGGGAGGGGGGATTTATTGGCAGAAAAAATAAGAATAAAGGAAAGGGGAAAGGTCAGCCATGCAGCACGCCGGCTTGCTTGCATGGACACTGGTCTCCTCTCTACCCTATGATGTGCCTGCGTACCTGTGTGCTATATGTGTGCTTTTGTGTGCTGAGGTTTTGCCTACCGTTCTGATGTCTTACTGACTCCACTGACTATCGACCCCTATTTAGCATCGTTCACCACCTCACACATCAGAACACATCTCATCCTGCCCATTGTGCCTTGGGGTAGTGGGCCGCACCTTATGTGGCGAAGTTCCCCATTAATTATCATTAATTTATTTGTTGTTGATGATGGGAGGAAATATAGAATGCTGAGTTTTGTGCTCATTCTTTTCAATAGGTAAACTAAGTATAATAATAATAAGTGCTAATGTTAAAGATCAATAAGAAACCTCCATAGCTTCCATTACTATTATGGCACATCACATACTCGTAGAGTACGGGTAGACTCCATCGCATAACCCACTCGAAGTAAACCAACCTTTATAATGATATCACTTTTTCTGCTGATTTGCTGAAGGCTTCGTGATCCCATCATGCACATGGTAGATTTAATTAAAATTGGAGTACAGCAACAAAGAACGCTTTAAGTGACGATGAATAGGAAATGCACTCTCCATTTTCATATCGAAATCCTATTAAATCGAGAACAAATATTCTCGCGGCGCAGAGAGGTCTCCTGGCACTTTAACGCAATTTGCAAAAGTGCTCTTCACAGTGTCGCAGAAACAAAGCGGATGAATGGACTGCACTCTGTTCATGTCAACAAAGAGGCAGGACGCCCATTTTCGACAAATATGTCAGCCTGCCGTTCTGTTGTGAAGTTGATGCAACGTAGAAATAAACAACGTAGTTATGGTTAAAGGTTAAGGAAAAATCATAGTTATGTCTACCCATATTTCTTCTCTCTCTCCTTTTTTTTTTCCTCCCTCGTATTCGAGCAGCTGCGTCCTTTTTCACCGGGACGATTTGTAAAGGGGGTATACGGCGGATAGACTACTAAATTCGATTCATTTCAGCGTTTTATTTTGAAAGCCTGTCACCGTCTATCTAAAACTCAAAATATTGATCGTATGCTGATCACTGTGCGAATAGACTGAATAGTCTTATAATCTGAATGGCCTGACTAGTCTGAATAGACGTAACGCATGCTTTCAAAGCAATCACGTAAATATTGGCGATAACAAAACACATGAATCGGCGTTTCGATGACGCCCTCTCAATATGCGGACTACATTCTCCACTGGCGGAGATACACCTCTCTGACAGTAGCTCTTGTGCAGTTTTCGAGTATAATATAATTGCCATGAAAAATTCTCTAACACTCCCTTGCGGACTCAAGACTGGCCTCTCGTCTTGAACCGTGTCGTAATATGTCAAGGCTGAAGCGGCACGTTTGCGTGTATCGCACCAGCTGTACACCCTTGCCTTCATTTTGGTAGGACCTTAGGCTTAGACTTATTTGCATGCAGGTAATTTCCCATGAATGCGACGCAGGAGGTCCAAATTGTTTTTGCGATTAACCGCTCTGCAAAACCCTTTTTAGGTATCCTCATCTCCACCCGACGGATCTCGGTGCTAGCGTAAGACGTTTGCGTTTGTTCCTTAAGAACTTAGAAGGTATATAAATCTGCGAGTTCAATTCATTATTGTCGTTTCAGACATTTCGGGTACCATGGATAACTATGAATCGATCAGTAGTAGGTGTCCCCATGTCACCTATAGCAACCTCTGCTACAGCTTTCCTGTGCCGCATGGTATCAGGCCGATAAGCGAAAGAGAGCTCACGAACACCCTAGCACGCCGCCGCAGCGTCTGTTCGGGCGCTTCGATGTTATTGCTCAAGCTAATCAGTTAGCAACATCTCTTCTTTGTATATACCACCGAAAGTATTGGTGTTTGTTCTCGTCATGTGCGTCCCAGTCATGTTCTGGATGCTTCTCCGCACGTCGTCGTGGTCTGACTTGCTACGATTTAGTACCTCCGATGAACCAGACTTTCCGCGTATTCCCCTTTATATCGCCCGGTTTTTGACAGAACGACTGACGCCGCACCACCTTGATGTAGTCTGTGCATGACTGAAGACGTTATTCACCGTTGGGTTCGCCCCTGGTTCTCAGATCGTCTGATGGTGGTACTGTCAGGGGTATTAACTGAAGACGACGATGTTAGCACAGTGTACCTCGGTAGTATAGAAGACGACAATAAAGCCTCTTTGATGTTTGGTCGCTGATTGCGCCTGACACGCTTACATAGTGGCAGCGACATTCGAACGTTCACGCCGAAGGACTAAAGGTTGACCCAAATCGGGTGAAGGATATCAGGCCCATTGCACCACCGAAGAATGTGCATGAGCTCCGAACATTTTTAGGAATGATAACATACGTTTCCAACTTTGTCGCGAGGCTCTCGGATCAAACAGCAACGTTCCGAGAGCTCCTCAAGAAGGGCAACGCTTGGATATGGACAGATGAGCACCAGTTCGCTTCAGAGAGCACTTGAAAGAAGCGCTCACACAGACGCCGGTCCTCGCTTACTACCAACCTGGAAAGCAGATAACTTTATCTGTTGACGCCAGTCAGCACGGCATGGGGTCGTAATTTTGCAAGAAAGAAAAAAACCCTAACATATTCGTCAAGGACCTTAACAGAAGCACAAGAAAAATATGCGTAAATCGAAAACGTACGTCACTGTAGTACGTCACTGTGTACGTCACTGCTAGTCCATACCATCTCAGAAGTAACGGCATGAGCATGCTGTGCAGGAAGCTAAGAAGCTTCTTCGAAGAACGTCGACAGCTGAAGAATTTTATTACGCACTCGTGGAGTGGCGTAATAGCCCACGTGACGCCGTTCTCAAGTCTCCAGTGCGAAGGTTAATGAGTCTACAAACTAAACCTTGGTACCCTGCACTACAGAGCACTACAAACCTGTCGTGGTTCCACAAAACAAATGCTCGCAATTATGCACGGCTGCAAGAAGTTTCATCACTACATATTTGGGCAGCATGAAGTTGTGGTAGAGACGGATCATAAGCCGCTGCAAGCCATCTTCGCTAAACCTCTGCATCAGTGTCCGCAACGCCTGCAGCGCATGAGACTCTGCTTGCAAGCCTATTCGCTGGATGTAATGTACAGGCCCGGGAAGGGGCAGCTTTTGTGAGGCGGCTTATCCAGATTCCCAGCGAACGAAGTCATGAATGAAGCGTACGGGTTGTTTCAAGTCAACACGCTATAAGAGCTTCCAATCGTGGAGGCGCGACTGCAGCTGATTAGGGAAGCAACGAAGACAGATGACCAGCTGCAGCGTCTTCGCGGGTACACAGACTGTGGTTGGCCTGAACGTCGGGCGCAAGTACTCAGCTTGGCCGCCGTGTTTGGCCTCATCGAGAAGATATCTACGTGGAAGACGGCATTGTTCTGCGTTCAAACAGAGTCGTCGTTCGGCCTTCAATGAGGAAGTCTGTATTCAAACATCTCCATGCGGCACATGTCGGCAAAGAAGAGAAGAGCACGATGCACCGTGCTCTGGACAAAGCTGAATGATGATATTGGCAAGGTCTGTGACTGCTGTGCCGATTGCCAAGCAAACAAGCCGAAAAACAGAAAAATGCCGATGCTGTCCCATGATATTCCGAATCGTCCATGGGTGTGTGTCGGGTTCGACCTGTTCACCACATGAACAGAAGGTGTACATAGTCGTGGTTGATTTATTCTACTCGTTTCAATTTGAAGTGCAAGAGTTGAAGGCTGCTATTGCTAACAAAGTCAAGAGCTTTTGCGGTGTCTTCGCCACACATGGGTTGCCAGTTACTATTGTGAGTGACAACGGTCCTCCATTTAGCGGTGATGAGTTCAAGCTTTTCTTGGAAAATCTCCAGATTCGTCACGTCACTGCTAGTCCATATCATCTCAGAAGTAACGGCATGAGCATGCTGTGCAGGAAGCCAAGAAGCTTCTTCGAAGAACGTCGATAGCTGAAGAATTTTATTACACACTCGTGGAGTGGCGTAATAGCCCTAGTGACGCCGTTCTCAAGTCTCCAGTGCGAAGGTTAATGAGTCTACAAACTAAACCTTGGTACCCTGCACTACAGAGCACTACAAACCTGTCGTGGTTCCACCGGACTCAGTTCGGGAAAGGCTCAACGAGCTACGTAGACAGCAAACGAAATTTACAACCGAGGCACACAGCAGCTTCCCGAGCTAGAAACTAGATGAAGCGTAACCGTTTACGACACAACGATGAAAACATGGTCTCCGGCCATCGTAATAGGACACTCTCCAAGCCCTAGATTCTACGTTGTTTTTTCACCGGATGGAGTGACCAGAACAGGAACCAGGGAGTATCTGAGACTCCAAGCGTCCACTCAGCCGCTACGGCAAGACATATCAACAGGGCAACCAGCTCCAGTATACCTCCACGCAGGGGCACAAGGATGAAAAAGCAACCATAACGCTATCCAGACTGACTTTTCTTGTTTGTTGAGAAAGGGGATGTCAGGAGTGTTACTGAAGACGACGATGTTAACACACTGTACCTCGGTGGTATAGAAGACGACCACTGACGGTGCTGTAAGGTGTCTGGGGAGATGTTGGAGAATCCCTGCTGTCCATAACAGCCAAGTGTGTGACGGCATACCGTTCACTTGTAAGGAACGTAATCTTTCCGTGCTCCACCTGCGGATGAATGATTCATGTCAGTGTACATGACTACTTGAAAACGATTCATCCTTCCAGGTATGTCTTCATCCCTCGCGTCGTAAGCCACGTGAGCGTGGTATGATGGATTAAATTGGATTTGAAAGAAAAATATGTTATGATGCCAACAATATGATGATGATAATATGGCATGTTGACCCTCATTTTTCTGTATTCAAGCTTGTATCTATATTTCATTTAAAAGCTCACCCTCTGTGTAACACTGTGGCTTATTACGGCCCTGAGGATACGATACATGAAATAAAGTAATATTGCGGCTGTCAGATGCCTTGCCGGGGGAGTGCTTCGATGCGCAGGTTTACATGAACGACAGCATGGTTGTGTCCCACCACTTGCGTATTTGCGACCGAAGTACACTTTGTTCCCACGACAAGAAAAGAACGAATAAAACAAATAGCGTCAATACTTTTCCAAGCCGCTGAGTACCGCACTTGCGATCCGTAGCAGCACGGCTTCGTGGGCGTTTTCTAGACAGGCGCTTTGTGGTCCACATACACAAAACTATTTTGTTTAGCCGCCTAGGGTAGATCGCAATTCCCACTGGTTGATCTTCTAAAAAGAGTGATACCTGTACGCTTCGTTCACCGAAAGGGAGATACAGAAGCAGCTAACGAACCCTCCTGGTGTATATCATGTCGTGCTCTCTCCAAAATGAAGGGACCTGGAAACGACAAGGCCGGCTGATTAGGGCCGAACCTCGCGCGTGTGAAGTGAATGAGTAGACCACCCCTGCTTTCCCGGGGAGATTTCCTTTGTCGTTACGTCTCGGATATCGACGACCTCCAAGGCATCGAGCGGCACAACGCTTAACAATGAGTGCGCGTGCGGTCGCTGGTGGTAAGAGACGGGGAAGTAATTCAATGGAATTAAAAATTATACGTCATCTGCTAGCGTAGCTAATCTATAGGCTCCGCCTCTGCGCCCGCAAGTGGTGGTGATGTCATTGTTCTCTGGCTTCTCTACTGATGGGCGTAACGGCTAAAAAATGATCTTCGTGAGTCAGTTGATGGACAGGGTTGCCCAAGATTAAGTTCGGGGTTTGTAATGACGGTTAAACAAAGAATACGGCATTTCGGGAACTTAAGTATGCATCGGACGACGTATCATGCACTAAAATTTTATGTCAGTACAGTTACTCTGTTCAACTTACTGCGAATAATTCCTTTGCTTGTTTGTACGGAAAAAAAAAAAGGGGGAGAGAAATTGAACTCGTCTCCCGACGAATTATTCGTGAAAATTTAAAAACTGTTTCCGTTCCTTCCGCTAGATGGCGCCACAGTGGGAAGCGGCGTTGCGGACGGCATTGAAACTACGTAGAGAAAAAAAGAGAAACGTGATGTCGTAGTTTTTCAACAGACGTCTTGTCTTCGTGGCATCAACAGGTTGGCCCTGAAACGGGCCTTTTCCAGCTGGAAACTTCTTTTAGTCGTTCACGAGGGTCTGTATGAGGGTATGCCTCAACATGCGCGCCGCAGACACCGCGAACACTAATGCAGCGACATAGTCTACGTTAGTACTCCTTCAGTACCCGCTCTCGCATGCCATCAAGGGAGCGAAACGCTGGCTCAGTCATTTGCTCCATCATTTGCTTGAGATCTCCGACCGTGTTAATAGAGCCGCGGTACAACTGACGAAATCCCGAATGAAGAAGTCACATGGGGTAAGATCTGGGGATCGGGTTGACCACTCCATGTTAAAGAGCATCTGCGCATCCACTGACGACAGCGCTGTTTACACATTTACGCAAGTTTATACATTGGATTTCCATACGCTCATTTCCATCCGCATTTCCGCTCCTGAAGAGTTGGCGCATTGTACGTAATGTGAAAAATGTGGAAACGCGGGACATACAGAGAAAACCGTGAGAAGACAATGAACGATAAACCGCAATAAACCGCATAAAGCAAGTGCACGTCGAATAACTCGAAGAGATTTGCGGACGATTGCTGTGAAGACAAAATCGTCTGCTTGGGTGCTTGCTGGTTACCTTCATTCTCATATTTTGCCTTCGCAGTTTTACGTTTCGTATTGCAATCTTATTTTTTGTTTGTTTGTTTGCTTTCGTCGTTCTTAAATTGCTTTATAAAGCTGATGTGTGCATCAAGTTCGACACACTCCGTTGCTTTCAATGCCGTCCGCAACGCCGCTTTCGTCTGCGGCCCCATCTGGCGGAAGGAACGGAAACTGAGGTATGGGTCGATAGAAAATGTTAAGGAGCCGGCGGTTTCTTAATTTTCGCGAATTATTTGCAGTAAGTTGAACTGAGTGATTGTACTGACAAAATTTTAGTGCATGATCCGTCTTCCGATGCACAGTTAAGCTCCCGAAAGACCGTATTTTTTATTTTTTTCTTCAATTACACATTACATCACATTACAAATCCCGAACTTTGTCTTCGGCAACCATGTATATTGGGGCAAAAATAATCGTAACTCTCCTTTTAACCTATTATTGATAAACCTGTTAGTGCTACGGCCTGCGCGGAACAGAAAAAAATGTCGCTGTCGCCGGCGCTTTAGTCGAACGCGCTTTTAGTTGAACTACTACGGTACGCTTTCTCGGTAGATTTGAAAAGAGTGATATCCTGGACTGGACAGAGGAACAGTTGTTTTACTATCTTTCAGCAATTCTACCGACCATGAGATGAAGTGCCCCAGATGAAGCGACCGTATCCTTACACACTACCGTACAGTACCGAAACACATGCGCTTCCATAAATGGTACAAGAAAGGAGGTTTTTACCGCCATAAATTTATACCACCTGTACCAGGAAAAAAAAAACGTTTTTCGTTGGCTGTGTCCTGACCAGCAGAATATACAACATTCCGACACTCCAATTGCCTTTTGTGTCCTTTTTTGGTGATGTAGTTCCCGCCTTTCTGTTGTTTGATATGGGCCGACTTTATGAGGAACTATGACATTTACATTACACTCGGGAAAAGTACTCTCTCCTTATACTTGCCAGACTCTGACCTTTTCGTCGGCTTCCGGTTCCTCGTTCAGCTTCCGTTCAACGGCGTTCTTCAGTGGTTCTAATTGGACGTCATGAAGCTTTATTTCTTTGTCCCTCTAAATAAGCGTCTATTACTTCCCGTCTTGTTACGTGCGTTTGCGTGAGTGTGCGAGGGGAATGTGACAGACATATGATGCTCATAAAACGATCGAACAATGAGAGTTCGGTAGCAATTTCATTGTTTGTAACGTCCATGGACAGGTTACCAGAACCATTTACAACACGGTTCGAATAACGCAGGTGATAAATTGCTCGGGACGTAACCGAGAAAACTGTCGGTGCCTGCGCGTCGACACAACCAAACGTATGATACGTCATATGTCTACTTGTCGCCACTTGCACGCGTAGGCAATGCCTCGGAGGCGACCAGTACAAGCAGCAGCTTTAGTGTTTGAATAATGGTAATGGTACTGTTATGAACCAGAACGCTATATGAAACCTCGATGGAACGGGCTCGAGGCCGAGTTCCGATGCGATGTAGATGAGGCTGCCACAGCATCATCAATAATTGCTCGTCATTTCACGTCAATAGACTATTAAAACAATAAGAGATTCTGGTGTCGTTACGAAACGGCAGTGATGGCAAGTAGTTCACTACATGTAGTTAATGTACTAGTTAAACTACTGCATAGTAGTTAAAAATATAGTTAGAAACTATCACTGGGAACGTAATTATAGCTAATTTTTACTGTAGTTAACTACAGTAGTCAGGTTAGTGCGGGACTTGGCATTTTATGACTTTGTCTCCAATCTGCTTCGCAGCTCTCCCCGCGATTGTGAAAAAGTAAAGACGATATGCATAGCGTGCTGGCATAATTTTTTTGTCTTAGAAGCACATGCATGTATTTTATGTCCGTCCGAGTATACACGGCGAATCAGAGCAAAAGGTCCTGAGTCCTCTCAGCGGCGTCACCCGGAATAGTGTTCAGGCATGTTCCGACGATGCTCGCTAACGACTGACAGTAGAAACGAAACAATTCGCAATTTCGAGGGTAGCGCCCACGTTATATGGTCGTCGACCAGTTTACTGCTTCTTCTTCATTTTCTGTAACACGACGTATTCGAGTTGGCATTAAGACTTTTGTACAAGCAGTGCATGTCCCAAATGGTATGCGTTCTTGCAAAAGTTATAACTTTATAATCATTATCACTCTCCGCGCTAAGTTGCTGTAGTCTGCTATACAGGGTGTCTCAGTTAAATGCCCGGGCTACATAATTCGCGAACGGGTGCACGAATCGAAGAACTATAACAAGTATCTGTCCGATACCACCTACAGGCTGCGCACCGTGTGAATGAGTGGGAGGCGCTCATTATTTAAATAAAAATTCAAATGAGTGTCTTGAAAAACATAACTTCTGAAGCATGGCGCCGTCGGCATTAAAATGGGTACTACCCCTTTTGGGACCTTCGGTGGACACCTTTTAGAGAAAAATCTGCCACCGAAGCTGGTCATTTGTCGCAGTAATTTATTGGTTTCGGTTTACATATTTTTGTCGCGGCTGGTAGCGGTGAAGCGCAAAAGGACGCTCTTCCACTCCCTTATCCACCAATGAATTACATGTTCTTGAGCTTACTTCGCGACGGGGAGTGCTGAAGAAAAAGTAACAGCGTCAGACAGGCTACGCCCGTCCCCACCTCGTTTATCTGACTGATATGAGAAACCGAAGGTCCCAAAAGTGGTAGTACCCATTTTAATGTCGACTGCGCCCTGCTTTAGAAGTCGTGTTTTTCACGAGCTCATTCGAATTTTTATTTAAATGCTGAGCCTCTCGCCCTCATTCACACGGTGCGCGGCTTGTAGGTGGTATCGGACAGATAAAGTTCTTCGATTGGTGCACCCATCCGCGAATGATTTAGCCCGGGGATTTAACTGATACACCCTGTATACGGCTGGGTTCTGCCATTCAAAACTCAAATTTCGACTGTCCATCCATTATGGAGATCCAGCAGGCCGATGTGAGCTCCCCTAGCGGATCATGCGGAACGGACCCTCCATAGGAGTAGCAGATTATGGCATGGTCACTATAATCTCGTAGATGGTGCACTCTAAATCTTTTCACACCTTTAAAGGTGTAATAGCGTGCATGGCGCACGCCTTTTTAGGTGTAATTTTCGTAACACCATAATGGAGCACGGTTTCGCACAGATTTTCTTTACTCGAGTGTTGTCTGTCCTCCAAGAATTCAGTCTTGCAACATCTCAACATTGTTCAACAGTATTGTAGACACTTGCGCGTGCTCGATTATCGATAGCGATGCATATATGCATTAGCTCGTACCTACGATATCCAAGACATAATGAAAGCAATATTTGCACTGACACTTGATCTTTAGTAATGCTTTCCAAATTTTGTAAAATATCACCCTGGAGGTGCAATGTTACGCAACCAGGTTGAATGTTCATAGCGCACACCTTTAAAGGTGTGAAAAAGTTTACAGTGTGATATCGAGATTAAATAGGTTAAGAAAGTTTCAGCCTCGTAATTTCGTATCCCTAATCAAAATGCATTTATCTCCTCCTTATTGCGCACGAAGCTCGACGAGCTTAGCAAGAGTCTCTCCGAGGAGGACCTCAAGGGGACATCGAGTCAGGATCTACGATTGTAAATATGTAACATCATGTTCTGGTACTCCGGCTTTTTTGTCACCTCCCGCTCCGTAATCGTTTAACTGATGGCACCTTTCTTTGCTTCAAGCTAGTCAGCTTTCCATGAAGTCATCTTTATCCTGTCACGTATCACACGTCTCTTTTATGAAGCACGGCACTTCGTTACAAGTCTATAAGACGGAACGTCTGTGTAACAGTGTGTAGAAAACAAAGCTCAGTTGAAACGCAATGAGATGCGAATTGCAGAGCTGGAGCAGTACTCGAGAAATCGTAACATCGAGATTAAAGGCATCCCACCTGCTCAAATTCAGAACATTCCAGAACTTGTTTGCAAGATCGGGGTCGTAATCAGTGAAACCATTTCCATGGACGATATCGAGATATGTCACACTGTGCCTATCACCAACACAGATTCTAAAAACCTCATTGTGCAGTTTAAGACGAGACAGAAAAGAAAATCCGTAATTGAAAAGGTGCGAGCAAAGCGTATCAAATGTGTAGATACCGGTATCTCCTGTGGCAAACCAGTCTTTGTGAATGAGCATCTTTGTGCCTACATTAAACGACTGTTGGGAGCAGCTATTGCCCTAAAAAAAAGAAAAAAAAGTTAAAGAAAGAAAAAGAAAGTTACACCAGGCTTGGGCACGGAACGGAAAGGTGTATATGAGGTCAGGTGAAAATTGCGCTCCACAATCTGTACAGCATCCAGATGACCTCGAAGCCTATCGTTCTTAGTAACCTGTATATTGTTTCTCACGTATATTACTTTTTTTTTTTAAGCTTTCAGCCTTTCTTTAATTTTGCATATGCAGACGAGCGGTCTCTTGCCTGAAGATTTTGTGAAGTGTTGCTTGCAATTTTGGAATCCTTTGAGTGTTTTTCATATAAATTGCGCTCTGCATCAAATAAAGTGGACGCTCTGTCTGTACTATTTGATAGCCTGAAATTTTCATTGGATGCGGTCATGCTGACCGAAACATTGTACCACGAAAATTCATATATGTTTGAGTTGCCAAATTATGAGCATTTTTACCTAAACAGAACCTGCAGACGCGGTGGTGGTATATCGATTCAAATTTCTCGCACACTCGGGCGATGCACTATTCTTTCAGAGTTCTCTGTTATCACGAATAATTTCGAAGCTTTAACCCTTGTCAATGATGATCTCATTTTCTGCGTCATACTATATCGGCCACCAAATGGGAGATTAACTGCTTTTTTAACATTTATGGAAGAAGTTTTCTGCTGCGCGGAGGCCAATGTATTGGCGGTGACCTGAACCTTATGCATTGCATATCTTCATCGTAAGAAAAATTTGAGCAAATGCTTCTGTCATATAATTTAGTAAATGCCATCACTGTCCCTGCACGAATCACCTCTGCCACTTCTACTACAATTGATGTCATATTGACAAATGCGGTTACTCATGTTAACGTAGCTGGCACGATTGCGGCAGACGTCAGTGACCACTTGCCAGTATATATGTTATGCACCACGAAGGTAAAGAGAAAAAAATGTAAGCAAAACAATGATGACACAAACCATAACGGACGATACTCTGAAGTATTTCAGAGAAGATATTACTTCTGAAAATTGGGACGCGATATGCGTTGGCAACGACGTTGATTCTTGTTATGACTTGTTTATTGCGAAGTTTTTAGAAATCTATAAGAAACACTTTCCTAATCGTAGGAGAATTATACCAAAAATATTAGGAAGCCATGGATAAGTCCTTTGCTTTACCGGTCTATAAAAGAAAGAAATAGGCTATTCCGCGATTTCTTAAGGTCCCGTGATGTCAAAAAATTAAAAATATATAAACGCTTTCGAAATAGGGTAACTTCTGAAATAAGAAATGCAAAGACACAATATTTTTCAAAAATATTTGAATAATCGTCAAATCGCATGGACCTATTACGGAAAAACCTTAATAACATAATCAAGAAAAGCACTGACACTGACAGTTTTGCCAATATTGTAGTTCATGGCACCGTCTTATCTGGGAAAGCTTTATCGGACCAATTCAATGACTTCTTCGTTAACATAGCTACCAAGAAACCTAAATGCGGTGCACTTGGTTTCTTAAAAAATTCAGTTGATGATTCCATCTTGTTTCAACCAACCGATGTCTGTGAAGTGTGCGCAACATTCTTGACGTTAAGTAATTCCAAATGTTGTGATGTTAACGGTGTTCAAATTAGACCGGTCAAGTATGTAATTGACTTGATTAGCCCTGTCCTCGTGTCTTTATATAACATGTGCTTCGTTACGGGAACCTTTCCCGCGCAACTTAAAAAGGCAAAAATCTCAATAATACATAAGGGAGGCGATCAAAATGAATTGTCGAACTACCGTCCTATATCCGTCCTCCCTATATTCTCGAAAGGTCTTGAAAAAGTCGTCTACAATAGACTATTAAAGTTTTTCGACATGCACAGTGTTATCATTAATGAGCAATTTGGATTTCGTAAATATAGGTCAACCGAAACGGCTTTGTTCAAACTAAAAGAAATAGTAATAAAAAAACTTAGAAGAAAAGTGTCTAACCTTAGCCGTCTTCGTAGGTTTTCGTAAAGCATTTGTTGTATTCATCACAACGTTTTATTACAAAGTTGGAGTATTATGGTATTCGCGGTGTTCCGTTAGATCTAATAAGGTCTTATTTACACCTACGTGAACAAGCAGTTTCTATAAATAATTTTCTATCAGATTTTGAGACTATAAAATCGGGAGTCCCGCAAGGCAGTATCTTAGGGCTCTTATTATTTAACATATATGTAAACGATATAGTCAACGTTTATCCACATACAGCCGGTACGACTTACTTAGATTTCATTATATATGCCGATGATACAACATTGCTTTTTTCTGGAAAATCTGTTACGGAAGTTGTAACAGCAGCAAATAACGCCCTTAAACAACTCAGAGTCTGAGTGTCTTAATCTTAATACGGCGAAAACTAAGGTGTTGCTCTTTCGACCTAAAGGGAAACTCATAGCTGAAGACGTTTCTGTTTATTATGACGGTCATAAACTTGATGTAGCCCCTAGCTTTAATGTTTAGGGGTAATGTTTTCGGAACATCTGCAATGGGACAATCATGTATCTTATGTCGTTAAAAAACTTGCTGTTATAAATGGCGTTTTAGGCAGACATAGTTATGTTCTTCCAGGTAAAATTAAATTGCTGCTTTACAATTCTTTATTTTATTCACGGTACAATTATTGTTTCTTAGTTTGGGGAACGACGACGGCTGGAAATATTCACGAGCTGTTTGTTTTGCAAAAAAGTGCTATAAGGATTATTCCTGGTGTCAGTCGACTGTCTCATACTGCGGAATTGTTTGAACAGTACAATATTATTCCGATACCGAAATTCTACAACTATAAGCTTACCCTAACTTATTCAATAAGCGTCCGTGAAAATAAGAGATATTTCTAGAATTATGTCAGTTAACTACGCTGACATCTATGTATTCTTTTCGACATAGGATTTGGTGTGTCCCATTGCATCGAACAAACTACGGCAAGCAGTCATTGACATACATGTCACCATTTATTTTTAATCAGTATATTGGGACGTCGCCAGACCCATTAATTTTTGATGTCAAATGGAAAGCTCTGTCGCTTTATGTTGTGTACTTAACTGTTAATTGAGTCAACTGTGAACTGTTAGTTGATTTATTTGTATTATAGACATTAATCTTTCTTCTTTCCCTTTTTCTTACTCTCTTTGGCTATTGTTACAATATTGGTCTTTTTTGTTTCTGTACCTTGTGATCGTTACTGTATTGTTGCTGTAAAGAGTATAACTTGGGGGAGGAGCCGGTGTCAAGCCTCATTGGCTTTTTGCTGCTCTCCCAACCGCAAGGAAATAAATTGAAATCGAATTGAATTGAACATGCACTGAGCTATTGTGTTATTTGCATATTACCGCATCACAACAACATATTTCGGTGACGTTGAATGAGGCATGTAATCGCGACGGCGATACTTGGCATTTTTTGCGTGTATTTATAGCGACCGGTCTCGTAGCGAAACTTATATTTCGCCTTGTTTTTTGTTTTCGCTTATGGACTGCTAATCTTACAAACGATGTCGCGACTAAATTTTCTCATACATGTATGGCATTGCAAGACCTCTGTTTTTCGTTCCTATGGAAAGAAATTCTCAGTATCCTACACGCAACGATTCCGCTTCAAAATGGTATAATGAAGCAAATTTTGCCTGAGAAATTCTACTCAGTTATCGTAAGCTCTTTTTCTCCATCAAATATTAGGAGAGTCGCGATTTTTCATCATATCCTCTTTCAAAATGCGTCTGTCAGCTCACAAGGGGAAATATGATTAGAACAAATGCGTTGCTGCGAACGGCTGTCGTTGCAGATTTTTCAATTCGCTTCTATCACGTCTGTCACGTCATATGCAACGACGACTGAAAGTGCTCTTTTTCTGGTGTGTCCGAGAGGAGGTATAGATTGATAGATAGATTGATTATAAAAAAATTGGCTTCACAGAAGTTATCGCTTTCAATTTTTTATGTTTAACTACAACTACACGGAATAAAAAAAATGATAGTTATTTTATTTCGTATTATACATCAATCTCACTCAGAGGCTCAAAATATGAATTCCACGCGCTTCCACGAAGTCGAAAGAACGTGATAGTTTCGGATTCTCCAAGAGTGATTCTCCAAGTTACGGGGTACCTCTCCGCATCTGTGGTGAGGAAAAGCGACCTTCTAGGAGCAACGTTGTCAGTCGTATGGTAGATTATGAACTCTATGACGACAATATATATATATTCTCGAAGTTCTTGAAGATTCAGACGGCACCGTATTAATACACAGAAGAAATAAGTTCACACAGAGCACCACCAAAGGAATATTTTTAGATGACTTCATTTAATTCATTTTGAAATTACATAGACACGACGTTTCGAACGGTGGACCGTTCTTTTTCAAGTGAAAAGATATACTGAGTTGGTCAAACAGAAAACACTCACTTTCGTGTGCTTCGACAGCGGTGGGGGAAGGGAAATCGCAGTGCGTTGAGGTCGCCGAAGGGAGGTCATAAAATCTGTGTGCGAGGTCCTGTCGAGTGTGTTTCGCACGTGGGTGGGGGTTTCGGGGTGAGGGGGACTTTCCCTAAGAAGCATTTGTGTAGAAAGGACTCGTACCTCAACGCACTGCGATTTCCCTTCCCCCACAGCTGTCGAAGCACATATATATTTATATATATATATATATAATGACGGAGAAAAAGCCATTAAAGGAACAAGTAAATGACACTAGACGTGTTTGAAATTCAAAATTACAGATTAAGATGGCTTCTATGGTTGCACGCAGAGAAACAGATACTCATGCAACGATGCGACAGTACCAGAGGACACGTGTTTGCGGCTCGTCAGCTCTGGGTAGCTACGCATCGTTCGGAATTGGCAAACCAGAGGTCGCTCAGCGAGCGATCACACCTGGGAGGGTGACTGAGCACTCCTCAATGCCACAGTGCAAGCCAGTGAATTAAGCCAAGCCAATATTCCGAACGATGCGCAGCTACCCAGAGCTGACGAGCCGCAAACACTGCGAAACACGTGTCCTCTGGTGCTGTCGCATCGTTCCATTAGTATCTGTTTCTCTGCGCGCAGCCAGTGAAGCCATCTTAACCTGTAATTTTGAATTTCAAACACGTCTAGTGTCATTTACTTGTTTCTTTATTGGCTTTTTTCCCCTCATTATGATTCACTGGCTTGCACTGTGGCATTGAGGAGTGCTCAGTCACCCTCCCAGGTGTGTATCGCTCGCTGAGTGACCCCTGGTTTGCCAATTCCGAACGATGCGCAGCTACCCAGAGCTGACGAGCCGCAAACACGGCGAAACACGTGTCCTCTGGTGCTGTCGCATTGTTCCATGAGTATCTATATATGTATATATAAATTTTATTACACTTGCGCGTCACATAGAGGTACAATAGTTTGGGCTACGACATAGTAGCAAGAGGCAAGCAAGCTGGTATGAACTTGAAGAGGGTAACATATCGTTGGGTCTGAGGAAAGCTAAACCATGTCTTCTCCACTCTTATATACTTCTCCAGTTGGTCTATCTTTCCTCGGGCTCAAGGATATGTTGCCCTCTTCAAGTATCAATGTAGTTATTACAAGAAAGTTCGCACAAAACAAATGAATAGACAAGTGTTATACTTTGAAGAGAGAGGTGGTGGTGGGTCTGTCTTCGTCACGACTGTAGCGAGAAAATGAGACGAGATGATGATGAGATGAGCGTCGATTAAGATCGATTGTCCGAGTCCAAGTCTAAGCTATAAATAGTCCAAGCTATGAGAGGTCCAAAAACTTGACGTAACACCTCAGAAAGATCCCGAAGGTAGACCTGTTTCAAGATAGAAGCTTCTGGGCTCTCACTATATAGTACTCGCCTAGGCTCGCTGTGCCATGAGGTCTCCTTCCCACGTACCCTGCGCCTATTTTGGGGAAAAGGAAATTAACCTTGTGTTATAGCCGTTGATGATTCCCGTCAGCAAGCCGCGGACTTGAATCAAAAGCAAAGTGGATCTGACTCTGGTTAGACAATATTCTATGAGCGACATCAGTATCCTCAATGGTGGGTTTAAAAGAGGCGGGATAACTGCTATCTTTGATATTTCGACCACGTAATACAAGTTTGTTGTCATTACTCGAGACAGAGTATACCTTCGCTACGATACCACTGGCACCCAGGATCGACCTCTAGGGTACAAAATATCCCTCAGGTGCAGTCCTTGCAGTGTGCAAGGTGTTCTTTTTTCCTCTCCTCATAATTTGGCCGCACAACACGCACAAGGCCAGCAAACGTTCGGAATGATATATCTGTGTATTCTGCGAGAAGAGAGGCTTACGCAACTTTTGTAACAATTTGCATACCTACATGTAACTTCTCCATCAGCACGCGCTCATCCCACATAGCCACAGTCCCTTCGCAGTGCTTAGAAATAGAAATACACACACAGCCTTCTGCTTGCATTCAAACGCTACCTCACGCAGTAATTGGAGTAATTGTGCCCTATTCTGCCGCGTTCATAAACAAAGCGGAGCTTCTTTTCGTGGATTAGACGCGCAAGAACTGCTGCCACGACAGAGCTTGTTTGGGAAACAAGCCCTCAGGGTTTTGGCCGAAGGCAGTTACGCTTCGCAAATTAATTAGAATATGGAGCCCCATCTCTGCGGGTATTAATTAAAGTCTTTTTCTCCATTCGTGACTCCGCGGACATTTATGCTGGTATCGTTTGCGAACGCAAGAAATTGTGGTACGTTTGTAGGTATATCGACATTCTATAATGTCCATTAGCGATGTAGCTCGGTAGATTTTATTACTGCAGTTCTTCTGAAGGTACCCAAAAGTAGCCAATGAGAGAACACTATGAATGCTCGGAGAGGAAAACATGTTTGCTCGTGAATGCGTTAAATTGTATAACGACATCGGGACCAGATTACACGCTCCCTCCTAATGAGTGCGTATGAATTATTACAGTGAGCATTACAGATCATCTACAACCGCATACACTGTGGTCTACTATCGGCAAGAATAACATAGCCAGTCAACTAATGAGAAAGATTGTCACCCGTCTCATGACGTAATCACAAAGCCGTGCATATCGTACTGTTTTCTACTTTTCCGTTACACTTTTTAACATGCCTTTGCGGGTAACACACATAGCGCTAACTACCGATCACCACCCTGTTGAGACAACGACGACAAATACGTAAATGATGACGATGACATGGGGTGTTTCACCGCTGGGGTGCAGTACCATCAGATGTGTCTGTGCGATACGAGAGTGAAGTAAAAGTTCAGTTGAAAAAGTTGAAGTAAAGTGAGTTGAGAACATTTGATGTGTCCTTGGGTCACTGTGCTATGGAAAGAGAGGATGGAAAGGAGATAAAAAAAAGTCCCGAAGGGAGCACCAAGGTGATTGAAAAACAAACTGAGTCTAACATTAAAGCGTCCGGAGCAAACTGGTGGTCGTGACGAACTCCATAAACACTTCAAGATATCGACGGTGTTGAACAGAGATCTGACAAGGGGCCTATAATTCCAGCCGTGTTGAAGGGCTTCCTGCTGATACTGTAAAGTACTGAGTACCAAGTATCCGTTTCGCATAGCCAGCATTCTGTAAGGACGTGCTCAATGTTCGCCACGACATCGCAGCTGGAGCCTAAGCATGTATCACAGTATCCGATCCTGTACCATAATTATGGAGTTTGAGAAAGCAAGTACAAACTACTATACGTACTAACTTTCCAGCAGTATTAAGAACATTGAACTACTGAATGTTCGACGAAATGCTCGACTCCCTTAAACGAGGTAAGAACTCCTATCTGCATGTATTTAGTTACCGATGTAATAGGTGTAATATTGTTCTGTTTACAATTTATTGTTCAATACTTTTCCTTCATAACGTGTGCAGGGTTAATACAAAAACGCACTTTTTTTGTATACGGGCGAGTAGACGTACCGTCATCTAGATACCTCTATCCATTGTTACGTCATTTGAAGAATTGTAGCACCCAATCAGACCCCAAAGTGGAGGTATACACATAATGTTTTGCTCCACACTCTTAAATGTCAGCTCCGGGGGTACCTTGACTTATTGAAACTGTAACGATATTCTGGAAGTCCATATCGAACTATGTCTGAAACCACCCTTCACTTCCAGAAAATGGCCCCATATTTTAAATAATCGTAAATTAACCATCAAGAAACACACAAGGGGGCCGCCGTTTTTATGACGGAATTGGTCTAGGCGGTCTATACCGCTGACGTAAGTGATATCAGTGTTCTTCAAGACATCCCTCCCTCTCTACGGAGCATACGGGAATGTAAACAAGCGATGGTGGCAGTGAGCGTCTGCTATCGACGTAGGCTCCTTGACTGCAGTGTTTGTCTACTTGTGGGATGGTTTGGAAATGCAAAAACACGTTGTTGATGCCACCAGTGCGCTTAGGATTCGTGCAATTATGCTGTCGCGTTGCCGGACTGCGGCTTACTGGCGTCAACGTCACGTATTATGGACAGAGCTGTGCTACGCTTACATACGATATTTTTGTTGGAATTGTAGTTACCTTTGATAAAGTAAGTCAATTGCTTGCTTAATTGCGAGACTTCACTCTCGTATCGTAACCGCTGCATCACATGCTGCTTGCGAAGTCACACACTCCGCACATATCTCTCTCTCGAATGGCTGGCGTTTGACGTTCCAGGAGCAATAAGTAAACTGCTTTAAGGGCATTATAAATAATCGTGTGAACGAGTCGTGCTTGGCAACAACATGGTATCGAATACACAGTGTACGTGCGTACGTCCGTAAGAATGACAGTGACTCTAAAGAATGAGGCATGAATGGCAACTCTAGCGGCAGATTCCTGATGAACGTATTTGCCGAAATTGTGCATTGTTGAGAGAGCAAGCACGAGATAAAGGAACAAGCACCACACTCTTAAAAATGAACTTCACCGCATAGCACGCCCCTAGCCAACCATAATCTCGAATGATATCGTTATCTGCCCGGATTTGTTGAAAACGGGAGGCGTACGCCTTTTTTGTGACACTTATGCTGTTCATAATTGTCACACAAAAGGCGTACGCCTCCCGTTTTTAACAAATCCGGGAAGATAACGATATCACTCGAGATCATGGTTGGCTAGGAGCCTGCTATGCAGTGAAGATCATTTCTAAGAGTGCAGATACAAGAACAAACAAGATACTTACATGAGGGCATACATGGCTTTTGAGAGCTCAAGAGCAGGACAAAACGAAAGAAGAAAAAAAATATAAAGGCGCAATACCTTGCACAGTACAAGTACACAGTGAAAGTAATTATCATTGACGTCTTTGCATCTCACTTCTGCTGGTACACAAGACGAGTGCAGTCATGCCGCAACACATTAATCAACCACTAAAAAAAAAAGAGTGAGATGACGAGTTGCTCGCATACATCACCTGGCCATGTCATTATTACATCTGGATCTGGATATTGGTTTCAGCAGCCAGTTTAATTCTAGTATCAATGCACATTTCCACACATTCCACAGATACTGTAGTTTCACACATAACACAATTTTATCACCATACATAGATTATAGAACTGCCAGACTGATCTGCATAATCTTCACCACGTGTGAACAAGGACACTGCAAGTTGGACAAATCCTCAATGCAGTTGAAGTGTTCTGTGGTCAGTCTTATAGCCAAAATGAGGTCATATCCCACTAACCACAGAGGGGTTGCAACATCATCATGCCACGTAAACGTAAAAGAAGCCTCTTTTGTACCAATGTGTGTATTACAACCAAGATGGGAATTATAACTCATAAAATGGGCACCGTGAACACCGAAACTTCTGCAGCTCTAATGTCACAGCCCTAACGGCTACCAATGGGATTGGTTATAGCTCTGAGGTCTGTGGCATTTGTTTGAGGCTTTCTATCTCGCGAAGTATGACACGAAACAAAAATAATTCTTTTATATCAGTATTGTGGTGTGGAGAACATGCACCTATGATGTAACATACCATCTATATGAAAGCGTCCCAACCTCTTTAATCTTTCCCTGACACTTCATATAGTTCACGTGGGTAAAGAACCTGGAGTATCGATTACCGTGTGCACAGGAAACTCGTGTTGATTTCCCCATCCCTACACTTCTACAGAAGCCACCGGTTAATCGCAAATGAGGTGCCGAAAACAAAAAATCCTATAGGTATGAGACTGCTTGTACACGTTCACTGAAGTCCTTCTGCTGTCCACTTGCAGTTAATGCTTTGCAGAGTTATCAGTGTTTTAGTGACTCATTCACTGTATCTCTTGTGGTGAGCTTGTATAGCCTCTTGCTTCTGGTCAGGGTCTCATGAACATCCACCGCACATAGAGATTCAGCACAGCTCCAGTAAGCTCCTGGACTTAGCCTAACATGAATATTAGCATTCTTAGAACGCCTAAAACACACAGAACCAGCCTGCACAGCAAAGGAACAATGCAATTTCATATTTCAGTAGTTTTCCCGCATGCATTCCTCTTGTGCAGACACAACATGTGGCACACAGATAAGATAGAAGTGGTGTTCTGATAACATGACCGAGAAACAGCATTGAGGCGAGGAAACTTGTAGTGCACACAATGACAGGATGTCCTTCGGAAGAGGAGGCACATCCATTATCCCCTCCAGCTGTTCGAATGTTTTAGTCCCTGTAAGTGAGGAATGCAGGACAATTGCCTAGTAATCCTTGCTAGCTTGAAATATTGTAAATCACCTTCATAGAGCCAAAGCTGCTCTCCAGTGTCTCGATATGCACGTCTTGCATGACCTTGATTCTCATGAAAATATGAAGCAACACCATGATTCAAATATCCATGATAATATCGTGAGCCACTTTACCAGGACCCACCTTCCCATTATAATTGCTTGTCCATGCGCACCAGTAGAGGTGGTTTACAATGCTGTGGCACCATTTTGTAGCACCGGATGTTGCTTCACCAGTGCTCCCGCGTGTATCTTTTTCCTGAGGCCTGAGCAAGGAGAAGCAGAGTAGTGTAATTATACCGGTTAAGGCTAACATTGCTAAAAAATGTGCAAAGAGCATCTGCACATTTAAGCTACAAATGTGATCAATAATGTTAACAGCGAAGCTTGTCCCAAATATACCCCTTCTAATACGAAATATGTTGTCGAACAACATACAAAAGCTGGACTGCACATGTGTGTTATGACGGTGTGCTCTACAAAGGAGATGTGACTTATTACCTCTTGCAACGTACAGCACGTCAAACTGATGATTCACAGATGAATGCGCCTAACTGTGCCCATCGGTGATGAGCATGCTGACTGTCATCCCTTGCTGTTGATGGTACTCGAGCACCCTTTGAAGGCTTTCTGTTTTTACAATATGCGGCCAACTGCGACCCACGGTGATGGGTAGCCTGTACGGACTCCAAGTAAGCTCATCGATGCCTGAAAACCGTAGGTCTCCGCGGCTCACTGGCCACACTTGTGATAAATATTTTACGCCTACTGAAGTCCATAACTGCCCACGACCACATCATCGCTTTTCAATGGATTCCGGGTCGTTGCGGAATCTCTGGCAACCACGTTGCCGACGCTGCGGCAGTGGCCGCCCATCACCAGCGCAAGTGCGTCCCGATTGTACTCCCAAGGGGGGATAGACGGTCCCTTCTTCGTGACTGGGCTGCCTCCTTATCCGTCGAACAATGGCGTCGGGATGTCCCTGTCAGTACGATACTGGGAATGGTGGACCCAACATTATCGTGCCGCTTCCCGTCATCTTTACCACGCGTCATTAAGACCGTCCTACATCGCTTACGGCTGAATGTTGCCTTTACACCGTACTACCGTTACAAGATAGGGTGTGCCAGTAGCCCCCTGTGCCCGGAGTGTGGTGTGCCAGCGACCGCGGACCATGTGATCATCGCATGTGCCACTTACAGGAGGGAGCGTCACTTGTTGGCAAACGAGTTTGCGCGGATTGACAGTCGACCCCTTGACCTCGGACTCATTTTGGGACCATGGGACAAACGAAAGCAGACGTCCGTCTTGCGACCCTTTATCAAATTCCTTGAAACTACCGGCCTGATCGACTCCCTCTAAGACCCCGTCAGCGTCGTCAGCATCACCATCCTCCCATTTCCCCCCAATAGCAATGGGGTAGCATTCTGCTCAATGAGCGCAAGTCATCCCCATATCATCGTCATCATATATATATATACATATATATACATCACACACACAATAGAAGCTGGAATTATCGGTTCGTGTTCGTGAGCAGGTTTTACCGAGTGATCACTTTTTTGGTTCCTTGCACGGATAGCTGTCACCGTCGTTTCCGTGGCGAGGTATCTCCGTTCAACAATCTCACCATTATTCGAGAAAAAACAAATCGCTTCCGCCTAAACGCTAGACAGCTACGATGCATCTACATGCATACTCTGAAATGACTTTACCATGAATGCACATTCCATTCGGCTTTCGGGGCACTCGTTTAGGATGCGATGGTAGAGATCCACAATTTTTCGTAAATTACGCGACGAATAACGCGTACAACATTCCACGGTTCGTCTATCGCAAACTGGTCAGTTTGTCTCCGCTCGCGTTAATTGATGAATATTTCGATAAAGTTTTGCATGGCGCCGAAAACAGCGGCTCGCCATGTTAATTAGCGGACAAGAGCAATTTCAGGGGACGCGCATTATGAACAGCCGTCGCTGAGAGGTAGGACGCCGTCAAAATTCCGCTGGCAACGCGCTTCTCGCCTCTCGGGAATGTCTCCCCATTGGCTGTTGCCATAAAGACAAAAAGTGGATTTGACGTCAACGGGCTCGAAGGGGGTTTCGCTCTGCATTTTATATATTCTAGTGGAACCAAAATCACAATTGAAGTTCCTGACGCCATATTGTCCTGCGATGATCTCCGGACCTATACTTTACTCTCGTCAAATTTCCTTAGCGGATTTTCTACCCGTGTATATACTTTTACTATAGATTATAATATGTTGCTGTTGAAACGTTGTCGTAGATAAGCACGAAGTCAAAAACCAGACCAGCGCACCTGTTCAATCTAAAACAGAACTACTGTAGAACAACTGCTGGTACTACATTTTCTTCTTGTAATATCTGGATGCTTTCTGATATCCCTGGTGGCAGCTTTATTTCTTTTAAGCTCTTGCGGAGCTACGAAGAGGTGACGACAGTCTTGTGTCACAGTTCCCTTCAGCGTCTTTATTGTTTTTTTGTTTTTTTTAGCAGAGTACGGTTTACTATAGTGGTTGACAATACCGTTGATTGTTCCCCACGAATCCCGGGATCTGCTGACAGGATTCCGGGATTGACATTAACATGCAACGGCGCACGTACATGTCAGTTTTTAATTTGCGACGCTTGTCATGGAAAAACTGACGGAGGCCTTTTTATTTTCTCCTCAAATCTTTCGTTTCTTCGCGGTCGCCACGTTCAGCGCCCATCGATGGTGATGGTGGTGTGATAAAGAAAAAAATGGGGGAGGGGCATCTTTATTGGGGAAAAAAAGGGGGGGAAAAGGAGGAGGAGGACTTGGTCGTCGACCAAGTCGAACTGGCTACCCATCGTTTCGAGAGCGAAACCAGGCTTCGACTTGCAAAACTAAATCGCCGAAACTTGACAAGCAGGAGGAAAAGTTGAAGGAAAAAGCCAAACTATTTGCCAACCGAGTAGTTGACGTCATGTGGAAGGAGATGTGTGTGGAGAACTTTCGGACCTCCTGCCGTCCAGGTCAGAGCCGGATTTACAGTAGTGCTGGGGCCCGGCCGGGACAGCGTACATGGTGGGGGCCCTTCTGCCTGGTCAATACTTTTTATGCTGCTTCATAAGTATAAATTATGGCAAAGTCAATAGAAATGCCTTACCTCGGTGCGACTATTCCGTGCGATATATCCATTAATAAGTTCAATGTACAGTAGGTCGTCCGTTTATTACCATCCAGTTTCCAAGAAGAGCACTTGACCTAACCTTTTTCAGTTTCCATTTTCTACGATCATGCAAGCTATGTAGGACTACCTTAAATTGAAACCTTCCGTGATTTCCTTGCTAAAAAACCAGTTCTGTAAAATCAAGTTGTTTAAGAATGTATTTTTCCATATGCTGAACAGTGACGAGGCGTCATGGTTGCCCCATGAGTAGTAATACGAGGTAAACCCGGTTACCAACCCCTGTTAGCGACACGGTCCCTGACCCCAGCCAGCTGCACGATATAGATTACGCGCGAGCATGCAGATGCAAAAACAGACATACAGAAAAAGTACAGGTGTAAATATTTGTTAATGCCAGTTATATGCCAGCAGTGCTGGGAATTGTCCCAATTATAATGCCAATCAGGTGAATGAGAAAAACCCAGCAGAAACCTTTACGACCTAAAAAAAAGAGACAAGAAAGACAGTACACACGTCAAAATAATCAATATACTTACTCCTTGCCAATCTCACAACTGCCATATGGATATAATTGATTACCATTAAAGAAAGTCATCACCCAAACAGAATTAATTCAGTTCTACGCGTGAAAATATTTTATTAATGTCAATCAACTCAGATAAGTGTAAGGATCAATAGCAGCAGCAAAGCTAGCAATAATTAGTCTATGTCGAGGATAAAACTTTAATTGAATAAGAGATTCTCAATCAATACGATAACAATCAAAATTAAATTTTTTATAGTAATACGTTGCAAATATTATTCGAAGGCTATCAGTTGAAGAGCACCACAGAGGAAGTATAAAGCACATCACCCACAACATTATGTTATTTCATCCAAGTTAGCTATTCTATGCTCATATTATTGGAAATTTACCAATTCGAATGTACCAGCCGAAACTTAATTTGACATCGTATGGCGCAGCGGCAAGCTTTAGACATACACAATAGTACAAGTACAAATATTTTATTAACGACAATCAACTCAAGATGGGTGTAAGGTTCAATAGCAGCACTAACGCACACCGCAATTTCTATAAAATGTAAAGAATTAAATCAGAGCTAACAATAATTATTCCATATCACCCTCCGCAATGGGCCATCCAACAAAACACTAACTTTTCTATATCACAACTACCAACGTTATTTTAATATATGAGAAATAAAACCAATGCAAGCAATAATTATCCTTTGTCATAGAAACCGACTACCTAGAACCTAGAACAGCGTGCGCTTATACTCGGTGACCGCGCTGCAAATCCTACGTCGCGAGTATAGCGCCTAAAAACAAATTATTTCTTCAGTTTATAAAAAAAAAACTTCCTGATTTTTTCTCCACGCATAAATGAGAAGTTCTTCTACAGTTCTATGTAAAGCGCATATTTCTAGCTGGTTATCGCCATTGAAAATTTTAACACTGAAATGTGGACTTAAGGATTTCAGCGAATTTACGAATTTTTTAGAACACCTAGATCGTTAAGAAAAGGGTTAATACTTTTTTATTATAGACTATTCCAGAGGGGCTTCACACCTGCAAAATTTCGTTTTGGTAGATGCAGTAGCTATTTTTATAAAAAATGCCAAAGTTGGGGAAATTTTGAAGTGTTTCCCAGAATCTCGCAAATCCCAAATTTTGCGGTGAACTGTTCAAATTCGGTCAGTTGGTGATATTGTCCTTCTAGAAAACACGTTTAAATTTCGGGCTTCTTCGGTGCCGTAGTACGCTCACAACACGCTTCCAGAGGGGCCACGGTTTTTGCTAGCGCGAACTTCAGAGCCCCCTACCGCCGGAACGCGTCGCTATTTGAGGCTAATATTTTGGATTTGGGATACGTCTACCACCACAATGAACTCTGATTTTTTTCGTAAAAATCGGCGGGGGTCGAGCAACATCGCTGGATCACTTGGCGTGGAATGACCCAGCTATTAAAGGGACTATGAAACGATTTTTTTCTTCGTTTCGTTCGAAAGAAGACATTTTTCTGAGTCTAGAACCGAAATTTTACTTTCGTCGCGCGAGCGGATTTCTCGGGAGCGAATTTAAACGGAGCGGCGAAGGGAGGACAGCTAGCGCCGCGCCGTGACGAGCTGCCGAGCGGAGACACAACGGGTAACTTGACGCGACCACGGCCGGCTCAGCAACACGTCATCGTGACGTGTTGCCGAGCCGAGGAATCCCGCCAGGAGCATGCGCCGTAGGATCCCGCGTATGCGTTCATCGGGAGTGGAAATCTCCATGACAGCAGCTTTCGCGCGATCGGCAGATTTCGGCAGTGGCGACAGCCACAGCGCGAGCTCGCGGCATTACATGCCATTGTGCAACACCGGTGACGTAACGGGGAACCGAGGAGCGGTCCGTACAGTTACACCATCGGCAGGGAAATATGCGCGGGAGAGGAGGAATGCGGAAGAGACATTTCCAGCGCGCGCTCCTCGCAGAGTGGAGCGATTTCGTCCGGAAAAATTTGTGGCATATTAGTTTCTCTGCGGGAAGAACAGTTTCCATCGAAAAAAGTATGGGGGTTCGGGAAATTTCATAGTCCCTTTAAAGCTAATTTCTCGTTCGTTCCCGCTTCCATCACAAAGTTGGAGTCCGCAAAATTGACTCTCGTGGAGGTTTTGGACACCGTTCAGGACGTGCAGGATTCCTTACAAAGGACTTGAGATGCATGTACATCTGCTGTTGAAGCAAAGCTTGAAGCCGTACTTGACAAAAATAAAAGGCTGAAAGTGTTGCACTCCGTGGGCGCCATTCTTGAAGGCAAAGAGCAAGACTCCGAAGATTTGTCTGCATATAGCGCGGATGAACTATAGCTCATTTCAAGTAGCGCAAAGATAGCGTCTTGCGATGTAGAACGCACATTTTCTCGATACAAGACTGTATTGTGCGACATCCAGTTGCAGTGGGTCCCTGGCCATTGCGGTGTCCCCGGAAATGAGGCTGCGGATGCAGCTGCCAGGCGTGCCCATCTAGCGCGTGGCGTTCGCACGCACCCCGTCTACTTCACAAGAGGGGATGCAAAGAGCACGATAAACGCAGTAGTGAAACGTCTGAGCGGGGAACACTGGCGTCGATGCGTCCCAGTTAACTCACTGCTGCACAAAGTGGATCCAGACCTGCAGTTTTTAATGCCCCCAGCGCTCCCCCGGGCCGTTACCTCCATCATTCACCGGCTACGTCTCAATGTGCCATATACCGGCCGCCTCCTCTTTAAACTTGGGAAGGTTTCCACACCGAATTGTTCTGAGTGCGGGGTATTGGAGGACACAGAGCGTGTTATAGAAGCCTGCCCTCGATACAGAGAGCCTCGTCTTTCCCTGGAGGCGGCACTAGTCCGCCTCGACAATCGCCCTTTCTCCCTTGGGAAGGTTCTAGGCTGCTGGCCTGCCTAACACCAGGTGCCGGCATTGCGCGCTCTTGTGGACTTCCTTACCGCTTCGGACTTGCTTGACACTCTGTGAAAAAGTCGGTGACATTGTGTTCGCACTATATCTGACATTGTGCAGTGAGTGTTTCTCGGCGTCGAACGTCTCCCCCCTTCCTTCCCCCCGTCTTCCTTTATGCTTTATCCTGCTGCACCCACTCTACCCCTTTCTTGTTTCCTGTTTTTGTTTGTTTGTTTGTTTATTCTTCTATTTTTCGTAGCTAACCTTTTTCTTTCTTTCTTCTTTTCACCCACAAACGCGTTTTGGAGTAGCCAGTTCTGACTGGGTCGGGACTAACCTCTCCATATTTTTCTTTCTTTTCCAATCCAATCCAATCCAGGATGTCTTTCAAATTTGAAAACTTAAAAACGTTCTGTAATGTCGTATAGCTCAGAGTTGGCTTCAATAAAAAATGTGCGTTTGATTGATCCGTTTCTGTTCATTATTTTGCTACACAAAGAGGTTCGTGGTATTTTCATTTCATTTCATTTCCATTTATTTTCCTTTTGCGTTACAGCACAATTAGAGGAGGTACGCCAAAAAACAGCAAACGCTGCTTGACTAGGGCAGTAGCCCCTTGCATTTCGCGTCCGCAGCAGCAAGTCAAAGAATTGCATTAAGTTTCAGCACTGTACAATGATAAAAAAGAAGACCTGATGCTAACAGAGATATATACAGTGGTTACAACACGTTGTTCAGTAGTATGCAACGCAACATATGACGGAACACGGAACAAAAACCTCTTTGTAGAACTCAAAACATATCGCGAAGGCTCGCGGGAGAAGCAGAGTAAATGTTAATATTCGCAAGCAAGAAACGGTTGAGAACTCTCGCCATTCTGTAACTCAAAGACTGTGTTCCATAATTCGTCCTATGAAACGGAACTTGCCATAAATTGCTCTGCCTGGTAGGTCGCACAGCGGATCTGTGTAAATTACACAATGATACCCATGTACTGTTATTTTCGCGTACAGATCTTAGATACGATCTGACTAATACGTAATCTGATAAGGAATTTATTCTTTTGATCTGTAATTCCTCAAATATTGATGTAGTATGGGCAGAGAATGACACTCCCTCTATGATCCTAACAGCTCTGTTCTGCAGTTCTGCAGTTTGCTGAGGTTATGTGAGCTGGTGGTACTCCACACGAGATTGCAATAGCAAAGAACAGAATGTATGAGGGATTGGTATATTAATAACTTGATCTGCTTAGGCAATATAGATCTGCTTTTCAGCATGATGCTACATACTTTTGATAGTTTATTACATATCTGCTCAATATGAGCATCCCAGGACAAGTCTCCAGAAAAAAACGCACCTAAATTTTTTACAGAATGAACAAATTCAATCCCCTGGTCGCCCAGAGCAATGTTTATCTGAGGGGGCACAGGTTCGTTTTTTGCCTTGTATACTATTGCTTTGGATTTGTCATTGTTGATTAGAAAACGATTTTTGATAGCCCACTCATTCACAGCAGTCAGTGCATTACTAGCACATTTCACAACATCTACGAAGTTTCTGTCTGCGAAATAAATAGTGGTGTCATCCGCATTATATGTAAAACTCCCCACGTTCGGTGGCATTGACAATATCATTTATGTAGGCGTTAAGCAAGAGCGGTCCAAGTACACTACCTTGTGGTACACCAGAGCTTATTTTCTGCGCGCTAGAGGAGTGATGGCCTATTGAAACATATTGTAATCTGCTTGACAGTTATGAATATAGTAAAGAAAGGGTGATACTGCGAACCCCATAACGCTCAAGCTTTTGCAGAAGTAACGAATGATCAATGAAATCAAAGGCCTTGGAGAAGTCAAGATACACTGCAATAGTGTATAGCCCTTCCTCAAAATTACGAATGAGCAATTCTTTCTGGGCAAGTAGTGCAAATTCCGTTGAGCGAGATTTCCGAAAACCGAACAGACGGTCATTCATTACTGAGTGCTTCAAGAAAAAACTTCGCAAGACGATTATATAATAATATTTCCAACCCTTTAGAAAAAAACAGGTAATATAGGTATTGGCCTATAATTTTTAAACATATTTTTGTCTTCCCCTTTGCTAGGAAATGTTGCGGTTGTAAATGCAAGGTTATACAGATATGCCAAGACAGGAGCAATAGCGTCGATTACAACCTTGACAGGTGTAATTTGTATCTCATTACAGTCACGCGATTTGCTCTGTTTAATATTAGTATACGCTAACCTCACCTCGTTTTCCGAAATGGGGAAAAGAAATATATATTATGTTATTATTAAATATAATATATATTATATATATAAATCTTTTATATAACTACATGCCGTATGAGCATCGTTCTTCGTTAGTGGTGGACGAGTGGTTAGGTTTATAAAGTAATCATTAAATTCCTTACAAAGTGCATCTCCAGTGTGCCTTACTCCATTATGAAGAATTTGATCACAATTTTCGTGAAACGGTTTCATTATTCGATTAATAGCTTTCCACACTGTTGCTGAGCCTCCTCCTGAGTTATTGAACAGATCGTAGTAGTAGGCAGTCTTCGCACGTTTAACCGTTCGTGATACCAGATTTCTATATCTCTTGAAAATTGCAAGGCTGGAAGGACTACGATCTTCTAAAGACAGTTGGAACAACCTGTTCTTCTTCTTCTTGACTAGCGAAAGAATCTCCGTAGTCATCCATGGCTTACGCAATTTACGGCGCGTTTTTACAGCCTTAAGGGGGAAATGTTCATCATATATGTGTTCAAACATACTAAGGAAAGTGTTGTGTGCTTCTTGAACACAAATGCAAGCAAAAACGCGTGTCCAGTCAGTTTGTTCTATGGCTAACCTGAAGTTTTGTAAGGCAACCTCGTTAATATGTTGTACATAGTGTGTACAGTCAGTCGTGCGATACCGATAGCAAGGTGCAATGAAAATATATACAGGCAAGTGATCGCTAATATCGCAGGACATTACGCCAGAGCTGACACTGGCCTCATTGTTTGTAATGAAAAGGTCCAACAGCGTGCAACTATTCACTGTTATCCTTACACAAATAACATTTGAAAGACCATAAGACATAAGCAGCAACAGGAGTGATTGGGAGGAAGAACAACCTTCTAACATGTTTATATTGAAATCACCTCCAAGATAGAGGGTATAGTTGTACGAAGAAACAAAGCCAAACAGTTTTGCTAACGTTTGAAGGAACAATTCCAGGTTTCCAGTGGGAGGGCGATAGAGAACACTAAAAACGTCTCTTTTTGTTATGGCAGTTAATATTTCACAATCACTGCTTGTGAATGTGGAATCATGTAATACATCACAAGCAATAGGCCTACGAAATTGCATGGACACGCCGCCTCCTCTTTTACCATCACGATTTATCCGTTTTAAGATTTATAAGATAAGATAAGATCCGATTTAAGAAATCCGTGTAACCTGGCAGAACAAAGACATCGCTATCATCTTGATACCATGTTTTCGAGAACATGACAACGTCAAACGCAAACTTAAGGCACCCAAAGAACAGCAAGAGCTCATCGGCTTTATTACCTGATGAGCGAACATTCATGTGAAGAACAGATGAACGTTTCTCAGGCTTAGTAACACTTTGCGGGGATACTAGCATGTCGGGTTGACACTTTTATTATTCAGGTGTCCGTGTAGTTTCATCCAGATACCTTAGCCACATCGTCTACATGGTAAACAAGAACCACAGGACTGCCCTCTGTCTTCCGAATACACACTTTGCCGTTCCGTACCTAAACGTAATCAAGTTTAGATTGCTTTTTCATTGCGGGGGCAAATCCTAGAACCTTCTTTAGGCCTGGGCATAGCTGTTCATTAATGAAAATAGGCATTTGCGATGGCAACCCAACATGCGATGTGTTTATACGCTGTTTGCAAGCTTTCCTGATAATTGCGTCACGTTTGTTACGAAACTTAAATTGCACTACTATGTTTTTGGCAGATGAGTTCGGTACAGGAACGGAATGGCATATGTCGATGTCGTCCGAGGTAATGGGTTCATCCAGTGCTAGCTCGATCTTAGATAACAGATGCGGTACGTCCTGCATTTCGGTTGAGGAGATACCCTTAATCTCAATATTTCGATTGCGACTCTATTGTTCACAGTCGATTAACAACAACAACATATATATTGTGATGATGAAGTGGGGAGGTTTTCCACTCTAGGAGTGGAACGCTACCCCATAGCTAGGGGTCTAATATGAGTGGTGACAATGATCAGTGATGACGATGAAAGATGACAGGAATGATCGAAGTGGCGATGACGATGCTGGACGTGATCGTGGTGGTGGGAGTGCCCGAGGGCGCTGCTGGGGTCATAGTGAGTCATTTAGGCCTGTCGCCTCAAAGAAGTCAACCACGTGACGTAAGGCCGCCCTGGAGTCGGCCGCGGTGTCCCAAGGGCCGAAGATGGTCGACAAGTTGAAGGGGCGGCAGCCAAGGGTGGCAAGCTGCGACTGCAGTGTACGCCTCTCGTTGACATAGGTCCGGCAGCGGAGGAGTATGTGCTCAACGTTGGCAAGTACGCCACACTCGTTGCACATAGGGCTAGCCTCACAGCCTAGCTGGTATCGATAGGAAGGAGTGAAGGCCACATTCAGACGTAGCCTGTGGATGAGTGACTTCAGAGGACGAGGAAGCGTTACAGGCAGTCGGTATGACAGCGTTGGGTCTACAGTCGATTAGTCTTACACTGATCACGCCAAGTTCGCGTTTACAGATAGCTTTGGTGAGACAAGTAGGGCGGATCCTGCAAGAACCAACACTCTGCTGCTGCAGACACCAAAAGAGGTATACAATAGGCTTTTGTGCCATACTCTTGACATCACGTTTCATGAAGCGAGAATTTTGCTGCGCATATTGTGAGCATATTTGACTAGGTCCTTTTTTTTTTTTCGCATATTGGCATGCATATTTTGGAAGATTTTTGTGCATAAAGTCCCGGGCCCTACTTATCAGATTATTGTTATCGTGAGTCTCGCGACCCGAAATGCCGAGCGATGCCCGGAAGCGTCAATTGCTGCTTGGTTCTGGGGTGGAATTGATAAACACGCGTCTGGCCCCCAGAAGGGTATCGCCAATTCCTACATTCGAATTCGTCAAGACTCAAGTGCAACACGGGTACATTCCTGCACCACCTTGAAGTTCATTCACCGATTCAACGTGATACAATCTAGAAGCGGTTACATAAAAGGGAGTTTTAGTACATTGGAAGGTGTTCACGATAACAGTTCGGAATATATGATAAGCCAATCACCCTGTTTCTTTGGAGCGAGTGACATCACAGTGTTAAGATTGGATTTGATAACTTCCTTTATTGAATCGTTTTCGTAGAATTATTCGGATGTACGCTCTAAAAACAAAGCTTCATCGCTTCATGTTTTTAGAGTGTATTAAAACTCGCTAAATGACGAAATGCTGGCTCCGTCAATATCGTTAGTTGCTCAGCGGCGTCGCTGGCGTCCCGACTGACATTCCTTCCGCGTATATGTCTGCAAGAGTTGATCCAACGCTGGCTGCCCGGATTCTACGAAATACCTCTCGTCACGATGCTGCATTAATTCATCGGATGTGACTCAATGTCTTTCACGCTATATTCACTTATCATTGAATGTGTGCGGGTGTGGAATGATTATATTCTTGGTGGGTTCTAATATTGATGTGATGTAACGGGCTGTGCGTACGGCCTATGATGTGATATTGAACGAATTTCTACAAAACTGTCCACATATGCCACGCAGCGGTCAGTCCGCGATACCGTTGCAGGGATCGAAAAGTCCATTATAAATTATCTCATCACGTTCTGGGTTTAGACGCATAATAGCTCTGCAATAGATAGAGTAGATTTTGAGTAATCCAACTAGTGAGGGGGCGTTATACGTGGCCCCTCATCTAGCCATAGTGACGAGACCATCTGTTGAGAACGCATGCAACAACTGTCGAGCCATTTTCGCCCTCGCGCAATGCCCTTCTAAATTTTGTAATAAAAAAAACGCTCGTCGTCGTACATGGATGGTTCCGGAACACCACAACGTAATTCAGGCAAACCCAAGTACGAATGGAGTTCTGCTCACACCGGTGACAGAAAAGCGTCTTTCGCGAACACTGTCTACAACCACATCGTGATGAGCAAATCTGCGAATGAGTGTATAATCAAGTTTTATTATGTCGAGTAGCAATAATGAGACAGTGGTTGCCTCAGAATGGAGCTGCCTGTTCTCCTGCTGGACGTAGTTATCTGTGTTAGAAATATCGGCGCTTCCGGCCTGAGTGTTTTGCTTCAACCTACGTTAACCGCGTCGCTGGATATTACACTTTTCAACAATAATGGAACAGTGTTTTTGAAACCCAGGGAGTCTCTGTTACCTTCCCACCCGCATACAACGTTTTTGAATAAGAAATAATTGGGTCATAAAAGCGGAATCCATTTTCAGGGTTCATTGGAGAAATAAGTTCTTCTCGGTTCACATTTTGACTAGGACAAACCATGAAACCAGACATATCTAGGCTCGCCAATATGAGTTATCCTCAATTTCTAAACAAATGAGGAGAACGAGACTGAATTGAGGTTCCCCACGTGCCCAGATATGAAACGCGCAAAGCTCATCCCTAGAGAATATCGGTGCGCAGGACTGGCACCAGCGGCGTGCTGGACTAGCATGGCAGTCGGAAGCAGACAATGAGCAACCGAGAGAGGCCACCAGAGGGCGCAGATGTTTCTGCAGGCTCCACCTACTTATTACACCCACACTTGTCAAGAATTGTATTCACTCTTCAAACTACGCGTAGTACCAAGTAATTAACAATAATATACAGGGTGCCCCAGAAAACGTGTCATTGAATTATAATATAAAAAAAAAAACTACGCCACATAGAATCATGCGCTCAACGGCATTTGTTCTTACTACGTTTTTGCCACCTGCTGATGTGAATGTCGTGTAACGTAAGTTTGATTATATAAATTTTTGCAAACTGAAGTCGGAAATTTGCCAAGTAAAGGTCACGTTTCTACCCCTTCAATGTGAGGAGCGTGTCTAATTTACTCGAGTTAATGATAATTGACAGGGATATTCAGGGGCTATCCCATTAGAAAAAATAGCCGAACACCGTGCTCTACGGAGCAAGCGCGCAACAGATTTTTCAGCGCAATCCTTGTGTGTCCGACGAAAGGAGGTTGGAAACCCAGCCCACACCTGCAACGCAGAACGAGATAACAGAGGTATGGCTTATCGCATCCGACTTTTGCTGGGATCGCACTTTCCCTCTCCCAATTTTAGGAACTGTCACTTTTTCTACTATCACTCTGTGGGCTGGGTTTGGAACCTCCTTTCGTCGGACTGCGAGCGATTGCGCTCAAAAAGTCGTCGCGCGTTATGGTTCGGTGCTATACGAAAAGCATGATGTTCGGCTATTTTTTCCGACGGGATAGCTCGTAAATATCACTCTCAATTATCATGAACTTGAGTGAATTAGGCACACTCTTCATATTTGTGTGGTAAAAAAGTGACCTTTACTTGGCATATTTCCGAGTTCAGTTCGCAAATATTTACATAATTAAACTTACGATACACGACATTCACATCAGGAATTGGCAAAAACATAGTAAGAACAAATGCCGTTGACCGCATGATTCAAGGTGGCGTAGTTTTTTTATTATAATTCAATGACACATTTTCTGGGACAACCTGTATATAGGTAATATTTTACTGTCACGTGGTACCTGTCCGCCAATATTCGGAGCGGACGTCTGTGACCAGTTGAGACTGGCAAAATATCAATATTGGAAATTCATTAGTGGGAAATGTACGTAGAAGTGAGGGCCCATACTGTGCCGCAATAAAGATCAATTTTGCATGGTGACACTTTACACACTTAAAAATGTTCATAATTGTCACAAAAAAGGCGTACGCCTCCTGTTTTCAACAAATCAGGGCAGATAACGATATCATTCAAGATGATGGTTGGCTAGGACCATGCTATGCGGTGAAGTTCATTTTTAAGAGTGTAGGTGTCACTTTACGGTCCTCCTGAGCGCCGCCCGTGGTTCTTCGTGCCACGGTAATCCTTCGTTTTTTGCGGCAAGCATACTCGTCCTTTTCGAGCACGTGCATTTAAATGTAATGCGGAATAATGCGAACCCTGCATTTAAGAAAGCAAGATATGGGACGAAGGTGCTCCTCCAGAGAACGCATGCATGCGCGCAATCCGTATGGAGAAGAGCCAAGCTGCCATCACAGGCTGTCTTATCCATTTGCCTCTTTCTCTCTATAGCGTTTACAGTCGAGCATCGTGTGGCTTCTCGGGTAAGGCTCACTGCGTCGATGGGCCGTTTCGTCCCTAAATCGGGGCCTCGTTTTCTCATATACGTATTGAAACGCATCTGCAATTCTGCGGGTACATATTTACTGCTTTTAAAGGAGCATAAAAAGCACGTGGACTTTCGTTTTTCTTTTTTTGACGTGAGATATAGAAATGCTACCTTGAAAAATTGTGTTGGGAAGTGGAATTTCTTGAGAAAATTGGAATGCGCGCAGAGGCGATTAGGTACGTGTTGCGGCATCAGGTCGCTTCATACTGGCTACCGAGATCGTTTGCTGGCGACGCGACTGTTCCGCTTCAGACGCCGCCAAATACAGGGTGGGTATAGATAAAGTAGCCCCACATTTTCGAACATGGCGCGTTCCCTGTATACCGTACGAACTTCCGGCGGTGCACAACGTTGTATTCACGCGGTACAAACTTAAAAAAAAAAAGTCGTGGTCATCAAATTGTGCGTAATAAGCCGTTAACCACGCAAACTTTGTTCTCCATGCATTTCCAATAGGGCATGCAGGCAATGCAAATCTGGGCACAGTTGTCTTTAGCCACCGCTAGGAGTGAAACCGAAACGAACTCTTATGTACATGCTTATGCGTAACCACGGTTCGCAAACGGGGCACGCCTGGAGAAGTGTGTCAGGGAATGAGTATCGTCTGGTGTTTTTCTTTTCGTTTCTCATGTTTAGGCGTTAGACTGTTATGATTTTCGTAGAATATTATAGGGTTTGTTCAGAAACGCAACCTCTGCGCATACTTCTGTTCACCCATCAGGCACCCACCCTATACAACTGCAAAATGAAAGATGGAAAAGGCTATTGGGGAACTGATGTCACGTGGCAGCCGAGGGATTTTCTGACCTGCGAGATTGAAAGGCCTACCTACCAGGACCCATAGTTTTCGTGCGGATATGTGTAATTTCTTCTCCTCCTGACATACCCCTCGCCCCTTCCATGCTCCTTTCAACAGTGGCGAGCATCACAGTTGGAGGATAGATGATATATCTAGAAAAGAAAAATGTTATGCATATTTGGTCAACCAGTGAAATAAATATTCTGTCCAGTAAAGAAAACAATAAAGACTGGCGGCTTCATTACGCTTGGTATGTTAGAGCACTGAGAGCTCGTCTTACAACATTACTTCAGCCGTGACGCGCCCGGGCACAAAGCCAGCGCGGGTTGACGGTGTTGCTCTGGCCAACTCCCCCATCCATTTCTGAGCGCTGAGGGATGGAAGGGTATATCGAGGGCATTGTTCGATGTTTGCCGACCAGAGTCGAAGCGCCGTCAGGTGACCAGCACGTGCTGCGCCTCCTCCAAGGTTCTGCATGTTGGACGAAACGGCGAGTCAACAACAGCTATCTTACGCAGGGAAGGATGTTTTGTCGGTCCGTTTTCTGCTTTTTCTGTCTTCTTTTTTCGTCGGATAATTTATTTACTTTGTCAGTTTGTCAACTCGTTCTTTTGCTTTATATTGCAAAATGTGGGATTCCGTGCAAAAAAAGAAAAAAAGGAAAGTCTTGGAAATAATGCAATATGTGAAGGTTGATTACGCAATCTGTTTTTAACCGCCGCGTCTGCTATGGACACATGTTTTGGTGTGTGCCAAAGAGTGCTAGTGCTCATGAATTTCGTTCAGAGACCTGGCAGCGGTGAAAACACAAGGGAATATTCGACGGGAGTGACACCTCCTTTTTGATTCGGATATGGACTTGGACATGCCTGGGCGCGTTTAAGCGTACGTGCGTAAGACTCACTTTCGCTCTGTATAGCATAGATGACACGTGTTCTTGTATATTTGGTCGCCATTGATATCCTTCGCTTATAACGAACCCCATATCGCTTTATGTAACATCACCAGAGTGGGGACCTGTTAGTAGGACCAAGCTGGTACTAATTTTTGGCACTCAGAGATAATGAAGCGCGACTTGTGCTTTCTGTTGAGTACGTGTGCTACGAAAGTCACTATGGTCCCTGCCATACCGCGATTACAGCTCCGCTGCAGTTGGAACGTGTATAAAACAGCCTTCATAGTAAGCAGACACTGACAAGTTTACTACGGACTCACTGGTACCATACGCAGAGACGTTGTTGTTAGATCATAAACGTCGAGAATGAACCGCTAAACCCAACGCGACACCAAGTTTCGAAATTTTTGCAGCGTCTTTGTGAACCAACTTACTTGACGATCCGCGGTATGGCATCCAGACGTCTACTCACATCGCTGCAACTATGTTGGCTTAAGAGTGCTTCCTCGACGAGTGTGCTCTACCGTCTTACGCCGGGAAGTTAAGTTCGTTACATTACCAGTTTCAAAGATGCCTGCATAGTTTCGCCGTCTGGCATTTCCACTTTGGTCGCGACGCAATTGTTTTACGCCCGTAGACTGTCCTTTCTCTACGCAGTGTCCATTTTGCGAGCATCGAGATTAAATGTAAACCAACTACAAACTCAGGGAAAAGATGTGCTGACGCCGGGAATTGAACCTGGGTCTTTTGATCTGTGTCGTCCCTAATTGTGGTCTGCTTTATTCAAAGTGCCTGTTGTTCCGTGTTCACGACACAATCCTCTCAATACATAATGTACAACTATTTGTAATAAAGACCTCGTTGTCAAGTATAAAGCTTGAAATGCTTCGCCCACTGTAATAAAGGGCTTATCATAGCCCTGCCTGGCGCTCTATTGTATTATGCCAAATAACCTCCAGAGCGAGCGACTAGTTTATGCAGTTATCATAATTGAACACCGGCATTGTCGCCGATAGAGGTTATAGAGCCAATTTGGTTACTTATTTTCAGATTAATCCGATCATGTTGAAGGGTAGCATATATATAGAGAGAGAGAAATACATGATGACGATGATATGGGGAGCATATAATCGCCCACGGCTATATGTCTTTTTGGAACGAAGGCGCATATACATGGACGGCAACTAACAGCTGAGATAATATTTCTTTTTTAACAGAGGGGGGTAATGACAAGACCGACTTGCCGTTGTTGGCCAGACAGAACAGTGGTGGTGGTGGAACAGAACAGAACTTGACCGCATAGCACGCTGTGCACCAATCGTTCGAATAGTGTTACCGCTTCTAATTCGAAGAGAGGTGAGGGCGTACGCCTCTCTGTGTCAATTTGGATGTATGATAATTGACACAAAGAGACGTACGCCCCCTCTTTCTTCGAATCAGAAGCGGTAACCCTATCATTCGAGGCAACAGTTGGCGTACAGCGTGCTATGCGGTCAAGTTCTGTTTTAAAAGTGTTGAGCCCGGGTGCGATTGTATCCGCGGATCCGTACGGATATGCGCAGGACATCCTGCTTTGCGGATAGAAATGCAATGTTTTGAAATCCGCGCTGAATCATGATTGAAATCACGGTATCCAATTATGAAATTCATTTACTTCTAGCGAGCGTCTTTACCATGAAACAATGCCATTCAAAGAGCATAATCCGCGTGAATCTCTCCTTCCTACTCGGAGAGCACCTACGTCACACGTCTCGCACGTGTAGCAAAGCTGCATTCCAGTCTCTAGAGGAGGGGGAGATTTCGGACCGGGCCTCGTTGACACAGGCAGCGGCGTGTGGGGAGAACCGCGGTTGTGGGGACATCGCTGTGACCTCGCGGAGCAATACAGCGCTGAAAACATAGTGCGCGCATGAAATGGAATAGTGTGGGCTTTTGGTACGTTTTGATCTGGCTACCTAGGGATTGACAAGTGTAAATATGTTTAGAATTGACCTCACTTCCCGATATTACAACAAAATCAATGTATAGGCGCAGAGCCGTCGCGAGGCGAGTTTGCGCCCGGGGCAGGGAAGATCTGAAGCGCCCCCCCCCCTCCTCCCTCACTGTCGTCAGAAGCCTTGCAAACAAAGAAAAGAAAACGCCTATTTACACTGCCGAGACCGTCAATTCACATTCTCTTAATTCCTACTTTATACTGTCCAACCAACCCGCCAGGGCTTGCCGTTCGAGGGCGCCCTGTGCGGCTGCCCATCTCGCACCCCAGTCACTACGGCTCTGTATAGGCGTCCCGCATTTTGAATGATTGATGGTGCCCGACGTCAAAATGACGTGTGGTTGTTGTCGCCAGGTCATCGCAGGGCGGGGCATGAGCGCGAAAGAGTGCAGTGTATATTCGGTCGGTTTGGAGCCATTATTTACATTTTTGGAACAAAAATGTTTGCTAAACGTCAATGTAGGAAACGAATCATACTGCATTAGAAAAAAGTGCACCTTGCATACCTGTTTATTGTCCCTTTAACTTGTTGGCTGTGAAGCCTATAGTTGAATCCGATAAGTCCATATATTCTCCACATATAGCACGCCCCTAGCCAACCATCAACCCAAATGACAAACGTTCTCACCACTAATTTGTTGATAAGGGGGGGGTGGAGCCTGTTATGCCATTATGTACGGCACAATTGATACAAAATAGACTCCGTCTCCCGTTTTCAACAAATCAGGGACGAGAACGCTGTCATTCGGAATGATGGCTGGCTAGGAGCGTGTCATGTGGTGAAGTTCCTTATTGTGTATAGAGCAGAACGCTCTACATTCTACGCGGATGTGTACCTCCGCGTTGACATCTGATTGGGTGCTACAATTCTTCAAATGGCGTAACAATGGATAGAGGTATCTGGATGTTCTAAATGCGATAACACCCCATGTGCGAGGGGACAACGAAAGGGACAGAGGACGAGACAAACACAACATTGTACTGCCAACCAAATACTTTTATTAGTGAAGCATTTGTGAAGTTTTTGTCCCTTTCGTTGTCCCCTCGCACTTGGGTTTTAGAGTGGATCACCAACACCCCGGATTTCAACTTTATTTCAGAATTTATCTGGATGGCGGCACGTGTACTCGCACGTATCGGAAAAAAAGTGTACTTTTGTATTAACGCTGCACACCTTATGGAGGAAAAGTATCGAACAATGAATTGTATATCGAATTACGAAGCCTAGAAGAACAGTATATTACACCTATTACACCCGTAACTAAATACCTGCAGATAGGAGTTCTTACTTCCTTTAACATATAAGTGGGATGACGATGAAAAAGATGGGGCATATAGACACTCGCATGCACACATGACACACGCAAATGCGATATCACACACGCGGGTGCGTTGTAACTGATGGGGATAGTAGTTCATCCGGTCGGCCACCGCAGATGTAGTGCTGTGAAGATCACATCTCCGCATTCATGGCAAAAGCTCTAAGGTCAGAGGAGTTCAAGCAGGCTACTAGACGTCAAGAACACATGGAATGAGTGCAGGCATTGACGGTGCTGCACAAGGTTATAACTACACTCTTAAAAATGAACTTCACTGCATAGCACGCTCCTAGCCAACCATCATCTCGAATGATATCGTTATCTGCCCTGATTTGTTGAAAACGGGAGGCGTACGTCTTTTCTGTGACACTTATGCTGTTCATAATTGTCACAAAAACGGCGTACGCCTCCCGTTTTCAACAAATCAGGGCAGATAACGATATCATTCGAGATGATGGTTGGCTAGGAGCGTGCTATGCGGTGAAGTTCATTTTTAAGAGTGTAGGGCTCCGCGTTTTCGGTTTTTATTCTTGGGCCGGTTCGGCGCATGTTTTTCGGTGTTTATTGACTTTCACTAAATCGGCGTTTTTCCACGTTTATGCTGGCATACACATGGTTTGCCCGACAGTTATCGGCTAATAGGAATCTCAATGTAATTTCCGCACGACGCTCCTTCAACATGGCGCCGTTCGCTGCGGTGGCGTCTTAGGGCTAACGCAAAAATAAACGGACATTTTTCGCAACTATCGTATTTCTGAACGGTTTTCTGATCTGCATCAACAACTCGCAGGGCATGTGCAGCAATTTATCTCTGTCATGCCCCGGAATGTCCCTCTGTATTCGGTGTTTTTCGGTTAAAACCGAAAGCGCGGAACCCTAGTTATAACAAGGACCCAAGAACTGACACAGCGCAGGTGCAAAAAGAGAAACCCCTAGGGTTGGGAGAGAGTGTACAGGAGGACTCCTCCGCCATTTGCACGTGTTTCCTGATACGAGTGATGACATCTTAGCTGCTAGGAAGAGGTGGACTTTGTTTGCACGTGTTTGATGCTAAGCACGTCTGTCAGATCACAGCACGGTCCACTTGGATATACTCGTGATCACTCATATACTCGCCCTTCCTCTTGTCCATACGGATCATATCAGATATACCCTCATAATCCATATCCATGAGATATTCATACATCTCCTCGCGTACCACCGAGCCAAGCGAACAACAGTCAGTCAAAGTCGCATCACGCAAGCAAAGTACGTCACCACAAATTTCATATGCGTGCACAGAAAGAGTTGATGAAGCAACATCGTCCGGTACGTTAAAATAAGCTCATGCTGTTTGCGATCAACAAGCATGATGAGCTGAAACACAGATGGATAGAAGGGACCTCGAAACAAGTGCCGACATCCATATATTTTCTGCCCTTAAGCTATGCTGCAGGAATTGAAAACAGAAAGGACGTTGTTTCGGCAACAGATGGAATTGGACATATTTCGATATCTGACTGGTGATGAAACGAGACTTCGAGAGACAAAACTGAATATGTGGTTTACTGACAGTTTGAACAAATGGATTTTCTGGGAAAACAAATACGCGGCAGTAGAAGGAACCCGGAGTCGACACAAGGAGAAGCCAGATCTGCCTTAGGGCATTTCTCATTTTTTAATGAAGCCCGTATGACGGATCAGGGTTCAGATAAACAAACGACGTAGCCAAACAAGGATGGGATCGAAAAATGGAGAAAAAGAACTTTGTATGTTTTGTTGTTTATACTGTACGGAAATATGAAACTTTCCATGTCGCGATTGCTCGGGAAGAAGGTTTGTAATATATTAAGTAACGTACGCAGGAGATGAAAGTCATTCTGGTATGGTGGGCATTCCGTTATCACACTCTTAGAAATGAACTTCACCGCATAGCACGCTCCTAGCTAACCATCATCTCGAATGATATCGTTATCCTCCCTGACTTGTTGAAATCGGTAAGCGTACGCCTTTGATGTGACAGTTATGAACAGCATGAGTGTCACAAAAAAAAAAGGCGTACTCCTTGTGTTTTCAACAAGTCCGGGAAGATAACGATATCACTCGAGATGTCGGTTGGCTAGAAGCGTGCTATGCGGTGAAGTTCATTTTTCTTCCTGCAGAAGGCAGGTCTTGCTCAACGACCCATCTAATACTTTGCCCTCCCCGACGAACTTATGCACCCTCTACGCACCTCCACCCTTCATCCTCTATCCTCCACTCGCCCGTCCGTCCTCCTTTCTTCCGTCGTCTTCTTTTTTTTCTTTTTGGCTCTAATCGTGACGAAGCAAACCTCTGTGTGACCAACAATGGCGAGCCGATCCTGCCATTACCCCCCCGCCCCCCTCATTTTTAAAAGTGCAGGACAGTGTCATGTTGACGAGCAGTCTCTGCTCTGAATGTCGTCGGCCCTCGCCGTAAGGCCTTTGCTTCGACCAATCGTGAGAGAGCTTCGGATGTAATGCTTTATGAAATAGTAAGCGTGTAGGAAGAAAAAAACTAGGAAAACTTAGATGACAATCTTGTGAAGTCTTACAAGCGATAGTGGTTATTATTATTTTTATTTTTTTATTTTTTTCGTTTTCCGAGCACGCAGGTGTAGGCCCGCAACGGCCGCACTGCTTTAATGCGGCCCTTTAAATGTGCTTCGATCTACACTCAACAGGAAATTGGATTTTTCGCTTTTCGACAGTAATAACTGGGAGTTCTTTCTGCATACAACCGGGCGTAGGTCGTCAGAAAGAGTTGTTGGTAGTGAGTGCTAGTCCGTGTCTTCTTCTTTTCTGCCCGTGTAGAATTTCGCACTCGAACGTCCTTCAAGGGGCTATGAACTCTACCAAGCTAGCCCGCCGGCTGTGTCGACTCCAAACGGCGATTGTAACTTGCTGGTTGTGACAGCTTTTGTATATATGAATCCGATAGGTTCCTATCTTCACTACATATACACTCTTAAAAATGAACTTCACCGCATAGCACTTTCCTAGCCAACCATCATCTCGAATGATATCATTATCTGACATGATTTCTTGAAAATGGGCCTTTTTTTTTTGTGACAATTATGAACAGCGTAAGTGACACCAAAAAGGCATACGCCTCCGTTTTTCAATAAATCAGGGCAGATAACGATATCATTCGAGATGATGGTTGGCTAGGAATGTGCTATGCGGTGAAGTTCATTTTTAAGAGTGTAGCACGCTCCTAACCAACCATCATCCCGAATGACGACGTTCTCGCCCCTGATTTCTTGATAACGGGAGGCGGAGCTATTATGTATCTATTATGTACGGCTACAAAATAGATGCCACCTCCCGTTTTCAACAAATCGGGGACGAGAACGGTGCGATTCGGAATGGTGGTTGGCTAGAAATGTGCTATGTGGTGAAGTTCGTTGTTAAGAGTGCAGAGCAGAACGTTATGTGTATCTCCTCGTTCGCGTACTGATTGGGTGCTACAAGTCTTCAGATGACGTAAATGGATAGACGTACAGTCGACCCGCGTTTATCCGGACGGCCTCGTTTCCTGTGAAAATGTCCGAATAGCGGGGGAACCGGATAAGTGAAACACGAAAATCTAGAGTGATCCTAAAAGGACATCTTTATTGACCATTACAGAGAAAACTATCCATTGTCATCTGTTTCATTCTAATACACGGATCCAGTTCCTGCAAACCTTTGCTAATGGCATTAACTTGTGAAATATTGTTTTGTTGCTCGGACAATACTAGCGCTGTTCTCAGTGCCGCCCGCGCATTTTCTACTGTAACAGCTGGTGCATCCCCGCTTTCATCATCAGATTCTTCTTGAACACTATCGGAAGCGACGACACTGACGACTGTGATTGCAACGCATGGGTCCTCGCTGCGGACCTTCTCAGTCTGAAATGACCAGACTGCTCAGGGGGTGGACTACTTTTGTCTAACGTACAGACTCGGAAAGAGAGAAAATTCTTCCTAGCAACACCCTCCTTGTGTCAGTAAAAAGGAGGCCATGACCAGGGTCCTCGACCTCGCTTGACTTGACTAGGTGTGGGCCAAGTGTCCTTCCTGGACAATGGCCGGATAACTGAAGCCGACTGTTGGGTATTGGTCACTTCTGTTCCCTGGAATTCTCGTCCGAGTCCGGAAGCTGAAGTCCGGATAAACGAGGGCGAAATAGATGGGGAGAAATTCGTACCCATGCTTATTTGTCCGGGTAGCGCAGGATCCGGATAAACGCGGGTAGACTGTATCTGAATGGCGGTACGTCTACTCGCCCGCAACCGAAAAAAGTACGTTTTCGCATTAACGCTGCACACGTTATGAAGGAGAATTATTGAACACTAAATTGTAAATGGAATTACGATGCATAGAAGAACAATATTACACGTACTACACCCGTAACTAAATAACTGCAGATAGGAGTTCTTACCTCCTTTCAGCATGCAGCAAACCAAAAAGAGGCACTGTTCTGGTCTGTCGTGTTCGCCTTTCTGGATACGCGCACTCTGCCTGGTACAGATATTATGCTATTGCTAGTCCTAAAAGGAAAGAGAGGCTGATACTTCCACCGAAATACAGTCGAAGATTTTTTCCTACTTTCTTTTTATTTTATTTATTTATTTATTCGCATTCGTGAAAGACGCCACTCTTCAAGCTTTGCGTCTGAAAGTCCGAACAGCAACTCGCAGTTTCAATCTTGCCTTAATCACCAAGCGCACCAGTAAGAGAAGTAGTCTTCTCTTCGTAAAGCAGAACGACAGTAAATTACGTCGAAAGCAGTTCCTCTACGGAACAAAAAAAAAGAAGAAGAAAAATCATCGGCATTAGGTGCGCTGAGGTGTGGCACTAGTTTTTCGACGCTAAAACGTAAATGACGAAATGAAAGAAAAACGCACAGTTTGTACTTTGGCTTCTTCTTCCTCCATGAGCATTTCTCCCGTTTAGGGATTTAGCTGCATGACAGTGTCAGACACTGACAGTCTCCACTGTATGATAGTCTCAGAAGTCTGGAGAATTAATCGCACTGTTTCATTTTTGCATCTCCTTCTTCTGTACATGTATGAACAACGTAGATGCGAGCTAAAGTGCATTTACATGTACTTATGCACAAAAATTGAGGAATCTGTACAAGGCCGAACCTTTTGTATTGAAGTCCCTAAACTTACTTCGATACATCGTTTCGACGTTTACTGTTGAGTTAAAATCAAAATCGTGCTCACTAACTACAATCAGACGCATTTGCAGTTGTGTCACACCGTTGGTGGCGCTACAGACTCGGTGCTGGAAACGGACCTGGGTGCTACAAAAGGGGTCTGACATTTTATTTTTATTTATTTATTTTTTTCCACAAAGTGGAGGAGGCGGGACAAAAGCTATCAATGTAGCTTGGCAATGCCCCGACTCCAAAGCAGTACAGCAGCAACCTTCACAATCCATCGAATGTATACACATAGGAGGAAACAAATATATTTGCAAATGTTTGCATAACACAAATTGTACACTTGAACACAACTTTATACAAAGAGTGCAGACTTGCACCACGCTAAATTCCCGTTTCATAAAAATAGCTTTTTTAGTTCTTTATTTGTAGGTATGGTAGCATTTGTATCAAAACCAAACTCGTTTAATATTCCGGGTAGTAACACACTCAAGCTTTGCTCACCACATGACGTCCGCACGCCAGGGCAAGTACACATAGCGTCTCTTTTGGTAGGATAACTCTTGTTATCCAAAATGAGGTTGAACAGGGATAAAAATTCAAGGTTTTTATTCCTAAGGGATGACCTGTAAGTACTTAGGCATCTATATTTAAGTAAGTCGGCTGCTCGTATTACGTGGTATTCCTTAAAAAGAACCTTGCTCGAATGGTGTCTGTCGACATTCCCAATGACACGCATAAATCGCTTCTGGATTTTCTCAACTGAAATCAAATTTTGCTGGGTGGTGCTACCCCATACTAAATGGCATTAATTTAATAAACCAAAGAACAGTGTTTATACAATGCTATTTTAACATGACAGGGGAGTATGTTTCTAAACCTGTAAATCTTGCCAGCAATGTTAGCAAGTTTGGAACAAAGGAGGTCAATATGTATATTCCATGATAATGTTTCTTGGAAATGTACATCTAAAAACTTAACTCTATCGACGATTTCGATAGCAGACGTGCCCAATCGCAGGTCTCAAACCACACCCACAGCTTATTCCTTGCCCTAAAAATAATGGCCTTTGTTTTCGATGGGTTTATTACTAGTGCATTTGCTCTCGCCCATTGATTTATTTGTGCCAGAATCTCGTTGCCATCATTTATGATGCTGTCCAATTTACGCCCAGTGATTAGTTTGGTGGTGTCATCAGCATAAAGAATGAAGTCTTCATTTACTGAGAGCGTAACAATGTCGTTAATATACAAATTGAAAGGAAGTGGGCCCAATATGCTTCCCTGACGAGGAACGCCGGACTTGATGTTTAATGGTGTGGAAACACTTTCCCTTATCATAACTTGCTGCATCCTGTTTTGCAGGTATGATTCTAGCAGCTTGAGTGGAAGCCCACATACACCATAGCTCTGAAGCTCAAGTAGCATATACTTTTATGATTAATAAGGTCAACGCCTTCGAATAGTTTAGAAAAATAGCCAGTGTAATAAGTCGATTTTCGATATTCTTTACGATTTTCTCTTTAGCATGTAACAGGGTTAGCTCAGTGGATCGTCCTGCCCTAAACCCAAATTGTTCTTTCGCAATGCACTCATGCTTATTCAAGAATGGCATTAGTCTTTTGTGAATGATTTTTTCAAGTGCTTTTGAAAAAACTGGCAAGATCGAAATTGGCCTATAATTTGAAAGCAAGTTCGCATCGCCTGTTTTATATAATACAGTAACTTTAGCCCTCTTCATCCTGCCAGGAAAGACGCCATTGCTGAAACAAGAGTTGTAGATATGCCCTAGATGCGGTGACAGGAGATCGATTACATATTTGACTGGGCCAATCTGCAGGCCATCTATGTCTGAGCTTTTGCTATTGTTTAGCCCTTGCGTTATTTCGGTCACTTCGGAAGGATCAGTCGGGGCAAAGAACACGGATGCGGCGCGGGCGCTGCTTGGTGTGCTAGTATTTGGACATGGTGACGTTGTTGCAACCGAGGTAAAGTAAGTATTAAAACAATGAACTAGCTCCTCACTATGTAATTTCTGACCATTAATCAGCATGGTACTCGGTGGCCCTGAGGACTTGCTAGTACTCAGTAGGCCGTTTAATTTGGGCCACGCAATTCGTTGATTTGTGACACCAGAAAATAATTTGCTATAATAGTCAGCTTTAGCATGCCGAATCTTAGCGTTTACAGTGTTTCGCAGTTTTTTAAATTCTGCTAGATGTTCTTGTGTCCTTGTCTTTACAAATTGCTTATAGTTATTATTCCGTTTTCGCAATAATTTTAAAAGGTCTCTGGTCATCCAGGGACTTCTTGCTTTTTTGTTTGCGGATTGCTTTTGCAGGGGAAAGGCAGCATTGTAGCATTCGAGTAGCATGGACAGAAAGACGTTATAGGCCTGTTCCACATCAGTGATATTCGCTATTGAATCCCAATTCACCGAACGAATGGACTCTCGAAATACCACAAGGTTTTCTTCCGAGATGGTTCTATGTCATACGTCTGGATGCTTATTTGTCCTCAGCTGATATCTCACAGATATAAAGATTGGCATGTGATCACTGATACCAACGTTTATTACGCCACTGCAGGTGATTAAATCTTCGGGGCAGTTCGTAATGAGCAAGTCTAGAAGTGTTGAAGTCGAACCCGTTACTCTAGTAGGGGCATTAACTACATTGCGCATGTCATACAACTGGAGCACGCTGGTAAATTCTTTTTTGAGACGTGAAGTTACTAAGATATTAATGTTGAAATCTCCCCCTAGTATGAGAGTGTATTTTTCATCGTTAATGAACGCAAATAACGTTTCAAGGGCATTCAGAAGTGGGACTATATCCCTTTGTGGTGGGCGGTATACCACACAGAACAAACATTTACGACTTCGTAACGTTAAGATTACGTAGTCTGCAGTTACAGTGGAGAACTGAGGCATCATTTCACAATGGTGGTCTCTACCAGCAGGGATAGCTACGCCACCTCCCGGTTTACCTTCCCTATTCAAGTAAAAATGATCGTACCATGGGCGGGTGAAATAGTCGTGCGTATCCTGGCACCATGTTTCCGATAGCATCAGTACGTCAATTTTGACCGACAGTTTAGAAATAAATATCCCAAGCTCATCAGATTTATTACTCAATGATTGCACATTCAGATGCACACATTTCAAGGATTGTGACTCCTGCAACATCCCTATTTCATGCCTAGAAATATATTTCTAATCAGCCATAGTGATAAACGGAGGTCGATAAGAAGGGTAACTGTCCTCATTTGATCTTGTCAAGGTCAGACAATGACTCAATGCGAATAGAAGGATGGCCTTCGGCTTTTCTGACATAAACACTTCATTGGAATGTCCATACAAAGGAGTTGGCCTTTCCCTTAGCTTTCATACGCGCCATCCAGAACAGTTTTATTCCCTGCTGCGTTAGATTCTCTTGGACATAAACCGATTGCATGTTGGTCGCAGATCGTAGTTTATTCCTACGTTCCACCCACTTGTCCCTTTGGAATCTGTTGATAAACCTAACAATAATTGGCGCTATTTTCCCGGGTCTTGGGGGCCAGCGATGTATCGCTTCGATGCTGTCACGGGTAAGAGGCGGTAGCTCTGGGGTAGCTGCGATTGTGTTTACTTTTTGGAAGAGGTCCTCATTCATGGTGTGCTTGATACCGTGGATTTCAATGTTGTTTCGTCGGTTGTACTTCTCAAGTATATTTAAATCAGCTTGCACACTTTGGAGCTGGATACCATGGTTCTCTGACTCAAGCACAGTGACCCGTTTCTTTACATCCTGTATTTCTTTCGCCTGATCTGCTAGCTGAGTCATATTGTTATCGTACTTGCTGGATAGCATTTCAACTGCAGCTTCCATGTTGTCTACCGTATTCTTCATTGACAGCACCTTGTCAACATTTGTCTTAATTTCGGCAAGACACATCAGGCTCTTACTCATGGCACTTAGCTGGTCTTGAATAGCTTTCATGCCGCCATCGCCATCTTTCGTTAGTTGTTTACTGCGAGCTCTAACCGTGAGCCAAGTGGCACATTTCCATGTGCATTTATCAAAGGTTCGTTTTGCTAGCAATTGTTCCGTTGTACCAGATCATTTACCAACGTGATAATGAAAGCTGCATTCACAGCACTTCAAAGACATATCATGACAAGCTTCCTGGCATGCAATACAGGTGTCATCCGAATGAGACATTGCTAAATCACAGTGTTGCAGTCAGCGGCGGAATCAAACTTTCATAGTACAGGAAAACCTCCCTCACCTAAAACACAGAAAACCAGGTGTTAACAGAGTACAAGAATGCCGCTGACTGCAGTCTCTCCTGGTGGCCGTGGTCCTTTTATCGGTCGACAGTTGGTGCAGAACAGCTTGTTGACGAGAGTGCGGCGTATACTTTACGTAGGTTGTTGCCACCAGTCCAGTTCAGCCTCACATCACTGGCACGTGTTGCGGGTAAGATAACATTCGATACTCTGGAGGCGTTTAACCAGACGAAGTCTAAAACACAGAAAACCAGGTGTTAACAGAGTACAAGAATGCCGCTGGCTGCCTTTGCAAAGTAGTGCTGCGGACGAAGTCTGTAGCCAATTCCGGCGAAAGCTCGAATAGGTTCCCGTGTAGTAAAGTTGTCTTTCCCACATGCACACTCTGCGCGTGGAAGAACACGCTTTACAGGCTGGATATTTCCGCTGTTGTGTTACTCCGGTACTTCCGCTCATGTACCACGGTAAACCTTACTCATAAGCATGCTCACTGTGGGGAATGAGCTAAGCATGCGTGGACATGAGTGAGCAACGGTGCTTTTGGAGCAAGTGAGCGTCGTGTATGCTGTGTATACTGCGTGTATACTCGTGTATACTGCGTGTATACTCGTGTATACTGCGTGTTCTTTCTTTTACCGTTCGTGTGTTCTTTCTTATTGGTGAGTTTTACGCTATTGACTTTGCGTACGTAAGGGATAGCGTTGGTGTTGCTGTGCAAGACTTAAACAGAGCTTTCCGCATTGCGATACACGATATACTAAAACTCACTATGTATTGTTGTTGTTCTGCTGCGTTACATCACCGTGCCAATTACGTACCAACTATCCCGCATCCAAACTTTGGTGAATAAGGCACGAATGAAGTGTGGATTGGACATGATTTGTGAACAGCACAGATGCAGCTTTTGCAAGTGGGATATGGGATCAGACGGGACATTGTTTGCGAGGGAGTTTGTAACTACTAGATGACTAATTACCTAAAATTCGCGAATCAACTGTTTATTTACAGTTTAAGGTTTTTTAGCAGCACAGAGACAAGGACAGAAGAAACAGACAGGAAGGCTGCGTTACTACCCCGTTTCTCTACTTTAGTCAAGTTTATTTACAAGTTTTCATGCAAATGTGAAATTGCAGGATGAGCACGTACTTTGACTTGTCCATCACAGATTTTGCCGTGGAGTTGAGCCGATACCGAAAGCATGCGCTCTTTATACATGGAAGGAAATCCCCCATTCCGTGACTTATCGGGACTGTTAAGCAGTTATCGGTCAGCAGATAAGCGCTGACTGCAATCAGCTTCATTGTTCCGCAGCCCTCGGACGTAATGTCCTATCGGCGCATTAAGAGTTTTGGTTCCGCCGCCCTCAACTCCACACTCTTAAAACAGAACTTTACCGCATAACACCCTGCTAGCCGTCTCGGATGACACCGGGGGGCGTATGCACAGAGGTGACATAAAACCGACATTTTTTTTATTCCGTGTTAGCGCCGCGAAGCAACTGTGGCTATGAGCGGCGTACAGACGTGGACAGATGGAAAGAGGACAGCAGGAAGGAGTGGGGGACAGAGGGGTTAGAATGCGTCCTGGGCCGACTTCAAGGGGAGCTGTGGGAACCCAGGGAAAATCTCATACAGGACAGCCGGTGACAGGATTCGAACCCGTGCCACCTCCCAGTCTCGGCGTGGAAAGCGGCCATCCTAACCACTATGCCACGGGAGCTGGTGACATTTTAATGCCTTAGCTATAGTGTCCTCGCTACGAAATAATCGCGGCGTGGTCTCTCTGTAGCCACGGCACGGCGAGTGGAGAGAGAAGCAGAGGAGTCGACAGGTTATTCAGACGTGTCTGCGTGGGCGCGACATCGCCATGAGATATGAAAGCTGTGCGGAGGAGCGACGGCGAAAGGAGGCTGAGGCTGCAAGACGGAGCCGCCAAGCTGAATCCGAGGAAGCACGAAAGGCTTGTTTGGCTGCGGATGCTGTCTTGCTTTAGCGTTGTGTGGGGTCGTGTGAAGGGTTGTGAAGGGTAGTTCCGAACGGGTTTTCAAGTCTTAATGCTAACGCATTTCCGTTAGATCCACCAATGGATCGACCATGATTTTTTCTAACTACCCTCAAGCAGGTGCTTTTCGCAATACCGTCATCGTGTCCTGGCCACACGTCATAGAAAACGTTATTTTGAGGTCATGTGACTTTGTTTATATGTCGTCTTAGCGATGGCTGACATATTTTCGTCGGCGTAAAAACCAGAGATGAACGTATGTTGCCAGCGCCAACTATACGGGGCTTCTTCTGCGATATGTTAACCCATTTCTCCATAGTTTAAGTGTGTGGCGGGCCGTGGACGACGATGAAAACGTGTCTCTGCTGGCGCGCGCCGCTGCGCCTGCCAACTGGTTCTACCGGCACCGTCCTAGCGTGAGGCCACGACCATCTGCCCGCTGGGACATTCTGTCATCGCCGGTCAGGACTCGTGTAGAGGAACACCACCTCCTCTACAAAGTGCATCGCATCCGCTGAGTGCGTCTTACGCAGGGTAGTCATCACATCTTTGGAAGCGGTCAACAGTACGAGGCCTTATGTACAGAACTGCGCGGTTTATACTGCGAGATTATCGGATTAAAATAACGACCGTAGTGAAAAGATGTCCAAAACGGCAGACTGCCGCCGATCACGGGCGCGGCCATCTTTAAGGTCACGTGTGCGTTGATGTTCGTTGTGACGTCTGACAAGGACCTGTCAAGAATGCATTGCGTCCGCCCAGCACGCTTTCGTCTGCAGAGCAATACATTGGATGCCACCCCTGTGCCTTTTTCTGACACCTATACAGATATAATAATTGTCACAAAAAGGCGTACGCCCCGCGATTTCCGCTAAGCAGTTGTGGCTATGAGCGGCGTACAGACGTGGAGAGAGGGGTTAGTATGCGTCCTGGGCTGGACAAGTTCTGTTTTAACAGTGTAGTCAGAAACGAAATCCCCGAGACACACAAGGGAGGGACGCTTCGTGTTCGGCCTGCATGTCTGCCATTTCATCAATTGCGCTCTTTCTCCCTCCCTGTTAGAATTTCTTGGTTTAAAAGGTCCAGGTGTGGAACGAACCTTTTGCTGCGTCTCGGGTTTTCGTTTCTATCATGTTTCACCAACTAGCCTGCATTTGGTGTCTTCTCCATACATTCTACATCTTCGTTAGGTAGTTCTTCCGCGTTATCAGTGTTCAAGGTATAGGAGTTGGCGCTGCAACGGACAATAGCCCGAACCGAGAACAATGTCTCATGAGCGCCTATTCACTCTGGGCTATGTTGTAGATCATGCGAGCAGACTGACATTCATAAACATAGCTCCTCCACGAAACCCAATGCTTGCCACAACTGAGAGGCAGGGAAATAACCCTCTGTGGGAGATATCTCAGAGCCGCTTCCATCTGAGATATTGCTTGCGACGCTTCCCATATTTTCCTCGGTAAAAAAGACAAAAGCTGGTCTGTTTTGAAATGCGCATACTGAAGCGAGCTTGTGCGGGGCGCATTTACCTATAAAGGATCATAAATCACGGGGCCAATGACAGTGGGGGCGCATGCAGTTGTGATCTGGCGGAGATTTATAAGAAAAGTGCCCTCTGGCTGTCCCTCCAAAGAAGGGGGTACTTATATCAGAGGCCTCACCCTTCGAAACGTGCTCTTTTGAATGCGACGGCTGCGATGATATGCGTTGGAAGCATTTTCGTATGCGGTGGTTTGCATCAGGCGAAGCAATGCGAAACTAGGATGCGCTGCGAGCGTTTTCGGGGAGCGCTATTTTCCTTGTCCTGATGAGGAACAAGGGGAGTGATACTAGCAGTTACACGTCAGAAGGGCTCCGCAATAAATCATTTCTTAATGGCTGAGTAAAATAGAGCAAGACATCGAGTCCTCCGTTGGAGCCATTGCTTCTGTATCTATTACCCAAGTGCATCCACAGCATCTCAGCAACATACTGGAGACAGTCTGTCGGGCTCAAGGACATTTCGGTACAGGGCATTCTGGTACGGATACCTCGGTACACGATCGTTTCGGTGCGCGGACGTCTTGGTACATGAATATTTCGATACACGAGCATCTCGGTACAAGAATTGTCTCATAGGGAAAACGTTTGCACGCTAGTTCGTTCGCCATTAGAAGTTCGAGCTTTCGTGTTAAATTAACGGAATGCCCAGCTGGAAAAAGGGGGTATACATTGCGATTTTTTCGACAATGTAAATTCGAGACTGCGGCAGAGGCCTATAGAAAGCAGCAACACCCACTTTCCAAAAGCTCTATTATATCGGGTGTAATGTTGTCTCTGCTCCATTTTCGTGTCGATCGGGATCGCCGCTGAGGTTCAGGTGAGCTCTGAAGTAAATCATCGTTATATTTCTGACACTAGGAGACATTTTTTTTTTTTTCGTTTTTGCGCTTATGAGCGCAGCTTCCGAACTATTCCAATATATTCGGTTTCGAAGAGCAACCGCTTCGATTCGAAATTCCAATGTAGTATATTCCACATTCGATTCGGATTTTTTTATTTTTTATTATTATTTAGTGATACTGCTGGTCCATTTCGGGCCCAAGCATGTTAAATGGTAACATACGTACACTCAAACTGGTATAAAGTTAACAAACATCGTAACCTGACTCCCAAGAAAACAACCTATAACCACCATAAATCACACACATAATAATAAGCAAGAATAAACAAACAAACACACAAAAAGATGAAAAGGCCCTACAGGTCAAACGAAGCTTTTATCTCTTGAAAACGCTTGGGAGAGGTGAGACGGACTGGTGGAAGGGCGCTCCACTTCTCGACAGTTTAGCAAAGAAGAAAATAAGAATCCGAATCGAATACATAAGTATTTGCTTATTCAGTTTTCGAAATGTCTTAATATTCGCACAGCCTTATTAAGCACAGCTACTGCAAGATGCGCAGTATTTCGAAAAGACGACAAAACTTCGGGAAAATTAGCCGTGGTTCATAAATGACTGTGCTGCATAATTGATTGAATAGTCAATTTGTTCCCTTCCTCCAGGGAAACGGCCATGCCAAAAATACACTTTATAATATTTTATATTTATATAATCTATCTATATAATCTATATCTATATAATATTTAAATAAATTTCGGAGTAGAGGCTTATTGTTGGAGTTGGAGTTGGACGGACTAAAAATAATACGGAATAATACGGCTTATTGTTCGCAGCATTCTCAACGTAGTATTTCTTCACATCCATAGCATTTGATACGTTGTAAGTAGAAATGAGCATAAGTGTTTTCGACTCATGAGATAACCTTGGTGTTTGTTACGAAAACACCTCGGTACGATAATTTATTCCGCGCAGGTTTTAAACCTCGTTTACAAACTAGACGGGCGCAACGCATGCGCGCCGTGTCCCGCGCATGACCTATACCGAGATGCACGTATACCGAGATGTCCATGTACCAAGGTGCCCATGCACCGCAAAGTCCGTGTACCGAGATGTCTTGTACCGAAACGTCCGTATACCAGTCCGTCGTTGTGACAAGTAGCGAGGTATGAATACGACGTTATTCAAACACGCTGCTGTATATCGTCACACAACACATTAATCTCTGGTTAAAGCGTTTAAAGGAATTGTGAAACCTTGATGTACACGGTTAATAACATTGATTGTATCATATACACATTGTACTGCACGCCAACATAGGGAGAAATTTTTTTTTCTACATGTTATACAGGGTTGCCCAAGATAAAGTTCGAGGTTTGTAATGACGATTAAACAAAGAATACGGCCTTTAGGGGGCTTAACTATGAGTCGGGCGACGTCTCATGCACCAAAATTAATGTCAGTACAGCCACTCCGTCGAACGTACTGCGAATAATTCGTGAAAATTAAAAAAAAACAGCAGAAGAAGAAGAAGCTTCTACGGCCCATACTTGTTTCCGTTCCTTCCGGTAGATGGCGCCACAGTCGGAGGCGGCGCTGCGGCATTGAAACTACGTAGAGAACAAAGTATAAACGTGATGCAGTTTTTCAACAGGCGTCTTGTCTTCCTGGCATCAAATGGTTGGCCCTGAAAAGGGTCTTTGCGATCTGGAAACCTCTTCTAGTCGTTCAAGAAGGTCGGTATGCCTCAACATGCGCTCCGCGAACACTGATGCAGCGACGGAGTCTACGTTCGTACTCCTTTAGTACCCGCCTCCGCATGCCATCATCAATATAGCGAAGCGCTTGCACAGCCATTTGCTTGAGATCTCCGACCGTGTTGATAGTGCCGCGGTACACCTGATCTTTGACGTAACTCCAAACGAAGAAGTCCCATGGAGTAATATCGGGAGCTCAGGATGGCCACTTCATGTTAGGGAGCCTCTGCTCATCCACAGGTGAAAGCGCCAATGAGAAGGTGCCCCGTCATGCATGAATATGCAGACTTCTTTCCGCATGTGGAGTGCCTCGAGCTCTGCCAAGGTCGTCTAGGGCTGTTGCGCTAAAGTTTGAGAAGGGCGACTGGAGCGCCACTCTGACCCCTACCGTCGGAATGCTACGACACGCGGCCGCTCTCGCCACCTTAGATGACTATTGCTTGGTCTTCTAACACTGTGCTAACATTGGTTATGGGCCCAAAACGCCTCTAGTTCGACGCTTCAACGGCATAACCTCTTGGATTCGGTCAAATATGGCAGAGGAAGGATTAAGGTTGAGTTCCTGTCTTCAGAAACTGGAAGGGTCGAATTACCCAACATGGAGGTTCAAGGTCGCGCTTTACTTGAGGACCAAAGGCCTTTGGACTGTTGTTGAAGACACCCCACCGGCGGATCCTGAGGCACGACGTTCCTGGTACAAAAAGTATCAGGAAGCGCTGAACATTATTGTTCAAACTCTCTCAAGAAGCCAGACCATCTACCTAATCAGCCAGACAACTGCGAAGGGGGCTTGGGACCGTTTGGAGGGAGTCAGCCGAGGACGGCTTCTTGGAAAAAACCTTAGCCTCCGACGAGAGCTTAATTCTGTGAAGTGGAGCAAGATGGACGATGCTGCTCAGTACATGCAGAGGGTAGAATCTTTGAGCGAGCAACAACGTGTTCTTGGAGACAACATAGATGACGCCGAAGTCGTCTCGATACCTATACAAGGACTGCCAAGAAGCTATCAAGGAGTCGTAAGAAGTTTCGACGTCTGTTCAGCATCAGACCTCACTCCGGAAAAGGTACGATACGCGCCCACTCGTGAGGAGCAACCATTGGCCGCGAGTGATCCCCTCGTTGAGGCCGCCTACAACGCAAAGGCCGTCCACAGGAAGTATGATGAGCCTATCAAGTGTTACAATTGCGGGCGACCTGGGCACTTCGCAAGAAACTGTTTCACCCAAGACACAAAGGGACTCCCACCCCGTAATAACTCCGCAAGTTTCAGAGGAGCACGTCCACCTACACGCACCGGAGCAGGGGGGACATACCACCGCAAGGCAAGAATGGCACAAGCCGAGGAGGACTTCACCACAACCCGACGAGATTTCGCTCTTCGTGCCACATCGTCTCATCGACCAACGACCTTAGCGACGGACTGGTCAGTTGACTCGGGAGCGAGTAGTCACATGACGCGGGACGAAAGGATCTTCTGCAGAATTTTCGACAGGGCAATACTCGTATGGTGACACTCGCAGCTCCCAGTCAACACAACATTGCAAATTCAACGCTGAAAACACGTTGAAAATCAACCATGTGAATGCAGGATCAACGTTGACGACTAACGTTGATTCAACCTGGCTAATGTCACAGCCAGAAACTGGTTAAATTAACAGCGACCAGAACGCATATTCCACGCCACTGAAACGTAGTTTACGCGTTAATTCAACGTATACTAATGTTGAAAAAGTGGAATAATTAACAGCAAACTGACAACGTATAATAAACGTGCGATGAAAATGCAAATTAAACGCAACTACATTTTTAATTAGTATTCAATAGATGTTATTTCTCGATGATTTCACAAATCAGCATAATGTACTCATAATAGTCAAAATAATGACACATAAATATGCTTGCCGTAAAGTTTTATTCTCCTTACGTTTTATTAGCACTGATACATTTTTCCGTACTCTCTCTTGTGAACAATAAGGACCGTTAACTGACCGTTCTAATTGTTGAAAGGTACTAGAACACAGTGATGGCCAGTAGTTAACTACATGTAGTTAAACTACTAGTTAAACTACCTGATTGTAGTTAAAAAGTAGTTATCAACTACTTGCAGAAATGTAGTGTGCAACTACTAGTTAAACTACTATTTCGAGTAGTTAATTACAGTAGTTAGGTTACTGCAGGCGCCAACTACTTCCGATTTTGCCGCAAGCTTTACGGCACGATTGTGCTTCCGACTTTTACCTTGAGCTACTTGTTTGATGAGAACGGAGGTGCAGAGCAATTGTGTCGTGCATGTGTACTACATTTTCACTTTTATCACTGCTTGTGATTCATATTTAGGGGGCTAAGAACGCTATAGAATGGGATTGGTGTTGATGGACAACGTTAAGTAGTTATAGATGTAGTTAAACTACACTGCAGTAGTTAAAGAAGTAGTTTTAACTACCTCCCCTGAAAAGTAGTTTAACTACTAGTTAAACTACTCCATCGCAAAGTAGTTAGTAGTTATAGTTAAACTACTGTAGAAGTAGTTAGTGGCCATCACTGCTAGAACCTCGCGAGAAGCCACGCCGTTTCGGCATCCAGGCTGTCTTCTTTCTTTGCGACTACGCCTTCATAAAAGTGAACACAAACAACGCAAAAGATCAATTCGAACAGCTAAGAGAAAACTTATGTTACATCTGTGTACAGGCTCGCCCTTTGCTCAACATCTGCATTTCATTCACGCATCGCCCTCTGTCCTGAAATACAACTGACAATAATTACCATACGAAGACATTTGAAACGGCCAACAACGCTGGAAAACAATTCGAGAGCCCACCATGTAATAGTGCCCTATTTGCACACTCTACAAATGTAAACACAATTATGAGCGCAAATCCGACGTGCACATACCTGCGCTTTCCACGAATCACGCATAAACCGCACACACTGGACTTGCCAGCAGCGGTGATAATCTCTGAGCCAGCTTCCTGGTAGTAGAGAGAGTCTGTCGTAACCGTCATGACCAACTCGTACATCCCAGCAGTGTGAGCGAAACCTGTGCTTACCGATGTCACAGAGCACAACCCGGTTTGAAACCAAAACAAGTCACAAAACAAGGAACAAGCAGCCGCAAAAGCGAAATAAACTTGAAACGCCAACATGAGTCAATGGCGGTTACGATCTGAGGAGAATGGCGTCTGGTGCGGCTTCCCCGATCCTCGCTTTGAAAGGAATGAACTTGAATTGGATCGTGGATGGGATTAAATTGGATAACGCAGTTGCTTTACGTATGATAAACCAACGTGATTTCTGCGTGTACACTTTGCATGTGAAATCCTGAAGTAAAACTTGTGCAGAAACACACGTTGTTCGTTCTACGTTTTCAGTTGCGTTAAATTCCAGCGTAAGTATCAACGCTGTCATAACGTGCTCTATTCCAATCTATTCCTCTATGAGTGTTCAATCAGCGTTGAATTCCTGCATTACAATTCGCATGTTGAAATTTTACGTCAAATCTGCGTGAAATTCCTGTTCGCAATTCACGTTTCACATTGTTCAACTATATTCAACGTGGATTTTACATTCTGTCAACTATGTGTGTTGACTGAGAGATAGCACGGAAATCGACTGCCTGGGAACTGGACCAGTCCTATTCAGCGTACAGAAAAACGGTGTCCAAAACAACTTGACAGCAACCGATGTGCTCTTCATACCAAGCATGGTGGATAACCTCATCTCGGTATCTAAACTGACTAATAAAGGCGTAGAGGTCAACTTCACAGGACGCAACTGTACAGTCTATCGCAAAGAAGATCTATGTTGTTTTTGATGCAAAACAAGTAGCTGGCGCATATAAGATGCAAGCGGATGTCGTACTGCCTACTACTGAACAAGCAAAGAGAGTTAAAGAAACGAGGATGCTGGTTGGCACCGACGTATGGGCCACCTGAACTTCAACACCCTTGCTGCAATGGCCCGGAAGAACCTGGTCCACGGGTTGCCAAACTTCAACTTCTCTGTTGATAACTGCGAGGCCTGCATTTTAGGCAAGTTTACAAGAAAGCCATTCAAGCTCACTGACAATACGCCAAGGGACAGGATCCATGATCTACTCCATATGGATTTGTGTGGTCCTTTTCCACCCTTGCTCGGAGGAAGCAGGTTTCTACTCGTTATTGTGTACGACTGCAGTAGAAAGATGATTGTTCACTTCTTGAAGACTAAAGATGAAGCGCCTTCCGTCATTCAAGCGACGATTCAACGGATGGAAACGCAAACCAGAGAGACGGTCCGAAGGATTCGCACAGATAATGGAGGAGAGTTCACTGCAAGCAGACTCGTGAATTGTCTGGAAAGCAAAGGTATCGTGCACGAGAAGACGGTGCCCTATTTTCCTGCTCAGAACGGAGTTGCAGAGCGCGCAAATCGCACGTTACTGGACACCGCCCGCGTGTTACTTGCGCACCCAGTTACCTGAAGACTTCTGGGCAGAGGCTGTCAATACCGCGGCGTTTGTGAGAAACAGGTGCAGCAAAAAAGTGCTGAAGGGAGCTATCCCTGAAGAAATCTATACCCGACGGAAGCACCCAGTTGCCTTTTTCAAAGTATTCGGATGCACAACCTACGCTTGGATCCCCCCGCACACAAGAAGTAAGCTGCAAGTGAAGAGCACTCCAAGCATTTTTGTGGGTTATTTTCATTATATAGGAAAGGGTACAGGCTGTATAACACGGCAAACAAACATATTTTTGTCAGTCGAGATGTTACTTTTTTGGAACACCGAAAAGGCTCCGATTTCCTGAAAAACATCGATTATGGTATTGGTCCTTCTAGCATCCATATCCACTATGAAACGAACCCGAATACTGAAGTCCTTTCTCAAACGGAGATCACACGTTATCCTGGTTCATCTCCAGCAGATGGCTCTAATCAAACTCCTAAAGGCACCTCAGAGGACGACTCTACTCAAAGCTATTAAAGCACCAGTACAGGATCTCCAGCTCACTCAAGTGACAGCGTCGATAGTCACGACGACCAAGCTGATGAGTCACACCTTCGCAGATCAACAAGAGTCAAACAACCGCCCAAGCGACTTCAAGTTGACCCAATAAAAAAGACTTATATCGAACCCGAAGCGGCTCAAAGTCCAAAGGAGAATTCCACTCACGAGCCAGTAGAACCGTCCACGTATATGGAAGCAGAGTCATCTCCAGAACACGAAAAATGGCAAGAAGCAATGCAGGACGAGCTACGCTCGCTCCACGACGCTAGCACATGGACGCTAGTACACCGAGAACCAGGAATGCAAGTAATCAAATCGAAATGGGTGTACCGGATCAAAAGAAATGAAAAAGGGGAGTTTCAAAAGTATAAGGCTCGTCTCGTCGCTGTAGGAGCCAGTCAAGTGGAAGGTATTGACTATTACGAGACTTATTCCCTGTGGTCAAATTGACGAGCCTGCGCCTACTGCTTGCCTTAGCGAACTAGGAACACATGCCAATGCGGCAGCTCGATGTGAAGACAGCATATCTTCATGGTGTCCTGGAGGAGGAAGTTTACATGGAGCAACCTCCTGGCAGCAACATGAAGTCAAACAAAGCTTGCAAATTACAAAAATCGCTCTATGGCGTCAAGCAATGTGGTCGCACCTGGTACCAAACATTGGACAGGACCCTACGAGGGCTAGGGTACCACCGGCTTAAAAGTGACCGATGCGTTTATGTCTTGGAGGACGCTAATGACAGGGTCCTCCTCAGCGTGTACGTTGATGACATGTTAATGGCCGCGAACAATCAGCGTGTCCTGACGAGAGCGATCGATACTTTAGGTAAACATGTCGACCTCAAAGATTTGGGGGAACCCAAGTATATTCTCGGCATAGAAGCCGATCACAACAAACGTGACCGCCGATTAACTCTGCACCAACGAAAATACATCGACGAAGTATTGACGAAGTTCGGCATGGCGGATAGCAAGCCAGTTAAAACTCCGTTAGGAAAGGGTCGACGACAACAGGACGTCGACGGATCCAAGGACGCCGACGGATCCAAGGTTGAAAACGAAAGTGTCCCCTACCAAAACCTCATTGGTAGCTTGATGTATCTGGCGCAAGCTACAAGACCACACATAGCGTTTGCAACAAACTACCTTAGCCAGTTTAACAGCAACTTTAACAAATCACACTGGCAAATGGCAAAACGGGTATTGCGGTATTCAAGCGGAACAAGAGACGTAGGCATCACCTATTCTGCATGTGGATCCCAGATCGCTCGCTATACCGACGCAAGTTGGAACGAAGATGAATCTGGAAGATCACGGAGGGGTTACGTGTACACAATGTCAAAGGCTGACGAGACATCAGACGAGACAACAGCCGATAGCACTCTCAACTTGCGAAGCTGAGTATCTGGCTCTTACGGAAGGAATGAAAGAAGGAAAGTGGCTAAAGATGTTCATGGGCGAACTTGGCTTCGACAAGTATTGCACGGGGGAATTACAGTTATACTGCGATAACCAATCTGCCATCAAACTGATTGAAAACCCCGTCCACCATCAGCGTTCCAAACATATCCATCTGAAATACCTCTACGCAAGGAATGAAATCGAGAACCGGCCCGAGCAGCACAATGTGCAATTCTCGATTCTCGACAATTGCGCAGTTCTCGAATATATATGGTAAGCGTCTTCTGCGACACCAAGGAGTTATCAAGTGGAACTCTCTGCCTCTATATGTTATAATGTCCAACAATTTAAAATTAGCTGTGCGAAGGTTCCTACTGAATAAGTGTTAGTATTACTGTTTCTTGCTATAAGTGTTAGTTGGTATGATTACGTTTTTATGTTTGCTGTCGACTGGATGTCGGTAGCTTGGCACTGACATTTGACTGTTGCTGCTGTTGAACATTGTTACTGTATTTTTTCTCTCTTTACCGGATCGTACTAGCCTTAGGCTATGATCCGTATGGATTATGCAGTTATGTTGTTTAAAGCATGTGTCAAAAAAGTAATAATAAAAAAAAAATGTAGTGAAAGTCGAGTGCGATAGGGGTGGACGGGTAGGTGGAAGACCTTGGACAGACTCTTGAAGCTAAAGAACATTGATAACACACATACCGTCCACCCATATTGCACTCGACTTTCAGTACATTGTGCTGCTTGGGGGGAGTTCAAGGTATCATTCATCCCCACTGAACTCATGATCGCCGATTCGTTGACCAAGCCGGTTCCGAATGACAAGAACATCCTGTGTGCAAAAGGTTTTGGGCTGATCACCTGATCGCGATAAAATGACTACGTCGTATCAGCTGGCTTGGGAGGGAGATTGCTAGGATTCGCGCCAGTCGATACTAAAGTCAGCATCATCGCGTGCAACACTTTTGTCTTGTCAATAAAAAACAGCTGACTGTTACGGCGCACGAGACTGCCCACGGGCATTTGGGCTGCGCTCGAATACCTCGCGCCCGCGAAGCCGCCTGACTAGGCAGCTGAGTAGACCCCTTTGCTTGTCACTATTGGAACAGGGTTGCCTAGCCGAGGCGCCTGTGGCGCCATCTCGTTGCTCACGCAAGAAATGTGTACGGCGCAAGCGCAGCAGGACTCTAATGCGCTAAGTTTGTAGGACATCATGCATAGACTGTCACCTTCACAACTAAACATGTGTTGCAACTCTCTACGCAGTTTTAAAAAACATACCACTATGTACAACTTTACATTTAAAGCCAGCAGAAGCTGCGGGCAGACCGTCAACGCGCGTCTCTAACCCGGCTGTCAGGTGGTCAGGCGTATAACTAGACTGCATCAATGCGCACTAGGCGGTAGCCGACTGAATAGCGGACTTGGCGAGATTTGGAACGAGACTTAACATGGCGGCACTTCCGGTTAGACCGCTAGGCAGCCGACTAACCGGGGTATTGGAACGCAGCCTCGGTTCGCAGCAGCTGACAGGAACAGATGACTATTGCTTGGTCTTCTAACACTGCGCTAACATGCATAACTGATAGCAACGGGAGGACGCGTCAAAGAGTGCGCCGTTTTTTGTTTTGTTTTTTCGAAATCGAACTCTACATGAATGGAATCGAACTCTACTAAAAATCGCAAACTGCTGTTGTGTCGTACGCATAGCAGCAAGAAGATGGCGACGGCAAAAACTTGCCCGCCCAAGAAAAGTCCCCGGAAAAGATGTCCCCGAAAGGAATGTCCCCGACTGGCAGTGCTATTCCGGCTGCCGGCGATATGCAGGCGGCTGTATTATCTTTTGTACTCCAGAACTAGCTAATTCTTAAAATATGAAGCCCTGAAATAATTATTCCTGACTGCCGCCGCCGTTTACGGTTTTCAGTCATAGACTTACATTGCGGCTATGTAATATCCAGGTATAATTATTATTGTGTAACCTGAAGAAGTGCAGTCTCGTGCACGAAAGACTTGTCACCATGTGTAAATAAATAAGTTGCTCCTACCGTTTAATATCACTCTTTGATCTACTCATCACCGGCAACTTGACATCGCCTATTTTTCTGCTTTCGTATAATTATTGCAGCTATATAGTAGGCAAATATCGGCATCCGTTCTATTGAAATAGAACACAAAAACTTTGACCAGATATACTTTTCGTTTTCTTGTATTCGCTTTGCAGTTTTCTGCTTTTTATGTTAAAAGTCGACTGTGCAGCCGATGCTTCGGATAATTGTCGCTGTGTGACAGTAAGATATCGAGTCTATATAGGAACGACGAAAACAGACACACACAGACAGAGTTTGGAGACATCTGTATGTGTCTGTTTTCGTCGTCCCTAGTCTCCTGGTCTTACTGTAATGAATTACACTCACCAGCTCACTTGTTTTGATCAATTCCTTCACTGGGTCCTCGTCACCAGAAACTCCATATATACATATACAGGAAAAAAATATAGCCGGAGCTCTTTGGAGCTCTTACAAACATATACATATACAATATATAGCCTCGTGTATATGTGCACAACCTTTGTTTCCGTGCGCATTAAGAAAAAGTTAGACGTCTGTTTGAACGAGGCGGACATATGATAGCTGATTCCAAATCTAAGTAGTCGAGAAGTTCGCTCAGAGGTCCCAGGAAAGAGCAACTATTTGGGTGTTGAACCACAAAACAGTTTGTGTTTCTTTTAGATGTCCCGTTAATATTATTCAACTATCTTCAATTATAACGGCGAGCGTTTTGTTAAATCCCCATTGAATTCGATGAGCACCTTGTGAATTAGTCTTTGCCACGTTCTTGCTAAGTCTGATTTTTCTCAGAATGAAATTTATACTTTGGCACCCCCAGTGCACCAAAGAAGCAACAAACAGCGTCATTCGCCACATACACGCGTTCTGCATATGTACATCGTGCCGCGGGTTCGAATCCCGGTGCCGGCTGTGCTGTCTGGGGTTTTTCCTGGGTTTTCCTCAGACGCTTTCAGACATATGTCGGCACAGTTCCCTTAGAAGTCGGCCCAGGACGCACATTCCCCCAGGGCGTCAGTCGTGACGTTGCCCACATACGTGAGGCCGACAACGGCAAGCCCTATCGCCATCACCACCACAACCACCACCACATCGTGCCGCGCATTGTACACATGTTTTCACCGACTTTTTTAGAAAGAATGTGTCGATCCTTTGGACTTCGTGTACCAGAGCACTATGTTTGTGCGCTCCTGTACAGTTTGTTAGCACATTGTTCGTAATATGAATAAAGTTTGAACTTGGAACGCGGTATATATGGGGAGAGACAGCAGATGAATACACAGTAAACAAAAAGAAGACAGTGAACGATAAAATGAAAACTACACGTCGAATAACTCGAAGACATTTGCAGACAGTTGCTAGGAAGATAGAATTTTCAGCTTGAGCGCTTGCTGGTTGCTTTCATTCCCATATTTCGCCTTCGCGCTTTTACGTTACGTATTGCAATCAGTTTTTTTTTTTATGTACAAAATCGCTTTATACAGCAGTTTTGTGCATCAAGTTTGACACACACCGTTGCTTTCAATGCCGCCGCAACGCCGCTTCCGACTGTGGCGCCATCTTGCGGAAGGAACGGAAACAGGTATGGGCAATAGTAAATGTTAAAGGGGGTAAGAACTCCAATCTGCATGAATTTTGTTATGGGTTTAATAGGTGTAATATTGATCTTCTACGCTTAATTATATTTACAATTTATTGTTCAGTTCTTCTACTTCATAATGTGTGCAGCGTCAATACAAAAATGCACTTTATTTTCGGATACGGGCGAGTAGACGCACCGCCATCCAGATACCTCTATCCATTGTTACGTCATCTGAAGAATTGTAGCACCCAATCAGACGCCAACGCGGAGGTACACATAACGTTCTGCTTTACACTCTTAAAAATGAACTTCACCACATGGCACGCGCCTACACTCTTAGAAATGAACTTCACCACATAGCACGCTCCTACCCAACCATCATCCCGAATGACAACGTTCTCGCCCCTGATTTGTTGAAAACGGGAGGAGGAGCCTATTTTGTGCCGTGCATAATGGCCACAAAATAGGCTCCTCCTCCCGTTTTCAACAAATCTACAGCGAGAACGTTGCCATTCGGGGTGATGGTTGGCTAGGAGCGTGCTATGTGTTGAAGTTCATTTTTAAGAGTGTAGCCAACCATCATCCCGAATTACAATGTTCTCGTCCCTGATTTGTTGCAAATGGGAGGCGGAGACTATTTTGTAGCCATAATGCGGTACATAATAGTCGACATAATAGGCTCCGCCTCCCGTTATCAACAAAGCAGGAGCGAGAACGTTGTCTTCGGGATGATGGTTGGCTAGCAGCGTGAAGATACGGACCTATCAGATTCATCTATACAAAAGGTGTCACAGCCAGCAATTTAAAATCGCCGTTTGGAGAGTTCATAGCCCCTTTAAAGGGACCATGAAATGATTTTCGCGAATTCCGAGTACTCTGCAGGAAACCGTTCTCACGATCCCTCACTATCGTACACACATCGACTTTTAACCGTATTCAGTACAACGGGGGCGCAGTTACCGGACAAAAATAGCCGGGCGTGACCGCTGGATATTTGCCTTCTAAGTGGGCTTACGTCATCGCCATCCAATTCTCTCAGCCAACTGTGAACGAAGAGGAGGACACACCCCGCAGGACCATGTGGGTGCATGGTTTCGGTTTGGACAACAACGATGTCGTATATCTGCCGTCGAAATCACTTGAAATATGGCGAAAGGCAAATTGACAGCAATGGAGGAAGAGATTATGCGACACAAACAGCGCCTATGGATCGTTCGGTACTCAGCAACTCGTAAAATGTCACCGACAGAGGTATGTTCTGACGAAGTTTAAAGAGGAAAACGTGCTCCGGTAACCATGCTGACAGTCAACGGCTATATTACATTTCTCGTAGGATTCTGTGTCAACGGTTAGATACAATCTTGTCTCCAGGTCAAATTAAAACATATTTCATGGCGAAGTATGGGATGTAGTTCCGTATCGGGACCACTGGCTTTTTTTAAAGAAAAACTAACAAAAACAAAAATCAAACGCTTTTACGTGAAAGTGGAAATAATTACTAACGATATTAAACAGGGAATGACCCTCGTATATTGCGTAAACCGTATAAAAATTGAATTTTATCGCCGGTTTCTTGATGGCGATCCGCCATCTTGGCTGAGGACCTTACTGACCTAACCCGAGGCACAGTCTCGACGCCCGCACCGCATAGTGCGTGCCTGGGGGGGGGGGGGGGCAGACCCCCCAATCTGTAGAACCTAACTTAACCTAACCTCACTAAAGTGAGGTGATTTAGCCCATTTCAACGGCCCTACCTTTCGCAAGACGGCAAGTTTCGAGTCCGTTAGGCTTAGCATTCCCGTGTTTCTCCTGCGCTAAAAGTGAATCAGATGGGGTTGTTTAAATGCATATAAAAAAACTTCTAGTCCACAGAATTTTATAATTCTTACATTTTTAGATTCAGTATATGATCTTCTTCCACTTCCATACAATATTTACTTTCCTAACCGTTTCACTAATTTTTAAAAACGAGTGGTCCCGATACGGAACCACACCCGAAGTATGCAAGCTTGTCTGCAAATTTTGCAGTTTGCTCGCAAAAGGCCGTCCATGAATCGGCAACATGTTCTGTGTATGATGTCACGGCCAGTTCGCCTCGGAGGCTGGCCGTAGCAGCTGCCGTTCACGCCCGTGGTTAATATAGAATATCTTCGCTATTTGGACCATTTTCAACTTAATATTTCACAGAGTGAACGCTTTAGAACAGGGGAACAAATTAAAAATGATCGTGGGCTTGTTAAATATCCTTTCATGGTCCCTTTAAGGAGCCGGTGTTTTATATATATATATACTTGGCTGGGAGTGCACGATCAATTTGTAAACATATGTTCAACGTGCAGCTACAGAGCTTCGGCTATTTTTTTACTTTATATATATATATATATATATATATATATATATATATAGTGAACGTTGAGATAAATGGGAGACAGAAGACGAAAGTAGGGGTTCTGTCTCCCATTTATCTCAATGTTCACTATAATTACGTAGCCGTCCGACCCAACGCCAACTTTTCAAGATATATATATATATATACATAAATATAAATACAAAATAAACGAGACGTAGACAACAGAAGTAGGAGTACTAAGTAAAAAGAAGGATTTATTGTGAATTAAACTACTTAATTAAAAAGCGCTAAGGGAAATTTACATTCAGTCTACGGTGCGGCGGAGGCTCCGCCTTCGTCAAGGCAAAAGTATTAAGTGGCCTCATAGGGCTTCCAAAAGTCATACGTGACGTCACGATTGAGCAGGTCGCGCCACGTGGCGGTTGTCACGAGGTCGAGTTCTAGAAGGGGCGAAAAAAAAATTTCGTCCTGACGAAGGCGGAGCTTCCGCCGTAGCGTAGACGTCGCCCCTAACTTTTATAACTTTTAAGTTTTAATTAAACTTTTTTTTACTTCCCCTACTTTTCTCTTCTGTCTCCCATTTATCTCAATGTTCACTATATACATATATATATACGAGGGGTGTTCAAATCAAACCGGGACCTTTAATTTTTCGCAAAAGTAAAATGAACTTACAGGCGAGAAATTAGCTTTATTTTTCAACGCAATCTCCAGCTGCACTAATGCACTTGTCCCAGCGTTTCACGAGGGCTAGGATGCCTGCAGCGTAGAAATCCTTACCGGCGCGTAGCAACCATGATCGGACCGCATTGTTGACCTCGTCGTCGCAGCTGAAGTGGCGGCCCCCAAGGAACGCCTTCAGTGGCTCGAAGAGATGGAAATCGCAGGGGGCGAGGTCTGGACTGTAAGGGGTATGTGGCAGCAACTCCCAGCCAAGTTCTTGTAAGGTGCGTGTCGTGAGATGCGCGGTAAGCGGGCGTGCAATGTCCTGTAGGAGGAGGACTCCTTTGGTGACGAGGCCCGGCCGCTTTTGCTTCAGCGCCTTATGCACATCCCTGAGAACCTGGCAGGAATATGCACTATTGATGGTGGTACCACTGGGCAGAAAATCAACATGAACAATGCCAGCCTTGTCCCAGAAAACCGTGGCCATGACCTTACCCGCAGACGGGGTGCTTCTGAACTTCTTGGGAGCTGGCGAGCCCGGATGCTTCCACTGTTTTGATGCGCCTTTAGACTCAGGAGTGAAATGGTGCACCCACGTTTCATCGCACGTGATGCTCCGATCAAGGAACGGCTGTCCTTCAGTGTCGAAACGGTACCTTAGCTCTTGGGAGACTTCCAGTCTTCTCTGCCGGTCAAACCAAGGAGAGCTGCCTCGGGACCCAACGGGCACTAACTTTCCGAAACTGGAGGTGTTCATGAATGATAGTGTTCAACGTTCCCACAGAAAGGTCCGTCTTTCGAGCCGGTTCGAGACATGTTATCCGGCGGTCCTTGAGGATCAGGCTCTCCACAAGTTGGATGTTCTCAGGAGCTCTGACACTGGGCTCTGAGCCGCCTCGGCCTGATCGTCCTGCACTGATGTACGGACGTCTCGGAACCGTTTGCACCACTCAAACGCTTCGCTGCGGCTAAGTGTATCGTGACCATACTGAGCCTGAAGTCTTCTGTGAATTTCAGATGACTTTACGCCTTCATTCACGAGAAACTTCATGACAATTCGCTGTTCGATGTGCGCGCTCACCTCGTTGTCGGCCATCTTGTACAGCACGTGTCTTCTGTTTTGCACAAACTTTGGAGCACCACTTGGTGAACGCGTGGGCCTGTCGCGTGTGAAAATGACAAAAAAGAAGTAGCGCGAGCCATTTGTACACTCAGAAGACAGAAAGTCCCGGTTTGACTTGAGCACCCCTCGTATATATTTACGGATTACTTGTAGTAAGTTGAACTGAGTGACTGTACCGACCATAAAATTTTAGTGCATGATACGGCGTCCGATACTCCCTAAAGGTCTTTGTTTTATCGTCATTACAAACCCCGAACTTTATTTTGGACAACCCTGTACTTAGCAAGGTACACATCTTTGAAGAAATGTACGCGCCTCGCTCTAACGTCGTGGGAGCCACAGCCATACGGCCATTCTCATTGGCGCTCGCAACCACGTGACTTCTCCCGCGTTGCCTCGGTGGTTGCCTCACTCCTCTTGCGTTATATATCAATGCACTTCAGTTCAAATCAATTTTATTTCATCTTTACGATGCGGAGGCGGGGAAAAAAGCTGGCTGCAGGGCTTGTGTGATATCGGCATCTTTGGTGTAAGAGCATTGTTCTCAGCAGAAGGTCAACGGATCAAACTGGAAATGGTATCACTTTCTATATTTCCGTCCTTCGAGAAAGCAGAAAACAATTCTATTTCCTGCAGAAGACGCATACCAATCCCGCTTCCACGCATTCATTCCATTCGTGCGTTCTGTGAAAGGCGGAGAAAAATCGTCATTCCTCGGAATCTCCAATATTTGCTCGCGCACTCCAAGAAGTCGCCAAGGCGGAATTGTGCACTGCTCGCCGTAAATTTTATCCCTGGCTGACGGAAGATATTGAAATGGAAAGTGGATCTTCTTCAGCAAGATGTGCGGCATTATTGCCAGTCGAATGGCATTCTGTTGCGTCTCATCGACACAGAGCTCTAAAACGTTCTGCATCGGGTGTTTCTCTCCATTGTTTACTTTCGAACGGACCCGTTTGAAGGATGCGAAAAGGCGATTGGAAAAGCCGTCTCTATCAATCTCTCTTCTTTCGTTTCTGTGGATGATTGTTTTTCTCCTTTAAGGGGTCTCAATAAAAATGAGTCTGCTAGGTAAGACTTTCTGCTCCTGTCTTACTGAGCACTTTTTTTTTTTTTTGCGTAGAATACATTTTGGTGAAAGCAATGTGGCTAGTGCCGGCGCAACTTTGTACTAACCGTACCTCCGTAAAACTCACTTATGAGCATGCTCAATGTGGCGGATGAGCTGAGCATGAGCGAGCAAACCAGGAGCTGAGCTGGAAATGAGTGAGCAAACGAAGGGCTGAGGAGATAGATGAGTTCATCACATCACCTTCCAATGTATGGTGACATTGGATGGTGATGAGGTGGGCGATTTGCCGTCACGGAGACAAGGCGTCACGTAGAAAAACCACGACATCACGTTTTTCCGCTGTTTTCTATAGTAGCTTGAATGCCGGCCGCAACGCCGCTTCCGACTGTGGCGCCATCTAGAGGGAAGGAACGGAAACATGTATGAGCCATAGAAAATGTTAAGGAGCTGGCGGTTTTTTAATTGTCACGAATTGTTCGCAGTAAGCAGAACTGTGTGGCTGCACTGACATCAAATTTTAGTGCTTGATACGTCGTCCGATGCATATTTAAGCTCCCGAAAGGCCGTATTCTTTGTTTTGTCATCGTCGCAAATCCCGAACTTTATCTTGGGCAACCCCGTACATCCACTGTACGCTCTTTAGAATCTGCGCCTTCCCATTTGGAACATAATTTGTTTTCACGCTCCCTAGTTTTCCTGTTGAGCGACAGTGTGGGCCCCACGTTTCTCTCTTCGTTGAGGGGATTAACCGTCAGTTAATCTAGATGCAAATGAGTGGTAATCCTACGTAATCCTTCTCTTATCTATAGTAGCAATCCTTCTTTTGGCGTACTAGTTCGCTTATTTCAGCAAGAAGCACAGCTTCGGGGTGAAGTATCCTCTTGTTTTCCCACTCTTCAACCTGGCCTTTTTCGTTGCCAGCGAAAGAAACTTTCAACAAGCGCTTTTTTTATTACCTGTAGCGTAGAGCCGTGCTTCTAAAATCTTTAATAATGCGGGCAGGTGCTGCTTTTATCTACAACTTAGGGTCCTAGTGTTTTTTATTTCTGAAGCGTGCACGTTTTTAATTACGTGCATATCAATCTGTATCGAACTCGTTATTAGATACGACGATTTTTTGTAAAACATTATTAGTCTGAAACAAATTGGTCCATTTGAATCTGCGGTCTTTCCTTTATTTCTGTAAATACTCGCCACTAATCTGTACACTTTTGTCCCAGAGGTCTGGAAGGTTGAAAATTCCCCTGCAGTAGAAATCCGCTCGAGCCATCCCAAGTGATTGGCGCACTGCTTTTTGGATTGCTTCCATTGCCCCGTAACCGCGAAGCTGATCTTTCACAAGAAGTGGGATCAAGGCTGCAAGGATTCGCATCAGAATAGCGACACTCAGTTCCAGAGGCGAGCAGGGAAGCCATTTTGTTTTAACTCCACACCAGCGCCATCCCCAGTTCAACATTCCGGACCGCCCTCAATAGATGGCGTCGTGAGCGCGTTAGGCGACGCTAGCATGACGCGGAAACAACTCCTAGCCTGTCCTGCGCTTGTCCGTGGTATTCAGTGTAGCTATTTTGACGCGAAGCCTACTTAGTAACCCAAGTTGAGGAAGAACTCCCCACTTCATCTTCGCAAGGGTTGCTGACGTAAGGGGTACGGGCGAGCATTGTCATGCAAGGAGCAGGATGTTTCTTCCCGGAGGTTTGCCGCGTAATGTACGTCTTGCGCTGGGGGGCCATGTACCAGCTCGCCAGCCATGTACCAGCTCGCCTGCACCCATGCCCTAATACCCACACTTTCTCTGTCAGTACAGCTCAATTCCATGGGACTCGTACTGGCCTCACCGGATTCGCAAAACACTCCGTCCGTAAAAACGTTTGTGTAATTGAAACTATTGAGCACATCCTACTGCATTGCTGTGCATATGCTGCGGTGCGGGAGAAATACCTTGGCCATTGCAGGAACTGTATGGTACATTCTTAAAAATGAACTTCCCCACATAGCACGCTCCTAGCCAACCATCATCCCGAATGACAACGTTCTCGCCCTGGATTTGTTGAAAACGGGAGGCGGAGTTTATTTTGTGTCAGTTATCCATGGCACAGAATAGGCTCCGCCTCCCGTTTTCAACAAATCATGGGCGAGAACGTTGTCATTCGGGATGATGGTTGGCTAGGAGCGTGCTGTGTGGTGAAGTTCATTTATAAAAGTGTAGATGATGTCCTACATCCCGGAGGCTCTTTCACGGAAAGACACTCCAAAATTCGCAGCCTCGTCTACTTTAGGAATAACAAGCCGTCCATTCTGGCTGACCTTCCCTGTGAAAATAAATAGATTCCCCCTCCCCCCTCCAGGAATCTGGCCTCGGTCAAAGGCTATGAGTACTGCTCGGTCTTCCCGCCAACTCTGCAGTGACTGCCCTAAGTCTTAACTTTCGGCTGTCATCATTCCTTCATCTGTTATCACATCCTGGCTACAGTCGTGACGCAGCCCACATACGTGACGCCAACAACGGCAAGCCGGTTTTCGACCCTTGGTGACCTTTCCTTTCTTTTTCCTTAACATATTCCCCCGATCCCCCGTTTTCGTCACCACCACAACCACCGTATAAGAACCCTCAGCAAGAAAATAACAGTAAAAGAAATAAATAAAATGAAAAGAACCCTTGCAAGTCAGTAAACCTCCTGTCACCTCGAATCAGTCTTTTATTTATTTTATTTATTTATTTCTTTACCTATTCTCTTCTAGCGCGGTGGTGCCACAGATTTGTCCCTATGACTCAAGCGAATTCATTATGATTTAGGTGCAAAGAAATAAACGCGGGCCCATAGAGTTCACCGTCGAAAATATCAAAGGGGTAAAGCTATAATGCAACATAGCCCAGAGAAGTGAGTACATGCAGCCCACAAAGGGGAAAGAATCCGCTTTCACCAGGACCTCTTTCTCTGGGTTCACATTGGCAACTCGAACAGAACGGGAGGTCTCAAAAGCTAAGGATGTCGACAGAAGTGAAAGACAAGCTGCTGCATACTGAGGACTGAACGGAAGAACAAAAGATATTTCATGCGCGCTTATGGGGTACACGATCCCGCGAAGGAGTACTCGAAACAAGGGTACCGGCATTCCCCCGGTTGAGACCCGGAAGCAGCTGACCCGCCATCTACATACATTCGAAAAAATCGTGAATCGGAGATGCCGCTTCACTCGTATCCCCTCTGGCCGTATATTGCTCGAAAAAGTCTTTTCGGTTTTTAGAGGCAGCGAATTCCGCTGTTCTTTTTTTTTAAATTCCACGCTAGCGTCGCGAAGCAGCTGTGGCTATGAGCGGCGTACAGATGTGGACAGATGGGGAGAGGACAGCAGGAAGAAATGGGGGACAGGGGGTTAGTACGCGTCCTGCTGGGCCGACATGCGTCTGGAAAGTGCGCCGGAAACTCCCAGACAGCCGGTGCGGGGATTCGAACCCGCGTCACCTCCCAATCTCGGCGTGGAAAACGGTCATCCTAACTATTTTTCCGTAGTTGGACGCCATAAGATTATAATAGGCGGTTCCCATAAACATTATTCGGTCGATAACGCTGGATCGATTATGAACACTTGGTCGGTTTCTTCGGCATAAGCTAAAATCTGATGTGCCGTGCAAACCTCTGCCGTCAACGTTTCCTGCGTCGCTCGCCTCAGTATCTCAGACTTTTCCCTAGTTAGCTGCTATGGGCCTCGTACAGGCGTATGGGCGTCGTATGGGCGGCGTAGGGAGGTGGCACTTTTTCGGTTCCTGCGAGTCTGTGGCCCGCGAGGTGAACTGCGACCAATTTAGTTTGTTTTTATTACTATGATTTTACACAGGGAATAGCAAGCCGCGCAGGCTAACATTTCCCTTCTTATTATTATTATTATTATTTTTTTTTCATGATAAACATATCCCCCACTTACAAGGGCTTCCGTATCTAGGAAGCCTTCTGCACTCTCAAAACAGATAACATGCTATAGAGACTGCATACCGTTATCACTCCTGCTTTGTGGAAAGCGCGGGGCGTACGCCCCTTTGTGACAACTACCGTAACTGCATAAGTATTGGAAAAAGGCGTCCGCCTCCTGTTTTCAACAAATCAGGGGGGTGTCATTCTGGATGATACTCGGCTACACTCTAAAAACATCACTTGACCGCATAGCACGCTGTGTGCCAACCGTTGCCAAGAATGATAGGGTGATCGCTTCTGATTCGAAGAGAGAGGGGGGCGTACGCCTTTTTTTGTGGCAATTTTCATATATCCAAATTGCCACGAAAAGGCGTACGCCCACCTCTCTCTTCGAATCAGAAGCGATAACCCTATCATTCGTGGCAATGGTTGGCGCACAGCGTGCTATGCGGTGAAGTTCCGTTTTTAGAGTGTATGGCTAAGCAATCTCACCCGGCCCTTTCTTGCTGTTTTCAACGTTGTGAGTTTCGTAACGAGCGGACGAACCTTGTTTTCATGTTTCTGTTCTGTTGCACCACTACAAGTTATTAAACTTGGAATTACTGTTATCATCAACCCGCTGAGTCCAGCAGTTGGAGACGGACGCTAGACGTAACAAAAAGAAGAAAAAAAGGGGAAAGTTTGGTGGAGGAGTGAGTTTCAAAAGTGGTCGCCCCTCGAGGCTCTTCTTGTGCCTCGTAAATTTTACGAGACAGCCTAAGAGCTGTTTAAGAGGAAGGGAGGAAGTCGTAAAAGTCGACAGTCAATCTCCCTGTGTCCTAGGTCTACTTGTGGACCCGCTCCGACAACGACCTCCCCCTTCAAACCTGTACGCAGCCAGTAATGTTTCCTGCAACGTATAGCTGCAGAGTGTGTCTGAATATACATAGACCGCTTTCATTTGGACGGCGATTTTCATAAGTACGTTTTTAATAACACCGATGGAGTGTCCATCATGAGAAACTCGAGGAAATCGTACTTTGGCTTCAGAGGTTCACGTCAGAGAAACACTGCTTCGTTATGCGTATATTTTCCTTCCTAAGGAGCATCGCATGCTTTTAAAACAGAACGCTCGTAGTCAGTCATCATCCTGAATGACATCGCTCACTCCCCTGATTTGTTGAAAATGTGGGGCTTTTTTCCTGCCCGACTACGGCAAGCTGTTCCATCACCGCACTGTTGAAACAGAATTTCACCACATAGCACGCTCCTAGCCAGCCATCATTCCGAATGATATCATTCTGTGTCCTGTTTTGTTGAAAACAGGGGGAGGCGCCTATCTGGGACAAGCATAATGTGTCTCATATAGGCGCCTCCTCCCATTTTCAACAAATCAATGCACAGAATGATATCATCAGAATGATGGTTGGCTAGGAGAAAATGGGAGGAGGCGCCTATCTGGAACACATTATTTTATTTTATTTATTTATTTTTCATCACAGATCGACAGGGGCCAATGACAAAAACCACACTATGTGGCTTGACGAGGTCATTGGCCCCAGTACAGTTGGCCAGTACAGTGGTACAGTACAGTACAGTTACCCAGTACAGTGGCCCCAGTACATTTTGAGCACATAAATTACAGTCACACAAACATACTACACAGAAAAATACAGTCGGCCTAGAAGTCGGCCCAGGACGCACATTTCCCCAGGGCGTCAGTCGTGACGTTGCCACATACGTGAGGCCGACAACGGCAAGCCCTTTCACCATCACCACCACCACCTGTTTGTGACGGTGATCCTGCCTACGCCTCACTTTGAAATTGTCAACTCTCTCCTCCCTTTTTTTTTTCTCTTTTTTTCTTGCTATAGTCGTCATGATGCCCACTTGAGTGCGGCCAACAACGGCAAGCTACTTCGACCCCCCTCTGTTTTGACTGTGTATGTGTTACAGGCAGAACGCAAAATTCCACTCGTAAACGATTCCAGGCACTTCATGAAATGCCCGTTTCGGTTAGTCACTTAGCAAAATGCCCAAAAAAAGCCAGGCATTTCGTTAAATGCTTAGAGAAGGGGCCCAGGCATTTCATTAAATGTCCGTTAGCGTCGGGTATCTTGCAAAATGCTTCGGGAGTGCTATGTACAACGAACGGAATGCAAAGAGTGAGTGAGTAAAAAGGAGAAAAACATGGAGAAATTGACACCACCAACGTGGGAGCCGGAACGCATTATTTTATTTTATTTATTTATTTTTCATCCCAGACCGACAGGGACCAGTGACAAAAACCACACTATGTGGCTTGACGAGGTCACTGGCCCCAGTACAGTAGCAGCATTTTGAGCACATAAATTACAGTCACACAAACATACTACACAGAAAAATACAGTTACTATACGGTGATGTGATGTGATAGAAAAAGAACAAAAATGGATTTATCAACGGAAATATATTCTATCCATTAAAATATTGTCTAATAACACTCCTGGAGGACCTGAGCAGCTTCATATCAATTCTATTCAAAAGTTGCGGAAGTGTCTGCTGTATCACCGTATGATGTCCTGTCAGTCCATTCGTGTTTATGACCGGACGGATAATATTCAACTTTTCGCAACAGATTTGCAATTTCAAGAAATGCCGTATTATTACACATTCTCCGAACGCCAAGCATAGCTTATAAATAAGCGTACATGAAATGTACAGAGATAAGCTTATATTTTTCAAATAAACCAGTTGTTGTGCAGTAGAATGGCAAGCCCTCCACGATACGGAGGAATCTTTTTGAATTTTAAAAATATAATTTAAAGCACCCTTGCCTGCAGTACCCCACACGACAAAACAATAGTTTATATGAGAGTACAAAAGAGTATAATAGAGCATAAGCTCTATTATCTATACCGCTAGAGTATTCGCCTGTGGCGATGAACCTCCCAACTCTCCAAAGCCAAAATAAAGTTGTTTTGTTGTTGCCGGAACGCAAAGGAACGGATCATATAGACTTGCTTTCCAACGAGTGATCTGCGCAAAACAAAAAAGAAAAAAATTCAGAATGAAACCGAAGGCGACAGCTATAATAAAGTATGAGGGCGATCATATAGAAAATTACGATGTGCATGACATTAGAATAAAATAGCAGAGACTTTACTCGTCATAGCGGTCGTAGAATCGCCCATCTCATCATCACCCCGTGTATGTGTGCGTGCGCTTTTACTCGGTGAACATAACATGAGTAGGCAGGCTAGCTGGTGTTGGCTTGACGACCTTAAGATGTCTTTGAGTTTGAGGGCCAATACAGGACGAGAAGAATGCACGACATACTCATATTGTTGTGTCTTCTCGTCCTGTATATCTTCCCTCAAACTCAATGAAATTTGAACGTCGTCACGCTTTTACTCGTGAGTTTAACAAGGATATGCAGCAACGAAATGACACATCGGGATGGCCATTGTCGGATTGGGCATTGTTTTGGTAGGCGTCACCATTCCGCAACTCGGCTTCATTATCGAGACGGATTTGGGGAGGCGAGGCAAGTTTCCTCACAGGGGCCCACGAGAGCCAAAACCCTGAGTGCTGTTCTTGCTATAAATACCAACCGTACTGTACAGGCAGTGTCTATACCTTTCCGTTTCGTAAAAGGAAAAGAAAAAGAAAAAAACCTACCTGGTTCGGCCTGACGACTGGCACATTCCGGCATTTTCCTAAATGCCCGACGTGCTGGGCCGCTTCTCTGGGCATTTAGCGAAATGCCTGGCCTAACCCGGCATTTCATAAAATGTCTGGAATCGTTCAGTCATTTAACGAAATACCTAATTTTGCATGTTGCCTGTAACATATGCACATACGTTGATGGTCAGAAAACTGTGTACGCTCCGCGCTTCCCACAAATCAAGAGTGACAATGCCATCATTCTGTGCCCTGGTTGGCATTTAGGGTGTTAGGGTGAAAATTATTCAACAATGCAACCAAACTGTGTAACGAGTTCCATCTGATTGCGCCCCAAAAGTCTTTTTTCCATATAGTATATTTGTGAACCGCTGGGTTTTTAAGTGATGTGGGAATATAGTTCGACTAGTGCGGGTAACTGACAGTGTGAATTGTACGCCATCAACAAGTTCATTGTTGAAAGCGCGCTTTCTGACAAGCAAAATACATCTTTTCCAAACAGAGTCGGTCAAACCGTAAAATTTTTGAAGTTTTGAACAGAATAGAACTTGACTCTCTCGGATGTGAATTTGACAAGATACGGAGAGCACGCTTTTGCAAGGTTTCTAAGGGTGTTGTGACACCAGAAAACATAGTTGCACAACACATAGTGTTGTAAGTCGTGATTCTAGACAATATTTATCAAGTGAAACTGCACAGTATAATGATATAATTATGGTTAGTGGGAACAACTCTCCTGCCCTAAGTCAAGCACCACATTCTTGAGAAACCTGGTACACTCGTGGAAGATGGACAACCGGCCTCGGTAGCTCAGTCGGTAGCTTGCTGAGCTCAAGGGTTCGATCCCGACCGAGGACGGTGTCAATGTGGGAGAGGTAAACATTGCTTCCAGCACCGTATGTCGAAGATTTCCGGCACACGTCAAAGAAACCCCCAGGTGGTCCAAATTATCCGCAGTCCTGCCCACGTGCAGCATGTTGCCACTCTATAGCCATACAAATAGGCTGACTCACCTTACGTGTAAACTTACTGTTAGTTATTAAAGTTTAGCACATATATATATACGCAATATGAGGTCACCAGTGCAAAAACACGTCAAAGACAACACCGAGGTATTATAATGCTGTTTACACTTGCTATCTCTGTGCAGTTTGTCCGTGTTGAAAAATTGTTGAAATCAACGATTTTACGATGCGATCGAAAAACGATTTAATGGGAGAGCATTTGCTTCTAGTATAATACAAGTATCTGCACAAATGAATAATGCTGTACTTTTAGAGTTTATTGCTGTTGGGAGATGGTTTATATATAAAACAGATAAAAGATTGGCCCCAGTGCGGGTCCCCGTGGGACCCGCATGTGTGCCTTTCGTAACTTTTGAAACTTTCGACCGTCATCATCTCATCCTGGCTACAGCCCTGACGCTGTCCACATGAGCAAGGCCAACAATGGCAAGTCAGCAGATTCGACCACAAGCCTGTCGGTGTTCTGAAGCAATATGACTTCTATCTTGCGCTCTAAAAGCAAAAATTCACCGCAGAACAGGCTCAGTACCAACTGTCATTCAGAATGATGTAGTTCCCTTTCGTGATTTTTTTGGAAACTCTTAAAGGGGTTGAGACACTTTCATAGATGTGGTTCATTACATCATGGACGCATTGTATTGCACGCTACAATACTGAAAAAAAAATCTTCTACGTGTCGTACTTATCGAGATACAAGCCATCGAACGCACTCCCTAGCAAAGCGCAAACGTCACAGACCTCCGAGTTCCGTCCATTCCCATTGGCAGCCGTAAGCACGTGACTTCTCGTGCGCTGCCTCACTGGCGGCGGTGAGGTCTATGATATCAGAGCCGCATGAGTTTCGGTATCCGCAGTGACCATTTTCTCGGTTTCTATTGCCATCTTCGCTGTGAAACTTGCAATGCAGGTTCACATCCGTAGAAAGCACCGTTTTTTCGTTTCTTTCGGATACCCCCGGAGAGACCTGTCGCAACCCCTTTAAGACGGAACTTTCTCCTGATTCGTTGAAAACAAGAGGCGAACGTCTTTTCGTGACACGCGTGTATGCTAGTTATTTAATCAATAGATAAAGGGCGCCGTACTGCTCTCATTTTCGAGTAAATCAAGATAAATTATGAATGGCTACGAGAGTGGTGTGTGGTAAACGTTTGTTTTCAGTGTACTTCCCTCCCAGAGCCATTCAGAATGATATCGTTCTGCCTCGTGACCTGCTGAAAACAGGAAATGCACTCCCGTTTTGGACGCATTGTGCAAAATGCGGAGCATTGAGAATAGGTGTTTCCATCCTATTTTCATGTTACGTCAGGAAGGCTGTTGTTCACAACGTTTCATTTTATCCTACTTTTAAAGGGACTGTCGAATCCGGAAAGCCATCTATGAAACCGATACCACTATGTTCGGCAGCGGCCCACCATCTGCGCTCTTAGAAATGAACTTCACCACATAGCATGCTCCTAGCTAACCATCATCCCGAAGGACAACGTTCTCGCCCCTGATTTGTTGAAAACGGGAGGCGGAGCTCATTCTGTGCCGTGCATAATGGCACAAAATAGGCTCCGCCTCCCGTTTTCAACAAATCAGGGGCGAGAACGTTGTCATTCGGGATGATGGTTGGCTAGGAGCGTGCTATGTGGTGAAGTTCATTTTTAAGAGTGTACCGGGCTAAATTTTCCTCCGAAAAGTGCTTAGATATCAAATAAACAAATTTTAAAGGTCAGCTCCGGCGCCATGACGTCACTCCTTGTGCGGAGGAGTGGAGGAGGAAAGGCGCCGTCCCCGTAACTCCATGAGTCGCCCGCACGGCATTCCTTTCCTCAAGGTGCGCCCTCGTTGTTCTTTGGGAGTTTCGTTTACTCGTTTTTCTAGAGAGGGACTTCGGAATACTCTGAACATCCGGCCTCTGCTCTTGTCATACCGTCATCAGTGGTCCAGGAGGAACAAAATTACAGTATCGACTGGAAGTGATGGGACCGTCCCTTTAAGGAGAGAACGACGTCGTATCGAATCGTCGTGGGCCATGTGGTGAAGTTCTTCTCTAAGAGTGTATTGTTCTGTATACAAGGAATGAGGCACTCCCCCCCCCCCCCCCCCCGTGAAGTTAAGTTTATTAAAGTTAACGTCTCCGGAGGGCTCCATCCCCTGTATTCATTATGTTTTTCAGTGCCACCGACTGGACTGTGTTCTATATATAGTGTTTTTTTTTTTTGTGTCCTTTAGCCTCAAGCTTTTCTTTCTTCGCCCGAGTACAATGCTTTGTGCAAGTTAGAGACAGAAGAGGGAGCTGGATCAAAATACTGCTTACATAGTACACGTGCAAAATATTCTGTATATAATCAATTACGGTAACCCTGACAGTAAACTGTGGGAACGTATCCAATCTAAAGCGTACTCTGCGTGAAAGAAAAGGCATCGTTATTTCTCTTCTACTGTGCTGCACATCAAGTTCCGCTGCGCTGGAGCGAAAAGGATTACGAATCTCAAGGATTATCCCTTTCTGTACACTGCACGACCGGGTTCTCGCTTCGTCCAACACGACGTAAACATGAACGTTGGGGAATGTAATATACGCTAGAATTCGCATCAAATTTGTCATTCCTGTGAGTTCTTAATTAAGAAAACATTTTCAACGAGAGGCAAGGACCGATTTTTGATTTTCCATACTGTAACAAGTGTGAAAATTTTGGAATTTATTATTTCTCAACACGTCATTGACGAACGTTGACAAGTCTACCGTTCCGTCAGTATCTTTTACTGAGTGGAAGAAGCACTGTACTTTAATCTGCAAGAGATTAACAAAAAGTCGTGGCCAGCGAGGCCGGCTTCACTCTAGTCGGTACGTGGCTGCGCTTCTCTTCTTTTGACGCTCCACCTTGTGTTAATTATAAGCGTAACTTGCTCAAAACTTTGTCTGACGGCTTCCTTAATTAAAGTGGATATATCCACGTCAAACTGTGTGGGCATGGAATATTCTCTCTGTACAGAAGTGATATCGACGATGTCCCAAGTTCTCAACCGGATGTGCCAGTCATGCTCAGCAATAAAGGGTTATTTCTTTTTACGTGTCGCATTAGGAGCAATTAATGGCGCCGCCACGACTTAATTGACGTGGCTCAAAAAGGAAAGGACGTCAAAGAAGATAAATGGTGACGTCGGCTGACATTTATGAGCGTAGTGGAAGCGAATAGAATCTGATGACGGAAGTTTCATAAACTGTAGTTGTCGCTGCATGTCATCCATGTCAGGCGGTAGAGTGTACAAGCTGTTATTCGCTCTAAAAAGACAATTTTATTACTCTCTGTAGCCTAGCCACTGTAAAGTGTAATGGCGTTATAGCGTGCACTTTTGTTAAATTTGTCCCAAAAAGCGTACCCTCCCATTTTTCGAGAGTTCAGGAGAGTGTAATTCGGAACAATTACCGACTTTTTTTTTCTTTTTCTTCTTGTCGGTTGTTAATAGAAACTCACAAAACAACTCACTTCTTTAGCCTATTTCATCGCATGAGATGTCCACAACACGTTCGAAACTGTACGTTATAACGTGCGAAAGATTGGTGACAATATCATTCAGTCCTGAGCATTTTACGCACACTGTGCGTACGTGTTTAGCTAATATGATTGTCCGCGCACCCCTTTGACCAGTAGCTATTCTGGCCGACGGTTGATGTGAGCGTTCCCGCCAGCGAGGAATCATCCTATTGTCCAGAGGAATTGTGATTTCCGCGGCGCTCTCTGCCAGCACTGGATTCCCCTGACGCTGGTTGTCATGGCTGTTTGGAACCATTCTTCACCACAAGTGGTTAAACGTCACGTCCCTGCCTTCGCTTTGCAACGTCACACCTCTGTCCAATATGGAACTTGTACTCCCGGCGCTTGGAGCGAACAAGTTCCGTTTCCCTCTGCCTAGAAAGCTGTTCGTGAGACTCGTCATAAACGAATTAGACAGCGGAACATAGCTTGCCTATAGACAGCGGACCTGTCCCCGACTGTCAGCGGTGTCGAGAGGGCTATTGTTGTATCTGTCCAAGGCACTTTGAAACACCCAACGGCATGCTGTCAAGTTCAATAGTATGCGTTCCGTGTCTGTCACACTGGCTTCAATGTTTCGGAATACCGGCAGAGCTGCCAACTACGCCTATTTTTTGTGACACTTGTACGTGCTTCTGTGGAGCGCCACAGAAGACGCATATATCGTTCTGAGCGGGCCTTCAGTTCCGTTTTCAAAGACAGAATGGAAGCCTGATCGGCTCAGATGTGGAAATGCTATGTCGATACCACGGCATATTTGACTCTCCCAGTGCTGTTTGTCGCAACTGATTAATATTGGCTAAGTATAGTAAATAATGAGCGAGTAATGTCAGTAGGTACAAAAGCTAACTCTTTGGAGAGCTTCAGTGACTGTAAGTCCCGCCAGGCAAACAGAGCTACACGAGAACAAATAGAGTGATATCGAAGGATAGCATAAGAGATCATTTTCTTCCTATGGGGTAAGAGCTGCCAGTGTGTGAGGCTTGCTCCCCTTAGGTCCGAGATCGTTCAAGGTGTGTGTGCAGGTCATTACTGTACCGTGCTCTCAAAGTTACGGTAGTAGCGAGACGCAAAGGACATTTAATAACAAACACGTGATGAAATCTGAGCAGGCGAAGCTGCATGCAGTCCAGACCGGTGTATATAGGATAATTTCTAGAGATTGTGAAAGACGGGTTGCTGTCGACGGGTTGTAGACGCGGGAGTCACTATCAATCCTGTTGAAGCAGGATAAAGCAGGACTCGATGTCTTGATGCACTTGAAGAGGTAAAACTAAGGACTGTGTTGAAAACGTGGCTGAAGTGATATCCACAGCCTGAACCTGTGCGACAACTAGAGGAACAGGAAAACAGGTTTGTCCTGTCCCTCTTGTTCTCGCCCAGAGAGAGCAAAATCACTAATATGAGGGCACGTGTGAGGAAACTTTTTATCCGGGGAGGAATGAACGTAAGGGGATAAGAGAGAAACTGATGTTCTGAGGCTGGAACAACATAGAAAGGACAGATACAAACAAGGCCTCAAATTGCCTAAGAAATCAACGATATCGTAAGGGGATATTTTATCCTGCGTAGGAGATGAGAGTGCGCGTGCAGTTATCATCTCTAAGGCACCGGCGGACTTATTCATTGCGGCTTTTCGTGCATCATTTGCAACATTTCAAAAATCACTAGGAGCTCATGTGTGAGATCTGCGAACGCTGATAATACTGCACCTGTCAAATGCTGGAAAATAACATGTTACATATGTGCCAGTGAACCAATATGGTGGGTCAAGTGACTGCTACGGAACAAAACATTTCAGAAACAGTGTTAGTCACGACGCAGGAAAACACAGCCGGATTAAACTTTCGAGCTGCGTTTCCATTGTGGGGTATTAAGAGTAGTCAAAAGCATTGTAGAATCACAACCTGAAAAAAATTTCATTAACTTAAAAGTGATTGAAGGTGGCGAACCGGAAAAGGGCACCAAGGGGGAGCATTGCTACGCATGCGCATCGTATAGGTTGCCACACTCTAGTGCGAGAGCAATGAAGTGAAATAACAAATAGGAAGGCAATATACTTTGGGAATCACGTGACTTGTCGTTGGAAAAAAAAAGAGGTCTCCCTAAGGAAGGGCGGCGAGGTGCCCTGAAAAGGCAAAAGATAGGGGGAAGACTTTTTATTTCCGTGTTTGCACCACGAAGTAACTGCGGCTATGACTGCAATGGAGAGATGGAGAGAGAACGAAGGAGTGGGGAGGTTAGTATGCGTCCTGGGCCGGCTTCGGGGGAAGTGTGCCGACATCCGTCTGGAAAGTATGCCGGGACACACAAGGAAAACGTCAGACAGCACAGTCTGTGGAAGCATTCGAACCCATCACCCTCGCTGCCTTACCACCTAGGAGCGAATGCCACTTGGCCATGTCGCTGGTCCAAAACAGAACTAAAACGTACACAACAGACGAAAAGACCCCGCACAGGGCGGTACACGTTCATGTGGTCAACTTTGCCGCCGTTCATTCTCCCAAAGACACAATTCGGAATGATGGCTGGCTAAAAGCGTGCTACGCGGTGAACTTGGCTCCGTCCGAAAGCTTGTTCTTTAGTATAATGAATTATTTAAATGTTTGAATCCCTTTAAATATTTATCTTATTCACTCGCGAGTGCTAGACGTTTCCCATTTTTGCCTGTTAGTCCCAAACTGTATAGGAAACACTTCCGCTTTTGTCCTTATTTTTTGAGGAAATTTATTCACCTATCAGCACTACATATCATTTTTCATCGTTTCATATACATCAACATTTTGTTAACCGATTTGTATATTCACTTTACCTTTGCTGCTGTTGCCCTTGTTGTATTGTAACCCCACTCCCCTCTATTTACCCTCCGGGCCCTGAGGGCATGTCAATAAATAAATAAATAAATAAATATCCCGATGAGCAAATGAGGTACTAGGTACGCATCCTCATGCAAGGTGCATGACTATGCCTGTGTACATTTGCTTACATGCATTTACGATGTTAACATGCGCACCCTGAATGTTAATGTACTTTCAGCACCGTGTGTCGGAGATTTCCGGCGCACGTCAAAAGAACCCCAGGTGGTCCAAGTTATCCGCAGTCCTAACCTGCGGCACGCGCGGCACGTAGCCGCACAATTGTGTAAATGTGCTCCCAATTATTGTAATGTTAATGGTGGTGGTCGCGCCTCCGACACCGGGTACCCTGTCCTCCTATAGTGTAAATAGGTCTTGCTGCAACATGTTTGTGACGCTCGCCCGCAGGCTCCGTATCAGTGTCAACAAGGAAAACTTTGCAGCGCCCCAACTGTGCTGTCCAAATTAGAATGTGTGGCCCGCACAACCTTACAAGTACGCTAATGCGCTGGCATCACTATCGACGATGGAAGGCCACTGGGAAGACGATGTTCGTATACTAATTGCCAAAACATTCTTGAAATCCCACATCCAAAAAGCACGTGCCGGTTCGTCTCTATACGTAATCACGGTACAGGCATCTGTCCGCCGAGGTCATGTTCCACGACTTTAAATGCGCACCGATAAATCTGTGTAACGAGATAATCGGGTGACCAACAAAGAACCAGACCTGAACAGGGTCACCTTGTTATGGAATTTATTTCAGACACAGCTGGGAATGACTCCCCAGTTATCCCTGACGGCAGCCGCTTATTTATCTGCAATTTCTCTTCTGAGCCACAACCGCCGCGACCATTATCGAGGGCAGACGCGTAATCTGCGAATAAATGTGCGCCGCTGATTAAACCCACTTCCCTGGAGAGACGTCTGACGGATAAGGGCTGGCTTAATCCGACGGGAGCCATTGTTTGGCGGGCTAGCATTGGGCCTTGGAGACCCTCTTTATCGATGGAATGCAGTACTGTACATTGAATATGTTTGGCTCGACTAGGTATTACTTTGGCTAGGCTAACAAGCTGACGTTTCAGAGGAGCTGTGCTTTGAGCATAATAAACGGTATGTAAACAGTCTTATAAATCTGCACGGGCTGGTACACTTGTGAGATAAACAGGGAGCAGCGTTACCTAACTCGGGGTATTGACATCCCACATGCTTTTGGGGAAACACGTTTCACCAGTGCTACCTAGATGCACAAAGCCTACTCAAAGCTCCCTCTCACTCCTCCGTCACGTGACATGTTGAGCCGCGATGTCATCTGCTTCAGTCAATCGCCGCAAACGACAGGCTTTCTATACGGCAGTTTCCTGGAGAGCAGCCATCTTGCTTGACGTCACCTGGTTGCCATTACAGCACTGTGGGGGCGTCATAGCTGCGCCCACTGATATGCGCCGCAACCAATACTGCAGTTCCCCCTTTTGCCTGACGTCATCCGGTCGCCGTTACAGCGGTGTGGGTGCGTCATGGCCGATGCGATGATATTGCGCCGAAACCAACGTATATGAGAGAATTAAAGAAACAGCGACGCTCCTGTCACGTCTTTGCAATTACGCTGAAGCTTAAAAGAAATGGAGCTGCAGGTGCCCACCAGGCAGACCACATAGATCCAGAAACTACCGGATACCATCCAGTTATACGAAGAAGAAGAAGACAGGCTTTCTCTGGCTAGCAGTGGGCGCGTTAGGTTCGTGCTCCGGGAACGTTCCCTCTTTCAGGGGAACACTTAACACCTCAAAAGTGACTTCCGGTGCACGTTCCCGGGTGCACCATGCGCACCCCTTCTTCGGAGCCGGAGAACGCTGGGGAAGAGCAGGGCCAGTTCCGGAGCGTGACGCATGTTCCGATGTACTGACTTTCGAAGTGTTCGAAATGGCGGAAGCGTTGCAACACGTTGCAACCGCTCATGCTCTTTGTGTTTCCGGAATCATCGGACGTCGGCGGTAAATATTGATACGATTACAGGGGACTGCTATGGTCTACTGCTATGTTTACTTAAAAGCAGACGACAGGAGAAATCTCGATAGGTGGCGCGCGCTCAGCGGTTCTTGCGCTCGGCTTCCGGATAGCCTCACAAACACCATTAAGTAAAGACACCTGGGGTACGTTCCCCTGAGAACCCGGGATATGGCGCTCGGGAGTCAGCCTAACGCGCCCAGTGGCTGCCCATGCATAGTGATTGAGTGCGGCACAGGGACGAAGACAATAATTACAAACAGTACGCCTGTAAGCTCTCACCTGGTCAAAACTTAATGGGAAAGAACATATTTATACAAAACGTGTTAATGATAAGCATTGGTAGCAAGTAACAGCGTAAGTATTCGCGTTTTTCGCCAAATCGACGCCGCACAGCTGTGAAACTCGGGACTAGCCGATCCAGGTACACACGGCCGACGACCCCGCGTTCACTTGCGGAGAACTTGCTGCTTTTCGCATTGGTCGCTGAGCTGCACCTGTATTTTGCTGTTGAAATCATGGATGAAGGAAACAGTGCAGACAACGACCAGCAAACTAAACCAAACGACTTTTGTTCTGTGCCACAACGCGACTATGCGCGCCGAGGGGACAGCCAGTTTGTCTTTCCACATTTTCTTCTTTCCACACATGGAACACCGCCTACTTTGACGCATCCTCGGAAGAGATGGATTGAGCGACGCAAAATCAGCAAACCTGTTACATCAGCAATGCTTATGTGTGTATGGCAGAGCTCTTGGAGCGGTACTGCCTACATATCTGATGAACGTTCTTTTTCTTTCCTTCCTTTCTTCTTTTTTTTTTTTTTTTTTCTGGAGCACACTTCTGTGCAATTCACGTCAGGAAGGGAAGCAAAACCTAGTCTAGGCAAAACACAACAATATTTTTTTAAACTTGAGTAGCCATTATGTGCAATAAAGTACAAGGGATAGCGCGAAAACGTATATCAAGTCAGTTTTGTAACTGTGCATTTGAATCAGCGCGTCAAATCACTTGGGAAAGAATGCGACGTTTCGTTAAGGTTTCCCAAAAACATACGCATCAGTGACACACGGATGTGGCAACATTACCCTATAAATTCTAAACTACATTCGTACACGCGCTACACACTTAGAAGATCTTATCTGTAAGAGAGCATCAGTACAGATATCGTGTGCTTGCATGTCTCTGACATTCCTGCGGCACAGGACACTCGCTGCTTGCTATTTCGGCCTCGCAACCGGTAAACGTGAAATTCATCTTCACGAAGTGTGGTTGATCAAACACGCCGGAACTTAGCAAATAATACGCGACAACTATAGCCTTCTCTTTGGACAATTCGGTTACGCCTGCCAGAAGTATATGAGCAGCGTTTAACACTCGTTCGCCTTCAACGCATCGAGAATCAACATTGCAGTTCAGCAATCTCAAAATCGAAACTAAGTGCCGACCTGGATACGCCCACCATGTTGGAGTTAAGATGCGCCACCTACAGGTCGTCGAAAACGCGAATACCAGACTAGTTCTTAGCGAAGGACACCTGTGAAGAATTCCTTTCTGGAGGATAAGAGCGTGTTATCACCCGAACAATGAGCATGGGGCAACCCAGGTGGGTGCCAACCCAGATAATTGTTTTCTAACTTTGAAAGAGCTACCGAAGGGGAACTAAAGCATTTATCACCAAGAACATCAATGTTGGGTGCTTCTATAATCTCCCACACAGATTGTTTACCATGGCTGCCACATTTTCTGCCACTGCTGATATTCATGGCGTCTTTGATGTACAGAAACTTTACCCGGAGCTGATACCGCCCACTGGATTCCCTTCGCCGACTACTGCGCTGGAGGTCCCGTTCGTTCCCCGGGACACCGTACCTATTCGGTGAAAACCATATAACTTAACGCACAACAAAAGGACCTGGCTGCGACAAGAACCTCAAGCTATGCTTGACGGTGGCATAATTCGTCCATCAACGTCATCGTTTGCCTCACCCATAAGCTGCTGATGGCTCTTCTCGCACCGACTATGGGCTCCTCAATCGTCAAACCGACCTTTTCCCCACCCCACGTGGATGACATCATTAACGAAACTGGTGGAAGCACGGCATTTTTCTGCATAGACCACTGCAAGGGATTTCGGCAAGTCCCTTTAACGAAGGAGACATAAAAGTACACGGCCTTTGTCACACCGTTTGACTTATACGAGTATAATCGTCTCCCCTTTGGATGGAAAAAATTGTCTGCGTGGTTCAAAAAAACAAAACAAAGAAACAACCAAAACAAAACAAAGATGACAGCTGTACTCTAACATTTATTGGAAAATCTGTGCTACATCCTAGTCTACTCGAGGTCCACTGAGGAACATCGTCATCATCTCCATCTGGTCCTACAAGCGCTAAGTAAGGCCAACATCCAAATCAACTTTAAGATGAGAAGGGCGTTTGGTGCAAACCTACTGTCGTTTTCCTAGGCAGATGCATTGATGGCATGACCAAAACAACTGAAGAGGAATCTGTGGAGAAAATCAAGCACAGGATAAAACCGTACTATGTACACTCCCTGTGTGTTCCTTCGCCTCGCTGCCACTTTTGTACATTGGTTCAGGATTATGCCGCACGAACGAAAAGCCTAACGGCTTTGCTTCGCAAGGGCGTTCGCTTCCATTGGACCACGGAATGCGAAGCTGCTTATCAAGATGTTATTGCAGCAATTTCACCCTATCTTGATACACCCGGAATTTCAGCTACCGTTTGAGCTGCGTACTGATGTCTATCAATTCGAAACGGGCGCCGTCCTCCACCAGCGTGACGTGACAACAAGAGGAAGAACTTCTCGCTGTCATAAAAGCAGTTCGTTGCTTACGTACGTTTCTTGATGGGAGGACAAACTATATTCACAGATCACCAACCCGTCACCCATATCCTCACATCTGCAAGCTTCAGGGGACGTCTTGCAAGATGGTCGTCGGAACGCGAACAATTCGACATCAAAGTTAATTACCAACCAGGGAAGGTTCTCACAGATTGCTGATGTCATGTCCCGCCTTGGTCTCGACCATCTCTCCTCCGTCTCTTTCTGCGACCCAGAGCCGTCGCGAGGTGAGCTTTCGCCTGGGGCACGATTACGCGAAGCGCTCCCCCCCCCCCCCCCTTCTAGACGCTCTGAAAACAATAAAAGAAGAAAAAGCGCATGTACAGTTTCGAGCTCAAAATTATCTTGATTCGTGTGGTTGTCCAAACTAGCTCGCGGAACGTGCAGTCCGGCGCCCCCTCTGGCGAAGGCGCCCGCGGTGGCTGCCTCCCCCCCCCCCCCCACACACCCTTGGCACCTCTGTATGATGGAAAGTAACAGAACACGGAGGCCATCACACACAATCAAAAGCACATAGAGTCTCCCACAAGACACCAAGGAAGGCAATCGTTGAAAAAAAAAAAAAAAAAGTCAGTCAGCGCAGCGGTTGGATTCGACCCCAAATTTCTCGATTGGCTGTCACGTGACCCCTTTCCCTCTACTGTCTTCTATCGTATCTGCCTGTCCCTTTCCTAGCGAGAAGAAAAAAATATGAGAAGAAAGATAGCAGCAATATTCATCATTATATTCAAGCATGCTTTACTTTCAGTTTCAAAGCCAGTAAGGCTTGGCGAACGCTCTTCTCTGAGTTATGAGAGGATCGCCTGAATTGCAAGTAAATAACCAGAATCAGAAGAAAACACTTTTTCTCTCTGTCCCACATTTTGTATTTCACGGAATGTACCCGCATCATCTGAGAGCAGCTGCTACCGGAATTTGTGACGCGAATACTGTTACGCCGCCAATATAAAATGTAAAGCGATCGCTACTCAAACAAGTAGCGATTATGATAACGACGCTAGTAGTAGCGCCGCTGTGTAGCTGAGAAGCAAACGAGAAATTGTAAAAGAGTCCAACTTGAAAGGTTAAGCGCCGAATCCAGTGTACGTGGTCGTTTGTGACATGAATGAAAAGAGGATCAATCGTTTGAATTCCTGGAATAGACTCATTGATAGAACGCACGCGCCGTTAGAACGGAAGTTACACCCACATGGTTACTCGTTAAGCTGAGACGTATCGATCGTGTTCGCCTAGTGAAGCAATTTCGTCTTTCGAAACGCCGACCCCGATTTTAAAGTGGCATCGCCCTTTCCCTGGAACTTGCCGAATTCTACGGCAGACGTTAGCGCCTCCGCAGCAACGGGGCAGCCAATTAGCGGCCTCTGTAGTTTGGCTGTTAACGAACCGTCTATTGGGAGTGGGCTCCAATACTCGCCCTTACCTTCTTTCTCCATGTGCTCTGATTCTGGCACGGACTGAACTGGAGTATACTACCATTCGAAGAAGGTTTGCAGAACACTATTTTCGCAAGGCAATAACGTGTTTCTTGTTAGGAAGTTTTGAGTATTGCAGACTTATTTTCCATCTCACAACGCTGACGGTACTGTTCAGAAGTACAGAACGCGCCGTGCTAAAAATAAATCAATGTTTGCAGTCTGAAAAAAAAAAAAGAAAATGAGCGAGCAAATTGTGAGGAATGATGTAGTTAAGTTTTACGGCGAAGCGAGTTGTTGGAAGAAAATATATATAAAGTGTATAAGGAAGTGTAAGAGCGGAGTACATTATGTAGTGTGCATTGAGAGCCATTGCTCTATTTGATCTGCGGGCTTTTGAACTAGTGTCTCATTCACTCAACTTAATCATTAGTTTGCCCATGTTCGTTTTTCTTATACTTTTGGACATCTTGGGTAGGATTTCTTTTGCTTTTTCTACTTTCTCTCGTATTTGCGTATGTATGATTCCCGACTTTGTCGGGACTCACATGACACATCTCCATATTTTTTTCTGTTTCAATCTTTGCAGTAACTAGGCACCTAGAGTCACATCAAAATAAACTCTGCAGATGCTATGCGTTTTCATATGAACTGGACATTATTTTAGAGACTCTTGCCTTCGAAGGCGTCAATAAGATCAGTATTTAAAGATAGCGAAACATTTAAATAATTTATTTTACTAAAGAACAAGCTTTCGGACGGAGTCCTTCCTTCCTCAGGTGCAACCAACTATAAGATGCGTTGTCAAGGATGCTTTCACCCTCAAGGTGGATCACTATACCAATGACAGACCAAGCGCTGTGCCAGAGAACACGGAGGAAGTAGTGCTTAGCTGCGAGCGATTTATTGGACATCGTGAAGAGATCCAACAACGGTTCTCTCGATATGAAGAAAGTGCAGTTTATCGGTTCCACCCTGTGGTGTCCTTCTTTAGGACTCTCGTGAAACACTCATCCTCCTGGAGCTGGCTGTGACGATTTCGGTTTGCCGTTGTTATCCTTCCAGGAATCAGGTAGCGGCAACTCGCGATCCTATAAGCGTGCTGCCGGCCCGAGTAGAACATTTCCTTTTTTTTTTTTTTTCTTCGACCAAACAGAACCATCGAAAACAATCTTTTCCTGAATCTACTGTATACGTATATTGTGCAGCACAATACCTGCATGATGTAATAACCCACACAACAACCACTGTAAACGGCGGTCCAGCCCGTGGGGAACATGGCCGCTCGCTTCCACAAAATGTACGCTGTTGAGTCTGCAAATTTATGAAGAAAAGCTAAGAAGGTAGGTAAAGCTACGGGTGGCTGTGCGTCGTACGTTGAAACATAGTTCAATATAGGCGCGGAAACTCCTCCATTATTCCTGCTTCGAGACGTTGAGCTGTATCTTCCTTCAATAAAGGTTTGGCATTACGCAGACGACATGAGGCGCCATTGGCATGCAGTAAGCTGGGTGCGGGTAATCCAGCTCGTTCAATGACAGTTTTTTCTCCTTTCCGCAAAGTCGCTTTAAAATTGATCCGCCTTCGTCGCTTCAGCAACTTCGACGTCCAGAATGGTGCGTTCGTTAAACATCTCACTTTCATCATCAGCTCGCCGCGCTTTGCATAGCGACGATACGTATTCTTTTTTGCTTCTTTAAAATTTCCTTATGTTCGACTGCAATATGACTTGATCTATTCTGTTGGAATTGAACGTACATTGATTACCCTGAAAGATGGAGTCCATCTAGCCTCCCGTATAGCACCTGTCGTGGCTTCGAGCAGGAACCCATCAAACGCGGAGTCCCAATTGGGTTTGGATTCGCGCGTCCGTAAATTGCCAACGACTGTGTCCGCAGTGCTCGCACGTGTTATCAATGAGGAGGAGGAGGGAGGGCCGCTTAATTAAGCTTCTTCACATTCCTATTCAACGTCCGACAGCCACTGTTGCGATCACGCTGGCACCTGTTCGCACGGAGTAAACATTGTGCACGGCAAAGTATTTATGAAAACTGCTTCGTCGTAATTGCTTAACTACGGAAAAGTTATCAAGCGATGTAGTCTCCGCCAGCGCTCCACCCTAAACAATCATTTTCAGCGAGTCGCTTATGATTTGTAAAGCTCGATTGTCGCGCCTCTTTCACGTGCGATTATGTTCAAGATTTAAACTGCACTGCCTTTTGGTAACATGTCTGATATGCGACTCATCATAGCAAAAATGTCAAGTGACAATTGCCATAAACTCATACTTTGTCATCGCTGCAAGAGGCCCGAAAATTATGATAAAGCGATATTATACAGCTCCCGAGTTACGGTTCTTAGGCGTACTGCCAAGTGATGATTCACCTAATAGAGCATAATCATTGCTAATGATCCCACTTTTGCAAGGAGCTACGAAACGTTGTGTAAAAGTCGATCTATTGTATACTCTATTATCTCGTGGATGCCGCCATATTGAAAGCGCAGCGCCGTCTTAGCCGGGGGGCACGTTGAAAACTGTTTACCGCCCAAGCCAGAGAGAAGGAAAGCACATGTCATTCCTTCCTGGTATCACTTTCCTTCTCTCTGGGTTGTGCTGGCTGCAAAAGCAGTGGAATGCGGCTGTAGCTTCTACACACAGGGGTGGCATCCAATGTATTCCTCCATAGACGAAAGCGTGCTGGGCGAACGCAATGCATGCTGGACAGGTCCTGGTCGCACGTCACAGCAAACGTCAAGGCGCACGTGACCTTAAAGATGGCGGCGCCCGTGATCGGCGGCCAAACCGTTTGTAAACAATGCGGTTGTTGTTTCTGGACGACGTTTTGGATGTTTTTCGATCACGGTAATTGTTTCTATGCGATAATCTTGCAGTAGAACGCACAGTTTTGCACACAAAAGCCTCGTATTGTGGACTTCCGAAGATGTGATGACCACTCCGAGCCGATGCCATGTACTTAAACTAAAGAGAAATGGGCTACCATGTTGCGGAAGAAGCACCGCATAGCCCGCATAGTTTACGCTGGCAAAATACGGTAATCTCTTGTTGTTATGACGGCGAAAATATGTCGGTAAGCGGCAAAACGACATATAAACAAAGTCACATGACCTGAAAATGACGTTTTCTATGACGTGCGACCAAGACAAGATGGCAGTTTTGCCAAAAGCACCCGCTTGAGGGTAGTTACAACAATGGCGGGTTTGTATCACCCCTCTGCTTCTACAGGTTCGCCACGAAAACCACCGCCCCCCCCTTGGCCACGTGATCACCCCTAGTGAATCGCGAAGAAGTGGCGGAAAAATGGCGCCAAAAAGCGCGCGCTGACTTGATCGAACTGCGCATGTGCGTTGCGTGCCCTCTCCTATACCCCTCTCACTTGGATGCTCCCTCCCACCTCTCTTCCCGGCTCTTCGCCAGGCCATCTGCTGATATTATCGGGAAGCAGAAAATGAAAATACAGAAGACGTAGGAACGCACATGTACAAATTTATTGGCACGGCAAACATATAAACAAGAAGCAACATGTGAATGGAAGTAAAGCTACACGATTGTTACAGAATAGTGCAGAATAAATAAAGAATAAATACTGCCGAACAGCAGAAAGCGTGACTGTCATATTATAGCACGTAGTGAAGCGCAGGAGCCATTCGCTCCTTCCGGCAGAAAGTGATGAGTAAAATGAAATTGAAACCGGCGGAAAGTGATGTACAAGGTGTAACTCAGTTATGCACACTGTTAGGCGGCAGTATTAAACGTCTGATCACTGACACGCATTATACGTTTGTCTGCTTACCTTTCATTCCGGCGTTCGTGTGTGGCTCGAACATCTTCCAAATCCACGAAACGAAATAACCGCCTGCCCACACAGACGCCAGCAGCACAACGGTCAGACGGGTCGGCTCGGCGCCTCGGAAGATGGTGGTGGTGATAGGGCTTGCCGTTGTCGGCCTCACGTATGTGGGCAACGTCACGACTCACGCCCTGGGGGAATGTGCGTCCTGGGCCGACTTCTAAGGGAACTGTGCCGACATATGTCTGAAAGCGTCTGAGGAAAACCCAGGAAAAACCCCAGACAGCACAGCCGGCACCGGGATTCGAACCCGGGTACCTCCCAGTCTCGACGTGACATGGCCAGCACGCTAACCACTGAGCCACGGGAGCTGGTGCGCCTCGGAAGAAACGAACGCGACCGAATCCACCGGTTAAATGAGCCTCAGCCAATCATGATCGAGAATGGTCACGTGGGGGGACCGGAGCCAATGAAAAGCAAGTGGCGGGAATTTGGTGGGAAATGTCAGCGGCTATTCAACACCATTTTCACGGCGGCGAAACTCGCTTACTGTGCCTCCTCTGTGCAAAAGCGCGGGGTGTGAGGCTCTCTGGAAAACGGTGTATAAAATACTCATGTGTGCGTATGGCTTACACTACTTTTTACAGTGGTATAAACTATCAGAGTCATTATTACTATTTGCTTTCCGCATTTGTTTTTTTTTTTTTTTTTTGTAACACAAAATCGTGGAGAAATAGGGCTTCTTGGTAGGGCCTCACCGCAAAATGGCGCTGGATAACATGTGATAAAGTTAGGTGATTGTTGATCACAAAGAATTGATTGCCGCAATAAGCTCACATCTCATGCCGACATACTGTGTTGGTGGTGGTGTGATGTTATAAGGAAGAGGAGTGGACATTTTGTACTTTGACCATACTTAGTTCCTTAGTTTCCTTTTTCGTCTTTTTTCGTTTCGAGCTTCTTGGCTCTCATGGGCACTGCGTATGGATGTGACACCCTCTCGTGGCGGGGGGGGGGGGCAGATATAGGGGAAGGTGCGGTCAGCCCGCTCTGAAGATGACACGCTCTAGGGTCGGCACGAACACTGTGTCTCTGCGAGACATCAATGTTCCAGGGTGTTAACAACACCTCTGGGTGCCGCAGTGCAAAGCCAGCAAGTACAGATACAGAGAGAGAAATTAGCGTATTCTCCGTGGCTGCACGTGAGGTATATGTGTTTATAGATGGTGTCACATCTTTAGGCGATAAATGTGCGTTCGTTCTGTAGTGGCCTTCAAAGGCCTTCTGAGGGAACAATAAATGAAATTTGCTGTTCTACACTCTTAAAAATGAACTTTACCGCATAGCACGCTCCTAGCCAGCCATCATCTCAAATGATATCGTTATCTGCCCTGATTTGTTTAAAACGGGATGTGTACCGCCTTTTTTGTGACACTTATGCTGTTCATATTTGTCACAAAAAAGGCGTACGCCTCCCGAGGTCTTCAACAAATCGGGGAAGATAACGATATCATTCGAAATTATGGTTGGCCAGGAGCGTGCTATGCGGTGAAGTTCATTTCTAAGAGTGTAAGTGCAGTCCATAAAATCTCAATTTTGCTAAACTATCTATCCAACGGCATACCTAAATAGCGGTTCATATGATACCTTCGAACGTCCTCTACGAATTTCAGCCTTTATTTCACTCTATTCCAGGGGAATGAACACACGCTCCAATGAGTTTCCAAACCCGTCGTCAGAGCTTCGTTTATCCTTCCGAACCTAGTGTACGTGGTTATTTTATTTTTATTTTTTCACTTACTCCCCCAGGAGGAAAGGAAAACACTTAATGACGATAATCGCGTCTGTCGAGCAGACTCGATTTTCTCCGTCCAACGTAGGCGACCAACTTTAACGCAGCCACGGGCTTGGCGGTAAAGGGGTTCGAGCACGATTAGCAGAATTCCCCCGCGGTGAAGCGTTGCTCGTTCGATGGCAAGCCTTTGGGGAGAACAACTTCCCCGGGTCTTTCTTTCCTGTTGCTTTTACTACGGTCGTCGATCGGTTATCTGTCGACCCGATGTTGTGCACAGACTGATGACTCTCTTGAGAAGGGACTTCCTTGCCTCGACGGTGAGGTTACTGATCCCCAATCTGCGAGGGGAACTGCTGACACGATTAGTTTATCTCATCATCAGTTCAAGGTTGCCCAAAAGTGCCTTCAAAACTTGCACGATGAGTCAGTTAACCTGAGGAAACTTCCGCAATGTCAGTATTCCTAGAGCAGACGGTGGTGGTAATGAAACTGTTTGCCGTATAGTCGACCATTCTCAGCCGGGGGACCGTGCGTCTTGGACCGACTTCACGTGGAACTGTGCCGACATTTTATCTTGAAGCGTCTTAGAAAAACCCAGATAGCACAGCCGGCGCCCGGATTCGAACCCGGGTCACCTCCCAGTCTTAGCGTGGAACAGAACTTCACCACATAACACTGAAAAGACCAATCATTAAAGAGAATGGAGTCTTTGTGTGTGTGTGTGTGTTAATTAACGTAACTGCGTAAGTGTCACAAAAAGGTGTATACCTTTCGTTTTCAGCAAATCATTGGAGAGAACGTTGTCCTTCGGGCTGATGGTTGGCCAGGAGAGTGCTTTAGCGAGTAGAGGCGCTTTTACCGAAAAGTACTCGCAACCTTCGTCCAGGAAACGGGATTCGCCCGGCGATGATGACTCAGAGTTCACTTGCTCCTAACAGTGACTCCGTAACTTGCTAGCGTCATGATCCTGGCTGCAGTCTTGACGCTGCCCATATGACGGCAACGACAATCTGTTTTAAGAACGTATACTACGACATCTCTCATAGCGGAGACAACAAAAGTCCTAAAAAGAAAAGACAGGAAAGTAAAGAATAAGGCGAGACTCTAAAACCAGATCTTGCGAAACAAAACAAGCTCGATTCCAATCACTGCACAGATTGACACCGTCTGTCATCACTCCAGATTTTAGGAGAAAGCAAGAATACCCCTTTCTATGGCCATTAACGTTAAGTACAGAGTGTTCCAAGGGGGCGTACGCCTTCCACTTTCGTCACGTCAGAAGAGAGATTGATGTTATTCGAAATTATTCTTGGGGGTAGGAGCCAACTTTTCTGCAGACCACGCTTCTAGCCAAACATCACCCCGAATTGTACTGCTCTCTCTCCTAATTTGTCAGTCATAAAGACGTTAAGCGGATTTCTCTTATTTACACTTGCACGCTGGAAAATATCCGTACTGGTATCCGACTTTTACTCTGAAGCAAAAAAGTATCGTTCAGAATGCGTATAGCCTGGTATTGTTTATTTTGTTACAGGAGTGCTCGTGTTCTGGTCTCCTTTCCACGACCCCCGAATCTACGAAGGGGCCCCAGGCGACGTGCATGTCACCAGGATCCACGCACTGGACGAAGCGTTTCCGCAACGCCCCGTCGCCTACAGCCTGCTCGATGTGAAAGACTACGAAAGCTTCAGCCTGGACCACTCAACGGGGAATTTGACCACAGCCCGAAAGATCGACCGCAATGCAGGAGAAAAATACGAGGTAGGGTCTTGTAGCTTGCAGGTGCAGTGACTTATCGCCGCGACACATTAATTTTCTATGGTCTAGTCGGGTCACCCAAGCAAGCGATAACCACTGTAGGCATATAGCGCTTTTATCGAAAGACACACATAAAATATTTGTAGAGGACACGTACTCAAACATGTTGAGAATACCCAATGGGTTCCTCTTGTCACACCTTTAATTATGAGGCTCGTTCTCTATTGTTCGTTCCGAGTAGAAATGGAAGTTTTCGGGAACCGACGCGATACGTACGGTCGATCGGTTAGATGCTGCGTGACGGAGTGGCAAGGAACCGGTCGGAGCCAGACGAGAAAACACTTTCGGGAATCTGAGAAAGAAACAGCTACGTGACGCATCTTTGGTCGAAAATAAAGAGAGCGAGGCCGATTCTCTACATTGCCTCGGAAGATTGACTGTTTTCTCTCCTCTATTTTTGACGAGAGATGCCGCCACATGTATCGTTGCGGTTTCTTACTCCGGTCCCCGAAAGCCCGAAAGCGGTCTCTGGCCTGGCTCCGATCGCTTTCTTGCCACCTTGCCACGCAGCATCCAACTTATCGACCGTATGCGTCGCGTCGGTTCCCGAAAACTCCCTAATATCTGGCATGGTGATTACCGCCGCTCACTCGTATTTCGTGTGAGCAATACGCCGTTTTCCAGCCAGCCTCACACCCAGCGCTTTTCCAGCCTCTGTTTACCGCCCAAGTCAGGAAGGACGAAGCGCACGATGCGTGTGCTTTCCTTCTGTCTGGCTTGCGCGGTAAACAGTTTTAAACGTGCCCCCCCGAGCTAGACGGCGCTGCGCTTTCAATATGGCGGCGTCCACGGGAAAACGGTGTTACCCAGGCGAAAATCTGGACTGGTCCCAGAATGGTTCCAGTTGAATCTGGACTGGTTCCAGTTGGATGTTTGATGGTCCCGGAATTGTTCCAGTTGAATGTGGATGGTCCCAGCTGGATTCCCAAGTGGGGTGGCTGGTTCCACTTTGGTGACATCAGTGGTACCACTCTGGTCTCAGATGGTTCCAGAAGTTCCAGCTGGAGCCTCACAAGTACCATTTTGTTCCCAGAATGGTCGCTGAGACTCCAAGTTGGGCAGCTTCCCAGCTTCCCCCTTTGAGATTTCATCTTGTCCACACTTGCCATGTTTTGTTTGATATATTACTCTGACCTATTTTAGCACAGGCATGGTCTCTTTTTATTGCTGTTTATCCAGGTGCGCGCGTCTGCAGATGTTGTAACTCCAATTCGTGCACATTCTCATCTGAGGTGAATATCAGGGAAATGTAAAAAAATACATCTCAACAACAACAAAAATTAAGCTAAATACTAGAAGAAAGACAACAACAAAAAGGAAAATGTAATTGCAGAGGCTGATGCAATGTGAAGACGCCACGGCAATTCAAACTTCAAACGGCGAGAGCCGAGAGGGAGAGGAGAGAGCGAGAGGGCGAGAGTGGCAGGTGGCAGTTAGAACTTTGAACTTCGACGCGTCGCAGCAAGTTGGTTTTGTCTTCAGTAACGGTCGCAAGGATGGTGATGGTGTATCTCCTGTGCAGTATTTACGTGTGTTTCAGTGCGCTTTGTAAGACAATGCGATGACAATGGTTCCTGTGCAACACATTGTCGATTTCCCGGAAGAGTTTTGACGCCAAGAAGACGTAAATGGCGTAGAGGCAAGAACGCACTGTGAAACGCCAATCGGACTGCACGTCGCGAATGTTTGCAGGTATGAGTGATGACCGTGATGTTTTGATTACTATTAATTAGATGTTTCATTTTAGAAACTTCGGAGGAACTTGAAGAGAAACAGGATAAGAAGATTCCGAACGTACGGTGAAGAGGAATGGGGTGTATGTCGCGACCTGCATGGAAAACAGGAGTGTTGTGTCATCTTCTCTAAGAAAATACAAGATGTGAGGTGGCCAACGAACGAAAGCTCCCTGTGGTCCGTGAGTGCATCGCACAGTCAGGCATATGCTTTGTCTAGACACAGTGAGTGATCAGACTTATACTACGTGGTATGTAAATGTAGAGATGTATTGATTATTTCTTTCTGCTCAGTGTATGCTTTTAGCAGAATAAACGGTAATTACTTGAGCAATATGTGCATTTCTACGCATTATTTTCGGTCATGCATTCAGTGGTCCCAGCTGCTAAGTGGCCGGATCCCGGACCACTTAGCAGAGGGGACCACTGGGTCAATTCCACTGGTTCCACTTCAAGTGGGACCATCGTGAAGCTGGTTCCACTTTCAACTGGTCCCAGTCACTAAGTGGTCCCACACTCAAAGTGGGACCTGTCCAATAAACCACTTTGAAGTGGTCCCACTCCAGATTTTTGCCTGGGTATACACTGTTTTCCCACATACACAGGGAGTATGGCCTGCTGGAATCCAAATCTGAAGCGGACGGTAGAGGAGGAGAAGCGTACCTTCCAAGAGCATTGGGAGGTAAAGTATCTGTTCGCGGATATAAACAACGTCCCGGAATGTCTGGCTGGTGCTCCAAAAAACTGTTGCTGTTCCGAAAAAGTACTATCTCCGACGTCATTACGAAGCGCTTCACGAAGGACAGTACGCGGAATTTACTGGAAAGATCCGTGAAGAAAAGGTGATGCGGCTCAAATTGGCAGCTACAAGACAAACGGGTATTTTTCGTAAGGTTAACAGAGAAAGTGAGGTCGCCGTTGAAGCAAGCTTCGCCCTGTTGCAGTTGATCGCAAAAGCGTCAGGCCCTTTTATCAAGAGCGGTCTCATTCGATACAGCTGAAATTGTGTGCCCAACCGCAAAAGATTCTTTTGAGAAGATTAGCCTTTCTGCAAATACTGTCGCTAGGCAGGTTGAAGACATGTGTGCAGATTTGGAAATGCAGCTACGCGATATTTCGAAGAATTTTGTGCATATTCCTTATCACTTGACGGACCCACGGACATAACTGATATTGCTCGGTGCGTGGTGTTCATCCGCGGTGTCACGCACGACTTGGACATATACGAGGAACTGTTTGATCGGCTTCCTCTGAAAGGGACAACGACGGGGAGTGACCTGTGGAGCCTGGTAAAAAGCAGCATCGAAGCAGCAGGTCTTAAGTGGGAGAATCTCGCGTCAGTAGCGACTGATGGAGCTCCTTCAATGGTTGGTCGCAATCTAGGTCTGTTAGCCCGCCTTAAAGAAACGCTTGCAGAGGAAGGCGTGCCCACAAACCTTCCAGCAATTGACTGTATCCTACATCAAGAGGCATTGTGCTGCAACTTAGTTAAGTTTAAGCACGTCATGGACGTTGTCCTCAAGACCGTTAACTTCATTCGGTCGAGAGGCTTGAACCATCGTCTGCTTGCCGATTTCCTTCAAAACTTGGGTGCCACGTACAAAGACCTGCCTTATCATCAGAGTTCGAGGTAACTCGTTACTGTAACTAAGTTTCTTTTTTTTTTTGGTAACTTGTAGCTTAACTCGGTACTTTTGCGCCGTGGTAACTTTAAGAGGAACTCGTTCGTTTTCCAGGTAACTTTGCCAAAGTAACTTAAGTTAAGTTCCAAGTTACTTTTAACTCGCTTTTCACACACGTCCACATATTCTCTTCCTTTCTCTCCGGTTCCTTCATGGCATTTTTTGCCATAAAACATGATATTCAATCAATGACATTTTGATATTTTATTCAGAAAGTAAGAACCGCTGCCATTGAAATGAAGCTGAACCATTGTGCGCCCACAGGGAGTAAGATGCAAAGCGTTCGAATAGACCTCTACCAGAGAAACGCCATTATGACATTGGTAGACAGACTGAAACCGAAACAAATCGGAAGGACAGGGCTGGGTTCCACGAACGGGCACTTGTTCGCTGCCTCCCATTGAAAGTCAAGAAGGACCGAGGGTCGCGTCCCTTTAAGGGACCATATCGTAATCCTCTCAAGACCGTGGCTTTCAGGCGCGACCTTGTTCGCCTCTAGCTTCGAGCGTAGTTCAATTCTACCAAATTTGTGGCGCTGTCGAACACTATGAAATCATTTGTTTGCAAATTGTGATAGGTCTATATTTGGACAAACGAAAACGATCTAAGCGTGTTGCATTCCTCCGCAGGTAACTCAAGGTCTAACTCAACTGCTCACGCGCGCTGTACCTGCGTAATGCTATTTTGTGTCCGAAGTAACTTGGAAGTAACTTGTTCTTTTTTTTAAGTAACTCAGTAACTGTGAGTTACATTGCAGGCTGAAGAACTTCGTTATTAACTTAGTTACATTTTTCAACGGTAACTTAACTTGTAACGAGTTCTTTTTGACGGGTAACTTCTTAATCTATGCTTATCATACAGAGGTCAGATGGCTCAGCATGGGGAAACTACTTCATCGTTTCTTCAGTCTTCGAGATGAACTCAAGGAATTTCTTCACAAGGGAAAAGAATGCCCTGAAATGGCCGACCCCGAATGGTTGCGTGACCTGGCGTTTCTCGTCGACATAACGAACCACCTGAACATTCTGAATATGGGCCTGCAGGGGGAAGCTCGCTTGATCACAGAGATGTCAGATGGCGTCTAAGATTTTGTGAGAAAGTTGGAACTTTGGGAGAAACAGCTAATGTCAAAGGATCTCTTCCACTTTCCCTGTCTAAAAGCCGTTGACTGCAAGAACAAGGAAACGCTTCGCACATACTCGTCGGCAGTGTTAGTGCTGCGGCGTGAGTTCATGTCAAGGTTTCATGGCTTCGAGATCCTCGAGGCGATGTTTAAACTGTTCGCTGACTCCTTTTCGGTTCTTCCAGAAGGCGTTCCCGAGCCCCAAATGGAACTAATAGATCTCCAGTGCAATTCCATTCGACAAAAGTTTGACGAAATCTGCGCTCCCGAGTTCAACAAATACGTAGACAGGAAATCGTTTCCCTGCCTGATGTCTAACGTCAGCCGTGTTCTGTCGATGTTTGGAAGCACATACGTATGGGAGCAATTATTTTCAATGATGAATATCAACAAGATTAAGCTGAGGTCCCAGCTGTCTGATGACCATCTTCGAGCCCAGTTAAGAATTGCCACTGCGGTCAACCTACAAGTGGACCTCGGGAATCTGGTGAGGAAGAAGAGGCCTCAAGTGTCGTCAGCGCATCATTACGAGTCCGTCTTCCTGTAACCGTGTTCGCGTTTAGTTTATTCCGAGGTGCACAGCCTCCTGCTGTTGGCTGTAATAAAGTAGATATTGTCTGTTCTACTGCGTATTTCCTTCGGGCTTCTCTTCTAGACGATAGCATCGTAAGCCAACGACATCCATGTATCGCCTGGAGAACGAATTCTGTGGCACAGTTGAGAAAGTTGCCGCTACGCCACTCGACCTCGGCCACACGGTCCCCCAAATCAGAGGCGGTTTTTGTGTACGTTCACTATCTGCGGCCCGCCGTGGTGTAGGCCAGGCCAATGCGGCCCGCGACTCTGTTTCAGTTGGAGACCCCTAGCGACAGTAGTTGGAGACCCCTGCACTACTGTCTTCCCTGATTGATCCGCTTCTGCGGAATGCTCAATGACCGCTATTGTTATTCTGACGGACTCACTGTCCCATTGATACCGTGTCTCACATCGTATGCCGAACTCATATGCCTATGCAGAACTCTATGGCCCGGCTTCACCAACGCCGATTAACATTTGAACCGGGATCAACGGTCCCTTAACTTGAATTTAACGCTTAACTGTGCGTCATCAAAGGGAGCTATTGTTACTGAAACATTCATAGCGTCACCAACTAATGTTTGTCTAAAAGAATTGAGTGTTAACTTAAGGTTTAGCAAACCTTGATCTCGGTTCAAAGTTAACCAGCGTTGGAGAAACCGTGCCTCTGCCACCTTGTTGTTTCTGGTGTATGTACCACATGGGAATCCGCGGGTCTAGGTAGTATTCACAGACTGAAATGCTGTTCTGGAATATATATATAAGAAAATTTATTCCATTGATATGATGGTATGTACAATTAAGTACATACCATCAGTGAATAACAGTGGTATATACAATAAAACAGTGAAGAACAGTGCTACATGCAATGAAAACAAATACTGTATGAGAGATGTACTGCAATACGTAGCAAACACGGTTATTCGTGGATCCAGCCCCACGGTCATAAAAGACGTTCACCAAGTTCAGCGTGTGAGGGACCAAGGCCATTCTATATATCCCCACAGTGGGCTCCGGAACACTGTGGTTTAAGCAGGGATGAGGTAGTAGACTGGGTGGCAGCGACCGCCCATCAGCGCCGGACAGTCGTGCTCGTGCCCGTTGTACTAGCAGAAGGTGACAGGAGAGCTCTTTTGTTCGCGATGAATCCAACCACTGACATCACGGACAGGTCTCTCACGTGTGTCATCGATCGAGATTTGTCATTTCCTGTTCCATACTGTCGTCTGCTACGTTATGTGTGCGTCAACGTTCCATCCATTTCATTCCCATCTCAATCACGTAAATAACCCACATGTAATCGTGCAGGTTACCGCAACTCCTACGGTGATACACCTCACGTCATCATCGTCATCATCATGTACTTGTTGCCACCCGCGGCTGCCAAAAACGAAAGATCCTTTGAGCCTTGCGGTTCATTTCTGCATTATTAAAGCTTTCAGGTCTGACTCGAGATTTCAAGCTTTTTTTGCTGTATCTGTCTAACGAACGCAATAGAGTCCTTTCAAGGTTCAAGAGTGAACGGAGTGAGGTTTCATTTCCGAATCGTAGAGATAGTGGTCGTAATCATCCTTTAATGTACCTTTATCCCGGTAAATCACAATTAGGAACAAATTTCATTTTCTGTGGTTTGAGGGATCGATAAATTAATTGAGGCCATGGGAGTAGCTTCCATGATTACATGTCGTGGAGCATAATCTGATAGAATATCTCCAAAAAGGAGAGCACAATGTCTGCGTTCGATATCCGATTTTTAACGGCATGAGCAGTAAGACAGCCAGCTTCATGGCCATGCTCCACATGATGACGACATACTCTTGCAGTGTGTTCTGGTAGGTGGGCAGTAATAGTTGATGGAAAGGGGTAGCAACCAAGCTTTAGGTAACCTTTAATGGCGGATGATTAGAACTGTGCGGATGACGATGACGATGGAACAACTGCCGGTGAAGTGTGCATGTCACGAGCGTCAAGGGACGAATCATCTTCCCTTTTCTTACACTCTGGGCGGCGCAAGAGTACGACGGAGCCTATGGTTAGCCAGATGGTACAGTCTCTTGAGGCAGTAGCAACAATACTGACGAGGAGCTGGCTTTTGGACGCCAGATCCGAACAGAGTTGTCATTCTATTCGTAGTTCTGTGGTAGCGGTCGCAATCTACCCAACAAGGAGAGTACTCGCGATTCGTTGCGTATAAAGGATGCAGTGGGTCTTGCTTCGAAAGAGGTGGCGCTGCAATGTGTGCAGCGTGTAAGTCATACGATGTATATACTCCGTGTAGCACTACACATCAATGGCGGTGGTATGCCCTGTAGCCGCAAGCCTTGAGGTAACAGGCAATCCAGGGGGGTCGTAGTCTTGTCAATTGAGGTGTTCACATTTGGATCTGATGGAAGAGCCAAAGGACCGTGAGATTCGGTGGTACCTTCTCTTCCTGGAGTTGAAGATCATTGAAGAGAGCCGAATGTGTCGAGCATGTCGAGAGGATTTCGTTGATGTTTCGTTTGACTGTTTCCCCGGTGGTAGTCGAGATAGTCGATGGATTTTGTTCTGTCATTTCAACCTTCATATAGGTATATTCAAGGTAGTCGTTATCATTTAGGGCGTCATGAAAATCCGATGTTAGTGGCTCGTAGTCCTGGTGCTTTGGCGATGGTGCTTCGATGAACTGTGGTGTTAACAGGTTAGGAAAAACTGTAATCCTTACATGCTGCGATGTATTTCATGATGTTGTGGGAGCACATTTAGGACTAGTTGTCAGGCCATTTTTCGAGAGGTAGCGCTTGGCATTCTAAGTAACTGGGGTGATGAGCTCCAGGTAGTAGTCGCATATCTCTGGCTCAGTTTCAGTTTTATGAGTGCTGCAATTTGATGATCCAGATCAGCGAGCAGGTGATGACTTCTTTGTTAGTGAGCCGAGCTTGAAGTGGATTTCTTTCTTGGGTGGAGCTGTTTCTCTAAGCGATGCCATCATCCCATCCATTAGCTTCTGAACACCACTTCTGCAGCTTCTGAACACCAGCTTCTGGATGTGCTGTGCTCGAAATTGACCAGCGCTATCTTATCAGATAGGAGAGGCTCGTTTGTCAGCCTCCTAAGGCCCATTTCACACTAAACTTTTTGTCGGCCGTTTGCTTCAAAAATAAGTAGAACCTAAGGGCAATCGAGCCCCGTAGGTTCCAATGGATCCTTTGCTTCTTCGAGAACGTTTCAAAATATAACCGCCTTAAATACAACGTGATTGGATAATTACCAGTTTCCTCTTCCCCAGTATCCGGGGAAGATGGGAAGGGGACCAGCATCAGTGTGGGATGTGTTGAGGCGGGCAGTTATTGATTGTGATATGTCACCGGTAGGAGGTGATATTGATACGAGCAGCACAGCGTCATGATGGCAATGATTTAATGGGTGGAATGAGAATGGCCGTGCTTGACATGCGCCCGCCGCTGCTGACGCCGTCGTCGTCGTCGTAACATTGCCCCCTCCTGGGGGCGTGAACACCGGGGCACGACAGATGGAGAACGCAATGCTGCGCGGGGGCACAACAGGTGATATAGCCGACGAAGAGCGAAGCGACGGTGGGGCCGATGATGGAGATGTGTCGACACGGTGACGTACAAAAGGTGGGCGGGTGGACGACGATGGGACGATGGCGAAATGATGCTGTGCTGCCTCCACGGGGTCGGTGCCGAGGGTATCCTTCACTGGGCGCTGTCGTCGCGGGCGTCTTCGTGGCTGGGGGCACCTTCGGGGCTTTGTCGTGTCCGGAACGTCGTCGTAGTCTCGTGTGGTCTTAGAGTCGGGGTTGTGGCGTTGATGACGAGGACAACAGCGCTTTCGAAGAAGGATAGCCCACACCTCCACCAAATGATATGAGCAGCACAGCGTCATGATGGCAATGATTCAATGGATGGAATGAGAATGGCCGGTCGTGACATGCGCCCGCTGCTGTTGACGCCGCCGTCGTCGTCGTAACAATATGATCACGATACGAGAAATATGTGATCCAGAGTACTTGGGAAACTGTTTACTTGGTTAGAATGCCCTGGGAACTATACGCCCTTTGTGCACTGTTCACGTAACTTGCAACGTAATGTCCTGTGGTGGGGCATCATTTACCTGTTGCATTCTGCAACGGAGAAGAGTGGTGACGCTATTACTCATTGCCAAAGAAGGGCAGGAGAAACCATGATAGTAAGTGCCTCCATGTGCCTCGTATAATTCCAGCTTCCTACGAACTACGAAGTAAGTAAGAAGTAAATAAGGACATTTCGACCAAACTCTGCCCGAGAGTCGGCTGATCTGTGATAAAACGATTGAAGGTTGAGGGAGAGAGCAGTCTGCTGCTTCCAGAATCTGATCGATTTTAAGACCCTCTGGACAGCTTTGGACGTGGATGCCCCTCGCGTTGGATGTGCTGAAAACCGAGTTTTGTCTGCACCTGCTTGACCCAAGGTGCGCTTGATCTAGTTCGCGATAGTGTTTTTGGATGCAGCCCTAAAAGTTTTTTTTTTTTTGTTGTTGTGAGGAACAGTCTGGATGTGCTCGATCACGTGGAGTCTGCTTTCTGTAAGTAAGCCTCGGCACACTGGATCGGACACAGGTGTATGTTTTCAGGGAAGAACGCGGTGAAAACAGTAGGGCGGGGTTTTCCCGGTCGAGATATTTTGCGTAAGCCCTCTGAAGCCCATTAGCAACATGCCTGGGCGCGTTTAATGCCACATGTCGGAAAGAGGCTGAGATCTGATTACCTCGATGCCGAAACGAGAGCGAAAAGTGTTGCTAGCTTATAGGCTAGCATCTGTAGAGGACGATGGTCTTCCTCCACACGAGTCCTGACCGGCGATGATGGAATGTCTCAATGGGCAGATGGTCATGGCTTCACGCTAGCACGGTGCTGGTAGGCTGCCAGGCGCAGTAGCACGGCGGCATAAAGGGCGCGTCGTCGTCGTCATCCACGAGCCGCCACATCACTCCCCCCTCAGACGCGGAGCGGTGCAAGCAGTTGAGGTCCGCGTTGATACCATGAAAAGGAGAATGAGGACGACTCGTGGATGGAGGACTGGACACACGGCTTGTGATTGTGGCAGTTAATGCAGCAGCAGCGGGATGGTGGAAACAAGAGCGCTGCTCCGGGCGGGTTCCAGCAATGAGGTGTGAGTCGTTGAGTTGTTGGGTGCTTGAGTAGCTGCTGATTGCGTTGAGTGCGTTGAGTGATTGCTGCTGAGCGTTGATTGTTGCTGAGTGAGTGCGTTGCTGAGTGGGCGACAGTACCGCGACCGCTCCGAGAGCATGAATGCTGGTTGTCGTCAGAGAAATGCCGGGGAGGACCATCGTGAAACAGGTGGAGGCCGGAAACTGAACTTGCTGTGATCTCCCTGCGGGTCACCGGCGGAACTGGGGTCCGGTGCGACTTGCCTGCCAGAAGGTGGTTCGCTGCTGGTTTGCCGAAAAATTTAGAATGATTAATGGCCGAATTACACCAAACATGGTGTTCGTTATTCGGGTCACCAAATGTAGAGGAGGTGGTATACCTCTACATGAGTCCCGACCGGCAATGATGGAATGTCCCAGCGGGCAGATGGTCGTGGCTTCACGCTAGGACGGTGCTGGTAGAACTGGCTGCCATGCGCAGTAGCGCGCGGCAGCAGGGGCGCGTCGTCGTCGTCGTCCACGGGCCGCAGGCAATTTGGACCCAAATGGACCATTTCCATGTACGCGTCGCTCCTAGCGGCGAGAGACGGCATGATGAGAAGACGACGAAGCAATGATGACAAATTAACATCACGTGGGCGTAGCTGGCATTTTTTGAGGATATAGCAGGATAACATTTGTTTTGAATAGTATAGCCTGCTTCTGTGGAAGCAAACATGTGATACACCCCAAAAAACACAGGGAAACTTGTTAAGGCTTATTCATAACACGCATTGTTTTCATGCCAACTATCATGGCGACGCTCGTACTGTTCGACGCAACACATTACAGGCATTGCGAAAAGCTTCAAAGCGCATGCGCCAACACCGGCAAAGAGAAAGATGTTGGGGGACGGAGAGCGTGACACGTGAGTTCTTCGTCGAGAGCCACCGCCTTTCTGACCATCTGCGGCCGCTTCTGAAACATCTTGTACCTCCCGCTTCCTCCCTCCCCTCTGCTATGGCTTCCTTCTACTAACATGTCACCGTGGGTCCCATGAGCCTCTAGAGATTACTCCGCACGAAACCCTGGCCAATCGCCCTGTGTGGCTGGTGGCCACTGTTCCTAGTGGTGGAAGAAGAAGAAGATGTAGCCTGACCACCTAGCCCCCACAACCGTCCCCGTCTCTACAACGCCCGCCCACCCCCCTGGAACTATACTCCCCTCTCATACCCCTGGCCAATCGCCCTGTGTGGCTAAGGGCCATCTCCTTTGTGGCTGAAGAAGAAGAAGAAGAGAGTTCTTCGTCAGCATCCTCACGGAACCATCTTTCTTCATGCGCCCAACGGCGCGAATGCAAAGCTCCCGCATCTTTCGGTGATGCTTTTAGGGTGGGAAGGGGAAGATTCATACACCGACATTTATGCCTTTCATGTTTCGGCAGTTGACACATACAGGCATTGCGAGAAAAAGCTTCTCCAACTCGCATCACACAGATAAAATGGTTAAAAAGCAAGCGAGCTGGTGGCTAAGATCCATGACGAAAACCCGAGACTGGGAAAAAGACGAAAAACAGACGACACAACACAAAGTCTCAATTTTTTTTAGTTTTTTTTTTTAATTTTCAATGAGATTTTGTGTTGTGTCGTCTGTTTTTCGTCTTTTTCCCAGTCTCGGGTTTTCGTCATGGATCGCATCACAGCCTACAGCATGTTTTCATGTCAACAAACATGGCGGCGGCCGCCAGAAGTGGCTGGGCATGCGCACACGTGCACCCAGAAATGGTCCATTGCCAAGGAATGCAGTGACCTGAGCAACACACCAAGCTGGGGGTCTGGAATTGAAGATTCCCCGTAGAAGCCGTGAAACTGCCGGATGTTCCCCAAGTCTCGTGTGTATGTAGGTGTGCTGAAAAATTGTGAACGTGTTATAGACGGAGAAACGGGATTGATCTGCCGTTCACTGCCCCAGCTAATCCATTTTCTCCAGCAAGATGTATATGTCGATTGTGTCTGTTGCCTTCGAAACGCTGCAAGTCTATCGGGTTGCTCGTGATCTTCCAAGCTGCGAGGGTGAGGCTCCCTGTCTGAATCAGAGGGTGATATTCTAGATTCTCGTTCTGTAGCAGGTCCGAGGTGATTGGTAGAAGTCGAGGTACGACGCATAAATGTTCAAGAGGGGATACCATGGCTGTGTTGGCCAAACTATTGCGATCATGACTAGGGTCGTTGCGGATTCGGATAATTTCTGGAGACATTTCCTCACGAAGCTAAAAGGTGGAAATTCTAAAGGAAGGAGCGCTGTCGAAAGAGGCTCCGACCAGCTGGACGGTATAGGTGCTTCTCTAATCTTGCCATATCGGCTGGGGGTTTTCCCATGTAAGAACGTCCTGCCTAAGTCGAAACCGCCTTAGGTCCCTTGCTGCTGTCCCTTGCTTCGTCCAGTCCTGTGTTAGTGCGTCGACTCCTATTGAGTAGGGATCTGGTTTCTGGCTGTAGTACTGAGGAACCTGGTAGTTTGAACAATCCGCGAAAAGATCCATGATAAATGGGCCCCAGAGCTCCGACACTTTCTTGAGCACACCCGGAAGTAACTTCCAACTGCTCGAGTCGTGACAACGTCGTGACGCCACGTCAGCCTGGAAGTTCAGGGATCCTGAGAGATGTATTGCCTTAACTGAGATGCCTCGTTGCAGACACCAGTCGCAGAGCTGCTTCGCTACTATACACCAGACTGGTCGAGTGCGGGCTCCTTAATCTATTGACAGCTGCGATCGCCGCTACACTGTCCATTTCTAAAATCACCAGACCATTCTTCATAGTTCGGCTCTGGATTCGGTGTCTATTGTTATCATGGTCCCGAACGGCTGGAATGGGGAGGGTTTGTTCTGGAGATGCTGAAGAGCACGTAAATGGAGGGATGCAGGGGAAAGCAGCTGGAGAAGTAGCGTTCAATTTCCCGACAAGCCTGCGCAGGGTACCGATTTGAATCTGAGGGCAGTTTAAGGCTGATTGTATTTCTAGCAAGCGATGCTCGGCTTTCCGATGCGGAAGGCTTAAGTGCATTTGAACAGAGACTATCGTAAACCCCAATAGGTGAGTGACTGTACTGCGTGCAACTCCGATCTGCTCCTGTTGATCACAAAGCCGAGAATTTTCCAAAATAGAGACTACCAGCTGAACGTGGACAAGCAGGGAGTGGGTGTTCTTATGGTGTATAAGCATATCGTCCAAATAGATAACAATCCGAATTCCCTGAGCTAGGACGAAAGCCACAACTGCTTTCAATAACTTCGTGAAGACTCTGGGAACTAATATAAGTGTGAAGGGAAGAACATTCCACTGAAACAGGAGATTCTTCCAATCGAAGCAGAGCCAAGGGCGATCTGACGGGTGAATCGGAACTGCGAGATATGCATTTGCTAAGTCTATTTGCACCATGTAGGCGTTCTGCTGAATGAGAGGACGGACAGAGTGCCAGCCCTCCATTTGAAGTGCGCGTGACGAATGAAACAGTTTAGTGCCTTCGGGATTTAGGATGAGTCGCACCTGTGATGAGTCGCACCGATGAAAGAACGTCCTGCTTAAGTCGAAACCGCCTTAAGGCCGTGGACTCCTTGAGTTTGTTTCAGTAGTCTGTGCAGTACGTCTTCAGCAAAAACGTACCGTCGTCCCAGGATAGAGCCGTACGTCCTCTGGTTCATGAGGCATAATTGATTTCAGATGGGAAGGCAGTTGCGCGATGAAAAAACGCCTTCGTTCTTCTGAAAGAATGTCAAAAGCTTGACCAAGATGTGCAATCGACGCAGCTACCCTGTTCTACTTCTTCTCTGCCATCTACACCAGGGAGTTGGGGCGTTGCATCAGTAGGGGGACCCGAGATGGCACCGCGAAAACACAGGTTCAGGATGTCAACCAGCAGGTTCCTTGAGGGAGGACTTGCGTTTCCCGACTGAAACCAGGCCCGTGATTGCAAGATCCCGGTTTAAATTGGGCACCCTCAGGCAGACCAGATGTGGTAGCTTCTAAGTTTCTTTGACATGTTTTCTGTGCTCGGTTCTGCTGCTCAAAGTTCAACGAGCGTGGACAAAGTCCGGAATAAGTTTGGAGTACTGGTATTGTGATGGGCCTGCAGTTGCCCCTAACCAGCTAGAGACTGGTTCACAGTCCGCTAGATGGGGAGGTGGGGTGGCAGTGTTGGCTGTAGGGTTGGCGGTCACAGGATCTTTGTCATCAAGTTCTGGTAGGTCGAGCACTTCCTCAATTTTCCATCACTACTGGACCTAGGGTTTCGGTCACTACTGGACCTAGGGTTTCCGTCACTACTGGACCTAGGGTTTCCGTCACTACTGGACCTAGGGTTTCGGTCGCTAATGAACCTAGGATTTCGGTCACTAATGGGCCTAAGGTTTCGGTCACTAATAGACCTAGGATTTCGGTCACTATTGACATAGAGTGTTTCACTACCGACCTAGGGTTTCAGTCCCTGCGGATCTAGGGTACAGTCACGATGGACTCGGCGCACGGTCGCAAAGGACAAGAATGCAAGTCTATGAATGCTGAATGAAAGTCTATGAATGAAAACTAATAAAGGGAAAATCTGTGTACTATTGTTTGTTCTTGATATTGTCTAATCGCTGCGTAAAGCGAATTTACTGCACATAAAGCGAACATAGTAACTGCATCAAGCACACGCTAGATCTAGTCGCTATCAAAATGCATACAATTGTAAAACATAGCCGTTGATCTGAGTGGGTAGAGCTCATTCAAGAAACGAAAGAAATAGCGACAGGGTACTTACGAAGGTAGAAAACTTGCGAAAATCGATGTGCACAGCACGACGACAAAAGAACGTTACCGCACAGCACTCAAACGAGGGAAGAGGAAATGGCACGGGACGAGCACGCGGATTGTACATTTTTTAGGCCCATCTAGAGACAGGGATTGGAAATTTTTTGCCGCTAAGTTGCGCTATAATCGAAGGAAAAAAAACAGTTGTAAACCATGATAGTAAGCTTCGACTACTACCAGTCTCCATCCATCCATCCATGTGCCGAAGTATAATTACTGATTCAAAAAGCAGTACATAAATTGCGTATATGTCTGCCTTTTATTTCTTGAGAGCCCACGGGTTAAGCAGCAATGTATTACTAGTATTAGACGTGTAATACACAAAAGTATTAGCATTATGTAATATAGCAGTTTTTTTCCTGAGCCTCCTACCAACTCGTTGGTAAAATAAACTATTATTATTATTATTATTAGAGTACATCGGAGTCAAAGTATATCGTATTGTAAAAGTATGGTAATCCAAAATATGAGTATAGCTGCCACCCTTGTACTATGTAGTGTGTTCCCCAAGCGCGAGAAAATATGTTCACGCATTATTCTACGCACTAAATTTCAACTCATTGCTGTCACGACCGTATCGAAGTACTGGAGCGGCCCTGATAAAGCTGCCCTTCTGTCAGTTATAGAATTCTGCATCGTCTTCTTTACCCTGAACGTCCTTCAGCAAGCGTCGTATTGCGCTTTCTTCGCTCTAACGGTATTTGTGACTTTAATCAAAGCAGCATTTCTGAATTGCTCCAAGGTTTTCTTCGTCTTTTTCATGCCTTGTTGACGTACATTTTGTTGGATTGAGCGAAACTTTTTCGCTGCGAGAAAGAATAACAGGGAGCCGCTTGTGCAAAGCGTTTTTAATCAGAGGCACGGAGCGAACGCTTCTTCGCTTCGTCTTTTTTTTTACTTCTCTCTCTCTCTCTCTAACCTTCGTTTGCATCACATTTCACGTCCGCACCGAAGAAATGATTCGCTGCGTCGATCTGCGAGTGTCTGTTGAGAGGCGCCCTGGTCGCTTTCCTGCTGAACTACAAAAGTGAAAACGCACAGAAAAAGAAAAACGGCTAATCGTCCAAAGAGCGTGGAACGCTGATAAGGTCAGTCATGGGGACAGGAGAAAAGACGGCGTGTAGATCTACTCCCAATTATTATTATTATTACAGCGTCTTTTCTTATTTATTTATTCTACCGTTTCATCTCGTGCTGAAACAGGATCTTCAAACGAGGAATTTTCTTCTTTTCTTTCTCTGCGTCGGTGGTGGCGAGACCGGCTTGCCGCTGTTGGACAGCGTCACGACTGTAGCCAGGATGAGATGAGATGTTATATCACATGTTGAAATCATGACGGTAGAAAGTTAAATTGTAGGCCGGTTACTTCTAACCATTGGTCACTCGGCTAAGTCACGAATCTCCCACGTATCGCATTGGCGCATTCTAGGCACTGGAACTCAGTGACGTTTGGCGCCAATGGGGGCCCCGCTGTGTGCCGATTCTGGTAGCACAATACGTACAGCGCTAAAAATACATATAGTGCGCGTCATGGAACAGCTGCGCGCACCCAGTGCCGACCTACGTTTCCTTTTTTTTTTTTCTTTTTTTTTCTGTCTACTTCAATTCTATTATGTAGTGCACGCGCGAGGAATGAAACATTGCCGACTTGTGATACAGTTTGAACTCGGTACGGTACCAAGTGGAAGGTTGTTTCGAATTTACCTCACTTCCCCCGGTACTGCAATAAATTAATGTGTCCTGTATCGTGACTGGTCGATGGAACGCAACGCCACGATAACGTATGGCTATTGTCAGCAGAGTATCACAGGGCACTGAGGGCCGAGCACGAGTACAAAAAAGTACACCCTGTAATCCTCTTCAGTAATTATTGAATGCCAACTGCTAGAACATTCTCAGTCATCAGGCTAATAGGTGTTCTATCGAAAATAGGCATATTAGGTGTACCGGAGCCTCGTAGCTCGCGTGTTACTCCGATATTATTACGGTATTATTTTGTGCAGTGGTTGATATAGAGCACGTTATGTGGTCAAGTTTTGTTTTTTGAAGATATGGCGGAGGTGATTGACGTTCAGTCAGTTGAAGCAATAAAAAACAGAAAACCCCATTTACGTTTAAACCGACGTAAGACACACTCCATTGCATAAAATTATTTTCAGCTGTATCCTATCCTACGTTTGCCAATTCACCCAGAACAGGCGTTCTTAATCCATTGAGTGATCTACCTTAAATTACGTTATTATCCGCATCATCACACCTCACGTGAGAAGCACTTCGGAGGGCTCTCTGTAGAATACACATACTGAGAAAAAAAAAGGGGGGGGTTCTTCGGGGACAAGATGCATTGCCACAATCATATTAGTCCCGACGTTTAGATTAGTCTCTTTTGGGACTAAGGCGCGGAAATTTATGCCAAGTTTAGAGATTATCTGCAGTGCTGGGGACTAAATTTCAGGTTTAGGAGGGTAATTGCAATATGCGAGACTATAATTGCTCCCCAGCTTACTTTCTTGGAGTGCACATTCAAAATAAGCTTAGATGCATTAGTTTCCGACTTCATGACACGGAATAGAACGTAAAGGCCGTTGACGTAACTGTTTGCCCTACTTTACCTTGCATTTGTGCACCGTAGCAATATTGTGCGACCGCAGCGCAATCACACGCAAGGATCCTCAGTCGTTTCTTGTAACAAAAGGCCAGTGTAAACATGCGTATTTCGATCAGGTTTTGAAAACAGGCGAGGAACAATTGAAACAGTTAAGTGTCGCCGACCGAGACACGGGCGAGCAATACAACACGCCAGTGTGTATAGAGAGTGCTTGTCCGTTCGGTCACGCCACACGGTGGGACATAAACTTTTCTTTACGACCAGTTTTTATGGGCCTGCAAGAAGAACAATACCCGACAGGTGGCTCTGACCCGAGGCTTCTCCCTCTACCTGCTTTTGCGTGCGCTATTTTTGTTAGGCGTCTGGAACGAGCGAAAAAAAAATAGCAGTCATAATGTTAATTAAGGCAAGTGTAACGGCAGACCCATGACCAGCGACATGGCATCAGCCAATCGGCACGGGACAGAGGTGTCGTGGGCCTGTGGAGAGGAAGAACAATAGAACCTACACCGGGGCTCGGAGCAAGTGGACGTATTCCTGGGGCTTTGGGATCCTCACAGTTATTAAACAGTTATTATTTCCCAACCTCCCTGCCTTCCTACCTTTACTGCAAGCAAATCATATGTACAGGGCGTTTGCTAATCCGTTACTATACAGGGTGTTTGCTTTAATGTGTCCAGAAATTATATTGAAAGCGAGTGATAAAAGAAAAGCAAGTGGTACTTCTCTGCTACTTAAGTAAGAAACAGGTACTGCTTCACTATAGTAGCACCTATTTCTTAGTCCAGTAGCTGAAAAGTAGCGCTCGTTTCTCTTTTATCGCTCGCTTTAAATAAAATTTCTGGACACGTTAAAGCAAACACCCTGTATAGTAACGGATCTCGTATGGGGAGTTCGTAAGATAACAAGTAATACATGCTGCTTTAAATAACTGTTTGGGAACAGTTGTGAAGTCGTGTGTGCTACACAACAAATAAAGCATCGCGTAATTCTTGTCAGAAAATTTGAGCCGTCAAAATTCGGAATTTGTTCGGGAAAGTCTCCAATAGCTAGACAGCGTTGTTTCTATTTTCGGATCCCCCCCATTTGGTGCGCTCTTACAGGTAGTCGTCTTCGCCGCATGAACGGCAAAAGCTGCGGCAGAGCACGCTTCACAGGCGTACCGTACTCACGCGGTTCATAATTTCCAACCCAGTCCTCATGTGTTTTAAATGTGACAACATTTCTTTAACGCATTTTGGGATCTTGGTAAAGCGTAGCGTCAGTGGGGAGGGGTCTTTTCATTCTCCCCTCGTTCGTTTCTTTATCGCGGCACCGGATCAGTGGGGAGATCTTGAACGCTTACAAAAGTCTTTACGATGACGGTTCTGAAAATCTGATAAGCCAAGCACCTGATTCCTTTGTAGTGGATGGCATCACGTTGCTGATCTAGAACATGACAGATTCCAGCTTGCCTTTTCGTAAAGCACGTCCGATGTGCACAGCTCCGTAATGTGTGCTTCTTTGTGATTGCGTGTTAGCGCCACACGATGGGTGTGAGCGGCGTACAGATGGAGAGAGGACAGCAGGAAGGAGTGGGGCACAGGGGGTTGATGTAGGCTGGTTTCAGGGGGAACTATGCCAATATTCGTCCCAAAAGTTCTGCCCCAAAAACCAGGGGAAACTATAGACCGTCAGTAAACTTCTTCCTCGGGTCCCGGGGAAGAGAGTTGTCGTGAAGGGTGGTGGTGGGACGGCGCGAGTCCGGTCCGCGGAGAGAGCCAGGCCAGTCCAGGTCGCAGCGGAAGAAGTTTATTTACATCGATATACAGCAAGACGACTTCCGACAAGAAAGTCCGAAAAAGATCAGATCAAAGACTCCTACACATGGGCGACGGGCCTTTTTGTTCAAAATCAGGGTGCCGCCCACAAATTGCACAAACAAAATCAAATATGCAAATTTCACATTTCTCAGCCCCAGGATTGGTCCGTTACCAAAGGTCTCCAAACTGGTCCAATCCTGAAGCGAGCAAATTACAAAGGATAGTTCCCAGAATTCGATAATTGTCACAAATAAACAATGTTACAAATCCAAAACCCATTAGTGGCTCAAAACGAAATGTATACAAACACATAAAAGGGCTCGAAGGAAACGAGTTCCCTACATATGGCAAGTTTGGCCTCAATTCATGTTTCTCGAGTCCCCGAGGGAAGACAGACGCCAGTGTTCCGCATGTCACAATGCCCATTCATACACGGATGTCTGGAGATAATCCCCATCTATTCACGGAGCAGTGTATCCATGAAACTGACTTTAAACAAAACTATCTGGAAAGAAATAGGCGACGGAGTAAACCGGGTTCCGGCAAACAAAATAAAAAAATACAAACACCAGAGAGCCTCTCCAGAGAGAGCACCTCTCCCCTTAACTATGTTGTGCGGGCTTCTAGCAAGCACAACATAGCAAACAAAAAGTAAATGGACTGGGAATCATTCAACAAGTTCTGGAAAGCGTACATAGCACCAAATTCAAAATTGTCATAATCACTCTAACACTTTCTCTTCAGTTCAGCAACATATGAGTCCCTTTGTCATCGAATCGATGGCTCACCACACCAAGCTTACAAACGAATACTGAACTAGTCGCGATAGTGCATCTGCGCATTTGTTAAGTGTCCTTGCAATATGCACCACTTCGAGGTCATATTTTTGTAGGCCCAAAGACCACCTGGTCAACCGAGCACTTGTAGACGCAGAGCGGGAAAGGTACGTCAGGGGGTTGTGGTCAGTCCTGACTTTTATCTTTGCTCCGAAGAGCCAGGTGTCGAGTCGGCCTAAAGCCCAAATAACGGCAAATGCTTCACGTTCTACGGCGGACCACTTTGACGGAGCACTAGTTAGCTTTGGCTAAGGAAGGCAATGGGCATTTCCCTTCCTTCAACCTTCTGAGACAAACATGCCCCAATAGCCTTTTCAGATGCATCAGTTGTGAGGATGAAACCTCGTGTCGGATCCGGTGGAGTCAGCTCTGGAAGTTTCGCCAACTCTCTTTTGACCATTTCAAAGGCGGCGTCCGCCTCGCTACTCCATGGTAGTTTGTTAGGAACCCTACGGTTAGTTAGTGCCGTCAGAGGCAATACAATTTCGGCGTAGTTTGGTATGTAGTCTCTGTAGTAATTAAACATACCAAGGACACTTCTAAGCTGCGTTTTATCAGCAGGCCTCCTTAGCTGAGTGATGGCCGCGACCTTTTCCGAATCTGGCGAGTGTCTGCCAGAGCCTACCCAGTGGCCTAGGTACTTCACTTTCCCTTCTCCAAATCTGCATTTCTTTACATTGACTGTCAGGCCAGATTCCTTCAGTGCAGAGAGCACTGCCTCCAGGTGTCTCACATGGTCCTCCCACATGTCCGAATGCACCGCCACATCGTCGATATACACACAAGAGTATTCCTTGTGTGCACTCAATATGCGATTCATTACTCGTTGGAACATCGCCGCGGAATTTTTCAGCCCATACGGCATAACGTTCCATGCGTATAATCCCTGGGGGGTCGCAAAGGCGGTGTGCTTTTTCGATTCCGGCTCCATAGGGATTTGCCAGTATCCCCGGTCATGTCGAGAACTGAAATATATCTTGATCTAGAAACCTTGTAGATCAATTCGGAGACATTCTCCATAGGAAACTGGTCTGGCAGACTTACTGAATTTAGTTTTCGGAAATCTACACACATTCGCATGATGCCGTCTCGTTTGGCAACGCACACGACGGGGTGTGCCACCTCGCTCTCGACTGGGTAGATAAGCCCCCATTTTAAAAGTTCGTCAATTTGCCGGTCTACTTCCTGTGGTAGTGCAACGGGTACCTTATACGGGAATGACTTACTCAGTTTCGCGTCATCCATTAGTTGAATACGATGGCAACCTACTTTACATATTCCCGGCTTGTCATCAAACACGGCTTGGAATCTAGAGATAATCCCCGCCAATTGCGATCTCTGCGCATCAGTAAGGTCGGAAGATATACTGCTAACTCCTTTTTGCCCTCTCAGTTCCGCCAGTTGAGGGACTGTGTTAATATCACCAAATTCTTAGTCATCCTCAAAGATTACACCAACAGCATTGACTCTAGTTACGTAAGGTCGTAACTTATTCGCGTAAATCCAGCGTTCCGTCCCATCTTCCAAAGTTACAACATAACTATCAGGACGCTTTTTGTCTTTTATTGTCGCCGGCCCTTTCCACTTGGATTTAAGCTTGCTCGTGCTGTCTGTCTCCAATATCAAAACAGCATCTCCTGGCTTTTGTCAACTCTTTTGTCCGAGCTCTTAGATTATACCGGGACACATACACTCTTAACTCCGTACCCTTTAGTAAAGGGTAAAAAATCGCAATATTTTACCCTCTATTTCAGAAGCTACCAGGTACCCTCTGAGTGACACCTTTTATAAAAGTTACAAGGAAACCCACTAATTAGAGGTTACGGCCTTCAATCCAGCACCTGCCCGTAAAGGTTACGCCAACGTGCGGCTTTTTATACAGGATGTTCATTTTTATTCGCAACAGAGTAGCGCTCATTTGGCAGGTGGGTTATGTGAATCTTTGCTAATTAGTCGATCCGTAGTTACAAACACATGCGTCAGGAAATGTCGGAAATGTTTGTAACTACGGATGGGTTAATTTGCGAAAATTAACGTAACCCACCTGTCAAATGAGCGCTGGTGTGATGCGAATAAAAACAAACACCCTGTGCGTGGGATATGGACAGACATTTACACAACACACCAAGGTACCAAAATGAACCAGCGGAAAAGGAGATCTTGAACATATGTATATTACAAAAACAGAAGTCTGTCGAGAGGTGACACATTGTCCACAAGTGCGATTCTGGTGTGAGGAGAAACCATGGTCGCTTTACCATGTTGTGGAAAAAAGAACTATCTTCTAAGTGAGAAGCAATGCATAAAAGTGCGAGGAAGCTAGCGAGTCAAAACAACTGACCTATGTTTGCTAAGCTGAACAGACCCAACGAAATGGAGAACTGCAGCAGAAAAAAAAATTATTCCACATTCGTGTTGCAGAGGCGAGCGCAAATGGCAATACAGTATTACATAAAACGCACACAACCTTGAGGAATATGAGTGTACAGTAACGCAGGAGACACTACATAACTGCGTTATCAGCGTTGGAGGCGCTCTGGGACGAGTTTGTGAGGTACTGCATTGCGCTGGTGACGGTATGTGAACCTGCATGTGGGATCCTGGGAACAAAAGTTTGGGCAATGAGAGTAGCATTTACGGAACCATTCAAATACGTACAAAGCACAAGGTACAAAGCAGCATAAATGCGGGAAGGCGTTCACTCCGCGATTGAGTCTTAGAATATCGTAAGAATACAACAAGTAGGAAGCTGCGAATTATATATCTCGATGCATATATCCGCAGCTCGCCAAATGCACGCCGGTGTATTGACTTGGCGACCAAGTAAGAGCAGAAAAGTAGCAAGCGTAAGTGGCGTTCATATGCAGGACCGCAAAACGCTTGCCATAATCACAACAAACCTGCGCTAAGAGCTCTTGCTATCAAAATAACGCACGTACCTAGCACAAAATGTACACTTACCCAGTGTATGAAGTGTGTGAATTAGGGCTGCGGTGGTGACGTTCGTTTTCGGTTATATATTCTTTGCAATCTTCGCACTCACTACACTTTCCCCTGAGAACACCGAAAATATACTTGTTTGCTAGCGACATCTAGCTTTTCCGTTGTTCCTGACGATATTATGATAAACGCGAGGAAAACCACTGATTAAAACAGATTACACTTGTTAACGGACGGACGACGAGCGTTAAGCGTTTCAAGGAAACCGCTCTCAGTGTGGATAGACCTAGACCAGGCTCGGCTACGCAGCGAAATCGAAAATCTTGTTGGTTGCGGCATTGACAATTGTTTTCCACCCTTTAGAAAGAAACATACTATCAGTATTTCAGACTGCAAACTTATCATCTGTGTTCATACAGCATTGATAACATGTAGTTGACGTATAGGTGACGCTGAAACAGATAAAAAATAACAGCGTAGATTCGCAACTGTCGTCTCGAATGGGAGGCTGAAACGCGGCATTATGCTGAAAAGCAAAAGGAAAACAAACGATAAGAAACTAACAAAGAGATTATCGTTGGAGATTTCGCTTAGAAGTTACAGTGTCGGAGTAGAGGGTACATTTATAAGTTACAACAAGCTGTTTTTGTTTTTTTCCGAGATGTAACTTCTATTCGCGTTGTAAAGACATGACCTTGGTCGCTTTTAACCTCTAAATATACGTTACAGTGGTGTAATCTATAAGAAATCTCGAAATCTACGTCTATACAGAAGTTACATGTTTCTAAAAGTTACAATAAAAGGTACGGGTTTAAGAGTGTACTCCCTTTGTTTGGCAGCAATTCGTTCGCTAACATCCTTAGCCATGGACGCCATACGTTCCCTCAAGTGGGCCAGGTATGTAGCAGCAGATTTGTTTAAGCTAATGGGCGGGGTCCAGTCACCCGTCCACGTCTTCAAAAGATGGACAATGGGCCGTTTGGCACTCGACCAAACATGAACTCGAAGGGAGAGGCTTGCGTGATTTCGTTAGGTACCTCTCGGTACGCCCATAGCAGGCATGGTACATACCTGTCCCATTCTCTGCCCTCCGTGTCGATTACATGCTTTAGCATAGTTTTAAACGTCCCATTTCATCGCTCGACCAAGCCGTTACTTTGGGGATGGTCGGGCGTAGAAAACCGCATTGTCACGCCCATTCTCGCTGTCAATTCCTGGGTGAGCTTGCTCGTGAAATTCGTCCCCTGATCAGAACAGATCAGTTCAGGTGTCCCGTAACGCGCAAATAGCTCTATCAGGGCTTGGCACGTAGCCTTAGCTGTTAGGGTTCTTAACGGGATCACCTCCGGCCATCTCGTGCCTAAATCTACAACGCTCAGTGCATACTTATGCCCGCGAGCGGACGGTGGATCCAGCGGTCCGATGCAGTCAATATATATGACTTCAAAAGGCCTCTCCGGTCGAGTGAGCGCAGTAATGGGAACGCGGTCGGTTTCCTTGCTTCGGGAGAATACCTGGCAACTGTGGCAGGATTGGCAGTATTTCTTTATGTCAGTCACAACAGACGGCCAATAAAAAGCGCTCTTCACGCGTTGCTTAGTCTTTTTCATTGAAAAGTGGCCTCCCCAGGGCGAGTCATGCGCCAAGGTGAGCACCTCTTTTCGGCGTCCTTCCGGCAACACTAGCTGCCTGCACAACCCTGAATCAGTTTTCTCCTCATGAAACAACAGGCCGTCATCTACCACCATGCCATGGGTCCCTTCCTTAGCCTGTTCCCACGAATCATTGAGTGACTCGTCAGCTCTTTGTTCAGAAGCAAACTTGCGCGATTCTACGCTGCTCCCAATGTGGTCTTCCGCGACTGCTTCCACTACACTTAGTTCAATGTGAGCGTCATTAGTCTGCTCGCCCTCAACTGGCCCTTCCTCAAACTGACATTGTTTCTCGTTACGATCCTTAAAGACCTGAGGACCCTGTCCATTTTCCACGAAGTCTGACGTCATAGCTTCGGCTTCCTCCGCAAGAGTCTGCTTGACTCGCCTTACCTCTTCGCAATCCTCCGGCGTTAGCAGTACATCCACACCGGCAGACACTTCGTTTGTTACCGCGCATACCGTCAGAACCTGCTGAGTGCATTCTCTTTCCGATTCTAACCCTAACGGAACTTCCATTAGCTCAGCTTCTGCGACATGACCAAAGGCGCCTCTCAATTTCACTTCTTGACACCCTTTTTCCCGCCATTTGTCGCGCACCACATCCTTACGAATTACCGTTACATCGGCCCCGCAGTCAAGACGAGCATTTACCACTATGCTATCTATGCAAAGTTGCATCGTGGGAGGGTCCTTTTCTCCCAGCCCGTTCGCCTCTCTAACCTCCTGACACAACAGGGAGACCTTATTCACGGCGCTGTCATCTCCCCTTCCCTTTAGGTTAGACGTTCGTTCCTCGGCTGACCCCGTTTTTGGTGGTGTCTTCGGACAGTGACTTCTATAGTGGCCTGTTTCACCACACTGAAAGCATTTCACAGTGCTTCCGCGACTGAAGTTATGACTTGGAGGACCACTGGGTTTGCTACTGATGCTACTCGCTGTTGATTGCTTTTCTTTTACCCCCGGTTGTGTCCTCCTCTCAGTAGGAAGGTCTTGGTTCTTTTGGGGCTTATGGCCCTTCTTGCTGTCGTCATAGTTTGCCGCCAGCTCTGCCAACTTGCTATGCCTGAACCAAGAGTCCGCCTCTGTGAGCATTAAATAAGACCTTGTGTCCTGGGGCATTACAGCTTTCAACCGATCAGAAATAACCAGGTCGCGCAAGTCATTCAACGACTTAACGTTACGACTCGTTACATAGTGATCAAAGAGCGATTCGAGCCTCGTCGCGAACTCACCCCACGAATCCGAGTCTTCCTTTCTTGCTTGAAAGAAAAGGCGTTTGTATTCGCCCGGTGTCAACCTTAATTCGGTTAGAACTTTTTGCTTTAGTTCCTCATACTTTAGGATTTGCCCGTTGCCATGCCTCGCAATTACGGCCCTCATCTTTTCGTTTAGATAGGTCAACAAGATCGGACCCTGCACATCTTCGGGTACTTCAAAATTAGTGAAAACGGTCTCGACCGCCGTGAACCAGGCGGGTACTAATGCCTCCATTTCTGGCATCCTTGTCAGTACACCCTTTAAGTCCCTAGCGTACTCGCCTACCCTGGACCTACTCGTGCTCGATCGACTACTTATGCTTGCGCGGTCACTTTCAAGCTGAGCGATCTGTAGCTTAGCCTTGTACAACTCTACCTCTGACCGTAGCTTTTTCAATACGCTGTCGGGCACCTCCGCGTCTGACACTGGGTTAGTTACACCCGTTTCATCCTGAACAGCATCGTCAACGGGATCCGTAGTCCCGTTTCTAGACATACCTCTAGTGACTACTGACATGGTGAGCCCTCGAACCCGATAAGCAAAGGGGACTCACCGTCAACTCTCGATCTTCCCACGTCGATGTTCCCACGCCGATGCCTTCTCCGGATTGCTGATGAATCCAAAAGCGTGACGTTTTGAGCACAGAACGTTACGTTTGACAAAGACACTGCACAGCCGGTGATGAGCCTCTCACTTAGATGTCGCTCGCCGCTAAGCTGCGCCGCTCACCGCTGCCTCCCGGGCGTCGTCTCCGTTGCTGACAACGTAGGCCTCCGACTTCTCACGTAGATAATGCCGGCACGTCTCCGTTCCAGCGAAGCAGGCTTCTCACGTAGATGTTGCCGCTCTTCGCCTCCACCTCTGAATCTTCTTGGTAACCACTAAGGTTCCCGGCCTCTCGCGTAGATAACGCCGGTCTCACAGGAGACAGCCCTGACGAAACGGCTTCTCACGTATATATGGCCCTCCTGTTCGTCGCTGTTTCTGCTCTCCACGAAGCCTCCCTCCAAGGTACCACTCCGTGATTCCGCTGCTGCCTTGACTCAGCGTCGGCGACACAGGCTTCTCACGTAGATGTTGCCTCCTCCGTTCGTCGACATCCTGATGATCAAAGGCCAGGCTGGTTTCGGCTCACCTCGCTGCTGTCAATCCCGTCCTGTCGACTGCGCCAGTCAACTTCTTCCTCGGGTCCCGGGGAAGAGAGTTGTCGTGAAGGATGGTGGTGGGACGACGCGAGTCCGGTCCGCGGAGAGAGCCAGGCCAGTCCAGGTCGCAGCGGAAGAAGTTTATTTACATCTATATACAGCAAGACGACTTCCGACAAGAAAGTCCGAAAAAGATCAGATCAAAGACTCCTACACATGGGCGACGGGCCTTTTTGTTCAAAATCAGGGTGCCGCCCACAAATTGCACAAATAAAATCAAATATGCAAATTTCACATTTCTCAGCCCCAGGATTGGTCCGTTACCAAAGGTCTCCAAAATGCTCCAATCCTGAAGCGAGCAAATTACAAAGGATAGTTCCCAGAATTCGATAATTGTCACAAATAAACAATGTTACAAATCCAAAACCCATTAGTGGCTCAAAACGAAATGTATGGGGGGGGGGAGGAGTTGACACGGAGTTGAGCACAGCACAAAGTCTCACGCAGTCGATCGCATGCACGTGGGTTAGTTCGTTGCATTTCAACGCTGTACGAGCGTAACGAGCGTTCACTGGTTACTCTGAAGGTGACGAGCTGACTTCCACGTGCTGGCCGTTAAGTCGGATGCACAATTGGAGTCGTCTTCTGTATTCTTTAAATGTTCTGTCCCGCATTTCGTCGGTTACGGCAAGCACAGCCTCTTGAATCCTCTCTTTAAGGGCCCCGACGGTCTGAACGGGCGTGCGGTACACAATGTGTTTAACTTATCCCCACAAAAAGAAGTCGCAGACCGTCAAGTCTGGGGACCTTGCCGGCCACGGCATGTTGACTGATCCCCGGCCCAGTTTTCATTCAGCCAGTCTCGTACTTGATGCGAAAAATGTGGTGGTGCACCATCATGCATAAATACGCATACCTCCTTTTGCATATGGAGTCTCTCCAGTACAGGTAAGAACTCTTCTTTCAGCATACTGAGGTACGCGTCTCATGTGACGTTCCCCTCAAAAAAGAATGACCCCACAATGCCTTCCATCCACATTCCACAACATACGGTCACCTTACCGGACTGCACCGTCCTCTCTCTTGTCCAGTGTGGGTTCTCTTTGGACCAATAGCGGCAATCTGGGTATTCACGTTCCCGTTTAGGTGGAACGTCGCTTCATCAGTCGTAACGAGGAACTGCAGGTGGGTGGGGTCCGAGCGGATGGGGGCCAGCTCATCAACGCTAAACTTTATCCGTCTAGCATGGTCACCGTCCTGAAGACCGTGGACGATTTGGAGCTTGTATGGCTGCTGCTGCTGTGCGTCCTGCAGTATTCTTTGTATGGTACGGCACGACACGCTGAAAAGTTTAGCAGCAACTCTTGTTGATATGTGGGGGTTGGACTCGAAGGCGCCTAGCACAACGTTGTCAAGTTCTTCATTACGTTTTGTTTTGTTGTAGTGGTGTCTCTTTTCTTTCACGTCTCCTTGTCCTTGAAATCTATCAACCCATCGTAGTATGATACCCCTCGATGGCGGACGTTTACCGAAGGTCCTTCTGAACTTTCGTTTTACTTGGGTCACGCTATTCAGGCGTGCGTACCACAGCACGACCTGGGTACGCTCATCGGTGGTTAGACGCGGCATGAGATTTGCCGGCTGTCAGAGAAATGACAAAAACGTGTACACGCCCGTAAATAATGGATAAATATGAACATTTAAACTAGTAAATAACACTGTGGATATTGAACAAGAGTAGTAATATGATAAACAAAAAGAACAACAGGTAGGAAGCACAAACTATCACAGCAGATGAAGCGAGCCTACGAAGCAGAACTAGAGTGTCGTCTGCAACGAGGAGCGAACGATATCCAAGATTTTCGACAGTCTGTTCAATTGCGCTCCGGCCGTGATGAAGTGTGGTGTTTTTTTTTCTTTCGTTTTCGTCGTGACAGCTAACAGACAGTGTCTTTCGTGTCACTTCATGACATCCGCAACTTTAGTTTCGTTTTCGGGGACAGCGCCACAGCACCCGGTACGGCATAGAACGGAGAGTACTGGGGGGGATAAGCATTTATTAGAAGGGAAGGAGAGAACTTCCGCGCTAAGCCTAGCAACAGTGGTATACGGCATTCAAAATGCACGGGCTCCGACATTCTTCGACTCGTATCTCGAAACATGCTGTTTGTATAAATTAAAGCTTATGTTTTTTGAAAACTTCTGACAAAACTACGGTAGTGCACCAAATCTCATGGTTATTAGACACGCATACGATTTTTAACGCTTTTTCGAAATGTGTCCGAAGATCTTGCGGCACCCTGTAGTTCGCAGATCTGTCAGATATGCTGCTGCGGGAGATGCAGCCGCTGTGAGGAAAATGTGGAACGTAAGTGGCGTACAGCCCATATTGCTAGGAATGAATGTGGGGTTAGTTGGTGAAGAAGTGTGTGAGAGTTGTCCCCTTTGTGTCCTCTGTTTGTGCGTTTTTTGTATTATAATGCTAGAGGAAGCGACAAAGCGTGCCGCCATTAGGCCGCGTACCCACATGCGGTAGATATGTGCGCAACCGCCTGCCGCAAGCGGACGCGTATGCATTCCGCCCCAGCTATACTGCCTCCGCCCGCGACTCTCCACAGCGAAAGCTTGACAAGATGGCGATGACGATAGCGAAGTCGAGCTACTTACTGTAGTGAACGTTTGCTTTCTTACATCTGAGCTTTTGCAAAATCAACATCGCAGACGCAAGAAATGCAGGCTTTGGGTTCACTCGCTGTGGCGATAGCGCATTCTAATGTTTAGCTTTCAACTTTCTGACACTATGACAGTCAATATCTTACATTTTAATTACCTGCACTCCCAAACTTTATTCCAGTGTCGACCCAAAAAGTCATTTTAATGCAGCGCTCTATAATGTAGGTAGCAATGACATTTTATTTCCGTCATAAATTCGTCGGCGGAAAAACGTGAGCATCACTGCGACATACCTTCCAGTCAACGACGCTCTCCTTGCGGGAGGCCGGAAGAAAACAAGAACGCACGCAACTTCCGTTTACTTCCTGATTGGCCGAGCATGTGCGGACGCCGCTAAAAATCGTGCACTGCGCGATCGCCAAAACGCGGAAAGTGGAGGTGGCTTTTCCCACTCAGCGGCAAGCGTTCACGGCGCCGCGTTCGCGTTTCCGCGCAGATTCTCCGCATGTGGGTACGGCCAGATGTTGAGAAATGCGCACCAAAGAGTACAGTGACTTCAACAGGAAGTGAACGCTTTTGCAGGCGAAACCCGTGTTTCCGTACGAGGCCTATAAGCAGCCTATCCATGGTCGGGCTTGCCATTGCGCAGCACGGATGTCATGTACGGTGACAGCGCAGGGACCATCGTTCGTCTGCCGCAATGTTATCGCATTTCTTCGTCTGGCTTTTTCGATGGAACTTAAGTTGGTTCTGAAGCGGGGTGGTTGAGATAAATTAATACCGCCAACATAAGGTATCAAAAACGAAATTCTTAGCGCACACTCGAATGCTAGGAGGTGTAGAGCACGCTGGGGATTTCCCAACACCGCCCTCGTTTTTTGCAACGCCCCCATGAAATTTCTGAGAATACCCAATACAGCTCGGCTACCAACACATACGCCTATAATATATACCCATAAACATATCCCCCGAAGGTTGATTTCTGGGAAAATCACTGGGAGCAGGTTGGATGAAACGGATCCACGGTAGAACGCACATAAAACAACGATTGACAGACTGAACGCTGTCGGTGTCAGTCCTCGTTTTCTGTTCGTTCTGCCATGATCACCACTCTCGAAAGTTAAAAGGAAAACAACTTGTCCAACAAGTCCCCGCCAGTGAGGCAGCGCGAGGGATGTCACGTGCTTACGTCTACCAATGGGAATGGCTCTCTGACGTCAGAGGCTTGACGCGTACGTGTGGGTTTATACATATGTAGGACACGTAGAAAACCAATTCTTGTTTCCCAATACTATTGCGTGCGTTAGTGTCTGTCCTTTGATGACGGCTTAGAAACAGGGAAGTTAGAAACGGGACAAGGATGTCCAACGCCTCTGGATATGTCTTACCAACAACAGTTCGCGTTAATGAGAAAGGGTGCGGAACACTCTTAAATAAGATGATGATGGTGGTGATGCTGGTGAAAGGGCTCGCCGTTGTTGGCCTCACAGAGGTATGCAACGTCACGACTGACGCCCTGGGGGAATGTGCGTCGTGGGCCGACTTCTACGGGAACTGTGCCGACATATGTCTCAAAGCGTCTAAGGGAAACCCAGGAAAAACCCCAGGCAGCACAGCCTGCACCGGGGTTCCAACCCGGGTACCTCCCAGTCTCGACGTGACGTGGCCAGCATGCTGAATAAGAACTTGACCGCATAGCACGCTAGAGGCCAACCATTGCACAGAACGATACCTCTGTCACTGTTCATTTGTGGAAGGCGCAGGATGTACGCCTTTTTGTGACAATTCCATGACAACCACCACCTTGTGACAATTAACATAACTGCGCAAGTGTCACAAAAAGCCGTACACCCCCAGTTTTGAACAAATCAACAGCGATAAAGGTATCATTCTGTGCAATGGTTGACCTCCGTGCTATGCGCGGTCAAGTTGTGGTGTATGACCTCTGGTATTTCGATGTAGCTTTATAAACTGTGTCCAAGTTCGTATCGTTATCGTGCACAGACATACCATCCTGAGACCAGAGCTCGGCATTTTGACTCACGATAACTCACGATCACAATCATTTGATATAGTGTGCGGCCATTTCAGTCTCACGCGTAGTCAGCGGTGGCTTCTATGGCGTCCGTCATCTCGTACTCACAGCAAGACTTTTGGCAGCGCCGTGCGATAGGCCTGTTGCGCTGGAGTTTTTCGCAGAGTCAGCTAGCGACAGACATGCAAACTAGTCCCTAGTTCAGCGGCCTCCCATGTGTACATTTTTGCGTAATTTTCCTGCGAAAGGGAAGAAGCGCACGAGAGCGAAAACATCGCAATATTAAAATTTAGTTGTTATTCTTGTTAGGTTGTAGCCACGCAGGTACAGAAATTCAGAAGATAAACATGTCTCTACAGCCTTACAAACAAACCATGCGAAAGGTGTCGCAGCCACCGTTGGATTAATGCTGTTCGCCGTGTGATATCAATGTTTACAATATTCTCAATGGAATGACTCCAGCTACCTTTATCTAGGACTCAGCTAAGACGTTTCACATGTCATTTGGCACACAGCAGGTGTGATTAAGTTCGGCAACAAATATGTGAAAGAACGTGATTCTAGCTTTGGAATAACAGACGACGGAAACGAGTTTTCACGTTTTACAATGACACATACGTTGTGAATCTTTGAACAGACAAAAACAGCAGCTTATTAAGATGATTTCACCAAGACACCTCGTACTGATTGATAAAGGGCTTTCTGGAATTCAAGTGAGAACAAATATCCAATTCTGCTGATGCCTCCAATTTCATGTCTAGCGCGCAGTTTTGTGAGTAGCAGATGCAAGATAATGATTACATTGCTCAAGTTCGCAACCATGTCGAACGTGCCATTCAGTGCGTAAAAGTTTACGTTCTCCTGAACGGAAACATACCTGTAACTTTAATCTCACGTGTGAATAAGACACATAAATGATCTCGTGTTCTAGCTAACTTACACTTCACATCATCAAACAAATGTCTGTTGACTAACATATTATTTATTTTGCACCGTACTGCACATCAGTAAAAATGGCAGAAAGGTCCTCCACGGAGAAATCACATCAAGCCCAGCACGACCGACCGCCGGAGAACTAGGAAGTTATTCGTTTCTGGGCGCCCGTGGCGCATGTGTCGGGAAATCGCAGCGCCGCCTGGTTAGTGCAACAGGCCTATACTGTACTCACTCAGCCGGGGATCGCTGGTTTTCGCAGGCTACCACGCTACCGGAAAAAAAAAACACTGTTTCAAGTGACATTGGTGATTGCCGTCACACGTTCGCGATAGTATAAAGCGTGATCATGGGGTATTACTAGTGCACTCATACGATAGCGATAACAACACACCTGCCACCCCACAGCGCGAGCGGCTGACGCTGTATCATCGCTGATATGATACTGGAGCGGTCTGTGAGAGAAAATAACTATTTCATTTTGGGGAGAGATGGGCTATGTTATCATAAATAGCGACAGTCTATTGGTTGTAAATTCTGACATATAGGAGTTACAATAAAAGCAGACTTCCAGTCCTCGGCACAGGAACGACCAAAATAATAATTATGAATATTATTATTGACGGTTTACGTCGCGAGACAACTGAGATCATGAGCGACGCCACAGCGGTCGGTCTGTACGGCACCCCGTGTTTAACGTCCCTCGCGGAACACGGCGTTTCTAAGCAACTTGTACCCGGTCACCAAGTTGCTGGCGTCATCAGCCGGGTTCAAACCCGCGATCTCGGGATCAGAAAGCGAACACGCTACCGACTGAGCCGCCGAGGCCGGTAACGGCCAATACGAGTGCAATGTAGAACAACGTTTCATGTAGCAAACTGCAGAGACATTGTGCCGCGGCTTTGTCACCGGCTCCAGAAATATAGTGTGTTTCAAACGTTTCATAGCGATTGGCATTCCACAAGTGACATGCAGGGGAGTTTGTGCACACGCAAACTATAGTGTTCTGGAGACCAAACCGTGATTTTCTTGAAAGCCTGGTGGAGGCTGTTATTAAAAAAAAACGTGAGGCTACATGACAATGTGCATCTAACGAAGAACCAACGGTTCCCGCAGTACAACAGATGCGCATCGGCATCGATACGTGATACGATACAAAAGAATCGATCATGCCACAAAAAGTAAACATATCCGCGCGAAACCTTTTCTGGATGTGAACGCGCGCGAGCTGTTTCAACAAGCAAAGAGTACCGGCCTTCAAAGCGCCGCAGCTTGTGATAGCGCACTCACGAAATCATTACATGAAGCGCGCGATTTCGTAGTCCGGCTGTACTGCGGTTACTTTTTCGTACCGTCGTTTGGCGCCACCGTGTGATCGCATTGTTCGGACCAGCGAGATAAGATCACAGCTGATTCCAATCGTAATAACTTCCTCCATGTTCCATCAGCCTTGTTTAAGATAATCGCAAGTGCCTTGTCGAAATGATTGCAGTCACGTCAGACTCTTCATTTCGGTTATTGTGATTGTGCATGTCGTGATATATCGCACTCTTGTTTCTTTTTTTTCTTTTTTTTTTTTGTTCTATCAAACTCTCAGTTTTTTTGCCGAGGTCTGCCTGAGACACAGGACGCTTCTACATTTTGCACTTATTGATCGTATCAATTGATTAGCGGCTGAACGTGTTGAGTCATTGCATTGCCAGTGCCGTCGTGTGTGTGTGTGTTTCTTCATAGTCGTAGGGTAAATTTTTCACGCAACAATAGAAATTTCTGGCTGTGTTTCTCGTATGTAGGTCAACGTGCTCTCTTTCACGTACACCTGCTTACGAAATCGTTTCCCTCAGATACCGATTTGGAGGTACCTCTCCCCGTCGCAGCGCCGCCAAGTGATGTCACTGCCAGCTGTGCTCGTCGTATTATTCCATCATTGATCTCCGCAGCCAATAATAGTGGGGGAGGAATCTACTGCGTAAGGGTAGTTCTGAGACAGGAATATGTCCCACATACATCATCTCCGACTCATAAACGGCCCTCTGAATCGCATTGGGAACATTGAGGACGACAATTCTCTCCGCCCGTTCCGTCTCGGGGAAAAATATTGCCCACATTTTCTTCCCCTATCGTGGAGCTCAATGCCATCTTTCATGCGCTTTGATAATTACCCTTTTCGTCAAAGCAGCAAAGACAAATACGAAGAGAGAAACGATGCCAATACAGATAAACAAGATGTGTGAGGCATCTCCACAATTTTTTTCCTGTCGTCATCATCATCATCGTCATCATCATCAAGATGTGTGAGGAAATTCAGATGCTGATTACAGTCACTGTCGAAGCACGCCTTGCATAGGAATATAACTGAAATCGGGGGAAATACGGGAATAACTTTGACGTAGGTTGAAACGGAGGATGGTAGACAGGGTGGCTGACGTAGCCGGAAGGAGAATCCAGCAAGTAAGTTCCGTTTTGTAATATTGCGCTCACGATTGTGGGCATGTGTAGCAGTTCATTTATTCTGTACCGATTAACAGGCACCATTTTTAGACAAACAAATTGTGTCGACGCATTTTGCTTTCGGTTTAACGTATTCGGGGGGGGGGGGGGGGATATGTGTGTAATAGTTGGGGGAAAAGGTAACGGAAAGGTTAGCCATACAAGAGGCTTGCTATTCCCGAAAAGAAGAAGAAGAAAAACAGAAAAATACACTCTTTAGGAAAAAAGTTTGAAAAGATAAGAAGATAAGATAGAAGAAAAGAAAAAGGCGACTCTCTTACCACCCCGGCAGCAGCGCACCCTTGCGGAAGGGTATAGCGGGACTGCTTACCTCCTCGATTGCCACGCCATCTTTCGGTCGACAACATACTCAGGCGAACCTGAACCTGAACTCAGGGTGGCAACTGAGCTCATTTACCACCCAGGGTACACAACGATACTTTCTCGAAGAAGAGGTATCGTCGTATTTGACGAGTAATTTAAGTAGAAAACACAGTCAGCAACACCGTTGTATTTTAATCCGAAATGTTCCACAGTAATGTAATGTACAGTAAGTTCCGCTTCCAAGGGTCGTCGTAGTGATCCATAGTGTCCGCCCACGAGGATAAACCCATGTACTCAACCTCGCCGGTGCATGATGCAGAGACCGAAGCCGCCGCTTGGGCCCCAGAGTCCAATGGGTTGTTTGTAACATCAGCGTTCAGTGCCTTGCCACTTTCCGGTGCCGGAAGATTCGGGGAGCTACGCTCAGGGTGTAGACCTGCCAGCGCATATGATCCGCTGGGATGTTCATTCACCACCGTCGCATCTTGATCAGCGCAGTGATCCATTAGCTCCGTGTCTTGATCCTGAGCAGAGACAGCGGCCGCAATGGACTGTGAACAAAAGGCGGTTTCATGTCCGAATCACCTACAAGCGCTGCGGGGACGCGGCATACACGACGAACATGGTCCAGGCACTTGCATCGCAGGCAAAGCTGAGGCCGATCCCTTGCACAGGACTAGCACTTGGCGGCCAATCATATTAATTAGATTAGGGACGTCCGCAGGCGCGATATCTCGCTTCAGTCAAAGCTTCACAGGACGGGAAAGCGAACCAACGTTCCGCAACCCAGGACCACACTCTAAAAACAGAACTTCACGCCATAGCACGCTGTGCGCCAACAATTGCCACGAATTATAGGGTTACCGCCTCTGATTCGAAGAGAGAGGAGGGCGTACGCCTTTCTCTTGCAATTATCATATATCCAAATTGTCACAAGAAGGCGTCCGCCCCGTCTCTCTTGGAATTAAAAGCGACGACCCAATCATTCGTGGCAATGGTTGGCGCGCAGCGTGCTATGCGGTGAAGTTCTGTTGCTGGAGACTGCAGGTGAATGGCGGTTTCCTCTATATTGCCATAATTCACAAAAGCGGCTCGTATATCTTGTTTCTCTACAGCAGTAGGAACCCAGTCCAGTCCGGCCGCAAGTGAAGAACTGGGTTCAAGGCCTCTAGCTAGGGAGACGCACTTCTTCCTCTTGACAGTGAGCGCACGGAAGGGCAAGAAGCTCGTTTTCGCTGCAGGGGTTCTAATCTGCAAGACCCAGACGTATTGGTACTGACCCAGATCTTCCACATCAGATAATTGGAGAAGGGGACGGAGAGCGAGCTTGAAGTGCCACCCTCGTGCGACCGAAGCTGGAATATGCTGCCTCAATCTGGGATCCACACCAAGCATACCTTTGTGATATGTTAGAAGCAGTTCAGAATAGAGCCGCACGGTTTATTCTAAGCGATTACTCTTTTCACTCTAGCGTCACATCACTCAAACGTTCCCTCGACCTGACACCACTTGCATCGCGTCGTAAATTCTTCCGTCTTTGTCTTTTTCATAAGTTCATACATTCTCCACCATTGAGCAGCACATACATCTCATCTGCTTCACACATCTCTCGGCGTCGCGATCACCCTATGAAAGTACAGCTGTATGTCGCCCACACATCATCCTTCCTGGAATCTTTCTTCCCCCGCAGCAGCAAAGATTGGAATGACCTTCCCAAAGCTTTGGCCGTCATCGATAATGCAGACACATTTCGAAATCATCTACGTACATTTATGTTCTCCTGATGTTTGCTGTGCATCACTTCATTTTTTCAGTATGCCAACTATGTACCCTCATGTAATGCCCGCAAGGGCCCTTGAGGTAGTATTAATAAATAAATAATGCCGGCCGCAATGCTCGAGCATGTATTCACTCAGGGTTGCACAACTGTGATCAGTAGGACCAAAATTTTTAGGCACTAAAAAAGGTTCATATTAGGCTAGCATTTAGGCTCTAACAACGGCAAAATAGGCAAATGTAGGCACTATGACATTGGAAGCTTTTATTGATCCAGTTCTTCCGGAAAATCACTTTTCTTGTAGCATGCCACAAGAAAACTCATTCGCAGGTTCTTGAACTTGAAAGTGGACCTGTTTGCTCCCAAGAGAGCCCTATATTGGGAGAAACTTGTTTCTACATCGCACGACGTCACGGGGGCAAACTTGAAACAGGAAACCTCGTGCGGGCTTAGGTATTGAGCTGGTATGGGCGGGTTGCTCCCGTTTAGGACATCTCCAATCTTGAGACAGGCCCCGACTCTTCTGATTAAGTGCTTCCATCTTTATAGTGGCTCTGGAGAATTTCCCTTCGAGGTATTGGAGCGCAGATCGGACACGTTGGAGAGTTTTTAGATTCACTCGGAGGAAGGCCGGCTGTTTCCAGCTTCTTCACAAAAGCGAGGTTCCTTTCAACTTCTACATTGTTGAAGCAGTCTCTTGCACCCTTCACAGTCACATCATCATCCCCCACCTGCTGTAACACTCACTTCATTGTGTTAAAATACTGAGCATATAGTATATGGCTGCATTGATCCATGTTCCCCTTCGTGTTAGGACAGGTAGCGGCGGCAGAGGAATGTCCGGTGCTTGCTCTCTGAAGATGGCAATCCTGGAAGGAGCCTTGAGAAAAGCTTTTTTTTTTTTTTTGTATTCGACACCGACGAATCCACTTAAGGAAACGCCAAGCGAATTTCTTCTGCGACGCGGTGCGTAGCATGAACTATGCACGTCACATTGTGGGGGCCCGTGGACGACGATGACGTGCCTCTGCTGCCGCGCGCTACTACGCCTGGTGGTGGTGCCGGTGGAAGGGCTCGCCGTTGTCGGCCTCACAGAGCTACTGCGCCTGGTAGCCAGTTCTACCGGCACCGTGACCAATCGCCTTTGGGCTACGTGCCACTTCCTCTTGGCACTCACCGGCACCGTCTTAGCGTGAGGCCACCATAGAAATCATAAGGAGAGAGGCTAGAAGGAAAGCTGGGAGAGAGAGTGAAGGGGAGAGCAAGGGAGTTGTACGGAGGAAAGACGCTCTCCCAATGTCCAAGTCCGGGGGACGCCATGATCGATATTCTGGATTCGGCCGGATTCTGCCACAGCCTTTCCCACGACGTACTCTATACTAGAGACCTGGACAGCTGGCGATCCCCTATGGGAGAGACGGGTCACGGGTTAGTTACGTTAGTAACCGCTGCAAGCGCCACATAGCATTATTGGGGAGAGGGAATCACCCTTGCCACCGCCTTTAGTCTGCTTCGCAGGGATACACAGGCTGTTGCTAAGCACGCGCTATTATCTCTCTCATACTGCTTCGTCGTTGTCAACACAGACTACCATATATCGCCGCGGTTTCGACAAGTCACGTGGTAACAAATAGTGCGAGCTAGCGCCAAATCCCATAGCCAAACGGCGATTGCCAGAACTACTACCCCGGTGCTGGGAGTATTGCGGATGTCCAGGTCTCTAGTATAGTAGTAGGTCATGGCCTTTCCACGTGTGAAGACCAGGTGCGGTCGGCGCAATGTATCGAATCCAATGCAAGTCGCTTCCGCTTGGCTCCGTGTGCCATGCCGTGTGCGAAGTGTGTTTGTTTTGTCTGCAATCGCCTGTGCGCTTGGATTCCCTAGGGAACGAGTATCGTACGGTTTAAACCATGTGCTGCGACATGAAACAACGGCGCACGGAACTCGCACGAGACACTGTTCGTAACGCGCTAGGCCTACCGTATCGATCATGGCGGCTCCCATGTTGAGATGCCCCCCTTCGCTGGCTTAGTTTCTAGTTATTCAATGGAGGCCACGGACATCTGCCCACTGGGACATTCCATCATCGCTGGTCAGGTCTCATGTAGGGGAACGCCACCTCCTCTACAACATGAATAATTTTAGAATACAAAAGTACAAGTCCTTTTGCAGCACTGCACATGTACGACGCTCCATCCGTCACGAAGAGAAGAACCTTCTCGTACTGTATGTCGTCAGGCCATAGAAGTTCCAAAGACGAGGTAACAAAACCGTACGATAGTTGAGTGGTTCACCTCTCTAGTTCCTCTGTGTTTAGCAGGATTGGACGCCTAGCTTCCTCGGCCTTCTCTTCCCTGACAATAAAATTTGCTACGTAGTGGCCGGTGCTATCAGTTGTTTCGTCGACGGACACCCATACATAATTCTAGCCGATTTTTTCTTGCAAGAGGCTCTTCATCGCAGTCTGTGACGTACCTTTTACGGAGCGTTGACTGGTCGGGTACACTTTGCTTGGTGTGCTTCTCCCAAGAAATTGCGAAGCTCGCTCTTGCTCAGTTTCCACAGCGGTATGTCGGCAGACAGGAATGCCTTGCATAGGCCTCCGGGAAATAGGTTTGCCGTTGGATGTCTGTTAAACGCTTCAACCAGGAGCTGCGGCGTTGTCACCTTCTTCCTCTTTTATGCTTGAGATGTGCCTGTTCGTTGACAGGTGCTGGAGAACATGGCATCGCTTCTTTCCGGAAACCCGTATCTCACAGGCTTTGCAATAAAGGACACTGCTGAAAACATGTCTCCGAACTCAGCTACCCACCACCTGCACCGGGCAGCTGGTGTCGCTTTTTTCTTCGGCATCCTCGGTTTGTCGCGTGCACTTGTGCTGACGGCAGCTGACTCCTACTGTGAGTGACCTTGTGCAACTAATCTTACGACCACCGAAAGATCACACCACGAGTTCATTTTAAGGTGGCTATGTGTCAATGAGTCACAGAAGTACGGAAAAGGAGGCTATCGGAGGAGGTCAACGTATTCCATTCAAGGCGGGTACGTGTCCATGTGTCACAGCGGTGCAGAGGAGAAGGCTGTAAGGCGTGTATGTGTGGTTGTCGACGTGTTGCTTTAGGTTTTGTGTCCCAGCAGTGAAGGATGTGACAAGAATAGACTTGCTTGAAGGGGTCCAAGCCTCCCGTTCCGTCTTGTCATGCCCCAAATCACCTTAAATAGGCGGTTCTTAGCATGAAACCATGAAATAAAAACATGAAAAACATGAAATAAAAAGACAAGACAAGACGGTCAGTTTAGGCATTTATAGGCATTTTTAGGCAAATGCATAAAAATCCTGGCCCTAGTGATCAGGTGTGGAAGAACGATGGACGCCAAACGAGGCTTTCGTCAACATTGACATCATGAAGGCCGGTGAAGAGATGATTTACCGCCTCGTCAGTTCAAGTACGTTTACTGCTCTGGTTTGCACGACATTGAGCGCCTGGAAGTTATGCGCACGATGGGTGCCAAGGATGGTGCCAAGGATGGTGAACGCGGACGGAAAGGACTTGACAGTATGTTCACACACGGTAGCACGATGTAACTGAGCAATCTAATTATCAGTGTGTCCATGGTCAGCGGCCAACCCGTGCGCAAACAACGCGATGGCGATTGTGCGACTGGTTAACCTCATTGGCTGCAGGCTGGAAAGCATCAGGGTGCGGAGTTGTTGCTCGCGAAGAAGCGAGCAAAGGACAAAAGGGCAAAACGAAGAAAGAACAAAAAGCGCTTTGTAAGGAGGTCGTTTAAGTATACAGGGAAGAAACTATGTGTCTGGAGCGCGAAACACTTGTTCCCGTGGACTCGTCGGCACCGTAGTCACCAAGAAGCAGGGCTGCATTAGTATTTGAGCAGCGGGCGCCCAGTAAACTGTGGAGTTGATCGGGGATCGTTGATGACCCACTATCAACCATAGACTCTGTCCATTACTACCGACTCATTTCGGCCCAGTACTATCCTAAAGGCCAGGAAATATATGTCTCACATTTCCTCGCCTGCTGCTCTGGTCCTTCATCATAAATCTCGTCTGAGTAAACGGGGATGCCAGCTGGGTCAGCGTATATTTCTAATCGCCGGCCATAAGCGACCGTCTGCTAATGTGCCACGCCGTCCTCCCGTTTATGCATGACATGACAACTGTCAGGCAATCATTCTCGGTGAATTTTGCTGAAGAGGTGCGGACGAGCTTGTGCATTCTTAGATCTATCCAGGGAACATCTGTTCGTGTTCCCCAATATCGATGCTCCAAGCTTTGTAGCGGTCAGTGTCTTCTTCGCGGATCGCCAGTCGCTTTTGTCCTGTCACCCAGGAGTGAATTCTTTGAACCTTTTCAGCCTTGCACTTATTGGAATCAGTAGTTCGCATCAACTGCGCGCGATGTGTTCAAACTTTTGTGAGTTGTATCATTGAACGCGGACTTCGAGATATTAACGTACTTTTGTCAGCACTGTCCAAGTCGTCGGAAATGCGCGCAGTTGCGTTAAAGGGGCAATAAAGTGCAAAAATCTCTGTGTCTTAAAAAGGAGGGCATAAAAGTGCAAAAAAGAGTCTTTAACATCGACGCAAGGACCACCAACTTCATCGCCGATGTACAACAAGCGCTGATGTTGCAACTCGCCACCAGAACACGGGCCGTAACAACCTCGAAAAAGGCACGCATTGATTTGGTCTTCCAAAACCGGGACCTAGTCAAGAATATCGACCACATCGCCACTCTAAAGTAGTTCACCATAGCAATAAAAGTGTCAACATTCACCCACAACAGCTGTCGCGGAAAATTCGCGGTACGCAACCGTAACCGTCCTGCGAATTGTTTAGTATTTGCAGCGTGTATCCCATCTTCTGAGCTGTAATTAGTACTGGTCCAGTTGCACCTTATCAGCTGTAATTGATGTATTAGGGTACTGCAGAAACCGATAATCCCGAGCCGGGACATTACTGTGTGATGCCCCCCTCCCCCCAGCGGGTGGCCGTAACCAATTTCATAGCACTTGACAGTATATCGAAAAATGCTGCATGCCTGTAGCCCATGACAAGAAAGGGAACGGTGCACATGTGTGTTAGCGATCGGGGCTCACCATAACGAAGCTGTTAAATAAACTTCTAACTCGTTAGCCGCCATTCATTCCAACTCTCCCCCCTGAGACCTATACTTCCAAATGCGGGAGAGGAATGCCCGTCGTCTGTAGTTGCCAGCCTTTCGCTGCATATGAGCATCCGATGGTTCTGGGCATTTAATGCTTGGAGGTTATGAGCATTTGGTGCTTATGAGCTACTCTGACACCGCGTATGCGTCAAGCGCAATTCTTGCGCACAGGGCACGTATGTACAATAGCTATTTCTCGAATTTAGTGTGCGTACACAGCGCGTTCCGCTCTCGTGGCATGCGAGACACCTCGAGGCGGTGGTGGTGGTGGTGCTAATGGAAGAACTCACCGCTATCGGCCTCACAGAGGTGGGCAACATCACGACTAACGCTCAACGCTCGAGGGCCGCAGTCTTCAACGCTAACATGCAAAGAAAGACACGGCACCAATGGCATTGAGCTAGGCGAATTTTCTTGGTTGCACTGGGCTTGCTTCATTCTTCAAAGTGGACATTGTATGGCTTTTACTTTACACGACACAGAGATGGTTTGCTTGAGTGCCCGCTGCGCTGTATACTAAAACTGGGTGTGCCACGCAAGTGCTAACGCATAGCGTACGCGAGCGTCTAGACTCCCTATTATTAGGCTCTTATAAAAAGTTTCGCAGGGAAATCCTGCTCTTCCGTCGTGGTGTTCTGCGAGTGTCACGCAATTTTATCTGAATAACAAAGCAAAAGATTTTCATCGTTAAAGCAAATTTTCACCGCATAGTATACGCTCCCATCATTCCGAGTCTCTCTCCTTATTTGCTCAAAATGGGATGGATCCGCCTAGTTTGGACACTGTGCATAATGTGTTCAAAAGACACTTTCTGTTTTATTTTGTTTTATGTTTTATATATAATTATTTATGACAGTTGGCTCCGGTGTATATGGTCAAGTTCTCTTTTAACAGTGTTATCCACCATTTGAACCCTCATTCTATTCAATTCAGTTTGATTTAAATTGCAGTACGATTTTGGAGACACCACAAAAAAAAACTGGATATTTTCACAAAACACGCCACTGCAAGTGTCCTTATCATCGTGTTCTGCTTCTTTCTTCTTGTCCTGTAGCCTATGCATCTGCAGTAGGCACACATTTAGTCTGTGCCTGCTGATGATACAATCTTGAGGATATGTCCACGGAAACCAAAAAAAAGTGTGGAGGCGTATATATCTCCTTCGGCCCTTATGGCAGTGGCAGCCATCTGGGCTAGTGCTCTTCAAAAAGCCATCGACGAAAAAGCTCCGTTTCCTCGGAGAGCACTCAGTCCACGCACACAAAAACGGAGTGCCCGCTAAGTGGACTCAAGTGGACGCCGGCACAGCGCAACATGCTTACCTGGCACCGTTTTGTTTCTACAATAACGCCACCCTTTTTTCAGTCGCGTGCACGAGCTGGAACTCGGCGTTGTCCTGGAAGCAGACGTCGCATTAGCGCCGGGCCCACTCCAGAACCGCGTTAACGCTGTCCTGCGAGAGAATTCTTGCGTTAACGTTGAAGTGTCGCCCTAAATGAGCGCACAAAGCGATAAGACACTTTTCGCACTCAGTTTACCCCGACCTTAATGAAGATGATGTTGGGAGTTTGAACGCCGCGCACAGTTCTTTGACTGGTGGCACGGAATGTTGTGTGGAGCCAGCAATTACGGAGCGGAAGAATGGTTGCTGGATTGCTGCCGTCCATGCTCATCATCATCATTTGGCGCTTTGTGGGCACTGCGTGGTGGTAAAGCATGTTTAGTGGCTGGCCGCTAGAGTTGGTCTAATGCGTTCCGGCTCATATAATGGAAGATGTTAATGATGACAAGAACATTGTTTTCAAAACGTACTTTTGTGCAGAGCACTACAGCTAGCCTTTTTGAACCAATCCACATGACGTTCCACTTTTTAAAAAATGTCATTCGGTTGATCACCACAAGCTATACATTCAACAGTTTCCCCCTATTTATTTATTTGTAATGCCCTTTAGGTAATAACTTTACAAAAGGAAGTGGATTATAAAGTAAATGGAATACAATGGTATACATAGCATGTGAAGTCATGAAACACAAAGAAATGCAATGATAAACTATCCATGATACATATCAATATAGTTATGCAGCGTCACCGCCCTCGGTTGCTCAGTTGGTGGTAGCTTGTTCGCCTACTGATTCCAAGGTTGCGAGTTCGAACGCGGCCGAGGATGCCAGCAACTTGGTAGCAGGTTAAAAGTTGCCTTGACACGCCGTCTTCCGCGAGGGTGTGCCGGTGTTCCGTGAGATTTCAGCGCACGTTCAAGAACCCTTAGATGGGCAAAATTAATCCAACCACTGTGGCGTCGCTCATGATCACAGTTGTGTCGCAGCGTAAAGCAACGAATTGTATATTTATTTATAAGTTATGCAGTGCACGAAAAATGGTCAACTAATACATCGTTGAAATGTTTAGTGCACACAATACTAGAAATCGATGAGGGACGGTGATTCCAACTCAATAATGTGCGAGGAATAGACGAATTAACAAATCATGAAGCATCATAAATCATTGGAATACACACGATTTGACATTCGCCCGCAGAAAAAACATAAACTCGTTTACCGGTCCCCGTCCAAACTCCCCTGTCTCATTTCCTCCACGCCGTTGCCCCCTTGTGTCAATTCCCCTTAGCGGTTGAGCCATCGGTATCTAATCAAGTGAGGTCATCAATGGTCAGCTATACGGACCCTTTTTGGTGGTACACAGCATTCAATGAGCACCCTTTCTATAGTAATATTTGGCATGAATCACATGAAGGGAGCAATGTTGACTTGGCCCTAGAGGCTCCAAATTTTCACAAAACGACTACAGGGCTTATATGCGTGCCCACTGCATTTCGCGAAATCAGGGTTAAAATCTGTGGCTGGATTAGTTTACTTAGCATTAAGCCCGATATTACCCCTCACAGCATTTCGTAAAAACAGCTTTGATACGTATTTTTCATACGCTTCTGCACTTGTCAGGCGGGCGAAATTTTCTCTAGCTAAAGCAGTCTGCATGCTTTGCAACTATTAAATATATATATATATATATATATATATTTTAGTAAAGCAACGACCAATAAAAGCCCTCGATTATTAAAGTCATGGTCCGCCTTTAATGACATAACTCTGTACCACATGTGATGTGATGTGATGTGATAGATGAATAAAAGATGGGGACCTAAGTCACGACGAAGTCAGACTGACTACCCCAAACCACTTAGCCACAGTTTGTTGGGGAAAAAAGGAGAAAACCCAGTAGTTTTTGTTTGTTTGTTTGTTTGTTTATCTTTGTTTCTTTGTTTTTTGGGGTGAGACAAACTTCCCGAACCAGTGGGGGCACTTATCGCACACGAGGGACCAGAAAGTATCACAAAATGTCAATCAGACGCGTTTCTTCAAGGTCACTACCACATGAGTCCTACCATGCTTCTATGTTTGTGCACATGTTTATGCAACTCATACTCATCGTGTGCTTCGATTGTGTATGACGCCCTTCTTGTTCACGACGCTGTTGTCCTGGACGGTCACGAGGAAATGGTAATAGTAGTCTATAGCATTTCCAAAGACAAGGTGTCTGTAGCCGGTCAACAGAACAAAGTCTATAGACTGTCCGTTCCAAATTGCTCAAGGGAGGAAAAAGAAAGAAAAAGCTCTGTCCAAATAAAGTATATTGCCTGTTTGGACTTCTTGCTATAGAAATTCAATAGCACGCCCATACATTTCTCCATAAGGGTAGGTTCCAGTGGGTGCCCAGACACTGCGGTATCACTGGCAATTAAAAGGCTGACTGTCTCGCTGCAGAGGCACATAGTATGCGCCGATGTCGTGCTATTCCATTCACAGCGCACGACGCCCGCCGACTACTACGGAGCGTCACGTACGACGTTTCTCGTCGACTGTCGGGGTTTGCAGACAGTAGCCATAACCTTAATGTTCTACGACAGATGGACCCCAACCTAAGATTTTTTTAAGCCTCGCGGCGTGCACCCATCTACTGAGGCTCTTATTCACCGTCTTCGAGCTGGCGTCCCGTTCTGCCGTTCTTTACTGCACAGGGTCGGTCTGGCTGAGTCTCCGCTGTGTCCCGAGTGTGATGTGGTGGACGACGGCGGTCACATCTTGCTGGAGTGCCGCCACTTCAGATCAGAGAGACATTCACTCCTTGCCGGCATTTCTCGCATAACTGACCGCCCAGTGGAGCTGGCTCGTTTATTGGGTCCTTGGGACACTCCGCGCAATCAACGGAAGGCAATCCGTCTGCTGGTAGCCTTCCCGAGTGAGACTGGTCTCACAACTGTATTGTGAACAATAAGTGCGGACTCCCTTTTAATGTGAACTGCCGACACCGTATTTGTATATCTGTAGTGTGCTATTTTGTTTTCCCGCTCTATTGATTGAGTGCCCGTGAGCATGTGAGGGATCCCGCGGTGATTCAGAGTTTTGATTCGGAGTTAGTAATAGCAGTACAGCTCTTGCAATGGAGCAGGTAGCACCCATGGTGTGTTACTGAAAGCTCCAATGTTTATCTTATTTTACTAATTACCAAACTACTACTAATTTACTACTACTAAGTAACTACCATTGAGGAGCTTCAGCCATGCCAGTGGTTGAAAACCATTACACAGAAATTTTATATTTTCCACCAGTCATCCCCCCAGCCACAACGAAGTATGTTCTCCTGCGACAAATTTTTCCTATTATACTCTGCCACCAAACACGACATATAACTTTCGAAAACAGCCGGTACGTAAAAAAACTTGGTGAGCATTTGCCCGCCTTGAACTTTCAGACGGTGAGAAAATGTCCTTGATTCGATGATTAGAGTGTTTAGACATGGAAAATGTTGGCTTTATGCGGCTACAAAAGGCTCGATTAAGGCACTAAAAATTGAGTTGTAGGCACCATGTGAGCAAGAGAGTCGGCGTTGTGGAACGGATGCGACACGCAGACGACAGCTGCTTCGCTTTGCTGTGACGGTGTTGACTTCCGTGTGGGGTCATCTGCGTGAGTTCGTAAAGCATTCACGCCATGAATTAGGGGTATCTACTGCGCAGTCCGGGAAACGGTAGCGGTCTTCTGGTCCGCAACTATCTCTAAAACGCATAGAAGCAACTTTCAGCCTTCACATGCAATGTATGGATCCGCGCATGCTGCTCTGAAGAAAACATCCGCACTGGAACTTCGATGCTTCCTCTATGATGCAGCCGAGACGAGCAGCAGCAAAAGCAGACGACCATAGATTTCTATGCAGACGACATATCTGATGTGAGTACTCTTAGCTACCCCGACCTGATAGGGTGTAGCGCGAGGCGATCCGGAGTCGCTACCCTCGTGTAGGCGACCCGTTTTATGAACGCGGCTCGTGACGTAATCCGGTTGATTCTGGAATGCAAAGAGTAGCAACTCTCGGGTCGATTCGGGTGAGTTCTGGAACGCTGCCCATAGAAATCATCGAACAGAATGCTTTCTACGCCAAGTGACCCGTTCCATCCACTGACGCTATATTGGTAGTAAGGAACCAGTGACTGATCTCCAGTAAAACCCCAAGCTTGTTATTTATCAGCCATTTTGTCAAAACCACCCTTTCAAGCAATAGATAACTTAAAAATCGTCCGACCAGTTATCGTAAAGCGACGCCTTCCACAAGCCTTGTCGGTTTCGAGAAGGAGGCGAGGAGGAGGAGGCGTGCGCAAGCAGCATGAATGCGTCGACGGATGGTCTACCAGGTCGTCAGGGATGAGGAAGGCCGGCTTGACACGGTCGACTGAAACAACCTCCAGACGGTTGGGGAGGCGGATGGTTAACGTCTTGTCGTGGCGGGAGTGGACAAGGAATAAGGGACCGTCGTACGGGGGCTGTCGGGTGTTGGAAACGGCAGCGTTGGAGAGACTGTCTGCCGCTGCACCTTCACGCGTTGACATGCCAGACATGTTCGGGCCCATTGACGGACGTCCCGGTTCATGGAAGGCCAAACGAAGCGTGCGGCGGGAAGCCGCTGTGTGACCCTTATACCGGGGTGATGGAGTTCGTGGAAGGTGTCGAAGAGATGCCGGCGGAAAGCTAGAGGGACGAGGGGCCTCGGCGTTCCCGTCGTCATGTCGCACAACCTTCCGTTAAACGTCTAGCTAGGCCAGGGGACTCCCCCCCCCCTCTCTCTCTCTCAAAAGTGCTTGATCCCTGGCCAAATCCAGTCCATTCCCACACAACCCCGCATCCATCAACATTCCCCACATAACCACCAGTAATGGGGTAGAGTATTGTCCCTGGCGATGAAACTCCCCATTCATCATCTTAAAATAAAGTTGTTGTTAAACCCGGTTTTTCCCCGAATTAACTTTCCGCATGCAGTCCTAACACCCCACACGGGCTGGACCAACGTGGCCATTTGAGACCAACATGGCGAAAACGCTTGTAGCTGCCACATGGTGGAACGTGGCATACCTGACAAAATTCACATTGATGAGCATGCTCATTCATGCTCACCCATGCTCAGTGTGACGACTGAGTTGAGCATAAGTGAGGTTACACTGGACTGAGCAAGAAGTGAGTGAGTGAGCAAACAAGGAGCTGAGCTGATGATGAGTGAGCAGGAGCCACAAGTGCCGACCTCTGCCATGAGTAACCGAGTCATCCGGAATGCACTCTTAACTCCGTACCCTTTAGTAAAGGGTAAAAAATCGCAATATTTTACCCTCTATTTCAGAAGCTACCAGGTACCCTCTGAGCGACCCCTTTTATAAAAGTTACAAGGAAACCCACTAATTAGAGGTTACGGCCTTCAATCCAGCACCTGCCCGTAAAGGTTACGCCAACGTGCGGCTTTTTGTACAGGATGTTCATTTTTATTCGCAACAGAGTAGCGCTCATTTGGCAGGTGGGTTATGTGAATTTTTGCTAATTAGTCGATCCGTAGTTACAAACACATGCGTCAGGAAATGTCGGAAATGTTTGTAACTACGGATGGGTTAATTTGCGAAAATTAACATAACCCACCTGTCAAATGAGCGCTGGTGTGATGCGAATAAAAACAAACACCCTGTGCGTGGGATATCGGCAGACATTTACAGAACACACCAAGGTACCAAAATGAACCAGCAGAAAAGGAGATCTTGAACATATGTATATTACAAAAACAGAAGTCTGTAGAGAGGTGACACATTGTGCACTAGTGCGATTCTGATGTGAGGAGAAACCATGGTCGCTTTACCATGTATGTGAACAAAAGAACTATCTTCTAAGTGAGAAGCAATGCATAAAAGTGCGAGGAAGCTAGCGAGTCAAAACAACTGACCTATGTTTGCTAAGCTGAACACACCCAACGAAATGGAGAATTGCAGCAGAAAAAAAATTTATTCCACATTCGTGTTGCAGAGGCGAGCGCAAATGGCAATACAGTATTACATAAAACGCACACAACCTTGAGGAATATGAGTGTACAGTAACGCAGGAGACACTACATTACTGCGTTATCAGCGTTGGAGGCGCTCTGGGACGAGTTTGTGAGGTACTGCATTGCGCTGGTGACGGTATGTGAACCTGCATGTGGGATCCTGGGAACAAAAGTTTGGGCAATGAGAGTAACATTTACGGAACCATTCAAATCCGTACAAAGCACAAGGTACAAATCAGCATAAACGCGGGAAGGCGTTCACTCCGCGATTGAGTCTTAGAATATCGTAAGAATACAACAAGTAGGAAGCTGCGAATCATATATCTCGATGCATATATCCGCAGCTCGCAAAATGCACGCCGGTGTATTGACTTGGCGAGCAAGTAAGAGCAGAAAAGTAGCAAGCGTAAGTGGCGTTCATATGCAGGACCGCAAAACGCTTGTCATAATCACAACAAACATGCGCTAAGAGCTCTTGCTATCAAAATAACGCACGTACCTAGCACAAAATGTACACTTACCCAGTGTATGAAGTGTGTGAATTAGGGCTGCGGTGGTGACGTTCGTTTTCGGTTATATATTCTTTGCAATCTTCGCACTCACTACACTTTCCCCTCAGAACACCGAAAATATACTTGTTTGCTAGCGACATCTAGCTTTTCCGGTGTTCCTGACGATACTATGATAAACGCGAGGAAAACCACTGATTAAAATAGATTACGCTTGTTAACGGACGGACGACGAGCGTTAAGCGTTTCAAGGAAACCGCTCTCAGTGTGGATAGACCTAGACCAGGCTCGGTTACGCAGCGAAATCGGAAATCTTGGTGGTTGCGGCATTGACAATTGTTTTCCACCCTTTAGAAAGAAACATACTATCCGTATTTCAGACTGCGAACTTATAATCTGTGTTCATACAGCATTGATAACATGTAGTCGACGTATAGGTGACGCTGAAACAGATAAAAAATAACAGCGTAGATTCGCAACTGTCGTCTCGAATGGGAGGCTGAAACGCGGCATTATGCTGAAAAACAAAAGGAAAACAAACGATAAGAAACTAACAAAGAGATTATCGTTGGAGATTTCGCTTAGAAGTTACAGTGTCGGAGTAGAGGGTACATTTATAAGTTACAACAAGATGTTTTTGTTTTTTCCGAGATGTAACTTCTATTCGTGTTGTAAAGACATGACTTTGGTCGCTTTTAACCTCTAAATATACGTTACAGTGGTGTAACCTATAAGAAATCTCGAAATCTACGTCTATACAGAAGTTACATGTTTCTAAAAGTTACAATAAAAGGTACGGGTTTAAGAGTGTGGTAAAAGCAGCGGTCGAGCATTGAGAACCGGCAGATCCATCCGTGCAGTGTGCGCATGATTCCTGCTCTACATCATGTCCATAGTTAGTTGTTTCAGTACTGGGGTGGCTGTCTGATCCTTCCGGCCTTTCGAACTATGCCTCACCTATTTCTATAAACCTAACGCATCGCCGAATCAGGTGAAGCGTGCTTTCCACTTTGGCAGGGATTCTTGCCCTTACGAAAATGAACATTTGACTCTGTATTCTTTTTTTTTTAATTCCGTGTTAGCGCAGTGAAGCACCCTTCTTTTTGAGTCATAGGGAAGCAGGGCTCTCGAATTTGCGGAAGGTTGCGGGAAAAACAATATATAGTACCTGTTTTCTATTAGGAAGGGAATGCCAGTACCTTTCGAAGTCGCGGGGCAGTACTGCTTGTAGTATTGGTCCTCGTAAACAATTTACTTAACCTTTCGCAGAGAGCTTTTTGAACTCCTTGGTTGTCTCTATATTTCTCTCTGTTTGCTTTTTAAGCTGCCGCGCTCGTTGCTCGTTATGGGAAGTGCCAGAAACGAACATAGAGAAACAGAAAAGGAAATCTGGTGGTCAAGGTTCAAAACAATGGATAAATGTCTTACTCCCGCAGACATCCCGTTCACCGTAGAAGGTATGTCCTGAAACTGGAACGCGGGAACGTGCAATAAAGCAAAATAAGAGTCGCTATACAGGGTGTCCCAGAAAACGTGTCATTGAATTATAATAAAAAAACTACGCCACCTAGAATCATGCGGTCAACGGCATTTGTTCTTATTAGGTTTTTGCCACCTTGTAAAGTTAATGTCAGGTACCCCAGTTTAATTATGCGAATATTTGCGAACTGAACTCAGAAATTTGCCAAGGGAAGGTCACTTTTTTACCCCACCAATATGAAGAGCGTGCCGAATTCACTCAAATTCATGATAATTGACAGTGATATTCACGAGCTATCTCATCGGAAAAAATAGCCGAATATCATGCTTTTCGGAGCACCGGACCATAACGCGCGATGTCTTTCTGAGCGCAATCGCTCGCAGTCCGACGAAAGGAGGTTCCGAAGCCAGCCCACAGAGTGATAGTAGAAAAAGTAACAGTTCCTAAAATTGGGAGAGGGAAAGCATTATCCCAGCGAAAGTCGGACGTGATAAGCCATGTCTGCGTTATCTCTTTCTGCGATGCCGTGGTGGGCTGGGTTTCCAACCTCCTTTCGTCGGACTGACAGAGATTGCCCTGAAAAATTCATCGTGCACTATTCTGTGCGACCTCCGTAGAGCATGATGTTCGGCTATTTTTTCCGATGCGATAGCTACTGAATATCCCTGTCAATTATCATTAATTTGAGTAAATTAGACACGCTCTTCACATTGGTGGGGTAAAAAAGTGACTTTTACTAGGCAAATTTCCGACTTAAGCTCGCAAAAATTTACATAATTAAACTTACGTTACACGACATTCACATGAGGAGGTGGCAAAAACCCAGTAAGAACAAATACCGTTGACCGCATGACTCTAGGTGGTGTAGTTTTTTTATTACAATTCAATGACACGTTTTCTGGGACACCCTGTATATCATGCTGGGTATATCCTGTATGAGGTTGGGGCGGGGCGACATCAAGCGGAGGAGGGATGCCTTGCTGTCGGTGAGGACGACCCATTTCCCAGGTGGCAAGGTAGGTCTGTTCATGGTCTGTATCGGTAACGTAAAAGGCTGCGCGGATGCGTCAGGCATTACGGAGGCATCGGTGAAGCTTTGTCGGCAATGGGGATGAGTAGAGGTGAGGTGGGCCAAAGCTAGATGTTGGGCTACCACAGGGCTGTGTAGCGAGCCGACCCATCTGCAACGGCATCAGCGCTCGTTCACATTGGTCGCGCTACACCGGCCGCAATTGGTCGCGCCGCGGCAATTGGTCGCGCCTCGACATGGGCGGACACAACCGGGTGGTGTCGTCAGACCGTGTGAAGCCTGCTTACATGGAGTCCGACTCTCCTGCACCACTTCCTTGTTCCACTGTTACGACCTCCGCATCCGGCCCCCACGCTCCGTCGTACAGTATCTTGGGCCAGCGCCCTCAGCCAGTCTCCAACTCCCCCCTCAGCCAGTCGAAGGGGAGGGGGAGCCCTGTAGCGAGCCGACCCATCTGCAACGCCATCAGCGCTCGTTCACATTGGTCGCGCTAATAAATGCACGGCGCACGGGCCGCTCGGCCAGTTGTTTCCGTGGATTAGCCAGAACGTTGTCTCTTTCCTGGAACACGCTACCCACAGCTGATTGCCTGCTTTCGGGGAAGGTCTGGTATAGTGCCATGAATGCGAGGCCGTTTTAAGGTCCACATTGCTGGTACAAAGGTAGTGGCAGGCGTCGAGGACGGAAGTTAGTGTCGTAAGCGGGCAACTGCATTGGCAAAAGCGGATGCAGGGCAGCTCACAGCAATGTGGCGAAGGGGATGAGAGGGTTGCGTCAGACAGCGGGCGTAGAGGCGGGGGGCGGCTGAGTCCCGCAGAATGGGTATAGGCTGCTCCCGAGCTTCGGCGAGTATGGAACATGTATCCGTTGTCCGAGGGACACCAAGACAAACATGGATACTGCGGGCTTGGAGGTTCAGGAGCTCGTGCCCTTTTTTGGTACAGCTGAGGGCATGAAGGATCGGGAGGTTCCCAAAACAAGAGCCGTATGAACCCGGTGGAGGTCCTGGCAACACGGGCCCCAGGACGCACATGCGATACCTTTGGGGACATTGACCTGGCTGGACGATGCCAGGGCGTAGCGAATTGTAGCTGCCGAAACTGCTTTTTAGCATCTTTGTATGGAGTCTCTATTGCATAATATCTATTGACACTTCTCAATACATACACGTTGGCCAATTTGGAATAGGACGTCAATAGAATTTCTATATAGACAACCTACCGTGTTTCTTTATACTCGTATTCACATTTGTCAGCAGAGTTTTTATAGACCGTCAATAATTTTTTTCATGAGGGTGGGAATGAGGACAACCTATGCACTAGCACCTGCGAAGCGTGTCTGGATTTTTCTACGACACCAGAAGCTACTTGCAGCATACGCCAGAACGTTGCCACCCCAACTCCCCATTAATGACAGTCCGCAGGCAGTGTTGCCATTCGTCGGAACAATGGGCGTGGTAGGTGCAAACTCAACCACAATTCAATTAGCAAAGAGGGAAATAAACCTCGTGTATGCCGCACTTGGTGCTGCACTAAGTCTCCCCGTGCTGCATATGAATGGCACTCCGCGTTGCTTGATTAATGCATTGATGCAGAACGGATGATGATGAAGGGAAGCAGACGCATAGTTTGTTGCAGTGTTCCGCTCCCTTTATTTTGTTTTTCCCTGCTGCTCCGGGGCGACTGTTCAGAAAATCTCCCATGCTTGCTCCGGGGTCGGTAACAGAGAATGGCGATATCTGCATAAACTGCTTATTTAGCGTAGTATACATCATTCCTGAAATAGGAGCACATCTAGCGAAATCATTCGCCCATGCATACTTGTAATGTAGTTTCATACATGTAGATAACTGCGTAGCTAACATAGATGTAATGTAGATAACTGCGCAGGTGTCACAAAAAGGCGAACACCTCACATTCTCAACAAATCAGGGGGGAGAACGATGTCACTCGAGATCATGGTTCACTCTGTTTAAGTTCCCTTTTCTGAGTAACAGTTGTAATTAAGTTACAAATATGATTTTCTAATTGCAACTGTAATTCAATTACTTTTGTCAGCATGTAGTTGTAAATAACTCTAATTCAATTAGTTCTGGAGCGTAATTCTTACAGGTCTGACCAGTAATCTCCGCTCAAGACACTTACGGTGAATTACGTTCTTCTTATTCCAGGTTATAGTTGCAGCAGTGAGCCAAGGAGTGACAGAGCTGAAGACGCTACAGATTAGCGTTACGCTGGTCAACCGATACGCTCCTCAGTTCGAGAGGCCTTTGTACCGAGCTGAGGTACATCAGACGCGCACCAGGATGGGCTACCGCGTTATGCAGGTGCGTGCCCACGACGCCGACCCGGTGCCTTACAACGCTGAGGTATACTACAGTCTGGAGAGCAGTGAAGGAGGTGCGGCAAGGTTCTTTGCACTCGACACCATCACGGGGGAGCTGACGCTCAACCGGTCGCTATCAGGCCTGTCGGAGACCACGCTCACCTTCTCGATAATGGCTGAAGACGGAGGTTCACCTAAGAAGTGGGCGTGGACCAGAGTCGAGATTAAGGTGAAGACAATCTCTGGTGAGTGATCTGCCGATTTATATCTATTATTGTTGTTTTGTTTTTCGCTCTCGTTCCCATTCGATCAAATCAGCTGGTCGTATTCCTTTTGCCTTTGTACATAATCTGCACCCTAAATCCCGACCTAGATCGTATGACTCTATTATGACAGAATCCACCGCCATATGGAATAGTACCGCTCTCTTTCCTGATTTGCTAAAAATAATACCCAGCTTGTCACAGGTGTCTTCAATGGCCGTTGAACTTGCACGTTGCGCCACCAGGCCTGTAACATGTCAATCTACCAACGCTCTTTGTGAAGCTGGTGTGTTAAATGGCCATTGCTTTCAATCATCATTGAAACCCGTGTGACAGCATAGGTATAAGGGGCGTACGGCTTTTCGTGGCCAACTGGGTACGTGTTGATTGCCACAAAAAGGCGTACGCCGCGCTCCCTCCTCAGATCAGAAGCGATAACCGTCTCGTTTGACGCCATGATTGGTGCAGAGCCTGTTATGTTCTGTTTTTGTGCCAACAACGATTCTGTCATTACCCCACTCTGTTTTTGTGCGCGTGGCCAACAACGACAAGCCTGTCTCTAAAATTCCCACTCTGGTTTTGTGGCAACGTCGTGCTTCACACCTAATGCAGAGTGGCGTCCAATCCTACCTCGCTCCAGAGAGTCGAACCGAAATGTTTATTGGTTCGGTTCGGGTTTAGGTTCGACGATGGGGGTTCAGTTCCGGTTCAGCTCCGGAAGGGAACTATAATGGTTCGAACTGTTTTTTTGTAAACGGTTCGGTTCACGAACCGGTTCAGGGTCCACGGTTGGGAATGAAGCACAACAGGCAGGTTAAAACACAGTTCCGTTTGTGGGGTACAGTGCTTAAAGTGGAGAGGGAAACGTCACGGACGTTCAAGATTTTGAAAGATTTTGCGCGATATGAAAAACAAGATTAGTAGTGGTCGACATGGTGCATAACCGTGAATTATCGGTTTGATTTGACTGTCCCCGCACGTAGCTCATGTCGCGCTGGATAACTAAACCACCGGGTTGTTCACAAAATCTCGGCAGGAATGTAACAGTCAACCAGGCCTGCTACCTTAGCCTAAGTCATTTAAATCATTGAAATTATTGATTACCAGTCAGGAGGCGTGAATACACGTTAATCAGCAAACTTCGCTTCATGGTAGTTCGATTGGAATAGTGCGATTCTGGTCCGGGGTCTTTACGTAAAAGGCGCGTTATCGTGTCATCATCACTGACCGCCACCGTGCATGTCGCCGTTAGAGTGAAGTGTCTGTGGAACAAACAGCACGGGCAAGAGCAAGTGCAAACAGAGAGTTCGACTCATTTCCCACCCATTGGCGGTTTTTAAATACGATGTCAGTATGGTTGTTTCTACCTCTTTTATTTCAAATGCAGAAAGAAAACCAGCTTGGGATATTCTTTTCACTCTGACCAGCATGAGGGTGGCTGGCCCTTTACTTTCTAAGGGGCTTATGTAAGTTCACACACGCACGTTGGGAGTTTATCCTGCTGCGTTGTACACACGGACGCATGGTGTAGTTGAGCTCTCAGGTAGTTTGTTTTTGCAATATACTGCACAAAAAAGAACAGAAGAAGAGGAAAAACAAATGAAGAGAAGAAAATTTGAAAAACCGAAAGTCGCACAGCCGACGACATATCTATCGGTTGGTCCGCGTAATCACAGGATGGAATTTACAGGATGCCCACGATAACGGTAGATATGATATCAAGGAAAAACAGACAACTGTCCTTTGACGTTTGTGTTAGAAACAGGTGCTGCATTGTAAGATCAGCCCCTTTGTAACACAAACGTTATATGAGAGCTGTCAGTTTTTCTTTGACAGCGCTATGTGTCAGCGAACATTTCTGCACTTAGGGTGGATATCCTGAACAACTGAGGCTGATTAGTATATTATTATAATATATGTCACATCATGAATGCTACCCAAAACTGTCGTTGATCCCTAAATCCTATATATACAGGGTGTCTCAGTTAAATCCCCGGGCTAAATATTTCGCGAACGGGTGCGCCAATCGATGAACTTTCTTTTTTACAAATATCTGTCCGATACCACCTACAGGCTGCGTGCTGTGTGACTGAATGGGAGGCGCTCATTATTTAAATAAAAATTCAAATGAGTTTCTTTTAAAACATAACGTCTAAGGCAGGGCGCCGTCTGCATTAAAATAGGTGCTACCCCTTGTGGGACCTTCAGTGGACACCTTTTAGAGCAAAATCTGCCACTGAAGCGGGTCATTTGTTGCAGTAATATATTGGTTTCGGTTTACATATTTTTGTCGCAGCTGGTAGCGGCGAAGCGCAAAAGGACGCTCTTCCACTCCCTTATCCACCAATGAATTACGTGCTCTTGAGCTTACTTCGCAACGGGGAGTGCTGAAGGAAAAGTAACAGCGTCAGACAGGCTACGCCAGTCCCCACATCGCTTATCTGACTGATATGCGCCCTTTTTCTGTTATGATCGCACGGACGAAACACAGATAATCACATAGTACCTTGATATCACATGCTTTCATTTTTCTTCAGCACTCCCCTTTGCGAAGTAAGCTCAAGAACACGTAATTCGTTGGTGGATAACGGAGTGGAGTGGAAGAGCGTCCTTTTGCGCTTCACCGCGACCAGCCGCGACAAGAATATGTAAACCGAACCCAATTAATTACTCCAACAAATGACCCGCTTCAGTGACAGATTTTTCTCTAAAAGGTGTCCACCGAAGGGGACACCAAACGGGGTAGTACCCTTTTTAATGCCGACTGCGCCCTGCTTTAGAAGTCATGTTTTTCAAGAAACTCATTCGAATTTTGACTTAAATACTGAGTCACTCGCCCTTATTCACATGGTGCGCGGCTTGTAGGTGGTACAGGACAGATACTTGTAAAAAAGAAAGTTCTTCGATTGGAGCACCCATTCGCGAATTATTTAGCCCGGGGATTTAACTGAAACACCCTGTATATTCATGTGTATGTCTTAGACATTAGTAGGTCATAACAGTTTTCAGTTAGCATCTTTGCTGTTATTTCGCGACTCCAGAAAATCCAGAGCATTCCTGTAGGGCACCACTCTTTCGGCAAACGAGAGGAAGCTACGAAGCTAATAAAAGAAAAGGAAACAAGACGAAAAATAAAATAGTTATGTTCATGCACAATACGCAAAGTTCCGCCATTAGTTCCGTGTGAACCGTTATTTGAACCGGTTACTAGTACTCTTTTAACGGTTCAGTTCCGGTTCAGCTCCAGGATGGCGTCGACTGTTTAGGTCCGGTTCTGTTCCGGTTCGGCCAAAAATAACGGTTTTCGGTTCGGGTTCAGGTTCGGTACGGCCCTCTGCTCGCTCTCTATTAAAAGAATTCGTTTTCTTTTTTAATCAAAATGTCTTCGCGTTTCAGCTAGCTGCGAGATATGTCGCGATGTGTTCCCTCGCGACTGTTGCGCAGTCATCATTTACTAAACTCATTTACATTGAGCGGACCAGAGAGAAGCTCTTTTCGCACATGGATTGCACAGTACCGAACGGAATCGCCATGAATATGCAGGAAATTTTTCAGCAATAAATACAAGTTATGTAGTAAATACAGTCGGACCTCGTTTTATGAACCCTCGATATACGAATTCCCTCAACTTACGAACGGACTTACGAACGGCTTTTTCCGTGTATTTTGACCTCGTTTTACGAACCCTCGATATCCGAACTATGAACGGATTATTAGGGAACGGACCCAAAGTAGCCAAGCCATTCTGACCTCGATATACGAACGGGCGTTATGAACGTACAGAGGACCAGGCCAATGGACCGGAGGATAATGAAAGGTCCTCAGTACATGCTGCCAAGGTCAAACATACAATGTCCCATCGTCGTTACGTTCCACAAACATGATTCACCATTTCCTGAAAGAATAATTCGGGCGTTTACAGCCGAACGTTTGTGAGTTTGGACCAGGTCTCCGAGATGGAAACATCTTGCCGTTCCAAGAGAAGGCATTCAGTCCTGACAGCCGGTGACAAGCGTAATATTTGCCGTTGGAAACAGTCTCATCCGCGCGCGATACGGCACTTTGAGGACCGGGTGGATGAGTCAAGTGTCAGACTTCTGTCATCTCTTCTAAACAGGATAGACCCTGCAGAAAGTATGGTGCAAAGCACAATTACGCAGTATTTTCAAAAATAAAACTTATTCAAATTAATTTCCCGTGCTTTTTTAGGTATTTGTGCACTGCACTCCTCGGACCTCGATTTACGAATACCTCGATTTACGAACGATTTTTTGAGAAACGAAGGGTGTTCGTAAAGCGAGGTTTGACTGTATTGATGCGGAACAGTGCGAACTATAGCACGAATTGTAACTACGGAAAGATGTCTCAAAAACATATAAACGTATCGAGATTTTTTTTTTTTTTTTTTACGTAAAAAGACGTCGTCATGCGAATCGAGCCGTCCTCATCAACCGATCATTAACGAGACACAACGGCATTCTGCCCTTGGAATAATCATGAGTACACATTTATTCGTGCATCGAATACTGAAGTCTACGTGAAACTGCATCCTTTCCCGGCGCGCCCGCTTATTTCTGAAAGACCTGCCCCGTCAGCACTTGGCTGTCAGAAGAGAGATGTCGGCAATCCCCCCTTTCTCGACATCATCGCGCTCTCAGGCGCAGCGAAGAAGCCTCGAAACCTGATGACGCACAGTCCGTTCGGCGGAGGCGAACGGAAAGCCATCAATTTGCTGAGGGCACAACTGCAAGGCGATGCTGCAGTATTAAAGTGCTGTCCTGCACGATGAATAGCCGGCTATACGATTTCTATCCAATGTGTCCCGTCCCTCCGCTGTACGTGGTAATGTCTTATCCGATCACCGATGAGCGTTGCCTTTAACGTTGGGACAGCGTAATGCATGGCACATAGCCGGTGTTAGAAATTTTATTTTTTTTTATTCCGTGTTAGCGCCGGCGAAGCAACTGTGACTATGAGCGTCGTACAGACGTGGACAGATGGAGAGAGGACAACAGGAAGGAGTGGGGGACAGGGGGATTAGTATGCGTCCTGGGCCGACTTCAGGAGGAACTGTAGCGACATTCGTCTGGAAAGTCTTCGGAAAATCCAGGGAAAACCTCAGACAGCACAGCCGGTGACAGGATTCGAACCCGTGTCACCTCCCAGTCTCGGCCTGGAAAGTGATCATCCTAACCACTATGCCACGGGAGCTAGTTTAGAAAGTTTAGTGAGACATTCTTGTCGGCTAAGGAGCCCGCAGCGGTGGCATGTTCTGTTGTTTTATGGTTTCCTCTTCAACTTTTAAAGGGGTTGAGAAACCACACGGATAGAACTTTGTCTCTGGCAGAGTCTGTACGCCTTACTCCACGCACTCCGTACCCAAAGTCCCATCTCCTATTACTTTTTATGTTACAGAGTTTCAAAAAATCTCCCATTTTGAGGCCCCCGCCAACCGTGGCGCCAAACGGTGCCGGGCAGCTCTATGAAGTGGGCGGGAAGTGACGCCTTGACCAGTTGCTCTATGGCTCTACGTCATAGCCCTTCCGCTCATTGCACTTCGCCGCGTCGCGTCCCTGTTTACAGGCGTCGTCATGAGAACGGGAACTCCGCACTTCCGTGGCGCGCTCGGTACTACGTCATACCGAGATCGGGCAAGGAGGAGGCGAGCCAAGAGTTAAAGGATCACCTCATATTCAAAGCGCCATAACTCCGTGGCGCGGGAGCGCAGCGTGAAAGGGTATCGACGGAGATGTTTGGCACCCGCAAATCTACATTCCAAACATGATTTTGTGCAATATTTGGATTCGGATTCACAACCCGTTAAAGGTTAATTCTTCGGTTTCTAATTATGTTTCGTTTGCAATGTAATGCACGTTGAATATTGTTGGGAAGGGTGCTTTACGCACGTACGTGAAGTCACCGCGCCGTAACTGGAGTCTCTAACGCTTGAGGCATGGGAAAACGAAATTCAGAATCCCCCGTCGTTCACGATGGCCCTCAATAGATCATGACATCGATCAATAGATTCGAAAGCCACTTTCCGAAGTAGCCTCGGCCACGTTTATTTCTCAAAACTCTTAACAGCACAACACGGACACATGTACAGCTTGCGCAAAAAGTCCACGGAACACGCGAGCGGCGTTTTTCTCGGCGCCGCGCCACCCTAGCGGCGGCCAGATGTTGGCGGGAGCGGACAGGTCCATTCATTTTGAGGGGGCGCAGGGCATAACCAGGCAGCTACCCACCGTGGCGTTTGCAGCAATTACCCCACAAGGGCATGCCCGTGGAGCGTTTCACCAGGCAAATTCCTATCGCAGTTCGCAGCTGGAAGAATAGTCAAGAAGGAATAGTCAGGGCCGTTTTACTTACGGACTCGAGAAGTTCCCTGTGTACCGCGATGAACCCCATGTGCTGTAGCATCCTAGCCCGCTGTATAAGAAAGTCGCATGCCCAGCATAAGTTAATCGGAGGAGACCTTACTTTCCAATGGATCCCGTCTCATGTCGGCATGAGAGGCAACGAACGAGCGGACCAGCTAGCATCCTCAGCGCACCTCAGCTGCAGCCCTTCCTCACCAATTCCAGCCCACACCGACAGGCAAATGGTATTAAAGGGGTTCTGAAACCATTTCCAAACTTTTGAGGAAATCACCTGGTATATATTGATCTATGTGTACCGAACATGCATGTCAAAATGCTATGTCTCTGCGATCCCGCGTTACGAAACTATTGCAATCCAAAGGTCGCGAGCGGAGCGAACTCCTCAATCGCTCTCAGCCCTTAACCTCCTCGACGGTTTTCGGAGTGACGTCTCACGTTCGAGAAAGAAAGCGCATTCTTTTCTGTTTCCATGACGATGGAAGCTGTTGTAAAGAGGGAGACGGCCGCCGGACCACGGTTTCGCCACTGTTTCGCCACGGTGACCCTCGGGATCGAACATCGAGCAAGCGCACACAACTAAAACGTCACTTCCTGTTTGCCTTCCAATGTCTCTCAGCATTGTTCGGCGCCACCGTCGACGGTGGCTTGAAAAAAAATTGTGTTTTAAAAACCCAATAATAATATTTAAAAAAAAACGTTCAAGTGATGAATGTGGGACATTACGTGTCAGCTCCATGGACAACAACGTATGAAACGACGCCATCCATTTCGTGGGTTGCATTTGGTTTCCCAACCCCTTTAAACAGCTAGTTGGAGTGCGACATCCTGGTATACAGGATATCATGCAAAATCATCGACCCTTTCTTCCCATGAAAGGCCTTCCCAGGCTACGCACGGTATCTGCGTTCACCAACTCACAACTATGCAAGATCGGCTCTTGGGATGATGCGGTCACTGTCATCATTCGGAAACCGTCGAACATATCCTGACAGAATGCCGCGCATACCACACTATGCGGGAAACCTACCTTGCACACTCCAGGTCTGGCATATTGGCGGACATGCTATTCCCCGAAGGTTCTCATGCAGAACGAACTACCAAAACTCGCAACCTCGTGCGTTTTCTCCAGGAAACGGGCCTCGTGGAAAGATCCTCGCCGCATCAGTGTCAATCATCCTGCCCATACCTCACCTTGAACCTTCTCCTTTCCTCTTCCTTCTCTCTTTTCTTTTTTTTTTTTCTATGGACGTGACCATGCCCACTAGTGTGCGTCCAACAACGGCATGCTATTTCAGCATCACCCCTCGCGTACCCTGCTAGGGCCTAAAAATCCGCACTAGTGATCACGTACTCTCTTCCCGCCGAGCCGATTGACGTCACGCCGCGAGCCATCTCATTGGCACTCCCCTCGTCTCTACAGTGTGATGTGAACGTGATCCCTTCGAATGGGATTCTCATGAGGGACGTGTGCGAGGAATTCTAGGATCGTGCGTTGAACAAAGACCCCTCGCTACATTTCATCTCAGCTGATTCTTCATCTCTGAGAACTCGTGATATTTGTATTACGATCCGCTGCTACTCAGAAAATGAAAATTTTACGGAGGAACATGTTGCTGTGTCTGTTGATACCCAGTCTCGTCGCAGCCTGGGCGCTGCTCTCGGGAGAGCGTTTCCTTTGCGGCTTTGATCTGAGATGTACAGTCTGTACTTTAGCGACAATACTCTGTCGTCACAGCGAAGGCGTGACAAAAGCAGTGCTCCGTTCCATGAGAACTTATGAATTGTCTCTGAATTAGTGCAGACGCTGAAGACGCTGTCAGGACGAATTCTTTTCTGCGCTCGATTGATCCTACGATGGCCCACACACTGGTAGGCCGCTACCCCAGGGAGGAAGAGTCCTTGCTCCACAGGCTTCGACTGGATGTGGCGTGGGCCGTCAGGATCAGGACATTTTTTACGTTGCTTCGCCAATTCGATTTCGTCTTGAGCGGCAGCCGTCATAGAGTCCAACGTTGCAGCTTGCAAACTCTCGCCAACTTTGTCCTCGCACTTCTAATACAATTTGTAAGAAAGGAAGGGAAAGCCAACTGACGCTGTAAGTTCTCGGGCTTGAGTGAACCCAATTCCGACCACGAGACATCCTCGAACAATATTAGCATTGATGCTGTTTTTCGAATCTAGTGGAGGTTGTGTGCGCACAAAATGGCTAAAGGTGCAGAGAGGTGATTTGGTGCAGCGATATTCCAATGTGACACTCAGCCCCACTCTAACTTCTTTGTAGAAACGGAGTTGGCCACAAAACACGCAGTCTTGTGAATGAGTAACAGCAGCTTTTCCGTATTCCTCAATCACTTGTTGAAAGTTGATGACTAGGGTGGCTCGTTCACCATCTGCGGTTTCTGACACCGTCGACTGGCTTGTGTTGACAGGGGTTTCTGGAAAGTCGCACGCAGAGGTTGCGGACAACTTTCCCGTGTTTGGACGTTTTGAGGTAGACACCCATTGTGCTTCAGTGTCCATCACGTCCGCATCAACTGCATAGGACTGATCCCTAGAGGTGAAATTACAAAGACCTGTAAGCGTATGCGAGAGTAGGTAACACCAGAGCATGTAACCGTAACGCTCACTCGTTTCCTCTAGTAAAGTAAGGAATAGTATACCCAACGTGGGTCAGCAACAACGCACTGCAAGCGCAAACGCTGCATCTGGTCATTACTCACTTTCCAAGCTAAAAAGGAAAAACGAAGTGAACTTTTATTTTATTTTATCATTCTTTTTCTTCTTCTTTTTTTGCGGTGCATTTCGTGCTTTTCTTACGAACAAGTTTTGCACTGCTTTGGGGATGTTTCCACTTTAGGGATTGGACAACTATAAATTATGTCATGCGACGCCTACCTGTCAGAGTTTTCCGCCAATGATGTGGCAACAAGCCGCATCCTCTCGCGAGCTGTGGCAATGCTCCTTGCTCTTTTCGTTCGTTTCCTTGCCTTTGATGGACGTTTTCTTTACCTCGTCATTTGTGGATTGGCGGATCGTACGCAACTGGGGAACTTCCTCAAGAGTAAAATTTGCTAGCACCAACAACGGTAGCTTTTTTTATTTAGTTGAGACACTATACGATCCCTAATACGTTTCGTGAGCGAAATGTTCCACTAACACTTTCAGTCACGAGCCCTCGAGTGACATAGAGGATATGTTTGCAAAGAAAAACAAAGTCGGAATTCGTAATGTAGTTTAATTATCGGACAGTTTGCCCTATACACGCTTGCTCGCGCACCATGTCCCGTCCCCTCTCCCAGCCAGGTGCGAAAGCCGAGGTCCCTCTCCCAAAGCGGAAGCTGGATGTGGTGGCAGTAGAATGCAGCTGCTGCTAGCAGATGACAAACAGCCAAATTTATGGCCAGTTCACCGCGGAAACTTGAGTGCCTTGACACGAAACTTCAATTGAATGGTGATCAGGATCAACATTTGCACTGCTGGACACCATTATGAAAAGGAAAATTTTCTTCACCGACGTTATACCGACCGTTTTCATGTCGTCCCATAGGGCTCATGTATTTGTTTCCAAGGAAGCAAAAAATTGTATAAATTCAACCGTGTGCAGAAGATGAATTAAAAATGTGTCAATACCTACATGGTCTCTTCCATTATTTTATGCCCAGAGTTTGGCTACCTAAGGGCCGTGGTTTGCGAGATGAACTGGACACCGTGATACCCATAGAGATTACATTGGGGCGATTCCGCCTTAAGATGGGCCACCTTTCGTCACCCAACTGCCCCACCTGTCATGTGGAGACATTCCCCACCTGCTGCCTCACAGCACTCGTTACCGCCAACATGGTCTTCACCCATTCCCACAATTGCGGGACACCTACTCTTAAAGTTGGCTTAACCTGCGAACTCGATGCCCTCCATTGAAGCTATACATTCCGTCTGCTTTCCGTAAAATACCCATTAGTACTGAGGGTTTGAAAAAAGTGTCCACATCTAGGCGTGACGGCAGAAGGTTCCGCGATTTTCCACTAGTGGATTGGTAGCATGAGACCGTCACACTTTTTGTCCTGAGAGACTTATTTTCGCCATGTTGGCTTCATGGCAGAATACATTGGCGTGTCTTAATCCTTTAATTACGTCAAAACTAGGGCTTCCCCAAAAAGTGTCCACATTGGACATGAAAGACTGGCCTATCTTGTGCGCTCTGCAACTTTACGCGCAGTTGCAGGAGGTCCTAATTTTTTTCCCACGACGAAAAAAGTACGTGATAGGCCTACGATGGCTTTCAGAGTATTTCTAACCAAATTCTTCGCGCTGTGTTGTTGCGTTGTTGGTCTCGTGGTATAGTGAGCGCGTTACGGATTTGCGTTCTTGGGTTCAATCCTTGGTGTGGTACTTTTTTTTATACACATATCATATAGTATTTACACTTGCTCATAAAATTGGCTTTACCTGCCTGCAGATCACTACCGTAGGCGCGACGTAATTTAGTAGTTTCGATAAGATAGCACAGTATACGATTGGTTTATGCCTGTCCCTGTAGAAGCAGAACGGCTGAACATTCGCCAATATGACTCTTTCGTTAACTAGCTTAACTTGCGTAGTTGCAGCTCCTGTGTGTCGGCGACAGCCCAGCAGCTAGCGCATTGGTACTACATTGGTACTGATTGACGAACAGCAGGTCTGCAATAGCGATCTCTGGACGTCCCTGTCTACTCTTTCTTAGTTATAATAGAAAATATTCTCGAGTACATCGCTCATATTAATTTCCACTAAAGGCTACACTAAGGCCATAGCTGCCTTTGCATCATGAAATTGTTCACAAGTAGACCAATGTATCTACCGTGGCGTCGCTCATGATCATAGTCGGTGCCACCAATTATTAATATTAAGATCATGCCTTTCTCACGCGGACCAATCATTTCGCTTCACGAGCTTCTATAGCGCGATTTTTGATTTCGCAACGACATTCGACTATGGCGGGCTAGAAGCCCGCCATAATTCGACCAACAGAAAAGGCTTGATGCATATTTCAATTCTGAGCCACGCGTTGAGTTTTTTTTACCTGAGCACGAGCTCTCGTGCGTGCCCCGCGTGCCCACAGTGTTATTGCCGTGCAGATGACGTTAAAAGTTCTCTTTCTTATCTCTCCTCCTCGTCCCTCCCCGAATTTTTCCTCCTCCCATATCCTCGTGCAAATCTGTCAAGTCGGCTTTATTGCATGGTTGTCTCTTATCCCGCGAAGCCGGCTTTCTGTGTCGTGTCCATGAATTCTGGTCATGTACATAATGATACACGGAACGCAGCCAGGGACACGGACGAGGAAGTGCACAAACGATGGTCTTCACCTACGGTCGCGCATCACTGCCTCAGTATTTCGAACTTTTCCCTAGCTACGCTGCTAGGCCCCACACAATGGGACCCGGTCGTCTCCCTTTATTTGCCCCCTGGTGTTCCCTACGACATTGCTGAATTGGGCACGCTTATTGCCAGCCTCTAGTCGCCGCTTGTGCCTTATGGTGATTTCAACGCGCATAATGCCGTTTGGGGTAGCACACGCACCGATGCAAGAGGACAGCGCCTTGCGGACCTCTTCGCCGACAGGACTCTAAGTGTCTTAAAAGACGGTTCCCCTACCTTTCTTCAAGCCACGTACCTCTCCTCATGTCTTGATCTTACCGCTGTGTCAACATCAGTGGCTCGTCTCTTCGCATGGGGTGTAGATGCCGACACTCTTGGAAGCGATCATTTGCCCGTTATAATGGGCATCCGACGACCGCGTCACCCTGCTACTTCACGATCCATCACGCGAACCAACTGGCAGCTTTATCAGACCACACTGGAGTCGGCTTCGTCAAACAATGCACTGGGAAACCAGCAGGATTTTCCCCGTACTATGGCAGGTGCTGCGCAGGCTGCTACTAGCTGCTTCCGTGTCCCGGTGTGCTTCTCTGCAGTCGATGCTAAGTACGAGCGGCTTCGTCCTCTTCGTCGCCGCGCGGAACGCCGTGCGCAACGCACCGGTCATGCTCGACGCTGAACGCTGACCGCCTCGAAGCTCGGCGGGTTCAGAAAGCTATTGCGCGCCATCTGCGTCACCTTGCGCGGGACCATTGGCGCAGGTTCACATGCACTTTATCCCCTCGTACGCCACTCTCCCGGATATGGGGAGTACTCCGAGTCCTCTCTTCCCCTGTATCTCAGCGGAATCCGTTCCGCTCCCTGTCTCTCTGTACATCACAATCTGAACTACAAATTGCAGATTTTCGCGCAAGATTTACCACCAGCACCCCCAGCTCAGCGACGCCTGCAGTCCCAATCCACGCGCCAAGTCATCCGGTCCTGGACACACCTTTCACCTTCCCTGAACTTGAAACTGCACTTGCAGCCGCTCTTCTGCACACCTCCCCTGGGGGAGATCAAGTTACTTATAAGGCCCTTTGGCACCTTCCCCTGTCGGGTCGCTTGCACCTCCCGCGACTTTTCAATGAGAGTTGGTCCACCGGACAAGTTCCTGAGGATTGGAAGACGGCAGTGGTGGTTCCTATCCTCAAACCGGGCCAATCGCCGCACCACATTGACTCTTTCCGTCCCATAGCCCTCACCAGCTGTATAGGGAACACACTTGAACGCATGATTTTCACACGTCTCAGTTGGTTCCTTGAGACTGCTGAGCATTTCCCGGAGGTGATGGCGGGTTTCCGCCCGGGCCGCTCAGCTCTGGACTGTGTCGTCACCCTAGTCAGCCAGATACAAGCCAAAGCAGGGGGATTATTGACTGCCGCTGTGTTCCTCGATGCAAAGAATGCTTACGACAGCGTTTACCATGCTGTCATCCTTGACGCTTTTGCTGCAGCTCAAGTGGGCGGCTGCCCTCTGCGGTGGATACAAGACTTTTTATCAGGCCGCTATCTTTTCGTGCGCACCGTGACACCACCAAGCACCACGTGACCCGTGGGGTCCCGCAGGGCAGTGTCCTTAGCCCCCTCCTCTTGAATATTATCATGGCCTCCCTTACCCCGTTGCTCCCTGCTCACACATCCATCACGATATACGGCGACGACATCTGTATCTGGACTTCTGCAACCCGCCGAGATACGATTCAGCGCCGCCTGCAGCGCTCTCTACATGTGATTACCACCTACATTGCCTCCCGCGGTCTAACAGTCTCCCCGACGAAGACTATTGCAATGGCGTTCTCGCGCAAATGCTTCCGCAAGTATCCGCTCTACCTTGACGGCTCCCCTTTGATTCTTGCCACGTCGTGCCGATACCTAGGTCTAATACTCGATCGCGACCTAACGTGGTCCCGCCATATGAAGATGATCACTACAAAGGCGGCTGCCTCAGCTCACGTCCTCAGACGTATCGCTGGTGCGTCCTGGGGCACGTCCTGCTCTGATCTTCATCGCGTCCACCAGGCCCTCGTGTTGGGGACACTGCGTTACAGCCTCCCTGTCTTGCATGCCCTTAGCCAAACAAAGGAGCGCGAGCTACTTAACACCCAGGCCCGCGGCCTCCGCATTTGTCTGGGAGTACAACGAGCATCAGAGGCTTACTGTAATCTTGCTGAAGCCCGGGAAATGCCTGTTCCCCTTCTGCGGGATGCTAATACCCTTCGAGTATACAGGGTGTTTGCTCTAACGTGTCCAGAAATTATATTTAAAGCGAGCGATAAAAGAAAAGCAAGTGGAACTTTTCTGCTACTTGAGTAAGAAACAAGTACTGCTTCACTAGTAGCACCTGTTTCTTAGTCAAGTAGCTGAAAAGTAGCGCTCGTTTCTCTTTTATTGCTCGCTTTAAATAAAATTTCTGGACACGTTAGAGCAAACACCCTGTATACTCGCTATCTCACCCGTCACCCTCATCTTCGCCATATTGACGACGACTGCCCTGACTCAGCTTTCGGCAAGGCCATCGCCCGCATGAAGGATCATCTTCCTTCCTCCTCGACCGCTTCCTCTTAATGCTTCAAAAATGTGGACCTTTGCACGTCCTGATATCTGCTCCTCCATCCCCGATCTTCAGCGCAAGCGTGACACTGCCGCACCTATAGTCCTCCAACTCGCTCTCGAGTTTCTGCACTCCACGTATCTGAACCATCTCCAGGTATACACGGACGGCTAAGTCACGGCAAACAGCTTGGGCGCTGCATTTTATAACCCTGATAGTGACTTGCAGCAACCCTTTGCCCTCCCTTACCCAATGTCCTCTATGGAATCAGAACTCCTCGGCATCCTGTCGGTTCTACAGCCCTTGCTCGGTCTACCGGCTGCACAATGGGTTTTTGTGACTGACAGCAAGGCTTCACTGGATCTGCTCCTCTATTTTCGCCCCAGCACAATATGCACTCTCCACACGCTCATACTGCAAGCTCTGACACAACTCGCGGCTACTGGCCATTCTGTGACGCTTCAGTGGATCCCGGGACACGTAGGCCTTCTTGGTGACACCCGCGCAGACACAATGGCAAGACACGCAACATCTATCAGAGCTCTCCCTGCTACCCCTCTACCCCTAACGACCACTGCCTGTTCCCTGCACATTTGCCAGTGGCGCTGTGTCGTACCAGGCAGTTCCAAGCGAACTCTAGCTCATATAATCATTTCGTACGTCTCATTGACCACCTGCAGGACTTTACAATTGCCTGCCGTTGCAATAGAGCTGAAGAGTCACTCCTCCATCGTCTTCGAATGAATGTTGCACGCACACCCTCACTCCTGTATAAAATGCGCCAGCTGAACTCCCCTAATTGCACAACTTGTTGTGTGGAAGCCGACATTGAGCACTACCTATTATCCTGCAATCGGTACCTCTCACAAAGACTCATCCTCCAACACCACTTGCGACAGCTTGGCTACCCTAACGTCTCTTTGACCACCCACCCTGTTCGGCGCGGTCCTGCTCAACCAGGGGGCGGTTACGACTACCCTCTTGAGCAGCTTTCTTCGTGCCATCGGCCGTGCCTTTCCTTCCTTTTTTTCAATAAACATATCCCCCCCCCCCACCGGCCTCTCGTCCAGCCTCTAAGGCCCCTTTTGTGTGTGTTTTTTTTCTTTTCTTCTTTCTTTTCTTTTTTCTTAAAGGAATAGGAAGTCGGCCTACGCCTGACTAACCTTTCCTCCCTTTCTTTTTTTTTTCAATAAACATATCCCCCCCCCCCCCACACACACACACAACATAGTCAGGTGACAAAGGCACTAGTTCTGTTCATTCGGATCGGTGACCTTCTGGGTGAACTGTGATCAATTTCGTGGTTGTCTCCCTTTTTTGATTTCGTTTTTCTTTCTTTTTTCTTTCTTCGCTGGGAATAGCAAGCCGCCGTAGCGCAGGCTAACCTTACCCTCTTTTTTTTTAAATAATAAGCATATATCCCCACCATCACCACCACCAGCAGCAGTGAATGTTTTCTTCTATCCTTCTCTTCTATGATTTCCCTCCCTTTACTGTGAAAAGGAAGAGCCTTCAGAAAGGAAGCGAACCTCACATTGGGCGTTAAATCACAATTTACGAGAAAAAAAAAACTCCACCATGAAAGTAATGCATTACATGAAAATTGCCATAAATGGGAATTTATTAGTGCGATGTCATTGGAACCCAGCTGTAGCCATACAAAAACGCTCGTTTACCGTTCATATGTCAGCATTTAGGATGAGATTATTGATGCTAGCTATTTCTATCCGTGTATCGTATATATCCGTGGAGCTCCAGGCAGACGCCAACAAAAGAGGGAAAGAGAGCAAGGAAGGGCCACATTCCAGAAACGTCAGAAAGCGAAAGAAAGAGTTGCGAGAACCTCGAGTTCTTCTAAAGAAAAACATTGGTTCACCGCAACAGCCATCCATCTGTACACCAGCGAGAAAGCAACAAAGACACAAGAGCGACGCATTTATAGCTGGCTCATGTAGTGCCTTCAATGGAGGCCATCCACCATACAGCCAGTATCGAAGCATCTCATTCTTAGCTGCTCCCTTCGTTGATGGATCGTGTCCAGCCGTATCGCTGTGGTGTCCGAAGCGCGTTTTTCATTCCATGTTCGCTGAATTTTCTCCGACGGGAATGGATGGTTTCCGTGATTTCCTCTTTATATGCCGCCCTTGTCTTTGTTGCTCTTGATGGAGTGGTGTATGCATTGTGCTGGGCAGAGGAAGTTGGATGGTGTAACGTCTCTTCCGGTTACTTACGGCCTATGACGGGCTTTCTCGTTGGTGGACGATGAGCGCTTTACACTGCGGAGCTGCGCGTTCGGCGCTTCGTATTGCGTGTACGCGTGTGTCTGTGGGCATGTACAGGCTGTTTATTTTTATTCCTTACAGAATTTTTATTTACAAAACTGGCAGAGCAAAATAGATACCGTTTTTGCAGTTGAGTTATACGTCCAGGCTGACATCCTCTGGAAGAAAGTATGCAACTAACAAAATGACTAATTACCTAAAATTCATTAATGAACTCTTTAATTAGGGGATTTCCGGCAAAAGCGGGAGGTCAGAATGAGAGACCATCCTAGTTGAAAGCTGTTCCGCGTTTAAGAAATACTGAAACACGCGCGTGCGTGCAGATACCCACCACCGAATTTTGATATGCAAATGAGCTGAAACTGAAAAAGCGCGCCTGGGGAGCGCATCACTTTCGCCGACAGTGGCTTATCTGGGGGAGAAAGCGGTTTATCTGGCCCGCAGGTCGGCACCTACTCCAATCATCTCCATCGCACTTTAAATGCACTTTAAATAAAGCATATATCTATCTACCTATCGCTCCAAATCGCATGGCCTTCTGACGTGAAATGAGGGCTGTACCCCCTGCGTTCCAGGTCGCCGCGGTTTCGGCTCATTTGCATATCAAAATTCGGGGCTGGGTATCTTCACGCACGTGCGTGTTTCAGGATTTCTTAAACGTGGAATGGCTTTCAACTAGGATGGTCTCTCATTCTGATCTCCCGCTTTTGCCCGGAATTCCCTAATTAAAGAGTTCATTGATGGATTTTAGATAATTAGTCATCTTGTAGTTGCGTACTTTCTTCCAGAGAATGTCAGGCTGGCCGTAGAACTCAACTGCAGAAACGGCGTTATTTTGCTCTGCTAGTTTTTTTCTATAAAAATTCTGTAACGAATAAAAATAAACACCCTGTATAGTACCTCACGTCATGTACATAGGTGTCTGGCCACTAAGGCATGCGTAACCACAAAAAGAGAAAAGGGTATCAAAGGACAAAACACCGACGGTACATCTTTGGTGGTGCAAAGAGAAGTGGTTCGAACCTGAATAGTGGGCGTAAAACTGCCCCTTTCTCTCTTATTTTCTGCGCAGAGGTGCAATTTATCCATCATGTCACAACCAGCTGTGGAAATTGGTCGTTTATTTCTCTCGGCCCCTTTTATCTCAAAATTTAAATTCGCCAATTAGAAAATTAATTAAGGCCCAAATATAGGCTTACGCCCACGCCGTCCACACCGAAGCACTTCCCGAAAACGGACGTGCGTGTCTTTATTCTCTCGCTTCTCCGTTCTAATTGGACCGCTTAAAAGTACCATAAGTCATTCTCGCTGTTTTTGTTCCCGCCTTTTTTATTATGCTTTTTATTATTTCTTCTTCTTCGTTTCGGCGAACACTCGCAGTGCCGACAAGAGAACGAGAGCTAGAGAACGTTACCGTCCCTGTTCGATCCTGCCTCGGCGAATATTTGTAGGGATAAGACAAAAGAAAAATGCGTGTATAAGAATTCTCATACATTTGCCCCCCATATATACCTGCTTAACTTTAGCCCCTGGGCTTTCTGGGGTTGGCGACGTATTTTTCGACTCTCGACGAGGGAACTGGCGAACCGGAAAGACGTCACTGCGAGCTTTCTTCCGGTTCGTTTTGCTCCGTTTCACAGTCCCTCTTCTTTTGCATTTACTTGAGCAGACTGCACTGAGAGAAACCGATGGCCTAGAAATGGCGTTTTTGTTTCCTCCAGTAAAATGTTGTTATTTATGTTAGGGCTACAATTTCAGGCTCGGGGGGAAAAAAAGGCGCGCTCCCCTCTGTAAATATCGCCTTTGCACGCTCCAGATTCAAAGGCACTCGAAAAGAAAAGAAAACTGCGTAGTGCTATCGAATTGTGGAGGTTCATTTTCTTTCTTGCGTTTGGGCCGGTGCAGCTCCGTCGAACGTTTCCAGAATACGAACCTCTTGGTTTTTTTTTTTCTTTCTTTCTTTTTTTTTACCTTTTTTTACCTTTTCGCTCCCGTGTTGTAGTCAAGTGCCCGAACCAATAGGGAACGCAATTTGTTCACCACGTGCGTCGTATATTACTTTTTTTCTTCCTTCATCTTTCGATGCTCTTTCCTTGCTTTACAAAAAGAAAACCACTAAACCAGATGAAATTTTTTTCTTGTCTTTTTTTCGTTTTTTTTTTTTTTTTTAAGAAATAGGCAGGAAACAGCATACATCACGCGTGAGACAGCATCTTTCGAGCGTGTATCACAGAAATGATGGCTCGGAAACGCGACGTTTTTACGCAGGCTCCCGCTTTTAGCTTCCGTCGACCGTGTAACCTAACAACACACTTGGAGATTGCTGTGTGCGCGCTACTTCGGCATTAGCCGATCAAATATGTAGGTGGCTGACGTAAGCTCTCTTGGATTATTCACGAGCAAATCTGCTCCCGGGTAACCCAAGTTTACGAAGGAATTAGGTTGCGGCTTCTCTTCTGTATTGCGGAGGTGGACCGTTCTTGAATGCTTCACCGGTCAATCGAGACAATGGCGTAGGCGAGTTATTTTTGGATTTCAAGAGGGCAAGATATCCTTGAGTCTACGAACTGGAAAGATGCTGCATTCGAACTTGCTATTCAATTTCGTGGTGTTCATTTAATAAAGCTTAGTATTTGAAAATCCTATCCAATAAGGTTTCCCATCGAATAAAGTTCAAACGGTTACGAGCATCTAGTTTTAATCACGAGCATAGGTGCAGAAAGTGCGCTTGAACAGGTGAAAAAAAAAAAAAGACCACACACTGGAATATATACCAAACAAGCAGAAAAGAGAGAATGACAAAAAAAAATCAACAAAATAATGATAAGGTACGGACGGGCAAGGCACCTTACAGTTCTGAAGGCTGGAACCGGAGACACGGAAGAATTTTCTCTGACACAGCAACAGTTTATTGGGAATCAAGCGCTTATATCCCCATTACATTCCCGAAGGTGGCCCACGAGTTCACTTGAGAGTCACACGAGTCTTAGAAAACACGTGCCGAGCACAGAAGAGATTCATATTTCAAGTGAACTCGTGGGCCACTTTCGGTAATGTAATGGCTGTCAACCTATTTTTAAAGAGACTTCTGTTTTACGTACTGAAAGGAACACATGGAAACGGTTGTTACTAGAATCTTGGGAGATCGCCACGAGGGGAAACTGTGTAAGTAATCCCTCGCTCGTACCCCTTTCCCCCCTTCGGAGGTTTTTGGGGATATAAGCGCTTCATTCTCAATAAACTGTTGCTGTGTCAGAGAAATTTTTGTTTTCTTCCGTGTCTCCGGTTCCAGCCTTCAGTATGCACCAGCTTGTCTGCGCCTTCTCACTTCTCTCGACCTTACAGTGCATCACAACAGGCGAAAAGGCCATACAGGCAGAATGGGGGAAACTGGTTTCTGATGTAATATTAGGGGAATCGTGGTTAAATGGTTTGAAAGCCTCAACGAAGACACAGTTTTGGGTATGAGAAAAGCCTAATGGGTATCTGGCTTTTGGGCACAACTGTCTTTTTGGATTATGTGGTAAAAGTTCCTGCATGGTCACATCTTTTCAGTTATCATGGTCCAGTAGGGGAAAAAAAAAGAACAGGGCAAACAAATGCGTACAGGCAACCAAAGAAGAAACCGGGAGATTTTTTTATATAGTTTTTGAAGTTTTTCGATAACCAAGAGCAGTAAGGACCTTCCGTGCAGTCTTTGAAAGAAGGAAGTTCCTCGGGAAACAGCATGAGACCTTACAGCTTTTGGGAAAAACCGCCGGTGCAGTGATTCGTCACCTTCCAGATTCGACGTCAAAGGCGGCTGAGCCAGTGGAAGTGGTGGATGAGACCAAGATTGTATTTCGTCTCAGAAAACCAAAAGTAACGGTACTCAAAAGTAACGGTACACCCGCTCCGCTTCGAATTTAGAAAGTAACCGATCCCCGTGCCTTGGACGAATCCTGTGTACCTAGCGACGTTGTATTACTGTCCACCAATTCACCATGCAGCATATTTTCTATTGTACCGTTTAAGGACCAGAGAAGGCGAGAAGAGGTTCCGACCTTTCATTTTGCAAAGGTCGGGGTTGTCAATTTCTCGGGTATTTTGACAGAGTTTATCGCAGATATCTCGAGTGATGAACTTCAAAAAATTCCCTTGCATCGTTCTTGGCAACTTGCGCGTAGAAACGTACATGAAAATGTTGGGATTCAGCTCTCAAGAACTGTAACCCAGACCAGGTAACGAATCCATTACAATCATCACGCTGACGAAACCCGGCGATTTTCAGATAAATTCGATCATTTCAAGAATTTACCGTCTAGTATTTATCGGAGTTTATAGGATAAAACCGAAAAGTCGGAACCCAATTTATAAAACACTGCCCATTTTCGCAATACTGTAGGTATAACCTTTTTGTTTGTTGTTATCGTTGTAGATTTCGAAAGGAACTCCGCAAACATGAAGGATCACACATTATCTATACCCGTTGATTCTTCATTTTATCTCTCGCCGATCGATTGCCAACTACTTTACCTTTATGAAATACACTGCAAGAGCAGAAATTGACAGTATGGCGGAATAGGGATGTAGAAAACCGGACGGGCTGGTCCCCACGCACGACTCTCGGTTTTCTACCTCCCTAATCAGTCTACACTCTCTCCTTACTTTCGAGTATGGCGGAAGTTGCTCCACAGAGGGTGCTGTAGCTTGGCAGAGGAACTACATCAGTTCGGATTGTGTTTGCAAGGAGAAATTCGTCCAACCTTCATTTTTGTACAGTGCTACAAGTTTAGCTGTAACGTGTCATTTCGATTTCACTTCCCGTGGTGTCATTTCACAGTAGAGAGAACTCAATAAATAAAGTTGAAATAAGTTGGAGGTTCAGTAAGCTAGGGAACTGAAAAATGAATAATTAGAGGAAGAGACACGTGAACGCCCGGTGTTTAACTACATGTTGAACTCCATCATCATCTCTGTTCATCTCTGTTCAGCATCTCTGTTCATCGCACTGGTGTAGACAGTTCGACTTCCTCGAAACTCATTTTTTCACATTCAGATTTCTTTCACCATTTTTTCATTCTTTCCAATTTTTTCTTTATCGCACCATCACCATCGAGATTTGGGCTGAGTCTCATGCTCAACTGTTGTGGAAACTTGGCCAGCAGAAGCAATGTATGCCGGGTTGTCCCGAACAAAGCTACATATAGCGCTGAAACTAACGCGGACGAACGCCAAATTATTGCTGTTTGCTCTTCATTGCTGTAAGGAGGTGCGGTTCTGTGGGGGTTGCATTACGCAAACTGTACAGCGTTCAAAGGACAAAAGCGTTCCTACTTGGTGTTTTCGATGCTTCAATGATGCTGTGTCATTCTACACTCTAAAACAGGGGGAGATGTCGAGATAGGCTTGCCGTTGCTGGCCATACGCGAGTAGGCATCGTCACGACTATACATGCCGTTTTCACCGCTTAGGGTTTGGTGCCAAAACGACATCCAGTTTCACAGCAAACACGCTCTGCGCCAACCACTGTGCCGATTGATACAGTTATCGCTTCTGATTTGAGGAGAGAGAGGGTCGCATACGCCTTTTTGTGGCAATTCAAATTGCCACAAAAAGGCGTAGGCACCCCGTTTTCAACAAATCAGGAAAGCGAAAGATATAATTCTGCATGGCGTTGGTTCCGAGCGTCCTTAGTCGCGGAAGGACCGGAAGTCTTCGTGGCACCGGAAGTTGTGGCGGGAGCTTGTTTATGTTTACCCGATAATGTCATGTATAGCACAAAAAAAAAAAAAAAAAGAAGAAGGAGATGCCGATCAGACCGATGTGGACTGTGGATGGAAGGTACGCTGGGGTCTTTGCGCAAGTCCCGTTTCTTGGAGAAAACGCACGAGGTTACGAGTTTTTGTAGATCGTTCTCTAAAACTGAACTTCGCCACATGCACGGTGAAGGCCAACCGGTGGTGGAAAGGGCTCGCCGCTGTCGGCCTCACAGAGGTGGGCAACGTCACGACTGACGCCCCTGGGGGGATGTGCGTCTTGGGCCGACTTCTAAGGGAACTGTGCCGACATATGTCTGAAAGCGTCTGAGGAAAACCCAGGAAAAACCCCAGACAGCACAGCCGGCACCGGGATTCGAACCCGGGTATTCTGACATCGTCCTCGCCCCTGATTTGTTGAAAACGGGAGGCGTACGCGGTTTTCTTTTCTTTTTCTTATCAATTATGTAGTATAAGTGGTACAAAAAAGGCGTACATCCCCCGTTTTCAACAAATCAGGGGGCAGAATCATGTCATTCGGCATGGCTAGGGCCATGCTGTGCTGTGAAGTTCATTTTTAAGAGTGCACAATGATGCCGCTATGACACCCGATCCCCGGAAACCGCGGGGCGCACGCCTCCAACCAATCAAGGGTGCAGAACGGAATGTAATTCGGAATGGTGATTGGCTAAGAGCGTGCTATGGATGAAGTTTCGTTTTAAGAGAGAGAAGGCGAGCCCTTTCACCACCACCACCACCATCGTTTTAAGAGTGTGCAAAAATGGTTTCCAGTCTGAAAAACTGCATGGTGTGGATTGAAAAACAAAAAAAGTGAAAAATCATTGAAAATAAATCCTATGCATGGCATTTAACATGAGCGAGCCCTGTTCACTGATACACCACTCCGCTTAGTATCGCGTCTCGAAACTGTCACTCGTATAGCAGAGATTACACACTGTTAAAACAGAGGGGAGTAATGTCGAAACTGGCTTGCCGTTGTTGGCCACCTCTAAAAACTGAACTTCACCGCACCACACGATGAAAACCAACCACAGCACGAAATGATATCGTTATCATTCCTGATGTGCTGAAAACAGAGGGTGTACGCCCATTTTGTGGTGGGGAGGACCGTGGACAACGACGAGGATGGCACCCGCTCCTGAGTTCTACCAGCACCGTCCTAGTGTGAGGCCACGCACATCTGCGACATCATGGGACTTTCCATCATCGCCGGTCAGGACTCACGTTCGGGTCACCAAATATAGAGGCGGTGATGTTCCTCTACATGAGTCCTGACCGGCGATGATGGAGAGTCCCAGCGTGCAGACGTGCGTGGGACGACGCGCTTCACAGGCGGCGCCACAGCTCCATGGCGTTCAGCGGCTCTTACGGGAAATATATGCAAACATTTCCCCTAGCATGCCGTTTGGTTGGTATCGTTCGCATATGTTTGCGCGTTGTTGCGCGCAGTGCAGGGCGTTCCTAGGTAAATTGTTACGATTTTTCGAGTAGCGATGTCAAAAAGCGAAGAACATTACTGGTATTCGGGCACGTTGACAATGTAAAAGAACAAATCCTCGGGTCAGACGTAGCGATCTCAGGGAAGTGCGTGGCACAGACAAGTCGGTATATTTACCCGCTAACTGCAGCTGCTATAGTGTATATTATCACTTCCACACTCTTAAAAATGAACTTCACCGCATAGCACGCTCTTAGCCAACCATCATCTCGAATGATATCGTTATATGCCCTGATTTGTTGAAAACGGGGGGCGTACGCCTTTTTTGTGACAATTATGAACAGCAGAAGTGTCACAAAAAAGGCGTACGCCTCCCGTTTTCAACAAATCGGGGCAGATAACGATGTCATTCCAAATGATGATTGGCTAGGAGCGTGCTATGCGGTGAAGTTCATTTCTAAGAGTGCATGCCTACTCAGATAAGAAGCAGGTGGGCATTGTGCTAGAAAAGGATGAACATTTCCTCTCTGAATTTATGCACAAGCTATGAAAGCTCATTTGCATCGGCCAGTCTAAATTGAACAACACATGTTGATATGTTAGATGCTCTCGTTCCATTTATTTATTTATTTATTTATTTATTTATGTGAATACCTCAAATGCCCGCGAGGGGCGTTACATGAGGGGGGTGTGAACTAATAATACAACAAGCACTATCACATAACGAATATATTAATATAACTAGTACGCGAGGTTACATATGTGAAGTAACACACAAACAAAATAATACAAGTAAATGAGACACACTTTATAATTCAAAAAAAGAACACAACTGTCTGCGAAATGCAGAAACATCAGAGATGGTGGCAATGGATTGGGGAAGGTCATTCCAAATGTCAATAGCATGTGGAAAGAAGGAATTGAGAAACTGGGATGAACGACAATGGATATGCTCAACTTTGCATGTGTGATCAGTCCGGGCGGAGATGTAGTGTGCTGGTGCAATGAAAGAGGGTCGGATGGCTTGATTGATGTAAAACTTGTGAAAGAGACACAAACAAAAGTATCTTCTACGGAGTGCAAGAGGGGGAAGATCGATGGATGACTTTAACAAGGTAATACTAGACGGATATGAGTAGTTGGACAAAATAAAACGGGTTGCACGATTTTGATTTGATTTAACTCCAAATCATTATTATCATATTGTGCGGAAGGAAATAGCCTCATCTGCATCATCATCGTCATTATATTCGTCACCTTGATCTTCACTCGCGGATTCGTTCCTTGACGAGCCTTTAACGCATTAAATCCCAGTGTCAACCTAACAAGATTGATATTATATGTTGCAAATTGTTTATGTACGTTCCATCTAGGTAAGGCGTACCCCCTCTCTTCAGCGAATCAGAAGTGACAACGATGTCATTTCGTGTACACTCTTAAAAATGAACTTCACCGCATAGCACGCAACTAGCCAACCGTCACCTCGAATGATACCGTCATCTGCCCTGATTTGTTGGAAACGGGAGGCGTACGCCTTTTCTGTGACACTTATGCTGTTCATAATTGTCACAGAAAAGGCGTATGCCTCCCGTTTTCAGCAAATCAGGGCAGATAACGATATCATTCGAGGTGACGGTTGGCTAGTCGCGTGCTATGCGGTGAAGTTCATTTTTAAGAGTGTAGCTGTTGGTTTTCAGTCTCGTATGTGGTGAAGTTCTGCTTTCACAGTGCACAGTCTACCCCCTTTCCTCGCCCTAATCAACCACCCAAAACAGAACATTAAGGGACAATCGCTTATCCTCGCGTCATGCACTGTAAAAATAAATTGAAAAAGGGAACTCCAAAAGAATGAGAGCGGCCGTTGCAAGAAATGATATCTTTATCACTCGTCATTCGCTCAAAATAAGAGGAGTGCACCTTTTTTGTGTCCTTATGTTGTTATAAAAAGGTGTACGCCCCCTGTTTTTGACAAATCGCAAGCGAGAAGGATATCATTCCGTGAAACTGTTGGCTCTCAGCGTGCTACACTCTAAGAACAGAACTTGAACACATAGCACGGTGAATACCAACCATTGCACAGAATGATACATTTGTGAAAATCACGGGGCGTACGCCTTTTCTGGAACTGCATAAGTGTTCAAAAAGGCGTACGCATCCCGTTTTTAACCAATCAGGAGGGCAGAACGATATCATTTGGGATAGTGGTTGGCTAAGAACGTGCTATGTGGTGAAGCTCTGTTTCGGCTTCCCCGTGTTATGCAGACAATGCTCCATCGGTTACACACGGGATCTGCGTTCACGAACTCGCAACTGTTCAAGACGGCTGCAGGGAGGACTCCAGTTGCGGTCACTGTAATCATCCGGAGACCATTGCACATATCCTGACAGAGTGCCGTGCATACCATACTACTATGCGGGAAACTCACCTTCCCCACGCCAGGCCTGGCATACTGACGGACGTCCTCTTCGCCCAAGGTTCTTATGCAGAACGACTTTCAAAAACCCGTGGCCTCGTGCGCTTTCTTCAAGAAACGGGCCTCGCGGAACTCTAGCGCACCTCTCATCTACAGTGTGCCTCCGTCCCATCATTATAGGTCATCCTGCCTATGCCTCACTTTGAAACCGTCAACTCTCCTGTCCCCCTCTTTTTTTTTCTTTTTTTTTTTCCGCTATAGTCGTGACGATGCCCACTTGAATGCGGCCATCAACGGCAAACTATTTCGACACCCCCCCTCTGTTTCGGCTCTGTTCTGGCCATGTCACGTCGAGACTGGGAGGTACCCGGGTTCGAATCCAGGTGCCGGCTGTGCTGTCTGGGGTTTTTCCTGGGTTTTTCTCATACGCTTTCAGACATATGTCGGCACAGTTCCCTTAGAAGTCGGCCCAGGACGCACATTCCCCCAGGGCGTCAGTCGTGACGTTGCCCACCTCTGTGAGGCCGACAACGGCGGGCACTTTCACCAGCACCACCACCTCTGTTTCGGCGGAACAGCACCACCGTCCTTAATCATTCTTGTCATTGGTTAGCCACTTCTTGACTTTCATGCCAGCTGATTGGAATATGCTCAGTGTCTGCTCGTACAACGTTACGGCATATACGATGACTACTAGGTGCTATATGTGCGTTTCGGCCTCACCCCCCTCTCCCTGTGTTTAGAGTGTATGAAGTGGAGTGCTGTTTTTAGACAGGAGACCTGGATCGGCAAACGAGTGTTCTCTGTTTGGTTTTAGTTATGTTCACATGCGCAAACGCGTCGCAAGCAATGTGGTTTCAGTGCCTATGCTCCAAATGTGGCGTCGTAGCGAACGTTGAGCACGTCCTAACAGAATGTGAGCTCTACGAAACGGAGAGGCGGCAACTCTCTGCTCAGCTGAGTACTGCTAGCCGACAGACGTTCAACTTGGCTGCAATTATTGGCCCATGTCAGAGCCACGTGCAACACCGTCGAGGTCTTCTGATGTTCTTGGAGTTTCTCTTGTCTACCGGTGTGCTCCAGACTCTGTAGGGTCCTCCCTGTATCTCAATGACCATTGGTGCCTCTTTCATGTTTTTTTTTTTTTTTTTTGTCTTCACCTTCCTTTTTGTGACGTAGCACAGCGCAGCCAGTGGAGGAGAGCTCAGTTGTTGTACTTGCACATAACTTTAACCTCATTTTCATATCTCACATATAATGTTTCGCGCCTAATGGGGTAGTGTACTGTTCTCCAGTGGTGAATGACCCCAGGTCATAGTCATGATTTATTTGTTGTTGTCGTTGTTCAGTACAGAAGGTTTTTAGAAAAACATGCCCATTTTTACGTCAATATATTTGTTATACGACTGGCGCAAAAAATTTCTCGCCAAGCCAGCAAAGTCGGTGTTCCATTTACTCAAGCAGGGATATGATCACGGAGGTGACCCTCTGGTACACGGCCCGGAAAGAACGACACTGAACGACGGGAATTTCCAAGGCACATACCAGACAGTTATTACGAGTAGGGGGTCTAACCGGCTCCTAACATGCACATCATTCCGTCTCACAGCAAAACGACGGCGCGCTAAAGACCACTATAGAGCGCTACTACGACACAGTCTCGTAAGACGGGAATATTAGTCTCAGTGCTGCCGCAGTTAGGACAAGAGGAATTCTGCGTCGTGCCCCACTTCGCAAGGCAGTCTTTCGATGGAAGAACACCCCAGCAAGTTTTCCAGTGAAAATCGTATTAATGTTTTCTTGCCAATGAAAGGCAAAGTGCTCCTGAGCGATGTCGAAACAATGCCGAAGAAAAGTACTGTTGTCCCCGTTAATTTCCCACAAGTCGAGTTTTGATTATTAGTTTACCTCACGCTATGTGACAAGTTCGCCGTCATTCGTTTGTGCCAATCTTATAAGCAAAATTCAGGATGCGTTGACAGCTACATGGGGAAAGAGACGAACAGTCGATGGTATATAGCAGTACTACAAACGCACGTTTAGGTTTTCAGAGTGATTTCGCACCACCATTGTCACCATAGCGCAACATAGCACATATTTGCGATTTGTTGAGCATTTCAACAAATCACCCGAAACCATTGATGAAAAATTGCTCAATGCACAAAATATGAGATGCATTTAGAGTGGTGCTAGTTCTCATAACCACACCTTTCGCTACCGCAAGTCCTAACACACACACACACACACAAATAGAGATACGATGATGAGATGGGGCAAGTCCTAAGAAACGCCAATAAACCTACAATTCCCAGTCCCGTTTTATTGTCTTCGTTATTATTTTTTGTGTGCGATATTATGGGTTGGAACGCTCAAACTCGAGGCTTTCCTGTACGGTGTACGTGCAAAAACGGACAGGAATAGGGCATGCACTGAGTTTCACGGCGGGGATACGTAGAATCGTTAAAACAACAAATATTGCACCGAAGTCTGTGTGTATGTTCTATGTCCGCCAGAAATTTAGATACCACACGGACGAGAAAGTTGTCCCGTCTGAAAAGGCAGCGGATAACGTCCGTGTCTGTCCCGCGGAAAGGAGCCGCGCACGCAGCGCGCTTGGGGGAAAAAAAGCGTCACACCGCAGACAAGGACGGCCAGGCGTATGGGACACGGACTGCACACACGGGTGCCCACTGATAAAAAGAAAAAAGAAAAGAAGAAGAAAAAGATAAAGAGAAAAGAAAAAAAAAAAGCTATTCCTATCGTCCGTGTTTCCCGACCGTCGAGAACGTCACGGACGTGTGAATCGCTTACACGTCTACCGAGAGCACTCGTGAAGACAGACACGTGACGCTTTCTTTTCCTTAGGCCTGCTTCACACGAACGTTTTTCTCATCCGTGTTTTTGGCGGAGCCACAACGGACTCATTGGAACCTACGGTGCTTGTGGTTCTATTTTTGAAGTAAACGGACGACAAACACGGTCGTGTGAAACGGGCACTTAACAGGAACGTTTTTCGCGTCCGTGTTTTTAACGGAGGCAAAACGGACCCATTGGAATCTATGGGGCTCGAATGCCATTACGTTGTGTTTTTGTGGCTCACGGACGACGAACGGTCGTGCGAAAACGTCGTGTGAATCCGGCCTTATGCCGGTTCCTAGTCCTAGGTTCCTAGTCCTAGTCCTAGGTTCCTAGTCCTCTGCTATCAGGTCAAGCCAGGATTCAGAGGGGGTGTCCCTGAATGCTGCTCTTGACCGTTCTTGTTGTAAATCCTTTTGTGTTGTCTCTTGCAGAGCCTCTCAATGTTCGCTCCTTGGTGTTCAACGAGACGGCTGTCCGTATTTGTTGGCTCCGGCCGTCTTCGGGCAACGTATCGGGCTACGTGATCAAGTACCGAGCGGCCGCAGACAACGCCACCTCGTACGTGAACGTTACCACCGACGCCCAGGATAAATGCACTCCCGTTCATGACCTGAAGCCCTGGGCCGAATACGAGTACCGCGTCTTCGGCTGGAACTCCCGTGAAGAAGGTCTCGGCAGTCCCGTCGATCGATTCGCCACCAGGCTGGACTGTGAGTGCTTATTTTGTCGAATGTCGAGTTCTAGAAACTGGTAGATTAGATAAGTCGTGTTTATCACCGCTTTGAAATTCAAAATATTTTCAAGTAGCGCTGCAGTATCGTGTTACATTAGCTGTGTTGGAGGACAGCATACAGGGTGTTTGCTCTAACGTGTCCCTGAATTGTATTTAAAAATCTAGACGTTGTACAAGGGTGCTGCTTGCTGCATTGGCCTTTGCGGCACTTTTGCCACCAGGAATGACCGATTTTGTCAATTTTCAACTGCAATAAATTCAATTTTTAAGATTGATCTCGCTAATTTGCCAAGTCATTCCCACGTTCTTTTCAACGGAAATGGAAAGCGCATGTTCGATTTACTTCGAAACATCACTGACGGCATCCAGCACCACAGTGGAAACACAAGAAAAAACCGCCGTTTCGGGACTCCCAAGTTGCCGGGCGCGCGTATGCCAACGCCATGCGGGCCGTCGTTGCTCCACCCCCTTGACATTCCTTCGCCGCGATTCTCCCTCCGGAATACGAACGACAGAAGCGCCAGGTAAAAATGAAGGCGTAACTTGATCAGAGGGGGGAATGTAGAGGGAAGGTGCAGTCAGCCTGCTCTAAAGTGGCGGCTCGGTGCACCCAGGGGAGGGAGAGGAGGGGAGGGTGAAAGAGGGACGGAGAGATGATGGTGGCACAGGAGAGGGAGCGATCTGGGTAGTCCAAGAGGACTACCCACGACAGAAAACATGCGAGCATCCCTCAGTAGTGCTCATTGGGATGTTCCCTATACCACAGTAACCGTCAGGATTATTGGCGAAGTTACCCCATCCCTGATTAGAGGAAGCAGATTTTGTGAGGCGAATGAATACCAAGGGGGTGGAGCAACGACAGCCCGCATGGCGTTGAAATACGAGCGCAGGCACCTTGCGAGTCCCAAAACGGCGGTGTTTGGTTTGGTTTGCTTTTGTTTTTTCTTGTGTTTCCAAAGTGGTGCTGGATGCCTTCAGTGATGTATCGTGGTAAATCGAACATGCGCTTTCCATTTCCGTTGAAACGTGGGGTTGACTTTGCAAACTAGTGAGATCAAATTTAAAAATTCAACTTACTGCAGTTCAACATTGACTTGGTCTTTCCTGGTGGCAAAAGTGCCGCAAAGACCAATGGGGCAAGCAGCATCCTTGTACAACGTCTAGATTTTTTTATAATTCAGAGGTACGATACAGCAAACACCTTGTATATAGTTCCTTGGAACGTATTGTAAAAAGGGACGTGCCATATTTTCTTTGGGGGTAGGGACAGAGAGAGAGACTGGAATCTAATTTTCAAAACATCTGAGAGTTGAACACCTTTATTTTTATTTCTCTCTCGCTCTTTCATTTGACAACAATTAGGTGATAATTATAACTTTGCCTGTGACTGAATTTGTGTTTCACTAGAAAGCACAACAACTGCTCTCGGGAAGCAAAGGTCTCTTTTGTTGCTGAGACTGGCTGGCAAAGTTATAATTGTTTTTAGAAAAACTCATGAAACGAGGTGAGAAAGTAATGACGTCAGTTAATATATAGTGTTTAAACAACACTATGTCTTGCGTTTGTCCCTTTTGGTCATCAGTCGTCAAGTTGCTTCTGATAATTTGGTGTACTTTCTATCTGCTCCCACTATGGCTCATTTCAGAAACCTCTTTATAGGCTGAGCGTAGCAGGCCTGGTGTTGGGCAATGCATGGTCTTATCAGGAAACTTATTTGCTTCCGCTGTTGTCAGTTTACATGACAATGGAGGCTCATATGCCCTCCCACGCTCCAAAGTAAAGAACTGTGAATTACATGACGTTGGTACGCGTTATCTATTGGTGCGCGTTATACACCCAACTATTTCAATTTTCGCTAATTTTAAAGGGTGCGCGTTATACACCGGAAAATACGGGTATGCAAAAGACAACACAAAGAGAGATCCTTGAAGGAATTACGTAACAGGGAAAGCAAAGATGTCGACATCGGAATGAACGGTTTGCTGAATTCGTGAGACGAGGTCAAGCGGTGTATGGCGCTACAGACTTTAGTGAGGAAGGGACACTCAAGTGCGAAATTTTCTCCTCGGGGAATGAGATATGCCATGACCTTGACAATAATGCGGAAGGAACCAGATTCATCCGTCGCGTCGTTCGTGGTTTTCCCAAGAAGAGCGAGAATACGGGGAGACCTCCCATTCGTTCCCGCAAACCATTTCCCGCCATCATTGGACACTGTATACTAGGTCTCATGAGAAGAAAGAAGGATGAATCCCGTTCCTTTTGCATTGCTGTCAAGGTAACGGCATCTTTCATTCCATGAGGAGAAAATTTTGTGTTGATAAACCGTTTTAGGAGGGAAGATATGTTTAAAAAAAACTGCGTAGAACTTTGTATTAAGACATACATGAAAAATAAACTGGATTGAAACAAAATAATAACAATAATCTACAGCTTTCAATGAGCCGCTTTAAACCTCAGCCCTATGTGAAACACAAACGTTTCATTCTTTCGCAAGAACGGACACGCAAATCACCCATGCTCGAGCGCTCTCATCATAACCGAGATGTCGCAAAGTCTAGCAGTAGTGAATAATATATGATGACATAGATATAGAGAACGATATTGGGAATCGTTTGAGTGAAAAGGGGACTCCGGCATTGATTTTCGATTCTAGTACATGTATAATTCTTTGCACTGCAAGAAAATAGTTTAAAAGCCTCTTTCCATGAATTTCTTTAGCGAAGCAACATAGAAGAGACAAACCGCTCTGGAGAACCTTTTGTGCGCATACTATATGGCTCTGAACTGACGAAGAAGAGGAGCGTGATGGAAAGAGTGGAAGCTAGCATACACGAATGAACAAACAGAACACGTAGGCCTCGACGCACAAGAACAGCTAAAGGAGGCAGTCGTCCAAAAAGGGTGTCCTTCCGGTGCCTGAGTTTTCCGACGAGTGCTTTCTTTCGCGCACACTTTTTCCCTTCTGTCTTGTGTTCCCTTTTTAATGCGATTCGTGAGGCAATCTCTGGGGCTAATGTCAGACACCTACTTGTTCCTCAGATTGATTGGTTTGAGTGTGAAGTAAATTGAATTCGTAACCCAATGAGTCCCCTTCTCACGACAATAACAAAAAAGACACTACAACATACATTCTTCTTGTATTAACATTGGAAGTTATGAAGGATATGCGTGAAAACAATGTATTGGTCGCGGCATTGGATGAGATTAGGTCAGCCAGTCAACGCGTTCCAATGACGTACCGTGTATTCACACGAGCGTCTTTTCTGACTGCGCAGCGACTGAAGGAGGAGAAGGAGGTATCAGCGTAATCACCCAATCATCCAACCATTCGGTCGCGGGCGGGGCTTATCGTACAGCAGAATCTAGGAAGCGCGCACATTTTTATCTTATTTTTCGCGAGATATGAAAGAGCCTTGTGCAACATCACTGCGCTCGGCAGCTCCGTCCGTCAGAAAGAACCACGCGGATAGTTTGTTCCGGGGGCACAGAATCTGACGACTGACGCGCAGAACCTTCCGGGAGGACGAAAAAAAAAAGCCACCTTATGTTGCCAATGTGAAGATCGCTTTTGTTTTTATGTAATACACCTGGTATAGTGCAACACTCGATTTTGTGGAAACTTGCCGATGAGCAATACCGAAATGTACTATGGAAACATGCCATGTGAGAACAGATCGTTTTTGAAATGAAAAAGAGACACCTGGATGTCGAAGCAACGGTATGTATGTACACCAGAGCACTTTTTGGATCCTCATATTCACGGCGTAGTCGTTGTATCAGTTAAGAACGCGTTAATTATTAATAACGAGTTGGCTGCATGCTCGCATTCCAAACCAAAAGGTATCGACTCAGGATGCTGGTAGTTTCGTTTAAAAAACGAGAAAATGTGTGAGCAGTATGTCGCACGCCAGGTAAGCCAAAGGGACTCAAAATTTAATCCACGAGCCGGCCACTGCGGAGGTCGCACATATTCATAGTTGTCTTGCATCATAAATTAACGGTGTAATGCTATCATATTTTAGGGCTGTAATTACACCAACTTACAGGTAGCACCCTGTGTTCACCATCACGTCTTGCAGTGCGCTCGCGGGAGGCCACTGTGTGCATACATTGTGTCCTTACAAGCATCAACGAGGACGAACAGTTGTAATAAAGGGAGCCAGTTTTCCTCGGTTTCACTATTTTTGCGTGTTTGCCATCCATCGCGGCCACAAAGTTTGGTAACTGCCACAGCGCTTCAAAGTAACGTGTTTAAAATCTGGATAAAGCTAGTGCTGTAAATGCAACATATTGACGAACTTACGTTATAGCGTCTCGCTTTGCTATAGCATTATTTCGTAATTATTCACTGAGGGACCTTCTTATACAACGCGATATGCAAAAAGTGCGAATTCGTTTCGAATAAATTTCGTTTTGTTCCATAATTTCATATGTATGGATGGGACGGGAACGTACCCCCCCCAACCCACCCACCCACAACCCCCTCCCCCCCCCCCCCCAAAAAAAAAAGAATGGAAAATATGAGGAAAGATCATAAGGGTTGTTTGAATGGGAGAGGGTCACTTCCAAGAGAGGTACTTCTCCCGTTCTAATTGCACTACCAACGGTGCGGGTTCATGGTGGTGAATTCTACCTCACTATGCCACCGGTAAATGCGATTAACATTTTACTGCAATGAGTAGTGTACGAAGGCAGTAGACACAAAAACATGGCCTGTCATGACAAGGTTTCTTGCTTTAGCAGAACGTGCGGCTACCACATACACTACCACACACACTCACTACTACTACAACTACCAGTCTACCACACACTACCACACACACACACACATCATTGAGACAAAAAGGTGTACGCCCCACTCTGTCTTCCAATCACAAGTGAGCCCTATCATTCGCGGCAGTGGTTGGCGCAGAGTGTGCTATGGGATGAAGCTGTTTGTACTGTGTTCTAAAGGTGCGACCTTTACGCCACAGCCGTCTCTGCTTTACATCAGACTCATCACCGTAACACTGCTGCGGAGCCACGGTAGAAAACGAAGACACACAGTCTTCATAGCACTCTCTCCTACACTCTTTCCCGCTCAGTCTTATTTGCGAACGCTTTATGCATTTAGAGGCATGTTTAAGCACACATAATTCGAAGGAACCTGTTGCAGATGGGTTAAGGAAAAACGATCACTGGCTAGTATAATGTCCCGCATATTCGTCTCTATACTCTCCTTATGCGCTTTGCTATGCGGAGCAGAATGTATTCAAAAGCGGCCGCATCCATTCTCAAAACCTTGCGGTAGGCACATGGGTCCTCGTGTCGTAGCTCCCATAGAAGGCTATTTTGCAGACCTTGCTCTTTAATCAACATCCTTCCTTAACCACTTCTTTTCATGGCAGCATTCACTATCGTCAATGAGAACAGCAAAAGCCACCAATCTTCGCTTTCTTTCGTCCATTGCGTACCAAGCGCCGTGCACATAAAATTAATGCTGCAACCTACAACCGCAGCGCGAACGTTATCCCCGGCATCTGAGCTGACAGCACATTGGAACACTATCTGTGTAGGCATTCCAGAAGGGCGTAGCCTCAGCGCCTAATCATTTACCCTCTCGCTCCTTCAGTCGATGCGCCGTCAGAAAACACGCTCGTGTGAATACACGGTAAAACCTGGAGCCTGTTGGAGTTGATTGTGGTCGATCACTTTGATTCTTTATAGCGTTCTTCTGTCTCTGCAGGTTCTTTTTTTTTTTTTTTTTTAGCTCTTGCGGGCGAATGAGAGTATACATTTGCGTCTCGGAAGAGCTTTAAAACGCCGCGTTGGAACAGCTTAGCAATCTATTTCTTCGAATGCCTAAGTGAAACACTTGGGATACGCATAGCATGCTCAGAAGCAACCGTAATTCCAAATGGTATCGTCCCGATTTGTTGGAAACTAGAAGTGTACGCTGCTTACTTAATAATCCCAATTCATGCAAAAAGACGTACACTCCTCATTTTCAACAAATCAGGAAAGGGAACGACATCATTCTAAATGATCATTGGTTCTGAACGCGTTACGCGTGAGGTTCTGCGTTTCTAGAGTGCAGGGAAAGATAACACACAGGTAGCGCTGTTCTTGTTACCATTCTCTTAAAGGGAGACTTCGCAAGTATCCGAAAGAAAATAGGCGAATATCGTACCAAACACAACCCACCCCCCTCGATACAGCCTGTGCGTTCATTCTACGCGAGTAACGATGACAATAACAAACCGAAACGCGACACCCTCCCACTGGTCGTACCAATGCCACCTACGCCGTTAAAACAGAACTTGACCACACAGCACGCTCGTAGCCAACCATCATTCTGTCCTGATTTGTTCAAAATGGGAGGAGGCGCTTATCTGGGATACATTATGCATGTCCCAGATAGGCGCTTCCTCATGTTTCGAACAAATCAGGACACATAATTATATCATTCGGAATGGTGGTTGGCTACGAGCGTGCTACGTGGTAAAGTTCCGTTTTAACAGTGCAGATACAGAAGGCCTGCTTACTGCCTTCTCACACCCCTTCGTACGTAGACATATAGACCACTTTACTGTTTACAAAAAAGATGCGCCATCTCCGCATGCGCGGGGTTGGTGTTGGCAAAACACACTGAACGCAGCCGTGCGACATCGGCTGTGTTGAACTGCTACACCGCTCTCGACTGTCTCTTTCCACAATAACCGAAATAATTTAGAGCTCTGAAGGAATGAGACAAGTGTTACTACAAGACCAAGTTGTTTATGAACGGTATACAACATGACGATCCCTTTGCGCTGCACATCGACAACTGGACAGCCCAGCCACAAAACATGCCGCCGGTCACAATCGCATTGTAGTTTATCTAATATTTTCGCCGAGCCAGTTCACTGCTGATACTGTGCAAGCGTACAAGTCACTGGAAGCTCACAATTACTTCACCTCAGTCCGACGAAAGGAGGTTCCAAACCCAGCCCACAGAGTCATAGTAGAAAAAGTAACAGTTCCTGAAATTGGGAGAGGGAAAGCATTACCCCAGCAAAAGTTCAGCAAGAGTTCGCAAAAATTTACATAATTAAACTTACGTTACACGACATTCACATCAGGAGGTGGCAAAAACCTAGTAAGAACAAATGCCGTTGACCACATGACTCTAGGTGGTGTAGTTTTTTTTTTTTTTTAATATAATTCAATGACACGTTTTCTGGGACACCCTGTAGACATGTAGAAGACAGCGACAACAATTATTATTAGACTAGACATTACAACATTAATTATTATTAGATTGGAGACAAGATTAGGAGGGAGGCTATCCAGGTCTCACTGGGTAAAGTAGGGCGAGTAAATGATTGGGGGCCAGAACGGAAGGTTGGCTGACGCACAAGACCAGATGTTATTGTTCAATCGTATACACCAGCTTGCTTACCTCCTCTTCTTAAGTACAACGGTTAATTCTCGTTGTGAATGTGTCGGTGTGGTTGCGCCCAGCGGACGTCAGAGAACCCCAACTGCACTCACAGAAAAAAGGGTAGAGCAGTTAGACCTTTTAGGAGATAATATTTGTCGCATATGTTGTGCCTAAAAGGTTGCAAAGTTCTATACCTGCTACCTCACTCTCTGCCACGAATGATAGGGTTACCACTTCTGATTCCGTGAGCGAGGGTGGCGTACGCCTTTTTTGAGCAACTTGGATATATGTGAATCGCTTTTGCCACCCTTTTACACCCTTTATCAGACGCTATGTTGATCTAGGTGGTAACTATAGAAGTTACCACCTTTTCACACCCTTTTTTCTTAGAGTGTGGTAGAAATAATTTGTACTCCTATCCTGCGGCATGTGAAGATATCGCCACACAATGCAGGCTGATTCACCTTACGTGTAAATGTACTGTGCGCGCCACTGTTAAACAATCTCCCGTTTTCGTGGCCTCGCTCCGATAAGGGCTCGATTATCGGGGAACAGCGAAAACGACAATGGACTGGTCAATTGTCACTTCGGGGTTGGTCGGGTGCCAGCATGGTATCGCGTGTTGACAATAGCACGTGTAAAAACAACGGCTCAAGCGCAATGAAAGAACGCTGCTTGTCTGTGAATTTCCTGAATGATTTTTTGTGACTTCTTTCATTGCGCTTTAGCCGTCGTTCTCAGGTTTTGTCAACAAGGATACCAAGTGTAGACAATGTCTCGCTTGTCTAGAGACTCAAAACAGACGACTGCTCGGGAGCATCTTCGGGACATCTCCTCGGGAGCATCATCGGGAGCATTTCTCGATTGCTGCTCCTCTTTCGATGATGTACATGATATCTGATATAGGTACACAAGTTCACATAAACAGTTCGGGATTCGGGGGCCTCTTCTGACTCATGCGGCGGACTGCGCCGTGCTTTTCCTCTTCGGGCTAAAGTGCGCGTGTTCGCACGTTTACATATGTCAGCAACCGACCACCTCCAAAGTGTCAGTACATTCCGGCAAGACCGGTCCATTGCTATTTCCACTTTTCCCCGGTATCGGAGCGAGGCCACGGAAACGAGAGATTGGTTAACGGTGGCGCGCACACTACTCCTAACTATTATACTATATGTGAGGCTTCTCATTATATTTTCAACAAATTGCCTCGAACAACAATGTAGAGCATCGCCTGTGGCGATCAAACGCCCAAATCATCAGCAGTAGCATCAGAACAAAGCTGTTGTTGTTTCCCTTTCCCGTGACAATAACTACCCAGCATGCAACGCTTGAAGTCGTCTATTAATGAAGGTCGGTCATGTTATTCGCAGACTGCCTGATGAACGTGTGTAAGCACGGCGCATGTGAGACTACGGGTGATAAGCCTGGCTACCGCTGCCTCTGCGAGCCGGGCTACTTCGACCAGTCGTGTGACAGCTTTGACCCGTGCTCCCAGACTCCCTGCAAGACCTTCGGCACGTGTGTCAACACCAGCCACGCCGAGTATCGGTGCGACTGTTTCACGGGCTTCTCCGGTCGCAACTGCACCACATTTAATCCGTGTGCACTGAACCCTTCACCCTGTCTACACGATGGCGTCTGCATATCTAACGCATCGCATACTTTCACCTGCCACTGTGTGGGAGGCTACTATGGGAAGACGTGTCGTAACTACGACCCCTGTTTTTCCCAACCATGTCTCAATGGAGGGCAGTGTAGGAATCAGTCGGATACCTTGTTCACTTGTCAGTGTGCCCCAGGGTTTGCTGGTAAGTTGACCGACGTTTTACTTCGCCCGTTATATCTCCTTGAAATGCTTCCCGTTAATTTGTCGGTACTCCTTGTCTCGGGTGTTACTTCGCAGTCATGCACCGTCTCGCTTTTGTCGAACCCGTTATAGCTGGATGTCTCTTATTTTTGGGCAAACCCCCGCTAAAGTGTAGGCAGTGAACAGTACTTCCATGAGGTACTTCCACTAATTCCATGAGGTCAATGGCCAGCTAAAGAGCAGTACTTACGCTATAATTTCCGTACTTGTGATGACAAATGCATTGTGCTGTATTTCTTTATCGTGCGTGGCTCCCTCAAATAAGGGTGTCCCGATAACTAGGCCTCGACACACGCCATAAATGCTGAGTACGCACCCTGTGACCTGCGAAGAACCTTTTCTGAATTCTTATGATGAAAGTTAGAGAGCGTTGTTTCATGGAGTGTTCTCCGAGTGAGAGTCATTAAACGGCCAAGGTTCGGTCTATTTAAAGTGTCTTCTTGCCTTCAGAACCTACGAGGACTTACTATGAGAAGAAGCGTTTGTCTCTGACGCCATAAACATTTGTCTAATTTTGCCGCAGGTCATGTGTGTGAACAGAATATTGACGAATGCCTTTCCAACCCTTGTAAGAATCGTGGCGAGTGCGAAGATGCCATCAACGGCTTCATCTGCAACTGCCAAGGCGGATACAAAGGGAGCATGTGCGAGATACGAGGTGGGCGTCACTGTTCTCTGAGAGCGTGCATTCAATCTGTCTGTCGTGAACCAAGTCGTCTTCTTGTTCCATTATTTCGGTAGCACGTTCAAAGCATAACCTTGTTCAACCGTAGAGTCGTGCCCGGAAGAATTCCAGCAAACCGACAAAGGACTTTTTCATTGGCTGCCTATACCGCATGGGTCCATTGCCAAAGTGGAGTGTCCGTATGGTGCATACAATCCAGCAAGCGACTACAAATATGCGAGGCGAAAGTGCCGCTTGCTTTCTAACGGTCAGGCAGCATGGGTGAAGGTATCTTCACAGCATTGCAGATATAAGGTAGGTGTCGGATGTACCATACCGTCACCGTTAAATGAACACGGCATTTCTAGCGTAACCTTGTTCGTAATATACTTGTATATATTAAGGGCCTCCCTGCGCACAAACTCGCCCCTGCAGTGGGTGCTTGATGCTGCATGGCATCCTTCGCCGTTTCCAGCGCATGATTGTACACTACATGCGTCTCTCAAGTCCATGATTTGCAAGACCATGTTGCACAGGAACACTTGATGACTGTAGAGTCCTTAAATCAACGGTTTCCTAAAACTGCCGATACTTTCGAATGACGTTATTGTTGGCTGGTAACACAGAAAGTTGCTTTAGCCATTCGCTATTCGATTGCATATTGGTATACATATACAGAGAAATGCATTCACGTGTGATTCACGATGTGCGCGAAGGACCGATGGTATCTGCAACGCACAACGGAATGAATGGCGGACTCGTTTGCTGGTGTGAAAGTGTTTCCTACCTCAGCGTGGCCTTGGACGGTTCGTATAAACCATCTTTTAGAGTCATCTCCGAGGTCTGCAAGAGCGCCTTTTAGTCTCACGGGTATAAAATAGTAGTAACAATTTTCAAATGTGATGATCACTTTTGAGCGTCGATCTTCAACTCACCTCTCCTCGCGAAATGCCATTACCTTCAACATAAAAGGAACGGGATTCATTAGTTCCGTCGTTCGTGATTGCCGGAGAAGATTGATCACCTCAAAAGATCCTTCACAGAGAGAAAGAGTTCTTCTTTTTAAGTGTTGAAAAAGGTCAGCCAATATTTGTTCTTTGTTCTTTTTCTCGTAAATCTCCCCTCTGTTGCTCGTACTTTCGCGACGTGTACCGACTAACCCGCATGGACAGGAAATGTCAGCAGGATAAGAAAATAGCAAATATGTCAGATCGAAGGCTTTTCGTATCGTCTTTTCTTATCGTGACTTTCTTTGCTATTGTAACAGAGTTTTCAAGCTGCCGAGAACATAACAGCCGAGCTCGAGTTCCTGACACATGATCCCAGCAGCATCAGACCAGATCAGATCAGATATTTTGCTGACAAAATCGAGCCAGTCGTAGACTACGCTGTCAAGGACATCAAGGTCAGTTCAACCACGACTTCGAAAATGAGTTCTGTCATGCTTCTTCGTAACTCGCGGGAAAATGGAACGAAAATTTCTGGTTCATCGTTTTTTTTTTCTTTGTAGCTTTTTGGTATGTTTATACACTGTATGTAAACTTTCCGCGACAGCAAATTACTCTTTGATCAAGAAAAAAAAGGAACTAGCGTAATGATTTCTGCCACTCATGTACGTTGTGTCTTTGTGCTTGTATGTCGTACAATTTCTTTTTGTTAGCCTCAATTTATGTTCTGCTTATGGAATTGGTAAACGTTTAGCCGGCAGCTCGTGTTTTAGTTCCTTTTCTCGTGATTGGCCTTTACTGTTCACTCACACTGCTTATTCAAACATCATCAACGCTTGTTTCTGACATATTCAATATTAATTAGTATTACGCGAACGAGGCAGAGCCATGCCAAACATTGCTCTTAAAAATCGATACTGTTTCAGAAGATATTGGAGGCAAGTCGAAAAAATAACTTCTTTTCCGTTTTTTAGAATGTAAGCACATAATGAAGACAAAACATGATTAGGGTGTTTCATCGACACGGACAATACAAAAAAAAAAAAAAAAAGAGAGAAAGAAAACGCCATTAAAGTAGCTTTTCACAATGCTTCAACAAATACGATATGGCTCTGCCTTTCATCTGCTGCGGCGGAGGAAATGGTTTTTAACACCTTGCAATCTATGAGGAGTATTTATAGCGTGAGGACGAAAACAAGAATATGAGCGTCAAGTTTTTTTTTTTTTTTTTTTTCTATAGCGTTGTCCGAGGCTTCAGGTCGGGGAGGCGCCAAGACTAGTAAATAAGACAGCGCTGTCCGCTTCTCCGCGGTCACATTTCTTTCTTTTCCTTTTTAGATCGCCCAGGCCATGATACATGTGATTAGTAATTTTCTGGCACTGAATGACAGCGTCCTGGAAGAAGGAGACGCCAATGGTTCAGCAGTTGAGAAGTGAGTGTCTTCCTCGCACTCTGTTTCAATTAGCCGCAACGTTCTTTTCCCAGGCTCGTTGGAATCGTGGAAAGATTCACTTCCGAAGTTATCCTCGGACCAGGCGCCTTGATAATCGAAAATGAAAACCTGGTGGTGAAGGCCATTGCGTGGTCACCCAAGTTGCTCTCCCAGGTGGGCATTGCCGTGAAACGACATCCCAAATAAGGGATTTGAAGGTTTCTTTCGTGGACTACGAATACCCTTATTGCGAACTTGTGATTGGACAAACACTTGGTCGCGTGGTTTCTCCAAACTTTACCCTCTCCCCTGCGCCAGGCGATCTTCTTGGCTCTGTCGTTTGTCCAGGGCTGACTTCACTGTGCCAACATTTTCCTTTCCCAGGGACAAGACATATTGAGCTTTTCTTTGAGATCCAGCGGAGACCACTACCTACACGAAGATTTCTCCGGCGATGGCGACGAACAAGAGGAAGGCGAGGTAATTGTTTTCTCACTTATATCTATTATTTTCTTGTGTGCCCTTTTCATTTATCGAAGGTTTAGTTTACAGTCCTAACGATTTATTCCAGAACATAGTGATCACCATCCCCTTTGAAGCCCTCTCGGTGGCCATTAATAGCTCGGGTAAAGAGAGTGAACGAGGTCCACGAATAGCTTTCGTGTCTTATCGGAACGACAAGTTCTTCCGACCCAGGCACAAGATACGTGGTGCACTTGTCTCTACTGGTAAGAATTAATATAACACTCTGGGCGAAAGTATACCACTCTTGTGTCATTTTACGTGTGTCAAACGTACACTTTGTAAACTCTAATGCACACGCTGATGAGACCATTGTTTGGACCCTTTTCATTAGTAAAGGGACAACGCCGAGGGCTCTGCACACATGAAAAACATATTTTAAGAAAATTTTTCTTTTTTATGTTCTAGATTGCAATAGTCGTCACCCCTGGCGCAAATGGTCGCTGTTTCCATCGCTTACTCTGGCACGGCTTGATTTATGCCCCGTAATAACTGTAGTCGAGGGATTCCGCTGCGACGTGGGTTGTGGAAGCCCGCATTGCGTTCTATGGAATGCATTTACGAGAAGATTCTTTGTGTCTGTATGAACCTGAGATTCAGGTCTTGCACCGGCGGGTGGTCACAAAAAAAAATAATAAATAAAGGAGAGAACAATCTCGTCATCAAATACCGATACTGATGCTTTCGCAACGTCGTTGAAGGCACTGGTTTTTCTCGTTGAAGGGTGCGCATTGAAACACCAGTCGGAACGTTTGCAGATCGCAGTGTCCGAAGTGCTGGTTGTTTTGACGGTTTGTCGCCAAAACACGATATCCTATAATAAACGCTCCGCGCTCTTAAAACAGATGTTTGCCTTAATTGACATCACGTTGATGGGCTACTCAACGTCCTGATTTGCGCTAAGATGAAGATGGTAAATGATAATGATTTGGGGCGACGTCCCAGGCTGTCGCATGTACGGGCAGTCTTCAACGATGATTGGAACCAATGGCCATTGAACCAGTGCCGTGTATAAAAAGGGAGTCTGGCCATTAGGAGGACCCTAAAAAAGAGGCTCGACCTGTCAATCAAACTTGAGCGTTTTTCATTGGCTCTTGTTTTCTATGGGGGCCGCCATGACACCAAAATTTCGCCAACGTGGAGTTGTTGCGTGGAACGGCGAAACTGTGATTTCGTGACAAAAAAAAAATTCACGGGCGACTTTAATTGCATACTGTGAGTGTATATCCTTATGTACGTATCTGCAAAATCAGCTTCAACTTTCGTTACGCCATCTTTATTTATGGGAAAATTGTACGTTTCGTTGTTGACTTTAGGCCTATTGAGGACCGCGATCGCATGGATATAGTAGGAAAGACGCCACTTATGCGAAAAATTTTGAATGCTTTTGTTTAATTTTATTTATATACACATATTTGTCAATCTCTGATTCTATCTGCTTATGTTACGTGATTGAAAGTTCATACCGGTAGCCGTCTGCGTACGAAGAAGCGGTTTCTGCAGCTCTGCGTTTTTCCCGGAATGCGGATGACGTTGATAAAAGTGGCCGCAATATCCATCGTTTTGTTGTGTTGCCAGACATATCTGTTTCAGTCCAAACCAATCCAGTTTCTCCAACATGGTGGCACCCGGTAAATAAGAACCAGTGGAGTGCAGCTGCAGCATCACAGTCCACCACGGAAACACCCGTCCCACTGGACCATCGTCGGTGGCGAATGGCGATCAGAGCCAGAATTTGGCGCCAAAACTGACTTGATTGAACTGCGCATGTGCGCTATGTGCTCTCTCCTTTTGCTTCGCATTCGCGCTCTCTCTCTCTCTCTCCGTTCTCGGCGCCCCGCCGGGTCGCCGGCTAATATTTAATATTATCGGCAAGCAGAAAATTAAAATCTAGAACACAAGTGAAAGCACGTGTACAAATTTATTGACGTGGTAAACATATAAACATGTCCACAAACATGACACACGGTAAGCAACTTGTAATAAAATGAGAATGAAAGTAAATCCACCTCACGTTTTACTTTTGCAGGTCAAGTTGTATTAACAGCGAAAATTGGCAACACAAAAATCGAAAACTTGACCGATCCTCTGGTGTACACGTATCCGACGTACATTCCTGAAAATTATGTCTGTGCGTTTTGGGACGAGAAAAGTAAGTGGGCCCGAAATATCGAAGAATGTTTTGAGATTGATTTCTGCTTTTGTCTCACAGAGAGTGAATGGTCCACAGAAGGAATCACAACCAACCTTTCTGGTAACGTGACAATATGCACGTCAACCCATATGACTGCATTTTCTCTTCTTCTGGTAAGTACACCAACGTTGAGTGTATTGCAGCTGAATGGTACCACAATCGGAATCAAGACGGTGCAGGAGGAATCTGAAACTTACCCATATTTCTTGCATTTGGCAGTTTTGGTTAATTAACGAACTCGAGTAAAGCTAGGTGCAGTGGCACTTTAAATTGCTCCCTCCCTCGCGCACACTTTTTTTTCCTTTAGACAGTACGTAACCAGTCAGAAAGGCAATGGAGCCGTCACATTCTGCGCGAACCATACTTATTTCGAATGACGCTAAAGAGAACTGAAAAATATACGTTTGTAATGTATATAGTATATACAGGGTGTCCCAGCTAAATGCGAACAGATTAAATATATATATATATATATATGTATATATATATATATATATATATATATCACTTTTTCCGAGACGAAATCAATTGCAATATAGCATATGGTGAAGGGCACTCCTTAGGAAGGCACCAGCAAACTCCTTAGGCAATATCTTAATTAACTTACAACAATTAAATTTTAATTATAGAAGCTACGAGGTTGTCGCAGTGAGAACACCTGGTCCCTTCGGTCGTCTCATACCGTTTCCGTTTTCAGAACAAAAATCCCTTCGATAGGTCGTCCGCAAAAAATTCGTGAAGGAACACCATTTTTTCTTTATTTTGTTCATTGTGCATCTTCAGAGACGCGTCTTGCCTTTACCCCCAGTGTGAGAGGGTGAATGAGCACTGCGTCCAGGAAAAACATTAGAAGAACACAGAAAATCAACCCAAGATAAGAGCAGCTCTGATAGCGTCACCAGATACATTTGTTTTTGTTTTGTTTTTGCAAGGTAAAGCTCATCTTCGACGCATGAGGCGGCACTGTGCTACTTGACCCTCTCACATTGGGGGGTGAAGGGAAGACGCGTCTCTGAAGATGCGCAATGAAAGTGTTCCTTCACGAATTTTTGTGTGGACGACCTATCGAACGGATTTTTGTTCTGAAAACGGCAAAGGTATCAGGGGACCGAAGGGACCAGATGTTCTCATTGGGACAACCTCGTAGCTTTTATAATAAAAAGTTAATTCTTGAAAGTTAATGATGACATTGTCTTAGGAGTTTGCTGGTGCTCTCCTAAGGAGCGCCCTTCACCATATGCTATGTTGCTATTGATTTCATCTGGGAAAAAAGTGATATATATATATTTTTTTAAATCTGTTCGCAGTTAGCTGAGGCACACTGTATATAAACTTGATAGATGACTAGAAAATGTGGAGAGATAATTTACCAGAATACGGAGTCACAAATGTTTAAACTCTAATTGCAAAGAAAACGAGATTGGTTTGGAATTTGCTGCAGATGATTTATACCGCAGTCGAGTGTAGCAAATATCACCGTGCAACACTAATGTTCACGAGGGACAAGCGTGAAGATATGGGGTCTAAGCCTCTATTTTGAACGCAGAAAAAAATGTGGTGACAGAAGAGGGTGACCTGGTTGAAGGCGTAACGCAAAGGCGTCACCATACATAGGTGTCCCAATAAACGCCCCTTTCTTTTGTAACATTCGAACTGCCGTTTCTTGCTACTTGATGTAGTCCCATCACACTTTGCACATCCATAGAACATTTACGTCCCGTCACGGGACTGGTCTCAAACGACGTATACTTTATTCCTCCATTGATTAGCAAAATGTAGTAGTTTCATTTCATAAGTGAGGCCCTGAGTGCTTCTCCTGCGTACACTACGCAACTGCAGTGAAAGCACGCTTTACAGTCAACATACTGTCACACGCTTTGCCCCCGAGCCTCGCCCTTACTCTCCATTAATAGAATGATTCTGCGTTAATTGAATAGTATCTAACGTAATAGAAATAATTGCATAGTATTGCGGCGATTTCATCATATATTATGATGAAATACTCCGGAAATCACTAGTAACAAAACGTGTGGTTCATGTTGTTACTGAGGTCATGCCCAACTCTTTTTCTGCATTAACGGGATATTTTAAATTACACCGAAGGTTGCGTTAGCGACAGCGTCCGAGTTGTAATGGAATCATAAAATTTGCATGGTGGCTCACGATACGTTTGAATCAGTAAACGAGTTCGCTCATCGCAATTACTTCGGTCGAAATGATGAGAACCTATATGCTCGAACAAATGCAATTGCGTGCCGCCCGACATAAATGTAGGCATGAACGTAATATCCGCAAAGATCTTTGGGGTTTCATGACCAAATAGATATGTCACTTGCCTTCAAAGACCTGCATGCGCCACTGCTGATAGTGTTATAATTGCCGAAAAATGTTTTGGCGTTGGCGACATCCTCACAATAAATATACCCTGTTTCGTGAAATTCGGCAAACATTATGAGGTAGTAAAATGGCCCCAGCATTCAACCCACGTGGAATGTGAAGAGCAATAATGCGTGACGTCATCGCGAAAATCACATAATTTCCATGCGAATGACAAGAGCACATTTGTGAAAAACTCGGTTAAGTATTTCTGTTTACAACGCAACCAATTATTCGCAAAAGCTTAAGGAATAAGTTGTAAGCTTTATGATGTTCACAGGATGTAATTTTAGGTAAATATGTTAGCTCAGAAATTGAGGTCGCTTCTGGCGATCGATGAAATTCACGACAAGTCAGTTTGGGTCGTCACTAATGGAATCTTGCCTCTGTCTTTCTGTAAATCGATCACCGCGATTCAACATGATGGGCGCACGTGCCGTAATGATTGAATTGCTTGTCCTCTAGGACCCCATGCCAGATGTAGAGACTCTTCCGCATCATATGAGAATTCTATCCATGATATCCTACGTGGGATGCATCCTGTCTATCGTCGGATTGTGTCTTACGCTCCTGACATACACGCTATTCAGGTAAGTCTTCTCACTGGCCATCGAGGCGTTCGTATTCCACTGTACACTTGCCGTCTCTGTAGGTGTCTGAACAAGGACCGCTCTGGAAAAATCCTCTTGAATCTCTGCGTGTCCATGCTTCTGTTAAATGCTTCCTTTCTGGTGGGATCCTTACACGAGAAGCTCGGATGGATTGACCTGTGCTTTGCTGTAGCCATTGCCATGCACTACTTTCTTCTCACCAGCTTGGCCTGGATGGGTGCTGAGGCCCTCAACATGTACCAGATGCTCATCCACGTGTTTGCTTCTTCCGAGACATGTTTTATGTTCAAGAGATGCATCGTCGCATGGGGTGAGAAACTTTGGAATCTGCCAAGCAAATCTCGTGATATGCTACTTTCTCTCTCTCTCTCTCTCTCTCTCTCGTTTCTTCTACTTCCTTTTTTTTTGGGGGGGGGGCGTGAATTTAAGTGCACCATTGCAAACTCAACCGTTAGATCCAGCTATGCGCACATTATCAAAAAAGATGCATTTGCTTGCGTGGTTGTAATCAAATCATGTTTTTCCGTTTTCCACTTTTGTATGTGCAGTGCTGTGCAATAATGTTGTGAATGTAAGCCAACTTATGCGTAAGCCAGTCTTTAGGAGGCATGCACGCATAATATCGGCGTCAAAGTTTCATGTCATCTGCAATGCGATATTCAGAGAAAGTCATTTAGTCTATGTTTGCTTTGTAGCATAACAACATTAGTCATAGAAGGTGGAAATTATCCTCTATTTAACAAGTTACATCCGAAAGCACCCCTCGTGATGTGATGTGATGAAGAAAAATATGGGGATGTGAGTTTCGACGAAGTCGAACTGGCTACCCCAGTACACTTACACACAGAAAGCATCCCTCGTAATTAACAAGGTACCTATTTGGATCTTGTGCAACGAAATTCGATTTCTTTATTTCATTATTTATTTCATTCTATTTGTCTCGACTTGGCGCCGCGAACGAGGATTTCGGTAATGGACGTCTGGTGCAGGGACAAGTTGGTGGCCGGCGTAGCCAATGCGGTATATGCAGGGCCAGCTGCAGTGCAGCTACAATGGAAAGCCTGTTTTGCTGGCGCGACTCATATACTTGTATGCCCCTGCAAAACGAGACCGAACTCCAGTCGGAGACAGAAGCACATTACATTTTATAAAACATTGCAAGAAGGCAGATGTAGAGCATTAACATTAACTGGGTCATTCCACGCCAGATAATCCAAAGTGGGCGTTCGACCATCACCGATTCTGTTAAAAAAATTGTGCAGTTAGAAGACCCACGTGGAGCAGTAGTTCTGAAGGACGCAGCTGAAAATACATTATGTTGAATTTTTTACAGACCTAAATAAGTACGATAAAATCAGAAAAGTATACATCACCTTTTTGCCGTTTATTCACCCCCGCATGATGTGGCAAGATGACGCATGTGATTTTTATGTCGTGGAAAGACGTAATATCACCCACAGTGTACGTTATGCAAATCGGGTTTCTCCTTCACCCTCTAATGGCGCGCCAAAGCGGCGTCATTTCCCTTCATTTTGACAGTTTTTAACTTCTTTCAGTGGCAACTCAGTCGTGAAGTATTCACTGCCCCTTATTGAGTAGGGTTCCAGGTTCCTTCTTTTCTTTTTTATTGAAGGAATAGCAAGTCGGCCTACGCCTGACTAACCTTTCCTCCCTTTCATTTTTTTTTCAATAAACATATCCCCCTCCCCCCCTCCATCAAAAAGTTTCATATTCGTGTCCGTAGTACATCGCGCGTCAGCGGAGCTCGAAAATTTGCAAGTTTCCCAACTTTCGACGGCCATTTTCGAGATGTAGCGGTCCATGTCAAAATAAGTGCAATGACAAACGACACATTCCACTACATAATACTAAACAACCATGCAAACAATGGGAAACTACGTCTTGAGCGACTACATCTACTACTGCGAGAAAAAAAAAGTCCTCTTTTTAGCCGTGTTCTGCAGTGAAACCGTGCAACAGCTAAGTGGCGGGATGTTGAAATAGATTCTGCCAATGTCATGATTTCCCTCTTTTGTTTATTTGTTTGTCTCTCTCTCTCTCTCTCTGTCTGTCTGTCTGTCTGTCTGTCTGTCTGTCTGTCTGTCTGTGTGTGTGTCTGTGTGTGTGTGTGTGTGTGTGTGTGTGTGTGTGTGTGTGTGTGTGTGTGTGTGTGTGTGTGTGTGTGTGTGTGTGTGTGTGTGTGTGTGTGTGTGTGTGTGTTACTTGTCTGTATTTCTTTCTTTCTGAGTGAGTGAGTGAGTGAGTAAAAAGAAGAAAAGCATGGTGAAATTGGCGCCACCAACGTGGAAGCCGGCTACTCCACACCACGTGAACAACTCTGAGCACATGAACGTACATACACACTTGGAGTGCAGACACTCAGGTACAAAGAGTCACACACAGTCAGAGCAATCACAAAAAATCAGAAAAGAAAGGAGAGGAAAAAAACAAAGAAACAGAAAAACAACAGAAACAGAGGCTCAAATGTCAACAACAACAACAACAACAACTTTATTTTGGCTTTGGAGAGTGGGGAGGTTCATCGACACAGGCTCAAATATCAAAACTTATCGTCAGCGCCAATTTCACACAAGAACGAGACCAAGGCACGCAGTGCAGACTGGCTTTCATGGGGGGTCGCGCACCCAAAAGCGTAGGTAAACCAAAAGGGGCGACTGTCTAGGGCCGCGAGCGAGCGCTGAAGTTTTGATCGGGCAACAGAGTATCGCGTGCGCAACACAAGGATATGCTCTGCATCTTCGGGGACGCCAAACTCAGGGCAGTTGGGCGGGTCTTGTGAAGTAGCTGAGCAGTGTAGGGAACATTCAGGCGGAGCCGGTGGATAACGCACTCCATGGACCGCGGAAGAGAGGAAGGGGCGCGTAAACTTAACTCAGGGTCGATGGTAAACAGCAGAGGGGACAGTGCGCTGCCAGAAAACCACAGGTTCCTACTGAGCCGCTGCCGAAGGGAACGTAGCATGGATTTCGCGTCAAATCGCGAAAAGATATCCTTCCGCGTGGACGCAAGCTGGTGTGCCTGACACGCTGCAGCGTCAGCTGTATCATTACCTTGAATTCCAGAGTGACCAGATATCCACTACAATATCATGTCGTGGCCAGCTGAAGCACAGTAGTTGTAAGATGTGATGGCCTCCTATAAGGCGGCACAAATTGCGTCAGACACATACACATTATGCAACGCTTGTAGGCCACTCTTTGGGTCGCTATAAATAATCCATCAATTGGCACCGGAGGAAGACTCGATGTAGCTCAGTGCAAGAGCCATTGCCATTGCCATTGCATAGAGCTCCGCAGCAGTTGAGGATGCACGGCGCGATAACTTAACCGACCCTTGAACGGGGAGCTCCGGGATCCCGTATGCACAAGTAGACCCCGTTGCCGTGCAAGAAGCGTCTGTGAACACAGCCATTCGGTCGCTGTACTGGGTCATTAGATCCAAGCTGCACTGACGGGCGACGCAGCTTGAGACAGATTTCTTGTCAGGAAGTCCGGGGACCACCGTGCTAACAACGGGGGCTTGAAAACTCCATAGTGGACTACGCTGTTGGGACGACGGCTTGTGCGCAGGGATAAGATCCTTATAAGGCATTACTGCGTTTTGAATGCTTGAAAAACACCGTCTATAAATGGCCGAAGCTAACGGATGCTCGAAAAGACGCGTAGAAAGACGAACGTAGTGCCGAAAAGGCTCTGTTGCGCGTAGCACCTGCAAAGGGGACTCCCTATCCTCTGCAATAGCTCCGTCGTTCAGAGATGCACGTGGATGACCACGGCAGACCTTCACGCTTCTGGCCAATATGTTGTGCAAAACTTGCTCAGATGACTGACACAAGTCATGGAGTGCCAGCAAGTGATACCCTAGCACCTGGCGAATCAAGGCAGGATGGAGGCCAAGCATCTAAGCATAAGATATGATCCCCACCGTTGACCAGCCAAAAACCTCAAGACGTTAATGCGTAACCAGCCTTTTCACGAAGGCTTGATACCTCTGCTGACCAGGATAGGCATCTGTCTAGCACAACGCCCAGAAACCGATTAGAGGTCACTCTGCGTACTGGGTTCCAACCTAGTTTCAGTTGGACTCCTGCAAGCTTCTTTCTAGTAAATGGCAAGACGACTGTTTTATCCTGAGACACATCCATGCCACGCTGAGACAGAAAGTTGGCCATTGTCTGAGATTCCGGAAGCGGATGCCGTATCGCTTGCCATTGCATGCCTGACGACCACAAGCAGATGTCATCTGCGTACATGCTGATATTCACGCGGCGGGAAAGCAAGCTCGGGAGTGAAGCCAGTACTCCGTTGAAGAGCAGGGGGCTCAGAACTCCCCGTTGTGGAACTCCCGATGACTGAAGGTGGTAGTGACTCACACCACTGTCGGTGCGCAGAAAGATCGTCCGCCCCTCCAGGTGAGGAAATCCACCACAGACACTCTACACTTCTTCACACACCGACACTCAAGATGTACAATGCATACAACACGTGTGGCGTGGCTTCCAGTACCATAAGCCCCAAAAGACAGCAGCAGTTAACCGGCCACATCCACACTCGTGCTCAATGCTCTATACCAAGTCAAGGACGCAATCCATCGTACAGCGGGGCTTCCTAAAACCGGCCATCACCTGAGGCAGAAGTGCGTTTGCCTCTAGATGCCACTCCACCTGGTCGAGGATCATATACGCTCCTCGAGCTTACACAGGCAGCTTGCGAGGGTGACAGGTCGAAAAGAGTCAAGAGCCATGAGTGACCTTCCAGGCTTCAGCACAGGCACTACTTGCGACACCTTCCAGCAGTCCGGGACTCTGCCCTCCCTCCAGGCCTCGTTAATAAAACGTTGGAGTGCATGCAAGGCTGTATGACCCAGGTTTGAAATCGCTGGATTCGGTATTCCGTCGGGGCCAGGAGAAGTACACAGACGAGAAGAGCGCAACGCCGCAAGTAGCTCCAACACCCGTGAAGCCCACGCCCAGCGGATAATTTTCGACCGAGGTCCTAATGTCTGTGTCCCGTATAACTCTCTCAAGAGAGATCATATGCTCAAGAGAAGATGAAGATGATGATGAGGATCACTCTGCAGAGATGGTCGGCAAGAAAAGGCACGTCTACGTTGAGGTGCATCGGTGTGAGGCTTGAAAGGGAGACGTTGCACTAGACACATAGACGCCACTAACTGAAAGGACTTTCGCGATCGTCACACTGCCCCCCCCCACACACACACTATATATATATATACTTTTTTCACTGCTCTGAATTGCACGATTCGCGTGGGTCGACGAGTGGAAGGTAGGGGCGGCGCATGAACCCCCCCCCCCCCCCACGTGGCTACGCCATTGTGTCGATGTCTTCCAATATCTCCTTGCTTGGTGTTTCGTGCGTATCGTCCATTTCCTTGCTTATTGTTTAGTATTGTCCTTTTTTTTTCCTCATTCCAAATAATAGAAATTGTCGTACATTCATCCTTTTACGGACGGAAAACACGACGACAACATTAACACAGACTCTAGCTTTAGAGCGGATTCGATTTAAATAATCTTATGTAGATCAAACACTCGAGTCTCCAAAGAGAATGACGTTCGCTTTTCCAAACTCACTTAAACTCAGTTCATCGAAATCCGTCAATGTCATCTTCCGGGCATTGGTTGCGGCCCAAAGGAGCAGGGCTGGATAACAACATCTTGACATGGAGCGCCACATCCCGGAAAATGGCCGTCGAAAGTTGGGAAAATTTTCAAATTTCACATTTTCGAGCTCCGCTTACGCGCGATGTACACGAACATGAAACTTTACATGGAACCCCACTCAATAAAGGGCACTTTACTCCTGAGTTGCAACTGAAAGAAGTTAAAAACTGCCAAACTGACGCCGTTTAGGCGCCCCATATCATGCGTGGCTGAATAAATGGCAAAAAGGTGAGGTATATACTTTTCTTACGTTACCACACTTATTTAGGGCTCTGTGGGAGCTAAGATAGGAGCGACCACAAGAGACTAGGATCAAGCGAGAAGGGAAGATGGTTTTAATGGAACCGGGAAAAGCCCGCGGCCGGACGAGCGAGATGCTGTCTTCTTCCTTGAGCCAGGCACCGATGGCGCTACCAGCCGCCACAGACACTCCCCCGGCCAGTCACGGAGTGGTTCGGACCAAGTGGGGAGACCAGTGGACGTGGCGTGGGACAGGGGCGTCAGATTTGGTACTCGGCTGGTCGGGGAAGCTGACACTGTGGAGGTGGTGGTCATGTGCGTCGAGATACGCAGGTTTGAGGCGGTCCAAAGAGACGGTGTCTTCGCGGCCGACGATGTCGAGCGCGAAGAATTTTGAGGCGCGCCTGAGGACTTTGTAAGGGCCAAGGTACCGAGGCTGGAGGGAGGAACGCATGCGGTCGTGGCGGATGAAGACATGAGACGCTTTGTCGATGTCCTTGTGGATGAAAGGGGAGGGGGCCGAAGAAAGACGCGGGGGGACCGGGCGGATGTCACGCAAAGTGTCACGCAGCTGTTGCAGAAAGGCGTCAGTACTGGCGGGAGCGGCTTGATGAGTAGCGAAGAAAGCGCCGGTGAGATGGAGGGTGGTACCATAGACGAGCTCAGCTGAGGAGCAGTGTAAGTCAGTCTTGAGAGCGGCGCGAAGGCCGAGAAGTACCAGTGGAATGTTGTCCACCCAAAGAGATGGATCTGCTTGCGCGCGGAGCGAAGTCTTAATTTGCCGATGGAGGTTTTAATGGAACCGGAAAAAGCCCGCGGCCGGGTGCGCGAGATGCTGTCTTCTTCCTTGAGCCAGGCACCGATGGCGCTACCAGCCGCCACAGCTCTAAAGAATGAAAGATAATGTATTTTGAGCAGCGTCCTCCAGAACTACTGTTGCACGTGAGTCTTCTACCTGCACAATTTTTTTTTTAGAAAAGGCGGTGATGGCCGAGCACCCACTTCTGATCATCTGGCGTGGAATGGCCCAACTGTCAAAACAGCAAAACGTGATGTGTCAACACACGTAGAATCGAGTGAAAAGGTAGAAAAATGAGTGTGCTAGGACGACATCCTACGTCATAACATGTTAAGGTCACTGTGCGATATTGGAGAAAAGATATGGGGCATTCCTTTTGTAGGCGTCACCATTTGAAAGTTGGCTTCACTTAACACTTCTGTGTATTGCGGGCAAGCCCACTTCAAGGAACGCAGAGCGTTGCTTAATTCTTTGTTTCTTCGCTGTTTAGCGTGATTTTTGCTGATTTTTTTGTCATTTTTGGTACGAAACCAGTGTATTCCTTTGGTTGGCGTTGCCATTCTGCAAGGCGGCTTCACCTCATTATTGAAACGCATTTTGAGGGGCGAGGGATTCGATTGGATTGGATTGGAAAAAGAAAGAAAAATATGGAGCGGTTAGTCCCGACACAGTCAGTCAGAACTGGCCCCATTAATTTAATTTATCACTAAACCAACCAAGTTTATGATGTCTTAGGTTAGTTTAGCGAAGTTAGGTTAGATTAATAGGGCCATGGTAGCTTGCTTTGCCCCCAAAGCCGCTTCGATAATGAAGTTGGCAGAGCGAGGCAGGCTGCCACAGCCGCACTAATCTAACCTAACTGATCACTAAACAAAGTCTATGATGTCTTAGGTTAGTTTAGTGATGTTAGGTTAGATTAATAGGGCCATGGCAGCTTGCCTCGCCCCCAAAGCCGCTTCGATAATGAAGTTGGGAGGGCGAGGCTAACCTAATTTATCAGTAAAGAAAGTCTATGATGTCATATGTTAAAGTTGGCTTTGGCTTTTCCGCAACCAGTGGCGTAGCCACACCTCCAAGGTAGGGGAGGCTCGATACGAAAACTCCCCCCCCCCCCCCCCCGCTGATCCTGGATGCGACAACACACACATACTTGTGCACACCGCAAAATGCGGATGGAAAAATATGGTTTGGGCGTTCACAATACGATTACATGTAGGCTGTCATGACCAATGAGGCGGTGTCACGCGATTTGAAGTATTTTGAAAACCTCATACTTTGAAAACCATTCAAGAGTACTCCTTAAATAGACGCCATGAACTGCAAGAACTTTCGCGATCGCCACAATTGTCCCTCATATATTATTTTCTCCTCGGATTTGCACGATTTGCGTAGGTCGGTCTGTGGCAGGTAGGGGGGGCTCGAGCGCCCCCTAGCCCCCCCCCCCCCCCCATCTCCCGTGACTACGCCCACTGCCCGCAACGCAAATAAATGAAAAGTTCCGCAAACTTTACAAACGTACACTAAGCGTTCGTTAAAGTGGGCTTGCCCGCAATACATGGAAGTGATAGATGAAGCCAACTTTCAAATGGTGACGCCTACCAAAGGAATGCCGATATCGGTTTGCTTCGACGTTTGAGTTGAAGACAAGTCATACGAGTACGCAAGCGCACAAACTGGTTCTGATTCGAACATATGTACGCCATCATACGTTATTCTGTCAATGAATACATTTATCAGATGCACGAAATGATCGTTTTCTTTAGTGTTCTACCAATATTTCTTGGACGTTCGAGGATCTAGCTGAGTTACTTTCCCTGTTACTAGTACTTCCTAGTAGCACATATTGTGGCCTCGATGTTGCAGCAATGTTGCGAATGTTGTCCAATGTGGGGCAACGTTTATCAACGTTCCTGCAACATTATCAAAAGTGGACCAACATTACTCGACATTCAGCAATGTTCAAGCAACATGGCAGGGCAACGTTTAAGCAACGTTGCGGCCGGACGTTCCTGCAGCATTGTCAGAAATGGACCAACGTTAGTTGACGCTCACCAATGTTCATGCGACATTGTGAATCTTACGTTTCGTGAACGTTGTGTATTGACTTTCCAGCAACATAACACTGCGTAATACTCTTACCCACGGAGGAAATCTACCGTTTTACAGCTCCAAACAGTAGGTATTCACATTAGATACGAAAGTCTGAATTAAAAACACACCATATGACAGGGAGGGATATCAAAAATGTTGTTGAGTACACTTGACTCTTGCAGATGCAAGGACTAACTTCAAAGACGCATCCTGGTCACCGTTGCAAACGTTGCACGCCCTGCTACACTTAACGGGCATACCCCAACACTTTGCATTTTAGTATATGTTCCATCATATTCGTAAATAGAGGCTACTGGTTGGTAACAGTACCTCTATATCCAAACGGGATACCCAAGCGGTCCCCCTATAGCCCTACCCCAGTAAGTGATGCAGAGATTTGCGGAACTCAAGTCGGCTGCCAGTGGCGTACAAGTGCTTGCAGTCAGCATGCATCTGTGTTCCGACGCATAAAAAAAGAAGAAAAAAAAGAAGGTGTAGAGGAGGGTGGTCTTCCTCTACATGAGCCCCGACCGGCGGTGATGGTATGCCACGGAGAGGCGGTGACGGTGGCCTGTCTCCATGGCCGCGCCGGTGGAACTGAGGCAGGTGCTTCAGGCGCGTGGCCATCGTCGTCGTTGTCCACGGCCCGCTACAGGGCTCCCCCCTCAGACGCGGAGCGGCGATAAGAAAGATGGAAGAATCAAGTCTATACCGGAGGGAGAGAGCGAAGGCGGCCGTGGATGACGTGCACTACAGGACGAATTCGTGGGACGGCACAATACCCGTTGCGTGAAGCTCTCGATGAGCGAGGCAGATGAAGGGCGAATCGTTGGACGTGAGAGTCGTGGCCTAGGGTGCCGCAACCGGCACGGGAGCGTGAGCTCATAGGGTCCCAGGAAGTGATGCTGCGTACCCGTGAGGATTGCCGTGAAGACTGCCGAGACGCTGGCTAATGCGGGCCGTGGCGTCGGCGGCCGCGACTGCCGAAACCAGCAGGCGAGCACTTTGCTCTGTTGTCGCGGCCGGCTGGGAATGTGCGTCGAGAGGCGGAAGGGAAGTGGCGGGTAGTGAGTGTGCCGGGGTCCGTGCACAGCGCAGGGCGGTCCCCGGGATCCGTAAAGCGATGGTTGGTTAGAGGACCGCATGACCAGTGACCGGTTGGAGCGTTGCATGGTCGTCCGAATGGGTACCGTGGAGGGGGGCAGTACGTGAGCGTCGGCGCGTCAGTCGACAGGAGAAGGGCAGTCGTGATGCTGTCGTCGTGAGCCGGACGGTGAAATGCTGCACGGCTGCAGAGGTGGGCGGGCCGTGCTGGACGGTGAGGCCGCAGACGGAAAGGCGCCGGGTACGTTAACGGCGGGGTTTGCCGGCGGTGGGTCCATGTATAGGGCGCTGTGGTAGTGCTCGTCGAAGGCGTCATCAGGAATTTGGGATAGTAAAGAGCCGAATTGCTCCGAACATGGTGTTCATTGTTCGGGTCACCAAATGTAGAGGAGGGTGGTCTTCCTCTACATGAGCCCCGACCGGCGATGATGGTATGCCACGGAGAGGCGGTGACGGTGGCCTGTCTCCATGGCCGCGCCGGTGGAACTGAGGCAGGTGCTTCAGGCGCGTGGCCATCGTCGTCGTTGTCCACGGCCATTGTCCACGTTGTCCACGGCGGTTGTAAACGAAGCACAGAAGCGTATATACGCTTCTGTGCTTCGTTTACAATTCAGTTTAGTTGTGAACTCATGCATTACGCAAACTGATCTGATAAAGAACAAGAACCCTTGGATATATTAAAGCAACGGATAAGTGGAAGGCAGATGAGTCTTGCAGTATCCGCTTCTCCGTTGTCTGTGTCGTCATGTTCCTCAAAATCAAGAAAATTTACATTCTGCGCCTTTACACCTTGTTGATCGCCCGCTACTTCGTTCCATTACAGGGATGCCAGCAGCAGTTGTGGCCGCCTGCGTTCTTATAGACGTTGAACCTTACCGGTCACATAAAGAAGAGTAAGTTATAGGCTGACATCCTTTCAAACAACAGAATTTAACCACCGAATATATTCCTTTTTCTCAGCTGCTACTTGACCTCAGCAAACCCTTACATCTACTACATTGGCTTCTTGGGCCTCTCCTGTCTCATACTGACTGTCAATCTACTGGTGTTTATTATGGTCACTCGGGTGCTCTGTACTTCACGCTCATCGAGTAAATCAGCCGGTGCTGCCACAAACACAACTCCACCGATAACGTCGGCCCAAGTGCGAGGAGCCTTCACAGTCATGACCCTACTTGGCGTCACGTGGATTCTTGGCGTGTTCGCAGTGGGAGAAGCGAGGACCATCTTCCAGTACATCTTTTGCGTCTGCAACTCGCTGCAGGGCTTCACCATCTTCGTCATTCGGGTGGTGCAGTATCCTGAGGCGCGTAGTGCGTGGACGCAGTTGTTCAAAACCGGAACGTTCAAGAGACACCGTGGTACAGGGCCTCCCGGAGGTTCCTGGTATGCCAACTCAAATCCAAAGCAGAACAGCCACTCTTCAATGGTACGAGTGACGTCCAGTAGTACAGACAGCACTAGTACGGTGGTCTTTAACAGCAACATATGGAACAGGTCTTCCGGAAAGGATTGTCCTACTAGGCTGTCTCGTTTTTCAGGCATGGGCAGTTTACTGAAGAACTGTAACCTTCAGAAAGAAGAGAAGAAAGCTAATAGCTTACCTCGCAAAAGAAAAGGCGCCAAGGTCGAGCAGCAAGATACCAAAGAGGGCCATAACGGTGTTGTGCCTATGGAATTTTACTCGTCCACCGAGCAAGTAGCAGCGTTGAGCAAGGTCCCAGACATCTACAAGGAGGACCTCGCAGTAGAGCACGCGCTACAGCCTAATCTTGTGATAGATTCGGCAATGTTCATGGAAGGAGAGAGACCGACTACCTTACAGCAGCCTTGCGATGGGTATGGAGTACAGAAAGCGCATATCCTGTTTGCGTACGCCGACGGGCCGCCAATCAGGATAAACGGTGTCGTACACACGCCCGTCGACAAACCAAAAGTGGAGTGTCTCAGCACCTTCCAGCCTGCGCCGCAAAACAAGAAGGCAGATCTTTCGCAGTCACTGCATGGTAATCGAACGTCCTTAAACGATGACAGAATACCAGAAAACGTCAGGTCCAATCCTGTGACGCCCTCGGATGCCCCGTTTATCCCAAATCAGGAGAATACGGAACGCAACACGCTCCTTACATAAGCGTCACTGAGACTGCACCAGAGGCATTACTGGCCTCATGGAGACCTCGTTTTCGGCGAAAAGACCGTGACCGGTCGGAGGCGAATATGGGATCGAAAGACACTCATTCCGGGCTGGAAACGGTGTCCATTTGAAAGGCACTAGAATATTCTACATGGAATACTCTCCTAACTAGAATGCGATTTTTAAACTCAGCATGCAATCCAACAGGTTTTTTGACATCGTTAAGAAAACTAAATGGAGAGCCACATGGCACACTCTTCTCCAACCGTATATCAGTCCGCTGATTCCGTTGGCATCCCGTCGTGGTCGACAGCGAGGGGACTTCCGACATCACCTGCCATTATTTATCGTGTACAGCTTATGATCCCTGGAGTTGTGATAGCCAAAGACAGACTTCTGTGATCAGCGGTTTGTGTTGATCGAACCTGGGTTGCCTTACGAACGACAAATCACAAGTACCACTGTTGTGCATCTCCTGTTATTTGTTCAGAGGATCGTTAGGGAATCTTTTGTGCGTCGCCAGGATGTGCTGCACTGAACAAAAACACCGTCCTCCTGTGAAAACCCTCTACTTATACGTCCAGTGAATGTGTGGGTAATTTATGTGTGACTGTGTGTGTTCTTTCGAGGAATATTTTAAGTTATATTCATTCCAGTCGTCAATTGCCGTGAAACATTGTACATATGTTAGGAACAGGTTCACAATGCATTTCTATAAAGGTGTGTTACATAAAAGTCATATTTCTCTGAGTTTCCTATGCGTTGCTTTCGTAAGTGTTCTAGCTTTCCATATACGACACCCTTCCTGCGCAGTACTTGGTCATCATTGTGCAAAGAACGTTGCCGAATGGAGGCTGGACGAATTTACATTGGACGTAAGTGAAATGGGTAAAGTAAGATGGCATTGAGTCATATGAAAGGCACAGAACATGGCATTATCCATTCCTGTTTAGCATTGTTGGAAACCACCAGTGATGGCCAGTAGTTAACTACATGTAGTTAAACTACTAGTTAAACTACCTGATTGTAGTTAAAAAGTAGTTATCAACTACTTGCAGAAATGTAGTGGCAACTACTAGTTAAACTACTATTTTGAGTAGTTAACTACAGTAGTTAGGTTACTGCAGGCGCCAACTACTTCCGATTTTGCCGCAAGCTTTATGGCACGATTGTGCTTCCGACTTTTACCTTAAGCTACTTCTTTGATGAGAACGGAGGTGTAGAGCAATTGTGCTGTGCATGTGTACTAAATCTTCATTTTTATCACTGCTTGTGATTCATATTTAGGTGTCCAAGAACACTATAGAATGCGATTGGTGTGAATCGACAACGTTAAGTAGTTATAGATGTAGTTAAAATACATTGCAGTAGTTAAAGTAGTTGTTTTGACTACCTCCCCTGAAAAGTAGTTGAACTACTAGTTAAACTACTCCATCGCGAAGTAGTTAGTAGTTATAGTTAAACTACTGTAGAAGTAGTTAGTGGCCATCACTGGAAACCACGCTGCGTACATCAAACAGTCTACCAGGAAGAGCGCTATACGAACTACTGATACTAATGATAATACACTTTACTTACTGTACACTACTGTACTTTATTCGGAAATCACCTTCGAATTTTGACCTTAAAAAAGCCAAGGCTTACCAAAGCCAAAGCAACCAAGGCTTACGTTTTTTGCCATTTTTAGCTAAAAATAAAAGCACTCAAATCGACCTGAAATTGAGCACAGATAATCAGCAGGAACTTGCCATTTTGCATTTTTAGCAAAAAATAAGTGTTCAAATCGACCGCAAATTGAGCACAGAAAATCAGCGGGAGCTCTGCTTTAATTTGAAGCAGGCACACAGCACAGCAGTAGCTTTTCTCCTAACTTCGGATATTAACAGATGTGATAAATAAAAGAACATAATAAACCTAAAAAAATCCTAGGAATATGCCAAAATAATCCTCCGGAACCCTAAGTATAGGTCATAAGTAGAAAACGTAATAGAACACTTAAGTGGTGGTGATTGCAAGGGACTGCACAGATACACAACTGCAAGTATTCAAAGACTGAAAACATAGTTGGTATCAATTCTTTCAAGCACATTTATTTGTTCTAACCTAATTCATCACCAGAAGAGATTATGCTGTACAATATCTGTTACACAACTTCAAAATATACATGTTTATACAAAACTGTAAAGAAGCCTGAGACAATTTCCATAACTGCTTCCCTTCCTACTGCTCTTTTAAGTTGAGGTATACCTAATGGGTCTCAAGGTCGGCTGCTGCACTCGGAACTGAAGAAAACAGAAACGGCATCCAGAGCACAAAAAGAACTTCTATGGGCAATTGATATTTAGCAGCTTGTTAAGCATGAAAAATGTGATGACTACTTTAACTGCACCTCCAGTATGTTCCAGAATTTGCTTTCACTGGGCCTCACATAAGGCATGACTGTTACACAGTATTTTGTGGCTACAGAAGACAGACGTCATAGCATTTGCTACTGCAATGTGGAGCAGCTCCCACATGAAAAAAAAAAAAAAGATGCTCCCCACTCCAAAGTTGCGCTTGTTGCTCATGCTTGGGAAACAAAAGCACAACAACTCGGGGTGTGCGAATATTGGAATCAGGAAATGCTTAGTGAATAACAATACGAATTCAATCACTGAGCTTGCACCACATGAGTACTATTCGATAGTCCTGGTTTGATATGTCCCATATCTGCTGTCCAAGGCACGGACAGCTTAAAGAATGTCATGCGCCAAGCTATCAATACCTTGTTTAGGCCCATTCAGTGTTGTATTATTGTGGCATTATTGATTCTCCCCAGTGGAGTAACTATAGAAAGTGAAGAAAGACAATGCGACTTTTGTCTATTTGGAAAGCATTGGTGGTCTACACGGTCCCGAGGTAGCTATTGTTAGCGGCATGCCAAGCTCACTAGATTAAAGAAGAGCGAAGTATTCTCGCAACGGTTCCCAATGGGGTCAAGCAAAATGCATTTGCATTGCAGTATTGTGTGAGAACATTTCTAGTGAATTTATAGCATATAATTTACTACATATTACAATATTTTCCATCTACAGCAGTGAAAGCAACAGGTAAGGGATACATAATTTTCGCACACCCCACATAAAACGAAAACACTACTAATCTTTGAGGAGGGAGGTGCAGGAAGGGTGGTGCGGTCTCAAGAGTTGTGCGCCCTGAGCAAAAAGATTGCGCTTCCCTAGAGTGCTCTCAGAAATGCACAATTGGGGGAGGCAAGAAAAAACGTGAAATCAGACTACCAACGAGAACAACAGGAAGAAATGCTGGCTAGCAACCACTATTTAAATCAATTTAGGAAAATATCTATGTCGCTCCAGTCTGAATCAGAGTCATCTTCTGTCTCTGTGATGATTTCAAGTACATCTTCCAAGCTGAATGGAGAGAGGAAGTCATGGTCATCGTGGAAGTCGAAGAAGTCCCACAAGACAAGCCTCTGAAAGGAATAAACGTCGGTCTTAAGTTGCACATCACTTCCAACCTCCCTGATTAAGGGGGGACGTGGGTTTCAACACAAACTTCTTTATTTATTGGTAGATTCTGATGGAACTTGGTATAAGTGATAAGTGAGTTTATTTTTTGTTCGGTACCTGCCAACAGCCAGAGGCCTTCTAGGCAGTGCACCAGTCAAAAAGATAGTATAGTGATAGATAGATAGTTAGTATAAGTGTTGATAATGCCTCCAAAATGAATATCCCAAGATATCACAGTGATATCTAAGGAAGTTTTTTTTTTACAATTTCTTCGATCTCCACATCTCGTGGAGGGCCTGCAGGATTTACAAAATGTTATAGAAGACTACTTGAGCTTTGGGTGTATCACCAAATGTATGCTGCATGCCGTGACATTCTAGCACTAGAATTTCTAGTTTCCAATACTTGTCATCTGGTTACAATCAATACACTGGTCGTAGAAACAGATAACTGTATCTCAATTTCAAAATGGAGTAAAATGCAAAATCAAGAATGTCATGGTGTACAAATAGCATCAATTAGCATATTAAAACAAATGGGATCAAATTATGCCAGGTAATTGCTGAGATATCAGCTCCACAAGCAGAGCAGGAAGCCCAAGAACCCCTTTTGAGAAAACAGCACCTGAAGTTCTACATTGGCATATGCCACACTAAAAAGCACCAGAGGTATTACTTTTTGGTGCCCTTCTCAAAAGTGATCTTTTTGGTCTTCCGAATGAAAAATTTAGACACACTTTGAGTGAGGAATTCTGAGGTGGGAATGTAACCTTGCCCAGTTATATTCATTCATATTCAATGTTCATTCAATCAAATACACACATATCAGCTTTTCGTTTTTTGGTTTCTTTTTTTTGGGGGGGGGGATGTTTCAGGGATTTTCCCAGCACCCCCTATACTTCCCTAAGACACCCCCAACCACACCCAACTCTCTAGTGACACCCCTCCAAATCATCTGCAAGGAAGGCCAAAAAGCCAGAAAAGCTGCAAATATGGGTCCCCCCCCCTTCCACACACACACGGAACAGCCCCCACTCATCCTGGGACGAAAATCCTGGGAATATCCCTGGATGTGTTGGGTGTATTGGGGAAGAAATTCCTTGTTTAGACTGAAAAACATTTGGAACTCCTTTCATGTAGGTTTGTTGCTACCCTGGAAAGTCATATGCCAGGAGGGCAATGGAACCCTGTAGAAGGGAGCTGGTGCACAGACAGTAGTGTCGGTGTGCGCCTTCGCTTGCCGCTGTCAAAGTGGCGAGTGGTTAGAATGTCTGTCTAGAGCGATAGTCGGCCCATAATAGTTTGAGAAATTCAAAAACGCCACACGTGAACACTGGATACGTACTCCGAAAGCACGCCCGCGAGCAAACGACGGTGGACAAAGAGCAGACGACCCGATGGAAAAGGCGCCGGTTGCTAGGGGCAACAGCGGAGCAGGCCAATTACGAAGCGCGCAGGAGTCACGTGGCGCGGCAAACCAGTGGTCTATCTCCGCAGGGCCTCCCATTTCTTGCTCTTGGTGGGGTTGCATCTCATTAGACGAGATCACGGATGCGCAAACTTTGAAGACGATGAAATGCGATCTTCTAAGATACCAAGATGGCGGCGCTCGGTGGTGCCGTTCCGGAGATACAGTCAAAGTCCTTTACAACGAACGCCTTTTTAACGAAAAGGCCTTTTTTACGGTCCGGTCAGCGCTCCATAGGGCGTAATGTATGATTAGAGCCTTTATAACGAAATCCTTTACAACGAAACTACCGAAATAACGAAGTAATTCTGCGGTCCGATTGCCGAAGCGCACGACCCATACAACGAAGTTCCCAAAGAAAATGCTCCTGACGCGTGGTAATGGGCCGCGCAGCGTCGTTTACCCCCTCCTCCACCTGAGTCACGCGCCCCCAGTTTCCGATTTCCGCGGGTTTTGTCGCATTATCGGAGAACACGGAGGTCATGTCCCCCCCCCCCCCCCAAGACCCCGTGCCCACTGACTCACATGGGGCCGAACAAACAAAAGAAAGGGACTGCTGTCTTTTTTTGGTATTGTGACTGACAGTGTACTGACCGCAAGTGTGGTGCTTTGAACACACTTGTTCAAAAAAAGGTAAGTTTTTTCTAGTCTGAAGAAATAAATGAGTAAATAAGCTTGCATATGTCATGAGCCGTATGAGTTCATAACCGGGCTCTACGATGCTGTGCATTCAGAAACAAGAACCGCATTGCGCGCGACGGTGGCGACACAGGTCATCGGCTACACGAAGCGTGCCATGAACAAACCTCTGCGCGGTTCGTGTTCGAGTCGAAACTGATGCGAAACTTGAAGAGGCCTACGACTCTGTGGTCGGACTTGACTTTGGTTGTTTTCACACGATGCGCCATAGGTTTCTTCCTGAGCCTGCGCTAATACGACACCGGTCATCGGCTCCGCGAAGCGTAACCTCCGCGACGTTCGTATTCAAACTCGTTCCCAGAAATATGTTGTCAGAGTGGAAACTGATGCCAAAATAGGGACTACGACTCTGCGTTCCGACTTTGGTTTCCACACGTGCGTGATAGGTTTCTCCCTGAGCCTACCCCCGTACTATTGCAACGCGACTATTACCGTCAGTTTGAACTGCAATATCGCTCCACGGTCTTTTTTAACGAAATCACCTTTACAACGAACATTTTCCGCGGCCCCTTGGACTTCGTTGTAAAGGACTTTGACTGTACAGGCGTTTGAAAAATGAGAATTTTGCATGACTTTGGAGGAACATTTTGGCTACATTTGCTCATATAACTAATTTTTTGGGACACTTCGCGAAAGTTTTCAGCAATGAAACTTCGGGATTAGAAAGAAAATGAACTATACAAGCGAAAAGTGTGACTTTAAAAAAAACTACACTTTTTGTCATTTTCTGCGAATTGAAACCCGCATCCCCTCTTAAATAAATAACACTTTATCCAAGCAAGAGGAAGAGAGACTTCAAAGGCTCTTAACGTCTGTCCTGCTGCTAACGAATATGACCAACACAAATTTCCGTAAGTTAGTTTCATTGAGGTACACGGTGATAGGCACGATTATGACGGCAGTAATCTCCATTGTTGACAGGAGAAACCAATAATTCCACCCGCTTTTACCAACCAACCAGGCTACCAACACAATACAGTCATTGTCCACACACATTTATCCCACTGGACACAGGGGACAACATTTATCTACTTTCATTGCACACTCATGTGGGTTCAGCTGACACATAGGTGCACTGTGTCACTACAATTAGGCTCCTTCAGCTTTCAGACGATGCACAGCTCAGAAAACAAAGCATACTCGAGCCTAAATGCATACGAAATATCGCGCTTGTCTAATAATAAGAAATATTCTGAAAGCAGAAATATACCGGCTCTCTGGGACGGCGTCCATGGTTTTATTAAAAAAATCACTCAAAACTTTTTTTTAGTTGGGGGCAAATCGATCAGTGACCCATTGAGTCTTTCGCATGTTGAATGTTGTTCGCATGTTGAATGTTGTTGAACACAATCATAGCTGCTTCTGACACAGTGATGCATTGAAGTACTGAACAAAGTATTTGAAATATTGCCAACTTTGTACGACAGTTGTTTCAATACCAACCTTTCACTGCTCTCCCAGAGCGCCTACATTAGCACAAAATTTGTATTGTCTCATTTGTATGCACCACGCATTTTAGTGCAGTTCTGGTCGCGCAAGTTTGTTTTAGTTTACCTGACCTGCCAGATTCTATACAAGTTATTTGACCATACAGCTTTCCTATTCTAGCGTTTTTGGGTTCTATGCTCTTCTAAAATTACTCGATAAAAATCGCGTTTTATGTCAGGAGCCATAAAATAGCGTAAAATCTTGCTATACCAGTTCACGCAAGGTGGGAAATAAAAAAATGAGCTTGTATCACATTTCAGGTGAACACGAGACGCAAAGCTGAATGAGTAGTGCTTAGTGTTCTCCAGTGACTGCATTTGTGCCTTTTCTCGGGTTTTACCTTACAACTCAAGGCTCTACGCATAAGCACTGTAGCATACAGTGTCAGATTGTCGTGCTACTGTATTTACTCATCTTATGCTCGAAGTGCACAATGCTGCTGCAATATATAGGTACAGTCAGTAAACCCCAGTTTGACCTGAGTCAAAACACGCTCAACTAGTGGGGCTTACCTCCATTATCTCCAGCTCGCCTTCCTGATTCTGGCGACGACGCGGCCGAGGTGGCGGGAGGATAGCCTTGCTTCCATCTGGATAGGCGTGCCTATAAAAGCAGGCCCCCGCAAAGGGACATTCCCCTCGGCCCTCTTTGAAGTAACGACAAGGCTTTGCACTGTGAAAGAGAACGACCTGAGATAAGTACGTGACAGGTACACAAACACAAAATTTTACATTCCTCTAGTATTGACGTAGAAAGGTAATACAGTTGAACATCTCAATAACGAACGTCGATTTAACGAAATCCTCTGTTTAACGAAAAATTTCCGTTGCAGGAACGCATCCCTATAGACGCCAATGTATTTTTGCATTCGATTTAACGAAATACATTCGTTTGGTCACCTCTATTTAACGAAATCTCTGGGCTCTTCTGCGCGTGTCTTTCCCCTTCACCACGAAGAAAAGGAGGAGAAACCTTCCCTCTCTGTTGTCCTTACGCAAGTTTTCGTTGGTTACTTCGGTTGTCACGTGCTGTAGGCACGAGCGTACCGACATGTGCGTCTCCGCCGCCGGTAATCGTTGCGCCGACGCTGTTTCGAAACCGGCGCGAGGGTCTCTTCGCACCTGTTTTCGGACAAGAAAACACGCATTGCTGACATCTCGCGAAGTCTAATTTGCTTGTGTTGATGAAGACGACAGTACGTTGCGGTTTTGTGCCTTTTCATTACTTGTTTTTGTTCGCGCCGCTGATGCTGACGGTGGTAAAATGGGCATGATGCCGCTGCCGTTCAAGGTTCCATCGGCGCAGACGTCTACGTGACATGTACCCGTTTCTCGTTCTTTTCGGCGGTGTACAGTTGTTCTTTCCGGACGTCATGAGTGCAAGTGAACCAACCAAGAAACTTCGATACGCGATCGCATAGGAGAAAGCAGTCGAGGTCATCCGGAGTTACGAAGGTTATGAATGCTCAGAACGATATTGTGCACAAATTACGCGTTACCTAGTGTTATGTAATGAATAAAGCTCGATATTTTGTGCCCTTCTTACCTTAGTACCTGTTTTATGACAAATGACGTTTTGCGGTACGCGCGGCGCTGGTAGTGCGGCGGCCATCTTTGTTTAACTTGGCGTGTTCCATTTAACGAATATCTCCATTTAACGAAACAAAGAGCCAGCATTTACAAATTCGTTATATAGAGGTTCAACTGTATATTAACAGTTATACAAAGACTTCACATAGTCGCAACAGGTCAGTGCCCGCTTGCACAAACTTTGAGGCTATTCCTGGCAAAGCTACAGAGTGCAGCACTGAGGAGTAGCCTCAATGTTCGTGCAAGTGTGCCAGGTGACCACGTGCCAGGTGGCACATGCCTGCCCTAACTGTAAAATTGTATTTACTCGCATAATTGACATGCACGGGTAATTATGCACCCCAACTTGGACACAGAGATGTCAGCACTTTATTTTATGCGCCATGACTCTAGCAGCACTATTAGACAGTGCTGCACACGACAGCGCATAGACACGTTCTTGAGGAAAAGGAAGGCCATGCTAGCCAATGAATGAAGTAAAACCACAAAATATGAGAAGGAGGAGAAATTAGCAGTGTATGGTAGTATCCTGACACACAAATATGGCTAGTATTTTACCAGCATACCGAATTTGTGATGATTCAGTCTATGATGGAAGCAGTTGAATTATCTTTAGAGTGTTGAGCTCAGTGATGGAAGTGCCTCAAAGTGTTCTGGCGCAGGAAAAATCAAGTTTTGACGCAGCTTCGAGATCCACGGTCGGTGCGTATGGTTACCAATTATGATGTAGAATGAGCACTTTCCACGTTGATTTCAGTTTAATTGCGTCTTGTGCAATTTGCCACTCAATTTAGAGGCGGGAGATTGGGGAGCAACGAGCCTAACCTGCTTCCTAGGAGTCAGTGCATAGCAGGCGTGAACTGCGTGTTCACATGCGCAATGTGTTTCGTTGTCTAAGAGCCTAGCGATCCTCAAAGGCAGCAAGCTACTGACCGTCAACAATAGGTCCAAATGATATCTTTAGAGACACGCCAAGCTACACGTAGAAATCGAAAAGCAGTCTTTGCTTGGAGATCACCTTGTGCCTCTCAGCTTAGGTAGCGATGAACATCGAAACAAAATGAAAGCTAGTTAGTGCTTACTTGACGTTGGCAACATGTCCCTGAGGTTGGGGGAAAACACAAAGATAACACAAAAAAAGGTACAGCGCAATCATTGAGCGTCCACGTGACAGTGCACATGTGCGTCTAGACACAGCTTGGCTGGGGCTAGATTAGGCCTAGCTGGCATCGGCTCCGGCCGATTAGCAGGTTAGTAATACCCCTGGCACAAGGGATGATTTGGTGTCACTTTCGTGTAGTGCACTCCAACAAGCGAATGTCACTTTCACTACGTGCTTCCGACACGGTAAGTGTGACTTACGTAGCGATGGCAGTTAGTATAGATAAGAATAAACGGCGGCAAAATTTTTAGGCGTGCGCCACAATACCTTCCTCAGAATGTTTTTCTTTGATTTAGAAACACTTCCTGTTAATCTTCTTCCAACATTAAAACAAATTGCCCTCAAACGTGTGCCACAACAAAAATGGCCGCCGTCGGTTTGCCGAGGTGCGAAGTTTTCGTGGGCTGTTAACGAGAGTAATGACATGTTTTTCGGCACCATCTCACGCTGTACTTTAACAAAATAAACGCGCCGTTGAAAATACTAGTTTAAAAATATTGTGGTGTCGGGACCCCTCGCCTTTTCTCAATATGTAAACCGCGCGCGACCTCCGTGGACCACGAAGTAGACGCCTGCTCCACGCTTTGAGGTAACTTTGGCGGAAATGCAGCAAAAACACCCTCTACGGAGCAGTTTGGCGCTGCACTTCCATCACTCGTTGGGTTCCCAACTCTCTCCTCACATAATTAGTGCACCCAGTCTCTGGTGATACGTTTTCGGGTTTAAAAATGTAATTATGTGAGCGAGTACAGTAATCGGAGTGGCATACTTGCACATCTCGTCAATAGGCACATATAAGTTGGAAATACTGCGCAAGGCTTACCTGAGCGCCTTCTTATAGTCTGCTATAAGCTTGTCCTTCTCTTCTCCCATGTCCACCCAGAAACTACTTGGTGTAACAAAGTCTGAAGGAACACGGCACTCTGGGCATGCCCTAAAATGAAGCAACAGAATCTTGAGTATGTGTGTCCAACCACAAATAAGTCACACAGCATTTGTTCGTCACAGTGCAATCATGTTAATGTGAACTCGAAGGGGATCCAAGATTTGTTCCAAAAAGTGGGGTTCAAACGAAACTGAGTCCCTCTCAATGAGGGCTTGATGTGCTGGCAGCGCATACTACAGTGGAGACCACTTATACGTATGTCGCAGGACCGCCGAAAATCCGCACTATAGGGTTGTTGGGTTGGGCCAGAGGGCGCTCCTGATTACGGCAGTCAGCGCCACTTGTGGCGATAGTGCTAAGTTTCCAAAGTAGCGTGCTCCCTCATCATGCGCATGGTATGTGCTGTGTCGGAATGACCAAGCTGTGTTGCGCTTTTTATAAGGCAAAAGAGACCGAGGATTGTTTCACCATCAAGTCGGAAGAAGGGAAACCATCAACAGCGGCGCGTTTTTGGCGCAAGGCAGAATATTATCGGACAGGCTCGAAATATGAGTAAAATGCCGTTGCTCCCCAGGTGCCGTAGATCTACTAGCTCGGTGCGAAACCTGACTGAAGAATAAAGCATGAATGCATACAGTTGGATATCTCTGGTTTCAAATGTTTTACTCGGGTTTACGAAGAAGGTGTGAGAGCCGGTGGAGTAATGATTTATAAAATGAATGGAGCGACCACTATGCATACTTGTCAGTAGCCAGTAGTCAGATCTCTTTATGAGAGTTACATTTCCTCTTTTCCCTCTTTGGCCCTCACTACGAACCTTCCCGAACCACACTCTCCGAGTCTCTTCGTCAGCTGGACTCTCGCCCTCTCTCCCTATCGAAATTGCTTGGTCCCTGGCCCAATCCAGGCCAGCAACGCTCTGCGCTCAAAGCTCTTCTGACATTTCTGCACACCATCGGACTTCGATCGTTATTGTGAAGGGGCTCGTTATTTATCCCCCCATTCCATCCAGCAATGGGGTAGAGTATCGCCTGTGGCGATGAAACTCCCCACTCTCCAAGGTCGAAAATAAAGTTGTTGTTTTCCCTCTTTGCTTACTCCAAACCACGTTTGCTGCTGAGATTATTGACTTTGAGACATTGACTTTGAGTCCCGGTGGATCCTGCACAGGTATGATTATTTTGGGATTCACATGCACTCGCGACATCTCATACTTCTCCTATGCTTGTCACGCACTCGCTGTCTAGAAATTTGTTCCTCCTATATCTGTAGAATATGTAACTAAGAATTTTATAAAATGAATGAATGTGTAATCCACATTACTCATGATCTTCACATAGTACTACGCAGCCCCAGACATAAGTCTACGTCTACGACAGAATGGCGCAGACGCAGGCTAGCTGATGGACGAAATTAATTATAAAAAAAAAAAAAAACTGAGCGTGCAGCACAAAGCAGATGCAAAGACCGGACAGCTCAAGTTTATAAGCTTGCAGAGTCACACAGCTATCAGCTTGAGTTTGAATGCGAAAGAAGAAGAGAAAAGCCCGGTGTTCTTTGTTGAATACATTTTATAACAGTAATGTGGTCCAGGCTTTTATTTTTCCCGTTCCCCGGGCTGTACGTTCTCAGATATTGCACGGAAGCAGGTGGAAGGTCGTGCACAGCGCATGTAATCACATTCGTCGCCCGACAAGTCTGCTTTGAAACTTTGCCTCCCCGTGCCACCGGGGGAGAAACGCGGCGCTAGTGTCGCGCTGGCAAACTCCAGGTTAACGTCCCTATAAGTGGTACCACACTATAACCAAATAGTATCACATTTTTAGGCCAATACGTGCCCGAGATTGAGCACCCACCTTTCTGTCGCACCATGTTGTGCACCGGACTGAACAGCGCGGAGATTCCTTGCAGAGAAAACAATTTATTCAATGTTCTCACGGAGCCTGGAAAAACGCTGTGATTTTTGTCTGGCATAGTTTCCTGACCGTGTCTGCACGTGCGACCCCAACAACGGCGCGACAACTGAATGCCTCGTCGCTCAGTCCATTCGGGATACAGAAGTCCCTTAGTTTGTGCACACACACTATTGCCTCTTTGCAGGACATCTCTGCTTCCGCAAAGTCCCGATCATTATCAGAGTTGTTTTCTGGGACGCACGCCTCACAGTCCCGGATGGCTTACACTATCGCTTCATCGGTGGCTGTTCGCTCGCAGATGCAGACATCGGTGCCCGTCAAAAGTGACCACTGAAGAAACAAAGTAGTTATCTACAAGATCTTTGGATAAGTTTTGCGCGTTGATCGTGTCTCAGAAGTCGGAAGCTTTCCCGGGCATCCAACCTCCTCGCCCCCCTCGTCACGAGGAGATAACAGAAGCGTTCTCCGCGATGGGTGATTCACGCTTTGGAATTCGCTGACAAATGCGCTCTGTCCTTCGGTGACCGCACTATAACCGGTATCCCGTGTCGGGATGGACTATTATAAGCGGTATTCCTATACATTATGTTCTATGGGAAGAATATTGGGGCTCGGGAAAAGCCGCATTGTAAGCAGTCCCGCACTGTAAGCGGTTACGTTATAAGTGATCTCCACTGTAGCTGCATTGGAGCTACAGTGTGTCATGTCACGTGCCGGGTCTTGCCCCACGTTCGTGGCAATATCGGAAATATAAGAGGCCTCATTCAGATTCCAAAATATTTATGCACAGGCAAGCGTCGAAACACCTCCGGGCAGACAGCAATTAGACTTGGCAATTAGGTGTTTCCAGGTTTCACGTTTTTAAAAAATTGGGAGGTAAATATCGGATTTTACTTCAAAAGTCATAAATCTGAAAAAATTGGACTATGTGGGTGTATGTCGGGTGGAAAAGCAAATTTTCGAGGTGGGAAATGACTAATTTAAACAGCACAACTCGCATTTAAAAGGACCAGAAAATGCCGAGCGGCTGTGCTGTATGTGCGTACTTTGCAGACATCATTGGTTTATAAATATGGTCTTGTAAGCAACAAGTGAACGTGTCCTTGACAAGCCAGCAGCACACCAGCCACATGTTGCAGCCATCAGGATTACACGCCATGGAGGCACTCGGTGTTGGATACCTCTTTAGCTCTGATAAGGAGGGTTGGCCTTTGCTATGTTTTTGCACTCAATCAGAAACTCAAGAACATCACTTACCAACAAAAGATAATAAAATTTGAAAAGTTGGAAGCGTCAGGTGTTACTGGTCTTATATCGATATCACTGAAGATATCACATACAGTCAAACTGCTTTATACAATGAACGGCTTTTTAACGAAAATACCGCTACAACAAAGTTTTTGCGCGGTCCTGTCAGTCGCCCATTGAGCCAATGCGTTTTTTTTTTACATTTACAGCAAATTCCTTTTCAACATTAGATACTGGAATAGAGAAGAGATTTTTTCATCCCCTCAGACATGTTATGAACCCTTTGAAAGAGCTGCACAGCGGGACCACGAAGGCAGTCTTGCAGTGCTCTATCATGCACCCCACTCATTGCCCTCTCTTCTCAGTTCTATGTTTACATTCCTGTACTTTTTTTTAGAAACTGCACATATTTCCATCTTTTCGTGAACATAATTCTGAAAGTTAGGAGTACATTTACTGGAACATGCAGAGCCCAGAGTACAGTGTTGACCGTGAGGTCACAGAAGCTGTAGACTGTGGTGGCCCGTGGACAACGATGACAACGACGTGCCTCTGCTGGCGCGCGCCACTGCTCCTGCCAGCCAGTTCTACAGGCACCGTACTAGCTTGAGGCCACGCACATCTGCCCGCTAGGACATTCCATCATCGCCGGTCAGGCCTCATGTAGGGGAACACCACAATATTCGTATTCGACCTTTCTACATTATTCGCACAGTCCTATTTTTGACACACGTGATCCTCTAATAATTGTGGCATCATGTGACCGTAAATGTACATTAAGGCCTTTCAAGCTATGGCACATCTCCAATGCAGCTAGCATGCGGTGCTTGTGCATCTAGCTCTTATTCAATCCCCAATACTTCCCAATTATGATCATCAATAAAGTTGTTGTTAGCTCATATTCAGAGTGAAGCCTGGTCCACAGTATCGCGTTCTAACGTGTCCTTTTGTCTGCATGTGACGGACGCATGGGTTTCCAATTCATGTCCGCACCTTTGGGACGATGCTTTGCGAGAAATGGCCTCAGATATCCAGTTACAGCAGATTACATAAATACCAGAAGTAATAGAAGATGAGGACATAACCACGGCCATAACATTCCTTGCTGTCCAACAATTGAACTCGTCCTTCCGAAGGGGCTTGCATCGGTTTGCACACAACGATGATGGACGCATTGAAATACAATAGTGCGGACCAGGATTGACTCTCTTTAGTTCAAATCCTTTTCATTAGATTGTATTCTATATGTTTGAACAACTTCATTTGATGGTCGCATTGTTATAAGCATGCTCGACTGTCAATATGTAGAAAGCATGCTGCACTTTTGCTTCTTTGTTACCTGACTGTCTTGGTCTCGAATTGCCGAGTACCCCTCCACTTGCGTATGCAGCTGAGGCAGAAAACGTGGCTGCACTTCTCCAAAATGCCAAAACGCCGTTCCGGGGGTGGTTCTTTCTCCATCACTACATCCATACAAATGCCACAACTCTTTGTGGCACTACGCTGCACCGCAAATGACAACTCCATGTCCCGCTCATGCTTCTCCAGACATTCCTGCAAGAGGGAAAAGTTTGTCACACCACTATGGTAGCAAAACAACATAATCTATTCCTTGTTTTTACTCAAACCTTCTTGTGAGGTATTTTGACATTTACAGAGGTGGAAGTGGGGCCCGAACTTTTGGAGCTGCAATTGGATGGTGTTTTGGAGCATGTCTGAAGCCAATTGTAAGGAAGGGAATTTGGGAACATGGTTTCCACTTGTGATGTGCTTTTCTGCGTCCTTTTCTCTAAGGATTTCTTTTATACTTGGGTGACACCACCATGAAACGAGGTCGCCGTGTAAGTCGTTCTGCTCAAGAATGTCATAGCTGAACTTGTGTTTCGTTCTGAAAAGTACTACCACCGTTGCAGCACGGTGGTCTTTAATGCCTGCAAGAGCATTATGTGATGTATCACATAATGCTCCTATCACTTAATATTGTTTATTGTACCACGTTATGTCGACAAGACGGCCAAGAGAAAGTGTTACACAGCCACAACCACATAACAGCTACACAGCAACAAGTAAGCTAAATTTGTTTAGCTTGGCTAACATTGGATTGTACTGGACCAGGGTTGCCAGCGAAAGACTACAACTTGCGATAACGGCGGTGCGTTTCCTAAAATCCGGACTATCTCAAGGCGGAAGACATTATGACACAGTTTTGTCTCCCTGGGGTAAGTTGGCGTAACAAATGCAACGCAGCTCCGCACTTCCACACCTGCAGTTACTTTCTTGCAGAACTATCCTCACATCACGTGTCAAGGGATCAACAAAGCAAACGTTCGGCTCCCTTCCAGATGGGTGAAGCTCTACAGTTGAAACTAGGGGTGTGCAAATATTCAAAATTTCGAATACGAGCTGAAAAGGTACGATTTTCGATTTGTATTCACAAATTTTGTATCCGAAAAGGTTCAAAGGTTCACAGGGCAAAAGGAGGGCGCAGGATCCTCCTTTCACCCGTGAACCTTTAACCCAGATTTCCCTAATACCCCTGACTAGCTAAAACTCTTTTGCGGTGGGAGTCCATTAAAATTTTGAAGGACACCCTGCCAAAAAAAGGTCCTGCCGGTGACCATAGGTCGGCGCGATCATGATCGCGGCAGCCCTGCCAGTGCTTCATGATCGCACTCATGATCGCGATCATCAGGCTTTGGTAAGGCATTGCGATCATGATTGCGCCAACCTATGCCGGTGACACACGACAGCGTCGACCTTCCGTTTGCTCAGTAGCGCCATCTGAAATGTAGCTGGAGAGTACTGTACTGACGGACCTTCGTGAGGTCTTTATAAACTGGAACTATTAAATTAGCTGCAAAATGGCTTTCTAACCTCATCGGTGAAATGCCGTATTTACTCGTGTATTGAATGCACCCCAAGTTGTGCACCAAAATCTCAGTACCTTTTCGTTTTCCGCACATCCACTTTAGTAGCACAGCCGGATCGTCTCGTGCATGCACGGGCACAGTGCAACGAGGAGGAGTGACAAACGCTCAAAAGTTATGAACAAAAGTTATGAACGCTCAGAGCGATATTGTGCACAAATTGCGTAATACCTAGCGTTATGTGGTGAATAAAGCTTGATATTTTGTGCCCTTCTTAGCTTGACACCTGTTTTATGACAAAATGGTGTTTTGCGGTACGCGTGGCGCTGGTAGTGGCGGCGGCCATCTTTGTTTCACTTGGCGTGTTCCATTTATCGAATATCTCTATTTAACGAAACAAAGAGCCAGCAATTACAAATTTGTTATATAGAGGTTCACATTGATCTTGATATTATGTGCATTTAGGATATAATTTATTGAGCGTAGCGCATGTGTGCATTTAATAAGTTTCGCTCTCGGAATGTTTGAAACACAAGACGGTTTTCCTGCAATGACAGTATTTTGTCCGAGATATCCGCGAATCCCAACCTCAAACTCTTCTGTCTGCTTCCTGTCGACAGATTGATCAGTTTTCCCTGTGATCAAGTGGCGCAACTGCCATCATAAACGACCACTGGTCGCGCCATCAATAAGCGGCAACCAGGAGGTGAAAAGATGAAACAAATGTCAATGTTTGCTCTCGGCAGGGCCAACACAGTGCTGCTGACATACCGCACGGCGGCTTCTCTCGTAAAAAATCGTGTAGCTTTTCGCTGAACATGTCACACACTGTCTTTAGCGCCACCAAGCAAGTGTGCAACGAACATTAATAAGCATGTTGGCGTACACAGACTCCAGAAGAATACTACTAATTCATTTTCTGTGGCTCATATACCCATAATGTAACGTATGGAATGTGAGGAAATAACTAGACCGTGTTTGGCAATCTGTGTAAGCTTAGGTAATTCTATCTCGCCGGAACACCTTAAACCAAAGTTGGCTGTATGTTTGAAGAACGATGAATGACTGTAGCGATATCTCATTGTATTTCGGGTATATTTTCGTATTCCTGTTCTAAAAGAAACGACGCTTTGCATATCTGCTCTGAACAGTACAGCTGCAAAACACAATTTTAATGTGCTATCAATACGGTCATACTATTTTGCATCTGCTTGTATGACAAAGACTAACTTCGTAGCCAATATTATGCAGTATGTTATACATACCTGTTTGTATTTCGCAAGTGTGAGCTACGAAGTTAGAAAACGCACAGAATAAAACAAGACACAGAAAACACATGCGGTTAGCTTATGAAAGTTAGTGAAATTGAGGAAGATTGTCATATCAGTCTGCCTGATTAAGAAGTAACCAAAAGGAACAGTAGTTCTGCTTCATCGTTATCTCATTTTTCTCTGTGTTCCACATCTTCCATATATTGTGAAAAGTAGCGTAGAAATAGTCCGCCATTACCCGTATTTGCAGCGGAAATACTTTTTCCGTTACTAATTTAAAATGTAGCGCGATCGCTATTCCACTACAGAAAAAAGTAGCAAATACGGTATCTGACTATATCTGCTTTTTTGCAGTTTCGCTTCTGTATATTTCTTTTTCACGCAGCCCAACCATGACAGCTTCCATAGTGCATCCAATCGAGTGGAAACCGGAATTAAGTCACTTCATCATCGTCCACGAAATCTACCCTGCAGTCACCTGTACGACTTCTTCCTCGTCGCACAGAGGGCGCCCTCCTCTTGTTTTCGATGCGCTTCTTCTGTTTACATGCACTCTTTCTATGTGAACTTACTTTCTATGTCACTCGATCCACGTCTGTCTGGTGGATTGAATTTGATGCGCTATCCGGCTGGTGAACTGACCATTTACATGAGCACATTCAATGCGACAAGTCAAGTCGATGGGCTTCTGTCGCATTCGTGTAAACGCAGCTCGTTACTCCTCCCCTAATGTCTTAGTACGTATATGTGTTCCAGGCACCTCAAGTGCACACTCATGCACAAAAGCTTGTTGTTAATAAGTTTGATGCTCCTATCCAGTTTATTGTACATGGGCTGCAATCACAACTTAAAAAGAGCAACAAAACAACAACAGTGCTGCAAAATAATTTCAAACTGTGTTTATAGTTGTTGCAAATGTTAACCTTAGACGAAAGGAAAGAAGTGCTAAGCATGTACATCATGGAAACGACTGCGCAAGATAAGCACAGCTAGAGGATCATAGCGTTACAGGGCTGTGTATTGCCACCAGGAATGGCGCCCATGAGTGACAGTTACACACTGGACAGCAAATATGGAAGACATTGCCAGTGCAAGAAGAGAACACTTAGTACCTTTTGATTTTGCTTTGTGAGAACCTGTGAGGTGAGATGTGCTAATCAATAAACCATCCCGCATTCCCAATATGTTATTTCGATTTACCGTATCTTCTCGAACCTAAGACGGCCTTTTTTTTTCCAAAAAAATCCCATGTTCCAAAGTCGGGGGTCATCTTAGATTCGAATATCCGTGCCACAACGAGGCCAGGGGAGAGGGGGGGCAACGGGATTGGACCAATACCACATGTTGTGGTTGTCGGCGCCGGTCAGCACGAAACAATGAAGCAATGCAAATACAGCAATACGGGCACAATTGGGACGTTGTTCATTCACTGTCATGGCGTCGTCAGTCTGCCACGTTTGCATGCAGAGTTATCGCTTTCACCACTGAATGCAGCAACAATTTAGAGGCAGCAAGGTGATTTGAAGTATCAGAAGCAAGTGTTAGAAGATGGCTGAAGCAACAGGGAGAGATTAAGCATTGCGCCAGCGCAGTGGATTTTTGGGTGCTCGGTGCAATGTTGCTGATGACATTTGTCATGCGCGCTTTTAAAAAGGTTTGCATAACGCTTTGGATGGAACGGAGGATAATGAGCGTCGAAGAAAGTGGTGATGAATAAATGGTATTGTGCATCGTTTCTAACTGTTATACTGCCTCCCATGGCGTTCCCAGGATTTTTTCCAAAGGGAGGCAAATGATTCCAGGGCTTCCAAGTGCGTCCGACCTCTTTTTCTGGAGGGAGACGTTGCGGGTGTTCAGACGTCCCCATTATGACAGCCGAGAATGACCATTACGACCTATACCGAAATAGCGCACTATTTTCACGAGCGACCCTCGAGCCCCCTCTATGCCCATACTGCCTCCCGATCATTATTTGCCTTTTTTTTTTTTTCAAATTCGTGTACCCTGACTTCGCGGGTCGTCCTAGATTCAGGGTCGTCATACATTTAAAAAAATACGGTAGTTCCATTCCATCTATTGTTTCACCACACTTGCAATACGAATGCAAGTGCTAGGAATCCAAAATGTGAAATGTGTGAAGCATTTTCGAAGTGGAAGTTGCTTTTACAGTTTTCAGTTTACTTCATGAGGGCGTACATTCACCGTTTTAATACTAAACGTTATTTGGCTATACATACACAGATGTGCACTGTGTTAATCCAATACATTAATGCCCATTCTTTGTTAGCATTTTTCAAGTGTGTGTCCAGGCATTTCTCTAAGCAACAGACTCAGAATACATCACATCATTACCTCTCTGTGCTTCTTCCGTTGTGCTTCACTAGTTGGGTGGAGGCAGGGCTTCTGACACAGGTCACACATCTCACCGTGGAGGTAGGTACACTTGTCCCCAAATGGACAACCACTCGCCGACTCGTACGGGCACAGCGGAGGAAACTCTGTCGGCTCAGCTACTTCCTGCTGAGGTCGCACCATGGAAGCATATGACTTAGCAGAGGAACCAGCTGGAACTGTTACAAGCATTAAACATAAATCCACTTTTTCACCTTGCTGGCATTTCCATCTGTCATACATTTCAGTTTCAGAGCCTCATAGGGCCTGACTTTTTCGTGTTTTATTTTTGGCCAAATTCGGGGGGTAAATATCGGGTGATATTTTTCATTTGAAAATTCGGGTGTATTCGGGTTAAATCCCGTTACGGCATATTCTGTCGTCAGGAATTCGGGTGTATTCGGGTGATTTTTTTTCGTTTAATAAAAATTTGTCTTAACATGGAACTAATGTTTAGCAATGTTATCAAACTTTATTTTAATGCACGCTTATGAGTGTGCCACGCGACCCGGATGTTTTCGGGTAGATTCGGGTTAAACCCTAATTTTACAGATTTCGTTCGGGGGGTAAATATCGGGCGGATACGGGTTTAACCCTAAAAAGTCAGGCCCTACTCATAAGTAAGGGAAAGGACATTATGCTGTCCTCAACAAAAATATGGAGCCCCAAATACACAGCAAACATGACCACCTATAGCACGCCCTACAATGGTGAGCCAAAAGTAGTGCGGTTAATGTGAAGGACCCAAACAATATAATTCTACCATAGGATACGTAGAATTGTCATGGCGAAAGGCAAATTCCACAAATTCTTAGAGGTTTTACATTTTCTAGAATTCCAAAATAGTAATAAACGATGTTAATAGTTGGCTGATAGCATTACACGATTTCAAGGAACACTGGTGCTCAGTGTGCATGCACTACACCGTAAGTGCTTATTGTCAATAGGAAACAGCCCTTTTTATGTTTTCATTGATTTCAGTCCACGTGTACTACGAGGCCTAAGAGAACCTTTTCCGTAACAGGTTCCCAGAAATGTAAGGTAGCATCATGTTCTCCGACATTTTCCAAAGCTCTCTATTCTATGGCTTAGGTCTTTCACATTAAACTGAAATGACAGCCCCATTTTTTCGCAGGACACGTTAGACTGCTAACACGCTTCAGTGATTTGGTGCTTTGAAGCATTAGATGTTTGGCAACTCCCCAAGGCTACTGCAGTAATTATCTTGCTGGCTTCGTTAATTCCAAGAATTACGATACATGTACCAACATGTAAATATCTAGAACAGAACGGTGTCCACAGTGTATGTTTTAATTTTTCACTGACATAGTTATGGTTGCTGTATTCCAAAATGCATTTGGAAAGTGTTTACGTGACAGGATGTTCCAAGCAACAACATCTCATACTGATTCCACAGCGAATGATAAGCGTTAGCGTGGAATGAAACTGAAGAAATCATACGTGTGGAAAAAAATGTTATCACACAGCTACTTTGCTTACCTGTAAATAATGCAAGTAATGTAATAGTAGGATGTACGCCATCATATGGAGCAACTGTGTCTATGATTAATGTCTCATTCTTCTCGCAGTAGAATGAACCAGTCACCCTTAATGTTATTATGTAACACCCAAGGTTTAAGGAGGCTCGGAATATTCAACACCACGTGCTTGGGGCATCTCAATCTTTTTTTTTCTTGTCATTACAAGGCACACAATACATGACATGAAATGGCAAGGTATCGTGCCACCAAGTTTGCATGAAGCGCCTTTTCGGATACCCTAAAAGGCGGTCTGTCCATAGCCGTTATACAGTGGTGGAAAATTGAGTGAGAAGGAAACATACTCCGGGGCACAAATTCGGGTGCGTTGACCCAATTGGCAGAGTAGGAGCCGTTCTCAGACACAGGGTCCTCTCCGACACCACGCTCCACAGAGGGACTGCTCTTTCTAAGCAAGGTCATCCAGCCTTCAAAGAATCATTCTCTAATCAATGCTCATGTACATGTGAGAACATTTCCAGACATTCCCCAGATAGCGTTACATTATCATTATATTTACAGACTGGCTCTTCTGCTTTTCAATTTCAACAGCATTCCAAAGTGCCCAGCTCTGCACAAAAAGGCATTGACTTTGGCCTCTTGAATACGATGGACTGCAAGCCCCACAGAAATTTTGCATTAAACGTTTAGTACTTGCAACTATGAAGGCTTGGATGGATATGAAGATACTAGTTTTCCCACAATATGTCGGGCAAAGTTCTATGGGATGCTCTTGAATCCCAAGAAAAGGGTTGCAGAAAAGAAGACACCTATACGTTATGCGATGGTTTACAACTTAAAGAGACAGTCCGCCACCAGTGCAGTGAGAACAAATATAAATTGGCTCTAATTCGCTAGTCTTAAACTTGTCATCGTGGCACTTATTTGAAATTCAGACATTTCAAGGCCAAGGTCATTTTGGTTGCTGTTGACTGCATTTATGAAGCCCTTTGACAACACATGTCAACAAACTTACTTAAGAATAATGCAGCACAGAGACAGGGACAAAGAACTGCACTGTGCAGTTCTCTGTCCCTGTCTCTGAGCTGTGTTATTCTTAGGTCCGTTTTTCTACCTTAGTCCACAAACTTGCCTCGTAATGTGCTGGCACAGTACAGTCAAGTGTTGTAACAGCAGAATGCGATTCAACGATATTCGCAATAAAACAAAATATTTGACATTCCCCGTCAGGCTGCCATAGGGAACAATATATTTTAACCTCCACTAGAACTGAAGAGATTTAAGTAGGGGTGTGCAAATCCAAATATTTTAAATCGAATCGAATATCGAATCGAATGGGGGGGAAAATTCCGAATATCGAATCGAATATTTGTGCAAAATTTACAATATGTGACTTTTGCACTAAAAGTTTCCAATTTGTGGCCCATGGCTTTAGTGTAATTTTTCTGGCATTAACTGTCACAAGAGAGACATGCAATTCTTCTGTTTAAAGCCCCTACTTGTTTAATTTTACATCAGAGTGCTTACTGCTTTTCAGGTGAGCCAACACTTACTGGAGTGGTTACCTTCATTTCAAAATTTTATGTCAGGCAGTAGTATGTTATACGGATGAGGCTGTAATTGTTTCAGACAACCACAGGCCATTTGTGAAACAAACAAATTGGCATCCTGCCTCAGCTTTGCCATGAACACCCTTTAGTTTCTGTGCTCTCACCCGAGGAAGCTGCACTGCTGAAATTTTAAACATAAAGGACACCTTTAAAACACCCTTCTTGTTTGTGGGCTGTAGTCATTACTCAAGAATCTTAACTTTTTAAAGGCAACCTCACAAAGATCAAATTAAAGTCCCTCGTCGGCACCGCTAAACTCTATGTGGGAGGCGCGCCATCTCTTCCACAGACGATGTCTACAAAACGAAGTTTGGATAATGTTATCTTAAACTAAACACCGTCCGGCCTGTGTTGGTTCTGCAGCAAGGCATGTGGTGGCCACCGATGACGACGACGATGTGCCCCTGCTGCCATGCGCTGGTATGCTGGCTCGTCAGTTCTACCGGCACCATCCCAGCGTGAGGCCACGACCATCTGCCCGCTGGGACATTCCATCATCGCCGGTCAGGACTCGTGTAGAGGAAGACCATCGTCCTCTACAGGCAATTTCGTAAAGCAGGCTTCACCTCATGCACGGAAGCATCAGGTGAAGCCCACTTTTGGTTTGTGTCGTCCATATTCGTGGAATAGTCGAATATTCGAAAAATTGAGTATTTTATAATCGGTTCGCGAATCGAATAGTTCGAGCGTTTGATATTCGATTCGAATTAGAGAACTTGAATATTTGCACGCCCCCTAGTTTTCAAGCTGACATTACAATACAATGAAGGTTTCCAAAACAGTGTTTACTCCATTCCTAATAAGAAACAAGCAAAAGTGCAAGCCCCTTTTCGTCTGCTTCTCTGTTCTTCTCCCAAACTATCATTTGTCGGCAAGACAAAAAGATCAGGGCCGAAACAGCGCAGTCGATTTGTGGAGTGCAGTTTCCGGTGTGTGTATGAGTGATGCGTGACAAGTGCCTGTTCATATCATTCATAGCAATCCAGAAAGGATACCAAAACGTAACACGTTATGTACAGGAAAAGATAAATTTTGATCGCATAATCAGAATTCTACAGCATATGCATATTTATGTTGCTTGCCTCTTCACAATTTGTGGACCCATAAATCTTTTCAAATGTAATAAATTTCAGTACAACAGAGTACCTTGCGAATTACATTACATCGAGGTTCGTTATCGAGAAGTTATCCCGAGAGCACCTGCTTGCTTACAGCGGCAGAGCGATATGTAACTTACGTGGACATGTTTCGCATTAACTACACGGTGTGTGATAAATTCAAGTTAGCCCACACATGAAACAACAGTCAGAAAATGAGCACATTTGGAAGCCATATGGAAACAAATCCAAACCTACATCAAATATGCATTTTGTTGCTTAGTTGTTTTCTGGCCAAATACTGTAACACACATGTCTGAATAATTATGTGGTCGCCTGGTAACATAATGTTCCACGATATAGTAAACAAAGTGAAATCGTGAAGGCTCGGATAATAATGAGCCACTACTCTGTCGGGCAAGAAATTGGGGATCCTATACGCTTTTACTATTCAATGTAACGATCAAACAGCTTCCTCACTGACACACATGTGAACATGGCACAAAATCAGGAAACAAGATTTAATTCAAGAGCCCCCGAAAGCATTGATGGGAGAGTGCAGTGCATCGAACTGCGATTGACCAACAAGGCTTAGATGCATGTTTACTTTGGAATTAATGGTCCCTCTACACATCTTTCTCTCCCCATAAAACTTTTTCTGAGTTGCTGCATGCATCAATGGTGACTGTGGCTTCAAGAAGCTTTTTGATATGGAAAGGCTCCAGAATGACAGAATGCGTGACAGATTCTAGTATATTGGTACAAAATCTTGTTGCCAAGTGCAGTGTTTTCCAAAATCCAATTTGGAAGACAGTTGTGCATGGCCACTCAAACACGTGTCAATTAATTAGCCATAGATTGGGCATTTTCGAATGAGAAACTCAGTACTGACACTGTGAATGATGATGACTTATGTGATGGCGAGTATTGGACGCAGTCATCAATCTCAAGTAGTTATGCTGTCCTTGAAAAAGCCGTCATGGAACTGCATCGATCAAGAGCTAGATAAAACGTTTTTTTTGTGCTGTCAAAGAACAGGCTTGTTCAGTGGCATTCAACTTCTACAGTACTACTTTGTTGACGTAATCCTGGCCTGTAATTTTGCAGCTGTTCATACATGATGATCAGGGTTCTTTCCCACGGTCGGCGGCAGTGGTTTTGCCGCCCACCAGTCCATCCATCCGCCCAGCACTGGTAACAACCCGCCCACCACCCATTTGCACCGTGGATCACGTGCTGACCACACATGGCTTGCACTGACGCCCGGCATTAGGCAGAAGGACACGTGCTCTCCGTCCGCAAAACGGTGATTGAGATGGGAATGAGAGGGAAACAGTAAAAGAATGCACGAATGCGTCATCACTCTTTCTATCGTGACCTCTAGCGTGTTCATAGCCATTTCCCCCGCATCTCCTTCGCTGTCCCTCAACATTCCTCTCGTTGTCCCCACTCTCATGTACGCTATGCAACTGCGCCTCTGCGCATGAGGAAAGGCAGAAAAAGGAGGAAACTATAAATGAGCAAAGCTGAATGCCCACAATGTCTGCGACCTTCCATACTTCAATGAGTAGCACCCCTCAGAGGAGCCTGCTAAACTGTAGCATCATAAAACACACAAATTAATGAATGTTGCTATAAGTGCTAAAATCGGACGGATTTATCAAAATGGCTTGGCCTTCAAAGTTACTCCCAGTGTCATGAAAAGTGATGTGACGTGCTGTAAATCAGGTGTAATTCAGATTAGAGCCTAATCACGAAAATTGGGAGCTAACTGAGAAGGGAAACATCACTTTCCAGAATTTTCAGCACATTTTAGGACTGAAGAATACAGAATCACAGGATATTCTAAATGTTTTGAATACTTGACGGTTTCAAGTGTCCGAAGATCTCGAATAGAATATAAATGAAAATGTATGGAGAAATATTCAAAGTGCATTTCAGGCGCTGAGTATTCGCATTTCACAAGTGTCTGGATACTAGAAGCTATCATTGTGTTGAGAGATGTGCAGCATCAACACTAACTGCCCATTTTTGTGGGTGCCATCTACAGTGAATGTGTGCACTGTAGAGGTGTACGAATAGTGGTTTTCAGGACCGAATCGAATACGAATCGAATAGTGCCACTGTCGAACCGAATATTTTGAAGGCAATATATCAAAGACTGGTCGCGAAAGCTTAGTCCTGCTTGGGACGACATATTCCGGCGCAGCAGTCCCAATTAGGTCTAGAAACCCCAAGTTATTCAACAATGGAGTACGAATGAAGGCAATGAACAGCGCAATTTTCTTTGTCAGCAGCTTCGCTCAGGCATCCGTGGCCTTCAGTTTCATGTAGGAGCTCAGTGGCTTCTGGCTTGGTCTTTTTGAGCTCTATTGCGTCCACGCGTCATACGACTTGTAGGCAGCAGGATGACGTTTCAGATGATTGAGCGTTCCTTTTGATGTTTTTAATGTTGCCTCGCAGGCCATGCATTTCACCTCACCTGACGACGTTTGTTCCAAGAAATCTCACAAAGTAGTCTGTGGAGATTAGCTCGAGGAGCCGTCTCCGTACTGGTGCTGTCACATCCATCAGCGTCAGGTTTCATTGTCCCTGATTAGCGCAGATACCACATGCTAAGCAAAAATGCGGCCAGCATCTGTTTCAGTTGGTTGGGAGACCGGAAGGCCACGTGACAGTAGCCTCCCAGTGCCAGCTTTACCTGGACCTGCCTTGGAGCGGATATGCCGTGACTGGTGGTCGGTCAAAGCGAAGGTTGGGACGCGGTACTAGCGTAACACGACCAGGAATTGCTACGCAGAAACAATTCGTAAATGGGTTTAATACCAGTGAGTGATGAAAGATGTTAATGGAGATGAACCTCGGCTAAGTGGACTCCGAGCCTTGCGGAGATACACAGAAAACAAGATGGAAATGGAAAGCCCTGAAATGGTAGAGCTTAGCGGTTGAAGTGATGTCTGGAAAATATATTGAAGTGGTCAAGAAAGGTCCGCAGAGGGTGATGTTTAAAGGAGTACAGAGGGCCTTCCAAAAAATTTTCAGATTAAGACATCTGATGAAAGTGTGTGTGTCATTTTACCGAATGGCGCTAAAGGTTTTGATGTGTGCAATTTGTTTCCCGGAAAAAAAATCACATAAACATGGGTCTGCGCCTTCACCCTTAACTTGCCACTCCGGGTATTACGAGGACGAGAAGATATGATGCCACGTCCCCGATGACGTTATAAGGAGAACTTGTTCTGGTTCGCCGGTTTAGTGGGGTCAGCGCCTTGTCCCTTTGCCGTCGTAAACCAGTCTTGCCAGTTCTCCCCGAGAATTTGGGATAGAAAGAGCGGCCAAATCATTACCGAGCCGGGTTTTTTCAGAACCCCGAACAGCCGAGTAGCAAACGACAGAGGAGTAGCAGACAACATTTCTCTAGACAAGTCAGCGAGCGTTCTCCCGATAGCGTCAGCGTGAGGTTCCAGGCAGATCACGGGCTGGTACTGCTCTTCACCGCCGTTGCACACAGTCGCTTTTTGCGGCGTACTTTGAGTTCAATTTCTGCGATAATTATGACTCAGTGGTGTGAACTACAGTAAACCCTCGTTAACTCGAACTCGCTTATCTCGAAATATCGGTTATCTCGAATATTTTTTGCGTCCCGATCCATGCCCCAATGCTTCCTATACATTTGGGCCCTTTTAAGTCGAAGCTTTTTTTTGCCCGAGTACGGATATCTCGAAATCCCATCACCGGTAGGTCAGCGTACCTACGGCTGATAACGTGCATTCTTCGGTCCCCCAGGCTAGGTCAAGGTCAAAGCCTTTCAGTCCTAGTGACTCACGCCTCACGCGCCGCTAGCTGTGGCAGGCAGACAGCACTCCCCTTTCCACCCAACGTCACTCCTCCTCCTCTGCATTCGTCCGAGAATCTCTTCGTTTTGTTCTTCGCGGCGCCATGATGGCTGAACAACGCGCATGAAAGTCGCGGAAGGTGGCACTTATCAAAGGCCTGGTAGCAAGTTCATCAAGCCAATAGCATGAACTGTTTCATTCATGCGGGTTTCTGGCCTTCCACCGCCGTACCGGAGCCAGCAGACCACTTCAGTGGCTGTGATGAATTGTGCAACGACGTGATGCGCCTCGCATGTTTTGGGGAGAGTGACTTAGGACTTGAACATCGAGGACTATGCGCTTTACGACGGCGATGTTCCAGTAGCGGTGAACTGAGTGATACAGAAATCGTCGAGAGTGGCCGCGGTAGTGACGTGCCGGGAGGAGCGTCTCATGCGTTGCACTGAAGTGCTTGAAGATGCTTTCTTGTTCACAGACGCAAATGCCAAGCAGATTGCTATTACGGAGTTATTCAGTCTCAGATGATGTTAAAAAATAAATGGCTTCGGAATTGTTTACGAGCCCTATTACTGTAGGAACGCTTTTTTTTACGTTTCGTAACATAGCGCATTGTGGTAACATCGTGGCAACGTAATTTTCGCCGTTCGCTTAACTCGAAACCCCGCTTATCTCGAAATTTTTTCCGGTTTTTACGACTTCGAGTTATCGGGGGTTTACTGTACTTCGCATGGTGCATCTTACTGGCCTACTTGACAGTTTTAGAGGAAGAGAAAACAGGGTGTTATAAATTACTTCTGTGCTACTTTAAAGATGTCCGTGGTGGTAGCAGCCAGTCCGGTCCAACATCCCCAATGTCTGCCACAGAATGTCTTCACGAGGATAGGGCTCTTTTTCTGCCGCCTTGATGTTAGAGCACTGCACGGGCTGCATTCTTAGGCCCCACCCCAGCCTTCCTTCGATTTACCCATCCGGGCCCGGCCCAAGCCTGAAGGCTTCTAGGTTTCTCGGCAAAAGCCCCGCCCGAGAAATTTATAGGCTACCTGGCCTGGCCCAGTGTATTGCAGGCTGCAAAACTGACCGTGGCTAACTAACACAGGGGGTAACGCAGGCTCGAGCACGACCTGGGTCCGGCAATGTACGGGCTTGCAAAAAAGAAGGCTCAGGTTTTCGGGTAAGCCTGAGCCTGTGCAGTGCTCTATGCGATGTACGTATCGATGCCGCTGACACCCATACCCGCAGTGTCGATTGGCACCAACTCGTGGCAGGATATTCGGAAAATTATTCCAACTTTAGAATACTTTTCGAATATGACTGTTCAATTCGAAAAGCACTTCGAATTATGAATTATTTGAATCATTATTCAAAATTTCGAATATTCGCGCACCTCTAGTACACTATTTACGAACATACGGAAGCAGTGCGAAGCATCTTATCTGGAAAATCCTTTTAAAATCTGAGTGGCAAAAGCACGGCAAAAAAGCAAATGTACGCTATATCATCTCTGCAGGCTTTACTTGTGAGATGCCTCATTTTTGTCAACCTCACTGTCCCTGTTCTGTAGTGTAGAAGTAGTATAACAATCTGACCCTGCAGAAAGGACAGACAACCTTTCTGTTTTACTTTGCCATACTATTCTGGTGCACTATGTCCAGTAAGTGCGCTGTGAATGCGTGGCATTTAGTGCTCGACATGTGGACGATGCCATTCTTGTGTCTTAGACACCTTAGGGTGGCACCTATATGTTGCTACTCTTTTGGCACAACTTCGCCAGCAAGACACGTATTTTTTAACCACCTTACGCAACGTTAATGGTTCAAGTGTGTTCAGCTTAGAAAATGTGTTTGCACAGAACATTGCACGAATAATTTTGTAGCACTCTTCTTGAAGGCGGACTGTCCCTTTCATAGTGTCACACATAGTGTCGAATGTGCTCAACCAAACATTTGAGCTCATAAAGCCAACCAACCTGCGTTCCCTCGACTGCCACTGGCCGTGCTCGGTTGAGTAGCGCAGTTTTCTCTTCTGTGGCAACCCTGCTGATTACCATGATTACGGTGACCTCCCTGATTTCTGCTGTTCCCACGACCCCCACGATTGTGAAGGTTATTGCGGCCCGTCCTGATGTGATCGTACCTGCATATCATTTTGTCGTGTCAGCCACGATCAAGGTGCCAAAGTGGTGACCAGGGGGACAAATTACATAGTGAACAACGTTAGTAGAGATACGCTCAAGACAGTGCAAGTAAGTGTAGGTAAGTAATCTTCACATTAATATGGCAAATCCTGCCAAAAACTTTTCATTATCATCCAGTGTACAGTACTAATTTTCAATAAGCAGTTAACAACAACGGCATGCTACCGATACTGAGTGGTACAAGAATGCAGCTGATACCCACCGACACCGGTTACCGTAGAAGCATTCGCCTTTCAGGTAGTATCGGCAAACATTGTCAACCACACCAAGAGAGCGGTCATGAGAGAAGTGGCACCCTGCACCATCTCTACAAGCTCCACTCAAGAAATATCTGCAACAAACAGATAAAATAAATACAGGCACAACATTTAACCAATGCTGTGGCTTTAAAGACACAGTCCGGACCCCAACCAGAAATACTGTGCTACAGGCAGCACGGTCACGAAAACTGCAAATGGCTGCAAAGCACATGCTAGAGAGCCACCTATATCGCATCCACACAAATTTAAGGGCATTATGATGCAAACTTTTCACTCCTCGCCCTACTTTTAAGTCATACTGTAAAAGTACCCTCATACTCAGTATCCTCACAACCACCATTTTTTCTACAAATTCAAGTCTCATGAAATATTGCTAGCCACAACAGAAAAAAAATACTGACATTAAAATTTGAAACAAATGAGGTTCACGAATTTGATGTGCCTCGATGTATGCAATTTAATGCGCCATTCTTACATTTGGACACAACTTGCGAAGTTTTAAAACCCCCCGCCCACGTTTAATGTTCCATTGCTCGGTGTCGGCACCGGAGGCGCCTGTAAACCCAGCACGTATGTCACACTTCGAGTTCTGTCCATCTGTCCAAGTATGGGCATCATCTCACTGCTCCACGTCCACTTTCAGAAGAGGGTGCAGCAGCAACATATGCGTACCATGAAATTAAGGTCTGGCAAAGCATTCCCCCCAAACATGCTTCCAGTCAAATTTGTGTACTATTAGGACTGCAAAATTAAGCAATTTTACAGCAGACGAGTTTTGAAGGAGTAAAGCAACAAACTGGGGCTATCAACCATCAAACACTTTTGAGATTAGAGCCCTGCTCAATAGATGACTCGAGAAAATCCCAGAGAGCTTAGCACTGCTTTGAACTATGGGAAGTTGCTTATCAGAAAAGAGGAAAAGGTCTCTAAGCTCTTCTCCTCTCCAGGCCCCACGAGGTGTAAGGCATGCGCAAGGAGAACTGGGATTTCCTGAAATCGTCTATTGTGAGTATTACACAGATGCGGAACACAAAATTTCTGAAGAGCCTCGGTGGTTCTAGGATTAAAAAATTCAGTGGCGATTTAGCGGTAAACGCAAGAGAAATGCGTTAGCATTCAGCTTCTTTTCCGGTCTAAACCCGACTTCCGGGTGTTCACTGATGGTCTAAACAAGAGTTCCGGTCCTCCACGTCCGGTCACACTTGACTTCCGGTTGTCCACGTCCAGTCTATACTTTGACTTCCGGTCCAACTAAACTTTCGGTTGTCCACTTCCGGTCTAACCAGACTTCTGGTTGTCCACCTCCCATCTGTACTTGACTTCCTGTATCCGCCACCGATCCAAGTCAACTTCTGGTTGTCCTCTTCTGGTCTAACCTGACTTCTGGTTGTCCACTTCCCATTTGTATACTTGACTTCCGGTATCCACTTCCAGTCAAACTTGGCTTACGGTTCGACACTTTCAATTACTATATGTAAGTCCATTTAACGAATCTTTAATTAGCCTCAATTACTTTCAATTACCCTGAAATTACCCCTTAGTTACCGAAGGTAAGCACAGGTTATCCGAGATAATTTCGAATTTCAGTTAATTACATATACCCTTTTACATTACATTACCTACATTACATTACCCTTTAATTACATCTACTTGCCTTAATTACTCTCAATTCCCCTCTAACTGACGTTAATTACCTTTCAGTACATTTAATTACCTCCGGTAGCCTGTAGTTACCTTCAGTAATCTTTAATTTCATCTTTCTCTTAATTACGTATATCATACATTTATTGCCTTTAAACTCAACTTTTTTGCTTTAATTACCTCTAATTTCCTTAATTACTCTTGCCTCTTACCCTTAATTACCTTCGACTGCTTCAACTTCACCTCCAGTTCAATTTACCCACTTATATCCCCTTTACATGTCCACTTACACCTCTGCCTCGCAGAGGCTTCACCATCTCATACACGGACACGCACATACACACATTACATACAGCTTTTTCCAGTTTGACACTCCTAATGCTAACACACTAATAAAAAGAGAAACAGTGTGGATTCACAGCGATGCCACAGAAGAGAAACTCATAAATATGAAATACACAAGAAATTTATACACTGGTTGGAAAGTGCAGCCAATGCAAAGAAGGAGTGGAATACAAAAGGACACAACATAAAGCTGACAGTGAGTTTTGTGTATTGTCTTTCAGCATCGCCACGTGGTATCCTATTGTACAGGGTATCCTTTTTTTTTTTCAATGCAGATTTTTCATTAAAAAAACTATAAGGGCTATAGACATGCTGTTTTCACTTCTATCATCTCTGGGCTGGCGGGACGTTCTTGGCCTTATGTTGCTCAACCGTCAAACAACTAATTACCTAGAAATCATTAATTAACTTTTTAATTATAAAAGAACGAAGTTGTTCCAAGTTGTTCCTTTCAGTGACCTGATATTGTAGCAGTTTTCAGAACAAAAATCTGTTCGGTAGATTGCCCGCAAAAAATTCGTGAAGGAACACCTTTTTTTTTTTTTTTTTGTTCATTGCGTATTCTCGAAGACCAGTCTTTCCTTCGCCCCCAGTGTGAGAGGGTGAAAGAGCACACTGTCGCCTCTTGCGTTCTGGAAAAAGATTAAATGGAAACATAAAATGCAACCCAAGGTAAGGGAAGTTCAAATAGCGTCACCAGATACATGTTTTTGTTTTGTTTCCGCAAGTTAAAGCTCATCTTCGACGCATGAGGCGGCACTGTGGCGGCATCTTTGATGCATGAGGCTCCTTCACCCTCTCACATTGGGGATGAAGGAAAGACGCTTCTCCGAAGATGCGCAATGAACAAAATAAAGAAAAAAATTATGTTGCTTCACGATTTTTTTGCGGGCGATCTACCGAACGGATTTTTGTTCTGAAAACGGCTATGATATCAGGTCACCGAAAGGACCAGATGTTCTCATTGGGATAACTTCATAGCTTTTATAATTAAAAAGTTAATTAACGATTTTTAGGTAATTAGTCATTTGGCGGTCGAGCAACATATGGCCAAGAACATCCGCCGGCCCAGAGATGATAGAAGTCAAAACAGCATGTCTATAGTTTTTCTAATGAAAAACCTGTATGAAAAAAAGGACACCGTGTACATCTTGTGCATTCTTTTGAGGCCAAAAAGTGTACACAAAGCATATCTTGTTTTGAACACTGCAGTTGGGAGCTTCTCAAGGTGCTGCACAATTTTAATTCTAAAACTTCAGCCTGTAAACCTATATTTAAAAGTTAGCTAATTAGCCATATCTAATTAATTAATTAGACACAATGAAAAAATGCTGGCTATGATACACAACTGCCAAAAACATTCGGCTGGTTTTATTTGCATAGAGTGCTCAGACTTACATGGTGCAAAAGCAGCCAAACACGGAAGACAGAGTGACGAGACGACTGAAAGTCTGTCTTCTGTCTTTGGCTGCTTTTGCACCTTGTAGATCATGTACCATCTACCCCGCATAGCTCTCTTCTTTCAAAATCTAAGTGCATGTTAATTGGGACACCATTTATACTGGACCTTCCAACATAAAGTCCTTTAGATACTGCCAAAAATGCCTGCGGTACAGCAAATGTAAAATCTTTTTCTTAAGTAATGTACAGACAGACCAAAAGCACTGCAGGGATTGTTAAGGTTCCTGTATTGCCTCCGGAAATTAAGAGGATCCTCCTGTATACCATCGAAAGCCTCTTCCTTTGGTTTTGTGAGCGGTTGCTCTGAAATTAGCTCTAGAAGGTGTGGCTACCAAAAAAGACCTAACAAAAAGAGCTCAGTATTTTTGAAAAAGAAGCCCAAGAAATATAATACAAAGTTGAAGATGGTACCTAACTAACCAAAAACCCCACTCACACAAACTCTCACATGGCTTAGAAGAAAGCAGAGCCATTCCGATAAGGGGGAGAGAGGGGCAGCCGCCCTCGCCAGAGAGGGCGGCAGGCCCTGGCAGGTCGGTTGGACAGTATAAAGCGGGAATGAAGAGAATTTGAATTTACAGTCTCGGCAGTGCAAATGAGTGTTTTCTTTTCTTTGTTTATAGAGCTTCTGACGGCAGGTAGGGAGGGGGGGCACCTCACGTTTACCCTGCCCCGGGCACAAACTCACCTCACGACGGCGGAAAGAGATTACTTTCTTTGCTTCGTCTTTTTTTTCCCCTCTCAGGATTAATCAGAGAAGAGTTGGACCAAAAGGCAATTTTCTTTTTCATTCATTCCTGTTCAAGTTTGTTCCTACTTGTTTGTCACTGCCCTAGGTACTAATATCTTGAGAAGCCCTGTATATGTACTCTTGTATAGAAATTTTTGTACTGTTTGGTAACAGTACATATGCATTGCAACATGGCTGCTACTGATTGCTGCCAAAGGTGAAAGGACATGGCAACGGCAAAAAAGAGAAACAGTCACGTCGAGCCAGGGGCAGATCCTGGGGAGGGGTTCATTGTCAAAGCGCATAATTGGGGAGGGGAGAGGAGGAAAACTAATGTGTAACATATTTTTTTTCTTTTCTTAATCCTGGATTCACCACTGCGTCGAACACATGCAAGTATGGCGGGAATGGTTATTTAACAGAATATGTAGTGTTGTTTGATATGGAGTGATGAAGCAGCACATACATTCATATGCTGCACTAAATCCTCCATCAGCAGAAAACAAATAAGGCAGTCGTCAAAAAAAGCTAGACAATGGCATAACTCACTGCTCAGTTACCGCACCACTGCCCTACCATTACATCACGCTGGCGGGCCATCCTACCAAAGGACTAATTTTTATGGATAGGCATGCACTCTTGTCACACACTCTTATTTTGCAATGATATACCATGCCAAATTCCCACACTCTCCCACATTTTGTCTGAACCACTCATAAACACACAACGACGAAGCCGATAGCTAATGAACACGGTGAAGAGAATTTGCTCGAGCCTCGCAGCTGTCTGGCTTTCTCGGCGATTAGCTCGTTTCATTCACACTTCATACCCACAATGATAACATGCTTCAAACAAGAACAGGAACGTACATTGTGCGCGTGGGAATTTCGACTTTCAATGAGATGTAATCTGTTGTGCTTCAAATTCCAATGCGCTATTCCAAATAAAGTGATTCACTAGGGTGTCACTTGTGCATTTATGAAACGCGGGGTCCTCGTGGCAGATACTGCGTGACAACTTCAGCTGCTACACAGTTGACAGTTTTGCTATCTTTTGAACAAGAGCCGTTAGGCAATCTCTCCCCGTTATAAAACAGCACATGTAAGCCTTTCTGTCTATCTTCCCTTCATTCCGCGTTTTGGCGGACTTCCTGACACACATAAATCACAACAGGTTGAGATGTCACACTGCATCATTTCGATCGCTGCACTTATAAAAACGCATTCCGTTTCCTGTACGGAAAAAAACTGAGTTAGCAGAATTTGTCAAGTATGAAACTGATGACCAATTTTTTTTTGCTAGAATGGTTACGGAAGAGAATTTGTAACTTCGAGTTTCGAACACACTCCATATGCCTCTAAAAATTGAACATTTCGAGAACTTGTCGTCCTACCTACGCCAACAACGTTGTTCGAAACATACCTATTTTTGAAAACTACAATGTATTCCCAGAATGTTTACTTACCTACACAAAACACTTTCCGAACCACCCTCCGCCATCTTACTTCCTCGGTGAAAATTTTAGGGGGCGCTTCGATAGGCCTCCGTGTGTTTTACGCCAGGCCTGATAGCTCGACGGTTTTCCCGTTGAACGCGTGCTCTGGAACTTAGTTCACTTATATGCCATAACAGCGCTTGCTGTGTGACCCAGAGTGATGGCGATGGATGGCAGAATGCAGAATTTACAATACGAAGGAAGTCACTGGAAAGGCTCGTCGGTTCGCCAGTAGGACTCGAACCCATATCTTCTGGATTGCTGGGGCCCTACCAGGGCCAGTCTTCGCGTTGCAAAGAATGAAGCATCAAAATTTAATATTAAAAACTTTTAATTGGAAAACGAGCTTTCGTGTAGAGTCCGCACACACCTGATGATGTGTGGACTCCACACGAAAGCTCGTTTTTAATTCTAAATTTTAATGTTTCATCCTTCGCAAATTCTGTCATCCCTACCAACTTCAGTTGAACTGTGCATTCTTTTATGTTTACTGCCCTACTCTCAGTTGTTAGGATCATTATGGTAGGATCATGTCAAGTTCGGCATTCATGTTCGGCAAACGGCATAGATGTACCCCAGTAAACCATAGACGTCTAGGAGATGTCACCTGATATCCCAAATTGAATGTTTGGATATCCCATAGATCATTGCAGAGAGCCCGTAGACGTAGCATGTACGTTCTGGCGACTATGGTTTGTCCCACTTTTTCCACATTCCACGAATGTCCCAGAGACGCAACTTCGGGATATTTGGGTATTCACAGGATGTTCTCAAATCTGCACATATTATTGCTATAAATGTGTTCTTTCAGAAATGTGCTATACTATGCAGTGGGGTGCCACACATTCTCATAAGATATGTAACAATGTTTTATTTAAAGGCTAGCAGCCGAGCGACCTTTCGGCCATGATCCAAGATGAATGCAGACTGCGCGTTAGTAAATGTGCTTTCGCCTTTCACCATATGAGACGCAGGCTCCCTTTTTGGCCCCTCCACCGCGTACGCGGATTTCAAGAGATACCAGAGTGAGCATATACTGAAATACAAATTGTTGGAGTACGTTCATCAAGTGTAGCGTGGTGTATCACGTTTGCAACGGTGACAACATCTTAGCGGTTAGCTTGTGAGTCTGCAAATGACGTCAGCGTATACCTGCAAACGTTCCTGACGCCCCATCCTGGCAAATATTGTGTTTTTAACTCAAGCTACCGTCTGTAATGTGATTACTTGGTAAATAAAGTAGTAAACCCAAAAATGTTCCCTTTTGCTTACGTCATGCCACTATGGGTCACGTGTCCTAGATGTCTCCGAAAAATAACACGCGACCTTTGTGGGACGTACCTGGGATATTTCTGGTTTACTGGGAGCTTTGAAAAATGCCGCTGCCAGGTCTGCTGCAATCGGCCGCAATGGATCATTTCGCATGTTTATTTTCAAAATTGGAGGCCAGGGCATAAATATGAGCTGAAGCAGTGATTTTGCCAGAAATAGAACTCTGGGGAGGTGCTGAGATTCCAGGGGGGTATTGGACAGTAACAGAAATTTCAGGCGTGTGTCACAAAAAGCCATGGAGGCGAGCCATGGGTGAAGGGAAATCCCTGAAAGCAATGTATCTCAGAGGTCAGGGAAAGCACAACCTTTCTTAGTGTAAACAATACCACTGTTCTGGATGGGTGGTGGAGTTATATCTCTCCCTAGTAGTCTTGCTGTCAATAGTAAAAAAGAACCCTGTACAGGGATTCTCAATCGTTATTTGACTTCACTTTTCTTTTCTACATACAATGCCATCACCAACTGCATCGCTTTTTGCCGCAACAGTTGTTATGGGCACCATACAGAGTATAACAACAGCTGTTGTCGTGAAGACACTCGACAACATTGTCACCAGCTGTCTGTAACCTGCAATGCCCTCAATTGCTGTGCATTTCTTTTTCCGGACCGTTTTCATTTCACCTCTTTCTACGTAATAAGTTTTCTCGTATTATACCTCGCTAAAATGACATGCGCTTTCTTTAATCTGTCCATGCTGTATTAAAGTTGTGAAGTTGCATGTAAAAACCGTATTAAAGTTATTACATAAATCAATCAGACGGCCTATGCCTTCCAGCATGTGGGCCACTCCTGTCAATGGTATAAGGCAGTGACATGCTAACTTTGTTACATGATTTTTTTGCGCATGAATTTACGAGTGACTAAGAAACATAAACAAAAGGATTACAATAAACATACAGGGTGTAAATACAGCATTAATTTTGTGTGCCTTCACATCAGCCATTTTCGTCCCTAGGTTCTCCCTAGGCTCTATGAGCAAGTCCCAGGGATATCCACCTTACAATATTCCGTAGACATCCCTGGGATGTGTATGGTTTACTGGGATTCTCGAGCCGTGGTGTTCATTCTGCCACTCACACAAGTCAACTGAACAAGTTTCCCGTGAAAAAGAAAACCAAACGGGAGAAAACATTTGGGTAACCTGTACCAGTCACTGGCAAAGCACTGGAAGCACACAAATACTGGAAGAATTTACATAAATGCTTACTGAGGACACCACTTAGGAACCTCCTCAATGTTTGTCCAAGGGTCATGCCACGTGTCATGCAGTCATTGTCAAGCATCATTGTATCATGAAGTGTTACTCATTCCCCTCCCCCTTCCCCCGAGTTATTCACCAAGCCAGCATACAACGTTCTGTATAACTGTTAACCTGAACCACGAAAACAAAATGCAGACAGAAAAAAGGGTACCACACTGCCTGACACTTTCCGATTGTTGTGTAAGGAAACGAAACACAGTAACCTCCCGGGTCATGCACCTCCCTATGTCAGACAAGATGTCGCTGCACTGGCAGGACCTTATTGAAAATACATGGGAAGAGAATTCCCAACATCGCACACCTCCCTATATCGGACGTAGGACGGGGTTGCGTGTCGGACAAAAACGTGGTCTTGATTTCCTCAAGCTTAGCCTTCTTTAGTACTGCAAAGATGATTTTCCTGGAGATGGACGCTGCAAACTCTGCAGGTGTTGAGAGGTTCATATTATTATGGCATCTGAGAAAAATCATGACGACCTATCAATAAAAGAGTGCCTAATTTTTGCACGTGATCTTGAACCTCCAGGGCGGGGGCACAGCCCACCCTTGCCCCCTCTCAGTACGCCCATAGGTTAGTGTACTCTGTGGCAGAGCTGTACGTAATGCGTTACTGTTTTTGGTAACTAAGTAACGACTCAGTTACTTTCTAAAAAATGTAACTAAATAACGTACTTAGTTACAAAAATTGGTAACGCGTTAGTGCAAGTTACTTGTTGCCTTTTACTTTTTCTCTTCGCTCACTGTCACCAACCACGACCGCCAGTTGTGGATTTCCCCGCGCACATGGCGATATTCCACGAGGCTGAAGCACGCGGAAAAATCCCCAGCGAAGAGAAAAGGATACCAGAGAGCAACGCCTTTCTCGTTGCTCCAGTGTCCACAGTGTTTCAGCACACTCAAGGTGTTCCTCTTTTCAAGTATTCACTGCGCTCAGGGTGTTTAGTGCTTTGTCTCTCTGTCCCCTCGTGAACTCATGTCAATGATCATGTGAAAGCCTCCTTGTTAATGAACGCCGTTTTTTTCCTGAAAATCCCTCTTATGGATCACCGCCTTCAACCCTGTTCTTTGGTGTACATTTAGCCTAGGGCTTATTTGATGGAAGCGCGGGTCGACAGTGTACATGAGACAATCAGATATGTAGGTGATACAGATAGGCCATGCTTTCGTATTTCTGCTGTCTGGTATGCAAATGTAACGTATAGAAGTAACTCGTTACTTCCAGGTAACGAGAACGCGTTCCTTTTATTTGTGAGTAACGGGTAACGTATTTAGTTACTATTTTTTCGAAGGAACGAGTAACGTATTTAGTTCCTTTTTTGGGGTAACAAGTAACATATTTTGTTCCCTTTTTTGGGTAACCTGTACAGCTCTGCTCTGTGGTCAGTATACTACACTGTACTGTCCACTGCGCAGTACACCGCCTCAGGTCATTGTCCTGTTCTGGTGTCACCACTTGTGTTCAGCCCTGCACTGTACCAAAGCCCTGGAGAAAGTGAACTGTACTGCAATGCTGAAGAGAATATCCATGGAATTAACACTCGAGACTTTTTTTACACTCTATTCTCTAACTTCGACACCGTCCTAACTAGGACACATTTTAGCTGCACCGCAATCTTTTGTGACCTTGTAAAGAATTTGTAACTGATTAGGGAGTTCCATTATTTTTCCATGCATATACTTTTATATTCGCAACATTTAACACCCGAGCAATATGACAGCATTAATTGGTGTTTTCTTTAAAATGTTCTAGTTGTGATGCAATATCAATATTCACAAACTGTCAACTGCACATTTCCTTTCCAAAAGTGTAATTTTTGTGTAATGGATGCTTTCCGGAAAAACTTCGGGTAAAGCACCAGGCAAAAGTACATACTTGAAGTGCAAAGTATGCGATTCGCAAGGAACTGGAAGTACAGCACAAAGCATGCAATTTGAAATGTACTGAAAGCGTATTACAAGTGCTCAGAAATGTATTTGAATACTTCGTACTTAGAGCATTCCCCTCTTTCACATAAAATAAATATATTTTTGTGACCTATTTCAAGATGACGTTCCCTTCTCCTTTGCACTACTTCTGTCACAGTAGGCCCCGATTATGTATCCGCCAGGACAGATCATGGTGAAAACGTTGGAGAATATGGTTGCGAAACTGAAGTTCTCCTTTTTTCCGTGGACCCAGTGGAATGGTCTCCCTCAAAATATTACCAGCCAACCCAATGTAAATTTGTGTTTTAGTAGTATATCTGATATTAACACAAAGTAACATTATATGATGTTTTGTTATGGGTGTTCTTATAGCATATTACTGTATCTCATGCATTTGTTTGTGCTCATTTTTGTGTGACTGATATCCCCCCTACTGTAATGCCTTCTGGTGCTGAAGGTACAGAATTAAATAAATATGTCTAGTACACAATGTCAAAACAAATAAGACTGATGTAACATGCACTGAACAAATGCCATCAGTCATCCACAGCTCCCCGTTGTGCCTACCAATTTTGCAATCAGCTCGGGAGTCTTGCACTCAAACAAACATGAGAGGAAATGATAACGAAAGGAAAGTTAGGTAGCAAGCGAGCTGGTGGTGACGATCCATGACTTGAAAACCCGAGACGAGGTGCGTTGTCTGTTTTCGCCCTCTACCTCCCCTCAGTTTTTCAAGTCATGGATGAGAGGAAATCTCTCCTGGAAAATGCTAACATTCTTTTCTCTTTAATCATCACAGATGACTACTGCTACCAGAAACATTGCTATACAGATTGTTTCAATGACAGTTTCAACTTCAACCATTCTTTCCCACTTTAGCATCCCTCAATACATCCGGCAACTTTGCTAGCAATTCTTCAGTCGTTAAACTAAAATCGCTGTCGAACCACAACTCTTTAAGTTTTCCCAGCACTGCTGCAAACTTTGGGCCACTTCGCATGCCCCTTTCCAGGAGCATGGTACCATTGACAGGGAATTTTGGCATGTCCCAGCACCGAAATGATTCCAAGAGCTCCCTGTGGCCGCCATACTTTAGCAACTCGCAGATCCACTCTTGAACATCTCCAGTTTTCCCTTTTGTCACAAACAGTAGACGTTGGTAGGGCTTCAGAGAAGCGTCCTCTTTGTTTTCACGATGCTGAACTATAAATAGTGCCAAATCCCTCTCGTAAGATGAAAATTTGAGCCTGGAATGAAGTTTCATGACCTCACTTTCATCTTTTAATAATGCTGTCAGCAGTGGTACAGGCTGCAAGGCGAGGCCGTGCGAACGTCTGCAGACTTTCTCGAACTGATTCCAGTCGGGAGAATCTGGCAATCCTAAAAATGGTGCGATGCCCAGGTCAATTATACGTCCCACGAGCTCTTTGCTGTAGTTTCCGGCAAGAATTTTTTTCAGTTCCGTCCACAGCCTTTCCCCAGAGATTCCCGCAAGGCCACCAACGTTTTCCCGTATTGCCGTCAGAATGCCAGGGTCATGAGAGTCTGGTTCCACAGCTATTCGTCCGTAGAAACGGAAGTAACGCAAGATTCTCAGGTAGTCTTCGCGAATTCTTTGAGCGGGATCACCCACGAATGCCACCCGTCTTTTTTCGAGGTCTTCGATGCCGTGAAAATAATCATACACAGTGCCATCCAAACCGAGAAACAGGGCATTTATAGTTAGGTCACGGCGGTTGGCATCGGTTTCCCAGTCGGTTGTAAACTCAACCTCCGCGTGCCGCCCGTCTGTTACAACGTCGATGCGCAGGGTAGTTACTTCGAAGTTGGCCTTGTCGTTGATACGAGCAGTTATCGTGCCGTGCTTTTCACCTTTGGTGTTGATCATGCGTACGCTTTCGTTGTCAAACATTTCTTTCATCTGTGTTGGTGTTGCTGTCGTTGCAAAATCAAGATCTTGAGGTTGTTTGTGCATCAGGAGATCTCGCACTGCACCTCCAGCTATACGAAGTTCGTGTCCGTGACGTTTGAAGATTTCCACCAGTTCCTTTACTTCGGGGCTAAAAAGCGCCCTAAACTGCGGGGTGTCCAGCTTCATGGTATTGGGCAACTTCTTGCAGCAGAGCTGCGGTTTGTTTGAGTTAAAGAAAAACCTTACGAACACGTGCGTGATGTTACGAAATGCCTGTCGTTGATTGAACAGCATCGACAGAAGCTGATTGTGGTGCTTCTTATTAGCACACTTGAAATCATTTAGTATGGTGCACCCTTGATAACTTCATGCACGAAATACCTCGAATAAATGATGTAAAGGCCCATTACGAAAGCATTACAACTCCGGGGATCTCACACAAATCGCAACCGGAACTTAAAAGTATGAAAGCCTCAGTGGGAAGCCTACGGAAGCCGATACCGGCCGGCTGTGGTCGTAGCTTTAAAAAATCTTCAAAGATGTAGACTTCAACTGGTAGATATTTGTTCTACATATATTTCATTGTCTAAGGCATATACACACATGTATGCTATGTGTAAAATACATTAAACGGCTTGGACACCACACTGTGGGGGCGGCGCTGCTTAACCGGTATTTTCAATAAATGGCGGCGATGGTTCGCGAGCGTGACAGTAGCGACGAAACGGAATTATCACGAAAGAAGCTCAAGTCTCATAACGAAGACACCCATGTGCCTTTGAGTCATTTTGAAACGTTCATTCCGAAGCGAGTTCTCAGCGAAGACTCGCGTACTAAGCTAATATCCGTTGAAGGCACATTCAAAGGCAGTGAAGGTACCGCGGTTGTGGTGATCGAAAAGAAACCTTTCAATAAAGAATCCTACCAAGATATTTTTAATAGTGGTACCACGCTGGAAGAAACGTTTCATAATGACATCTACACTTCTTACAAGGGCACGCTAGCGCCAACAACAAATGGTACACTGTCGAGTTTTTGCACAAGTCTAGTATGACTCTTGTCCTCTGAACTTTGTGTTCTGTACTGTGTCCAAGTGACATATTGTTTGTTCGTTTCAGACATTACGACGACTGTTATACATCCTGCAACTCAGAAGCATATTGAGAAATACTTACCTCAATCCTTGTATATGGTAACAGAAACCCCGCAAGTGTATAAAGAAGTGATTGAACCATACTTAGCAGCCCAGCAATTTTCATTACAGGTAAATCCGGTGGTTACTTGGGTGTAATGCTTTAATTTAAACTCCTGTGCTTTTACTTCAAGTGGGTTTACAACATCCTCGATCACAAGAAAGAGGCAGAAAGGATCATTTTTGAAGACCCCAATACAGACACTGGCTTTGTCCTTTTGCCCGACATGAAATGGGACACGAAGCAGCTGGAGAACTTGCACGTTCTTGCGGTGTGTCACAAGCACGGAATTAAATCCATCAGAGACCTGAGGGGGGAACATCTGCCTCTTCTGCGTAATATCCGTGACAAAGTACATGTATGTATCTTTCCTGCCACGACAAGGCAACAATGATGCACAAATGGTACTCTTGAATGTGATCTTGACATGAGCACTTTTTCAAAAGGCAGCCAAACTCTTTTTTCCTGTGCATTCTATAATGTGATGAAATACAGTTAAAGCAAAGCTTGGTATATTCGTGGATGTGCAATGATGTGCTGAAGGAAGTTGTGCATTTGACATCGGAGGACAGGGCGATGAACAAAGAAATATACAACACAGGACCAGCAACCAAACCAAATCAGCAATGAAGCTTTATTCTAGTACTATAATACTCGTCTAGCGTTCTAGTCTAGTATAGTGTAGCATTCTTGTAGGAGCGACATAGGGGAGGGGAGGAAGAGAGAAGAAACCATCTCAGCAATTCGGAAAATTTTGGACGTATGTAGTTGTTCTTAGACAAAGTTTTTCAGGAGAGGTCTTCCTCCTCCCTTTCTCTGCCCCGGGCCAAGAAATTATGGGAGCTAGCAAAGTTTCCAAAACACTAGGTGGTATGTTGATGGCATAGATATGGCGCAGCAAATAAGACTAGGGACTGTCTCTGGTCTAATTTGCTGCACGATGTCTATGCTGTCACATTACCAACTACCCCAGATATCTAGAGTGGTATCTTGACATTGAGCATGAGAATATGTAGAAAGAAAACACACAGACATGGAGAGACAGATGTACACAGTTACTGCAAACTAACAACTCGAGTTTATTCATCGGCTTAAAGCTTAAAACGTATCTTCCATGAATAAACTTAAGTTTAGTTTGGTGTAGCTGTGTACATTTGCCTCTCCGTGTGTGTGTTTTTATTTTTATTTTTTTCTTGTTGCATATGTTCCTGCTCAACGCTAAGCCTCCGATAAAGTGCTCTCCTCGGCTGCTAAGCCTGAGAGGTTTGCAAAACAGTCAGCATTTCCCTACAAATGGGGACCATAGACGTCAGAAGCCTGGTTACAGAGGCAAAACAGCAGTGTACATAACTGATGGAATATCACTTTTCATGCAGGAGACTCTGCAGACAAACTTCGGCATCGGCCCCCATAAACTACGAGCGTACTTGCATTATCAGCCATCGTACTATCATCTTCACGTCCACTTCTCGGAGATCACCTACGACGCACCAGGTATCCAGGCGGAACGTGCTCACCTCATCAGCCAAGTCATTTCCAACATTGAACTCTTGGATGACTATTATGGGTGTGTTGCGCTAAACTATGTTGTTAAAGATGGCACACCATTACACACAGTGCTGAAAAAAGCTGGAGCTATAGAGCATTAATAAAGCTTGCTTTACAAGTACAGAATAAAAGGATGATTTAAGCTACAAAGTACAGTTTGTATGGTTAGAGAACATGCGATGTGGCTGAGTGAAAATAATTTGTATGCCTCAAAAGTGTAATTGAATTGATTAATTGAAGCAAAGTAATTGATGGTGATTGTGTAGTGCCTCAATACACCAGTGCTGTTACTTGGTCCATTGTTGGGAACAAGTTTATTTTGTAAATACGAACTGAAATTTACTGAGACATTAATAATAAAAAATAAATAAAAAAGAGGCTTACTGTCAACCTGAGGGCTAGTCAGAAGTCGTACATATCTGACTGTCAATCATCGTTTATCTGTATCCCTAGAAATGTCATTTCTTGCTCAGTCAAAAACACTGAGGCGTTGCTATGGTGTTCATATTGCTGATGCGTTGATATGTACTGCCCCGAAATTTTTCGACCCTTCTATCGGGGTAAACGATGCTCGATAATCCCCGATATCTTCCACGTACCGGCAAGGTTCCAACGCTCTTGGCTTGGTTAGTTTCTAGACAAGTCCTCCTTTTCTTCTGTAAATAAACCGTTCGAATGCAGCTGCCACGTTGTCTCTGTCAGGTTACCGCAACGATAGATAATATTGAGAAATGCCAACAGTGATGCAAGATGTCATTTAAAAATAGATCCCGTTAATTGGAACTGGAAGGGGACCGAAGATTCGTTGGAACAAAGTGGAGTTGGAACTAAAGCGATCTTTTTGAATGAGGGCATGATGCGTGGCAGCACATACTACAGGGTGTCCCAGAAGACGTGTCCTAGAGTTATAATTAAAAGACTACACCATCTAGAATAATGCGTTTGCTCTTACAAGGTTTTTGCCGCCTCCTGATGTGAATGTCATGAAACCTAAGGTTTATTATGTGAATTTTTGCGAACTGAACTCTGAAATTTGCCAAGTAAAGGTAACTTTTTTGCCCCATGTGAAGAGCGTGCCGAATTTACTCAAATTCGTGATAATTTGCAGGGATATTGAGGAGCTGTCCCACCAGAAAAAAATAGCCAAACATCATGCTTTTCGGGGCACCAAAAGCATAGCGCCCGATGACTTTTTGAGCGCAATCTTGTCAGTCCGACCACGGCTCCTCGATCGTGGTCCGACGAAAGGCGGTCGCAAACCCAGCCCACTGTGTGATAGCACGGTCTTTCAATACTCTGGTGGTGATAGTAAAAAAAAGTCATCGTTCCTTGAAATTGGGAGAGGGAAGGCGTAAACCCACCTGAAGCTGAATGCGATTAGCCGTCGGACTGACAACGATTGCGCTCAAAAAGTCATCGAGCGCTATGCTCTTCGTGCCCCGAAAAGCATGATGTTCGGCTATTTTTTCCGATGGGATAGCTCCTCAATATCCCTGTCAATTATCATGAATTTGAGTGAGTTTGGCATGGTCTTCACATTGGTGGGGTAAGAAAGTTACCTATACTTGGCAAATTTCCGAGCTCAGTTCGCAAAAATTTATATAATAAACCTTACACTACATGACATTTACCTTAGGGGGTGGCAAAGACCTAGTAGGAACATATGCCGTTGACCGCATGGTTCTAGGTGGCGTAGCTTTTTTTAAAATCTATATATAATTCAATGACACGTTTTCTGGGACACCGTGTACACAGGGTGTCTCAGTTAAATCCCCGGGCTAAATAATTCGTGAAGCGGTGCACCAATCGAAGAACTTTCCTCTTTACAGGTCTCTGTCCTACAAGCTGCGCACAGTGTGAATGAATGGGAGGCACTCATTATTTAAATACAAATTCTAACGAGTTTCGTGAAAAAACATAACTTCTGAAGCATGGAGCCGTCGCCATTAAAATGGGTACTACCCCTTTTTGGGAACTTCAGTGGACACCCTTTAGAGAATAATGTGCCACGAAAGCGGGTCATTTGTTGCAGAAAATAGGATGTCGAAGCGAACCGAAAACTGAAAAAAACGTAATTTGGTGCGAACCGGAAGGGTATCGAAACCGTATACGTTTTTTTCGCTCAGGAGGGAAACCGAAAAATTTATTTAACGGTTTTCGGTCCAAGAAAAACCGGTTTGGACTACGAATGAGCGAATGAAACTGACGTCGTGTGTTCTGAAGTCATGTCACGGATTCTTTACGAGGGCTACGGTTACGGTGGAATGTATGTCGGTATACTATGACCCCTTGGTAACGTTTTATCGTTCGCGCACACAGACTTACAGGTGGGTCATTCTACGCGAAAGGATCCAATGAGTGCGCTCGACCTACCTCCATTCGAGCAGAAAAAAATTGTGGCACCTCATGGGTATCTGTAATGTCACATGACAAAATATTTATGTTCTAGTGGTAGCCGTTGTCGCTCCAGGCGCCATTAAAGAGTGAGTTCCTTCTAAAAACCACCAATCGCCCGAAAGTTTGTAGCGACGCTCCGGGATCTCCTAGAGACTTAGGGTTTGTTTTAAAGTATAGAAGGTGGTCTATTTTATAATCGTAGCGAAATTCCCGCATTTTTACCTTCCCCCGTCATTGCCTGCGGAGCCCGTCACGAAAGCAATTTTCGCCTAGGTTTGCGATTTTTTTACGCCTGATGGGTCAGCTGGATTTTCGATATTTTTTCGCTTGTAGCTCTCGTGCTGATGCTCATGCACAAAAATCGTCAGCGCTGAGGGTGTAGTTGGTAATGTATTAAAAATTGGTAAAGTAGCCATTTTCAGCTAAATCTTCAATGTTCGGAGGCAAAATTCGGAATGAGGAGGTCGGTTTGGAAATATATAGTTTATATCATTGTATGGCGACGGACCTTAACATAGAACATATAGCAAAATCTCGAGGGTATTTTTTGATAAGCGCGACAAACTTTTTTTTTGCCGACGGATACGTCGCCACTCCGCTGGGTGAATTGACACCACGCTCGTGCTTCCCCACTAAATGTCGGTGGCCCCTGATAGTTTCCTTTTACTATTTGCACTGCATGTCTTGTTCGTCCGGATAGGCCGTCGAGTTCCTGTGACTTCCACATCAACTCACCTAGTCTTAGTCTTAGACTAGTCTTAGATTGAATGGAACAGTTCAGTTCCTCTTGAATTGTATTTGCATAACTCTTATTTACTGCTGTGAGACTTCTCTTTTTTTTCTGTGACGTTTTCTTAGCGTTGTCGTCGCTAGAGCCCTGCACGGGCATGGCCCCCGACCCGGCCCGTGGGCTGGGCCAGGCTTGTTATTGGCTGTGTGCTCTGGACCGGGCCGAGCCCGGGGCGACAAAATACGACAACACCGCGGGCCGGGCCGAGAAGAAACGCCAGCACGGCGGGCCCGGCCGGCAAACATGTTTCCAAGAGTTAGGCTCGACCAGGTCACGCAACTAATCCCACGCAATGGAGGACTATACTTGCGTAATTCATGTGCATGTATTTGCGAAAACAAGCAAGGGACACTGCATTATGCGTATGATTCGACCCTCTATAACATTCTCAAGGCGACTTTACAATGCTTCTGACTCTTCACGTACGTATTTCACAAGCACGTTCGACCAGCTCCCGTGGCATAGTGGTTAGGGTTAGACTGGGAGGTGACACGTGTTCGAATCCTGTTACCGGCTGTGCTGTCTGAGGTTTTCCCTGGGTTTTCCGAGGACTTTCCAGACGAATGTCGGCACAGTTCCCCTTGAAGTCGGCCCAAGACGCATACTAGCCTCTTTGTCTTCCACTCCTTCCTGCTGTCCTCCCTCCATCTGTCCACGTCTGTACGCCGCTCATAGCCGCATAACAGTTGCTTCGCGGCGCTAACACCGAAAAAAAAAAAGAAGAAAAAAGCACGTTCGCAAAGCTTGGTGAAAGGGGTAAGGATTGGGAGGAGTTTGTCGACAGCATCCTCACACACAGCAGCCCGCGTGCATCCTGGATTTAGTTTGGTCTCGTGCTTTTGTGGCGTTAAACCAACTGTTCTTGTATGTTTGTGGCCGTACGTGTCTTCTCTTCTTACAAATGTACTGATAAGTTTGTGTGATAAGCGCTAGAGACGCGTACGTCACGGCTGAAAGTACTAGCCGGGGATCTGCGCGCTGAGTCACCCGGCCGGACCGGACCGGACCGCGCTCCATTTGCTGAGTCACAGGGCCGGGCCTGCCGAGCCGCATAAAAGCATGAAGGCCCAGGCCGGGTCGGGCCGGAAAAGTGTGCCCGTGCAGGGCTCTAGTCGCTGCCTCTCAACCCACCATGTGTCTTGTTTGATAGAACAGCCCGCACAAACCACGCATACGCTGCTCTCCTATCCTTGCCTTCAGGCAGTTTGGTTCAGATGTGGATAAAAGAAACCTACCTGGTGGAACTGCAGAGATCATCCGAGCTTCCTGATGGTCTCGCTTCGTCCATCGTGCACAGACTGATCGACGAGCGCGACGCTGAATATTTGTGCTCGACGCGTCGCGTCTAGCCTTGCGACGCCGTAGCGAGACGCAGATCCCCTCGCGGAGACGTGGCGATATATCCATCGGCAAAAATTTTTTTCTCGAGCTTATAAAAAAATACCCTCGGGATTTTTTATATGTTGTATGGGAAGGTCCGTCGCATACAATGACGCAAACATTATTTTTCCAAACTGACCTCCTCATTCCGAATTTCGCTTCCGAACATTGAAGATTTCGCTAAAAATGGCTACTTTACCAATTTTTATTACGTTACCAACTACACCCTCAGTTCTGACGATTTTTTTGCATGAGCGGCATCATGAGAGCTACTAGCGAAAAAATATTCACGAAAATTTAGCTGACCCATCAGGTGTAAAAAAATCGCAAAATTACACGAAAATTGCGTTCGTGACTGGTTCCGTAGGCAATGACGGGGGAATGTAAAAAGGCGGGAATTTCGCTGCGATTATAAAATAGACCTCCTTCTACGATTTAAAACAAATCCCAATTTTCCAGAAGATCCCGAAGTGTCGCTACAAACTTACGGGTGATTGGTGGTTTCTACAAGGAACTCCCCCTTTAATGGCGCCTGCAGCGAGAACCGTTACTACTAGAGCATAAATATTTTGTCATGTGACATTATACATCCCTTGGAGGTGCCACGATTTTTTTCGGCTCGAATGGTGGTAGGTCGAGCGCAGTCATTGGATCCTTTCGCGTGGAATGACCCAGGTACATGTGACAGGTTGTGACTGTCTACCAATGTGCCGTAGTGTTCGTTTTAATTTCATCCGCCCAAACCCTCCTGAACTAAACACGACCCAAGGGGGCTGCGTAACGGCTTCTCTATCGGTAATGTCGCGCAACGCGTCCCTTGTTTGAGAGCAGCGAAGTTGAATACATTTACGTATCCGCGAGGGCAAGCGCGTACGAAGTGTGGCTTCTTTTGTGGACAGGACACGAAGAAAAGAAAACGGAGCCGTCGAGCGCGTTTGTAAGTGAAGGTGTTCCTCGATTTGCGTCATACTCGTGCGGTGGTGCTTGCTGGCTGGATTGAGTAAAAGAGGATGCAGCCGACTATGATAGGACAAAGTCAGCGCTCCTAAAAATGTATCGTTTGTCCACGAAAGCGTTCAGGCAAAGGTTCAGTAACGCGACGAAAAGGACGAGTGAATCCTATCCAGATTTCGGGTACAACCTTAAAGCCAACTTAGTCGAATGGCTCAAGAGTGCGGAAACCTACGGGAATCACGACAAAGTGGTCGAGTGCGTTGCTTTAGAGCAATTTTACCGTGGCATCCCAGAGCAAACCAAATTTTGGATTCAGGACAGGCTAAAAGAACCTAATATCCAAACGGCGGCCGAATACGCAGAGGAATACGCGACAGGGAGAGGTCTTAAAGATGACCAAGTTGTTCGGTCTAAAAACAGTAGGGAGAACCGGACAGGGTTTCTCAAACGAGGAGAGCGCGCTAAAGAAGAAGGGCGTAGAGCGTCAAGCAAAGAGAGATTGACGGACGAAACGGTAGCCACGAAAAGGGAAGTCGAGGCTAGACCCAGTCGAGAGCACTAGGGTATTTGAAGCCAGAAAGCCTAAAGTTTGCTATAACTGTAAGAAACCGGGTCACCTGGCAGCCCAGTGTGAGAGAAAGATGGTCTTTTCCTATGTGAGCTAGAGCGAGAAAAACATAAAGCTCTTGGATCCGTACACGAAAACCCTTAGAGTAAACGGGAAGGAATGCAGGTACTTCGTGACTCCGCAGCCACGATGGACGTAATCCATCCCTCGTACATCGCCCAGACGACCTAACAGGTGATTGTGCGTGGATTAAGCAAGTCGTGGAGGAGAATAGTGTATGCCTTCCTGTAGCCAGAGTGACGATTGAGGGACCTTTCGGAGTACTTGCAACAGAAGCAGCCGTTTCCGCGAACCTCCCTTCGCACTATCCGTACCTCTTTTCCAACAAATCGGATCAGTTGCTGCGGGATTGGGGACAGTGCTTTTCCCTAGAACTAGTGTAGGCGTTGACACGCTCCAAGGCGCGAGAGCTATATAGCCGGACAGATGACGTACAGCGCCGACAAAAGCGCTCCTGAGACAAATGCGAACACCGTGACGTCAGACGAATCGCAGTCAGATCAGACCAGCGATATCGAAGTTAGCGAGAAAGACTCGGACATGCAGTCTAGTAAAGATACTGAAAATTCAGACGCGTGCGGGGCGATCTTGGCGCCAGTATCTAACGGTTTCCAATCACTGGCGAAAGTAGATCAAGCTGCTTTGGCAGCAGAGCAAAAGAGCGACCCATCGATACGTAACTTGTGTGATAGCGTTACAGAGGGCGTTGCTAGAAAGAACATCTCATCCTACGAAAAACAGAACTTGCTGTATCGGCGATAGAGGGATAAAAACGGTAGAGTGTTTGACCAAGTAGTCGTTGCACAAAAGTACAGGGAAGATCTCCCGCATTTGTCTCACAACAATGCGTGGTCAGGGCACTTAGGCGTTCGAAAGAATCAAAAATAACAAAAATAACAAAGACGGTTAAGAGCATCAGCTGTTTACTATATACATTAAAAACAAGACTTTCGTGCAGTAGGCTGCACTTCTTCTGGTTTGAGGACCTGTTACAAGTGGAGAAGCATATATCAAAAAACCAAGTCACATGGTACAAGAGAAAAGGGTAAGGGTGAAGAGAACTACAAACGCGATACAAATATCAACAAAAATGAAAATGAAAAACAAAACGCAATCAGCTCATACACAGCTCATACACAGCTCATACACAGCCCCGTTGAGCCCTGTTGTGCCACTTGCAGGCCCGAGCAAGTCGGATTCTAGCCATCATCTTCTGTCTGTGCCTCCACATGCCACCCAGTGCGCACCACATGACCTTAAATGTGACTCTACCTGCAACGCGTCTTCCGATGGTAATTACGTTCTTGTGCAGCCCTCAACTTCTTCGCCCCCAGTGCCCAGTGTGCGTGAATGTCCTCGTTTGGATACTGTGCACCCCACTGTAAGTGCCATCCCGGTCTCCAGCTCGCCAGTTCGCCCGGTGTCCAACGACGGCCTTCCGAAGCCTACGTCCCCTTCGTCTTCGAGAGGGGCCACTTTCAAGAAACCAGGATTCCGCACTTCACGGTACAACACACGAAGCTCAAGTTCACGTTGACTCATCTCGGACAATTCAAAGTCCCCTTCTTTCCTGAAGGCTCGAAAATTGTTAGATAAGAAAGCAAGGTTTGTTTCCCACTCGTATTTTTATACCGATTGCATTAGACAACACGTTGTTCCTAAAGGTTTGCTGCTGAGTGCCCATGTTCCTCATTTAAATTTCAATCTCCCCGTAATTCCAAAAGTTGGTCCAATATCTTGACGCATGCTTCCATAAGCCTCATCAGAATTTCACAGAATGAAGCCTCACATGTCATTAAGGACACAGACAATCAACTTCGACAACTTAGCCGTGTACTATCGCCTGATGAGCTGGATGAGCTGCGCTCTTTTTGTGTCCGTAAACTTGCCGTCCTGCAACGCACTAAGTCCAAGAAGGCGAAACGCGACGGCATTCAACTCGCTCCGATTGAGGATCTTGATATTTGCGATGCTTTGACACCTCATACATATCCCAGTTCAGCCACAAACAACGTGGTATTCAATCTCGCTAACGTACCATTAAACAAAGCAGAAGTAAATGTGTTATCCAAAGGTCTCACCTTTGTGCCCACCCCTCCCAGCACTGACAATTTCGAAATCCTAAATGACCTTCTTAGCTTAGATCGTAGAATGCACCTGCAGACGTTTTTCCACGGCAGTGAACATACAGAGATAACACCATTTAAGAAACCCTCAAGCTGGACACCAGACCCGTCGAAAACAAGCCCCATGATTGACAATTACATTAGAGCGGTTTATAACGATATTAAATGCCTAACTGTCATTGATAACAACGCTAATAATTTTAACTTATCTAAAGCAGAAAGGACGGCCTTAATGAATCTTAAGAGACGTAAAGATATCATTATTAGACCTGCTGACAAAGGTGGCGGAATAGTCGTTATGAATGCATCGGCCTACATAGATGAGGCAAACAAACACCTTGATGATGAGACATTTTACAGACCTCTTGATGGCGACCCGACGTCATTATTCTGCCAAATAATCAACAAGAAGATCTTAGAACTTACCAAAGACAACTCTCTCCCGCGTAGTATAGCAGACTTTATTAAGCCAAAGAACACCACGCCTGGTTCTTTTTATCTCCTTATTAAGATGCACAAAATTAACCACCCTGGCAGGCCTATAATTTCGGGTGTTAATACACCGACTGAGAAAATATCCCTCGTCTTAGATCACTGCATCAAGCATATTCCTCCACAACTTCCCTCTTATGTAAAGGACACTAACGACTTCCTTGCCCAAATAAATTCCATTAATAACATTTCTCCTAACCTCAACAACGCTATACTGGTAACTATGGATGTGACGTCATTATATACAAATATTCCCCATGATGAAGGTGTCAATGCTGTAGAGCTTTTTCTTTCCTCCTTTCCGTCTGATCTTCTTCAAACTAAAACCATTATCTGTCTTCTTGAGTTAGTCTTGCAGTACAACAACTTTGTTTTTAACGACAAACATTATGTCCAAGTTCAGGGCGCAGCGATGGGTTCCCGTGTTTCACCCAATTACGCAAACCTCTTCATGGGCCTTTTTGAACAAAGAACCTTAGAGTCTTTTCCAGTGACACCACTAGTATTCCTGCGATACATTGATGATATTTTTGCCATCTCGGGACAGCTGACGAAACCTCCCTACTCTCATTTTTTGATCATTTTAACTCACGACACAATTCCATCAAATTCAAGTGCAACTACTCTCGTACTTCAATCAACTTTCTAGACGGTTCCGGGACATTTGATAGAACGCCGTTTGGTCGAAAGCCGTTTGATCGAACGCAGGACATTTGCTCGAAAACCATTTGATCGAACGCCGTTTGATCGAAACGGCAGCGGTCGTTTGATCGATTTCTTTAATTGGTTCGCTTGGAGTGTCGAAAATGACAAAAAATGACAAGAAAAAAAAAGCTGCAGTTCTAAATGCAGTTATCCTAAGGAACATTTAACTTTGTGTAATCTGCTTCCCCGTAAACACATTCCTCATGCTAAACCACTTTTTAGTGTCCAAAAAGCACTACAGGAGCCAGGGTTGTTCACCGTTAACCCGTTGGACAACCGAATAGGTTTTTCCGCTCTGACACATAGTGACTAAACATGCTGTACTTGTTAATCCCCCAACCCTTTGTCAAATAATAATTGATGTCAAGTATTAAACATTTTGGCAAATGAATTAAAAATAAGTAAATGACATTTTTGATGATTTATTCCAGTCGAATATGAACAAATAACAAATAATAATTAACAGTGTATTATTGTTTGTAATCAACTGACCACTGGATAGGAGAAAGAGCAGTTTCAGTTTATTTACTTTTCGCCTATGTGCAAGTGACCCTAAATTTAGTTCTTGCAACAGACATGTATCCGAAGAAGTCCTTCGAAACTTACACAAGATAAGCAGGGCAGCAGACCTTTGTACTTCCTCTATTTCTTCGGATAGCGTGCATGTGTAGTGATTCGAGGCTGCAGATGCATACTCTAAGGTCGAACTAAGGTTTTACATGCTGTTAATTTAATATCTCTCGTTGTACCGTGGCGAAATTTCGTTCTTAGCACCCACAGACTTGGCGTGGCTTTGCACATATGACTATCCCGTTTCAGAGCGTTCCCTTTAAATATGTCGCCAGCAATAAGAAGGGTGCCCAGAACAAGCATAGACTATCGGCTGCTCTCAACCTGGGGCAGCTTTCTTCAGTATGTGTCCTACTGATTCGTAAATGACAAACGTCTGCAACTAACCAGTGGTCTCCCCTCTTCGGCTGCAAAAAGCAAAAAAGAAAAAAAAAGAAGAAATAAAAAAAGCAGAGGACACTGATTGCCTGCTCCGTATGCTCGAGTCAAAAGTAACCGAAAAAGTGGTGCGGAGAACACAGCTTTGAATTCCCTTCGAACAAACGTCTTTCGAACAAACAGTGTCGATCAATCGGCTTTCGATCAAACGGCTTTCGACCAAGCGGCGTTCGATCAAACGCCTTCGATCAAACGGCGTTCGACCAAACGGCGTTCGACCAAATGGGCGGACACCTTTCTAGACGTCACTGTTTCTCTCGAGTCGGGTAAACTCGTCACAGATCTCTATAAGAAGCCGACTGACAAACGGCAGTACCTTCATTTCAACAGCCATCACTTTAATATCCAAAAGCGAAACATTCCATTTGGACAACTCACACGTTTAAAACGCATATGTTCCGATACACAAGATTTTTTGAAGCATGCAAAGGACATGTGCAATGACTTCAAGGAGCGCAGATATCCCGACGATCTCATCGACAATGCCCTAGCCAGAGCCACCTCCCTGGACAGGGAAAGGTTGCTTTCTCGTGAATCCAATAACGCATCAAGTCATAATAAATGTACTTTCATTACACCTTACAACCGCACACTCCGTAATGTAGGATCTGTGTTCGAACGCCATTTAAACATACTCCACGCCGATGAATATCTCAAAGACATTTTTCCTAATGCTCCGACTATTACATTTCGGAGATCACGTAACATACGCGACTTACTCACTTCCTCTCGCAATAATCAACAGAGTCCCGGTTGCGCTCCTTGCAACAGCAACCGCTGCCAAACTTGCTTATTTATTGCAACATGTACCTCCACCTGTAGCACTGTTAATGGTTTCGTTTTCTCTATTCGGCAGTCTCTTCACTGTAACTCATTCAATGTTTGCTATCTCATTACATGCAAATTGTGCAATAAACAATACATAGGCGAAACACGTAACACCATCCGTGAAAGATTTTATGGCCATAAATCAGATATTGTTAATAAACGCCAGTCACCTGTATCGCTACATTTTAATCTTCCGGGACATGATCTGCATACGCATATACTTATCACCATTTTAGAATCCGGGTACGCTAATGACATCAAACGCAAAAATCGAGAATCCTTTTTCATTTCGAAATTTGCAACGTTACAGCCGCACGGCATCAACGTGTACGGCGGTCCATTACAGTCCTTTACACTATGAGTCTATTTATTGTATTATCACTTGTCTGCCATTTTTCACATCATACACGATGATACACAATCAGTAAGACACCAACTCCGCGTTACTTTCCCAGAGTCTGGAAGCTCTTAGCCATCAAGGTGCTGTGTGTCCTCAATCCTTCGCCCTTGAGCCCTAATTCCCCGTACGCATTCTAAAGCCCTTTGTGCCAACTGGCTGCTGTGCCTATTCATGTGCTGTTCACTGGTTTCCTCCACGTACAACTCCGACTCGTCTGTATGTCTGTCTGACCTTGTCGAGCCACCTCCTACTGATTGCGTTTTGTTTTTCATTTTCATTTTTGTTGATATTTGTATCGCGTTTGTAGTTCTCTTCACCCTTACCCTTTTCTCTTGTACCATGTGACTTGGTTTTTTGATATATGCTTCACAACTTGTAACAGGTCCTCAAACCTGAAGAAGTGCAGCCTACTGCACGAAAGTCTTGTTTTTAATGTATATAGTAAACAGCTGATGCTCCTAACCGTCTTTGTTATTTTTGATTCTGCATCGCCGGAAACTTGCACATTGTTTTTTCTTCACGTTCTGCGTTCGAAAGACTAAGGCTCGTCTAACTGCGGAGTATTACTGGCCTGGTTGCTGGAAATACATCGAAAACTGGGTGAAATCATGCGATACATGCCAACGCGTGGGGCCGACTGTGTCTCGTGCCAATAATCACCGAGCCCTTCCGCAGACTGGTGATTGACATTGTCGGTCCCTTACACGTGACAGAGCAAGGACATCGCTACGTTCTAACAGCGTTGTGTCCAGCCACGAAGTTCCCCGAGGCCGTAGCTCTGAGGGAATTGAGTTCCGCGCAAGTGGTAGACGTGCTCCTCTCCATATTTGCTAGGGTGGGCTTCCCCGCAGAAATCCAGAGCGATAATGGCAGTGTTTTCACGAGCAACCTCACAACTACATTCCTAGAGAAATGTGACATGAAAATAATCCATAGCCCAGTGCATCATCCTCAATCAAACAGCGTGGAGAGGATGCATTCCGTCCTCAAAAGAGTGCTGAGAGCATTATGTTACGAGCACAAGACTAACTGGGAGTCATGCCTGCCGGCAACGATGTTTGCGCTGCGTTCTGTAGCACGCGAGAGCACGGGATTTAGTCCTGCCGAGCTTCTGTACGGGCGTGCGCAACGAACACCCTTGCGAATGTTGAAGGAGTCTTGGGAGGGAAAAGGGGAAGACCCAAATATGCATAAGTGGTATGCATGGTGTATTGGAGCTAGGTGGCTGTCCTAAGGGCGCCTGCAGCTCCAGTTCTTACGCGTTAAAATATAATAATTAGGAGTGATGGAATTTAGAAGCGGTCTTTTATACCGCTGTCTTTTAAGTGCTTGTTGGTGCCTTGTGGGCCATCTTCCAGCAATCTTGCAAAAGGAGAAAGGCCTGTTGTCCAGTGCCGCTAGACTAGAGTCTGTTGGAGTCTGGCTTGGGTATATTCTGGGCAGTGCATGATTATGTGGTGTGTATCCTCTGGGACTTTGCATCGTTTGCAAAGGTCTGAGTCGCAGAGCCTTAGCTGGCGCCGTGTAGTTCCTGTGTACAGCGCTCCAAGTCATGTGCGATGTATGGCTGTTTTGACTGATCGTTCAATTCCATTTGGAATTATGCTGTCTGCTTCAGTGTCGATGAATGCAAAGTAGTCCTTTGGCCTCATTGATTGTTTCCAAATTGTGCGCGGTCTTCTTTCTGTACTTTTACGGAGACGGCTCTTTGCATCTGACTTTGTAAAGGGGATTGCAGATATCCTACTTTTGCTAAGGGCTTCCTTTGCAGCTCTGTCTGCGCATTCATTTCCGGAGATGTCGCAGTGAGAGGGTATTCATTGGAGTAATATATTGTGTCCTAAGGCTTCGGCTTCGCTGTGCGCCTTCATGATGTTGTAGACAATACGGTCTTGTGGGTCCTGCTTTTGGATGGAGTAGAGGGCCGCTCTGGAGTCGGAGCACACTATCCATGTCCCGGCTTGGGATTTTCTGATATGGCGTAGAGCTTTCAAAATTGCATGTTGCTCTGCTGCTGTGGATGTTGTCTTGTGGGACAACCTGTACGCTTTTGTTATGCCGTCGGTTACGAAAGCACTGGGTGATCTGTTTTTCGATGTGGAACCGTCAGTATACACCTGCATTGCTACCGGGTAGTTTTCTTCAATATGTGCCATGGCTAGTGCTTTTAGGGCCACTTGTGGTGTTTCGTTTTTCTTGTAAATCCCTGGTACTTCAGTGGAGATCTTTGGTGGGAGTAGGAGCCAGGGGGCCGTGTCCTGATAGTGTCTTTTTGCACGATGCTTAGGAAGGATGCGGTCAATGTATCGGATGGCCTTGTAGATGCTACATTTGGTGCGTTGCTTTATCTTGTCGATGAGGGGGTGCCCGCAGTGTCTTGTGAGGAGACGGATAAGGTGGCGCTCAGTTTCTTGTTTGCGAAGGGTTTGGATGGGTGGCTCTCTTCCTTCGGCAAGTACTATATCCGTTCTGACAGTTCTAGGAAGTCCCAGGCAGATGCGTAGACTGCGACTTAGGATACGTTGCAGTCTGTTATCCTGAGACGGAGAGAGATTTTGATGACAAGGGATGGCTGTAGGCTATTGTTTGCCTGATGAGGCCACGGTGCATTGCTTGAAGAGCCTTGTTGTTACCCCCACGGTATCCGCCAAGGATTCATTATGTTTGTGTAGGTTCTTGTGGATTTTTCCAGGTGTTTAACTTCGTCACCCCATGTTGTACTCCTGTTGATGGTGACTCCCAGGTATTTGTGCTTGGTGACGCGCCTTATTTCGGTTCCAGCCACTGTGAGTTTAAAGTTTTTCAGACGTTTTCCTGTAAAGGGTAAGTAGACGGTTTTGCTGGTTGAGAGGTCCATGCGCTCTATCTTGATCTGTACATAACGATCGTTATAGCTATTTTTCAAAATTCGCGCGCTTATTCCGTCACGCGCATTGGCCGTCAACCGGGGAGCACGAGCGTTTAGCGAGCGTTACGGGATAGCGAAAAGTTCAAAATCTAGGGCTCTTTTTTCAAGGAAGATGGCGATGGTTACTAGGGCATGCTGAAGTGTGTTTTCTATTGCCTGTATCTGTCTTCCACTGCTCCATACGCAGAGGTCGTTGGCATACATGGTATATTTTACTTTGGGTGGTAGTAAGCTGGCGAGCTCCGACATGAGCAGATTGAAGAGTGTCGGGCTGAGAACTGCTCCTTGCGGAACTCCTTGTACAAGTGTGACTGGGGGTGTACTCCCTTCGTTGGTGTCCATAAAGACCTTTCTGTCGAAAGATAGTGAACAGTGGGACGCTTCCTGAAGACCAGTTGAGAGATGTAAAACAGATATTTTCAGAATACCAGGACGTATTCTCGAGCAGACCAGGAAAAACGAATTTGGTGGAGCACGACATCGAGCTACTTAGTGATGAGCCGGTTCGTTCCAAGCCCTACCGAGTATCGCCGAGGCAAAGAGAGATCATAGAGAGCGAGAAAAAACGCATGCTAGATCTAGGTATCATAGAGCCCGGGGAAAGCGATTTTACATCCCCATTTATTTATTTATTTATTTATTTACTCCTCAAGGCCCGAAGGCATTACAGAGGGGAGTGGGTTATTACACACAAACACAATATACAAAGGTAATAAATACAGGTCAGAATAAGCGCAACAGTACAGAAAATACAAAAGCAATTAGATGAATAACACTAAAATAAGTCACATAAGTCACAATGAACAACATAAATAACAAAAAGTAACATTGCTATGCAGTACACCATAAATATCACAATCAATTAGAAAACTCCAGTAAAGTAATTAGTGCAGCATTGAACTTTGAATGGTCATATATGTGAGTGATGTTACCTGGAAGGCGGTTCCACTCTTCCGATGTGCGGGGGATGAAAGAATGAGAACAGGCAGATGTTTGGCAGGGAGCAATGCCAACTTTGTGTTGATAATCTAAGCGAGATGAAACACAGGAAGGAGGCGGTAACAACTGAGCGCGTAGCGCAGGAATCTGATGGTAAACTTTGTGAAATAATGATAGACGAGCAAGTTTACGCCGAGAGGCTAGTGACGGAAGTGATAATGACTCTTTCATAATGGTGACACTAGCAGCACGGCAATAGTTGTGGTTAATGAAACGTGCGGCATTATTTTGTATGAGCTCGATTGAAATGATCAAAGAATAAGAAGAGGGGTCCCATATGGACGCAGCGTATTCTAGTTTAGGCCGGACTAGTGTTTTATAAAGTAACAGCTTTAGTGAACGAGGAGCTGCGGAAAAATTCCGCCGTAAGTAGCCTAAAGTACGGTTAGCGTTGTTAATAACGGAATTAATATGGAGCGACCAGGTAAGAGAGGAAGTAATGTGGACACCGAGGTACTTATATGACGAAACATGATCAAGGGCGGTGTACAAGTAATAAGATGGAACAGGAGTATGTGAACGAGATACGCGCAGCAACTTGCATTTGTTAACATTTAAATCCATCTTCCACGTGTTACACCAATCCATAATTTTTGTTAGATCGCGCTGTAGCATGTTAACGTCATTGTCGCATGTTACTTCCCGAAAAATGACACAATCGTCGGCGAACAGATGAATATCACAAGAGACATGGGTAGTCAGATCGTTAATGTATATTGAAAAGAGGAGGGACCCTAGGACGGAACCCTGGGGAACGCCAGAGTGAACTGCAGAAAGAGGAGAGCCATGATTGTTAGCATAAACGAACTGCGAACGGCTGACGAACCCATTGATACTAGTAGAAGTGCCCGGAAAGGACGCACGACCGTGCGTAGATTATCGGAAGTTGAATACCGTTACCCGTGATCAAACGTATCCGATACCGAATATCGAGGAAAGGGTGGAGGTCGTAAGTAAGGCGAAATACATCTCCACCCTAGACCTCGTTCGCGGGTACTGGCAAGTCCCTTTAACGGAGCGCGCAAGCAGATATGCCGCCTTTGTGTCCCCGTTGGGAACATTTCGCCCAAAAATGCTCAGCTTTGTGTTAAAGAACGCTCCCTTTTGCTTTTGAAGCCTTATGGACCGCGTGCTAAAAGGGCTGGGAGATTTCGCACTCCCGTATCTAGATGATATCGCCATCTTCTCAGACAGCTGGGAAGATCACATTCGGTATCTTCGAACCGTACTGGGAAGGCTTCGCGACGCAGGACTCACGGTGCGTGCGAAAAAGTGTCAGATCGGGAAGGCCGAGGTCACGCATTTAGGGCATGTGATTGGACAGGGATATCGCCGTCCAGCCGACGTGAAGATCGCAGCTGCAGCAGAGTACCCGCGACCAACTACCAAGACCGAGCTTGAGCGTTTCTTGGACTCGCGGGGTACTACCAGCACTATATCAGAAGTTACTCCAGTATCGCTAGTCCCCTAACCGATGCTTTGAGAAAGACTGAACCGAATGTCATCAAGTGGGATGACGCAAAGGAAAGGGCCTTCCGCGAGTTAAAAGAGGCGCTCACACACAAGCCTATCTTAAAGGCCCCGGACTACAACCACACGTTCTTCGTGCAGTGTGACGCCAGCGATTGTGGCATTGGTGCAGTCCTTTGTCAGTTAGATGAAGGCGGTCGTGAAAGACCAATTTTGTATATAAGTCGCAAACTGACGGGGCGGGAAGAAGCCTACCACACAGAAAAAGAGTGCGCATGCTTGATCTGGGGGCAGTCCAAAAGCTCTCTTGCTATCTGTCCGGTGCCAAATTTGTAATTGAGACTGACCACTGCGCGCTAACGTGGCTGAAAAACATGCCCGCGAAGAATGGTCGACTGCTCCGCTGGAGCTTAGCGTTGCAGCCTTATAATTTCGAGATAAAGTATAAGAAGGGAGCTGACAATGGTACGAGGGTGGTTCCATAAGTTTTCGGCCCGACCAACTTTTAATAGTCATAGAGACGAAACAAGTGTATCACTTTTCGACATAGTCACCCTTAACTTCGATGCACTTTTGACACCTTTCAACCATCATTCTTATACCCTTGAAAAAACAGTCCGAAGGTTTGTCAGCAAAATGCTGGAAAACTGCCTCTTGCACTTCACTATCGTTTTGAAATCTCCGTCCTCTGAGATCCCTCTTCAAGTCTGAGAACAGGAAGTAGTCACTCGGTGCCAGGTACTCGATTTTTTCTATTTTAAATGAAGTGTGCACCCTGGCTGTTTGAAATGCCGCTCTCCAACCGACAAAAGCATGGAGAGGGTTGAGGGTGGTGCTCCGGACCTCCAACAGATCTGGACTGTAGGGTGGGTGGTGGATTTCTTCGAAGCCGCACTCCTTCAGTGCAGCCTTGGCAACAGAAGCCATGTGGACAGGGGCATTGTCCTGGAGCAACCGGACACCTCGACTCAACCTGCCGTGCCTCTTTTCCTTGATGGCGTCTCGCAGTCGGTGCAGGAGTGAAGCATAATAAGTCGCATTCACTGTGGTGTTCCTCGATGAGGAGGGTCCCGTGACAATCCCAAAATATTGTTGCCATGATCTTCTTTGTGGATTGTGTGACCTTGGCTTTTCTTGGGGGTGCTTCTCCTGGTTTGCGCCATTCCATCGACTCCTTTTTCGAAAGGGGATCATAGTAGAGCACCATCATCCCCTGTGACAATTGACTTCAATATTTCTTCCCCGTTCTCTTGACAGAGCTCCAAAAACTCTTTGGCACAGACGACGCGCTGTTGCTTTTGAACTGACGAGAGAAGTCGTGGCACCCATCTCACAGTGACCTTTTTCGTGTGAAGGCCCTCACCGATGATGCGAAAAACGGTTGTTTTGGAAAGCCCCAGCCTTTCTGAGATTTCCTTCACCTTCAGACGCCTGTCGCTCAGCACTTCCTCCTCGACAAGAGACAAATTTTCTTGTGTCACCACTTCCACTGGACGACCATCGCGTGGATCATCTTCAATGGACTCTCGCCCCAGTCGAAACTGCTTAGCCCAGTCTTTTACGTTGTGTACGACGGAGAGGCTTCCCTGTACACGTTGTCCAGTCGCGCTTTAATTTCTTTAGGCGGAAGTCACTCTTTTGTTAAGAACTTTATCACAGCGCGGTACTCGATTTTTTCCATTTTAAATGAAGTGTGCACCCTGGCTGTTTGAAATGCCGCTCTCCAACCGACAAAAGCATGGAGAGGGTTGAGGGTTGTGCTCCGGACCTCCAACAGATGGCGCCACACGTCCTTAATCGCATTTTCAAATTCGCGCGGATTTTCTACCTCGGGCCGGAAACTTATGGAACCACCCTCGTAACGCTGACGGACCTAGTCGCTCTTTTTAGTTCAGAAGACGTGCTCTCCAAGTGGACCAAATTCTGTAAATAGCTGGGGGAATGTTTGCATTTTTGCATTTGCGTGAAAAGGATCCCGCATGGGCGCGCTTTGACAGACGACTGTCTCACTTTGGGAGGTTTGGCTGTGATCTGCACTGATGGGACATATTCTTGATTAATGGGGGTAGCTGGGAATAAATCGTAGGACTTGTCCTTATGTTGTTAAGTCTGACAGACGATGCGACAAAACCGGCACTTGTCTGTGTTGGGATTGTGGTTTGGAGTGGTCGATTCTGTCACTGTTCTACCTTTGCTGTGTGCTCATTCTACCTGCAGTTACTATATATAAGTGGGTTGCCTTTCGAACAAGGAAGACAGCAGGGAGGTCTCTTGGCCTGGTCTATTCGACGCCAAACACTTCTGCAAATTGAAAGCACGGCAACAGAGCATCCAATTACTTCGTGCCACGATCGGACGTCCTGGCAAATAAAGTGCGCTTCTGCGATTCTGCATCAATCTAAAGGAGCAAGACAGAAGATCGCTCCTTTTCTTGATGGACCACCCGGCGGCGGGGTGATGTTACGAAAGAGCCAAGGTGAAAAGAATAGAAGTTAAAGGTCCTTCGAACCTTCGGCTAGACGACAAGGACGCACACCTGCCAGATGCATTTAATCCCCATTGAGGAATCTGCACGATACCAACCAACGCAGAAACAAAGGCCTACTCCAAGTTGGAAAGAAAGGGACGCAGTCTAAGTGCTTCCGCAGCTCCAAGGGATTTCTGGGAAACCGTGGTGCCATATCCAGCGAAGGTCAACGGTGGCTCCTTTGTTCAAGCCTTTAAAAGCGCTGCGCGCCATTTTGTACTGCTCACTCGCACACTGACATGTCACTGTAAATAAACTTGTATAATTTTCCTTCCCTGGCTGCGTCTGCTCGCTACCACGTCGACTCGGAACCCATGTCGCAACACCACTGAAAGCCCAGTGGAAAGCCAGTGAAGTATATTAGGGAAAAAAAAGCCGGAGTTTTCTGGCTGCACGCATAGCATATGTTTGTAAGTGCTCAAACGTCGCCATGCCAGTACTGGACAGCTAGCTGTTTCGGCCTTATTGGGCCATCATTAGCAGTACGCAGGCAGGCAGCATTTGAGTGGATGGCGTCAGAAGGTCACGCAGCACCGTGATTACTCCCGTTCGGGTATGCTAACTCACCACTGAAAGCCCAGTCCAAAACCAGTGAAGTATATTAGGGGAAAAATAGCCGGAGGTATTTGCCTGCACGCATAGCATATATGTTTGTAAGTGATCGAACGCCGTCACGCCAGTACTGGACAGCTGTTTCGGCCGTATTGGGCCATCATTAGCAGTACGCAGGCGGGCAGCGTTTGAGCGGATGGCGTCAGAAGATCACGTAGCACGCGATTACTCCCGTCAGAGTGTGCTAACTCACCACTGAAAGCCCAGTGCAAAGTCAGTGAGGTATATTAGGGGAAAAACAGCCGGAGGTCTTTGGCTGCACGCATAGCATATGTTTCTATGAGCTCAAACGTCGGTCGCCACGCCAGTACTGGACAGCGGTTTCGGCCTTATTGGGCCATCATCAGCAATACGCAGGCAGGCAGCGTTTGAGCGGATGGCGTCAGAAGATAGCTCTGGCGTCAGAGGGTAGCTCCGGCTATTTTTCCTATAATATACTTCACTGACTTTGCACTGGGCTTTCAGTGGTGAGTTAGCACACCCTGACGGGAGTAATCACGTGCTACGTGGTCTTCTGACAACACCCACTCAAACGCTGCCTGCCTGCGTACTGCTGATGATGGCCCAATAAGGCCGAAACAGCTGTCCAGTACTGGCGTGGCGATGTTTGAGCACTTATACAAACATATATGCTATGTGTGCAGCCAAAGAGCTCCGGCTATTTTCCCCCTAATATACTTCACTGGCTTTGCACTGGGCTTTCAGTGGTGAGCACACCCTGACGGGAGTAATCGCGTGCTACGTGATCTTCTGACGCCATCCGCTCAAACGCTGCCTGCCTGCGTACTGCTAATGATGGCCCAATAAGGCCGAAACAGCTGTCCAGTACTGGCGTGGCGACGTTTGAGCACTACAAACATATGCTATGCCTGCAGCCAAAGAGCTCTGGCTATTTTTCCCCTAATATACTTCGCTGGCTTTGCACTAGGCTTTCAGTGGTGGGTTAGCACACCCTGACGGGAGTAATCACGTGCTACGTGATCTTCTAACGCCATCCGGTCAAACGCTGCCTGCCTGCGTACTGCTGATGATGGCCCAATACGGCCGAAACAGCTGTCTAGTACTGGCGTGGCGACGTTTGAGCACTTGCAAACATATATGCTATGCGTGCAGCCAAAGAGTTCCGGCCATTTTTCCCGTAATATACTTCACTGGCTTTGCACTGGGCTTTCAGTGGTGAGCACACCCTGATGGGAGTAATCACGTGCTACGTGATCTTCTGACGCCATCCGCTCAAACGCTGCCCGCCTGCGTACTGCTAATGATGGCCCAATAAGGCCGAAACAGCTGTCCAGTACTGGCGTGGCGACGTTTGAGCACTACAAACATATGCTATGCGTGCAGCCAAAGAGCTCTGGCTATTTTTCCCCTAATATACTTCGCTGGCTTTGCACTAGGCTTTCAGTGGTGGGTTAGCACACCCTGACGGGAGTAATCACGTGCTACGTGATTTTCTAACGCCATCCGCTCAAACGCTGCCTGCCTGCGTACTGCTGATGATGGTCCAATACGGCCGAAACAGCTGTCTAGTACTGGCGTGGCGACGTTTGAGCACTTGCAAACATATATGCTATGCGTGCAGCCAAAGAGTTCCGGCCATTTTTCCCGTAATATACTTCACTGGCTTTGCACTGGGCTTTCAGTGGTGAGTTAGCACACCCTGACGGGAGTAATAGTAGTAATGACTGGACACAGGCTGCCGCCAACTCACAACTTCGTCTAAACACAATTTAATTAGCAATTAGAGCTAATGGGGACCCCCTACATTAATCAGCACCCTCCAGGGAGTCATTACACTAATTGGGGAGCATCTATCTCGTTTCCAGACCAAGCTGTGATTTGGTGGCAACCTGTGTCCATAAAAAAGAAAAAAAAGAAGAAAATGAGATAGAAATAGAGTGGGGAGAAACAATTTATTCGAAAATGAACGACGCCGTGGCGAAGAAACCGCTCCGAAACGACCGAGTGACCAGCGCCCGCCATGTTGGTAGTTGGCGACGGGCAGTTGCAGATATCGACGACAGGTGGCCACTTAGTTGCAAGGCATCACACCAGATCGCGCCACCATCATAGCTCTATGCGAGAAAGACAGAGAACAACAAGATACTAGCGGCAGGTAAAAATGGCAACACTGCTAAACAAGTCTAGGCCTAACCACAGCGTCACAACACTATTCAGCTAACACAAGGCGGGAACCACTGGGCACACATCGCTAAACATGCGTCAACATGAAGAAAAGACTTGCTCACTGCTAAACAAGTCTAAACATGCGCGTACGGCAAACGTGCGATAAAAGGCTTAACACGAGCGCGGTCAAACAACGTGCAAACATTGGCAAATCACTCGTTGGTCACCGCTAAACAAGTCTAAACATGGGGGCACGGCAAACATGCGAGAAAAGGTGCGCGGTAAAACAACGCGCAAACATCGGCAAGTCACTCACCTTTTTCCCCGCGGGGCGGTGCGACTGCTCCATCCGAGAGTCAGGCAGAAACTGAGCGGGCCATCATCAGCAATACGCAGGCAGGCAGCGTTTGAACGGATGGCGTCAGAAGATAGCTCTGGCGTCAGAGGGTAGCTCCGGCTATATTCCTATAATATACTTCACTGACTTTGCACTGGGCTTTCAGTGGTGAGTTAGCACACCCTGACGGGAGTAATCACGTGCTACGTGGTCTTCTGACAACACCCACTCAAATGCTGCCTGCCTGCGTACTGCTGATGATGGCCCAATAAGGCTGACACAGCTGTCCAGTACTGGCGTGGCGATGTTTGAGCACTTGAGGGACTGCGGAGCAACCGAGCGCACGTCTGCTCTCCGCGACAGCCAGCGAGCAACCGACTGGGACGCCGCGCCGCGGCAGCTACGCATACGCGCGCGCGCCGTCTGTCCACCCGACAGCGGGTGGTTTCGGTTTCACTCTCTGCTCCTGCTGCTGCGCGCGCGCGCGTTCCTAGCGGCGACGGGTGGCTTCTTCGTTTCGGTTTCGCTCTCATTTCTTTGCGCTCGTTTATCTGTATAAAGGCACCGCGCTCGCGTCATCATTCTGACCGAGACGTGGAAAACGCCATGTGTGATTTATTCTCCTGCGTTTCTCGTCGTTGTCATCAGAAAAAGACAAAAACGAAGAACTTCACGAATTTATTCGCGGCATCGTGGAGGAAGCCTTTCAAATCCTTCACCTGGAATGGTTGCAAGCACATCAAGAAATGTGTCAGGACCAGATGTAGACGCTCAACCACATCTTAGCGGCAGACAGACTGACGAAAAAGAAGTCCAACTTTAGCCTGGATAATCTGTATTAGGAACGCAGTTCCGATCTAGAGGACGACGACCGTCGTGTAAATAAAAGTGATGCATTTCTCTTCGAGTCTCAGTCTCTTCTTTTTCTTCGTGCAACGTGTACGCACACAACATGTCTTCCCCCGAACCTTTTCGTTTCCGTCATCCTTTTCGCTGTATCTTAAGCCGGGTGTCGAACCGAAACGTTTTTCGTTCCAGTTTTCATTCCGGTTACATCATAAACGATCCGGTACCGGTTCTGCTCCGGAGCAAAAAAATAACAGTTCATACCGGTTTTTAACCGGTTCCACTTCTGCTGGGAATATTCATCCCCACAAAAAAAATCAAGGTTACAAAATGTAAACCTGTTTATTCCGCACACATGGTATTTAATATTAATAGACAGCTGTGAAATTGGTAGCTCCTGTAGGTTACTGTCTATCTTGAAGCGCATGCTACAAACGGACTTGTTTGTTGTGATGTCATACGTAAAGTACTTTCTTGCTGGGTTGGAGCAACCGTGTCCCATCCGAATGTCTGTTGCTATTGTCTAGCCAGCAAGCACCACCGCACGAGTGCGACGCAAATCGAGGAACATCACAAACGCGCTCGACGGCTCCGTTTTATTTTCTTCGTGTCCTGTCCACAAAAGCGTTGACACTTCACACGGGCTTGCCCTCGTGTATACGTAAATCTATTCAACTTAGCTGCTCTCAAACAAGGGACGCGTTGCGCGACATTACCGATAAAGAGGCCGTTATGCAGCCCCCTTAGGTCGCTGTTTAGTTGAGGAGAGTTTGGGGGGATCAAATTAAAGCGAACACTACGGCACATTGCTAGAAAATCATATGTACCTTTAAGTCTGTGTGCGTGTGCGAACGATAAACCTTTACAAAGGGAGCCTAAGGGTCATAGTATACCAACATACATTCCACCGTAACCGTAACCCTCCTATAGTATCCATGACATGACTTCAGAGCACACGACGTCTGTTTCATTCGCCTATCCGTAGTCCAAACCGGCGAAGTTTTTCCTTGGACCGAAAACCGTTAAATATATTTTTCGGTTTCCCTCCTGAGCGAAAAAAACGTATGCAGTTTCGATTCCGTTCCGGTTCGCACCAAAATAGTGGTTGTTTTCGGTTTTCGGTTCCGGATTTCGGTTCCGGTTTTCGGTTCGCTCCGACACCCTGATCTTAAGCCGTCCCTCCATGTGCGGCAAATCTACTTTCGTTGTGAACGTGCTGAGGAAGATGAACGTCGTGGTGGACAAGTCTTCATCACAAATATTCTACGTGCAGAAATATGCTTCGCCGAGCATGCAGGACGAATTTGGGGACTCCGTAAAATTTACCAAGGGGCTACCGCGAGAGTGGGACACGTCGCGCGCTACGCCGATCGTCGTCGACGATCACATGAGGAACGCCGGTTCCTTGAAGGAGGTGAACAATCTTTTTATTTGGGGTTCTCACCACGCCAACGCGTCGATCTTCTTACTCGTTCAAAACATCTTTTTCGACATTAGCCATTTTAGAGCTATATCCTACAACGCCAGTTACGTTGTCCTGTGGCGCACCGTGCACCAGATGGAACATTTCGGGCAACAGCTATTTGGCAGAAAAAGACTGGAATATTTTCTGGACGCATATAAACAAGCGATGTCATCGCCCCACGCTTATTTACTCATGGATCTTCATAATTATACGCGCGAGGACCACAGGTTGCATAGGAATATCTTTCCGGGTGAACTTCAATATATCCACACTCCGAAATGAATCTCCGCCCTCACCTCACTTTATTCAAAGTACTCTCCACTCTACCCCCTCCGCGCCGTCGCGCCGTCTTGAGACGTTCTTCCTCATCAGACATGAAACACCTCTCCGAAATTTGCCTCAGTGTATTGAACGGAAAGGTGGCTCTAGCTCCAGACACGTTCGCGCGTTTGAAGAAGCACAAACGCTTCATACGACGGCTCGCCTACAAAAAGATTCACAAGAATCCACAGCGTTTGAAGCGCTTTCAGCGTCTCAGCAGCGAGGACAGGGCGTTCTTTCGTCGGTGGTTTGTCTCCTGCTTTCCGCCGTGTTGAACCTTTTCGCCAATAGCCAAGAGAATTGAAGTGACCACCTCCTCCATCGGGAACATCCTTTCCTCGAAGGAGAGTGACGACGTCAAAGAGAAAATTCATACTGCAAGCACTGTATCGCATTCTCAAGCAGTACAGATTCGACCCCTACGACAATAAAAACAAGGCGTCCGACGCTACAAATGACTGACTATTCGCTCCTCTCCCCAGAGGTGGACGAAGAGGAAGCGGAAAGGGTCGTATCGGAGTTAAAGAAGGTTCTTTCCTGGGATCGCGAGTGTCTCCGTGCCGGGCAAGCCCATCAGGCACTCCTCCGTTTACGAACTCGTCAATTATCAATCAATCAATCAATTTATTTACTCCCAAGAGTCCCTCGGGAGGGCGTTACATGGGAGGAGTGGGTTACAGGAAATAAAAAAAAAGCGACAAGGATCATTTTAAACAACACAATAACAACAACAACAACAACGAAGAAAAAAAAAGAAAAAAAAAAGAAACCGAGCGTAAAAGGTATTTGTTGCAACGTAAGACGGGAAGGTCCACGAAAGAAGGTCCACATGTATTCCACCTTCTCTCCTGTAATCAAGGCATCGCAGGCACTTTACGCGACAGAATATTCCGCTATTTTAGAGTGACCAGAAAATACCACTTCGTTTCCGCGCTTCCCAAGATCGTGCGTGACTACAACAACACCAAACACAGGACGTTGGGCATCAGCCCGTCCGAAGTCACGCCCGAAAACGAATTGGAGCTGTTCAATAAGATAAATGGGAAGCCCGTCGTACCCTCCGTGAAAAATAAGCTCAAAGTGGGGGATAAAGTGAGGGTCCTGCTACATAGAAAAGGTTTTTATAAGAGCTCGGAAGGGAGTTGGTCGCCTCAGATTTTCACAGTCTGACGCCTGAGAGACACCTCCCCTCCCGTCGTGCACCTGGAAGATTACCGGGGTAAGGAGGTGGACGGATCTTTCTACCCCGAGGAGGTACTCATCGTAACCCGAGACGCCAATCAGCCTTGGCCAGTAACGAAAGTGCTGAGAAAGAAGCAAGTGAACGGTCAGAGCTTCTCCTTGGTTCGCTGGTTCGGTTACGACAAATAACACGACAGTTGGGTTCCGAGCAGCGACGAGGTCAAGATTGGGAAATGACGTCAGACATCTACGTCCACCTGCTCTCGAACGCCAGCATGGATAAGTTTCCCTCAAATAAACTCAACGCCTTCACGGTAGGTTTCGATAGTCCGCGTCAGCTCTCGAATCGCTATAAAGTCGGTCTGATGGATCTCAGCATAAGCAACAATTTTTTAAATATCGGGTACGAAAGGCAAGATGCGAAAATCGAGGTTTCTTTCGAGGACACGGTCGAAGCCAGGAGAACTTTTCGTGTCACCTCGGATCTCGAGAGGGATTTGGGAAAAGCCCTTTCGGAATTTAACATTTCTTTCGCGTAAAATAAATCGCGATACGACTTCGTCTTACCCGTGGACGTGAAAGCCGTGGAATTGGACCCTTGGCTCGCACAGGCGCTCGACCCCTCGCTAGCGTCCCGCGAAGCAGGTCGTGCGGTGAAGCCTCCCAAATTGAGCGAACGCAAAGCCACCTCCATCTTATTGGAGCACGCCGCACCCGTCGCTTTCGGCGACGTCACTCTGAATTCGGTAACACACTCAACGTAACGAACTACGTAACCAACTACGTAACACACTCAACAAGTATTTCCAGATGCACAAGCTGGACGCCTCGCTAGAATTCGCGGATAACGTCTACTATCTGAAAACGCCGAAAGGCTTGCACTTACCGGAACCCTTTGTCAAGCTGCTACATCTCACACCGGTCGAGGGACACGGAGAAACGCTACGCGTCTCTCTCCCCGTAGCGCGCCAATTTTCTTTCACGGTCAAGACGAAAATTCCTCGATCTTTGCAAGTACATCTGCCTTCCGGCTATTATGCGACGCCGCAAGCACTTCTGGATGCGATTAACCAGCGCGTAGGCGAACGCGCGCGCTTCAGCTTCGACGGAACCGAACAGAAATGTAAAATTCGGCTTTCCGAGGGCACCTCCACCCTAAGACTTTCCGAGTACCTGGTCGTGCTTTTGGGCTTCGAATCGCGTACCGTGTTCACGGGGGAGGAGGAGGATGCCACGAGCTCCGTCGAGGTACATCTGGAACCCCCGTTTCACAACATAATCGTCTACACGGATATCGTGGAATCCACGTACGTGGGGAGCGGGAAGAAAACCGATATCAAAAATACTACCCTTTTATTACGAGAAAGACAAGCACGTCGTCACCTACACGTTAGATAACATCCAGTATTTTAACCTGTCTCAAATCGAAATTCCCTCAGTGACGATCGTTTTCGCGGACGAAACGGGAAGACGTTTGCCGCTGCGGTCCAGAGGCAGAACCAATCTAACGTTGCATTTCAAATATGTACCATAATTCTCCCAAAATAATTCCCGTGTACACGGGGCCCCTTTTCCAGCGAGGGGGCGGTGTGTTGAGCAACATATCCAAGTTTATCGTTCCCATCTGGCAGAAAATAAAACCGATCGCCAAGAGAACGTTGAAGCGCTTGGCGCGGAATTTGGCCGATGGCGAAGGAATATCGCGCGCAGTAAAAAAGACGGCCGTAGCAACGGGGAGAGACGTGCTGGATTCCATGGAGGGCTCTGGAAACAACAACAATGGAAAGAAACGTCGCAAAAGACAACAAAAGCCGCCGACACATGATGCACCTGCAGATATCTTTGGTATGCTGTGAAGGTCACACATCCGCTGCGCGCTCCGTCCATCATGACGTCAACGAAAGGAAAAATACAGACGCAACGGTCACTGCATCGTCTTACGAGTGACGTGATGATATTCGATCCCCCTTCCATTCAATACGGCGTGGAAGATACTTCGTACCAACTCTTTTATCCGGTGAACGGGGTAAATAGTTTGTGATCGAATTTTCTATTCAAAATTTACAAAGGGCACACTTGGATCTCTACGGTAGCTTCGTGTCTTTGACCGCGCGCATTGTTCGCGACGACGGGGAAGAAATGGACGAGAAAGATGTCGTTTTCCCAATAAACCATCTGTTGAGCGGCATGTTTAAGACGGTCACCGTTTATGCGAACAACAAGCTCGTCAGTTCCAACGAGTTGTATGCCTACAGGAGTATTTTGAACGTCGTGCTTCATTCCACACCCCTGGCTCAAGCACCAGTGCACGCGGCTGGACTCTATGTCGAGGACGACGAACATTTAAAGAACGATTACAACGTCTCGTCTCGCGGTCCGAAACAACGTTACGAAGCGACGAAGGGTGGAAAATACTTTAACATGGTCGGTCAGATCAATACCGACCTGTTTCAACAGCCGCGCCTGATGGTACCTGCCGTCGAAATTCGCGTCGTTTTCCTGTTAAACAACGACGAATTTAAACTCATATCGGTCCCCAACGACAAGAAAACGTACAATTACGAGGTGGACATTAAAGAAATGACGTTACACTTGAAAAAGGTGACGCTGGCACCTTCCCTGTTTTTGGAATACGAGCGGCGGCTTCAGACCACGCCAGCCATCTACGTGTTACGTGGATTGGAAACCAAGGTGCGGAGCTTGAGTGCCGGGAGCTTGGACGCTCACTTTGAAAACGTTTACCCCGAAAGGGTACCTTCCAAATTATGCGTCGCCCTGCTTGCCACGTTTGACTTTCTTGGCGACATCCAATCGAACCCCTACAAATTCCGCCATTACGACCTGTCTCATTCGATGCTGTCCGTGGACGGTCAGCAGGTGCGAGCAGAGTACGACTTTCAGAACGCCCTCGTCAAATTCCCTACTTTAACTTCTTGCAAGAACTGGATGAAAAACATTTCAAGTATGGCTACGAGCGATTTAAAACGAACAGGTTCCTTCTCTACTTCAACTTGGACGTGGACAAGTGTTCTTCTCCTTCGCATTTGAAGGAGTGGCGAAAAGGAAACGTTCGCCTGCAATTACGCTTCGCTAAAGCCCTTCCACAAGCGGTCACCGCCCTCTTGATTTCCGAGTGTCCCAAGCTCATGTGCGTCGACAAGGACTGTACGGTCACCTTCCCATAGAAAAGATGTACGAGAGCGACATCTTGGAACTTGTGTCCCTGAACCCCCTCGCTTCCTCCATGCTGAAGGGCATTTGCGCTTCCAACGAAGCCTTCGTTTTAGGCAAGCCCGGCTATTTAATCATCAATACGGAAGAGCGAAGAAAGCGCGGGCAGCACTGGGTGCTCTACCTGAAAAACTACGACGGGTCTGCCGTGTTTTTCGACAGCTACGGACTTACCCCCATCGAAGCAAACCTTCGAAAGACTTTACTAGTGGACGAGTATAACGACCAGTGTATTCAATCACCTTTTTCGCCTTACTGCGGGCTTTTTTGTATCTACGTAGCCACGCGCATGTCGAAACGCTACAGCTTGAAAAATTGTGTATCCATGTTTTCCTGTAACCTCGAACAGAATGACGAAACAATAAAACGTCTCCTCGTGAGCGAACTCGTTTCGTAAAGTTGTCTATTTGTTTTTTTCACGACATACACAGGACGCTTGCGAGACGATCTTCCAACGTGCTGACCCGACGCTCGTCGTCGCCGGTCACCGTGACGTCGAGGGATGTGTGGAGAAGCCAGTAGCGATGGACGATAGGACGGTTGAAACCCGCGTTGATGAGACACGGGTCGACTGTCTCTACTCGTCTATACTTTTCCAACAGCTCGAGCTTGTAATCTATGAAACGCTTCATTTTCTTTGCAATCTTCCCACTGACGGTGAACAGACGTAAGGGTATCGTCCAGGGGCGCCGGAACAGGGGGAGCGACGGCTCCCCCACATTTACGAATGGGGGAGCACGGCTCCCTCAGTGTCAGCCCCGCGTCGTATTCTTCTACGTCGTAACGGAAAGGCCCGTGCATGTGTTCTTTCGGCGGCGATAAATTTAGAGAGCAACAAACAGAGAGCCTACCACTGTCACTGTGCGGAGACCGTTTGAAAAGGGTTACATACCAAAGGTGTCAGGTTCACAGGGTTCTGGATTTGACCATGGCAAGGTTTGCGGTGCGAAGTGCACTGTCGAGGTTTCGAAGTGCAATAAATCAGTCCGAAAGTGTGTACCGGGAGGCGCGAGCATTACCAGACTCAATCCACGGGGTGGGGTGGGGGGATAGAGGCGCAAACGGGAAGCGCGAAAGGCACGCAAGACACAAGACATCTGGGGGAAATAAGGATACAAAGATACCACCCGGTTGAAGGTTGCTATAGGGGCGGTTTACCAGGTGCAGCCACAGATTTCAGTCGGTTGTGGCCAGGGTGCCCACTTCGAGCTGACGTGTGAGACCTATAGTACGACAATAAGTGCAATTGACTAAGACGAAACGTCGCACCGGTGTTGTGTTCACGTGTCGGATTCCAACGGCAACGTCGAGGGAGCGCCATCAAGTTGTCGCCTGCAGAAGCGTTACATGATTATCAAACGCCATAGACATCGGAGAAGCCCACACCTCTGGTAAGAGATATGTATCGCAGCTTGTTTGTTGTCTTCATATTATGTATATGTTCACTTGTCATAGTAAAATATTCTAGCTGTTAACGGGATTGCTGGCTCCTCACTTTCCACCGTACTGATGTCCAAAACTACCTGCTGTTGTCATTTACCCGGCTTTTCCTATGGAGTCGCCCTGGACTGATAACGACAGCGTGACACCCAGTCAAAGAGCTGGGTGTCAAAGGGACACATTCTTGCTGAGCTCCAGACCGCCCCAGGAAAGTGTGGTTTCTTCGCAGAAGGCTTGCGGATCAGACGATATTCGCTTCTAGTCGCGGCACGCGTACGTGCTGCGACGACGGTTCGCGGAAGTTCCTTACACATTACTTGTCATAGAGGTCTAGGCACTGCGCAGAAGTAAAAAAAGCCGGACGCATTGAACTCATACCAACTAGCCCACCACCAAGCGCTATTTAATTACAATACTTCTGCAATGCTATTTTAGATGTACTGTACAAATATGCAGATGTCGTTTGCCTGGAGCATGTTTACAGTTTGTGTAGCAACCTTGTATAACGCCAGCATGAGCCCTCAAGGAAAATAAGTGATGATGATGATGATGATGATGATGTTTATGCTAGCACTTTTTTTCGCTCCCCCACAGGAAAAATAGTTCCGACGCCACTGGTATCGTCTGGAGAATCGAGTGAAAGTCTCCCTCGCAGCTATCGCCATGAATATAATCGCGTAATCGCAGCAAGTCCCGATACATTCGCGTTTGCACAAAGGTTGCAAACCTCTGCTCGAGCGTCATGACTGAGACAGAATGACAGTAGACAACCATCTTTATTGATGATGAGAGGTTATACATGAATTAGTCACCAGCTTTGGTTTCGTAGCCGGGAAGACAGCCCAAATACGGACGAAGGCTCGAGTCTAACCAATGGCTGGGTTTTCTCGACCAGAGTCCACCGCAACGACAGGTGGTCAGCTGATCGCCGATCCGCAAAAAGAAGGTCTTCGGAGGAGGCTTGAAGGTTAGGACCAGGGGTAGATCTCCCGTCAGTAGCCACGACGTAAGTCGTAAGAGTAGCCAGTAATCTGCACGAAACGAACGTGAGAAACACGTGTTTTTTTTATCTCAAACACACGTACAATCTTCTTCAGTCACAGAGTGACACTGATGGTCCATCTTCTCCATCTTCTTTCAATAGTCGAAGTCCTTCGCAACGTACGTCGAACGGTACCGTCCGACAGCCGAGAAACGGGCGAATCAATCGGTCCGTCCAATGCTTTTGCTCTGAAAAAAATGTGAACGATTATAGAACGTATTAGAAAATAACGAGGAAGCGTACCTTTGGACCACAATCCACCGCAATTGGTGCAGAAGAAGCGGGCGCTGCCAATCCCGAAGTATGTGAGGCCTGAAAAAACCGACTTCACGCGCAGCAAAAGTGTTGTAAACTGGAAACAAAACTTTTCAAACACTTCGACGATGATGACGTCATTAGTATTACTTACGAGGATCTACCAAGCTGATCATGATGGCACGAGAATGATGATCAAACGTTCGCTTCGTCATTTATAGTAAAGCTTTTCCTCTCACTCTCTATGACGTCATTGAACGTGTTTGGACGTGTTCAGACACGGGCGGCGAACCGTCGAAGTCGTCCCTGGACACACACTTGTTCCTCTCTCCCTCTCTATGACGTCATTGAACACGTTTGAACGTGTTTGGTCGTGTTTGAACAAGTTGTGACGAGTGTAGACACGAACCCCCAAGAACACACTGTCATCCCAGGGCTATCTTAAGGTTGTCAGATGGGGACAGGTATGGCATCCCTAGGATGTCAAAATCTGATCCTCAGAATGTCATAATACTGCCACTTTGGCATATGAGATGACGTCCCCGAGGCTGTCCCTCGCCCATCCTCAGGGACCAATTTAGGACAGTTTAAGTACACATGAAGGACAATGCTTTCCGTCAATTCTCTGCTTTGATTTGTTTTATGTATTTTGCGTTTTCTGGCACGCACATCCGCCAAGTGCTTACACAAGTTGCACCGAATTGCAATGACACCAAATTTATAGGAGCGTTTTTGTTGTTCCTGTGGGAAACAGAATCTTGTGAAGGACACCAAGTCTGAGAAATCCTCGTAAGGGTGGGACAAGCCTTAAGCTTGCCCACTCAGAAACTCACTCCGAAAGGTACTATAATTCTCTCCCGAAGCCGAAACAGATACCATTTGTTGCTTATAACGCGTCCCTCCGTAAATACGGGAGTCCTGCTCGCCTGCTACGCAAAACGAAGGGTGAGCTCTCAATGCTTCTTTCGATTACGCAAAGAAAAAATACTCAAAGCGAGGAATGGATTGAAGTATTAGGTTTGCCTCATTCCAAAATCTATGTTTCTTACTCACGTTGGTTTGAGACATTCAGGTAGAAACTTTGAAAGTCAAAAGTAGTGCGACAGAATCGCGCGTTTCTGTTCTTTCCACGAAAAATCGTTCATGTATCATAGGCAGTCATTCCTTTTGGCGGCAGGGAATTTTACGCTGGGCCACCCTTTATTTAGGAAAAATCTCAGTCAGGTCCCAGGATCGGCCCAAAAACAAAACAGATGTGTTTAGGGAGTCTGAGCAGGTAAACTAAACAAAATACTATTTCTCGTCCCCCTAGCTACCCACAGGGACGGGCACAGGACGTACCTGAATGACTCTTCACGGACAGTCCGCGAGTGTTATCCTCAGGACGTTATGGGGATACACCTCGAAGGACGAGGACACGATGACACTGTGGGGACATCCTGAGGACCATGTGTGTTCTTGGGGACCCCGCAATACGAAAAACGTCACGCAGTACGAATTAGACTCGTGGTTAGTGTGTCGCGTCCAGTGTAGGAAGTTCCTGGGTTCGGATCCCACACTTGGTCTTCTCGTTGTCATATACAAGTCGGCCCAGAGTGTTAGTTAGACATTAGTGTAATGTTTTATTCAACGTCGATGGTATCATTGTCATATGCGACATCGCAAAGAAAAAAGGCGCGAAAGACGGAAGGTGGGGTGGTCAAAGTACAGACGGCACCGTCGCAATGCGAGGAGGAGGAGAGCGGTGTAGCGACTATAAAAAGTGCGCTGGTTGTACGATGATTGATCGAAAGCCCACGAGGGGTATTCATCCACGACGCGAGGCGTTTCGTGGAGCAAAATGTAAGTTCACCGCCTCTGCTGTGAGAGTGTGTTCTATGTATGACATTGCTTTTCAGGAACCAATAGCCGCTGTCACCGCATGACACTGAACACACACACACACAGGGACTCATCCCATCCTCATTCATCACCAATCTCAAGCGTTTCTTAACTGAAGGGAAAACTGAGCATTGTTTCGTGAGGGGGAATCTCGTACTGATTTTGTTTGACCGCAGTGCCGCGCTGTCTCGTGTGTCAGTACGACCCGATCGATGCCATGCTCGTGGCCATAGAAAGAGAGCACGAAGCTAGAATAGAGAATCTTGGTAACAGCTCAGTCGTCCTTTCAGATGACGACGACGACAGAGTCAGTAGTCCGCCTTTCGTAATACCTGAAACGGACGACGACGAACCCCTAGATGGGCACGACAGTGCACACGAGCTGCTCATGTGGTAAGGGGATCAGTCGTATGCAGATTTCATTCCTCTGTCTGGTAGGGCTAGAGATGAATCACCAGATGCGAGCCCAGAATTTCGAAACGAAGCTGAGCCTGTCCAGGGACGCAGAATCGTTGAATTACGAGAACACGTCGTACAGAATCAACCCTCCGTCAAGGAGAGACGATTCCTTCCTTTCTTTGTCACAGATGAGGCATTTGACGGAACGGCTACTAGGTACACGCTTCTCTGTTCCCCGCACGACGACAACGTCGACGATTTGCGACTCTATCTACCGAGCATAGCTACAGCAATCACGCGCGTCCTCGAAGCTTATCCCATGCCTTTCAAATTTTGACTGTGCTCGAAGGTTAAGGTGCTTATGGTTAAGGACGGAGCCGACGGGTTGACTTCTCATCTCCTTCACGTGAACCTTCACATGAGAGTGATTCATAACTGTCAAGAAATCGAAGCCGCGATAAACGCTGCCATCGCAGAGTCCTCGCAACGTGTAGAAAACTATGCGAGAGAAGGGTCTGGTTTCACCTCGAACGACGTCCAATGTGTCGACTTAAAACTAACGCGCTTAAAACCGAAGCGGATTCGGTGCACGGTCGAGCTTCCAGAAATGTTGAACAGAAAAACAAGGACTCTCACAAATGTCAAACTCCCTCCGAATCACGAAAACGAGTGTTTCAAGCATAGCGTGCTGGCACTCTTACATCCTTTGAGGAATAAACCAAACGATTATGCCAGATACCGCAAATACATGAATCCTTCAAATCCAGAGACACGCGTAACGTACTGGCCGCCCTGCTTCCCAGTCACATACGTAGACATTAGCCTGTGGGAGAGAAAAAACAAAATCTCCATGTACATCTACGTGTTCGATGAGCAGACGAGTTCGATATCTACTGGACGGGTTCCCTGCATGCTCCATAAAGATAAAGTCCATCTGCTCAAGGTTAGGCAGCATTTCTATGGCATTAAAAAATTTAGCATTTTCATGGGACGAAGTGACTATTTTTATTGCGAGAAATGGACGTCCGGTTATGGGACGAGAGAGGCATTGCAGCAACACGAACGTCTGTGTCGAGACGTAAACGAAGTGATTCTCCAAATGCCAGAAGCATGGGAGAGTGTCTACTTCAACAAGATACAGTACATGCATCCCTATCCCTATTTCGCGGTGTTGGACACGGAAAACACGGTCTTGGAAAAGGACGCACTCGTTAAGGACGCCGTGAGTGTGCACAGGGTGAGCTCGTACTGCATCGTTGTAGTGAGAAGTTGGGACGGAAAAATACTAGGCCTAGATGGCTATTTGGGACCCAACGCGGCAGAGAAATGCTTTCTCTCGCTCAAGCGATTTAGCAATCAAATCGATAGGTTGAACCGTTGTCCCTCACCGTTGGTCATGAGTATGGAAGACCACTTGCGACACGCGAGCGCTACACACTGCGAATTTTGTGGAATCGAATTCAACCGACATACGCGAAAGGTGTCGCATCACGACCACACCCGCTTCGTAGAGCCCGGTTCTTCTAATTTTGTCGCGACGCTGTGTGATACGTGTAACCTTAAATGTCGTAATACCAAAGAACCCGTCGTGTGCGTGCACAACCTGCAATACGATTTGAGCTCCCTTCTCCGCCACATGCACGTTCTAAATCTGGGCGAACCGTGGATCCTAGCTTCGAGCTCGGAAAAGAAAAGAGGGTTCAACATTGGCGATCTCCATATCCGCGATACCACGCAGTTTTTCAACCTGTCCTTGTCGAACCTGGTGGAAACCCTCCTCGCCAGCGGTGGCGAGGGCATGTTTCATTGTACCCGTCAAATGTATGGTGACCGTTTCCGGCGCCTCCTCAGGAAGCGCATTTACCCGTACACCTTCGTCGACAGTTTCGAAGCGTACAATTTGCCCACACTACCGCCAAAGGAAGCTTTGAAAAGTGACCTGAATGACCAAGAGATCACGGCCAAGGACTATCAGTACGCCCTCGAGATTTTCTAATTGTTCGAATGTAAGAACCTCAGCGGTTACACGCGTCTCTACGTCACGCTCGACGCTTGTCAGCTCTGCGACATCATACTGTATTTCAGGAAGATTGCGCTAGAGACGGATGGGATGGATATCTTACGTAACATGTCCCTCGCCAGTTACGCGTGGAGCAGCACTCTGAAGCTCACCAATGTCAAATTCGAGCTCATGAGCGATCGCGAGATGTACGAAACGATCGAGAAGGGAATCAGGGGAGGCATTTGTAACAGCTTCCACAGATACTGTCGGGCTAATCACGAGGGGTGTGACGATTACGACCCGCAGCAAGAAAACACTTTTATCCAGTACCTCGACGTGAACAGTTTGTACCCATACGCGATGACTTTCCATCTCCCGACAGGTGGTTTTGAGTGGGTCGATCCTTCGAGGTGGAGCGAGATCGATTTTCTCAACATTCCTCACGATTCGGAAGTGGGTTACGTCTACGTGGTAGACTTGTCGTATCCCGAAGAATTGCACGCTGTCACCAGGGATTTTCCCCTAGCACCCGAACACAGTTGCGTGGACGAGAACGAACTCTCCCCCTACCAACGCCACCTGAAAGATGCGGTGTCGCTGAACGCCCCTCCCACAAAGAAACTCTTGCTGACGTGCTACGACAAAGAACGCTACGTCGTTCGTTATGCATTGCTCGCTCTGTAGGTGAGGTTGGGCATGAAAATAAAACGTGTTCACAGCATCCTCTCGTTCTGTCAAGACAACTTTTTGCGAACCTTCGTGCAGAGAAACGTTGCGTTGAGGAACGCCGCGACCACGAAATTCGAGCGACTTCTGTACAAAACCATGTCAAACAGCACGTTCGGTAAGTCGATACAAAATGTGAGACGCATGAAAATGTATGCTATAGCCTACGACAAAGAAAGCGCGCTCCGAAAAGCTAGCTCAGTCGACAGTCAGCATTTTCACATTCTGAGTGATAAGTGCATCTTGTACAAGATGAAACAACGCCGCATCAAATACACGCACCCACTTTACGTGGGCTTTGCCATTCTAGAGATATCCATAGTCCGAATGTACAGCTTCATCTACGAGTCGCTCTTTTCTCGCTTGACGTGTCCACTGCAATTGATCTATAGCGACACGGACAGCATAATTTTTTCTCTCACGTGTGAAAGCCTGGAAGAGCAGCTGATGAAGATTGAGAGTGAGTTAGATCTGTCTTCCTATCCACCGGACCACCCACTTTTCAACGACGAGCACGCGAATCAGATGGGGTACTTCAAAGACGAGACGGGAGGCGGAGTTATTCTGGAAGTCGTAGCCATCCGAGCGAAAATGTACAGCATTCTCTTGGCTGGGACACACAAACAGATCGCGAGAGCGAAAGGAGTTGAGAAAGACGTGGTGAGGAAACATTTATTGCATGAAGTGTACCGAGATTCTCTGTTCAATGAAAAGGCGGTCTCTCAGAAGCAGTGCACCATCCAGAGTATAAAGCAAACGATGTACACCATTTCGAGACTCAAGAAGAGCTTGGTCCCCTACGGCGCCTTGGTCCCCTACTGCCTTTATACAGATAAACGCGCGCGCGCGTGCGTAGCTGCCGCGGAGCGATGTCCCAGTCAGTTGCTGGCTGGCTGTCGCGGAGAGCAGACGTGTGCTCGGTTGCTCCACAGTCCCCGCGCCCGCTCAGTTTCTGGCTGGTTGTCGCGGAGAGCAGACATGTGCTCGGTTGCTCCGCACTCTCGGATGGAGCAGTCGTGGCAGGGGAAAGGGTGAGTGATTTGGCGCGCTCCTTTTCTCGCATATTTGCCGTGCCCCCGTGTTTAGCGGTGACCGCGTTTGACCGCGCTCGTGTTAAGCCTTTTCTCGCATGTACAGAATTGTTTAGCGGTGAGCAAGCCTTTTGTTTGTGTTGACGCATGTTTAGCGATGTGTGCACAGTGGTTCCCGCCTTGTGTATAGTGTTGAGGCGCTGTGGTTAGGCCTAAGCGATCGCTGCCCCTAAGCCTTTTCCCCGATGTGTACTGCTTTCTCCGTGCTGTTTAGCAGTAGCAGTTAGACCTTTTCTCTCGCATGCCTAGACTTGTTTAGCAGTGCTGCCATTTTTACCTGCCGCTAGTATCTTGTTCTCTTTCTTGCATAGAGCTATGATGGTGGTACCATCTGGTGTGATGCCTGGCAACTAAGTGGCCACCTGTCGTCGATCTCTGCAACTGCCCGTCGCCAACTACCGACATGGCGGGTGCTGGTCACTGGGACGTTTCGGAGCGGTTTCTTCGTCACGGCGTCATTGATTTTTGAATAAATTGTTTCTCTCCACTCTATTTCTATCTTATTATTTTATTTTCTACCTATTTTTTATTTACACAGGTTGTCGCCAACGCACAGGGTGGTCTGGACACGACTTAGATGCTCCCTAATTAGTGTGATGACTCATTGGATGATGCTGATTAACGTGGGGGTCCCAATTAGTTCTAATTGCTAATTAAACGTGTCCAGAAGCCTTGTAGCGTTGCCGACAGTCTGTGTCCAGTCATTACTACTAATAACTACAAAATCGCCGTATCTACAAATCGCCGTATGGTCATCAAGTGTGATTGTTCCCGCGACGTTCGTGTTCAGCGCTCCTTTCATTTCACGGCGAAAATCTGCGCGCGGGCCTCAAACTTTGTCGTGCCGACGGTGACGCGCGTCAGTCGCGAGCAAAATCGCTCCATTCAGATCGGGCTTCAGGTTATATATGCGTCTTGCTATCATAGATTGTAACAGCAGTTAGTGCAGTTTCAAATGACTGCAGCGTTATTGTCGTCCTAGTTGGCACTTTCATACGGTCGCAGAGCGCCGGAGTTGGAGAAACTATGTCGAAATATTAACACGTCCCACTCCTCGATTATCGCCGTCATCGCACGCGACCATGATTCTATTATATATCGCTGACAACCACAAATCGAGACCGAAAAACGCATTCGAGACGCAGGTTTTGGCTATGCATGCAATGGGACGGTAAACAGCGATGTTAAGCTCAACTCAACAAAATTTCAATATTTAACCGTAATTTCACCGAACTGTAGGCCTCATACGAATGTTCAGAGTTCGTTAGCAATCCACTAAAGCCGCGACTGTGCTGACGATGTATGAAACGTACCGCTGTCGCGGGATTCACTGGGGTGGTACTTTAGAATGGCGGCTGCCACACAACTGCGTACTAGTTTCGGTTTCGGTTACCCAACGTATAGCAACGCATTCGCTAATGAGCGTACCTCGGAAGCTCAGCGCGTCGCTTTGCAGCTGTTCTACTATGCATGTTCGTCGCCGCAACGTACAAATTCCAGTGTGCAGCAACAGCTTTGTAATAAGCTGCTATGATCAGCGATGGCCAGTAGTTAAACTACTAGTTAAACTACCTGGTTGTAGTTAAAAAGTAGTTATCAACTACTTGCAGAAATGTAGTGGCAACTAGTAGTTAAACTGCTATTTTAAGTACAGTAGTTAGGTTATTGGAAAGACGCCAACTACTTCCGATTTTGCCGCAAGCTTTACGGCACGATTGTGCTTCCGACTTTTACCTTGTGCTGCTTGTTTGATGAGAACGGAGGTGCAGAGCAATTGTGTCGTGCATGTGTACTAGATCTTCACTTTTAATGCTTGTCTAATGAAGCCTAATTTTGCTGTGAAATAATTCTGCAACTTAGTTTATCGCGTAGGCACAGAAAGAATCCCGCCACAAGCTTTGTATTTGACGATCGTAGCAATGGCTTGAGCCAAAGTTTATCATTGCTTATGATTCATATTTAGGTGTCTAAGAACACTACAAGTGATTGGTGTTGATGGACAACGTTAAGTAGTTATCGACGTAGTTAAACTACATTGCAGTAGTTAAAGAAGTAGTTTTAACTATTCCCCTGAAAAGTAGTTGAACTACTAGTTAAACTTCTCAATCGCAAAGTAGTTCGTAGTTATAGTTAAACTACTGTAGAAGTAGTTAGTGGCCATCACTGACTATGATATTCGAAAAAAAATCGAATATTCGAAAACTTCGAATATCAAATTTTCGAATACGAATACGAATCGAATATCACAAATATTCGATTCGTATTCGAAATTTCGAATATTCGCACACCTCTAATTATAATGCATTGTACCTGAAAACGAATGCCCTATTACATGCTGATGTAATGCAGCACTTCCGACGCCTGTGCTACGACGCGCGCGGGTTGGAATTGCTTCATTGCGTTTCTCCGGCATCCTATTCGTGGCAATGCGCCCTAAATTACACACAGGCAAATTTGGAATTGATCATCGACGAGGACATGTACCGGACCATAGAATCGAGTGTTAGAGGTGGGCTCTGTCAGGCGAGCAGGAGTCATTTACGGCCTAACAACCCTCTGTGCAGTGGCTATGATCCCCATAAAGAGGAGGTGTACCATATCGTACATAGATTGCAACAATCTTTACGAATTCAGTATGATAAAGCGCCTCCCCGTCGGCGATTTCGAATGGGTCGAGGATTTTAGCTCAGTGGATTTTATGCATCATCCCACGGATTCGGACGCGGGGTACGTTTACGTGTGCGACTTGGAATATCCAAAATCTATCCACGCGCTGACGCTGTACTTCCCCCTGGCTCCCGAGAAGACGGTCATCCCAAAAGAATGGCTCTCGTCATTCCAGCGGGGGCTCCTCGAAGACTTAATGTATCAGCCAGCAAACAGCAAAAAGCTGCTGCTCACGTGCAAGGACAAGGTCGAGTACGTCGTTCATTACACGCTACTCGTGCTCTATTGTAGATTGGGCATGAGGGTGAAAAAAATTCATCGTTATTCTAAAATTTCGTCAGGCACCATTCCTGCATCCCTACATCGAGAACAATGTTGCCAGATGTGTTGTCTCGGGCACGACGTTAAAAAAAAATTCTCTAAAATCTCCAATAATGCGGTCTTCGGGAGAACGCTGCTAAATAAATTTAATATGCAGGATGTTCGAGTAGCCTTCGATGAGGAAACGGAGAGTCGCCTCGGGAGTCGAGCGGAATGCGTGCGAATGGAAATTTTGTCCCCCGATTGCGCCATGTACGAAATGCGCAAACGAAAAGTGCGATGCGATTTCCCCCTGCAGATTGGCTTTACGATTTTAGAACTGAGTAAGTTAACCATGTACTCGTTCTACTATGAAACCCTGCTGAGTAAGCTCACTTGTCTGGTGATTACCTGCTACTGTGACACGGATTCTCTAATCCTCGGCCTATTTTGCAAGGACTACGAAGATCAGTTACGTGGGATCGCCGACGACCATTTAGGCTTGTCTTCCTTCGACCGGGATCATCCGCTGTACAGCGAGAGGAATCGCGGTAGGCTTGGCGCGTTCAAAAGTGAAACTGGTAGCATACCCATCGAGGAAGTAATATGCTTGAAAGCCAAAATGTATTCCATCAAATTAGCTGGGGGAAAACAGATAGCAAGAGCTAAAGGGGTAAAAAAAAACACATTGTGCAAAAACCTCCTCCATGACACGTACCGCGATACCCTATTCAAGCACACTAGCGTATCGCACGAACAGGTGTCAATAGTGGGAAAGAAACAGTGCATGTACACCATCAGAAATGTGAAAAGAAGTCTGATGGCGTATGACGGCAAACGGTACCTCTACAATGACGTCGACTCCTACCTGTACGGAAGCTGCAAATATGGTGAGCTCAAGCGGATGACGTAGATAGCGTGATTTCACCTGGCGTTCTTTCCCCCTCAGATAATGCAGAGGATGAGATGGAGTAGCGTCATTTGGACTACGTCACTGGAAGGATGTGGTATCTTGTTCTCTTCTCGCTTGTCTTGTGCACGCTGGCACTGGACGCTGGCAACTGTAGGCGAGCATCAAGCTGAAGACGGATAAGTACACGTACGCGCACGAATGCCCTGGCGACTTCTTGGCCATCAGAGAGTGGCACGTGGTACCTATGCGGTTCGGCATTAACCTGGGCAGGAACGCTACTGGATCGCAGAGCAAGTGCCTTCACTCACTGGACGTGAGCGACAGCTATGAAGATATCCAGTGCACGTGGAAGTGCCAACTCACGGAGGACGAAATTTTTCTTGGCAGCTGTCCCGGAAATGTTTACATGATCCGTCACTTCCGCGGAACCACGCCGAGCGTCAAAGGAATCAATCTCTCCAAGACTGCCATGCTTTGCCTCAAATATGTACTCAATAAACGTCGAAATGTATTTTTTTGCCTGTCTGTCTGAAATCTGTCTGAAGTCGCAGCGGGGCCGCTACCGAGCGCGCCCCCTGGCGGGCGCTAGTGAAGGCTCAGCCAATCAGTGGGCCGGGCCAAATCAGTGGTCGACCAATCAGATGACTTGGAATTGGCTTGTGTTGGATTAGAATTGGATTGTGTTGGATTAGAACTGGAATTTTTGCTTAGAATTGGATTAGAAAAAAGGGGCGAAACTCAGCGATCAGCATGCACCAATCAGCGTGAAGTAGAGGGAGCCAAGTAATTAGCATAAAGGGGCGGAGCTACGGTCAACCAATCAATGATCAGTAGGCTTAGCATGGGCCAATCAACGTGAAGTGGGCGGAGCTAATGGCGACCAATCACATGGCTTAGAACTGGCTTGCGTTGGATTTGAATTGGATTGTGGTGGCTTAGAACTGGATTGTGTTGGATTAGAACTGGGTTTTGGCTTAGAATTGGATTAGAAAGAAGTGGTTCTTATACAGTTTGACTGACTACTACTCATGTTTTGCGCATGAAATAGTACACCCAGGGCGATTTTTGCAAATACTCGAGGTGACGTTGAACTTCGCCTTCGACAAAGTACTGTCAATAGCCTAAGCTAACGTTATCCCAATATTCCCATCACCATGGCGATATCCGATCATTTTTCTTTTTTCTTTTTTTAGTGTTCGCCAGGGGTGCCGAACTCATTTGTGTCTGCGGGCCGCATTGAACCTTGGAGGAACTACGCGGGCCGCATATGACTGCTTTGGGGTAGCGCTGGCACTGGACGCCGGCAACTGTAGGCGAGCATCAAGCTGGAGGGCGATTCCACGCGAAATGATCTAGCGGACCTGCTCGGCCCCCACAAAACGATCCCGGATTTTTACGAATATTTTTTAGCAGTCCCTAATAGTGCAAAACGACACACCACGAAACATTTCTTCCGAAATCTCAATGTGGCGGGTGCTAGACACGAGCAAAGTTCGCAGCACTGGCGAAAACAGTGCCTGGCGTGAACGGCAGGTGCGGCTCATAGAAAGCACCTAGAACTTGCGGTTTTCTTCTGCGTATAGAGGAAACTATGCTCTACGCAGCGTCCAAATCCCGGTTGTCGTGCTGTAATCGGTGCAGGTATACAAAAGCCGGAAGTTTCGCAATTTTCTTCCTACTTCGGGATTTTTTTCTGGAAAATCAAACCATTAAATTTTGATGAATATTTTTTCCTGCCAAGACCCTAAGGGATACTTCAACAGGAAAAATCGCCAGACACGTCACTTTGATAGTCATTGCAGGAAAAAAAGAGGAAGTATGCGATTTTTCCAAAATTCGCTACAATCGAGCGTAAAACACGGAAGAGGCGCCTGAAACCAACGCAGCTTTATAGAACGAGCCTTCCTCTACAACATATTAAAAAATCTCGAGGGTGTTTTTTCGTATACTGGAGAAAATACTTTTTTTTGTAGTAGAGGGTATTACGACCACAGTGACCCACGTTGCATGTATCTAGTGGGGTGCTATATTTTTTTCTTGGGCTCCTGTTTTAATTCGTTTTATTTTTAATTTTCCTCTGGTCTGGTTGGGGTATAATGAGCAGGCAATATGCTGTGGCACAGACTTCTGCAAGGTTACCATAATCTTTGCTTCTGTAGCATAACACGTGTATTGCAAGGGGCTTAATGGCGGGAAATTCAAAAAGGTGGGCACGTGACACACTGCGCGTGACGTGTACCACGGCCTTCACGTATCGCGCAAAGAGCGCCGTGCACGTGTTTTTTCACGTGCCCACGTTTTTAAATTTCCCGCCCGCCTTTTTTAATTTCCCCCCACTCGTTAGCTTGTAACGACCGTAACGACGATGAAGCGATTACGCCCCCTGGGTGGTTAAGTTTATGGCATTGTTTCCGGTGTGCGCGATGCCGGCAACGGAGATTGGGGATTAGCGGTGATGGGCAAGTCTAAGTAATAATTTTGGCATGTGAGCTAAAGCCCTGCGCGGATGAGCTTTTTGACATCCACATCCTATACGAAAAATCCGCGTCTCCCACGGCACGCAGCAATAGTTCAGTTTCTATGCTCGATATATCAGGCCAATTTTCCAGCACATAAACGTTATTTCCCGTCAGCACAAAACAACAACAACAACAGCAACAAAGAAAAACGCCAGCAAAAAAAGCTGTCACCAAACTTCATCCACACGGGCGACTTCCTCTCTTTCGTTCTGACAGTGAAAACCCCGGAGCGGCATAGCTTCTCTAGCGAGGACAGGTCCTGAGCGTCCATGATGCTACCAAAGGATACACGACAGCAAGTACAGATTAAAGCTTCCACGAAAGATTATATGGCACTAAGCACAGCAACACATTTTGCACCAAACGGGATAAGTAGAGTTTATTGCAAGTGAAACGCAAGATCGGCGCCGAACGCGCACCTCGACTCGAGACGCCATAGATCTCTCTCAGATGCGCGAGCGGCTTTCGTACACCTTGTACTCTATGTTCTGTACCTACTGGGAAGCAAACTCATGGCGCAATCTCGCGGTTTATCCGAGTCTGACCCGTTCCTCAGCCGGCGCCGTCCGCGTCTGATCCGCAGATCACAACAAGCGTCCATATTTCATCCGAACCCAGAAGTTTCTTGCGGATATCCGCGGGTATACGCTTCCATACGCGAATGGTGCAAGGCTTTATATAGCTGTGAGCCTCACTGGAACCTGGGACAGCATGAACGATGAACCACCGCCACGAGATTCAGTCGTTTCCAGTACTGTCATGTAAATGACTTTTTTGCACGTTCGTCTTTTCCTCTAGCGTTATAATTTGTTAGACTTTTCGTGGTTAATATTTTTGCTGAATCGTTCAGCATTTAAATGTGACAGTTAAAGGGAACTTTCATCAAGTGAACATACTTCACACGCCTGTAATATTCATACTGGTGGATTGGAACTCCACAGTGCTCACCTGAAGCCAAGTTCCTTTGGTCCGGGTAGTTGTCATATTGAAAACCAACCAGAAAAAAATCAGAAATACGAGGAATTAAAACGGGAGCCCAAGAAACAAATATAGCACCCCACCGGATACATGCAGCGTGGGTCAGTGTGGCCGTAATACCCTCTACTACAAAAAAATTATTTTCTCATGTATTCGAAAAAACACCATCGAGATTTTTTAATATGTTGTAGAGGAAGGCTCGCTCTATAAAACTGCGTTTCAGGCGTCTCTTCCGACCTCTTCATTGCGTGTTTTACGCTCGATTGTAGCGACTTTTGGAAGAATCGCATACTTCCTCTTTTTTTCCTGCAATGACTACAAGAGTTACGTGACTTGCGATTTTTCCTGTGGAAGTATTCCACGAAGCCTTGTCAGGGAAAAATATTCATTAAAATTTAATGGTTTGATTTTCCACAAAAAAATCACGAAGTAGGAGGAAAATTGCGAAACTTCCGGCCTTTGTATGCCAGCACCGATTACAGCACGACAATCGGGATTTGGACGCTGTGTAAAGCATGGTTTCCTCTATACGCAAATGAAAACCGCACAGTTCTAGGTGCTTTCTATGAGCCGCATCTGCCGTTCACACCAGGCACGGTTTTCGCCAGCGCTGCGAACTTTGCTCCTGTGTAGCACCCGCCACATTGAGATTTGGGAAACAACAACAACTTTATTTTCGGCCTTGGAGAGTGGGGAGTTTCATCGCAACAGGCGATACTCTACCCCAGTGCTTGGTGGAATGGGGGGAATAAAATAACGAGCCCCTTTACAATAACGATCGAAGTCCGATGGTGTCCAGAAATGTCAGAAGAGCTTTGAGCGCAGAGCGTTGCTGGGCTGGATTGGGCCAGGGACCAAGCAATGTCGGTAGGGAGAGAGGGCGAGAGTCCAGCTGACGAAGAGACTCGGAGAGTGTGGTTCGGGAAGGTTCGTAGTGAGGGCAATGAAGAAGAATGTGCTCCAGATCCTCAAGAGCACCACAGTGGCAGCAGGTGGGAGAACCAATTTGTCTCAAGCGGTAACGCCACTGAGCTGTAAAGGCCACATCGAGGCGCATGCGGTGGATTAATGCAGCATCCTGACGAGATGTGTTTCGTGGCATGCGGAAAGCGAGCGTGGGATCAACTCTGTTCAACATAGAGGGGGGAAGAATGTCGGTTGTCCGTTGGCGGGAAGCCAGGGGTGTCACTAGACGTCGCAGAATTGAACGGCGGTCTCCTCTGAGCAGAACAATACGAGATTTGGGAAGAAACGTTTCGTGGTGTGTCGTTTTGCACTATTAGGGACTACTAAACAAATTTTCGTAAAAATTCGCTATAGTTTTGTGAGGACTGAGCAGGTCCGCTGGATCATTTCGCGTGGAATCGCCCTGGAGTAATTAGCATAAAGGGGCGGTGCATTCGGAGGTCTGGTATACAGGGTGTCCCAAAAAACGTGTCATTGTATTCTAAAAAAAAGTACGCCACCTAGAATTATGCGGTGAACGGCATTTGTTCTTACTTGGCTTTTGCCACCTCCTGATGTGAATGTCGTGTAACCTAAGTTTAATGATGTAAATTTTTGCGAAGTGAACTCAGCAATTTGCCAAGTAAAGGTAACTTTTTTACCCCACCAACATGAAGAGCGTGCCGAATTCTGCCGTTTTCTGGGACACCCTGTAGATGATCGAATTCACTCGGGAGATCACCAAGCCTACCGATCCGTGTCTACTGTCTATAGTAGCTTTGAAGGCACTAATATTACAAATCGGCCTTGCAGGGTTTGCTCAGAAGTTTGGTAGGAGTGTACTCGTAATACTAATTGTCAGCGTCATTGTCATCGTCAGCTGACATGCCCATCGTCAATGTGTGTTAGTGGCGCCACCGTAGTATTTAACGGCGGTGCGCCACGTCGTAATGGTCAGTCGTCATTCATGGAACGTCCTACGACGACCTATTCGGCACCTTACCATCCTAAATTATTATGCATGCCTGTAAATACGTCTCATCATCATTAAAAGTTTGTATTTGTTGCTACTCCGACTGCCGCATCCTTATTTCAAGAGTTTGGCGGATGAAGATGTTCTTGGAGTGAGCCACGGCCCGGTCACCTTCCTTCCACATCTGGCGACCCAGGACAATCCCCTTCTTCATTCCCGCCTCACATGGCGCAGTCGACAGGATCGGCAATCTTCGGAGTGAAGTCTTCAGAGTTCAAAGGCAAGATCGTTTTTCAGCGCAGTCCATGGCCTTTGTCAGCAGAGGCATAGTGAGTTTTCTTTTCACTTGTACGAGGTACTCAGATAGCTCCATCAGCTTGGGTGCTTGAACCGAAGGCGTGTTTTCCATCTTCTGGTTCTTCGACGTTGTTAAGCAATTCGTATTGGATTCGTCCTCCAGCAACCAACAGTCGCGGTAACCTTGTCAAGGTCAGCCATTGTCCTATTCAGTAAAGTCACTAGCGTTCTCTCTCACGAGACTAGTGTCCTGATGGCTTGCTTCAGTCTAGGCAGCCGTCATGTCTTACTCATGACTTTCAAACCTTCTTTAGCGGTGTAGAACGTAGATTTCTTCCGCGCGAGAGTTAAACCCTTTTCTTCAGTTAGGTCTAACAGTTGCTTAGCCTAACGTTCTAGAACGTGCCTTCCTCGAGTGACTTTCGAGGCCGTTCTCTAGCTCAGTTGTAGCCATTTTAAGTTTTCCTGTCGAAAACTAAACCTCCATTCCACACTTGTAACTCTTCAGTCAGTTGCAACGGAATATATTGAGCTTCCGCGACTAATGTTCCGGAATGCTATCTTTTAGTCTTTGGTGATAGCTTGGTGTTTCGAAGTAAGCGTAGCATGTCTCGTTATCGTAACATATCTTCCAAGCACAAGCCATTAATATTCAGACAACTTCCCCTGATGTGTTATTTTTGAGCCAATTCAGCTCATTTCCTGGACTATCACACTGCTTGGGACATATCGTCCAGCCGTTCATCGCCATCGCCGTTGTCATCTTCAAGTGATCCACGCAAGGACCACGAGTGTCTTCATACAGCACAGCCTGCTCAAGCGATGCGAACTTCACCTCACGATTCATCGTATCCGTAGTCACCTTCACGAACATTTGACTGGTCTTCAGCAAACGCAACATCAGTGCCCTGTAATCAGCTGATCCGGCCTCATCTTCGTCGCTATGTACTTCTTGGAACTGTACCTCTTCGTCTTCTATCAACAAGGACTTTCCTCTTCACCGAAAAGAAACTTCGTTCAGTGATCAACGATTTTGAAGAGACTTCGCACGAAACGCGAAACGTTATAGTGATGTGTTCGTAATTATCTTCAGTTCAGACAAGAACTTAAGGTATGTTGAGACGTATATCTTTATCGCTATTAATGCCAACATCTAGTTCTGCTTAGATCTATTGTTACCGCTATCCTCACGTTACGTTTTACGATTTTTATAGTGCAGACTTGCGTAACATTTACTCTTTCGCAATGGCCAGTCACTTCGACTTGGTTATCACTTCAACTTAAGTCTACCCTTGTAATTTACCTAGTACGACTTGAAATTGAGAGTTTGCACTTGTGGTGGGACGCCTCGACAAATGTAAACAGACGTTTCATGAGCGAAGGATGCTTCGTCTCATGAACGAACAAATTTGGCTTGACAATTTTCCCTGCTTGATTTCCCTGACTCCTGCTCTCGTATACCATGCTTGGAGTGCTTGTGTCAGTACTTCATTTTTGGTATTCTGTTCACTGTCAGATTTTGTCGCGCACATATTCTTGTCACAACTGTGTACACTTCACAATTTTTCTGTATACTTCACTGTACTCAAAATCAGGAGATTTTTTCTTTTGTAACGGGTATGGATTTGCCACACTTAGCATATACGTTGTAACTTCGAGGAATTCTGTCAGTTCTCTTTTCTCAGTGCCCTTATTCTGCCAAGGGCCCTGGTAAGAGTCGAGGTGCATTGTTTAAAACTGAGAAAGACAGAATGTCACGATGATTATCATTTTTTTGATTATCAAGTGTTTAGTACCTCAAGAGTGACCATGAAATGAGGACATTTCATTTTTATTACAAGGGGTCGTGTCAGCGTCATTGTCATCGTCAGCTGACATGCCCATCGTCAATGTGTGTTAGTGGCGCCACCGTAGTATTTAACGGCGGTGCGCCACGTCGTAACCCAAAGGGAACAATGCTCTCCTGTGGATTTCCCGTGGAAAACCTGAGGTGGAGATCCGGACGTCCACAGGATATGACCATTTTGGGGAGTTGACATGTAGAGGATGTCCTGTGGAGCTCCGCGTGGCCGCAGTTTTGATATCCTGTGGAAGTCCTGCTATGATCCTCAGAGGTCATAGCAGGGACATGTATGGGATTGTTACAGCTCATGCACCCACACACTAAACTTTTTTACACCTATGTTAGTGTAAGAGGGGTGTATTTTGCAATACACACCCAGATCACACTCATGTTACACCTCTTCGAGGCTGACACTCTCACAGATGGGTGTGAATTGGGTGCACATCTACATTGGTGCGTTATGGGTGTGCTAAGGGTGTAATAAGGGTGCAGTGGTTCAAGGGTGTTTTGCCTCATTGTAAAATGTTCAACATTGTCATGGAATATGAATGGCGTGTACACCAAGGTAAATATAAATGGTAGCGAAGGCGGGAAAAAATACGAAATCTGTGTTAGCAACCCTGCGCCCTTCATGATACACATGCGAGCGTGGTTGTTGAGGGGCAAACTACGAAGGTAAACAAAAATAATTTAATCGGAGGCGCGAATAATGTCTGTACTAATGCAATATGCATGTTTTTAATGTAGCAATTCGCGCGGTCTGCCAGTAATACCTAAGATTATTGACAGAGCCGAGTACTCTTCCGGTTCCTGTCGCTCTCCATGTTGTTAGCTACGAGTTTGCTGTACGTTGACTGCGCACTTTGTGACTGTTCATAGCTTCTTCTTCATCGTCGTCTTTTCAATTTCAAACCACCAAGTCCAACTTGGGACATTCCTCGGGGGAATGCCATATTTCAGAACAGTAGCCAGCTATTGCTTTATTTGTGTGTCAAGAATGTAGACAGTACTGACTTTGGAGCTGTCGGGTCCTCTTCCTGCCTTTGCGACGTTTGTGGGTGCGTGTGAGGAAGCCTTCAAAGCCAACGTTCATTAAGACATTCCTCAGCTCCCAAGGAGTCAGGTCCAAGCTGTGTGAAGCGTTGGACATACTTGTGCCAAAGACATTGAGTTTGTGTTTTTCATCCGTGTATGATGATCTATTTCACTTTTTTCTGAGGGTATGACTGTTCTGGTTTGCACGAGAAAGGAATGAGGAGGTACGAAGTAGTACGTTACGTCAGAAGGCACTGCAGCAGGCAGCGATACTAAGTTCGTAATCTCTGCACGTTGTTGTGATGTAACCAGACGTTTTCTTTCCATGCAAAGGGATATGCATGGTTCTGTTGTCTATCCAGTGCTTTCAGTTGTAACCTAGATTACACATGATATCTTGTAATTCTTTCATTCCTGTGAAGCAAACGATTTGTCAAAGTGCACTTTTGCACATAGTTCCTTACTGTGTTATTTGTATTTTGACAGCCATGCAGAGTTCAGTAGTCTGTGCTGCCAATTATTTATATGTTTAGTGTTTGTACACCTGTGTAAATAGATACCTAGCATACATTTTCTATTTTGAATCTTCAGCAGTTTGCCTATTCTTTGATATGTATTAAGTGTATACCTGTGTACATAGATCCCTAGCAGGTAATTTTATGTTTTGAATCCTGCGCTGAGTTCAGTAGTTGTGTGCAAGTATGTAGGAGCAGTTATATGCAGGGCTAAGCACCTTGTGCAGCTTGCAGATCTACACCACATGGCAAAATGTGCACAAAATAGCAGAAGCATAGAACATTGTCGATGCTTTGACATTCCTTTAATACAAAAATGCTGTTGTAATCAAAGTAGAAGTAGACATCAGCAGGGTGTGTACACACTGAACAAGGTTGTCATTGCTGGAAGCTGATACTGTTGTGCCTGTTTTCCAAGATAAAGTATCACAGACTTCTAAAATGAGCTAATGGACTTGTGCCTTCTTATTCCCCCATAGCATTCCTTACAGTGACAAAAACTGTGGGCAGACATAGCACCACACAGTATGCAAATATCATATAATGTGATCTTCAAATGCAAATATGTTCACTTCCACCTTCTTTGTACGAAAGATATGTGGAAAGTTCCAGATGTACATGAGGACAGCTATAGCAGCATGCAACCACCTGTGCTTGCTGGAATTTGTACATTATCCTTTCGTGCTTATTCAGTACATGGACTGTCATACTTGTTATTTTGCACATTATTCTGTCGTGGGTATTTATGATGAAAGATGGAAGTCACTGAAAAGTCTGTGTTCCAGCCTCAGAACATCAATTGTCTCATGTGGGTATTTATACTGTTTACAACGGCATGGCGAATTTACCTGTGATAAAAGAGAGCAAGCCCCCACCTGGTCTCCTGTGTCCTTTGTTGCACGCATGTCGCTAGTGTTGATTCTTCTCTGTTTACAAATTGTTTGAGTTTTTGCTCTTGGATTTGCTTTCAACAGCGGTTCTGACATTCCGCGGCTCGACATCGCGATGGAACGCACGCGCCGCGCGAGCGCCCGCCCTGCGCTATACGTAACGGTGACGTAACAGGTGACGTCATTATGACGGAATTTGTAGTTTGCCCCGCAACGGATGGATGGCGCTGACGGTCTTTATCATGGCCGCCCTTGAAGACGTGGTGGCCAATGCAAGCTTCGCTACCATCTATATTTACCTTGCAATATATGTAGTATATGTTTTACTCATAGAAAGGAAATGCCTTTCTAAGAGTGCTTTTGGTTCGTCATTCCATTTGTGTGATGTTTCAAATTAATCTCTAAATTTAAGCGCGTATATCCTTATCCCTATATCAGACCCGCTATTGATACAATATGGCACGAGTTCGTAATTGCTATATTGGGAGAACACAATGCATTATATGTTCATATTATGCATTTACTTTGGCTGATATGCATGATACACTCACTGTAGAAACAAAGCTGCACACGCCACACCAAAAATTGAATCAGTTTCCCTTATAGGGTATCGTCCAATTACCAGTATAAATCAACAAACCGCACAGCCGCTAAGTAGATGTTACAGAGGTGTCTATGTGGATGTGTTGTGAAATACACCCTGAGAGGCCGGTGTATTCTATTATACCTACAAACTTTTACACTCAAAAGGGTGTGAGTTATGGCACACCCAGCTTACACTCAAAAGGGTGTAAAAAAGTTTAGTGTGCACACAGACACGTATTCAAAATGCATAGTGTTTTTATTGGAATTTACTGTAAAGGCATCTAAGATATAGAAAAACACCGTAGAAACTAAGAACAATATAATTGTAAACGCTACAAATGCAGGTAGCATGGGAATGCAGTGTTAATTTTCAACGTTCACCAGGCTCACAAATTCTGCACAGCGTACTTGTGCAATTAAAACGCGAAACCCCGCAAAAAAAGTACAAGCACTCGTAATATATGACAGTCAGGACCAGTGCACATTTGTGCATTCAAAAAAAAAAAAAAAAAAAAACAGCAACAAGAGATTGGGCCACTTAGCCGAAAAGCTTTGGAAATGTAGTCGTATTCACTTCCAAACAGAAAACAGACACTGTACATTGGTGTTTTCGAGAGCTTCTACAAGTACGAGAGCCCTGTTCGCTGGTGGGTCGAAATGAAGGGTGAGATGTGCAAGTTTAATTCGATTGCGTGCACGAACAACAGTGATGTGAGAAACTGCTTGGCGTATTAAGTCACTGTGGAGGTAATGTCTCTGTTTCTTACTCATTCGGTTTGAGAAACTGAGTTGGTTTATGACAAGTCGAATTTGTGCTGTGCTACATCCCGCGTTTCTCTCTCTCTTGGAATACATGATCCATGCAGCATCCCATCACGGAGTCGATTTGGACAATCCGTGAAACAACCACAACGGGACCCCCTGCGGATATACGGCTACGAATATACCTCCCAGGGAAGTCCCACGGAGATCCATTTTCGGATATGGACATTGGGATCTATTTCGGACGTCCGTGGGAGATGGTGTTCTGTCTGGGAATGGTCAGTCGTCATTCATAGAACGTCCTACGACGACCTATTCGGCACCTTACCATCCTAAATTATTATGCATGCCTGTAAATACGTCTCATCATCATTAAACGTTTGTATTTGTTGCTACTCCGACTGCCGCATCCTTATTACAAGAGTTTGGCGGATGAAGATGTTCTTGGAGTGAGCCACGGCCCGGTCACCTTCCTTCCACACTTGGCGACCCAGGACATCCTTTTCTTCATTCCCGCCTCACATAATCGAGTAAAAATCTCACGTTGAGACATGTTTAGAGAGTCGTTAGCAGAGACGTCCAAAGCAACAGAGAGGCAGACAGGAAATATCGAACCTTCAACTTTTTATCATATGACTAGAGGTTTAAATAACTTTTCACAAGTTTCTGCGCAACGCAGAACGAAGAAATCGTTTGATTGGAGTCATTTTGATCAGGTAAACGGAAAGATTCCCTGGCATCACATTTGTGAGATTCCCTCACGATACCTGCATACAAAAAAAAAAAAAAACGACGCCAACATGAACCGGTGCGCCGTACCAACGTTTAAACGTTTCGCATTAAACACAACGTTTAAACGTTTCATAAGGAAAGGTTTTCCAGCGTATAAAGCGTTTAAACGGAAACGTTTTATAGGAAAATCGGAAAAATGTGTTAGATCCTGAGCCCTAATTTGAATGCAAGGAAAGCTTATCTCAGAAGCAAAATGTGGACACGTCTCCCCTTGTATCTGTATTCTCTCACCCGATGCCAGCGTGATGTCAGGCACGACGTCGCCGAACGCCTGGTTGCACGGCACTGCTATTACGGGTAAAAAATTCCCTTATTCCTATACATCCATGTCTCAACAGGCTAGGTCCAGGGGAACAGCAAAAGTAAAAAGAAAAATAGGTAATAAAAAAAGAGGAAGAAACATTAACAGAACTACGAAGCGCTGCAGATTATGATTTGGATGAACGGATTGAAATGACTAGTGAAGGACACGGCCTATGACAGAAAAAGAAAAAGTGCACTATGACCGATAATGTGGTCCGCAGTAAAGGGAATCCTATGCAAAAAAAAAAAAAAAGGGAAAAATGATTTGAGAGACGTAACACATACGCTCCGGCATGCACTACGCATTGGTTCAGTCAGTCAGCTGTTGCTCTCGAGTTAAGAAAACAAAAGATTGAGGCTAAACCACAGAAGCAGTACATCATTGTCAAGAAAGAACTGATGTTCTGAGGCTGGAACAACATAGAAGGGACATCCGGCAATCCAGAAGATGTGGGTTCGAGTCCTACAGCTGGCTAACCTTTTCAGTGACTTTCATCTTTTATCGATAATTGTCAACCACGTAATTTATTGTTGGAAATGATTTTATAATTTTAAGTCACCGCAATCATTTTATGGCTAACGAGTGTAACAGGTTTTGGAGGGGCACCACGGAAATATTATATGGTTGTTTAGGCCTTGATAATACGCGGCCATCCCCGAGAAAAATTCTGTAGGAATACAAGCAAAAAAACAACTAATGATGCGTTTCCACCAAAGGTGTAACGGGCACGTCCACAACAAATGGAATTCAAATGCATAATACCAGTATATATACCTTGAAGATACCTCTTCGATATAACACTCATTACAAAATGACAAAGCGATTCTTCATCTGCTCTTGAAGAAATAAATAAATAATAAATATCTGTACTGCACCGACCAGAACATGGGGCGCAAAATATGCCCAAAAAGTTAAAAAGTCACGACAGACCACGAACACATGCAGATCAGGTCTTAAATCTACACTAGTACACAAAAATAGGTAGAGCACGCCCATCTCTGTGTAAACCAAATTTCTTGACAACACTACTTTTGATGCCAAGCCGCCCCGTTGCCTTTGTTTTATTACGACGAGAAGATACGAAGGCAGAAAAATAGGCGATGTCAAGTTGCCGGCGGTGAGTAAATCAAAGAGTGATATTAAACGGTAGGAGCAACTTATTTATTTACACATGGTAACGAGACGAGAGAAAGTCTCGTTACCATGTGTAAATAAATAAGTTGCTCCTACCGTTTAATATCACTGTTTTTTCGGGACGCCTCAGCAACGTTTTACACTTAAATGTCCGTGCACCGAAATGTCCGTATCCCGACCGAAGAGATCAGATGTTCTCAATGGGACAACTTCGCAGCTTTTATAATTAAAAAGTTAATTATTGAATGTTAATTGAGACATTACCTTAGGAGTTTCCTAATGCCCTCCTAAGGAGTGCCCTTCAGCATATGCTATATTGCAATTGATTTAATCTCGGAAAAGGTGATGTTCGAATTTAGCTGGGACACCCTGTATATGTGTGACATAACCCATTTTCTTTTTGTATGTTTGGTTTATTAGTCACTCGTAAATTCATACGCAAAAAAAAATCCTGTAACAAAGTTAGCATGTCACTGCCTTATACCACTGAAACAAGGGAAATTAAGAGCTAGCTTGGAATCCTTGGAGATCGCCACCAAGGCGAAACGTAGTTATGCGTCTTTTTTCCCTCTTGCACCCTTTCGAAGATTTCGTTTGAGATGAACCAGTAAATTATTACTGTGCCTCAGAATTAGCCTACGTGTGTCGTCCTCTGTCTTCATGGACTGCATTAGACCTTTGCCCACATGCCGGACGGCATAGGCCGTCAGATTGATTTATGTGATAACTTCACAGTTTTTACTCGCAATTTTACAACTTTAATACAGCGTTCCAAAACACAAGCGCAAGTAATAATGCGCATGAGTACACACATATCTATACATATTTGGGAGCTGCAATACACATACTAAGATCAGAATGATACACGTAGTAACACGTAGGAGAGCAACGCCAAACCAAGCAAAGCCCTGAAAGGTTTTACGTGTCATTAACAGTAGCTAATATTGACATTACTGCAGTGCTATAATGCTCCCTGACACATTTTTGGGAGTTCAAACTTTTGCCTCTCATAGAGGTAGATAGCGAGGAGTAATATGAGAAAACTTAATACGTAGAAAGAGGTGAAATGAAAACGGTCCGGAAAAAGTGATGCACAAATTATGCAATTGAGGACATTGCAGGTTGCAGACAGCTGGTACTTGACAATGTTGTCGAGTGACTTCACGACGACAGCTGTCATTATCCCATGGATGGTGGCCGTAACAATTATTGCGGCAAGAAGCGATGCGGTTAGTGACGACATTGTCTCTACTGAAAGAGAAAAGTGAGGTCAAATAACGATTGAGAATCCCTACCTGTACAGGGTTCTTTCGCACTCTATTGACTGTATTAGGTTCTCCTCCATGGCTTTTTGTGACACACGCCTGAAACTTCTGAGACTGTCCAATACCCCCTGGAATCTCAGCACTTCACCAGAGGTCTATTTCTGGAGAAATCACTGCTTCAGCTCATGGCCAGAAGTTTTCGGGTTTAACCCTATTTCTCAACGAACGTACCCCCCGAATGCATTGCCGGTCGCCTCGGGTCAAACCCGGTATGTGCCCCCCGGGCAACGTTACAAAACCCGATTTCTACCCGTGGAAACGAAACGCGTGTTCAAACTGCAATCGGTCACCCCGGCGACCATCCAGCTCATACCAAGACAACTCACACCTGGACAACTCATACCAGGACAACTCGTACCAGTACAACTCATACCAAGATAACTCATACCAGGACAACTCATACCAAGACAGCTCACATACAACTCATACCACACTCAACTTTTCTTCTCTTTTTTTTTTTTTTTTTTTTTGAGGGAAGAGGGGTTGATTTCGGGATTAGCTTTTGAAACTCAAAACTCATGCCACGCCTGGAAACGCCACCAGGAAGAAAAAAACTAAATCACGGCACTCACTGAAACTGAAAGAAATATAAGAATTCCACCAATGACATTTACCGAAGCGCACTGAAGGATAGTTAAACCGCACTGCAATGGTTATTGAAGATCGGGAATTTTGAAATGAAATCAAATCAAAATTGTCCAACATTATCATCGTCGTGTGGAATATTTCTGAGTTGGCTGGTCTGGCTGGTTGCAAGCATAGGAGGCAACCAGCTAGTCGCTGATGTTAATATATGTTCTTATGATTGGAGGCTTATCCCTCGATGACCTTAATCGTTGGCCTGGCCGATAAGCCGTTCCTGGAGAATAGGACGAATTAACTCGACGTGGAGGCTGTTTAGTTTTTCCCACCGTTCTACTAAAGTTCTACAAGTCTGCCAGACCACCATGAAGAATGGGTTGCTAGTCCTTGGCTGGCACCCCAACGCATCGCGCAAACAACGCCTGGAGAAACGTGTCATCGTATTGGGCTGCAATACGGATTGAGCCCATTGACCATGTATTCAAAGGATTAGTGTTTTAGGGTTCCGTACGACAGTGGAAATGTGGGACATTCTCGATTTGGCTTCTTTAGAAAAAAGTCCCCATTTCTGATTACAATTTCTGTGTGCTTTAACTATTTTTCAGTGTGCGTCGGCAACTGTCATCTGTAGGACTGGTGTGTCACATTCTGTGACATTTTTTTCCTGATATGGCCTTTCCCTGCGTGACTTCAATTTGAATGGTACAAAAAAGCTACTCCCAAAATCAACACCTCTTCCCGCAAGACAAAAAAATAAAAGTAAAACATTTTCCGCAAAAAACAAAGCAAAAAACACAGTTAAGTGTGGCATGAGTTGTCCCGGTATGAGTTGTCCCAGTATGAGTTGAGTGTGGTATGAGTTGTCAGCAGTGTTGTGCCCGCTACTCAATTTAGGTAGCGAAATACCGCTACTAGCGCGATACTAGCGGCGCTACAAATTTACGAATGTAGCGCGATACCGCTACCGCTACCAAAAAAATGTAGCGAATTACCTTTCTGCTATTTTCTCGCCGAAGGCCTATGAATATGTGATACATTCAAAGTATCAATGATGATTGATTTGAATGTATCACATATTCATAGGCCTTCGGCGAGAAAGTAGCGGAAGGGATACTTAGGGAAGATACTTATATACATATATGCTGATACTTTATTTCTTGCGATCAGTACTTTCTGAAAAAGTCATTACACACTTGCATTCACCTTCAAGAGCAGTTGCCGCTCAAAGTTCCCGTCACTGAGCCTAACACGTTTCATGATGAACGTATCGGCGCAAACGTTGAAAAGTCGTTCGGTAGACGCACTTGATGGAACGGCGGTATTCAGTTTGAGGAACGCCCCGTGCACTCTTGGATAACCCTGCTTTAGCGATGTCAAATTAAAGTTATCTGGCACAGAGAAGTACTGAGTAAGCTCACAATCAGCTGGATCTGCTGTAGAAGTTGACTCCCCAAAAGAAAAGAAATCATCTGCATGGAGCATCTTCCTCGGCGCGCTCACTTGAGGCGACCGAACACCTTAACATTTCGTTTACGGTCAAGCTGGTTACTTCCTTTCGTTGGTTTTCATCTGCGAGCCATGAGAGCTTGAACCGCGGCATTAAGACAGCAGCGATTTGAAGGCTCTGGTCTGACATGAATCGGTCCAACCCAGGGCTGGGCAGGAATACTCAAAATTTGTATTATAATACAAATACATAATACTTGCTAAAAATGGTATTATAATACTAATACATTTTATTTTCAAGTATTATGATACATAATACTATTACTTCCCTGTATTACTCAAGTATAACTAGTAATACTTTTGTGCCGTGGCAGACAGTTATTATAAAAGGAATCGCAGACATATTTCTGAAGCCACCGGTCCGGTCAACGCATGTTTATTTCAGTTGATTGCACTTAAGAAGAAACATCTTTTCAAATACGCCATCTTCTAACGATCGTCTGTTTGGTCTGAGTAGCAGGTTCGCAAACGAAAACAATCGTTCAACCGGCGCGGACGAACATAAATTAGTGCTTAAGAAAACACTCTTAACTGACGGGTAGTCGTCCAACATGGACAAGTCTACGCGGCTGTCATCGAGGTACTTGAGGACTTCCAACTTCGCACGGCACAGTGCACAGCCCTCTGGGCATTCTCTCGCGGGACGCAGGTGTGTGTGTGTCGATAATCCCCTTTTTTCTGCCTCACTTTCTGACGCACCGACCCTGGCTCCATTCTATAATACGACCCCATAAGGGCTCCGGGTTGTTCACTCAGAGTGGAGAAGTTTCTCAGAAATTTGAGTCAGCCAGCTCCTGTAATCGTCCGTTTGTTGCACGTTGAAGTGTGATCCTCTGTTGGCAGAACTAGGTTGTGTTCGTAGGACTGGAATGGTACCGAAAGCATACACGTGTAAGACCCATCACCTCAGGCAGGACATGTCATAAGTATTACGAGTTTTGCAGTAATACAATGCAAGTAATACTCGAACTCGTAATACAAATACACTTATCAGATGGGTATTATAATACGTAATACAAATACTCTAAAGTATTACAGTAACGGTATTATAATACAATGTACAGTCGACCCCCGTTTATCCGGACTTCATTTATCCGGATCCCGCGGTATCCGGACAAAAGGCACGGGAACGGATTTTCCTCCATGTATTTTGTTCTCGTTTATCCGGACTTCAGCTTCCGGACTCGGACAAGAATTCCAGGGAACGACAGTCGAAAATTCTTGTAATCCAGCTTCAGTTATCCGGACTACCGTGAGCATGAGGAGACACTGACCCCGCTTCGTCACCCTTTTCGCTGTGTCGGGGTTATTCCCGTCACACGTTAGGAACCTACATTCCTCCGTAGGGGCGACAACCGTGCACGATGACCCCCTTTTCTATTTGTATGCGTTTGTCACGTTGACCAGTCGAGTCATTTGGAAATATCTCGAGCAACTGTCCGGTTCTAGAGGGGAAAACTCCAACCTGAGGGCCTGCTGCTTACGGCCCGTTGGCCGATGAAGACATTCCCCTAGGTGAGCTGCGATCCCTGATGCAGAGGCTCACTGTGACTGCCGTAGGTGATGCCTGCGGTTTCTGACTACGTTGACGTTGATAAGGATGATGACGCGTGCGCAGCTATGACTGATGACGGTGTGATTGCTGCTGTCGCCTCCGATGATGTGCAGCAAGACGGTCCCGATGATGCCAGTGAGAAACAAGGCTCCGACATTGACACTTTGCGTCCGCACTGACATTCTTCGAGCAGCGCAACGGCGTGGCTCAACTCTATGCAATTAGCAAAAGTTTGCAGGAATCGAGTGACTACACTACTATGGAACAGCTGTCATTGACAAAATTTCTGTGTTTTAATTAAACCTTGCTCTGTAGGTCGTTTCTATTCGGTCGTTTCATTTATCCGGATGCCCCGGTATCCGGACGATTTCGCCGGGAACGGTACCGTCCGGATAAACGGGGGTCGACTGTATTTGAAATACTGCCCAGCCCTGTTCCAACCTAAAGTGAATACCATGTATCGTTACCGGTTTCGCAGTTGAATACGATACGGAGCATGTAGTAAAATCACCTTTAGACGCTAGAGTCTAGCGTCTAATTTATTTATTTTCTCCCTCAAAAGTAGCGGTAGCGGAGGCGGTTCTGCTACTCAAAATTGTAGCGGAATTACACCTCCGCTACTGAAAAAAGTAGCGATTACAGTAGCGCCGCTACGCACAACACTGGTTGTCTGGTATGAGTTGTATCGGTATGGGTTGTGTCGGTATGAGCTGGGGTAGCCGGTCACCACTATGCGCACTACGCGGAAAGCTGCCATGTTGGATTTATCCGCGCATACCGCGCCGAGCCGATCCAATCCACGGCGTTTCGAAAGTTTGGAGCACCGTTACTATGGTGAGCTACCGTTACCATTGTGCGAAGTGGTTTGGAGACGACGGGTGAGGCGTAATTCTAAAACAATACCCTGTACAACGGATCACGCTATGTGTAACTTTAGCGAGCAATGGATGGATGGATGGATGGATGGATGGATGGACGGACGGATACTGTGGCTTTTCCCTTTGGAGCGGGCGGTAGCTTGCGCCACCTAGCCTAGAATTGACACATTACTGAAGATGAAATTAACTTCGAATGATTAGAACTACTCACACTGCCGGTGTCTGCATTGGAGACAACTACATTATTCCTATGCCACCAATCATTTAGTCGGTCCTTTGTATTTTGTACTGATTTGAGGTTAACTTCGTCCCTATCGTTTCGGACCCCTAGTGCTTCCGATAAGGTCACATCGCCCTGCGTCGGCTGAATACCTTTGCATGCCAGAATGACATGCTCCGCAGTCTCCTCTTCTTGTTCACATATGCCGTATGTGTTATCTGAGACCTCTGTATATTTTGCGACGTGAGTTTTTGTTCGTAAGATCTCTGTCCTTGCCTCAAACAGCATCGCGCTTGCTCTAGAATTGTCGAAAATCCCCTCCTGCCGTATCTCCCTTTTATATTCCCTGTACACCTCAAGTGATGGTTTCGCCTGCATTTTACTTGTCCACTGTCTAGTTTCAGATTCCCCCCTTAGGCCTTACCCTAGTCTTTATGTTTTTCTTCTTTCTTTCCTCGTCCCAAGTTAAATATTTAGCAGACAAGCGCTTAGTTCTTTTCCGCCATTTCGTGTCTACGTTGTTTAGATAAATATATGATAGCACTTTCCTGACCCACATCTTTTCGTCTAAATTCCTGAGACGCGCCTCGTACATGATCTTACTTTTTGCCTCCCGGCTCTCCAAGGAGGACCATCCCATATCCCCCATAACCCACTCGCTCGGTGTATTTCCATATGCTCCTAGTGCCAATCTCCCTACACCCATCTGACGTGCTTCCATAAAGGATTGTATACCCGGATTTGGGCTCAGTACTGCGTTTCCGAAGTTCAATCCTGGTACCATCACCCCCTTCTAAATCATACCGATTACTTCGTACCTGCTATAAGCCCATAGACCCCTGTTTTTAATTATTGCCGAATTTCGCTTAGCCTTTTTTAGAAGGTATGTAAAACTCAGCGCCCTCTTGCAGCGCCCACGGAAACCTCCAGAGTTTCGCCATGTTTGAGGCGCCGCCATTCCCCGAGCGATACACACGACTCTCGTGCATGAGTCCTACCGCGTGTCATGCCTCACACATGTGTTGTTCCACTACGTTATGCAGGTGGTGAGAGGAGGCGCTTAAAAGGGAATGCAAACCAGAGAGTGCTTCGAATACCGCCATTCACTGCATTGAAAGCATTGGCGGAGCGCGGTCATTGCTCTGCTGTCATTGCACTGCTTTGTCATCCCAAACCAGGTTATATTTAGACAGTTTCGTACAGCACATTTGAGAACTATTATACTAGTACTATGTACAGCAGCAATATTTCATACAAAAGGGCAACTGTCGGTGGTGAAATATCGTAAAACTATCAGCCGTTTCTCGTCTCGATGTATACTGCCGACAGTTTTCCCATGGCCTCCCATCGGAGACGATAATGGTGTAGTTCCTTCGCGCGCAACACCGCCGATAGGGGGCGCCACGGGCTGGAGATTCCAGGCAAGTGTGTCGCAAGCAGTACCACAGAAATTGAACAAAATTTGTTGAAAAAGCTGTTTCACGCGTAACAGTTGTGTACCAGACTGCGGATAAAAAATGTGCAATAAAGAATTGAGGACAATTGTCGTGGGTCTAGACCGGAGTCCGGTACGCGCCCAAAGGCAAGAGAACTGTGGGGTCCGGTCTTCTGGTGCGGGGCCAGTCTAGGTCGGACTTGGGTTTTCGTGCCAGTGCTGTCCGTTGCAGTACTTAGGATTCTAGCTTCTGCTTCACGTGCCAACCAATTTGCTTCCCGTTAAGACCCGCTTCGCGCATGCGTCGTCATCTTTTTCTCAAATGGCGGATTTCATTGCTGCTTCTTCGTCTGGCGCTGTGACTCTGTGTCTACGATGACGAGATCGCGTTCGTATATCTGGAAGTGGGTCCAACTTTTCAGCACGCCCTCGTATCTCAACCACTCAACCGTGCTATATAGAAACCTTTCATGAAGAGAAATGCGACAAAAGCAGATCTACGCGAGGGAAAGGAAATATTCAGAGGTCGGAATCTGCTAATTAGGACTCGATGTGCCTGAAATATGACAGCCGTAAAAAAAAAAAAAAGCTAGAGAGCGGCAGGAAAAGAACCTGCGCGTTTTTACCATCCACTTGCGACTAACCATCCACCTGCACAGCATATACCGCCGACTTACCATGGGGCGGGAGAGAACGCGAGGAGAATACTTGAATGGTAAGTCTCTTGGTACGTCTTCGGTAAGCCGTGACAATGTAGCGAAATGGTTAGCGCACTTGACCAGCAATCAAGAAAGTACGGGTTCGATTACTGGTCGCTCTGACTTTTCTGACGACTGTCATATTTCAGGCACATCGAGTCCTAATTAGCAGATTATGTGCAGTTGGAATATGGAATGTGACCCTGCCTCAACGTCGAGAGACAGTTGCACAAGAATTGCACATTTCACGAGTTGCAATATACGAGTTAATTGAACTATATACCAGATGATCCAGTAGTTGTCTTCTGAACAGCAACCCCCGCCAGTGCCGCAAAGACTGCGCCACCCGAGTAGATTTGGACTTGTTGTTCCCACATGGTTCGAGTATCATTCTTAAATAGGAACTGCAATACCACGGAAAACCATGAGACAATGAGCAGTCCCAATACACGAGTGTTTCCAACCTCTGTGTAAACCGAAGCTATCGTTGAGAGCAGACTGTTGAGTAGGCCTAGAAGAATGGCTGTGAGTTGTCCTTTGATGTTCCCGCGCAAAATGTCATCCAACTGGCTTCCAGAGACAGCTATAATGATTAGTAAGCCTGCTGTCCACTGGGCACAGGTAATGTCTTTTCTGAAATAGAATCTGTAAAGCAAAATCGGTTAACGAAATGCAGGGTTTTAGAAAGCGTCAATTTCGTTTGCTAGACAAGGATATCAGAGCTTTGGTGGGGTGTCCTTGTTTAGACAATCGCTTTCGATGGAATGTTTCGGTGTCGTGAGGGGCGGCTGCCCACACTGAGCTCCCACTTTTATGTCTAAGGATCAAGTCGTATTCTCTCTGATAAGGATAATCTCCTATGTAGGGACATATGAGTGCCTACCTGACACGAAATACATTCCAAACTTAAATATGGCTATCCGAAGGTCACGTACAGAAAGGCTGCATAATTAGTGAAACACTGCATTGCCATCTGTTTTCTTCTTAGAGCTGTTAATGTATCAGTTATTCCAATTTGAGCTCCCCTTCTTGCGAGGAACTTGTTGTTTCAAACCGCATTAGGCCGATGTTTCCATTTCGGCTAAAGCAAGATGAAACGCCAATCTGAAGTTCATAAACGCTCCCAACTCGAGACTAGCTTGACCGTGACTCGAAACGTTCCTGAAATGACTGCTTTTTCTTCAAGAATCTCGGGATTGCGTCGCTGCTCAGGATATTTAAGTTACGTATCTTAAATATAACTTGGTATCTTGCAAATACTTTCCAAGGGTCAATATAAATACTCTAGTTGAACAATCGTCCTGGACGTACACACTCAGGGGTGGATTATACGGACGGGCGTACAGACGCTGAGAGTAACACTTTGGCGCTCACTCACAAGTATCAGTCTGTTCTTCATCTTCAGTCTGTTACCAGGTATAAATACCTTGGCGTACTACTATCGCCTGACCTCTCATGGGACACCGATGTTGAATACATTTGCAACAATGCTAACCGTGCTCTTGGGTATATAAGGAGAAATTTTTACTTGGCCCCGGTGAACCTAAAGTTAAGACTATATAAGACGCTTGTGCGACCGAAACTCGAATACGCATCAGCCGTCTGGGACCCAGTCCAATCATCATAAACTGGAAGCAGTGCAGAACAGCGCGACCCGTTTCATCTTCTCGAACTACCACCGCACAGCCAGTGTTTCAGCTATGAAAGTCTCATTGTCCTTACAGCCATTATCTTTACGCCGTAAAATTAGCCGTCTTTCTCTCTTCCATAGCATATACCTACTTCCACAATCCCACTTTAAAGCTCAGCTACGCCGATTTTCGAGTGTTACAGAATGGAATGGTACTCACACGATGTGTTCATAAGGGAACACTGATTATGTATGCAAAATAGTTATCCCAAACTCCTCGCGGTTTTCCGAAAAAGTGAATTTTTAGTTTCACTGACATCCCGTCTTGTGGCCCGCAAACCCTGTGTCGACGACACATTCGTGGTCTGCCCGCGCTCCGGCTTGGCATGACTTTTGGCTTGGTTTCTTCCGCCAAGCCGGCCAGTTCTGCCGAGCCGTCTGCTGCGCAGATTCACATTGGGGAAGTGATAAACAGTTCGCTATTAGGGAGCCAGTATATTTCTGGACTTCACTAAACCCACGAGGAACGTGAGTTTTGCTTCCTTCGACTGCAAAGCATTTGCTAGGCCAGTACAGACTTCCTGGTGTGATTCGTGTTCTGTGCTGCGTGCCGAGAATGTGTAAGCGTTTTGCTCCCGTCTGCAAGAACACTTGAGCATGCAGTTCCAATGTTTCAAACCACAATTTTCCGAAAGGCGAAAGAGAAGTCTATTGACTGCAACAATCGGTTACAACTCCGACTGGGTGCCACCTTCGAAAGGAGCGCTTTGATCTGTTCATCTGGCTCATACGAATGTTACGGAAGCAATGCGCAACTTGTTTCACAAGAAGCCGAAGATGTCTCGTCCTGGATGCTGTGCCAACCTTATCTGCAGCAGGAGATTGCAGGGGCAGGACTAGGTAGCAGATAAAGGTAAGACGCGTAATATGTTAGACAAGTCAGTCATGCGGTGCAAATTGCATCACGTAGAAGAGAAAAATACGCTACCTGTCGGTTACTGCTTCATCCTTTAGAGATTACGCCCCAGCAGGTGTATTCTCAGTACAGATTTGGAATTGCCTTATTTGTTAAATGATTTCGCAGGCATGCTGGCACAACCGAAAAGCTTGCACTCCACGTCTCAACTATCACCGTCTGGGTTTCAAGCTGAAGGCTGCCACCAGTGCCAACCAGACGCCCCTTCAAAGTTCATCTGTTTTTGTTGACGGAACAGTGACACCTGGTACTGAGACGTTTCATTTTCTGATTAATCAAGTGCATTCCATCACTTGTGCTCGACTTCTTGTGTTCGTATACCCTTGCTGTTGCTCGCTAGCTTAGAGCAACCATGCCTGAGGTGGCAGCGCTTTCAGAGTACATTTAAGCAGTATCACCGTATCATATGCACTGCAGCAAATCTTGTGTATTTTGAGTAAGGTATAAATTCAATGTTGGCTCAGCTGTTGTATTTTGGTCACAAATAAGGTGTTTTTCCAGAGCGCTCGAGGACAGTTCAAGCAGTTTCATGTGTGCAACAGCACATACTTTTTCTCAGTTTTGACTAAGGTAAATCGAAATCTTCCAGTTGATGTCTTTTGGTCATAAATTATGTTTTTCGAGACATTCAAACAGCATCATGTGTGCAACAGTGTATACTTTTTCTGAGGTGAAGTAAGGTAAATCTGTCCGCCGTGGTGTTCTGGCAGTGCAGCAGAAGCTTGTGTTGCATTCAAGTGGTATCATGTATACAAAAACTTGTTTTATGCCTTTCTGTAGCTGCTGTACTAATATTGCGAGTACAGAGACATTCCTGCAGAACATATCGGAGCATCATGTATGCTATTGTTTGTATCATCTGCAGCAGTATATTGATAATGTTAATTATTCAATGACTTCAGCTAACATTTACATTCTTACTTCCAGGTAAACCTGTCACGCAGATGCCCTACCCCTTGGTATGCATAGTTCAAGATTGTACCGAAACAATCCACCTGGAGCATTATTCTTCAATTGGCAGTGGCATTACTATCACAACACACCACATACTGCATGTTTATGGTGCGTGCACAATGCATCAAACCTATTCTCAGGTACAGGCCAGCTGGTACGCAATTACAACATGAAACAACTGACACAGAGACCGTAAAGTCATGCCTTTTCCTCCGCGCCTCGGGTTTCATGTTATTATCCTCACATGCAGCTCAATTCGCCTGTGCTGTGCAGCATGAGCAAAAGCATATATTGTTTGTGGTCACATGACACGGAACATAAATACAGTGAAACCTTCGTATGTTGGACACCCGCGGTGCAGCCGAAGCGTCTCCTACGTATAGAGGTGTCCGATTTACAGAATATGACGGCAACAAAAAATGGAAGAGATCACAGCTGTGAGAAATGTCCCCCTTCTTCAATTTAAGGTCCTTAGTGGTACCTGGTGGTGGTGCCTGGTAGTGGTACCTCTACCCACTCTTGACTGATAATTATTACTGATTTTAGTATATTCAATTCCGTTCAGATTCTACTCAATGGCATTACCTCTGGAGCTTTTCGAGCAGCAAGGACTTGTCTCTGAAGCGTCAGCCCACTTCTGATAGCTTTGGTGCAGTGCTCGTTCAAAGGCTCTAGACAAACTGAAGACAAGTGCTCACATAAAGAATTACAATGTAGACTGACAGCACTTGTTTTTGGACTCTAAAAACTAAAGCAACAAAATGCTGTGACCAGTATAGGGAAAAAAGGGGCAAAAGTCAAGGCCACTTGCTCATTTTGGGTCTTTTTGGTGCAAAGATGGGCCGATATTGAGGTAATTTGGCCAGGGTTTTGTCCGACTTTGCAGGGAAAACCCTATCCTACTTCCAAGATAGGGAGGTGTCCGACATAGAGAATTTCGTCCCCATGTAGTTTCAATGGGAGCCTGCCCGTGCAATGAAATCATGGGGAGTTGTCCGAGGTAGGGAGGTGTCCGACTTTGGAGGTTTTACTGTACTATAGAGCATTCTACATCATGTAATCTAACAGTTGTTCACGTTTGGATATTTTCACCATGGAATTTACCCTGCATGCACCATACCATGTCCAAACACTAACAACTGCTAGAGAGCAGCATGTACTGTTTCCGTATAGCACTTATGGCTTGCGTCCTGTGATCGGGAACAGTGATGTCTTTTTTCTGCTACAATCAGTAAACTACAGTAAAGATTTAGAAATACTGTGTCATACCATAAAGCACTATGGGAAATGGCAGTTTGAAAAACTGGAGAAGACTGTCATTAGAATGGGGGACATGTTCTACGGTGAAATTTTTTAGTGTGTGTGCTGTACCACGTATGTACTGCAGGCATACCACAGTATGGTAACGCTCTGAATACTAATTTGCTCAAAAAAGGAATGTGTGTGTTTCTTGTACTAACTTCCCCTTACGCAAGGTTGTAGAAAAATGTTTTCAGCTAATGGGGAGGGAGAGGACATCATTCTGGAGTCTCGTTGACCTACAGTGTGTCGTGTGTGAAGGCCATTTTGAAGAGTGTAGGTGGTAAAAGACTGTGTTCCCCCATTCTTGGCAGTTGGCCAGGACATTCTTGGACCACATTTGTTGCTTCATATATTTGTGTCATGGCAAAGTATGTAGAGATACATCTGTCTCAACATGCAGGTGCGAAAACTGCTTTTTCTGCCTAAAACATGACAAATAGTTGTCTGTTCAACACCACTAATCATGTGCCGGCCTCCATGACCTGTCTGTGACATTCCAAAGTGATTAACATGTCCCATAGATGTGTGCAATGCTGAAGATGATTGTGTATCTTCTATGGATTCTTGTTTCAAGAAAAGTACTGTGTGATTTGCTAACAGCACCTAGCTGTACCTTCACAATTCTACATAAAAATATGTCAAGTTTCCGGAAGGAAACATCATGAAGGTCCATAGCGAAAAACCCTGAGACGAGGGATAGGAAGGGACATACACAATGTCTCAACATAGCGTGTTTATGTCCCTTCTTGTATCTCCTCTTCAGGTTTCGCCATCATGGTCACTATCACCAGCTCGCTTGCTGTTGAACCGTTCTTTCAACGATAAGGGTCACTTTCATGGACTGGATGGCAGCCAACATGCTGTCAATAAAAAGAATAATGGAAGGAGCTAAATATGATCCTTAGGCCTGCGTGGTCATTGCTTTCTGACAAATGGTGACTTAGAATTTCAGGACAGTGCCTGCAGTGGTAGTATTCTTGTGTTCTCACCCTTGACGCCCATTGTGTGTCATCGGTCACCTGTAATCTGCTAATATGCACATAGCTAAAACAAAGTATATTTCTATTTCTTTGAATACAGTTGGTACAGCACATTGTTTTTTACATGTTCTATAGAAAATATAAATAAAAAATTCCCTACTCTGCAAGTCTCCTGTCAGCTCTACAAAGCAGCTTGGAATTTCACTAGAAGCCACGTGTGAAACCTGGACCAAACTAGTGGTGAAGGTCCATATAGGTCATAGATAGATACTATTATTATTATTATTAGATCATAGGTCAAGCTTAGGTCCTGGTTTGTAGCAATGCATTTGAATCTTATTAAAAATTGGTGCAGGAGGTGACCAACATAACTAAATACACCAACTGACTCTCACAAATTTTGTGGTGTTATACTTTTGAAACAACATTAATACGCCGCAGTGGTCTTTTCTCCTTTGTTCCTTTTAACCTAGAAATATTAGGTCTTCGGCATCACCAGCCTTAGTTGCTGAGCATGCAGTTATTTACGTTGAGCACTGCAGTTTCATATTTGTTCATCTGGACAAGCAAGCCCGTTTCCCCTTTTTGATAAGAGTCTTTCAGCTTTGACAGGACATTTGTGGACAAGGAAAACATTTGGACTATTGTGTATTTTGCTATGAAGTGCACCGTACAAGGCAGAGGACACCATCAACCATTTCCACCAAGGTTATTAAATTTGTGATAAAGTACATATACCTTTTGTCACTGACTAATTTGGTGGCAAAGTTACTTGAGTGGCAGTTGTGGAATTTTAAGCACATGTTTAAAAAAAATAGGATATGGGAAGTGCTGACTGGTTGAACATGTGGAGTACCCAATATAATAATTCGGGGTTTACGTCGCGAGACAACTGAGTGTGGAATACACAGCACAGTGTAATGTTCCTTATTCTGGCAATCTTAGCATGGTTCAAGAAGTGGGAAATGTTGCACTACCCTTAATAACATCTGTTGGGCCCAGCAAACAGGATACACATACCCTGATCTGAAGACACTATGCCTAACTCAAAAGCAATATGAGATCGACCCGTACGTGTTTATTTGCGAAACTATTATGAATGAAATATGGCCTGTGTGGTATAGAACAATGCGCACACTCAAGTAAACATGCAAAAAATACGTATAAGGGCTCTGGACCTACATGCCGCGATGCGCTCTACGAGATAAACAACACACTACAAAACTATATCCAACACTTTTTGTGCGGGGCAACTCTATTGAGCACTTTCATATAACCCACGAATGGTTCAACGAGTGCAGTTCGAGTGGTCACGATACATTCCTACGTCGTTCATTGCAGTCGCGCTATGATGCTGCACAATATATGTATCGCGTGTAACAAGCCTGGCAATCGCCCGAAGTGCATGGGCAGAAATACGGCCTTCTTTCTTTGAAGACCAGTCCTCTGCAGGTATATGCTCAAACGATCACCAAGTCTCACGTTGTTGTTCAATCGCTCCCATTCCTGCACTTGTAGTAAAAGCAGCAAACGGGTTGACGTGAATGGCAGCTGAACGGTTGAACTGCGAAGTTCTCGAGCACACAATCATAATTTCACGCCGAAAATGATGTTGAGGTGAGTTCGCGGTTGTTGTTTCCATCGCTCAATAGTTCTCGGGATTACCTCGGACGAAACGCTCATCGTAGCCGGCGGCCATAACTGGATTTCCTCGCAAACGGGAGAGGACGCCAGGGAAGTCAGAGAAAGCCTCAGCTTTCATCCAATCAGACGCACGATTCTCTATCTACGTCGATGGAGCAGGTTTATCCCACTGATCTCGATTGTAAAAGGCTGGATCGCGGATAGGGAGCGCGAGCGTGAAGAAACCGGCCGCCATCTTACGGTGCTCACAACAGTCGCCGCAGCGATCATGGCAACTTCTTGCAATTACGGTCGTACCAACCGTACTGGCGAGGTTACAGGGCCTAAATTTATACAGGTGAGTCACTCTTTATCGAGGAATAAATAGGCGTTCATTCTGTATATTTAGTTGACCATTATGAAGTGTTTGTTTGTCCAAAACGAGCACTGGATGCAGGTTGCTTGATCGCTCTTCCGACGTTCAATCGAGCACACTTGCATTTTACCCGGCGGCAAATACAGTTTGAGTGCATAATATGCTTGAAAGAACACGTTACACTACACAGGTAGTGTTGTCATCAACATATGTGCGAGCACTCGAGCGCTTTTTTGCATGCATTTCTAGCATGGTACACGGTGTTCTCTGCGGAAGCAAGTGCCACATTCATTTCTTTGAATTACCTTCACGCACAAGTTCGGTATTACGTCATAATGAGACCACGATTGTCACCTTTTTTCATGTATTGGTATTGTTTTGTGCCTTGGTTCGATTTGTGACAAAGAATCCTACGTAACGGTGGTGTGGCGCGACTTGAATAACTGTCTGAGCTGTATCGTCAGCTTGTTACGATAGTAATAATTTGTAGCGTGTCGTGCTATTTGAAGCAGTTTTTAAGGCAAAAGTGGTCTCTCAATACAGGTTTCGTCATGAGGGCTACCCAGTGAATAATCTGTGTAGTGTGATACGGCTGGGTGTACAGGTAAGTATCACGTTCCTCATCCACTGGTTACTACTTTACAGGAAGGAACAACCTCAGTGCACGCACTGTGGTTAGCCTCTCTCAGTTTTGCATATTTTCTTACATGTTCACATCAGAAACACACCTTACACTTTAGGCTCCTTCACCCAGCAATATAATAATTAGAGATTATAATTCTTTTTAGAAGAGTTCCCCATATTCTTTTTAGAATAGTTTTTCATCTTTTTAATTTTTAGAAGATACAGGGATTGTAAACCATGTTTTAAACTGATGTTTTAACATTTGTCCAATGCATTTATTAAACAACATATTCATTTTTAACTGGTTGCACCCAAACCAATGTTCTGATGTATTATTTCCTTTGTTGTCGATGCACCATAAAAATTGGAATAATCATCATCAATGCAGGTTACTTCACAGCTGCCTCGACATACTCAAGAAATGGGTGCAGAACCTGCGTAATGCCCACAAACTTTGATTACCACAGCACCTCCAAAAAAGTATGTGTCACATGGAATTTTTAAATGTATTCACAGTATATAATACCTTGTATTAACTGTTGTAGATCTAAGCCGTCTCTACAGTACACTCTCAGAAATTAAAACCGTGATAATTGCTTCAGTTAATAGGCATGCACATATATGCTAAAGAAAATTATTTCTTGAGAATGCACTTCTCTGGCTACTGGTGTTGTTTACATCTACTGTTGATCACATTCATTTATCACATATTATATTCTTATATATACTATTATATTAACACATATTTGATCACATTAAATTCAAAATTCATCATATATAAGAAAATACCAGGAGGGAAGTTGCTATTCATTGCTCATTCTAACCTAAAATTGAGTGCTACAAATTTAGAGAGAGTACCTGTCCATTGTCATTCCTAAAATATATATTGTCATTGTAGCAAGGTCATAAAACAATAAATGTAGTCTTTTGTGGCCTCCCTGCACGTTCATTGTATCCTGAAACGCATAAGTGCAAGAAATAACTTTAATAAACTTGATGTTGTATTAACTTGATATAAAATGTTGAATAATATAATGTATGATATAAAATGTTGAATAATATAATGTATGATATAAAATGTTGAATAAACTTGAACTTGTATATTCTCTTTACTCACCATCAGTGACCTTCTTTACAAAAGCATATCGTGTTAGATTTTTTTTGTTTACGTTTCACAGACGGGGTACACGAGGGCCAAAATGACAAAATCACAACTGTTTCAAGCTCCAAATCGTCCTGCTGCAATTATCCTGTTGCAGACCATACGTGTGTAGTGCAAGAAGGCCCTTGCACATCAAAATGTAAGATGGGAGTTACAGTTAATGCAAAGTGGTTCCTATGAGAGACTTCGATGCTGAACAAAATTGTGCAAACTGCGGAAGGAGCCATAGAAGATATTCAGAAAGCGTGTCTGGTCTCACAACGGTGCTACGACGCTCTCTTTTACATGACGATGATACTCATTGGAGTTTCAGATGTGCAGCTGCATTTTTTCAAACGTGCTCCACATAACAAGCATGACAAAGTCAGCACTGGATAGCAGGCCCCCGTTCCTAAGCAGCTTTACTCACGCTGCAGTTGTATTCAGCAAAAGCATGTGAGTACTCGAGAAGGACATTCAGTTTGGCACAACCGCGCCTGCAAATAATCAGAACAAATGAAGGAAGAAACAAGCAAACATAGAAGGGCTGTACTTCAAAAAGAGGTAAATCTTGCGTCTCAAGGAGGTGTTACCACTTTTAAGTAACTTAATTGATTAAGCTTACATCACTACCTGATTAACTGTCCTAACGAGCGTGTTCTAATTGCGTGAAGCAATTAGATCACACTCACAACGTATTTGGGCTGCTTCGGTATGTCCATATTTGCGAGGCAAAGCACCGCAGTCGTTCACTAAAAGACACTTTCTGCGGCGGTGCTTGATATAAATCATACGAAACCGATACACGGCGAAAACAACGGCTGTGATTCTACAGAACGATCTCTTTCTGCCATGCGAGTATATCCTTTCCCGGACCGTTCTTTATGGAGCAATTTTTGTCCAGAACGCAGCACGGGATATTACATACATGGTGGTTGATAACCTCACATCGTTTCTTGTTGAAATATTGGCTGGGAAACGTACTGTAGTACAATCCCCAGCGTTGCACTGCTGTGACGGTCTAGTTTCGGAATGCAAAACATAACGTAATTAAGAATCGAACGGCAGGACACCTGTGAAACACTGTTAGGATACATCAGTATACTGGCACCTTACAAAATTGTGTGATGACAAGCAACGATCAACGCCTGCAGCGCTATAAATACTCACAATCTCCGTTGCCTCCCATTGTTTTCTATGGGCGCACACTGCGCTTTAGGGCCTCCCAACATGGCGGCCCGAATGCACGCCTCTCCCCCGCGAGCCCCTCTCCCATGCGCCATCCAGCCTTTATAGATAGAGATCAGTGGTTTATCCCATCTACGTCACAAAAATGGCTGCGCCCATGGCTTGTTTTGGTTTCTTTGATGAATTAATTTTCGTAATTGGAAGACAAAATTGAGAAACGAAGGTGCGTTTCGGGGGCAGTTGGATGTGCTCGTTCTGAATATCACAACCGTTTCAACACATCGGGAAATCGGCGTAGCTGACCTTTAAAGGATGACCTCCTCGCCGCTCCGCATTACTTTTCATCCCGCATTGACCATCAGCACAAAGTAGGGATACCTCACTGCAGGACTAGCGCTTTTTCAAAGTCGTTTGTACCGAGAACAAGCATTGACTGGAATCACCTTCCATCTTCACTATTTTGTACCAACTCGGAAACATTCCATATATTCATTACGGATCATTTGTAAAACCACTCCCCTCTGTAGTGCTTTGCCCTGAGGGTATTAATAAAGAAATCAGTTCACCTTTTATCGCGCTAACTAACTTGGAGGTAGATTATATTGGTCCACAGGGGACTATGTAAAAAAAATATCCCAAAGTACTAGTTCAGGGCCACCCAAAATATTTCCGGTTGGTGGAGCTCGCTCTAGCGGAAGTATAGTGAACGGGAGACGTCTGTCACAGTTGCGAGTCAGCACTCGTCCTGTCTACACCCATGTCCTAGTGACCCCACACACAAGCCGCTATTTTAGAGATGTACAGTAGACAACGGACGGCAACCTGTGTGTTCAGCATGGTATGACAACGTCATATAAACGACGTGCTCCCCTATACGTCATCGATAACGTTTCGCCGCCGCGCAAAGTATGCTGGTGGGCACCTATTATCAACATTATCAGCCTTTTTCCCGCTTCTTGCCCACCACAGCAAACTATAGCCTCCAACCAGTTTTTTCGTGGCGTCACATGCTTGGAAACAGAGGGCCGTATATAGAACTGCTATCACCGCAGCCAGCGCATCATGGCCATGGCCCCTATCAGATATTAACGTGCGGAGCAAAGTGCTGAGTACCTTGCGTTGCCACCTGGGGGATGGGACAAGACCACATCGCGTTCAGCACTTGCCCTAAAAATGAAGAGCGCGTGCTCATCGTATGATGATCCCCTCATCGCGAACAGTTAGGACGGGAGACCTGCTCTGGGTACTTGGGTACGTTGTGACTACAAGAGTCGGCACACCAACGCCTGTTGCGGCTCCACGAGCGTAGAACATGTGCTACAGCAGATACCTTAGTCTTTCAAGTAAAATCCTATAAGTGCATTTTTCATAGTTGTAATGCCAACAGTTAAGCACCATAAACTTGGCTCAGTTTGAAAGGCACAGAGTCTGTTGTATATAGAAAAATTAACTTTGAAAGACATGTCTAACTTGGTTTTCTACGACAACCACGTTTGCTGCTATATACCAAACAATTCAGAATTCCAAAACGATTGCAATTCCGAAACAAATATTGGAGGAAAGGTTCACCGGTTGCAAACGGAATGTCGTGTACAAAATTCCTTTAGGTTGCAAGAAATCGTACATTGGGCAAATGCAGAAATGCGTCAACGTCAGGTTGCAGGAGCATGCCAGGCCGAGCTCCCAATATTAAACTTTAAAAGATCACGTAAAAGATTGCGATGGTTGCAAAAAACAGCCCCCAGATTACCGCGGAACGCAAATTCTTTTTCACGGGCATGGAAGAGGGAAGCTTCTTTATCAGGAGGCTAGGTACATTCGAGAGGAAGGGGATAATTGTGTTAGTATGGCATCCATCGATTTCACCAAGAAAAAAGAAGAATTTATCAACGCACGACAACAGATAGGCAAGCAGATTTGGAAAAACTTGTTTCTAGTGTATAGCGCTCTCTTTTGGTCGGTTTTTGTGGGGTGAGAGGGGTGTCACGGGTTTGCTCGAAAAATAAACTTCACTTGGTTGTAGTTCAGTGCCGGTCCTTGCCCTTTTATCCTATGTCCTTGTCCTACCCAGCACTGGGGGTTTTTTAATTGTTTTTAATTCAATATGAACCAACCAGCCCAAACGCTTGCTCTGCTACTTGGAGGAAAGGGACTCTCAGAATAGTAAGTCAGGCAATGAAGTGCAAGAGTAGAGCACATCCCAGAATAAAAGTGTAGAAGAGGAGAGTAACTTTTACGCTCCCTAAGAGTATCGTTTAGACTCTTGGATGTGTAACGGGAAACTTAGCAGGATAAAGTGTGTCTCGGAAGAGTAAGGCGGGGTGATCAGAGTAAAGACGAGCAGAAAGGGAGTACTAATTAACGTTCCGTTTGTTTTCATATAGAGTGCATATGTTGTCCAGAAGGGTATGCGTGCCGAAGCCGTAGCGAGAGAGGGTGAAAGAGAAAAATGACAGTAATGCTGTCGTTGTGGTAGAACATTCGTTCGCATCTGTAGAGCGCCCTTTCAGTGTATTGGGGGCAATGTGTTGAACACAAACGGGGAAAGTGCTTTTGGAAACAAGTTGTTCCTGCGAGCTAATAAATCTTTTTCTGCCATTTTCAACTTGACGCTCTTCGTATTCCTTTGATAGCGAATTTCAACTGTGACGTCAAAATATCTTGAAAGTAACGAGCTACTTTTAAGAGTATTTAATACTTCGTCTTAAATAAGATTGGGTATGTATTTAGTACTCTACTCAGTTACTCGTTTTGCGCGGTAATCAATCGCCTAGCTGTCAAACGCTAAAACAGTTTGACTATGCACAGGGGTCCACGTTACAATGTGTCCGCCCACCCACGTGCGCCTCGACGATGAAATGTTGCCCGGTATTTTGGACCAATGAGGTTGCTCCAGTTTCAACGTGGGAGAGAGGGAAACTGGAGAGAGAGAGAGACTTGTACAGGGTACTGCGAGCACCCCCTCGAAGCGAAGACTCCAACAAGCACACTCACCACACGCTACAAGGTTCGGGGCGTCCGCCTCGCATACCTGAAGGGAACCGAACTTCTACAAGCTCTGTAGCCTACCTCTCCCCAACCTCCTCTTTCTTCCCCAAGAAAGAGCAGCCAGACCTCGCTTTGTTTTCACGTTACATCACCACCACCGCAAGCGGAGTCTAGCTATAACCTGGGAAGGGAAGATAACGATAACGGAAACAGATACCACGCTCCTCCATTACCGGCTACAGAAACGGAAACGAAAATTATTGTCCGGTATTGAATTCGGGTAATGGCTATTCCTGTTGTGCGATGACACGAGTGACATTTTATTTTATTTTTGTATTCTGATGACTCCATTCCCAGTAACGCTCTAAATATTACACGTAAGCATGGAATCAATGCGCAATATTGGATCTCAAGGGTGCATATCCCTTGTTTACCTACTCGTTGCAGTCCTCATAACTTCATGACATGAACACGTGAGAAACATAGGCCCCACGCACTCTACTCCGCCATAGCACGAGGATGACAGTCTACGATTTGTATTTATTTATTTACTTTTTACTTTTTTTCATTTGACCGTGGCTCTGGCAGCATTGTTTACAACTGAGAGTGTCGGCCTATGAATGGCGACATTGGGTGAAGGTTACGCCCATTTTGAGTTGCTCGACTCGGAGTGGCTGAAGACTGAAGACATGTTCCTGCATTTTTTAAGAAAACCTTGCAAGATGTGCGCATCTCAACGACATAAAATTACTATGTGTGTACGCGTGACACCGAAGCAGCACGTGGGCAAAACAGACTGCCGGACAGAGTCGGACGGCATGTCCTCCCGCCAGCTGGTAACAACAGCTTCATTACCGGAAACAGTAACGGAAAGGTAACAGAAACAAAATTGAAAAGCTGGTATCAGAAACGGATAACGGAAGCGAAAATATAACAGTAACGAAAATGGAAACGGTAACGAAAATACGTCCGTTACCCTTCCCTGGGGCTATAACTGCAGGTGGACGACAGGCAGTTCTGTGTTAACCGACTATGACTGCGATGAAATTATTCATCAAAGACGATGTCCAGAGTCGTCCACTAGCGACGTCGTCGTCTATATGAGTATACCACCCGGGCACAAAAAAATTACATTAAGTGCTTAGGTTGTGATGTCATTCGTGCGGTGCCACACTGACAGTTTTAATGGACGGTTTAAGAGACGGTCGCATCCATTCCAGTCCATTTCAAAACGGTAATGTCATTTAATTCCCCGCTAACGACTGTATCAAAAATCCCACGCGAAATACTGGTGTAGCTTCACTGTTATTCGACAGAATACATGACAAGAGCAGACGCCCGATGTTGAGAGTATGCCGGAATTCCCTCTCTGAAAAAACGAGGGAACGTCATTCTGTAACCGGCCAATGATGGCACGCCTTTGAGGCGAGGAACGAGTTACGGGGTGTCTGGACGGCGCCTTTCCTCCTCTGAGTGGCGCCCTCTCACTCCTCCGCTTATTGAGTGACATCACGCCGCTTCTGCAGCCACACATATCAAAGTGTCACAACCTTTTACCCAATTACCTTTTATGCGACTCAAACTTTCGCGTGATACGCACAACTAACGATAACTGCGAATGATGTACACAAAAACTTGGACAAAATACGTGAAAACTGGGTCCTGACTTGAGCATTGCACCGCCGATGCTAATCAAATTCCGCTCAATTTAAGTACTCGATTGAATTAATGAAATCACGGAGGAACATTTTCTTAATGTCCCATTGCGACGGCCGAATTGTTCGATATGAACATGGTCTTAACAGAAATGGAGGGCAAGCTCTCCTCTATTCTTATGCTTTAGAAACGTCCATACCCTTCTATACTTACTTGTAGGCCAGCAGTGTGAGCAGCACCTTGCTTTGCACCAGAATGATCCAAACAGCAGGAGTGACGTAGTTTAAGGCGTAGAAGAATATGTTGTTGGTGAACGCGTAAATGACAGAAGGGACGAGAAACTTGACGGAGAGCCGCATGTCCCAACTCTCACTCAGCCAGCGGTGGACTGCGAAGCAAACTACTCCTTTTGAACCCTCCGTAAGAGCCACCAGGATCGTCTGGTCCACGGGGTACCGGTCATGATTATAGTAGCGGAGAGCGTAGCTGGACATCACCTTGCACAAGTCCGAAACGATGAAAGTCACACTGGTAGCCAGTAGGAAGCGCAGAGACATTGACGAGCGTGTCATACATGACGCTTTCGCTACCTGTAAGAGAGAATAAGCAGCACATGTGAGTGAACAACAGCAACAGACCTCTACCCGAGAAACGTCATCATGACGTTGGTTGACAAACTGAAACCGAAACAAATCGGACCGTCGTAAGCCCCTCAAGACCGCGGCTTTTGGTCGCGACCTTTTTCGCCCCTAGCTTCGAGTGTAGTTCAACTCTACCAAACTGGTGCCGCTGTCGAACACTATGACGTCATTTGTTTACAAACAGGGATAGGGCTATTGAACCGAGCTTCACAGTGTGCACGAAGGCAGCAGTGCTGTTAGGGCATTGCCCTGGTGGGCTGGATTTTACCAAACAATTTTGTCACAGTGGAAGAGCGAGAATAGAACAGGTCTGAGGACACCGTAAATATAATTTTGAACACTTAGTTGTGCGCCAATGAAGATTGATGTGTTCCAGATTTTCCATGTGACCACAGTAGCAGTCATGCGAGTGACTCATCGGCAGTAAATACGCAGTACTTGCATTTTTACCCGACTTCGTAAGGAGGCAAATAATTATTGCCACTGTCGCAACTTGGATCTCTCAACTCGTCTCAAACTTGCAAAACATATAATCACAAGAATTTCCAGTTTGTTTCGTTCCCAGAAAGGGAAACTCTTCCTTTGTGACTGTCAAGGTACTTCACCGCGTAACACGTTCCTAGCCAACAATTAATCCGAATGATATCGTTCTCTCTCCTGATTTGTTGAAAATGGGGGCCCTGTTTTTACGCTTTGCATTCTGCAGTAACTGTCCAAAAAAGGCGCATACCTATCGGCTTTCCGCAGCACTCTAAAAAGAGCGCTTGACCGCATAGCACACTCCAGCCACGGCCAAGCAGAAGGACGGAATGGATAACTGAGTTGCTTATTCGGACAGAGCGCTCGAGATAATCCCCCGTCCACGTTATCCCTATATATATGTAGCAATATCGTTTTCACTTGATTTGTCTCGGGAATGGTGTTGAGGTACGTAATTCTTGTAACACTTGGCATACGTGTAAAGTGTTACAGAATAGGCGTACGTCTTTCGATCGTTTTCAACAAACCAGAAGAGAATGTCATTCATCGTTTGACTAGGAGCGTGTTATGCGGTAAAGCGCGCGCTGTCTTAGAGGAACGGTCGCATCCGGGGGGATACCACCTGTCTTCTTGGCTAACTGGCAATCTATTTGGCTAATTTTTTCGTCCAAAAAGTGCTTAGATATCAAATACTGTAAGTGTATTAGTATTAGCGATGTATTAATTGTCGCGGATCGAGAAGTTTGTCATTTTCAGACATATTCACGTGCACTTAAATGCGCGTTTTGAGTACAGTCCCTCATTTCCTGGGGTCAGCACAAAGGCCGCCTCAGAAACGAGCTGTGGGCCCGTTGTGACCGGGAAATGAAGCTTCCCAGAATGGGGCTCCGCACTCTGCATTAGTTTTGTAACTGGGGAGAACACGCCCACCCGAGTTCACTGACGTCACGAGAGGACAAAGGGATTAACAGATTCCTAGGCGGTCATTGTATACCACAAGGCCGCCAGCGGACGGTGGTCACAGAGCAAGTTCGTGAAAGAGTTCGGAAACGTTAGCCGCAACTTGCAAGTACCATTCCATTGCGACCGGACCCGCGACGACGTCATGGCTTCGATACTTGAAGCCTATACAGATCAACGGTGCAGCAACACGCTTCCTTGGCTGCCATTTCCAGAAAGCTCCCGAACGTCAGGTGAGAAACGCGCTGTTTCAACCGTCAATCTCTACGTCCACCATGCAGGCTGATTCATTGGCCGTTCGTGGTAGGCTATTTTTCGTTCTTGTTGCGAGAGCTCAGCTGGCAACAGTGTCCCTTTTGGTGACGGCTAGTACACCTTTATTCGCGACTACAATTTTTTGCGATTTTACACCGCGATACACCGCGAATAATACAATTTCAAAAATGAGCGGCGCTTCCGCAGATGCAGAGAGTCCCGGTGTGGTGACCTGACTACCTAACCAAAGGAATGAACGGGCGTCTCTCAGAGGAGAAAGCATTCCTTTTCTCAAGGTCGTGCTCTCATTGGTGGTGTAGGGAATTACGTTTTCGCCTTTTTCCAGTGAAGGAATTCCGGCATACTCTCAACATCTTTTTCAAATGCAACTGCCTACAGTTGCATTTTAAGAAAAGCTGTAACTAAAAAAATCATTGTTTTAGCTCTTCTACTGTCCAAGCATAGTTATACCTACCCGAATGTTTACCTGTGTGTGCATGCCGAATATTTTGAAAATTCGGCATGTTCCGAAACGCTCTGCATTATACTTTTCAATATGGCGCTAAATGCCAAAAATGCCGTACCCGATATTACATTTTTCTTCCTGAGTCGAAGATGCAGCGATATGGGGTCTGCACGAACGGCGCGAGCTCGTCGGTCCCAGTCAGGAGCGGTTTTGGTCCCCACGTGGATTTGTTTTGACACGCCCCGAGCATGGTTGCAGCGAGCATGGTGCTATGATATGACGCGTATGTGAAAAAGGTTCATCAGCCGAGGCAAGCTACAACCCTCTTTCCTCAGTTATTTCAATCCATGCGTTGTATTTCGTTCACCCGCGCTTGTAGTCAGGCATGTTTGAAAGGCGTGATTTATATTCGCATCAGCTGCAAAAAGTATTCTTTGTGCATAAGCCAAATAATAAGAATTTGTAAACTGTAATTCTATCAAAGATGCGAATTGAAATCTAACATGCGACTACAGGAATGCCTACCTAAGAACGGCACCGGCTTATCGTGCAACGAAGCGCTATACATATGGCATTCCCTCAGGTCACATTTACGTTTAATATAATTATTTTCATAGTTAAAAGCGTAGTGTCCCGAGGTGCTGTTCTTCAGCTGGACACGCCCATATAGATGTCCGGTTTTAGGCTCCTCTCCCCCCTTGTCCAGTTAGGCTAAACCTAAAAGTTCGTCTGGTGAAGAGGTGGGGCGTAATGCATTACAAAGTCGTGCATCACATGTTGATCGAGTAATGCGTCATGGCATTACTCATTACTTGGACTGAATGTTCTGGCACAGTCTGAAGCGGACAGTTAAAAATTGTGCTGTGTTGAGGCACGGAAAATCCTTTCCTTTTCTTTTCTTTTTTAAGCAGTCTTTAACGATGATCATGGATAGAATACCCTGCCCTCGGTATTACGCGCAAATTCACTCGCACCAATTTGAGTAATATTCGTGCGACTGATACCTATGATGCAGGGCCTTATACTTCTTAGAGACTCTAGTGCAGGAGTAATGGCATTATTTAATGAAAGTAATGACATTACTAACCACAAAGGTAATATGAGCAACTTCTTGTGCGTTACTTCTGAAAAAATAGTAAATGTAATGCGTTACAAAATAAATAATTTCCCCACCACTGCCTGCCCACCGCGATTACCTGGGAAAGCCAGTTTAGGATAGGCTGCTGGAATAGCAGCCCCATATGTTGCAGAGTGATACCTTCTGTAGCCCGCGGTGTGCCGCCAGTGCGCGATTGAAAATGTGCTCACGAGACAGCGTCTCACATGCCTTGACATTTTGGGTTGTCGTGAATGAACAGAGTCGAGGATACACATAATACCAGTACGAAAATATTCTAGAAAGACTTTCGAGGGAGAATTGGGGCAGACGTTTCGTCTGGCTTATCATAACATTCGATCCGTGCGCTTCGCAAATCGGATGTCTGATTTCGGCGATTTTCCCAAATTTTTACGGACACTTATAAAATCACTGCTTTAAAAACTCGCACATTTTTTCCCATATCCCCACGGGCTCTTGAAAAGCTATCGAGCAAAACCAGTCTCGTGAAAATCGGTCCAGTAGGTAGCGAGCAGTAACCCAAAGTTTCTCCCACAGAAAATACATGGGGCTCCGCAGGCCCTTTTAAAAAACTAGTTGCAAAAAAAGAGTTGCAACCCATAACACATTCGTTGTCGGCCGTAATGATTCCGAAAAATGTCTGCCTGTTGAAAACGTGAAGTGTACACCATTTTGTGTCACACTGGTTGCCTCAAAAAGGTGTACCCCTCGCTTTCCAGAATGAGGAGTGGTCGTCCTGCTCGGCGACTTATGTGGCTACTCATGGTCAATCATCTGCACATACGTGATAGACCCATCCAGCCTGCCATGCAACACATTCAGACATGTACAAGATACTCAAAAATGTATTTAAGATAAGATAATAAATACTAACGTTACCCAAGCAGCACAAAGGACCGGGGCGAAGCCGGTCCAGCATCGGGAAAGAATCCTACAAAGTCGGGGGCATGCCACCAGCCGATACCGGTCCTTCCTACAGTTTGCAACACCGGGATGATTAAGGACCAACATCGGCAGCAAGTATTCGGTCCCAGCAGGTCCCCGACGGATCCCCGATAATGCTGGCAGGGGCTCCCCCCATGCATATTTTAGCATTATCATGCTTATTTATAATAATTAGAATAATTTCGAGTGTAAACAGTGTGTGTAGAGCCCAACATTTTATTTTCGGAGAGGAAATAGACTGACACAACACTTGTAGCACCTCAATAGACTAAACGACCAGTGGTGCATACTAAGCAGTTTGCCTGCATCACCCAATGCATGCCAATTGTGTCTGAAATGAAAAACAAAAAAAGAGGGGTAAACAGAAATATGCAGCCTGTCCGCATAAATACTGTCATTGGCAATGTAGCCTGAAAAGAAAAGGGTGGAAATGGTCTACCGTAATATCCAGCCTGCCTCCGTAACCACTGGCCCTTCAATGGTGTCTCAAAAGGGGGGAAAACGTACACAGTAAGAGGTAGTCTCTCAAAGGAAACAAAAAAGGAATGCAGTAGTAGGCAGTCTGCCAAACCACTTGCACTTCGGTAGTGGCCCAGGAAGAAATGAACGGCTTGTAGCATTAATATTAGATGTAACGGTAAAATTGCTGCATGGGGGGAATGGTATACAGCAATATGCAGCCTGCCTGCGAAACCACTGGCACGTCAATGGTGTCTCAAAAGAAAGAAAAAGTATACAGCAAGAGGCGGTCTGCCTGCAAAAGTGGTGGTGTCTCAAAGAAAACGAAGTTATGCAGTAATAGGCAGTCTGCCTATCTGCTCATGCTTCAGTACTGCCCAGACACAAAAATGAATGGCATGTAACATTAGACAAAACGGAACAATTGCTGCATGTCAGCACAAAATAGTCTGTGCACGGTATGTGGAATGAGCTTTATCAAAAATGGTAAAATGCACAGCGTAGGGATTATGAAACTCAAGAGTTACCAACAGAAAATTTAAATTATGAAAAAATGACAAAGCCAACGACTGGGAGAAATGCAAGTCCAGGAAAGAGAAAATAGTTTACATCCAGCGCCTTTGGTGCAAATGACTAGCAATTACTACAACGAAAACTGACCGGGACTAGAGCTGACAGTCAATGGTGTGCACATATCCAGCGTTCCTTCACAAAAACGTCAATAAGCAAAAAAAAAAAAAAAAACATGGTCAAGGAGAAGCATCCCTATTGAAAAAAAAAAAAGCGACATCAGGTCTGATGTGATTTGGGACACTGTCTTGATGCTAACACCAGCTGATGTTAACATCAGAGCTGCTCTGATGATGATGTTAACACCAGCTGATGTTAGCATCAAGACAGTGTCCCAAATCACATCAGATCTGATGTTAACATCACAGCTGCTCTGATGATGATGTTAACATCAGAGCTGCCCTGGCTGATGCTAACATCAGAGCTGTCTTGATGCTGATGTTGACATGAGAGCTGCATTGATGCTGTTATGGCAATCTTGAAAATGCTGCAGTCTTGGTTTACTGAAATGTTCTGCAAAGAAAGCCCCTCATGCCTGCGGTATATGAGTACCGACAAGAACCCTCACGAAACAGGAGATAGCAGCAACAAATCACTTCACCACAACAATTCACCACTCCGGAGTACGTACCTTTTAACGCATATCCATTTATCATCAACATACCTGAGCGTTGAACCCACGGGGGCACAAAAATTGGTAATGATCGAACGGTGAACAACAACGCAAAAGAGCACACCTAGGTCCTCATTTCCGGTCCAACTTGTCCTTCTTCAGAAAAAGCACTTCTAAGCGTTGTCTTGTCGAGCAAGAGTCCTCACCGCATTTGAACCATATTTGAACACGGTGCTTGAGTTTCTCTTGCTGGAGGCCGCTGCGTCATACACGCTGAACCTGCAAGAAATATCGTTCCAGAAAATACGATGGCAGGACACCTATAGGTAGAGCAGTGTAGAGACATATGACATACCGTCTGCACAAAGCATACAGTCGACTTCACTTGGCGTTCTATCTCCCTGTCGTTGTGCAGATCCCTGCAAATAGAATAAAACGGACAATGAGAATGCATGGCGCAGTCGAATATATTACTTCACAGTTACATTAATTACACACCTGAAACAGAATCCTGAAGGCGAAGAACGATTTGGCTTCACATGCAAGGCAGCGTCTTCACTCTTTGACATGTCAAACGAGACCGACTGGTCTGCTCGCGGTTAGAAGAAACGCTTGCACTTACAGACAGTTGCAATATCAGACGGGTTGCAAGAACGACAGCATCAGGTGAGAACAACAATACAAAGCCTCTAAAACGCTTTAGACTTGCTGGAACGCTCGCAATTACGCGAACTACACGCGGCGACGAGAAACGACCGTTACAGCAGCCAAAGCGAACCCAACAAGAACAGCGCATGCGCGACAGGCAGCGCTGGCTGGTGGCATGGAAGACCAGCGACGACGCGCGAGCCCGGGCGAGTGTGGGTGAGCCTGTGTTGAAATGGGCATGGAGCCAACATCTCCGCGCAATGGCTTGGCGGACGAAATATGACGACGGATAGAATCGTACTACCTCTTGAGATTGTGGCCGTTCCAGGATCTTTCGAGAAATGCTGCTGTTTTCATAAGAAGCACTGAATGTTGTGTTTGAAGCGAAATTGCAACATGAGATTGGCCAAAGCTAAGGTAATAGTTATGATTGTGAACAGATCGGCAGTGCTATCTGACAGCGAGAGATCGATAGAATCAGAAACAACAACAACAAAACACTCACTGTTTTGCCGACCCTTTCTCTAGTATTCTTTCTTTCTTTTTTTTTTTTTTTTTGTTGTTGTTATAATGAAGGAGAGCAAGGTTAAATGCTACATTTTTCTTGACTGTGTGCGATGGTGTACATCACAGGTTCCTTATGTGCCATGAATCTACCTAAAAGCTGCTGATGGTGTCAGGGCATCACACTTATAACAGTGACCAGAATGCGGCAGGAGTACTTTTGAGGCACTCTGGCCACGTTGACCACAAAACGGCGTTCCATACTCCCTCCGAACCAAACTTTGCAAAACTTGTAGCCGTAAAACGTGACCGACTCTTCCCGAGTATCTTGTACTTGCCTGCTTTGCAGTGAGGCTCCATTAATACTTCTGTTCAGGGTGCTGCGTGTGCATGTTTTCTGTCATACAACACATACAGCACACACAACACAACACACAACACATGAAGTGCAGCCCAATGTTTGAAAGAGTTACCTCATACCAGACAGCCAAATTCCTTCCTGAAGGGGTGCTTCACTGTCTCGTACAGCTTGGGACAAAAGTTTCTGAAACACGGGTGTTTTGTATTTCACTTCTCCATGCCTCCCCTGCGGCCTAAGGGGAACACTTGTTGAACAGAATCCTTGAGCAGATTTTTCCCAAGGATTCTGTTCAACAAGCATTCCCCAAAGGTGGCTGGGAGAAGTCCAATACAGAATACCCGTGTTTCAGAAACTTTGTCTCAAGCTGTACCATCCGATCACGTGTTACCGAATCTGCATAAACATCGGGAGACGAGCGGGAAGAAATACTAACCAGTACACCACAGCAGATCGGGACGTTAACGGGGATCCATCGGGAAAGAATCCTGGCCGGGACGCAAACGGGAATCTATCGGAAAGAATTCTGACCGGGACACGAACGGGGATCTATCGGGAAATAATTTTATGTAGTTCCCTCTCCCTCAATTCTTCCCCCTCACATAGTCGGGAAGCAGTCGGGCTCGTGACGGCGATATCGGCCACCTCGAACCCATCATCCCCGTTACGTTCCCAGCCGAATCCCAGTCCTTTGTGCTGCTTGGGTAGAATGTAATTAAGATAGAGTATAAATACATGAAAACCAAAGTAATTAAGATAGAGTACAAAATACTTCGAAAAGTATTTGAAATACAATTAAGATACTATTTATCATTGAACGCAAAAAGTCACGGGTCACTGGTCAATGCGGCAAGTCGCCGCTATGTGACATGAATCACGTAAACCTCGCGCACTACGCTAGCCGCCGCTGTCTGATAGGAGTCATCTAAACACAAGTCCCAAAAAGATGACAAAAAGGTACCACATAACTCCACTAAGTATGTGACCCAGAACAAAGCAAACTTCTAGCAAGTCCCTGCACGGTGAGGTCAGAATTCGGCGTAACCGCGTCAAGGCACACAGAATAGAACCCTCACTGGCCCAGGATTAGTACACACGGGGCAAGATCTCTAAATGGGGACTTCCAAGAAGGGCCAATGTCCGGGTCATGTCCGAGGGACTCAGGAAATTTCCACTGAACAAGCAAGATAATGGAAAGACGAGACACAGAAAGTTTGAGAGGGAGATCCAAAATATGTAATTAGAGTATTGAGTACAAAATACCAGAAAATGTATTTTAAATAGGGTATAAATACACAAAACAAAAAGTATTGAGTAGAGTACCAAAATACCGCAAATTGTATTTAAAATACAGTATTTTAAATACAATACTCCAAATACGTACAAGTCTGAACACATTATAGAAATGCCATTAGATCGGATTGCAAATGACATTGCTTGAAACTAACGCCTGTTTTTTCCTTTGCAACATAGCTCCTGTCACGGCTATTCCTACACGCACAGTTGTCTGGCTTAACTTACGATATTCTCAAAAATCTCGATGAAGGCAACCAGGCTGACCTTGCCAAAGCTTTTCATTGTGTACCTCGTGCGTGTTTACTTGCAAAGTCATCTGGGTTATGCATTGACCCGACCAATTTTACATGATTTCGAATTATACTAAAATGCAGATCAGTTTGTCCTATCTACCATCCTCAAGCGGTCACTTGAGGAATACCTCCGTCCCCTGTTGTTTCTTATCGATATTAACCACCTACCTTCGCCAACATCATCATCTGTAGGCATTTTACCTGACGACTGATTAATTTATTGCAATATTCCGAATCCCTTTGAACGTCATGCCCTCCCAGGCGATTTAGACATCACGTACTCTTGGTGTCCCACTTTGCTTTGGAAGGGGTTCCCAGCGTCAGCGGCTACATGTGGCGCCACGACGTGTCACTCATTTCAGCTAAACCCTACACTCTTAAAAATGAACTTCACCGCATAGCACGCTCCTAGCCAACCATAATCTCGAATGATATCGTTATCTGCCGTGATTTGTTGAAAACGGGAGGCGTACGCCTTTTTTGTGACACTTATGCTGTTCATAATTGTCACAAAAAAGGCGTACGCCTCCCGTTTTCAGCAAATCACGGCAGATAACGGTATCATTAGAGGTTATGGTTGGCTAGGAGCGTGCTTTGCGGTGAAGTTCATTTTTAAGAGTGTATCACTGTTTACAAATAGTGAAAGGGTTTAACTCAATTGAATAACAGCGCGTGGCACCACATGCAGCCGCTGGGAACCCTGGACAACTTCCGGTTGTGACTGTTGTTTGAAAACAGTGCACGACGGCGCATTTATGCGTGCGAAATCTACAGAAAACTCGCGGAAGCCTCACTCAGCGTATAAGATAAACATGGCGACGAAAACATCGGCTTTGTGCATTACAATAGGGGCCAATTTGTGCATTACAATAGGGGCAATTTGTGCATTACAAACGGCTAGGGAAGCTATGGGTGCAGAAACCGAAACGATGTCCCATATGGATGCCTTATGAATGCTCATCGGTAGTGCCTCAGCGGTACCTCCACACAGCTCACCTGAGACCGCCATGTTGCCCTATTCTAAATGCACAGAAGCCGACGTTTTCGTCGCTATGTTTATTTTCTACGGTAAGCATGGCTTCCACGAGTTTTTGGTAGCTTTCGCATGCATAAATGTATCGTCGTGCGCCACCGGAAGTTCGTCAGTTAAGTAGACAAGCTAATACCCTAGTCAGACGGCAAACCTAAGTCCGTTAGCGGAAAGGCCGTTACTTCGCCTGTAGTCCAACCACCATTTCGAATGACATCGTTCTCTGCCCTGATTTGTTGAAAATGGGAGGCGTACACCTTTTTTGTTACAATTATGCAGTTGATAATTGCCACAAAAAGGGCGTACGCCTCCCGTTTTCAACAAATCAGGGCAGAGAACGATGTCATTCGAAATGATGGTTGGACTACAGGCGAAGTAACGGCCTTCCCGCTAACGGACTGAGGTTTGCCGTCTGACTAGGGTATAAGTGCGCAAAATGCCACTTAGGTTGATCTGCACACACCCTGTATACACTCTTAGAAATGAACTTCACCGCATAGCACGCTTCAAGCCAACCATCATCTCGAATGATATCGTTATCTGCCCCGATTTGTTGAAAACGGGAGGCGTACGCCTTTTTTGTGACAATTATGAACAGCATAAGTGTCACAAAAAAGGCGCCTCCCGTTTTCAACAAATCAGGGCAGATAACGATATCATTCGAGATGATGGTTGGCTAGGGGCGTGCTATGCGGTAAAGTTCATTTTTAAGAGTGTAGGATAAAGTGGGGCTACTTGAAGACTGGGGCAAGATGAGGACAGTTTGGGTTTTTCGCGTGGCATTTTCTTAGCAATATTTCTTTCTCGTCTGTGACACCAGGATGAGCACAGCAGTTGTCTGGGCTTCGAAGCAACGTGTTGACGTTCTGCACGTGGCTTTTTAGAAAGAGAAAGACGTCAGACGCTGTTTTGCAGATGTGGTCGAGGTAGGAGGGGCCTTTTTTCGTCCCATCTGTAACTTTCGCAAGCACTGACCTCCAATTTGCTCATTTCTGCTCCTCGGCTAATAAAATATGACCTCACCGTTTTGATGCTGTGTCACTGCCCTGTGTTTCCATGTGCACCACTCGTGGCTGACCGTTTCGGCTGGCCCACACAAAAGACAAAATTTAAACCCGGCATTATTTTTTTGATGTCCTCAACTTACCCGTAGGGTGGGGTAAGTTGATGAAATATGTAGGCTGTCATTTTTGGCTCGTACGAAATAAATATTTGGTTTAGCACCACAGTAATTTGTGCGTCAGGTTTGGGGATTCAGTTAACGAATTATGGTTCAATTTAGGCGATTATTCTGACTGCTATTAACAAAACAGCTCAACTGTCTTCAACATAAACCACCTTACCCTACCCGAAAAGGACGTGCTCGTCGACGTTTGTTTCAACCTTAAGCGTAGGACGACATTGTTGTGTCTTACCTGACACACACCTTTCACGGGAGGACTATCTGCTTCGGGAAGAAGGAATTCTTGCCCGTCATCAGGAAATGACACTAAGACATTGTCTTCGTGCACTGAAAGAAACAAGGATATTGTTAACAAGCAGTTTGCAACATTCAATAAACAGCCGATTACAAGAATGTAATGTATGTAGTACATCCTCGTCACAACGTGCGAGCAGTGGCTCCTCTTCTGTTACAGGTTTCATGTGAGACGAACACCGAACACCGATATTCTTCTTCTTGTTCTTCCACCACTAGGAACAGTGGCCACCAGCCACACAGGGCGATTGGCCAGGCGATCTTCTTCTTGTTCTTCTGCTCGTACTTGGAGCCCCCGTCACCGACCTTCTTCTTCTACTTAAAATGGGTTGCGCATAGCCCAATGGCAATTGGGAGAACACGGAGAATGAGAGATTGGTGAGATGAAACTCGTTCCTTTTGTGTAACGGCATCTTTCATCCCACGAGGAGAAATTTTTACAATTTAGAGCCCCTTTAAAGGATCCCAGAAATCTATCCAAAAGATCTTCTGTTTCTGGGGAATTACGAAATGGCGTAACTTGACATGACAACTAACACACACAAAAAAAAACGCCCCCGAACATGGACGCACGCGTTCCCGCTCGACTCGCTCTGCGGGCCAAAACGAGGAGGAGGAAGAGGATTGTGATGTCATCACGATTACAAGAGTATTCCAGTATTTTTCCAGTATTCCAGTACTCAGTATTTTTTTCCATCTTCCTGGGAAGAAGAAGAAGAAGAAGAGAGACCGCGCTCCAACGGGGCCAGCGCTTTTCGCACTTTTTTCTCTTTTTCGTTCCTACTCCCGGTGGTGGTGGTGGTGATAGGGCTTGCCGTTGTCGGCCTCACGTATGTGGGCAACGTCACGACTCACGCCCTGGGGGAATGTGCGTCCTGGGCCGACTTCTAAGGGAACTGTTACTACTCCCTACTCCCAGTTCTCTCTGTGTAGCAGACGATGCTTCTCCAAACAAGCAAACCAGTTAGCGGGTTGCACTGCGATGACGTCAGAACGATTCTGGCGGCTAGTTGCGGGCATTGCCACCGTTGCGCGCGGTCGCGATTTTCAAAATCGAATTCCGCGATATGTATGCATCTGTCGAGTGAATCACTTGGCATGGTACGTTTTAGCAATCATGTTAACGGCTTGGTTTGAAGAAATGGTCGTGACTGAAGCGCTGCTCCTTTAAGCCTTTCATTTCGATAAAATTCTCTTTCAAAGGGCAACGTATTTTCTCAATTGGTGGAGCATTCGTAGTTGACAATGACTTCTGCTGTGATTGTTCAAGCAGACGTCTCTTAAACTGAGAGAGCGAATTCACCTGTCAAGTCCGTCCGCGCTGAATGCAATCCTTTTATGCAGGTCATGATACATACGAATTTCAATTCATTTGCAAATCCGTTCAATTCAGATAGAATTTTATATCGCAATATTAGTTTTTAGCTATGAACTATATGTCTAAAAGATAATGAGCATCAATGTTACCTTCTCTCGTTTCCCGCAGAAGACACTGAGAGGCGTTTGAGACGTTGCAACCCGGAATACTGTGATGACGTTCGCATATACGTATTATACATTGTTACATGTTGTTGCATAAGTGTCGCTTCGTGTCACAAATAGCAGTATGCTCTCCTTCAATTTTGCGTTAACTTGGCGAGGCGGTAAGCTTCTATAGGCAAATAAGAGCCACCTTGTGGTGACATAATTATGGGCTAAGTACGGTAGATGTCCACTAGCCAGTATTTATGAACGCATGAAAAATGTGCGTGGGGGATCAAAAGATGGACATGATACAAAAGATTGCATCAAGCATGGTGTGGGGTCGTTGAAAAACGACACGAAAAGTATCACTAAGCGCGAGACAGGGTTATGGACAGCTATTCGGGGGCCTTGTCTTGTGGCTTGTCGGGTGATGTCTTGCAAGGACGTTTGGGTATGTCGGAAGTGTCTTTACGGCAGAGTTCGAGGTAACTCGTTACAAGCAACTCGTTACTGTAACTAAGTTCCATTTTTTGGTAACTTGTAACTTAACTCGGTACTTTTGTGCCGTGGTAACTTTCAGAGGAACTCATTCCTTTTTTGGGTAAGTTTGCCAAAGTAACTTAAGTGAAGTTCCAAGTTACTTTTAACCCGCTTTTCACTCACGTCTACATATGTTCTTGCTTTCACTCCGGTGCCTTCCTGTCATTTTTTGCCATAAAACGTGATATCAAATCAATTAAAGTATTTTACTCAGGAAGTAAGAACCGCTGCCATTGAAATGGAGCTGAACCATTGTGCGCCCACAGGGAGTATAAGATGCAAAGCGTTCGAATATCTACAGAAACGTCATCATGACATTGGTACACAGACTGAAATCGAAACAAATCTGAAGGAGAGGGCTGGGTTCCACGAATGGGCACTTGTTCACTGCCTCCCATTGAAAGAAAAGTAGGACCGAGGGTCGCGTCCCTTTAAGGGGCCATATCGTAATCCCCTCAGGACCCTAGCTTTCGTGCGCGACCTTGTTCACCTCAAGCTTCGAGCGTATAGTTCAATTCTACCAAGTTTTGGCGCTGTCGAACACTATGACGTCATTTGTTTACAAACAGGTAGAGGTCTATTGTTGCACATAAACGAAACGATCTAAGCGTTTAGCACTCCTCCGGAGGCAACTCAAGGTTTAACTTAATTGCTCACGCGTGCTGCACCTGCGTAATGCTATTTCATGTCCGAAGTAACTTGAAAGTAACTCGTTCTTTTTTTTAAGTAACTCAGTAACTGCGAGTTACATTTCAGGCTGAAGAACGTCGTTATTACCGTATTTTCACGCGTATTAGCCGCGGCTTATGCAGGATTTATTTTTTTCGCGGACGCTCTGCGGCTTATCCGTGGGTGCGGCTTATCTGGTGACTATTTTTCCCTGGTACCTTCCCCATACCCCGGGTTAAACGAAAGGGCCGACAGTTCCTCATGTTTTTCGGAACAGGACCGCCCTGCCAGTGCACGAACAATACCGAACATGGGCGGGTCCACTCCACATTCGAGTGGACTAACCCGTCAATCCACGAAAAACACGCAACAAGGGCACAATCCGATCTAAGTGGTAGAACACTAGAATTGACCTACTTTGTTATACTTCATGCCAACACCGGAATGTGGACAGGGTTTATGGCCTTCCCCACGGTCTCCTTTGTCGGCAGACGCACAGGAAGGGTTCAATACACCTGTCATCGGGATAAAACGTGGTCAGCTAAGCGTCAGTTCTCATTTGACGAGAGCAGCAGCATTCGTGGACACGGGCACGGCAGTTAGAGGTGGGGCATGGCTCCAACGCTGTGGCACAGCCACGACAGCGGCTTCAAACTAAAAGTCGTCAGGGCAGAACAGGGCAGCTGGCAGGGAGTACGGCGCTCACGAGCGTTGAGCGTCTCTGTTGATTTTGTATGTGCATCATTGGTTTAGCGCACAGAGCAGTCGCGCCGTATTACCCGCGGCTTATCTGCAAAAACATTTTTAAAATGTATCTAAAAACGAGTCCTGCGGCCTATCTGCGGTACGGCTAATACGCGTGAAAATACGGTAACTTAGTTACATTTTGCACGCGGTAACTTAACTTGTAACGAGTTCTTTTTGACGGGTAACTTCTCAATCTATGCTTTACGGTGGGTACTGGAAACCTTGAGTGGTGCTATAAAATGTTACATAGGATGCATGCTGATGAGTACCCATATCAGGGGCCATGGATGTCGGACAGCGGGACTACGTGGAACCCCCCACGACCCTGAGTGCGAGCAAAAAAGTGTGGCTGGAAACATCATGATTCCCCGAAAACTGAACACGGGATGTGTATTAGACGTCATGGCAACATTTTTTTTTTCGAGGCGAGGATGGTCAGTGAGTACCCTGCACACAAAGCTACGAAAACCTTGTACCCTGCCACACGTTTTTCATTTTACGCCAACTGTACGGTAGCAAAGACAAGGATCGTGCTTCACGAATTTCTAAGAATATGTGCCCGAAATGCCGCTCTTTACTTTGCCGCCGCACTCTTTTCTGCTGTGGACCCAAGGGGAATGTGGACACGCTTAAGCCCGGTACCGGTACAAGCCCACACGGCAGCAACAAGGAGACCGATCTCCAAATCTTTGAACAGTAGGTTGTGAAGCGCAAAGTCCGCTATAGATTAAATACGCTTTAATTACATCAAATCTAACACTGTTATAGGTCAGCACGTTGCTGACTGAGTTATCGAGGTCACTCTGCAGCTCGGCGGTGACACTACGAAACGTAACACCTACCCTTGTCCTGTGGCCAACAGCTTCCTCGTACTATAAGCATCACTAATCAACAAGTCGGCGTCGGTTAGTAATTGAGCAGCACAGACGTCACAATTTTCCGCGAAGGTCAACATTAAGTCGAGGTACGTAAGAATCTTGAATCGTGTCTCTCATAACTATAATCCAACGACTTTATGACATTAACTGAGTCACCCTTCCACGTGCGTTAATTACAGCCGCGGAAGATCGAAAACAAGGACCGGTTTTATAAATCGTGACGTCAGAAATTGCGGCGACCTCCTCGGTTCTTTCAAGCTGACAGTGCCCGTAACAAGTTCTACAAATCGTTTTCGTCATTATTTGCGGACAGATGGACGCGAAGGTGGTTGTGTGTCTCTTGGTCGTGCTGTTGGCGTTAAACAGTGCCTCCGGTGCTCGTTTTCCGGAGGAACAGGTGGATATTCTAAGGCCGTTTAGCGCAGCACACGGGGTAAGTTCCTTCATCTTCTTTTCTTTTCTGCTACAATTTCGGGCCCAAAGGAAGCAGGGCGATAACACGCGCGACCGCCATCAAGATGACTTAAAGAAATCGTGGCACGGATATAGTCAGCTTTGCCGCTATATCAAACTATCGATGGCAAATATGCATATTTTGTATTATAAAGTACATGAAATTACATAAATAACGAGACATTATAAACGAAACTCCCCATTCATCATTTCGCAATAAAGTTGTTGTATATTTCGTGCTCTGTATTCGCTGTATATTGTTGTGGCGCTGTCGATGGTTCGCACTGTATCGGTAACGAGAGAATAGCGAGCTGGTGGTATAGATCCATAACTTAAAATCCCGAGACTGGGGGCAAAAAACGACGACACAGACAAGGTCTCAACTGAGACCGCGTCTGTGTTGTCGTTTTTTGTCCCCCAGACTCGGGTTTTTAAGTAATCGGACTATGTATATCGGTTGGTATTTTTGTCTGCACAAATCAGCTTTTCGAAAGTTTTACACCTTCCACTACATTGGCATCTGATTAGACTTCCAAGCAACAACCCCTTTCCGACACTATATAGTACGAATCATATATTCACGTCACTTTTTCATTTTTTGCTTCAGGGAACAAAATTGTAATAAAGTTGTTGTAATCTGACGCGTCAGATTTGTATTCGCTGTCGCTGCAATATTACTGATAACTCTTTGTTTTCCGCATGTTCAACTTCTGGAATCAACACCGCCGAGAATGTAACGTCGTTTGTCTTTCTTCCTTTTGGTGATGACAACTATGATAAAGACACAACAGGGACGTGAGAATGAGGGCAGGGTCGGACCCCAGTGCACCAACCTCAGAGGGAAAAATTACTTAATGTGATGCCCGTATATTTACAACGGTTCGGCTATTCGTTGTGAGGACATCTATTTTGCGTACTTCAGTCAGTTTATAATACCGTGTCTGCACATGCCAGTGCCATGGTTCATCTACTGCGGGAGAAATGCAATTGTCCGTGGAATTAGCGTTTCATTAAACTTTCAATTCAACCAACACGAAAAGGCACTTTCTTCGATTCCCTTCAAACCAGCGGCATGGCCGAGCGGGTTACGGCGTCCCGCTCGTTAGTGGTATAGGCAAGGTCGTGCTGAAGACCGGGAAGGTGGTGTGTTCGAATCCTACCACCGGCTGTGCCGTCTGAGGTTTTCCCTGGGTTTTCCCAAGACTTTCCAGAGAAATGTTGGCACAGTTCCCCCTAAAGTAATCCCAGGACGCATACTGTCCTCTATTCCTTCCTGCTGTCCTCTCTCCATCCGCCCACATCTGTACGCCTCTCGGTGCCACAGTTGCTTCGCAGCGCTAACACGGAACTAAAAAAAAAACCTTCCATGATGTTAACCGCTGTCCTTGGAAGGAAGCGTCTTCCATAGCAAGACCATGTCTTCCTCCAAAATAGATAACTTTCTCACTTCTGATATTCTTCGATATTTTCTTTAGTTTCCAATGTTGCGCTGAGACTTGGCCCCGGTGTGACGTCTCACCTGCGTCAACATGGCGCTGTGAACGGTGTTCATTCGGAAGCGCCGTCATGCACGAGGAGTCAACCAAGTGCGTCATGCAGGTAGTCCCATACTACCCATAGTACTGCACATAATAGTAGTAGTCGCATAAATTCAATTTATAGTTGTAAAAAAGGAAATAGTCCTGAATGGTAATAAATCACAGGTTGAAAGGTTAAAAATCAAAGGTTAAAAATTGGGCTGTTCGGTATTTCATACTTTAAAAGCGATAAAACCCCCGTGCCGGGAAACAAATAATTTTATTTGTTTGAAAATGAAATCAAAAATGAAATGAATTTGTTTGAAAATGAAAATGAAAAGATAACTCGAGAATTTTGGATTAAATTTCATGGCATAAGGATTAAAATTGGAACACGAGGATTAAATGTTGCAGAAAGATTAAATCCAACAGCATAAGGACTCAAAGGCGGCGGCAGCCACCTTTGCTGCTTCCACTGCTTCCACTCACTGCTTCCACCGCTGCTTCCACTCACACTCTTAAAAATGAACTTCACCGCATAGCACGCTCCTAGCAAACCACCATATCGAATGATATCGTTATCTGCCCCGATTTGTTGAAAACTGGAGGCGGACGCCTTTTTTTGTGACACTTATGCTGTTCATAATATAGTCACACAAAAGGCGTACGCCCCCCGCTTTCATTTCATTTCAAAAGGCGACAGCTCAGGATTAAATTCCACTGTATAAGGATTAAATACAACGGGAAGACCTGTAGTGTTTCCGCAAGAGGTCGCCGTCTGACAGAGTTGAAGTCCCGGCCGAGCGGGGAGCTGCAGCGTTCTTTCTGCTAATAATTTCATGCATCTCTGTCGTGTAGTATTTGGTACGGCTACTACGTCTGCGTTATAATAACCACACATGTAATGACGATGGGCTATTATTTTGTGCTTCGAACTGTTCGAACAGCGTCTTTATGTGTTCACCCTGTATACCGTAATACAAAGTACACTGGGAGGTACAAACACAGGACGCACAGGACAAATACGTCTCGATCAAGCAATTACGTGTAAGATTCCAGGCGCCAAGTAGCGTTAAAAAATGATGTTTATTTAACGAACGCTCCCGGATTGTCGTTTTGTATCTTGCTCCTTGATCTAGCCTTGCATTTAGCCAAAATAAATATTACCGCAATTTGAGCGCACACTACAGTACTTTTCTTTGACATCACACTGACGTTAGATTCCTGCAATTTACACGACAGTCGTGTTGCAGTACCGAAATTTTAAATTTCAGTTTCTATTCTATTCCATGTACTCAGAGCCTGCCTAATGGAGAAGGTTGCTCCAACAGCGGCGAATGCAAGTCGAGCTGCTGTCTGCGTGCATCAGGAGTCTCTACATGTCAGCCACGGAGTAAGGAAGGTCAAAGATGCTCCTTGGGTCAAGTGAAGGGAGGACGCTACATCCAGGGTTGCCCCTGCGAACCTACACGTGAGTGTTGCGAATACATTTCCAAAACTCGCATTCCCCACTTATGAATTCATCTTATCATGATTGTATATGCCGTCTACGTGTTGAACACGTGAAATGAGCAACACAGTTTCTGCTTATTAACGCTTGTCGTGAACACAAGCATTCAGAATTAAAGTTTCGTGTCTGAGTTTATAGTTGGAAGAATTATGTGCAGTTGAAGTTGTGCTATTACTGGACCAAATATGACTTACCCCGCGTAGCATGTGTTCAAGAAGGGTACCCGACACATGTCCCTACGATATCATTTATGGTTAATGCTTGAATTTGTGCGGACTATGTTTAGGTTATTCACGCAGGTAACGCTCGCGCTAATACGTGTGCTACGCTGGTGACCTCGCATCACTATAGAGCGATATGCTTTGTCTGTAATTTAGAGAGGAATGGGAGGAAGCTTCTGTCTACGTCTTACATGCACATGGCCGTATAACCTATAGCACCGCGCGATCAGCATAGCCTGTATTTAAGAGCATCCCTCTTTTTATGCGAGTCATCAGGACAGAAGCGCGCTAACAGTATGTGGGTGATTAATAAAAACATGATCATCGTAGGTAAATGTGACACAAGCTGGAATGCGAAAGAAAAACGAGAGGAAGACATCTTTAGAAACTGTGATTGCTCTTGAAAAAATCCATCCTATAGTAGTAATAAAATGAAAATTAGAAAGAGTTAAACGAATATAGTTAATTCACCGAATTTACAGTAGATAAGGCTGAATGAACGCAATGAACGCAACGAAAGCAGTACAATCACTCACGTGGACTTGACTTCACACTCACGTCGGTGATGGCCACAAACAAATAAATTCCTACCTACAGTAGCACCGTGAAATCACTACGTGAGACATTCAGGTAACCGCTATTCCACTCAATAGTTGTTTGGGTTGCCACTTTTTCACAATACTGAACTGCAGGAAAGGTTTCTATTTCGTTGCAATGTGCAAATCACCCATTATTAGGAATTAGATTGTGTGTTCGCTTTGCAACTTCGGACTTGGTTACAATGCGGTAGCAAGCAGAGCACTGAACGGACCGCATTCTTAGGCCCGAGCCCGGCGTTCCATTGATTTTGCCCGCCCAGGTCCTGCCCGACGGCTACATACCTAGCCCGGGCCCGGACCAAGCCCGAAAGATTCTAGGTTTCTCGGCCCAAGCCTTGCCCGAGAAACCCGGCCCAGTCCGGCACGGTCCAGTGTATCAGGCTGTAAAATTTGACCGTTGCTAACTCACAGATTCAAAAAGACGGGCGGGAAATTTAAAAAGGTGGGCACGTGATAAAACACGTGCACGGCGCTCTTTGCGCGATACATGAAGGCCGAAGGCCGCAATTCAGAAATCTCAAAATCGAAACCAAGTGACAACGTGAATACGTCCGCCATGTTGGAGGGCCTTCAATCGTCATGGCAACACGGGCAGCCATGGAGATAGGGTCGTTTATGAGTAAGAGATGCTTACCTTCCCGACAGTCCAATAAACATTTAATGTTCATGTACATTCTATATATCTTCGTGCACTGAGCGTCTTAATTATGAAGTATGAACCATTCCACTTCGAACTGAGAGTACAGATTTCTGAGACGCAAAATATTGACAAATTGAAGAATGATAGTCTTTTACGCACAATTCTGATAAACGCCTAGGAAAACAAAATTAAAACGAGAACAAATAAAGCAACAAGATAGCAATGTCAAAGAGGGCAGCGACGCAATTGCAGTAAGCAATGTCAAGCAGCAAAGCAATAGCAACGTCAAAGAAAAGAAAAAAAATGTCAAGCAGCAGGTGCTTCGTTGAATAGATGCGTACATACGAGCACTGGGCAAATGATTCCGGCGCCGGCTGCGAAAGGAATCCGTGTCATATGATGATGGCAAAGCTGGTGCGGTGTGTGTATCACGCCAGCTCTGTACTCCAGTAGCAGCTAGCTAACCCAAACATGCAGAGTGGTAGCTTCTCGTTCCCCATCCCCGGAAATACGTAAAGAAAGAATAACAATCCTTCATGCCGCGAGTATTGTACATGACAGAGGAACACCGAGTTATGAATACATCAGACTAGCCAGTGACTAGCAATGAGGTGGTCTTTCACATAAAGTCACATGGCTTCTTGATGCCTTACTACGAAACAAACCCAGAGATGGCGGCTGAAAAGTGATTGGAAAACCAGTTTTGGAAGCAAAACTCACTCGTCGTGTTGCGTCGACAACGAGCACCTTGCTGATCGTTCCGGCACATTCGCCGTAGGGAGCCTGGCAACGTGCGGACCGGTATTATGCGAAAGGCGGGTTGCGCTCACACATGTGGGCGAGGATTCTTCTAAATAGAAGAAATAGAACGGAAGTGGCGTTGTCATAGTGGTTGTTTTGCCGGTGGAGAGCAGAGCACGGGGTCAATGGCTTGCATCAGAAGAGGGCTTTCTTAGAGTTTTTTTTTTTTAATTCCGTGTTAGCACCGCCAAGCAACTGGACAGATGGAGAGAGGACAGGCGGAAGGAGTGGGGAGGGGGGTGTAGATGATACGCGTAATAGGCACACATACAAATATAGTTCAGTTCACCCGACAACGCTTGGAGCGTTAAATGGACGTGTGGAAGACGAGACAGCGAGGCAGGTTGACGATGTGTTTATTACCGCAGGTGAGACAAGAATGATGTGACGAGATGCTGGTCACGTGAGTGGAGGCAGGTGATGACCCATTGTCGTCTTCAGCCCTCGTCTTCAGCCATGGTTTCAACAAAACGCTAACGCGCAAAAAAAAAAAGTAAAATCTCGCGGAATGCTGTTACCCTGACACCGACACAAAAGGAACAGGCGTCATTAGTAGCGTCCTTCGTGATTCATGAGCGAAAGACCCTGCAATTGACGCTTCTAAAAACGATAAATACCCAGTGAGAGTAGAGATCTGTGTGTGTTGTCCCATTTTTGTCCGTGCTTCTCGGTTTTCCTACGTCATGATGAAAACCCCCATCCCGGGGCAGGGCCCCTCGATCAATGGACCGGGGCCGGGGACAGGCACTGTTCACTGTTCAGGCAGACAGTTTATCGTTAGAATGTTACATTCTGTATGGGCAGCAAAAAGACCCGGACGACGAGGTATGACGGCACGGACGACTGCTAACTCTCAACCAGTATTGTGCCCATGAAGTAACCAAATACCGCTACTCGCTACTCCACGAAAAAGTAGCGCAACACTAGCGTCGCTACAAATTTGAATAAGTAACGCATACCCTACCGCTACCAAATAAAAGTAACGTGAATACTATGCCGTTATTTTTCGGCTGCCAGATCTTTCCCTATAGGCAACATCTTACCGTAGGCGTCCCGTTGCCGAATGTGTCTAAAGATGGTGCAGCATTTATGTTCCGTGACATAGCCAGCATGCAGTATAAAGTATAGCACCACTTACAGCAACGATATATTATTTCAGATTGATCTTGATCTTGAGATGATACGCACTAGAAGACATAATTCCATGCACATATAGAGCATAACTGCACTTAATAATGTTTCTTTCTGATATCCGCGAATCCCAACCCCTAACTTTTCCGTCTGCTTACTATTTTACTGATTACTTATCTTTCCTGTGGTCAAGTGACGCCATCGTAAGCGACCACTCATCGAGTCCTCAATAAGTGACTACCAGGTGGTAAAAAGATCAAACGAACGACATAATGTTTACTCTCGCCAGGAAGAATAGGCTTCTGAGTGTTGTTGGCATACTGCACCAAAGTTTGGGGCTCACTGGAATTAGGAGTTACTGTTGTTGCCTACCCCCTGCTTCGATTCTTCCAGCCACATGACGGTATCTCTTACAAAGCGTTTGACTAGATGTATACGAAACGCGACGTTTAATACGCCTTTTCAACGAGTATCAGCTCCTCGTGTGAGATCACCTCCGCAATAAAATATTTAGAGAGAGAGAGAGAGAAAAAAAATGTAACTCTTCCCTAAACATGTCAAACGCCGTAAACAATTTAAACCACAATTAGCTACCTTTAAAGTTAATCGCCTGTGTACCGTCACAAAGCAAGTGTTCAAAGAGCATTAATAAGCATGTTGGCATGGACTGACTCCCGGCTAACGTTGTTAACTCTTCATTTTGTGCGGCTCACATACCTACAGTGTAATGTACTTAAGGTGAGAAAATAACTAGATCCCGTTCGGCAATCCGTGTAAGCTAAGATGATTCTACGAGTGCTTTGTCTGCGCGGCACGAACACCTTAAAACAAAGTCTGCGGTATACGTTCGCAGTGCAATGACTATAGCGATATCTCGTTGCGTTTCCGATGATATTTTCGTCTTCCTGTCCCAAAAGATGCCTTGTTTATCTGCTCCGATCAATCAAGTTGGAGGACACAGCTTTAAGCGCGTGCCATCAACACGAACGATCGTTACGACAGGACATGCTTCTCAGGTATCGAAAATACGGTGACACTAGGAGGGTTTTAGAGGCGAGCCAATCTCACGTGCGCCCCCGAGCCTTCGACATCCCGCAGTCGTTCGACAAGGCTCTGAGGGCACGTGAAATTTTCTGCCTACAACTGGAGTTAAGGATATTCTATGACTTGCTAAGTGCGTGCTGTGTGTCCCCAACGATTCCTCTGCTTGTTTGACATTTGACACTGACTCGGTTGACATTTTTTAACTACATGTTGCACTCCCATCACCATGTGTAGGCCCTGGGGTAGGCAGCTGGACTTTTTTTTTTCCACATCACCGTCATCATCACCACGACAGTTTTGCAACTGATTGTATGACGGAAACTAGCTTCATAGCCCATATGATGCAATACGTTATACATACCCGTCTGTGTTTCGCAAATGTGAGCTAAAAAAGTTACATTGCGCTTAGCATAGGAAAGTTACTAGTGAAATTGAGGAATATCTTCACATCAATCTGCCTGATAAACTAAAAGGAATAACAAGAAAACAATCTGCTTCGCCGTTTATCTCGCGTTTTTTCTCTCTGTGTTCCACGTCTTTCGTGGAGGAATGGGATACCGTTTCTGTCACCCGGCCACCAGGAAGGACGCCACGGATGAATCGCGGTTCCTTTCGTGTTGGTGTCAAAGTAACGACATCTTTCATTCCGGGAGGTTATAAATATTTTGCACTTTTAGTGTTCCCTTAACTACCTCCAGAGTACGCATGAGGTGGTCCCAAGCGGATACGAGATATATTAACAAACAGAACGAAAAAGGAGCACGAACGCGAGCGATATTTATTTTCCCCACCACAGTGGGCGTCTACAACGGTTGAGAAAACTAAAATAGTAGTGGATGGACGGTTGGAGAGGACCCAGCTTAGGGTTGCCTTCGTGGACGCTACAATATGGAAGAGAAAAATACAGAACTTTATAAGAATTCTTGACCCCGCAGCATATCGTTCCATTTCACTTTTAACGCACCATAGAACGGGGTGCTTGCCGTCGTCGGCCAGGTTCAGGCGGGCAACGTCACGACTCTCGGGGGGTCCTGGACCGACTTCACAGTTACCGCATCGCATGATCAGTACCGACCCTTATTCAGAATATTCTTCTCTTTCCTGATTGATTGAAGATCGGCCACTTTTTGTACCAATTTGGATACACGTTAATTGACACACACACACACAGACGGACACACACAAACAAACAAACGCGTACACTACCCGTTTTCGGGAATCGACACGTATACTCTCAATAGGAGACAGAAAATGTCATAACACTGCAGAACGGGAAACGTGGTGTACACGTTGCAAACGGGAATTAACGTAGCATGCACTCCACCCTTCTTATTCCAGAAAGGCGTTGACCGCTCAAATACACGTTGGTCATGCTTTTCTCTTTCTTTTTTTGCAGGTTCGTGCAGCAAGAAACGTGTTTGCGTGCGATGAGAGGCTGGATGACATTGGCAGTCAGATGCAGAAATTGGTTGTGTCACCTGGTCCATGAGCTGGTAGTAGAACAAATATCATGAAATATGTGCATTTTGAGCCAAGTAAAGCTTGATGTGCAAAGCAGCCTAAATGTGTTGAAATGTGATCTATGGTGGTGGTGATGGTAAAGGCTTGCCATTATTGGCCTAATTATATGACAGAACAGGAAAACAGTGGCCAGTAAGCAACATGGTGATAGCTGCTTTCGACTTATCAACTTATGGTCACAGCTGCCTCCCATTGGCTACTTGTTCATGCACACATTTCTCCTGGAAAATGGTTTTGCATACAGTTTGTGCCAGCCCATGGTGCTGAACAGTGACCCTGTCCTAAGACATGGTTTTTCTGCTTTACATGCTTTGTTTCCCCTTTTACGCATCACATCATGCAGCAGATTCCCATTATGATCATCCCTTTAAATACGCGACGCTTTGGCTGAGGAAGCATTTGAGCGACACGCACACCGTTGGCGTTATTATCTATCATCAGCCAAGATGGGGGCAAAATTTTTCACCGCTCAAAAGGGCGGGCCCGTAACTTTACTGCAAGAATATATTTTGCTGTAATAAAATGTGTGAAAGGTACCTATGCACATGTATTAATGCAATATATATGACTATGTACTGCTTGCGACGCGGTTGTCTGAAATCTGCACCTCGTGGTTTATCCCATCTCAAATCTCGAGGTGTTGCACGATCATTTATTTCGAGTTAGAAACACGTGCAGCATATGGTCCAACTTTAAGTACAATGTTGGAACAACATTTTCGATGGCAATCAAGGAAATATGGGCTCCAGAACTACTGACAGGCGATTTCAGACAACAGTGTCGCGAGCAGTACATAGGAATATGACTGTTCCTGCAACAATATACGTACGTTATATAATATGTAGAGAAATGTACACCATTTATGAAACATAATAAATAATCCAAGGTACATTTTAGACAAAAACCTCAGGTCGGGGCAGAAACTGTTCTTGTACTGGACACACTACCTATGCTGGAAAGCCCCTTTTCGAAATATCGGAGACCTCAGCCTTTCGCTCCAATACATTTTATTGTTCGCCCATTTGGCCGGTGTACGGCTTGATAATGAAATGGCAAAGAACGTAAGAGTGTCCCCCCGTTCTTTTTTACATTTCACTTGACCATTGACCGTCTTTGCAAATCAGCATCGGCATTTCGTTATCACGAACTGCCTCCGCCAAGATGCCTTTTTGAGGAGGGTATCTAGAAGCTTCTCCCACGTGATGACAATTGTCGAAATCAGTGCGATGAGTACGTGTTGAAGTAAGTAAACTACTTTAATTTTGGTTGTAAATGCATTTTTCATAACCCTTCACTTTTTGCTTAGTTCTCGGAGGTAAAAAAAGAAGTCTTCGCGTACGGAAATTTAAAAATCAACTATCTTTATGCTCACAAAGACACATTTCAACGTACAACAATTTACGTATTTCATGATACACATTCCCCCTAACCAGGTGCAAGGCTTTGCACGGAACGTCATGTTTATTAAATTCTCTGGTGTGCTTGATTCCTTGTATTCATTATGATTTTCAACACCTCCCGCGCGAGTGGATTGTATATATAGCTTATATATACAGGGTGTCTTTTGTTGTTGTTTTTGTTTGTTTTTTTCGATACAGATTTTTCATAAAAAACTATAAGGGCTATAGACATCCTGTTTTCACTTCAATCATCTCTGGGCCGGCGGACGTTTTTGGCCATCTGTTGCTCAACCGTGGAATGACTTATTACCTAAAAATCGCTAATTCAGCTACGAAGTTGTCCCAATGAGAACATCTGTTCCTTTCGGTCACCTGATATCGTAGCCGTTTTCAGTACAAAAATACGTTTGGTAGATCGTCCATAAAAAATTCGTGAAGGAACACCATTTTTTCCTGTATTGCGCATCTTCGAAGACCCGTCTTTCCTTCACCCCCAATGTGAGAGGATGAAAGAGCACACTGTCGCCTCTTGCGTCCTGGCAAAAGATTAAAAGAAAACCGAAAATGCAACCCAAGATAAGGGCAACTCCGATGGCGTCACCCGATACGCGTGTTTTTGTTTTGTTTCCGCAAGTTAAAGCTCATCTTCGACGCATGAGGCGGCACTGTGCTCCTTCACCCTCACACATTGGGGGTGAAGGAGGATGGGTCTGCCACGGCGCGTCCCTGGAACCCCCCCCCCCCCCCCCCCGACCAGCAAGCCCACAAGCGACGCCAAGCCCAGTCGTCCCTCGCCCACGTGCCGTCATCATTCTTCCAGTCAGTCTTGGTATCGGCGTGGACTTAAACCGCAATAACCGCTCCGCGTCTGAGGGGGGAGTGATGTGGCGGCCCGTGGACGACGATGGAGACGTGCCAGCCAGTTCTACCGGCGCCGTCCTAGCGTGACGCCACGAACATCTGCCCGCTGGGACATTCCATCATCGCCGGTCAGCACCCATGTAGAGGAACACCACCTCCTCTACAGGTCCATTAAGATAATGCGCATAATATGTTGTGCGCGCTAGAAAGAACTAGAGACCACTGACCAGACTTAACGTTTCATATTTTTTACATTTCCTCAGCTCTATAGACGACCCTCTGTTTACAAACATGTGACGCTATGAGAAGACCGGTTCGAGGTTATATTTTGCTGTGGTGGGCAAGAACAACACCACCTATAGATAGAGAAAGCCTGCTCATTGCCTCCTCTCCCTCTTTCAACTGAGAGTCAGAATTCGTCTGCTACTGCGATTCACCGTTCTGCGAATTCAAGAAACCGCAAATGATTACAGCTTACCTGGAACCTGCAGACCAACTATTTAGACAAGAAGTGCAAGACGCTTTCCAGAAACTCAGTCTTGAGAAAGATTGAGACCGTTTCGCGCTTTACTTCCAAGTTTTCCCACTGAGTAGGGGGTGTTCAATCACACCCCCCCTACTCAATGAGAAAACTCCAAATGGTCTCAATCTTTCTCAGAACTAATTTTCTGGAGCGCGTCTTGCGCTGTTTGTCTAAATACTCGGGTCTGCAGGTTCCACGTGAGCTGCAGTCATTTGCGAGTTCTTGAATTCGCAGAACGGTGAATCGCAGTAGCAGTCGCGAAGGAGGGAGAGGAGGCAATCAGCATGCTTTCTCTAGGTGGCGCTGGCAAGAACCGGAAAGGACGCGTCGACTGATAGGCTGATAAGGCTGATAGTGCCCACCTCCATGGTTTGCGCGGCGGCGTTAAGTGATCAATGACATAGGGGTGCAGGTCGTCTATACAATCGTCTCGTCGTAAGTGCACTGTTGTAGGCCTCCTGGGAACAATACGACACTCACCTATACTACAATTTCATTCCTTGCACGTCAAGATGCACTGTCGTGACAAACACACACAAATTACACTACACTTTAACATTTAAATTAAATTAACAAATGGCACTACACTTTGATACCCTATTATCACCACATGGAAGAACAGGCTGCCCTTAGCTGACATGTTGCTGAGGTAAGGTATATCATCGTAAACCTAAGCTTATATGGTACACAGTGGTGCGCTCGCACAAAGCAGAAGACAGCGTGCGAACTTGAAGGTTGGCATCGAGGTATGTTTGCTGGTGCTTTTCATACTCTAGACGCATTTCACGAAAACTGCAACACATGACTAGATCAAAATATATAAGATTGTTGTAGTGTTGTATCTGGAATGCAAATGTAACAGTCAGTGAGTGCGAATATTCTTGCGAAAGATTACTAAAAATAACATTTGGTCACTTTTTTGAAAGTTACACGAAACCAAATTGCGCAAAGACTGCATAACGGTCGCATTAGTTCATATCTCGATAGCACCCAAAGATATTAGGCGGCGGATGAACGACAGAAGTTGCGTACCACTAGGCACATTTAATTGGAATTCATTCAACTGGAAAACTTTGAACTGGTTTCAGCAAAGTGCCGATGCTCACGCTGTACAGCGGAGAGACCATCGATGTATAAAGGCATTTCACGCAGTATTCTCAAATGTGATTATTGAACGACGCGCATTTCTGAGAGCGTTCCATAGGTCTTGCGCAAAAAGTAACACTGCGCCGCACTGGACCGACCGTGACCCTGCAAGTATAAATTGTGAAAGTAGGGTGCACAGGAGTGACGGTATAGCGTACCGTAGGAGTGTCGGCTGTGAGATTATGAGGTGTCCGCTGGAGCGATACGCTCCACGCACCACGATACCGTGAACTGGAGGATTTGATCGCCGACTCCATCAGGCTCGTGGAGCAGACCATGGTAGCAGTCTTTGTACACCTGCAGACGAAAATAGAAAAACGCGATTTTGAGGTTACCTCACCGTTCACATCGACAAGAACCGAGAGATATTTGAAGCCATGCAAATCTGCATTCGATGCCGCGTTGAGTCTCAGCGTTGATTCAGACAAGTTGTAGATACTATACTCAGCCCGTACCCGCAAGCAGAAGCAGCATGCAAGGTGTCTGGACATCAACACGATCCCTTAGGACAAAATGTCGTATGGGGAGAAGCAAGCATGGGTTTACAATCCTCGTAAATTTGAAATATCATAGGCCTTCCGCAAAACGAAAGAGAAATCAAATATGGCATCCCAGCAATCGATTTCTGCGTGACTCGATCGTGTGAAGGTTACTAAACAACAATAAGCGGTTCAATTATGGCGGGCGAGTACTTCCACGCCGTTGGTAAGTTATGCACTGACATAGAAATTGACGGTGGCAAGCTTGGAGTGCACATGCCATTGTAGCTGTACAGTTGAATTAAATAGGCTGTACCACAGGCAATACTGCATCAGTGACTACTGTAGTAACTGCAAAGCTACTAGAACAAGAATTAGGCCGGGTTCACGTTGGCAGAGCGTTTAATGACCAGCTCTCCGGGAACAGCTGCTGATCAGCTGTGGGTCAGCTGACGAATGAATCAGCAGGTCACTAGCCTCGCTCCGTCATAGCTCGGTCGTCGTCTACATCATTCTTCCCTCCTAAAGCTGTGAACCTGTACCGGGCAGGAGGTCTCCTTTGCCGGATAGGATATCTCCGCGGAGGCTCTGCTGTTGGGTTTCCAGGTGGCTGTTGTGGGAAGACGACGTCGAGTGCAGGAGGCGCTGACGGAGCCTAGGGCCTCAAGTTAATGTCCATGGTCAGGCTCAAGGGAATCGTCCGAGGTTCCCGTGGACGACCTGAACACACAGAAGCATTAGGCGGCTCGACATCTGACGACACTCTACTCTTCAAGTGGTCAGCATGGACGCGGCGCCGTTTCCTGCCATCCAGTTGAACATCGTATACAACGTTCCCTTCACGACTGATGATCACACCTTTGCACCTTTGACCCAATGATGTTTACGGGTCGCCCAAACCTTATCCATAGTGTGAAAACTTCTTGTCACCCTTTTTGGAGAGGAGTGCGACGACCCTCCTGGATAGTCCTGTGTGGACGGGCGAACTAAATCTAGCTTGAACCTGATAGGTCTCATGTTAAGCAAGTCGCATGGTGTCTTTCCGGTGGAGATATGAGGTGAAGACCTGTACTTAGACAGAAACGTTCCTAAAGGGTCTTCCCCCTTCCACATTTAGCGCGACGTAATGCCTGCTTCATTGACCTGACGAAATTCTCTGCCTGTCAGTTTGATTTCGTGTGGTAGGGCGGTGTTAAGATGTGGCGGACCCCATAAGTCCCTAGAAATGACTTGAACTCCAAACTAGTAAACTGTGGGCCGTTGTCAGTGACCAACTGTTCAGGAAGGCCTTGACGTAGGAAAATTTCGCGAAAAGCCTCAATCGTGTCATTCGCAGTTAGTCGACGCATTTTGATTATTTCCGGCCACTTTCTGTACGCATCTATGACAATCAAGTAGTTGTCCTTCTCGTACTCTGCAAAATCTGCGTGGAGTCTACTCCATGGTTGTTCCGGACGTTCCCTATACGATGCAAAGGTACAGGCTTGGGATCGTCTCCGATGGAAGCGCAGGACCCGCAAGTTTTGACTGTATCTTCTATGTCCTTATCTATTCCGGGCCACCAAACGAAAGATCTGGCAAGCATCTTCATTTTCGTTTGTCCTAGGTGTCCCTCATGAAGTACGTCCAAAATGCATTTGCGAAACTTGGTGGGAATGACTGTGCGCATTCCAAGTAAAATGCAACCGTGAGAAATAGAGAAATCGCAGCAACTCCAGCTAGCACTGCGTCTTTCCTAGTCTCTTCTGCAATAGAAGTCGCCGTAGCAGGTAAAACTGACATGACTTCTAGCGAGACTACATTGACGTCTTCAAATTCAACAATGTTGTCACTGGATATTTGTCGTTGAAAGTCATGATCCGGTCCAACTGCCAGCCTGGATAGTCCATCGGCGTTTCCTATTAGTTGTGTTGGTTTATACTGGATATCGTAGACGTAACCCATCATGATTAAAGCCCAAACGTTGTAACCTGTTAGCTGCAGTGACCGGGATACCATTCTTCGAACCAAAAATGGTGGTGAGGGGTTTATGATATGTAAACAACGTGAACTTCCTTCCCCAGAGGTATTGGTGGAACTTTTTTAAACCGAAGATGATGGCTAGAGCTTCCTTCTCTATTTGAGCGTAGTTCCTCTCAGCTACCGACAGAGTTTTCGACGCATGCGCAATAGGTTTTTCCTTCCCGTCAATCTTATGATAGATGACAGCACCCAGACCTTCTGAAGATGCATCAGCTGCTAAATAGATAGGTCTCTTGGGATCAAAATGGGTCAAGGCGTCGACGGCTGTCAACCGCTGTTTGAGTCCATGAAAAGCGTCTACGCATTCCTCAGACCAGCACCAAAGCTTGATTTTACGAAGCAGCTTGTTTAGTGGTGCTGATAAATCTGCCAACCCTGGTATGAACTTACTGTAGTGCTGCACCATGCCAAGAAATGCTCTCAGTTCTGAAACGTTGGTCGGCTCTGGCACGTTCAGAACTGCAGATACCTTCTTCGGCGAAGGGGAGAATCCGTTAGCCGACACCACTTGTCCAAGGTATTCTACCTCTTCTTGCAAGAAGGCGCATTTCTCCTCCTTCAGATCGAAACCATACTCTTGCAGTCTTAGAAAAACGGTCTCCAAATTTTTCTTGTGCTCATTATCGTCACAGCCAGTCACAATAATATCATCCAGGTAGCAGGCAACATGATCCTGCTGTTACTTGCTCCATAGTACGCTGGAAGATCGCTGGGGCAGAAGCAATTCCGAACGGCATACGATTAAATTGATACAAGCCTCTGTGCGTAGTAATCGCCAACACTTTCTTAGCCTCTTCGTCTGTTTCCATTTGCAAGTAGGCTTCGGAAAGGTCCAGCTTGGAAAATTTCTGGCCACCATTCAGTTTAGCAAAAATTTCTTCTGGCCTCGGAAGTGGATACTGTGTAACATCCAACTGTGGATTAACCGACACACTAAAATCTCCACACACACTTACTGCTCCGTTCGGCTTTGGCACGACCATAATTGGTGTCGCCCAATCCGAGTATTCAATCGGCGTGAGCACTCCGTTCCTGACCTGCCTATCCAAATCCTCCTCAACCAGTGAACGTAAGGCGAATGGTATAGGTCTCCGTTTAAAAAACTTGGGCGTTGCACCAGCTTTCAGCTGCACGTGAACCTTGATCTTCTGGCACCTACCAAGTTCCTTCCTAAACAAGTCCTTATGCGACTGTAGGACAGTGGCAAAGGAACCCGGCAAGTGATCCACGTTTCCTAGAAACAGCCCATTGAATCTACTCCCAGCTTTTCGATCCACTCTCTTCCAAGGAGATTTGTGTGGGTAGATTCAGTGACTACTATCTCTCGTCGACGACTTCGTCCTTGATACGACAGCGGAGAGAACACTTTCCGACAAGCGAAGCGCAGTGTCGATGGTTAGATCTTTCTCTAGAACCAACCTAGCCCGGAGCCTTTGGTCATGCAACTCAACTATAAATGCTGTGAGCAACGATGACGCTCGGATGTCGGTCTCAGATTCATATTCGCAGTTCGAAATTATCGCTCGCAGTCCTGTTAAGAATTCCGCCACCGATTCAGTTTCCGTCTGTTTGGTCGAGAAAAGCTTCGCTCTCTCGAACTCTTTGAAACGCTTCGGCGCATAGAACTGATCAAACTTCCGAACAAGGTCTCCGAAAGAAACTTCAGTGACATCCCTCTGTTGAACCAAAGAGTAAAGCAACTTGAAGGTGTCAGGTCCTAACGACGCTATCAGTAAGTTTCTCCGGTCGGTATCCACGACAATTCTCGCTACATCCAAAGACGCTTGAAACCTTATCTTGTAGAGTTTCCAATCCTCTCTGGCCGGATCAAAAATCCCAGGTCCGTGGAACTGGTGAGTAGATGATTCCCTGGGGTGGGTTGAGCCCTCAGGAGTTGCCTCCAACATAGTCATCTCGTAGTAACTGCAAAGCTACTAGAACAAGAAGTGGGCCGGGTTCATGTTGGCAGAGCGTTTAATGACCAGCTCTCTGGGAACAGCTGCTGATCAGCTGTGGGCCAGCTGACGAATGAATCAGCAGGTCACGAGCCTCGCTCCGTCATAGCTCGGTCGTCGTCGTCTACATCAACTACGAAGAGGACTGGACATACGATGACGATTGGCATGATTGTGGAAACGCGTTCGCCTGAAAAAGCTCCGGGAAACAAGGTAGGTATCAATAGGACACATGAACTATACCTGCACTACAACAGCTTGCTGTGAGTCTGTTCCTTACTGTTATTATAGACAGTGGCGTCACTACGGGGTGCGGTCCGCACCGGTTGACGCGATGGGTGGGGGTGACGCTCCGCACAACCACTTCCTATGTTTCGCCGTGGCGCGATGACGCCAGCATGAGGAGCCCTTTGCGAGCACGTGATTTTCTTTTTTCTTCTGTGTGCGGTATAATATTTTTGTTTGTCGTGATCGCCTAGTATGGAAAGTGATCCATTATTGTGTGTGTGGTGCGGGGTGTGACAGCTCCTGCACCGGGTGACGCGTATACCCTATAGTGGCGCCACTGGTTGTAGATGATACCGTGACCTTGAGCCGCGGGCTCTCGCCACGTTCAACATTAAGAGTCAGCTGCTATATTCACTTCACAGAGGGCGCGAGTTTACGTTGTGCTTTTCTTTTCTATTTTTGCCATCTTAAGACATTACGATTTATTCTACGTATTTGATTACCTTTAGGGTCTTGTCTTTGCTCGATATCCTCTTGTAGGCCTCTTCAGACCCGCTGAGGTTGCACAGTTTGTCCAACGTTCCGTGCTCAATCAGTATAGGAACTTGAATAGCTTCGTACTTCGCGTGGATCTCCTGCCACAAAACATGCTCTGTTGGTGTGCAACCAATACCAGCTTACTAACTGAGTCATATTCGGGTGAAAGTATCGATGAAAGAAAGGTATGCGACTGGCGCTTGTGGCACTTGCAGGACCCTTTCTAATTTGGGTGTATTCATTGGGCATACCCCGTAATGTACAGCTATCTACAATTATATTTCAGTCTACTCCAGCGCTTACTATTATGTATCACACCGCATTTCCCGTCAGATTCCGCTAGAAATAGCCGCCTTCAAAGATTAGGAGACTCAACCCTGTGCACTTCCCTTCTCCCCAGTCACCCAATTCCCCTCTTTCACCAGCTTTCCTCTCGGCTCCGAGCGAGATAGTCGCCATATTTTTGCTCCCCGCTGTTTTTCTTCGTTTTCATTAAATTTTCGCATTGTCGCTCTTCACCACACCAATTAGTGTAATCAGACTTGGTAAGTCTTCCTTTTCGTTCTGTACACTTAATCCCCGTACCAAACGGTCCTCAAATCGGAATTTAAACTTTTCCTGACAACTTTCAGTTGTTGTTCGTGGATCAGAAAACTACTCATCCTAGAACTTACCTTGCCCCGTGCAGGTGCACCGGGACAAGCTATGTTTAATGCTAACCTGCTTAGGGCACAAAAAACTTTCGCTAGGACAGGCTGTCCTCAAAACTAGCCCCTTTAGGGCACAAATAATTTCCTAGGCATGCCGTGCACCATACAAGCCCGTTTAGGGCGTGATTCATCACATTTAGAGCACAGTGGTCTTTGTACTAGCCCGCTTAAGGCATGATTTTTTCTCTGTATTAGGCCGCCTAGGGCACATGTGTGACTGCTCCCTTACCGCAAACTGTGTGCCATACAAGCCCGATTTGGGCCCAAGTGTCCTTCTCCTATGGCAAATTTAGTTTTGATAAAAGCCCGCTTAGGGCGCAATTTTACTTCAGAGCACTGACTATCTCCTCTGTGCTGGTCCGCACAGAGCTCGAGAGTGCCCCTTTACGAGGCGAGCTGCAACCCAAACTTCTCCAGACTGCGTGCATGCGTGACCCCGAGAGCGGCACCATATTTAAGTGTCCCCCTTGGTTCCTTTTCGAGCCTCCTTTTCTCGCTAACTTCTGATGCCCTCAGAGGGGAATTCCTATGCTCCTCCTTCATGAGGTGAGTGGCTTCTGCAACAAATCTTTTTCACCTTTCTTTAGAAATGGCCTCTGCTGGTCGTGATGCACGAATGGATGGCCTGGAACAGCAGCTCGCTGGCATTGTCTCCTTCCTGCAAGATTCCATGGCACACCGGCAAAATGTCATATTTGACGGTCTGGAAGACGTGCCAGTCACTGGGGAAGAGGATCAAGATATTGAGGTCCCGCAAGACCCCGCCTTGGGGGCAAACTCTGAACCTGCCTCGACAGACACCACCTTGGGCGCCCCGCCAGATCCCGCCATGAGGATCGGCTCCGTGGGAGTCCAACAGACCCCACAGCACAGACGACGTGCTCCGACAATGCCCTGGCACTGACAGGACAGACCTCCGACACCTCACCTCCCATTAGCACGGTGGAAGACCGTATGGAGCAGCCTGGTGTGGCCTTCCTTCTGTCACCTCCCGAGGACACCTCTACCTTGTGTCCTCCACAGGTGGCATTCTTGTCGAGGGCCTGGAGTCTGGAGGGTAGAACGGAGAGGTGCCACCGCCCTAAGGCAATGCCACTATTGAAGCTCCCCTTCCTCCGGGCTCCGACCCTCGACAGGGAGATCCTGGCCTTCGGAGCAGGGCGCGCCTTCACGGTTAACCAAACTAGAGCTATTACACGGTTAACCAAACCAGCCTCGTAGACCGCTGTTGCAGCGGCGGTGACCAGAGCCACTGCCATTGTAGCCCGAACAAATAGACTCATCCTGAAAGGGCGGCGAGAGGGTGCATTAGCGGCCTTCCCGGACTCGATGAGGTCCATGGCGCAGGCACTACCAGAACCAGCAGGGGACGACGCAGCCCGCTTATTTGGGCGCCATTTTTTTACCACCATTCAAGAGAATGCGGCCCTGCTGCGTTGACTGGACTCTGCAGTGGAGACGGGACCCAAGCGGCCGGCAGCAGAGGCCGCGCAAGTGCATAAGCGCCCAAAATTCGCATTCCGGCATCCCTTTCCGGCACCCCTCCCCCGTTCCCGGCCAACAGAGGAAGGGTCTACAGTCGCCGAGGTGGAGGTAAGAACCCCTTTGTCTATTCCCCACACACTGTTCAATCCAGCAGGTCAAATAGCACGATGCCTGCCTCAATGGCTATCTCTCCCCCAAGACACTTTGGTGCTTCAGGTGGGTACAGGGTTATAGGTTAGACCTTGTGCTCCCCCTGTCCAACGCCATCCTCCACCGAACCCATCGTTGTCAAAGACTCAGGCACATTTGGTCGATCAGTAAGTTGGCCTCCTCCTCTCCAGTGGTGCCATTTCACCAATTCCCCAGCGAAATGTGCAATTCCTATCTCCTCTCTTCCTTGTACCCAAGAAAGACGGGGGCGTCGCCCAGTACTAAACCTCTGAAACCTCAATCAGTTTATAAAGTACGAACATTTCAAGATGGAAGGTTGGCATACTGTCAAGTAGCTGATTGAACAGGACGACTTCTGGACACGGATAGACCTTCAGGATGCATACTTGTAAGTCCCAATCCATGGAGAGCACAGACCTCTACTGTGTTTCAAATGGGGTCCACAACTTTTCCAGTGGAATGTCCTCGCGTTCGGCCTCGCATCTGCCCCACGGGTGTTCACAAAACTCCTGAAACCAGTAGTGGCCTTCTTTCGCACGAGGAGCACTCGGATAGTAATCTACCTCGACGACATCCTTCTGCTCCACCAAGATCCCTAGGAACTCCCATTGGTCACAGAGCAGTTGAGGTCAGTCCTCACATCGCTCGGCTTCCAGGTCAACACCGCAAAGTCCCACACTCTCCCATGTCAGTGCCTCCGTTTTTTCGGTTTCTCGCTCAATACCCAAACCATGGGAGTCAGTCTTCCACCCGAAAAGATGGAATCCCTTTTCAACCTTCTGAGAAGTACGTCCAAACATGTTTCTTCTGCAAGAGACCTCTCTCACTTGATTGGCAAACTGAATGCAACCGCACTAGCTATTTTTCCTGCGCCCTTACATCACAGGGCCCACAGCACTGTCTCGAGGCACTTGGGATGCTCCAATTCCCTTATCAGCAGAGGCTTCAGAGGAATTGAGGTAGTAGGTGGCAAACATTCAGCACTGCCAGGGTCGGGGGGCCCTTGCTAGAGGATCGTGTAGTGAGGGTAATCCAAACCGACAGTTCTTTGACTCGATGAGGTGCAGTTTGTGGAGACGCATCCATTGGCAACCTCTGGGATCCATTGGAGAGGTTAATGCACATCAACGAACTCGATCTTACAGCAGCCTTTCTGGGCCTGCAGGCGTTTGGGAAGGGTCTTCACGAGGGATGCATTCCAGTTCAGATGGACGACATGGCAGCCGTAGCAGCGATCAACAAGCTGGGTGGCGCTCGATGCATAACACTTTCAACTATAGCCAGCGATCTCTGGTCGTGGTGCTTCCAACAAGGGATATTTGTGAAAGCAGAGCATGTTCCGGGCAGGTTGAACACCCGGGCAGATTGAGCATCTCGTCATGTCCTCGACAGCAGCAATTGGCAGCTGCTTCCTCAGGTCTTTGCAGAAATCCAGCACCTGTGGGGCCCCTTCTCGGTCGACCTGTTTGCAGATTGCACAAATCACCAGCTTCCCACCTTCTACAGTTGGAAACCAGATCCTCTGTCAAATGGACCAGATGCCTTCACGAAAGATTGGAGCGGGGCACCCAAGTATGCCTTCCCGCCCTTTGCGCTAATAGGCATGTCTCTTCAGAAGCTTCAGGCCTCGAACCTTCTGCTATGCATAGAAGTCTGGCCCAATCTGGCCCACGCAACCTTGGTACCTATCCCTCATTCACCTAGCAGTAGACCTCCCACGTCTTCTACCACACACGCAGAATCTGTTAACGAACAGAACGGGTCTTGGTCACCCCTTAATTTGGAAAGGTGGGCTACAACTCTCAGCATGGAAGGTGTCCAGCAAGGCTTCACTACAAGCGAACTTTCGCAATCAGCTTCCGAACTGCTGGCTGACGCCTGGAGACCAAGCACTAGGACAGCCTACTCTTCATGTTGGAAGAGATGGAATAGCTGGTGTGGTGGACAATAAATTAATCCACTTTCTCCCACTGTAGCCCAACTACCTAATTTCCTTGCCTCCCTCCATGATCAAGGCCTATCTCATAGGACTACCAACGTATACAGGTCGGCAATTTCTCAATCTGTACCAGCGGTCAAAGGCCTCGACTTGGGTAGACACCCCCTAGTCTCTAAGTTACTGAAAGGTATCTTCAACACATCCCCTCCCAAGCCTAGATACACAGAGCTCTGGCCAGTTCCATGCGTTACATCCTACTTGCGCTCGTTACGTGGCAACACTGACCTCCCTTTAATCAAATTGTCCTACTAATTGGCCATGCTCTTAGCTCTGTCGACAGCTTGGGGCGGGGGGGGGGGCGCTGACCTCTCTTTACTCTCCACTCAAATTGTCAATAAATCACCAGATGGTTGGACCCTTGCCTTGACAGGAGTAAGGAAGACATCCCGGCCTGGCCACCACATCAGTACACTATTCATCCCTGTCCTTTCATTTGACGACCCTCTTTGTCCTGTATCCTGTTTAAGTACCTACATAGCTAGAACAGAAGACCGTGGGAACAGACTGACTTGCCTGGCTGAGATCTCCTTTTGTGTGAATAAACATATACCCCTTCCCCCCACTCCGGGAAGCAACAATCCAGCTTCTACTCTCTACCCGCAAACCCCATCGTGCTGCCTCTAGGGACACGATTGCTCAATGGCAGAAACGGGTATTGCAGGCTGCAGGTATAGACACTAAATGCTTCTCAGCGCACTCCACCCGAGCAGCCACCACCTCTTCGGCCTCCGCTAAAGGAGTTTCGATCACCGAAATCTTGGAGGCGGCTGATTGGTCATCTGAGTCTACTTTTCACCGCTTCTACCACAGACCTGGTAGCAGGGCTCGCTTTGCCAGGTAAGTATTGGGTTGAGCGTTGAACGTGCTGTGTGATACGTGATAGTAACTGCTGGAGTAGACTGAAATGTAACTATCAGTTTTAACGAATGGTACTTACCTGAAGTTGAAGCTGGAATTATATGAAGTATATGTAAGCACTCTCTATCATGGGAACAGTCCCACCCTTGGTCCCCTCCCTTACTGTGGATCTTATTCTGTGTTTCTTTGCACTTCCAGCATCCACCTCGAGTTTCTGAGGGCATGCAAGGCCTACCTCATGAATCTATGGTTTAACACCCTAGAAAAAGGAACAAATAAATATGTTTCAGCCCTTTTTACATCGTGCCCTTATTCCAATATTTGCCTGGAATACACAACTCTCCGCCGAGAGTCAGATGGCGAAAGAGGGAAATTGAGTGACTGGGGAGAAGGGAAGTGCACAGGGTTGAGTCTCCTAATCTTTCAAGGCGGCTATTTCTAGCGGAATCTGATGGGAAATGCCATGTGATACATGATAGTAAGTGCTCACGAATACTTCATATAATTCCAGCTTCAACTTCAGGTAAGTACCATTCGTTAAACTGATAATTACATCCCCGTCTAAAAAGGAAAAGAGAACGACTCCTCAATACATTTTTGGTTTTTAGCTGCGGCGCACAACAGGCAAGATGCTTCTTTGCACAAACGCAAATGTCGTAGGATCACCCAAATGACAGTGCAACGCATTGGAGGATTTGCGCTCGACGTTATTTCTTGTATCGGCGTGTACACTACTATCACATTATACTTTTGCCAATTAGCAACGACAACTGTATTTCGGTGACGATTTAGAACATCGAAAGCAAATGTGGGTTCATACAATATAGTGTGAAATATATCTCAAGACGGATTTCCAAAACTAACGTGCTACAATAGACCTTTGTTGAACGGATACTGTTACCAAAACTGCACTCACAAGTCGGAAATAAAACGTGGGTTGCAGCCGGAACACGTATAATAAAAATGGAGTTTAACGCGGTTCATATCCCGGTATGTACGTAGTGCACATACATCGTAGCAATGCACTCGAGCATTTTTGAGTGCTATACTCATTATTCTTATCACTCCGTATATAATGATCAAATTGCAGTAACTTTGGCCTTCAGTCATGTGTCTGAATTGTGTCAGTAGAACCTGGAAAATCTGCGCTGACACTGAGCCGTTTGAATTTCTTTTCAATTTTTTACACGCGACCTCCAAATATATAACCAGTGAATGCTCCACCCACGGATCGACTTCGTTTGTCAATTTCTTTCCATCAAAACAGCCCAAGACATGGACGTAAAAAGCAGATCAAGTCACGACGACACCTTCTGTCAAAACACACAACGGATTCTGTTGTGTGTTTTCCACCATTACCACCATTACAGCCACTTTTCAGTCTCCACGCCAGTGTTAAGCAACACATTTTCTTTTTCGTATCGCTATCTGTTTGCCATACTTCAAGTTATGAGCATTGTCGTTGCAGAGCAGCCGAGGCACATGTTTATTCGGATCTCCCGATTGCCTTCCTATATTTTTCCCCAGCTCAGTGAGGCTTGTCATGGTTTCTCAACTCTATAGGATGCTCTTTTTATTCGTTACAAAACCTGCCAGATCACTAATTACTTAAAATTCGTTAATTAAAAGATCAAACGTTTACGGGGAAATGTAAGACAGCACAACTGGAGCAGGTGACTATTCAAAGCCACCCTATTTTCGAAAAGAACGAGAAAATTCTGAAACGAACAAGTACGTTGAAATATTCACTTTGCTTTACTTTATTATGCGAATGAGCCGAAACCGAAACCTCGCACATCAGGAGCGCGGGGAGAAGAACGCTCATTGCACGTCGGAGGCCACGGGCTGGAGCCATAATTGGAGTAGGCGCTGATCTGCTGGCCAGCCACTTGACGGTCGAATCCCGGTGCCGGCTTTGCTGTCTGGGGTTTGTCCTGGGTTTTCCTCAGACCCGGGGAGGGGGGGGGGGAGGGGGCTTTCAGACATATGTAGGCACAGTTCCCTTAGAAGCCGGCCCATGGCGCACATTCCCCCGGGGCGTTAGTCGTGACGTTGCCCACCTCTCTGATGCCGACAACTGCGAGCCCTCTAACCACCACCATCACCACCGCTTTGCGGGACGAATAAACTACCGGAAACGAATGTTGCGCTTTTGCAGGCGCTTCTGATGTGCGCTTTAGGTTTGGGCTCATTTGCATAGCAAACTTTGGTGATGCATGTATATTTCGGCGTACTTGCTCGTTTCAGGATATTTTAAAGGATCCAATTCAACTATCTCGCATTTCCCTGAAACTCACTAATTAAAAAGTTAATAGGTCGATTTTAAGGTAATTATAGTCACATATTCTTCCATATTCCGTCTGGCCATAGCTCGATCAGCAAAGTGGCACCTGTGCTGATGGTTTTTATTAAAAATCACTAACGAAAAAAAGAGCACCCTTTATGCTGAAATGATACTCAAAATAGCAACCAAGTTCAATAGCTCCATTGAGTAGAAGCGCTTAGTCTATAATGAAGAAAATAGCGTACGTCTAGAGCTTCGAGTATGGCTGCTGCCCATCCAGCCCTGATGTAGCCGTGGTATCGTAGGGGATCCTCATTCATCCGAGTCACCACTTCAGGATCTTTTACTGCGTTGGACATAACCAAGGAGCCAATAGGAAGACTTGGTACCAGACGGCCAAGAACACGGGCCAATGTCATCTACGTTGGGAACATGCTTTTTGAAACAAACATATAATACCCTTTTAAATGGGACAGCATTTATGAGCGCACCATCCGAGTTTTCTTGAAGTGGGGTATGTCGCAACGTAAGCCCCGCCCTCATTGGCTGCTGCTTAGAGATCACGTGTTGAAGCGCGGCTTCAAAACCGCTGTGAGTGCTCCCGTATCTAGCTCCCGTGGCCTAGTGGCTACGGCATTCCACGCCGACGTTTTCAGAACGCGTCACGGCATATGTCGGTACAGTTCCCTGTAAAGCCGGCCCAGGACGCACGATGGGACGCAAGACAGGCGGCGAAGCCGGTTGGGCGAGCCTCCCCCCAAAAGATTAGGTTAACCAATAGTTTCTCCCTCTCTCGTCCCCACTTACGCGCTTCGACAAACAAACCGCAGACGAAGTTGACGATGTATGAGTCGTAGGGGGGGGGGGGGGGGTGTTTGGGAAACGTGCGGTCAGTCTGCTCGGGGGTGGCAGCTCGGTGCATCCAGGGGAGGGGAAGAGGGAAGGGTCAAAGGAAGAGGGGAAAGATGGTGATGGTACCGAAGAGGAAGAGGTGCGTGACTTCAGTGACTTTCATCTTTTATCTTTCATCAAGTTCCTTCTAGTCAAACTCCTCAATTACTTTGCAAGCATCATCTTCGTAGAAAACTTGAAGGGACACAACATACACATGACTGTCATGGGATGTTTCACTACGGACATAAAGAAGCCCTAGAACAACTGGTTCGCGGACTTCATGAAGGGAGTCTGCCATTTGCATGTAGCCAGTGACGATAAAATTCCCACAACCAGAGGCATAGACGAGGTAGCGGTTCCCAAGTACATCAGCTACTTCAGTCTCCACGGGCCTCTACTGCCCATCGTCGGAGAATGGCCGCGATGAGCTCATAAATGCTATCGCATTTCCATGACATTCTACATCGATTTCATTTTAGTAGATACGATAAGATAGCACAAGCTACAGCGTAGCCAAGGACTCAAGGAACATCTTTTTGCGGACTAGTGTTCATCGTCTGAAAACAAAGACCAAGCTCGCAGTTACCTGTAGCCATGAGGTTTGCGCCTTGTCAGTGGCCAGGAGAGGAGCCGAGAGCACAGCGGCTGAAAAGTCAGTGGGTCGCTGCACCAGGGTTAGGGCTGCTACAAGGCCTCCCTACGAGAGTTATAAGACAGCACCGTTATTGGTTATAAATAATGATCCCTGCTGACATTCAGTCTGTTTTACGTATTCTGTTGCACATCCGTATGAATGCACCTCTTTCATAATTGCCCATGTGCACGGCGCAGGTGACCTTCAAGACTCCAGTATATGATGTTTTATGCACCTGATTTAGGTAGGACACCTCCTTCTGAGTACGACAAATCCTCGGAAGACACGACACCTCAACAGCACAATTAGCGGAGCTCCAAGGCTCATTTTGTAACTGGGTGCTATACAAGGAAGCAAGCCAACCGAGGAAACATAGGGTTCTGCAGTGTAACAAATATTCCTGTGAGAGGTATATGTTCTTGATGTACATTGTATATGAGTATGCGTACCATTGAGTGCCCATAGATAAACATAGGCAGTCCGGGATGCCTCCCCTTCATCATATCGACATGAGTGAGGACATCTGTGACGTAGACGCCGACTGAGCTGCAGATGCCTCTAGGGCCTTCGCTCTTGCCGTGGCCCACTGAAAAAAAGGAAGGTTCTACGTAGTCGTGCTAAGTTTGTAAAACTGAATTCAAAATTTGGGCAGGTTTGTGACGCATTCATAATAAAACGTTTTAACCAGGGTGTCGAACCGAACCCGAACCCGAACCGAAAACCGTACCCGAACTGTTATTTTTGCCGGAACCGAACCCGAACCCGAACCGAAATTTTCGGAACACTGCTGAACCCGAACCGGAGCAGAACCATAAAAAATAATAGCGGTAACCGGTTCGCAACAAAACGGTTCGGACATAGAAGTCAGCACAAGAGTTCCTCTTTATCCCCGAACGAAGACACATCGGTATCATCATCACGCGCCTATATCATGGATTTCAGAAATTTTCACCTACCAGTCAGACGACGACGTATAGTAAGTATACTTTCAGCATCTTTTTAACATGTTGAAGCGCAGTTGTCCTTGTGAGCGCCGCGGCTGGCGCCCCACGCACGCGGTGATGCGGCGTCTACTCTTCAGAGACGAGGTGCCACGCGGACGAATGGAACAGGAATGGAGTAGGCCAGTTATGTAGCTCAACACGACGAATATGTGATCAAATAAGCGCCGAAGATTTCTTTTTACACGTGAGCAGTAAAAATTAAACAAGTCAGAAACATCAGAAGTGGAGAAGGGGCGTACGCAGAACGGTGCCTGTTTGATTGGTCGTGGTTTGAAAAGTAAATGTGGTTCTGCTTATTGGTAGTGCAGTTGTGTCGTGATACATTGCCTTTGTGAGGTGGATTAACTAGTACACTGCTGTGAGCTCGGAGCCAGACTTGTGCGTAACGCGTTACTAGTAATTGCGTTATTTGTAATCAATTACCGTTTTGAGTAATTTTTCGAGTAATCAGTTACTTTACTGTCGAAGTAATTTTTCCAGTAATCAATTACTTTTCTGAGTAATCGATTACTCAGTAATTGATTACTTTACCTGCAGAGATTAGCTTATCTTTCAGATGTTCTGCCCCAAGTCAAGCCCCTGGTGCCATCAGACTTTGTTGGGCTGTTCTACTATAGCAAGCGGAGGTCATTGTAATAACGCTCTGGAATTTCAGAGTCCCTCTCCTTAATCTCTTCCTACACCAGTGTGATGGTACCTAAAGCTTTGGAGGTTTAGTGAGTCATGGGGAAGTTCCACGCAATGCTCTTCCACAATCGGGTCAACGTCTTCCCGGGCGTACAGTCAGATCTCCTTGTCCTACGTGTCTTTGTTTGTCTTGTTATTTCAACTGTTCCGCTGTTGAACCTTTTTTTTTTTCTGAGGCACACAAAGACGGTTATACTTTGCGTGGATGCAGAGTAACGACCGAAGTAACGCGTTACTTTTCTACTCATTACTCAATTACATTTGAAGTTGAGTAATTGGTAATGGTAATCAATTACTTTTTCCACAGAAGTAACGGTAACGGTAATCAATTACTTTTTTCGAGTAACGGGCACAAGTCTGGCTCGGACAGAGTAAGGCTGGCAGGCTTATTTTCGACATGCTTCAGTACGGTTTCAGATCGATTCACGCTGCGAAGGCACTGTGCCGGCAAGTACTGTCGTCTATCTTACGCCGTCCATCTTATTACGCTTCCTTTAAGTTTATCTTGCTGGCACTGTGCGTGTGAAAAAGAGATTTTGGGAACAGAAAGTAGCGGGACAACACCGCTTCATCAGCGTGGACTCTATTTGCAATAAGTGTTCATCCATTTCTTATTTCTCTCGCTAAAGAGCTACTTCACCGCTAAAGACGTTAATGCAGACAACAGCAGTGAGCTATTAGCCACGCACTTCCTGATAAAAGCAGTTTTATGGAACATATAAAACGGAAGCGTTGAACCGGTTCGCGAACCGGTTCGGGGCTGCGAACCGGTTTGCGAACCGGTTCGGTTTTTGGCGTGGCCGAACCGGAACTGAACCGGAACGAAATCAAAACAACGCGAACCCGAACCCGAACCGAACCCGTATTTTTTGCGGTTCGACACCCTGGTTTTAACCCCTTCAGTACTGGGGAACGCACAAAAAGGACGAGAGAAAAAGGATGACACGACACCAGTGTAGTGTCGTCCTCTTTGTGTGGCACAGGGGAGTTTTTTTTTTTTTTTATTAATTAACGATATTATATGCTTAGTTCGCAATGATGAGACCCCATCTTTTAAGTCGCAGATATACGGAATCACTGGGACACTTGCACGGGTCAAAAATGGTTGTCAGAGACCTATTTAGCGCTCTTTTTTGTCGATCTTGTGACTGCTCCCTCTGATGATGCGTCAGTCACGAGAAAATGTGGCTTCGTCGCGCAGGCGACCAAGGTCATGGTCGCACATTCTGACGAGCAAGTCCAATGACTGTCTTCTTGGTGTAGTTCGTGAAACATACACCTGCTATTTCAGGTATAATGCTGAATCATTCCCAATAGTGATCGCTCGCAGTTCTGACACGTTATTAGCGTCCTGCATACTCAGTATACAGCTGAGATCTTCTTGAACGGTCGAAAGTATTCCTTAGAAACGGTTCGTCTCAAATAATGTACTTTCGTTTTAAGAAGGATGTGCTTCTTTCTCTAACATGAATTCTACTTTCCATCAGCTATACTTTTCCTCCTGTTTACCAGATCCGCAGCACCGTCCTGTGCGGATGCTTTTGTGTGTGTATGAGAAAACATGCACAAGAGAAACTGTGAGATGGCGAGTGAGGTTTTTTTAGGGAACCTCTAATATCCACTTAGACGAGTGCCTGGTTACCAGACAGCATGTGATATAGGGGAGCACCGAGCATTTTGCCTTCTTCCTCTTGTCTGCTTCACTTTGTTACATACTAATGAATTGTAGATCGTTATTTCTATTTCTGTGGTGCGCGTTACACGTAGTTATAGTTGTTGATTACTGTTCTTGTAGCGTCCTACTCGTACAGCTAGAATTGTGCTTAGTACAGTTGCAGCTATGGCTTTCAGCTGTTTCTATCGCCACTAAGTCACTATTTAAACCTGTACAATTTAAGGGAATTGCACTGTACTGGCTCAAGCTCGCAGCTCTCCCTAATATACCAACATCCAGGTTTCGTGTACAAATAAAATATGAATATCAGTTTGTACTTGAATGCGCCTTACTTGCGCAGTACTAGGAGCGTTATTTAAACCAGAACACAGCCAACATGTGCAAAAGAGCTAGAACGCTAGAGGGCGTTGGAACAGACATACTGGGATGAATTGCTTCCATGTAGTACTTGGTACATACCGTGGTCATGGGCGAAAACGAAGAATCCGTGCTTACTGAGCTCCTTCGCCAGGTCGTCATAGCGGGGATCGTGGCAGTGTTCCGCGTAACCATGTGACAGGAACAGAAGCGCTCTGCACATAAGTACGTACACATAATTTCCTATGTAGCCTAAGTGCATATTCTACATACATGCAGCCACAAACATTCCATAGCAGATTTCTACGGAGCTGATTTCCGATGTGTTTTTGCAGTGTGTGTGGTAGAACACCGTATGTAAGGATTGGAGCGTTCGATTGCGGCGCTTTGAAGATCACCACATTTTCCTCTGGCTGGTTGCTAGACAAAATAAGGCTCTCTTTCTGCACGCATTTCGACACGGTGATTTTTATGTGTTGAAATACCTTGTGAAGTGTATGATGATTGGATGATGATGAGTTCACAAGAAGGAACAAAAAAGTAGGCCGCACTTCCTAACAAAAATTCACAAAGAACCATTGGCCTTGAGAAAAAATAATTATGCGCAGTTCCTCAGTTTCCCTCTCTCCCTTATTGCCCTCCCATTGACCCAGATGGTAACCCCTCTAGGTAAGACGCATGGGGTTCTTTTGTGACCACCACAGTCGCGTTCAACCTATAAGAATGGCATTTTCTGGTGCAAAAGGAGATCTTTATAATATATTCTTATTACACTAAACCCCGGAGATAACATTTATAAACACTATTTTGTCCTCTGGTGGTTAAATGAGAAACAGATCCACCCGCAATGCCGTTCTTCTTAGGTTGAACACGACATAGAACTCGTTAGGTGAGACCATGATAATTTCAGAATACTATGATATCTGTTTAGTATTCGTTTAATGTGTCACAAAACTTCCAAAAACCAAAGTCCAACGTGATTTTTCAATCCGAGCGAGCACTCCAAACCGACAACGATTTCCCAATTCATCGCCATAGCGTTGAAGGCGAATTCCATCGCTTTACAAGCAAAGTCAAAAAGCGCATCCCCTACAGCTTATATGCCGCCGCGGTCATCAATTTTGCCGGCCTTTCCTATAGCAAGATGACGAGCAACTGTCGAAAATGTCAAAAGCCTAGAAAACGGGTCTTAGACCCGTCTTCGGTTATTGCGAGGTGGACGATTTTCTTTTTGGACGCGGCGTGGATGTCGACAAGGGCCATAAAACAGCGATGTCAGAGCTCTGTGGTGACTCCTCGATCTTTTCCATCTCCAAATAACTATACGCGGTACACTGGACTTTTATCTTTCCCAATTCGAGAGGATCTGACAAGATAACTCAGGCTCAGGAAAGAAAGAATGTGTTTAAGATGTCTCGCTTTTGATCGCACCTGCAACATTACCGACTATACATCGATCTGGAGATACTGCGAGTACTTTATCATAAGGGAACGTACGGGGCCTGTTGTTATGTACATATGTCAGGGTAGGATAGCGACGGGAAATAACGAGACAAACACAGTGTACGACTGGCGACTGCGTTTGTCCTCTTGTTTCCCGTCGCTATATAATATCCTTATACCTTTATCTTCTACATTATACGCAGAGCCGTTCCGAGCGGGGGGCGAGAGGGGCAGCCGGCCCGGGCGCCTTCCCCTGAGAGACCGCCGGACGCCAGATCCAGCGGGGGGGGGGGGGGGGGGGGGGGCTTTACGCTTGTCCTGCCCCATGAGGGTATTCACCTCGAACCGTCTCTGATTATACCTACTGGAATTTTTTACTGGGATACTGGATGGTTTTGCCGCTTTGGAAAACGGGAGAATACCTGGCTACCGACGATGCCTACCGACGGCACGGCGACCGACGATGTGCCAAGGAGCATCGCTTGACGTCGGTTAGCCTTGCTAGTAAGTGCAGCATAATGGTTAGCGTACTTGACCGGCTCTTAATAGGTGTATGGTTCGATTCCTGACGCGTTTTCGACGACATTCAAATATTTCAAAGGAAGTGGAGTTTGTAATGTAAGGCCGCCAGCGAGAGACATTAGGTATAGATAGACAGAATGTGCCGCACCTTTCTTTCGCATGTAACGGGAGAATGGGAGACAATCATCGTTGAAAGCCATTCTATCTTCTAAAAATCCTGAAACCACGTTGCGCGTGCCGTGAAATATCCATCGTTGAATTGCGCAGTGCAAATGAACCAATCCCCTATTTCCCCTAATCTCCTATGGCAGTGGTTCCCAAACTGTGGGTCGCGACCCCCGGGGGGGTTCACAACGCCCAACACTGGCGGCCCACAAAAAAAAAAAAAAAAGAGAGAGAGAGAAAAAGAAAACTTCAGGCCGTGCCCGCTATTCGGGGTTACCAGGAAGCCCGCGTGGCAGCTGACCCGGAGGTTCCTCATAAATGCGCTTGCATGCGGGGTAGCGACACTTTGGATGCATCACACAACCTCGTTTTCACGCCCGCTTTCCCTTACGATGGTCAAAATCTATGTCGTGAGGTCCACTCACTCCCAAATGTCACAGCGTCTGCGTCAATCGCGGCATACACGGACGTCCCGCCTTCACGGTACACAGCGCAGTGGCGTCTTCTCGAACTAGCGCGGACGCCAAAAACCTAAGAAAACCGTTTTGCGTGCGCTCTTGGTGAGCGAAGCATTCGATAGCTAGCATGTCACGGCGCCGTATTTGCTCAGGATGAAGCGTTCGTTCGTGCGTAGAGTTCTGTGCGCATTCGGCTGTTTAATAATGGAACGATTTCTGATCGCTGTCAAACGAAAATCATCTTTGGAGTCAGAAAGCACAAACGCAGCGTCAGAGACGGCGCCCCTGCCGTTGTGCAAGGGCGCGTTACGTAGCGGCTCCGAAGTGCCGGGAGCGCGCTCCGTTTCACTAAAACGCCGGAGCGTTGCGCTTTCGATTAACTTCACGCTCCAGCTTGCAGGTCGGAGTGCATAAGCGCTGGTCTGCTCCGCGACGTACGGAGGAAGAGGGAGGCCGGAAAACCAAGGAGCGGCCTTGGAAACTTTGCCTGGGAGCGTATCGCGCTCGTGACTCTGAAAGATCGTTTAGTAGACGCACCGGAATACGAGGGACTGAGCACACCGGGCGCGTTAGGCACAGTCGCCACTTAACGCACCCCAAAACGGGGGGGGGGGGGGGATTCGCCACTGCGTCGGCTATATTTTTATGGGCGGCGAAGTTTGGGAACCACTGCCCTATGGGGTTATTGGAACTAATTCGAGGAGACAGGGGGCGTACGCCTTTTTGTGCGTCAATTTGGATATATGATAATTAACACAAAAAGGCGTGAGCCGCTTCTCTCTTCGAATCAGAGGCGGCTTGGCCTATAGTGTACAAGTGCTGAAGACAACGCAACACTCTCAAAGCAGAACTTTACCGCATAACACGGTTCTAGTCTACCGTAAGCTCGAACGATGTCTCCCCTGATTTGCTGAAAACGGGAGGAGTAGGCCTTTGCAGCGACAGCAGCAGTTAGCACATATAGTTACTACATAGTTTCCCGAGATCGCGGCGACGGCGTCGTCCGCAGAAGGAACTGCTGTCGCGAACAGTGTTTCACGAGCACGTTAGGCGAACATCCTCCCATACTGCGGAAACATGCGTAAGGCATACGAACAAAGCAACAAAGCAAGAAATTTTGCCAGTGTCATTGGAATCATGAACGAAAACATGCATGGAGAACATCGCTCAACTTTCGAGATGGAAAAAACAGGTGTCCGCAGTTCAGCGTTGCGAACCCTATAGGAAATTTCCCTACATCTAGAGAATTTCAGGTCGCCTCAAGCAAAAAAGAAAAAGAAGGAGAAAAAAAGTTAGCTTCAAAATTTAGGGAGTGATATCCGCGTAGCTCATGTAAAAAATGGAAGCCGTGACATTTTCGTTTGAGACATACAGAACTTGAACGTACAGAAATCAAACTTTCTACTCCCATGTTATTTGCACGTCCAACTGTTTCACTCTCCCTATCGGGAAAGCACAGCTCCAGAGAGCGCAGTTTCAGTAGTTACTGGGCGCAAAAAAATTCAAATTGGGATTAGATTTACACGTAAGGTGAGTCAACCTATATATTTGTGTGGTGACATGCTGCATGTGCCGCGCGGGGTAGGACTGCAGATAATTTGGACCACCTGGGGTTCTTTTGACGTGCGCCAGAAATCTCCGACACGCGGTGCTGGAAGCAATACCTCCCCCACATTGCTACCGCAAGAAGTATTGTTTCAGCCAACTTTGTGGAGAGCTTCGTTAATGATCCTTTTTCGTTTAATTTGTGGATCAGACTTGCACAGAAATTAGATATGGCAGATCTATTGCCAATGTCGACCCCCTGCACTTCTGATTAGCTCAAGGAGAAAACTTCGTTCATGTTATGCCATGTCATGTGGTGTTTGGTGTTCAACGAAGTCACTCCCTCGGGAGAACTGTTGCAGACAATTTATTTGCACCTGTTCTTGCAGCTGCTGCAGCAAGGACTCAATGGGGTGCTATCGTGATCACATATTTATATAAACTTCCACTGCCAACTCACTGCACTCTCGTTGAAGAAATATGCCTTGAATGTGTCGATATCGAACTGCAGTTGCGTCAGGTGAACATTTGCAGCTAACTTTGATGAGTGACTACAGAGCCTGCTGCGTCGTCTCAGTTTCGTGCAATGTCCCCTTGTCAATTTCACCTTAGTATGAAGATTTTACATTAGCAACACGAAGCATTTCGCCTATAGCAAAGTAGTTGTACTTAATCGACCTAGGCACCTGAGCGTGATGGCCAGCCTTTCTCTGGGTTCAATCACGAGACGGAAAGGCCTGTCCACGGTGTCACGGAATGGAGAAGCTCCTCACATATGTGTCTCACGATCCTGATCCATCGCCAATAGTTATCGTGGTCTTCTCGGAGTAGATTCTCTGCGCATCCCTGCGCCACACGGCATTTCAACCATGACCTGACCCACCACCTTCGTTGTCGTTGTTCCTTGTCGTTGTCGTCCCTCATTTCTCATGTCGTCCCGCAAGTGTCGTTGCCCATGGAATCATCAGCCACATATAGCACCGCGTTATCGTCAGAGCATGCTCCATGATGGTTTGTTATCCTAGCGCGTTCTCACGAGAGCTCGTGCGGTGTGAACGCGTTGCAAAGCACGGGCAGAACAATGCAGCAACAATGCAATTTTGCAGAGCAATGTTCGCCAGCAGTGTTGTTGGTCTGTGTTTTTCGTTTTCCCAGTGTGATACACTCTAAATACAGAGCTTCACCGCATAGCACGCTGTGTGCCAACCATTGCCACGAATGATAGGGTCATCGCTTCTGATTTGAGGAGAGAGGGGGTACACCTTTTTGTGGCAATATATGGTAATTGCCACAAAAAGGCGTACGCCTCCCCGTCTCCTCGAATGAAAAGTAACCCTACACTCTTAAAAATGAACTTCTCCGCATAGCACGCTCATAGCCAACCATAATCTCGGATGATATCGTTATCTGGTCTGATTTGCTGAAAACGGGAGGCGTACGCCTTTTTTGTGACACTTATGCTGTTCATAATTGTCACAGAAAAGGCGTACGCCTCCCGGTTTCAACAAATCAGGGCAGATAACGATATCACTCGAGATGATGGTTGGCTAGGAGCGTGCTATGCGGTGGAGTTCATCTTTAAGAGTGTACGTGCTGCGTGCGTGCGTACGCTACGTGATCGTATCACCTACGTGCTATGCGGTGAAGCTCTGTTTTTAGAGTGTAAGACCACGAACAAATGCAAAAACATCTGCGAGCACGTGTTTTTCATCACGTATTCTGCAGTTGTTCGCCTATAGTGTGAGTAGGCCTATAGGGATTCTGCTTCAGACGCCACGAAGATACCCGGTCCTGCTGACACACAAGCTTTGTGACGGGCACGTGAACGGAGCTCGCGAAGACCCAGGCTGTGAACACGAGAGTGCAACGGCAGGATCCCAACGTGTCTGTGCCGCCGAACATAGACAGGAAGACCCTGCGTGCCGCCAAAGAAGAGGCAAGGCGGACTCGGCGGTAACACCCTGCAGTATATACGTGCCGCCGAAGCGGAAGCAAAGAGGCGTCAGAGGAGCCACTTGGGTACACTGTTAAAACAGAACTTTACCACATAGCACACTCCTAACCAACCATCACACCGAATGATATCATTCTGTGTCATGATTTGTTCAAAACATGCGGGAGGCGCCTATCTGGGACAGATTATCTTGTCCCAGATAGGCGCCTCCCCCCTGTTTTGAACAAATCATGACACAGAATGATATCATTCAGTACACTCTTAAAAATGAACTTCACCTCATAGCACGCTCCCAGCCAACCACCACCTCGAATGATATCGTTATCTGACCCGATTTGTTGAAAACGGGAGGCGTACGCCTTTTTTGTGACAATTATGAACAGCATAAGTGTCACAAAAAGGCGTACGCCTCCCGTTTTCAACAAATCAGGGCAGATAAGGATATCATTTGAGAGTGTGGTTGGCTAAGAGCGTGCTATGCGGTGAAATTCATTTTTAAGAGTGTATGATGGTTGGTTAGGAGCGTGCTATGTGGTGAAGTTCTGGTTTAACAGTGCACAGTTGCTCGGTGTGTGATCGCTTGTGGTTCAAGAATGATCTCGCAGCGCTGCTGTCAGGGTTGCAAAAAATCCGGATATCTTTAAATAGATCCTCTCCAGTGGGCTTTTTTGGATAAAACCCGGATATTTTAGATATTTTCGGACAATATAGACGAGCCTAGAAATGTGACACAGAGTAAAAACAAATGTGTTTTGCTGTTCTTCTTTGTTTTGGGTTACCTCTCGTAGTTTCGGTTTGTGAAACTGCCTGTCCCAGTAGCATTGAATGAGTTTTCATTGCTTTCCGAAAGGTAGAGTCCCATGCACGCGTGGGTGAATGGTGTAGACGCTACACGGCTGGATTAGCTGTCGTACTTCAGTTACAATGCCTCCAGGAAGCAGAAGAAAGCCACTCCCTGAATGGGCAGAAGTAGAAGAAAACGGGAAAAAAGTTAAATCTGAAAAGTTCAAAAAGTCGAGTTATAAAGTTAAAAAAAAAAGTTAGAAGTTAAGGTTGCGCGTACCTGGGCTTTTGTAAACAGCCAACACTACAATGAAATAAAGCGGGAGTTTTCCGTGTGACGTTGAGTTAAGATTGACTTTCACATCGCATCTGTACAACATCTCTAAAAAATCCGGATTAAATTGTGTGGATAAAATCCCAAAAAATCCACCGGATAAAATCCATGTGGATTAAATCCAAACAACCCTGGCTGCTGTTGACTTGCCATGCACAGCTTCGACTAGAATAGGGCGGTTAAAATGACGGCTCCATACCGACGATGCTGTCGCTGAAATTCGCATTACACAATCGTAACCATCTTGTGATGATTTTTGTGACACTCATGCAGTTGGGCTAATTGTCACAAAAATGGCCGCGCTTTTCACAAATCAGGAGTGATAACGGTATCATTCTGTGCAAGGGTTGGCCTTCAGCTTGCTATGTAGCGAAGAACGTCTTCTTGCGCTTGTTGACCGCGGCGGTGGTTGTTCAGGAGCCTTACGTGAAGAAACGAAACTTCCTCTGTTGTTCGGAACGTCTTGCGTCTTTTGATCTCAGGGAGGTCGTAAATTGACAGTGTCTGTCCCGGATGCCCTTTGACTAACTTTCACAAACAGAACACAAATATACTTCCAAGGCCAGTGAACCCCATATGGTGTGGTGGATGGAGCTTGTGAGACTACACTCTTAAAAATGAACTTCACCGCATAGCACGCGCCTAGCCAACCATCATTGCGAATGATATCGTTATCTGCCCTGATTTGTTGAAAACGGGAGGCGTACGCCTTTTTTGTGACACTTATGCTGTTCATAATTGTCACAGAAAAGGCGTACGCCTCCCGTTTTCAGCCAATCAGGGCAGATAACGATATCATTCGCAATGATGGTTGGCTAGGAGCGTGCTATGCGGTGAAGTTCATTTTTAAGAATGTAGTTAACTTCACCGTATACAAGCTCCTATAGCCAACCATTATCCCGAATGCCATCGTTCCCTCCCCTGATTTGCTGAAAACGAGACGCGTACACCTTTTTGTAACACTTACGCAGTTGTGTAATTGTGTCACAAAAAGAAATAGCGAGCGTACGGCTATACCCAAGCAGCACAATGTACTGAAAGTCGAGTGCATTAGGGGTGGGCATCACGGGTAGGTAGAAGGCCTTGAACAGACTCGTGAAACTAAAGAGCATCGATAAGAAACATACCATCCACCCCTATTGCACTCGACTTTCAGTACATTGTGGTGCTTGGGTATAGGCGTACGCTCGCTATTTCCGTAAATCAGTAGTGTTAACGGTATCATGGTGCGCAATGGCTGGTCCCCAGCGTGTTATGTGGAAAAGTTGTGTTTCAATAGTGTGGCTACGCAAAAGATAGGATAGGCCAACGCAATAAAGTGCGTGATTACACCACCGCTTCAACTGCTTGAAACGTCAAGCATGCATCTTTTTTGTATGCGTCCCAGCGTGTATCACGTTTGTGTGTCTGTTAAACAGCTCATGCGGTCGTGAAGAGCCAACGCGAAAGAGAATGGCTACCCCGTCCGCCACGACACACATTCTGCAATCTGCCGGTTATCGGAAACAGACACTTTATCTTATGCTATTGTTACGGTCGGCGTTACAGTTGGCCTTCCCACGTGGCAACATATAGTCAGAGTAGATAAACACGAGGAGACGACAATAGGATCGCTTTCCAGTCACGGGAATGAGATACTACAGCAACTGTGCCAAAGCGAAACGAAGCGGCCCCCGAAACGAAGCGGCACGTTCAGACATCATGAATGCTTGAAGCAATAGATATGTCAAAATTGTTAGTATAGAAGCTTCGGTCACCGGCGACAATGTCATTAAGGACACCCACATTGTATGAACGGATGCTTGCGAAGTCTTGAAGGAGAGATACTTGAGTACTCACATACACTTCCATGTATCATGAAATGCTGTACTATCATTTCGTTAAGTTTCGGTGAATAATACGCGGTATATGAGGGTGAAGCACACACAAGTTCTTCAGCGATGATATAGAAACTTCAGAAAGAAAACAAATATGTTGGGCCGACTGATATTCGAAATATTGTATTACACGGGTCTTTCGGCGCCTTCGACATTTTCTTGCATTCTTCAGGGGTATAAAACAGCCACTCTTTCTGTTAGAGGGATAGCCGCAAAATTTCTCCACTGAGTAGATATATTACATTTTCGTAAAACGCAGCTCTTACTGGTTGTGTTCGAGGAAGGATGAAAAAAAAATATGAAGAAATTGCGCGGGGCCCACCTATTCCGAGCGAACGACCACTAAAAAAAATGAATAAAATTCTAGAGAGGAATTTTTTGTGGATGCATGATTGCATATCTGCGTCCACATTTTTCATCTTTCAATGGATCTCTCTGAAGTTACAAACGTGGGCTACTAAACTGTTAATACGAGGCAACATCTCGACCTCTCATCTCGTCAACATCTCGTCGGCAACAACCGCCGTCCTCTAGGGAAACTCCTCAGAGAATGGCCGAGGTACCTTAGACAGCGTGCGACAGCTGCTTTACAGCTGACATTTCTTGTGGACGTTATAGCGCCTCTAACTTTTTAGATTTACTGTTTTTTGTGTGTGTGGGTGTTTTTATATTCAAGTGTTTTGCAGTAGCCTGCTCCTGTGTTTTGTAGGAGCCTCCATCTCCATATTTTTCTTTTTAATTCCAATTCCATCTCGAAGCACGTAACGATAAGGGAGACCTAATATGATCCGCAAGGCACCCACTCAAGGTGACAAGATGGGCATTTTCAAGAAACCCGTTTTCCGGGACCAATGGTTGATTGATTGATTGATTGATGTGTTTAATGGCACCAATCAATCAATCAATCAACCATTGGTCCCGGACCAATGGGAGGCCGCTCTTGAAAAAGGGGAGCATAAATTTATTCCGCTTAGTTCACTGCTGTCAATGTAACAGCATTCCGCGAGGAGACATTTTTGCACTTTCAAAGTTTGCTAAAATGCCCCTAAGTTAATGGCTGCTGTCTTTTACATGAGAAAGGACTGAGGCAGAAAATGTTCCTCTCTCGTCTCCGGACCTCCCTGTCCGTTTTGTAGTGCTAGAGTTGATAACATTTCATCGTAATAATTACCCCTGTTACGTAGATTACGCGACAATTTCGCTGTTCGAAACGCGTTTCACTAACGATTCCACCCGTCGTACTGCGGGATATGGATTTTGCTTGACTACAGGCCGTGATCACGTTGCATAGTTATACGACGTAAACGAGGCAGAACGCGGATCGCGAAAAAGAAGGAAAATTCCGGATAGGAAAAAAAAAAAAAGTCTTTGTACGTGTTCGTAAAAAGAAATCTCAGATAGAGGGAACAGGGGACGGCCATTAGGGGAGAAAATCGATCTTTGTCCCATCGTTTATTCTCTGGGGGTGAGAGGGGAGGAAAGCGAGACCCGGAAAGCTCGTGGCTGAAACTTTTATTTCCACCTATACATGCAGCCAGACAAGGGAGTTGTGTCAAAACATTTTTAGCACGAAGGTGCTTTTCCGGTTAGCCCACATACTCTCTTCCAACAGAGCTTCACCGCATAACACACTCCCCAGTGACGTCATTCTCCCCCGATTTGTTGAAAACGGGAGACGTACGCCTTTTTTATGACACTGATGCGGAAAAGTTAATTGTCACACAAAAAATGCGTTGGTGTGTTATATGGTGAGGTTCTGTTTTAAAAGTACACGGAAGATTTGTGTTTTTAAAGGAGCACTGAGGAGACCCCCAATTCATTTATGTATTTACTTTTCCTTTTTTGCTGTCGTAGAATGAGCTCCTGCGAAAGCATTCTTGGAATGAGGGAAGTGTGTGGCGGCCCGTGGACGACGATGACAACGACGTGCCTCTGCTGGCGCGCGCCACTGCGCCTGGCAGCCAGTTCTACCGGCACCGTCCTAGCGTGAGGCCACGCACATCTGCCCGCTGGGACATTCCATCATTGCCGGTCAGGACTCATGTAGAGGAACACCTCCTCCTCTACATTTGGTGACCCGAACAACGAACACCATGTTCGGCGTAATTCGGCCATGCAACATCCAAAATATTTCGGCAAACCAGCAGCGAACCACCCTCTAGCAGGCAAGGCGCGCCGGCACCATTGTTCCACCGGGGACCCACAGGGAGACCACAGAAAGCTGACTTTCCGGCCTCCACCTGCTTCACGATCGTCCTCCCCGGCACTTCTCTGGCGACAACCGGCATTCACGCTCTCGTACCGGTCGCGGTACTGTCGCCCACTCAGCAACGCACTCACCCAGCAACAATCAGCACTCAGCAACTCACTCACTCAGCAACAATCAACGCTCGGCAGCAATCACTCAACAAGCACTCAGCGCACTCAACAAGGGCTCAATGCACTCAGCAGACACTCAACACAACCAGCAACCACTCAAGCATCCAAGCACTCAACATTCACATCTCATCACTGGAACCCGCCCGGATCGCAGCGCTCTTGTTCCCGCCATCCCGCTGCTGCTGCATCAACAGCCACAAGCACAAGCCGTGTGCCCAGTCGTCCACCATCTACGAGCCGCCATCATTCTCCTCTTCATGGTATCGACGCGGACCTCAACCGCATGCACCGCTCCGCGTCTGAGGAGGGGAGTGATGTGGCTGCCTGTGGACGACGATGACAACGACGTGCCTCTGCTGGCGCGCGCCACTGCGCCTGGGAACCAGTTCTACCGGCATCGTCCTAGCGTGAGGCCACGCACGTCTGCCCGCTAGGACATTCCACCATCGCCGGTCAGGATTCATGTAGAGGAACACCACCTCCGCTACATGTGCATCATGACGTAACCTATTCCCCTGGCATGTGACTCGAGACGTATATAACACCGTTTTCCCGTGGACGCCGCCATATTGAAAGCAGGCTCCAACAGCTCCCCGTAGAGCCCTAGTTTGAGATAATTCACATAACACTGGGCACACGACCAATGAAATTGCAACGTCGTGGATATTATGCATAACCAGTCGGCCAATCAGGAGCGTCAATGTTTGGTTGGCCTTTCGGCACAGTAAATCATTTTACACCTTTATTTGCTCAAACAAGGTGTATTCTTATAAAAACACCCCTTTCTATTCCACAAAGAGTGCAAAAAGTGCATTAGTGAGGGTGTAATATCGACATACACCACGTTTTATCCAATGTGGATCATTAAGGGTGTAAAGTGGGGTGTTGAAACAGGTGTTTTCCGTCGAATGCACCTTTTTTACACTCATTTGAATTGGGAATATGGTGTTAAAAATGGTGTTTTATTTCGTGAGAGAAAAATTATGCTGGTTTCACAGCTCCGCTCAGCAAGTAATCACATTATAGACGATAACCTGAGTTAAAAACACAGTATTTGACACGAAGGGATGTTAGAAATTTAGCTTATATCTTTGACTCGTTGCATGCGTGAGTGTTAATTGCAAAAACACATTCCCGCCACCGCTACAAAAGTTTCCCGCCCCACCACATGTAACGAACGTGCCCCAACAAATTGTACTTCAGTATATGATCCATCCGACACGCCAATATAGGCTACTGAGGGTGCCCTAGGTCACTTTATGCCTCAGCACTCAGGTTGGTCCCACAGTGTTACCAAGCTAACGAGGCGTGCCTGCGACGCATTGCGCTCCGGTTTAGGTTCTACGATGGAACCACGGCTGGAAGTCTACCGTGTTCGCGGTGCTGCTTGCCATAGCAGCAAGAACGTCGAACTGCATGTCTCGGCCAGTGGTGTCGGTATGCTGCTGCGGAAGCTCCTATTACACTATTGCCAAATATTGGCGAGGGAATATTTGCGAACAAATAATTCCATCATAAAAGGTGTTTTCAATAGAATACTCTCATTTTAAGGGTGTTTTTGTTTTTATACACCCATTATAATAGTGTTTTACTAGGAATACACTTAACTAAAGGGTGTATTAGAAAACACCCATCATTTGAGTGTAAAGGCAACACCAAAAAGGTGTGCGCCATGGGACAAGCCATTTACACCAAAAAAGTGTAAAAAAGTTTACTGTGGGCCTGTCCTGGCTACCTTCGACTTCTATTGGATTACAGTCCTGCCGCCGTTATTCGGTATTCAAAATATACCCACAGCGATTTTTGGCTAAAAGAAACATGTATTTGACATAGAGCACTGAATCAAAGATATGATAGATGGGTACACTGTCCGTACAAAGTCCACCGCGTTGCTGACACACTGGGACAAAGTTCGAACTTGTAGCAGAGCGAACACACTGTTCAACTCCTAATACTGAGCCAGTCTCATGAGTGCGTACCATTTGATGATGAGCATCTTGTATCGCTGCTTGCGGTGCATCATACGTTAGAGCGAAGCGGAAACCCCTTTTGTGGCACGTAATGCTGTCTTTGTTGTCAGTCCCCGAAATCCAACGGCGGCCGAACTTGTTTTTCACGCTCTAACTCATGAAGCATTACGGTTCCGCAGTTGATGGACTGTTCGTGGGATAATAGTTGCTGTGTCCAGAAACAGCACAAGACGCGTAGACTCACAATGGCGCACGAATAAACCCGGGAACATATTTCTGCAGACTGTTCTGTCGACTGACACCACGGACCACAGGAGGAGGACGCGAGGACGCCGTGCCGGCCGTGCTGTTAGTGATGGGCGGTACCATCGAAACATTCGATACTATCGATACTTTTTGGCTATCGATTGTCCAACTATCGAGTGAACCGGAATATCGATAGTATCGCGATAGTTTTCCGAACTATCGATAGTATCGTGACTGGTGCGCTTGGTGTGAAGCCAAGCCAGTCCAGCACGTCGCTTCTGCCTGCAAACTATTCATACTTTATTCAGTCCCAATTTAAAGTTTTAGCTTGTTCCCTGTGAAAACGAAACTTTCTGCGAAATTTCCGTTTCACTCCTGCAAACAACCAATAGTTTGTTCACTCAGAATTTAAAATTTTAGCATGTTTCTCTTGAAAACGAAATCTTCTGAATTGGCGTTTCGCTCCTGCAAACTATCAATAGTTTGCTCAATCCGAAATTATATTTTAGTTTTGCTCTAGCAAACTATCAAGAATTTCTTCACTTCGAATTTAAAATTGGAGCAGGTAACGAAACTTTCTGAATTCGCGTTTCGCTCCTGCAAATTATCCATAGTTTATTTATTCCTAATTTATGATTTCAGCATGCTTCTTTTGAAAACGAAACCTCCTGAATTCTCGTTTCGCTCCAGCAAACTATCAATAGTCCGCTCACTGCGAATTTAAAATTTTAGCTGTTTCTTTTGAGAACGAAACCTTCTGAAGTCGCTTTTGTTCCTGGAAACTATCAATAGTTTGTTCGCTCAAAATTTAAAATTTGAGCAGGTTTCTATTGAACTTTCTGATTTCGCGTTTCACTCCTGCAAACTCTCAATAGTTTGTTGACTACGAATTTCAAAATTTATTCATGTTTCTTTAAAAAAACGTATGAGTTCGCGTTTCACTCATGCAAAGTATCGTTTAGTCACTCGCAATTTAAAAGTGAACATATTTCCATCGGAAACAAAACCTTCTGAATTCTCGTTTTTCGCATGCAGTTCGACGATCGCGTTTCGCTCGTGATTGATAATTACCTCTCGGGGAAAAAAGAAAGAAATACAATCATGAAAATAAGATATGAAGTTCACGAAATATGAACTATCGGAGTATACATCTACACACTGCTATAAAGTTGGCATTTCTGAGGAGGAATTAGTGGCCCTTAATTGTCACAAGCCCGTATTACTGTGACAGCAACATAAACTAGTTCCAGTTTGACAGCTTATGCGGCTGCTCTGAATAACATTAACCATACGCATAGCGCACAACAATCCACGAAATCTTTTTCTGCTTTGTTGGCATAAGCAGAACAGAAGTTCCCGTTCGTTTTTCGGTCCTGTTTTATGTGATCGTTTTTTTTGTTTGTTTGTTTTTTTCATGCTAACGGTGCGAAACTATTTGAAAGATATCTACTGTGCAACTATAAAGAAAGGTATTTGATTAGATTGACAAATAACCCGGAGCAGTGACTTGTACATTTTTGCATTAAGCCGGTTTGGTCTGTGTCCGGCTTACTATCGATAGGTAAAACCATCGATAGTTTTGAACAAAACTATCGATACTTAAATGAGTAGTCATCTCAACCATCGATAGTATACTATCGATAGTGTTTGGATGACTGTCGCCCATCACTGCTATTTCGAAACTATGCTGAAACCGGCTGAAACCGTCCAAAAGGCGCTGCACGCACATGAGCGCGTACAAAATGCGATTTCAAAACATTGTCGACCAATCGCAGCGCGCGCACAGTCTCGGCCAATGGGCTTGCAACATGGTGTATGGGCGCAGTGGTACATACATGCTCTACAGCCGCGTCCGCGGGTACCTGAGGAGGACTGTTGAAAGCGCAGCGCCGTCTAGCCGGGGGAGCAGGTTGAAAACAGTTTACCGCATAAGTCAGAGGGAAGGACGCCACACTCCCTGGTATCGCTTTCCTCTTTGCTGGCGTGTGCTGGCTGGAAAACGGTGTACTTCAGCTGAGAAGGAAGAAAGGACGTTTCGGATCGTGTACGTCGTCCGCGGTTGCTTTCCCCGAATGTTTTTTGTAAATTTCGCTGCACAGCGAAAATATTGCGCATGGTGTGGTGAGCTTGATGAATGAGTTAAATGGCACCTGATACCCTCTGAGAGTACAACTTAATCGAATAACCGTCTGTCATTCAGAATGATATCGTTCTTGATTTGTTGAAAATTCACTCAACCATTGCCACTTCTGGTACGAAGAGAAAGGGGCCTTTTTGTGGATATATGATAATTAATACAAAAGGCGCTTCTCTTGGAATCAGAAGCGATAGCCCTATAATTCGTGGCAATGGCTGGCGCACAGCGTGCTATGCGGTCAAGTTCTATTTTGACATTGAATAGTGGTGATTATGCTAAGCGTGTCTCGGGTCGGGTCGGGTCGGGTCGGGTTCCGATAATAATCGGAAATGCCTTCAAAGGTTGCTCAGTGCACCCTAAAAAGTCAACTTCCACACATAACATGCTGAAAGGTAACCATTTGCACAGAACGACATTGCACCCCAAAAAAAGAACCTGGCTACATAGCACGCTGTGCGCCAACCATTGCCACGAATGATAGGGTTATCGCTTCTAATTCGAAGAGAGACAAGGGGGTACGCCTTTTTCTGTCAATTATCGTATTTGCAAAGTGACACAAAAAGCCTTTCTATCAATATCCACCTTCTATATCATTTCTACCACTCCTGTTCGTGGAAAGCGCAGGGCGCATACGGTCTTTTGTGATAATTAACGTAACTGCGTATGTGTCACAAAGAGGCGTGCGCCCCCTTTTTCAACCACGTTCTATTTTAAGAGTGTAGAAGAGCATTGATACGGCCCAGACATGGGCCTCCTACTGTGACCTTCGAAAGTTAAGTTCTTTCAAACGACTCCCACCCCACTCTGAGTGAGAAAATAAACGAATTTATTCGAACCAGCTGCTGTCCTCCACATATTGCTCAAGCTTGAACCGTCACTCTAATGTCCACAAAAGAGTGGTATTTTTTATTTTACGCCGCATAAATTTAGCGAGACGTAAACGCACTCTTGTGCCAAAGTACACCCGTGAAGCACAAACAAACGAAACCCACGTCATCACGGAGTTGAGCGCGCAGTCACTGACACTGGCTGAGTCCTGAGTGAGCCACACGAAGCGACGTCTTTGGGAGGCGCGCATATAATATGCAGATCATGGACGAGCTAGAATTTATTTGTGACGCATGGCCGCGCTTCCATCACCCGCTTCCTCGTGATCATAATCGAGGGATGGACCCATACCACGACAGCTGAATTTTTCATCGCAGACGGCTCACATATCTTCCTCACGTTGTTCGTGTGCATTTCACAACTTAACGGAGCAGTGAGGTGACATTCATTCAAGTTCATTCATTCATTCCTGTTTCATTCGTCAAGCTGTCCATCGGAAGACAGCATGAAAAATATTTTCGCTTCCAGGCGTATTGTCACGGTGCAACACAAACGGAGGAAGCACGATCCCCGCGTGACGTCCGCTTCTAAGCATCCCTAAACACTATCGAAACGGTTGCATTGCAGGGTTACAACTCATTGCAGTCAACTTGGTCTGACAGGAAGGACGCTGGTTCTTGAGAGCATACTGCAAATATACGCTGCAGCGTATATGTGTTCGCATTCCGTGTATATACTGTATTAGCCCCTATCATCCCTAGTCCGCAGCAGAGGATTCAGTAATGTTATTGACGATGCATTCACACGCGTTTCTGTGTTACGTATCTATACTCTCACTACTCGTGCCTCTTATTTTTCTGGAAGCTGTCGTACTATTATAGGGCGAACATGATAACGGATAGTGCGAAAGTATGCTATTGTGCTTGGGTGCTCCCCATTTAAAACACATTGAATGTGTGAAACACATTGAATGCGAATGAGAGGGAAAGCGGTACAAATCACGAGCGATGAATCCCGTTCCTTTTTTGTTGGTGTCAAGGTAACGACATCTTTTATTCCGCAAGGAGAAATTTTTGCCACTTTAATTGTCACAAAAGACCATGCTCTCTTCTCAAGTGAAGAGTGATTCTGGTAGCGGTATCCATCACCTAACACTATTATTTATTACTAAAACTGTTCAACTATTCAACTAAAACTGTTATTGTTGTTGTTCCTGAGTGATGGCCGGCCTTGAGCCTGCTACATGTTGAAGACTATCGAGTCCTGTTTTCAAATCGTTGGCTTTGATTCGAAGCGGATAAATGGAACGTCGCGACGCTGACCGTCAAATTCAATTACAAATGGAGCTTTTGAAAAGTTTTAGCGATAAACAAGAGCGCTTTACGAAAACATAGGACAGGATTTTTTTCTCGGGCGTCTTTATGCGGGCGTATACAGAGTGACTGCGACAGATCAAGAGTACGTGTACGGGTAGGTTCAGTTGACGGGCTTGATAAGTTACGCAATTGTAAGGCTCTCATTGTGGGTGGCTCCAGGAAGGCGGTGAGTCGTATATATAAATGAGAGCAATTTACGCTTCCACAATGTATACCAAGTTTCATCCATACTGTGAAAGAAAGTATCCTAAACTGTTGCTTCCACGTACGTCATCGTTATGAGCTGGTGTATAACAGAGAGGGAATATCGAGAAAGCCAGGTTTCGCTGTTCCCAACCCAAGTGGGGACAAATGGCACAGGTGACTTTGTGAACAACTACAGTGTACTACGTTCGGTAGCTATTTAAACTAGGGATAAATACTTTTACGAGTGAAATAAATGTGCAGCATCAAGGCTGTGAGAGACAGACGTATTTGTACATTACAGGGTGTATTTTTAAAAATTTTTTATCATCTACAGATTGAGAAATAAAAAAAAACTGTGAGATAGCACTGATTTCACTTTTTCCTGCGCGTTATGCCGCCAGCCAGGCGTCCCGTCGGAAAGCTCATGTATCTACTGGGTGACTAATTACCTAAAATTCATTAAATTATTTTTAAATTAGATGTTTCGGGAAAATGCGAGACAGCAGAATTGGAGGAAATCATTATTTGAATCGAACACTTTTTTCAAAAGTCCCAAATTTTGATAAGCAAATGAGCCGAATCCAGAACTACGCACTTCTCGCAGAAAATTATAAGCCACAGGCATGAATCAAATCAACAAATCAGGGCAGATAACGATATCATTCGAGATGATGTTTGGTGCTATGCGGTGTGCTATGCGGTGCTATGATCGGGTTATCGCTTCTGATTCGAAGAGAAAGGAAGGCTTACGCCTTTTTGTGTCAATTTGGATATATGATAATTGACACAAAAAGGCGTACGCCTCCCTCTCTCTTCGAATCAGAAGCGATAGCCCTATCATTCGTGACAATGGTTGGCGCAGAGCGTGCTATGCGGCGAAGTTCAGTTTTTAGAGTGCAAAACTGTAGGGTGCCTTTTCCTGATTTGCGTATTTTAGTTGGAGTCGGGTGTGATGACCAAAACCTTTTATTCGGTTAACACCGGCATGCATAACTTGTTTCCGTTACACCCTGGACTACAGATCATTAAATACCACTCGTTCTTCCTTTTTCATCCTTCGATCGAGTTTTGTGAAAGGCGTTTCACAAGGAAAACTAAAGCCCAATGAATTAATATCAGTGACCTTGGGATGAAGCAAGTGTTTTGTAAGCAGCATTCACTTGTGCGATACACATCATGCAACACGATACAAACACATGTAGCATGAAGGGAATGAAGGGAAGGAAGACCGACTTTATAACAGATAAGGCAGCAAAGGCGACCACAAATGTTTAGACAATTTTGGGAGGCTGACACTCGTAAAACAAACTATTGTAAGGCAGTGCACATAACGAGCGTGAAGAGGAATTGCGAACACATCACTTGGGAACTTCACGGACACCTACTTTGGCGCTCCTTCGGGTTTCCAATATCGACAGAAGATGTTGAAACCATCCTTGTTTCGAAACGATCCCTCATTGTCCATCGAAGTCGTCACTGTGGTCATTTTGTCATCCGTAGCACAACACTGCACGACACAACAATCACGAACCGCGAGTCACGCATTCCACTGTCACGTGACACCATGCACACGCATACAGAAGCTTTGTTTGTCTGTCGTCTGCTTTACACCCCACCTTCAGGTGAAAACAACGCAGGTAAGCAAGAGAGAACGCTGACGTGAGGTTGTTGTACTGTGGAGCAGTTTGAAAAAAGCCCTCCGTACCGCCGCTGATCGTCTCTGAGTAGAACGATGTTGAACCGGTTCTTTTTGTTTTCTCTCACTCCGGAAGTGACTGCGCGTCTGGGACTTCCGCCGTCTGCTCCCACACGGAGGAAAGCAACGCTAGAGGGTTCGGCGCTCAGGTGCGTGAGGGGAATGGTAGAGGAAAGATCGTCTATCCTCGTTACACAGGTGGGGACCGTGAAATAAAGGAAATCCGATATAGTACGTGTGTCTCTTTCCTCTCCTGTCGCGCTGTGATATTCCCGCTTAGCTTGAAGAAAGTCTCTGGCAGGTTGCCAGATTGGCAGAGTATGCGCACAGGCCTGCTGTGCTATTCCGGCGTCCTTTTCCTTTTTTTTTCGACTTTCATCAGACAGACAAACGCAAGTGAAGCCACAGATTTCCATCCTCACGTAGACGTACATAGACGTATAGTCGCAGACGTCAGGTAGAGCGCTCGCCGGCAAAATTCCACCGATCAACAAATTTGATGTCATTTTTAGCTAAATAGTAGCTGTAATTAACGAGCAACAATTAGAAAGCAACACTCAAAGGAAGGTACGCAAAAACAACTCCCTTAAAACGGAACTTTACTGCATAGCACGCTGACGACAACACAGAATGATAGCGTTATCACCTCTGATCAGTGGAAAGCGCGAGGCATACGCCGTTTTGTAACAATTGACGTAACTGCATAAGTGTCACAAAAAGGCGTACTTCTCCAGTTTATATGAAATCAGGGGAGGGAACGATGTCATTCGAGAGGATGACTGGCTAGAACCGTGCTATGCGGTCAAGTTCTGTTTTGAGCGTGCCTTTGACATTTTCAATTCTTGCGACCCCTCTCTTTGGCCATACTTTTTGGATTTAAAGGTGTGGACCCCAGATGTGAAGTAAATAGGCCTCATCAGATGATTTCTTATATCTTTCCGAGCCACCATGCAAAATATTTCGTTTATATTCGGCTCCGAGAATATGTAACGCAACTTTCAGTGATGGCCAGTAGTTAACTACATGTAGTTAAACTACTAGTTAAACTACCAGATTGTAGTTAAAAAGTAGTTATCAACTACTTGCAGAAATGTAGTTGCAACTACTAGTTAAACTACTATTTTAAGTAGTTAACTACAGTAGTTAGGTTACTGAAGGCGCGAACTACTTCCGATTTTGCCGCAAGCTTTACGGCACGATTGTGCTTCCGACTTTTACCTTGAGCTACTTGTTTGACGATAACGGAGGTGCAGAGCAATTGTGTCGTGCATGTGTACTAAATCTTCACTTTTTATGCTTGTCCAATGTCCAGTGAAGCCTCATTTGCTGTGAAATAATTATGCAACTTAGTTTATCGCGTAGGCACAGAAAATCCCGCCGCAAGCTTCGTATTTGACGATCGTAGCAGTGGCTTGAGCCAAAGTTTATCATTGTTTGTGATTCATATTTAGGTGTCCAAGAACACTACAAGGGATTGGTGTTGATGGACAACATTAAGTAAATATAGGTGTAGTTAAACTACATTGCAGTAGTTAAAGAAGTAGTTTTAACTACTCCCCTGAAAAGTAGTTGGACTACTAGTTAAACTACTCCATCACGAAGTAGTTATAGTTAAACTACTGTAGAAGTAGTTAGCGGCCATCACTGAATAGACAAGTTCAGAAAATCCCAGAGTGCTTAGCGTCGCTTTGAACTGTGGGAGTTTACTAATACCAAAGAAACGGGTGGCCTCCAAATGGTTCCGATTTCTCCCCTACCGGTCCATTGTCCACGACGTGTCAAGGTCAGCGAAAGCGAAATGTGAAGGATTATTCTTTGTTCCCCCGCTTAGCAAGCGCCCAGGATGCAATGCGTGCGCAAAGAGCACTGGGATTTTCTGAACTCGTCTATTTTCAACTTACATCTTTTGCTACTGAAAGCCGCACTTGGACAGTCGTGACGCCAGGAGGGTTCTCTTCCGGCCTTTGCGGAGTCTGCTCGGCTCCTCTCGGCGGGCTGTGTGTTCTTTGTGCGTCGCCGTTCTTGCTTTCCGTACTATCAATACGCATGGCATTCCTGCTTTTTATTAACAGTGACTGGTCACTGCATATGTGACGGTGTTGTCGAGCGATGAAACATAGGTGTTGCTTAGTGCATCTTGAGAACAAGAATGAAAACACAACTTGCGTGTCATTTTTCGGGTTTGCGGAGACCGAACCCCTAAAACAGTGCGGGGTAGCCAGTGTTCACCGTCTTGGATAAAAGCTCGGTGCAGTACCAATGCCTTTTGAAAGACAAGTAAGTGTTGGTAAGTTTCAACCTCGTTCTCGTCACAGGTTTGGCCTACACAGCATAAACATTTGTCAGGCGCGTCTCTCTGAGTTACAGCACTAACACCTGCATAGAAAATGTTACAAGCTACATAGTTAGGAAAAACATAAGTTATTAAACAAATCGCCAATCCCAACTGAGTCAAGTCTCACCTGAAAATCTCACTTTGCACCTCAAAGAAGCGCTGAGTGTTGTTGTGTCGTCTCGCACAATTGTGACGTCGTGAACAACAGTGACGTCACGGAGAAACCGAAACCGGATATCGGTTAACCGTAGGATTTAATCCAATTTCTCTAAAACGGAGAAGCTTTCACCCTTTCTATTTCACGTGGATGATACGTGTGGAGCACAATTGAATGGAGCCGCAATCCGAATACCCTCCCGAGGTCCGGACTGTCGCTTTAAATAGGGGGTTTTGCGTTTTATGACGCCGTCTACAGTGCACTGTGTCGCTTTCCACCTATTTGCTTATCTTACTTCTTCTGGTTATTAATTCCGTCTTGTCAGTATTCGTCTCCCTTTCTTTTCATGCCCCTTTTACAACGCTCAGACTTCATTACGCTACGACAGTTTGTTCGTCCCTGCGCAGGAGACAGGCTAAAGACTGGAGGAGCCACGTTGTCAGCGTGGTTTTTCCTGCTGCACATAATCAGTTGTTGCTATGCACGGCGTTAGCATCCAACTGGAAATCGGGAAGTGGCGGCGACGTGCAGAGACCCTTCAGGAAGCCTGTCATATCTGACGTGTCGAAAGTTCCTAAGAAATGACGATGTGCTCTCGTAATAAAATATCAGCAACTTGGAAAGAATGAAGTATCTCACTTTATCCTTTTAAACTCCACTTACTCCGTTTATCTCACCAAGATTAGACCACCACAGGAAGTTGAGGCCCTATCTTTGCAGAACAGACGCTTTTAGGCATTTATTTTTTCCCAAAACTATATACGACTGTAACTACAGTGTGCAGCAAAGTTCATATAGACTAAACTTCTCTCCTCCTTCATACTCATACAAGAAACCGATTTTACTTTCAATAATGCAATGAGTGCTGATTGGGTTCATGAAAACTATCGGCAGTGAAATGTATCAATTTTGGTTAGGGTTTTCAGCTTTGACGCGTGTCATATATACTTTCTCTCCTGTAACTAATTACAGTATTCTACGGACAATGATTGTTTCCATTATTGTGTAGTGCAGTGATCGTTGTAATGTTACGTGTTCATTCTTCGTTTTGTACCCCCGCTACTCTATGCCGCAAGACGATGTAGCGTAACAAGCATAAAATAAAATAAATAAGAGTAACATGCAGAATGTAGACGTCGGGAAACGACGGCTGCAGCAATGTCAAATAACAGTCTTGGACATCGAATTGTCTTGGAAGTGCTCCCAAAGACAATTTCTACCGGACGCGTAAAAAGAAGGGGGGGGGGAATGTACATTTACTACATACTAGGCCAAATGTACATCAGCTCAGCCCACGTGGCTCAGCAAGTTCAAAGTGTACCTTTGTAAATTTATCTTCATGATGTTACAGAAGCTTCTTCTATACGGAGAAACGATTCTTGATGGTAGTATAGTGTTAGCCTTCGTGCAGCGCGACAACTTTATAGAGTAGCATGCATCGTACAACACAATATGCCCGTCAAAGGGAGCAGGTAAAACAAAGAGTTCTTAGGTGGCCATTTCAGACAATTCTCATAGAGACAGCGTAATATTATACCACGTCGGTAGTAACACCGGACCCCTTTAATATGGATCAATGCCCTCGTATATCGCTGACCCCGAAGTCACAATGATAACAAAAACGTTTTTAAACTTCACAGGGATTGCAGCAGTGGTTGCCCCAAAATTCGCAAAAAAGTAGCACAATGACTTCACCTTCAAGACCCATCGCATTGAATTCAACTTCAAAGCCCATCACATCACATCATAGCCCCTCATTCAACCTCAACATCACATCACTTCATAACCCTTCATTCAACTTCAACATCACGTCACATCATAGCCCTTCATTCAACTTGAACATCACATCACATCATAGCCCTTCATTCCACTTTGGCATCACCTCACCTCATAGGCCTTCATTCAATCTCACATAATTTTCCGTGATGTGTTGGTGAGTGAGGTCGGTGAAGGCCATCATGAATGAACTCGCCGACTTATGGGCGAGACTTCTCTGATAGCCTACCAATTAATTACACTGCGTCATAAACAGTCGTACGTGCTCTCATAAACATACGGCGAGGCCTCGTTCACGACGTCGGCGCAGTATGCCGTCTATGAGATCATTGCTTGCGCGTTCGTGAGGATTAACTGTTGTTTATGTTGACAAAAAATAAATAAAAGAGGGAGTTTCTGTACAAATGTATTGTTGTCTTAATTGTTCCTTCATCCTCTGCAATTTACCTTATCAAGATGAACGTTTTCAATGAGATTCTTGTCAGGGAGGTGTTGACGGTGTCGCTGAATATTGCAAAGTAACAAATTTTCCTTACGTCAAAAAGTGTTAGCTGCAAATTTCGTACGAGTGAACGTGAGAGTCTCATAAAAAAAAGTATGAAATACAAAACGGAATACCATTTAGCAGCCTCGATATCTCCATGTCATGAAAGTGGGGTGAGGCCCCTAGCTCGGGAGGGACGGCCGCACCCCTTGCCTCCGCCTTCCGCCACCCCTGACTGTCCTGACATCACACGCAGGTACTCTTCCACCACTTGTCACACGTAGGCTCCTAGGAAATTCCCAAAAGGCTACCCACCACATGACTGAATGAGGTTTAGAACAAGTTGGAAGAAATGTGTCAGATTGCAACGACCTTTTCCAAGGTTCCCAGGTATGCGTAAAAAGTGATACACGGAGACGCAACCTACTTAGGCGCGCCTAAGAGTTGGATAAACAGGTCTGCGAAGATGTCCAGCGTGAAAGTTGTGTCCGTGTTAGCGCTCCTGTGTGTGGTCGCTGGGACAGAAAAAAGCGATAAAAAGGAGTGTGTCCGTCAGTTCCGTGCTTGTGAGAGGGAGTGCGCCGTGAACGGCACAGCCAGTCTCTGTACGGAAACATGCGAAAAGGAGTACGAATGCAACATGCCAAGTAAGTAAGCAGTCAGGTTTTACCTAAGCTGGCTGTACTATAGCAATGAAACTGCTCCAGGGAGCGCTGAGGATGCGGCGGTTTCAGCCGGCACAGATCAGATTAGGTTTGGATAGGTGAATTTATGTAAGTTAGTTCAGGTTAGGATTCTCTGGGGCCATTGGGGAGCGGGGACTGTGGCTCCGTGATGGTATCAAACTGTGTGTTTTAGTAGACGTGCGCGTAGCTCGCGAGGTTTATTTATTTATTTATTAAGGTACAAACAACGCCCGAAGGCATTACAGTAGGGGGTAGTAATCGCAACAACATCATGAAGGCAAGGAAAATTAACGCCAGCCAAAGAAAACATAAATTAACAATAACGGCATCAGCACCTAAAAAGCGACATAGCAATATTAATTACACACAAAGTTATTCCGCGCAGCAGAACCGAGCAATAAATAAATTAACACAACGTCTTGTGAAAGAGAACCGGGAAAACTAAATATTTAAAAGCACCAGTTCGGCAAACACTTTCTTGTCATGGTCAACCCTCGAGGACATATACGCAGGTGGTGAAATAGAGCGTGTGGGATTTAAAGCGGATTCATTATGAAAAATATTTAAAAGTTTCGTGCCAAAATTTCTGCGGCGACCGGAGAGCGAATTCTTTTCCAGCATGGCCTTCGTCACCACTTCGTCACAACTGTCACCAAAGCCATATCGAACCTTGCTGCATCATTTTCAACTTTTTCACTCATATTTTTTAAAGCCAATGAGTTGGAGCTCTACAGAACGCAGGCGTACACGAGCACGGATCGAACAAATGTGAAATAAAGAGTTTCTTGCGGGAAGCACACTTGAAATTACGAACTAACAACTGACAGGCCACGGTGACTGTAACTCTAACATGACCCTTCAGATCGAAAGAAATCACGCCTTTTTGTATAAGCAGCATTTAGAAGACTATTAGAACGAGTGAAAGACATAGATTTGCATTTGTCCAAGTTGAAAGGGAACATCCAATTCACTGACCATCATTCGTGGATTTTGTTTATGTCTTCCTGCAGAGCAACGATATTGCACAGTCGTCGGCGAACAGCCGTATTTTGGAAGTAATACCCCGGGTGATGTCGTTAGTAGCCTATATATGAGAAAAAGCAATGGCCCTAGAACCCATCCTTGACGTACTCCGCCAGTAGTTGATGTGGATTTGGATCCGTTGATCTTTAATGCGGAGAGCTTGTATAGGAGGAGAGAAGAAAAAATAAAATGACGTCAGTGTGATCAAAATGAGAGTCAATTACCTGCACAAAAGCCATATGCTGCGCTGGAGAAAAAAAAGTTATACGCTGTGAAAGTAGGTCAGCCTCTCGCGCAGTCCCTCAGCTTTTCCCTTTCCCCTCGTGCACGTAGAACGGTCTCATTGGATCGCTCTCAAATAAGGTACCACAACAACTGCACGTGAGGTCTACGTTCCTTCATCTTTTTCACCATCGTGTTGTGGCCCGTCTCCGAATACCCACTTGTTACTGCTTTCTGAGTGGACAGACTCTTTGTCACGTGCTTTCTCCAACCTTTTCTTTCTCTCATGCGCAGAGAGAATAATAATATTCATAATAGAGAGTTTTAGCAGAGCAGCAGAGTTTTAGTTGGTAACGTGGCTTGCGTCGAACCTTATCAACCGGAACCAATCAGTGGATAAGATTCTGAGTCACTCACCGCTGCGAATGGTTCCGATAGGCACGATAACTTTATCAACGGTATACTAAAACTCACTATTGGTACCGTGATGTGACACGTGACATTTGTATGCGCAGTGTGGCGCAGAGAGAAACGCTGCCGTAGCGTATTGGAAGACAACAACAGCAACAAGTACATGAATGACAATGGGATGAGGTGATTCATGGCAAAGACAGGACCGATTGGAAGACAGGTGTTCCGTGAGATTGCTGTAAACGATGTGTTCCATTATCCTTGCAGATACAGAAGTAAGCTATATATGACACAAGTTTTCGACATTGGATCTGTTGCCCTTTTCAAGGACAGGTACAACATTTGCGTTTTGCCAATCGCGAGGTAGTTGATGTCAATTAACAACGTCGATTCATACAGGAATAATGTCGCAAGATTTGAGAACAATTGTACGGTCGGGACCTTGAGCTTTATTAGCATCCCGCAAGTTGATTAGCTTAACAACACCATTTTAATCCAAATTGATTGTCTTCATGTTGTGTGGGACAAGCGGTCGATAGGACCGGAAGTTCGGACGAGCGTCAAAGTAGTCAAAGTGAGTCAAAGTAGTGACTAAAATGTTCCACCTTTGCATTGTCTCATTGTGATCGGAGCCTGTGCAGTTGCTAAGGACGTTATTTTATAATAATATCTTATTTTCGTATTTGAGTTTCACAAATTGTAGATTCAGGTACACAAGGAGAGTCAAGTTCACGATGGCTGTAGAATACTAAAAAAAATGACACGGAAGCTTGTTTAATATGTACAAGCTTTCGTGTGATCCACCACGCTAAAGGTTACGTATATTGAACTTCGAAAGCTTGTGTCGTGTTTTGAGTGTCCTTCAACAAATTGTCGTAAATATAGCCCATTTCGCCACAAATATTTCAAAGGGCATTCGTGCCATTTTCTAACTCTACGCTTTGTTACTTTAAAAAATGCACCAGGAAAACTGGTATAGTACATCCGAACTGCTAAAAATTGCAGATGAATGATACCATTTTCATCCGTAATTTGTGGAAAGTGCGGAGCAGTACGCCTTTTTGTGACACTGTGTCACAAAAAGATGTACGCTCAACGAATCATGGGACAGAACAATGTCATTCGGGATGGTGGTTCACTCGGAGCGTGTTATACAGTGAAGTGCGGTTTCAAGAGTGTATGTCAATCATATTGCGCCGACTGTCATTGAGGAGAGCGGGCCGGTGTGCGCATGTTTCTGAGAATTACGTTTTTTATCGTTTACAGGCTTTTTTTAAATAAAAACACTGAACATGGTGGAACAAGGGACAAGGACGAGACCGTGTTTGTCCCTTGTTCCACCATGTTCAGTCCCAACCAACATGCTGTACACTTTCTCAAAAAAGCTTCCTAAATGCCGTCAGTGTGGTGATCCGGAAGATCTCCTTCTCCGTTGCCCACACTACCAATCCTTCAGGTCCGCACTCTCCAAATCAGCTGGACTCTCGCCCTCTCACTATATCAAAACTGCTGGGACCATGGCCAATAGAAGACTTCAGAAAGTCCCAGTCCTCTTTGCGCACGCATTGCATCCTGGGCGCTTGCTGAGCGGGTGAACGAAGAATAATCCCTCACATTTCGCTTTCGCTGACCTTGACACGTCGTGGACAATGGACCGGTAGGGGAGTAATCTGAACAGTTTGGAGGCCCACCCGTTTCTTTCGTATTAGTAAACTCCCACAGGTCAAAGCGGCGCTAAGCATTCTGGGATTTTCTGAACTCGTCTATTGCAGCCCACCAACGCTGTGCCCTCAAAGCTCTTCTGGCCTTTTTGGACACCGTACGACTTGGGTCCTCACTGTGGGGTGATCCATTGTTCCACTTCATCACATTACCGCCAGTAATAGGGTAAACTCTCCACTCATCATCATTCGAATAAATTTGTTGTTGTTCTAAAAAAAGCTGTGAGACCACCACTGATGCCAGGCGGACACCCTGTGGTAAAGTGCATGGAACTACTGGACGACTGATCACCTAAAATTCATCGATAAACTTTTCAATTAAATGTTTTCGGGAAAATTCGAGACAGCAGAATTGTATAGGCAATCATTATTTGAACCCACATTTTTTTTCCTAAGGAAATCCTGAAACGGGCACAGGCTTTAAGATATAAATCACCATAGTTTGATATGCAAATAAGCCAAAACTGGAACTTCGCATTTCTCGCAGAAACGACATCACCTTCTGTCTATCTGGCCATCAGGTCGGCGCCTATTCCAATCGGATCCATCGCTACAAAACACGTGGCCCTCCGATGCGAACGTCCGTCGCACCTTTTTATACGCTCAAGAAGTGTGTGATTTCGGCTCATTTTTCCCACATTAGTCATCATCACTGTATATTTGTTCGTCTGTCGAGATTACATGCGCACAGAACAAAAGCCCTTGGTCGATCTACAGGCAAAGCAACACACGCCACGCTGTCAGAACTGAGAATTGGTTCCAAGGCTTTTTTGTCCATCAAGGAATCAGAGACGTCCCCAGGCAAGCTGGATTCTGGGCTCAACTCCGTCAACCTTAGCCACTAATCTCCGGGGCGTATCCACGGATGCCCATTACGCGATGATACGATAAACGTCTTTGACTGCTACCGCTGATTCGTCAGCAAACACGTCAAACAACAACAACTTCGTCTTCTTTTGTGCTTTTTGGGGAATTGCTTAAGAACATCAATACAGTTTCTCCAAGTGATCATGCATGCTTATGCGCACTCGTTGAGTTAAATAAATATCGGAAAGCAGTCGCTCTCTCCACACTCAAGTCCAGACGATCAGGCCAGGTGCGAAAAGATGCCATCGTAACAAATTTTAACATTTGAGGGGTTGGCTTCAGCTTGAGATACGTCGTAGGAAAATCCAGATGACCGTCCACTTCCGTGCTGCGGAAACTTGACGCTAATCGATTTTTATGGGTTGATAAGACACGCCTCGTGTTGTTGTAATGTCGACGCTGGACTGTTGCATTGTGCGTGTTGCATTCTGCGTTGTTGCGTGTGACCTGGCAGTTGGCTTCTGTTTCGTGGCTGACTCTTCCCTTGTCGCTCCCCAGTCACTGGTGATGCTCTTATAAATACAGCAATATAAACGTTTTAAGATGTGACCGTGAAGGATGGATGTGGCGCAGACCAGCCAACATAATCGTCCATTGTACTCTGCACATAAACATCATGTGTCTCTCGTTCTGTGCAGGTTGTCCAGAGAAATTTTCTCAAGTGTGCCTCCTGTATGCGGCTTTCGACAGAGCATGTGCCGTTGACGCCGACTGTGACGAGGGAAGCCGCTGCTGCCGCACAGGCTACCTTGGCTGCGAGACGACCTGCCTCAAGCTCACATAAACGCCTCCCACACGGGAGTTGCATCCATGCCATCTGTTGTCGACGTACATGCATCAATAAATACATGATTGATTGGTAAGAGAAAAAAAAATGCGATGTTAGTCCCAAACTGCTCGGGACTGGCTACTCCAGGACGCGTTATTTAGGACTCATTATATGTAAATAAATATTATTACTATAAATAAATGAAGAAGAAATGATTTTGGTAACTTCCGAGCATGAACGTCTTACTGATTTCTAATGCACACGAGTTCAAACGTGAAAGAAATCCGGCGCTGTGCCCTCTTCCTGACTTCCGGAAGGAAGCCATGCGTTGTATACAGGGTGTCCCAGAAAACGTGTCATTGAATTATAATAAAAAACTACACCACCTAGAGTCATGCGGTCGATGGCATTTGTTCTTACTGGGTTTTTGCCACCTCCTCATGTGAATGTCGTGTAACGTAAGTTTAATTATGTAAATTTTTGCGAGCTTAAGTCGGAAATTTGCCTAGTAAAGGTCACTTTTTTACCCCACCAATGTGAAGAGCGTGTCTAATTTAGTGAAATTAATGATAACTGACAGGGATATTCAGGAGCTATCTCATCGGAAAAAATAGCCGAACATCATGCTCTACTGAGGTCGCACAGAATAGCGCACGATGAATTTTTCAGCGCAAGCTTTGTCGGTCCGACGAAAGGAGGTTGGAAACCCAGGCCTCCCCGACATCACAGAAAGAGATAAAACAGGAACGGCTTATCACGTCTGACTTTCGCTGGGATAATGCTTTCCCTCTCCCAATTTTAGGAACTGTTACTTTTCCTACTATCACTCTGTGGGCTGGCTCCGGAACATCCTATCGTCGCACTGAGAGCGATTGCGCTCAAAAAGTCATCGCGCGCTATGGTCCGGTGCTCCGAAAAGCATGATATTCGGCTATTTTTTCCGGTGGGATAGCTCGTGAATATCACTGTGAATTATCATGAATTTGAGTGAATTCGGCACACTCTTCATATTGGTGGGGTAAAAAAGTGACATTTACTTGGAAAATTTCCGAGTTCAGTTCGCAAATATTTACATAATTAAACTTGGAGTACATGACATTCACATTAGGAGGTGGCAAAAACCTAATAAGAACAAATGCTGTTGACCGCATGATTCTAGGTGGCGTAGTCTTTTTATTATAATTCAATGACACGTTTTCTGGGACACCCTGTATAGTGCGTGTGCATGGCCATTTGCAGAGGGCAGGCGACAAAAGAAAATATAGTACAAGTTGCATGGATTGGAAACGCTAACAGTTGATTGTTCGACCTAATGCTGCGACATAATTACAAACACGCGAGACGTAAGCGAAACACTAATGTACATTACGTTATTGCGTTATTATTTGCACGGAATGCAAAGTCCTGGTGCGACATGCTCCAACACGTAAACCACCAGAGTCTGTTAAGTTCCTCCTGGACCTGCTCTGAGTGAACACACCTGCAAGTTGCATGGATTGGAAACGCTAACAGTTGACGGTTCGACCTAATGCTGCGACATAATTGCAAACACGCGTGACGTAAGCGAAAAACTAATGTACATTACGCTATTGCGTTATTATTTGCGCGGTTGAATGCAAGGTCCTGGTGCGACATGCTCCAACACGTAAACCACCAGAGTCTGTTAAGTTTCTCCTCTGAGTGAACACACCGGCCACCTACCCCCATTTAACATGAGTAACCTCCTTGTGGATAAAACAAGACAGAAGGTACGCCCGGACGACAGAGTAAACTAAACCACCTCCTCGTATGCACTGAAGAACTTGGGCTGAAGTGCTCGAATTCTACAACAGCCGCAGCCGCTGAGTTCCACGCAAAAATACGTGTAGAGGTGGGATTAATATCGCACCCCTCACTGCGACTGCTGGATCATTCCTACTGTGGAGAATATGTGGATGAGATACGAGATATGAGAGCATGAGAGATGACGGCCACTTTTTTTGCCCACATTTTTTTTTTTTTTTTTGTAAATGCCAATTTTTTTCATGAAGTCCTAATAGCTCCTTTTCAGAACAGAGGCAAGAATTGGGTGTTGGGGAACATACAGCATTGATTTTATTGAGCCTATAAATGCATATTTCGGTGTTAGTGCCTACTTTGGCACAAATGCCAAAAAAATGCCGTTTTTTCTTCTTCGAATATTGCCTAAAATTGGATTTTAGCAGCTTAAGATTACGGAAAGCGCCATTTTACACGGACCTGAGTATGTCGTACCGACTTGTACGTCCCCGTGTCTGATGGATTAAAAATTTTCCTTGGAAAAGGTACGCTTCAGAGACGTACTAGATAATAAGTTTGGAACTGGACATCACCAACTCTTTTTCAGCAAATCAGTGATGTACATCATAACTGAGAATCATATAGTTGTCCAATACAAGAATCCATCCGTTCGACAGATCTTCTATCATTATGCTGTCCACGCACCTGGAGAAGTACTTGCCCTTAAGACATGATGGATTGATTGATTTAAAGAAATAATAAAATAGAGATTTTGGCCTAAGATGCGATTCGGTGTACGCATTTGGTGCGTGTGGCCCATGCAAACAGCACCGGCTTGGCTGACAACACGCTGAAAACAAAGTCGAGCGGACGACTAGTGCGAAATGGTGCTATATTGCTACCACAACCTTCCATGAGGCTCGATTCATCCCTTCGCATCGATTGCCTTTGGGTTGCGGAGTTTGCAGCAGCCAACTCCGACTTTTATTTCCTAGTCTCCCCCAATAAATAGACTTGATTTAAATGAAGCGTTCTTCCGTCCAGTCAATTCGAATGTAAGTTTTGCTGACGGTTGGGGCTAACTAGGTTGCAAAAGACATATTCTCCTGTACCTGACCTTTCGACAAATATAATAAGATAACGGGTGCTTCTAGTAACGCTGGCAGCAACGCCTGTGACTGTGAACATATAACTGCTGCCGTTCATGTACTCGCACTCAAAGGAAGATAACAAACTCAGCTTTAATTTTGTCTCATTTCTACGAGCTTAACTCATTCTGTCTTCTCAACAGGGCCGAACACACGCCCAACAAACGCATTCGTTTGTGGTGCCTATAACACCACTTTTAGTGCATAAATCTGGTTTTTTGCTGCTTATTTAGGCGCCTAAAATGAACTTTTTTTTAAGATTGGCGCCAAATAATGCATTAGCATCGAAATACGCATTTATAGACGCAATAAAATCAATGCTGCTATGTTCCCAAACACCAGATTCGTGCCCCTGTACTGAAAGGGCATTATTAGGACTTGACCAAAAAAAATAGGCATCTGCCTAGAAATCCGGGGTCTATATATGATATATTAGCACACCACACAAGAGGTTCTACAGTTTAGCAAGCCTGATTTTAGAGAATAACGTTTTAGAGAAGCGGTTACACTTTAACGAATTACGTTTCAACGAAAGGAAGGCTCGTTTTGTCGAACTATAGGTTTTAGAGAATAGGCGGCACGTTTTAGAGAACACCGTTCTCACGAATCAAGTTTTGGTTTTGGTTTCATCCTATGGATCGAACCTGTGTTCGACAATGGTATAAGGGTTGTGTGTTTGCGCTTTTGTCTTTTATTTGTCTCGGATTTAATCGCATCATCACTGGTACGGAAGAGTACCGATATTTCGAGGAGAATGTGCGCTTTCTTTACGTTAGAATGCAAATATTTTGCGGCAAGTTTCGTTCAAAAGCATTTATTTCAAATTATGTGCAGCGGTGCGCATTTCATTTCGTCTGCTGAATAGACGCTGAACAGAGAAAATTTTGCTTTCTCTTTTCTCAGTGCCATTATGTGAAGATGCGCCACTCCGATAAAACTGTTAAAGCTACTAACTATTGTATTTGTATTCCCAGCTGAGAGGTCTACAACATGAGTCCAAAATTAGCTATTAAGCTTCTGCATGGAAGCCTCAATTATATTTCACTAATTAGCCACACTAATGAATGACGATAAACATACATTGTGATATCAAACCTCTGAGACAGAAAGAGTAAAAAATTTGCAAATTTATTCACCTTTGTTTTTTTACTTTTTTAAGTTCATGTTATGCGGCGCGCTTTTAAGTCGCACAAATACACTAGTCGCGCGCTAAAACACTAAAGCGTCCATATCGAAAGGAATCGCCCTGTGTATGTACTCTTTGTATGTGCCATTTCAGTCTGATGGAGCACTTTCGCAAATGGTGGAGCACCTTCTAAACGATACCCAGCCAGAACACAGGTCGTGAAACGATCGCTCCCCACCCCTCTCCTCCGCGAAAACCGGTAGAACGCAACACATGGAAACGGAACCGTTCATCCAACGTAGAAAACTGGGATAGCTCTAAATTATATTGTGTATAATCCTGTCAGCTTTGGACATACAAATCCCTTGTGCAAGCTATAATAATTGTTCCCTTTGACACACTTTTCGTAAAGAAGACGGTACCAGCTACTACAACCTCGCTTCCTCGTAGGCCTCGTATGGGACCACTTTTCGGAGTCGCGATAACAAGTATATGTTCTTGCGTATCTCACCAGGGGAAACAAACAAAAACGAAAGTGAATCTATCGAGGGCTAAAAACGTCAGACTCTAAATCGACTTTCGCTAAAACGTAACGCGTCGCGCTATTTCCCCGTGGCTCTCTACGAAGCCTCTAAAACGGGCCTCGCTAAACGGATGGGCTCTGCACACAATGTCCTTAGAGGAGCATTCCATTATGCACAACGTTGCATAACTTTTTGATTATGAAAGGGTAAAGGGAGCCCCTTTCTGAATCCGTCTCGGGCTCGAAACGGGTAAAGGCTGAACTGAAAGCTTCTGTGCAGCGCATTGTACTGCATGTATTCAGGCACTTCACAGAGAGGTATCACGCTGCCACACTGCGGAGGCCACACTTTTCAAGAATTCCTGGGCATGCAATCTGCTTAACTGACGTGTTGCTCGTAAAGTGCGTATGTTGCTCTGGGTTGGGCCATGAAGGGGCAACTCAGGATGCTGATTCATCGATACACGTTTGCGCATCCTCAAGAAAAAAAAAAACAATGATATGGAATCTTCACTCTCGTGATTCTAGCTCATTGTTCCCGACAGACATTTTTTTACACTTACGGTTTCAGATAATAATCTCTCTGATTTTATTGCGTTTCCTTTTCTCGCACTTGCACACACACACAGGAGCTGTTCCTCAGCCTAGTAGGTACAGATTTTGCGCACCCTGGCTTAACCCCTCTTTACTCATTCTAGTTCTATAGATTATTCGATGCCTTATGTCTAGTACTTTTGGGAGAATAACATACTGTACGCATACTTTTTATTCTCTTTTTCTAGAACATTTTAAAAACACCAGAAGTGTTCTTTGAATGGCACTTTTCAAGGGGTACTAAAGTAGAGAAGTTCCTCCTCCAAGAACAAAACGTTGACATCAATAAAAAGAACGGGATTCATCCGTTTTCGATTTATGCGCGAAAGTTTCCCTCTCCATCTCAAGAAGACTCATTAGTTCAATAATCGTTTGTGAAAACCAATCTGAGAGCGCTTTTTGAGAAGGAAAGGGAAAGCGGTATTTCTTTAGCAACCCCGTCCGATGAAACCCGATGAATCCCGTCCCTTTTGTGTCAAGGACTGTGCTGCGTGGTGCTTTGTCTTTTTATTTTCTTTTTACAGTGACAGCTGTTAGGGCCTGTTCTCACTTGGCGATGCCCAACGCGACGTCGCGAGCGAGCGGCGAAAGTAGAGGCGCATTTACGCTGCCCCGTCAGAGCGCACGATATTTATGTTCCTACCACAGTGGCATTCCGTCGTCCAAAGCAGACGAATAATCAGGAGGCGTGGCCTTTCTAGTAGTAAAGGGTGGGTGAGATTCACAGACCATGAGATTCAGAACCCTGGACCCTTGGACCCTGCGCCGTTGACAGGGTCCTTCGCGTATTTTTCCCCGCGCGCGGCGTGTGCGGAGGGTTGTCCGCGCGATTATAACATGCATAGACATGCAAAGAGGAGTCATACACAAAAAATACAAGTTGAAATATATTTATTAAGCCAATAGTGCTGGGAATTGTGCCAATTGTGATGCCAATCAGGTGAAGGAGAAAAACCAAGCCGAAAAACCTTCACGACATGTAACAGAATAAATAAAAACACAAGACAGTACATGTAAAGAATATACATAATTTATTCGTCATATCCAGTCATCAGATTCCGAAAGAAAATATAATATCAACATTCATCACACTGCTTACCAATTGTTCACTTAGGGAGCCCCGCACCAACGAACAGGTGAAGAAGAAAAACCCAGCCAAAAAACCTGAAGCAGAAGAAACACAATACATTACATGTAACAAAGAATATACTCATTACAGGTACGATACAATAGCATTGAATAGGTATCACAGATCAAACACAATATTTTTTATTAACTGTAATCATACACACAAGTTTTCAATGAATCAGAATTGAAATGCAGTAGCACGTTTAATCAAAGAAGATATTCTTAATCAATACGATTACAATCAAAATTACAAGTTTTATTATAAAAAGTCTGAGACGTGAGAACCTGATAGATGTAAGTAATTTCGAGCACAATATCGAAGCTAAGTTTAATATTCCAACATGACAAAAATTTAATTAATGAATTTCTTATGAAGTAAATAGCGCAGACATAAGGAAATAATTCGAATCAACACGATCAACACATAGCATTAATATAGAACCTAACCGACGGCTGCGTCGACGGTTGTTCTACGGCAGCTCACCTTGGCCGTACTTGACAGCGATAGAGGGAAGATTCAGGTTTTCACCGACGCATCAACGAAGCGTTCCGGCTCTGCTTGCGCCTATGTGATCCCACAGTTGTCAGCTGAAGGATGTGCAAGACTCTCACACCGCACGGCGGCGGCGGCGGCGGAACTGCACGCGATTTGTATGGCGCTTGGCTTCATTGCATCCTCTCCATCCCCAGCTCAGTGGTCCATCTACACCGACTCCAAAGCCGCCTTACAAGTCCTTCTCCACTCTACAGGATCGGGATGTCTGTCTCCAATGGTGCATGACGTCCTTGAAGTGTACACTTCTGCCGTATCACGGGGACATGACATCCAGTTGCAGTGGGTCCCTGGCCATTGCGGTGTCCCCGGAAATGAGGCTGCGGATGCAGCTGCCAGGCGTGCCCATCTAGCGCGTGGCGTTCGCACGCACCCCGTCTACTTCACAAGAGGGGATGCAAAGAGCACGATAAACGCAGTAGTGAAACGTCTGAGCGGGGAACACTGGCGTCGATGCGTCCCAGTTAACTCACTGCTGCACAAAGTGGATCCAGACCTGCAGTTTTTAATGCCCCCAGCGCTCCCCCGGGCCGTTACCTCCATCATTCACCGGCTACGTCTCAATGTGCCATATACCGGCCGCCTCCTCTTTAAACTTGGGAAGGTTTCCACACCGAATTGTTACGAGTGCGGGGTATTGGAGGACACAGAGCATGTTATAGAAGCCTGCCCTCGATACAGAGAGCCTCGTCTTTCCCTTGAGGCGGCACTAGCCCGCCTCGACAATCGCCCTTTCTCCGTTGGGAAGGTTCTAGGCTGCTGGCCCGCCCAACACCAGGTGCCGGCATTGCGCGCTCTTGTGGACTTTCTTATCGCTTCGGACTTGCTGGACACCCTGTGAAAACTTCGGTGACATTGTGTTCGCACTATATCTGACATTGTGCAGTGAGTGATTCTCGGCGTCGAACGTCTCCCCCTTTCCTTTCCCCCGTCTTCCTTTATGCTTTATCCTGCTTGGTTGTTTGTTTGTTTGTCCTATTTTTCGTAGCTGACCTTTTTCTTTCTTTTTGTTTACCAACAAACGCGTTTTGGAGTAGCCAGTTCTGACTGGGTCGGGACTAACCTCTCCATATTTTTCTTTCTTTTCCAATCCAATCCAATCCAGAACCTAACCGACGTATCCTCCAACATGTAGGGAAATAATAGCTACACAATACCATATGGAAACGAGAAACGGTCACCACATTTAATCAAAGAAGATATTCTTAATCAATATGATTACAAACAAAATTACAAGTTGTGTAATAAAAAGTGTAATATTCCTATGCGTGAGAACCACCAGTGCAATAGCGGGAGGTTCTGATAGTTGTATGTAATTAACTGTGAACAACAGAGACCCTGGAAGACCATGGGACACGAACGACACGAACACAAGAGGAAATAAAATCTATACCACTACAAAGAAGTTATTCTTAATCAAAACAACAGAGGAGAATAATCTATCATTTTAACTATCATAAAATCATCATCGTGACATAATCTAATCGAACACTATACAATTTTCATTCTAAGAGACACTATAAACATTACTTTGTTTTATGAATCGAACACAGAAAATAGATATGTTAAAAATGAACTTCACTACATAGCACGCTCCTAGCCAACAGCGAGCTGTGATGATATCTGCCCTGATTTATTGAAGACGGGTGCCGATAGATGTATGGAAGACCACGGAACACGAACGACAAGAACGACACGAACACAAGCGGAAATAAAATCTATACCACTACAAAGAAGATATTCTTAATCAATATGATTACAATCAAATTACAAGTTGTATTACAAAAAGTCTAATATTCCTATACGTGAGAACCATCATTGCAATAGTGTGAGTATCTGTCATAACATTTCGAGCGCAATAGGGAATCTAAGTTTCATATTCCAGCATTACACAACTTTTAACTAATCAATTTCGTATTAAGTGAACAGCACACACACACACACAAATAGAGATACGATGATGAGATGGGGCGATGAGTGAACAGCTTAGACGTAAGGAAATAACGAGAAACAACACAATCAACAGCTACAATTATTAGAGAGCCAAACCTGCGCACCATCCAACACATAGAGAAATAATAGCTAATCAAATATATCAAAAGGAGCAATATTACAAATTTAACACTATAGCACAGACTTAACGCTGAAGAACAGAGGAACACTCTAAGCGGCGACACGTAAACAACAAACAGAGGAAAATAATCTATAATTGAACCATCATAAAATCGAACAATATACAATTTTCATTCTAACAAACACTACGAACCTTGATGGAGGTATCCAAGACAGAGAAAATATGCACTGATTTCATCTCGGTTTTCACTCTTTTCCTCAAAGCCGGGAGACTGTATGTTTCTATCTATACGACCAAAACGAAGCAACTCCTATGATTTATCACTCAAAGGATTGGGGGCTATATTCCTTCGTCCAGCAAACAGGGCGCTCTAGAGATCAGATAAGATAGTTCAAAGGCAATATATTTTATTGTACAGCGCAAATAGATGCCGATATTATTCGCGGGGATCACTATCTTTTCGTATCCTTTCCTTGAAACGGAAATCTTTCGTCAAAGTGGTTGACAAGTCGACTAAGTTTGTACAGATGTGATATTGTTATTGAACATGTAGAGAAAGTCCAAATTATTAAATGGTAGCAACAATGCTCAATCAAAAACGAGTAACAAATTTAATTACATCAATTTTTGTAATATCTTGCAACAGAAAGTTCTATATAGATGAACCACACAGAAATATCAAATGTGAAATGCAACTCAGAGGTATGAGGCATTCCCATCTTAGAGATTATTTTTACTTATGTCAATCGAGTTAACAATTGAAACAAATACGACACAATTAATACATCAAGCATACATAATGCCCAACTCATAGAATATCAGTCGAGTGAATACTTGAAACAAAGTCAAAAGAATAATTAATTCAGACAAATCATTTCTAAGCAAGCAGCGTGAATACAGAATCATTGAAAGCACACGTTTTTTCTTGCTCATCATATCCTTTTGTAAATCATTTTCCATAATTCTCACAACAGGTGGATATTTTAGCATTCTAAACCAGATAATAAAATTTTAATCAATAAAATGAGCATAGATGTGCTTTTAATTAAGTGTAGACTCGCACTTGAAAGCAGAAGAGACAATTGCTCTACATTGAAGAGATCGACAACAACAACAACAACATAGATGAATGGATGATGATGATGTGGGATGTTTCCCTGCGTTGAGTGCAGGACCCTACCCCGTTCCAAAGAGGTTCGTTTGAGAGGATGAAGAGGGAAGGAAATCCCTACAGTTCGTGAAGGAGGCCGGTGGCCCTCAGAAAGGAAAGAAAAGCGCCAAGTGCACGGCACTGATGTCCAGGGTTACTCCATGGGCCGAGAACTTTGCAGATGTTGAATGGCCTCTGATCGAGCATTTCAAGTTGACATTTAAAGGCCCGTCACTCGCATACGTACTGGCTGCAGTCTTCTAAAATGTGTCGGATTGCTGCCGGGACACCACAAGTTGACAAGAGACACCGGGACAAGAGATCGACAGATTTTGTACTCGCTACCATAAGTCATGGGAAGATGTGATAAAAACTGCTTCGAAAAGGAAGAGCCGCGAAACGATTCCACTATCGCTGCATTTCAATACGTCCTAGACATGGTCGTATTCGGAGATATGGTACAAACTACAGAACTGAAGGTGCAACAATTTATATGCCGAATCTACAATACTTATAAAAATATCTGCACAACAATGGCGGAAGGGCCACTGGGATTGATGGCGGAGTTTTTGACGTTTGCTAACGAAGAATTGAAATACACTAGACCAAATGTAATTGTAATCATTGCAATGGGCATTGCGTTCATCAAGAAAGCAGTCAGATCAAATTATCATATACAAGCGGTCTATACCGCAAGATTCATTACGGATTTGTTGAAATTACACATATCTGAGATGGAAAGTACATAAAATCTTATCACATGATATGTTCCACCACCACGGCAATGCAATTATTTTCTTCTACCAGTCCCTGCAATAGTGTCGAATGAGGATAAGTTCAATATTGTTGTACAAGGTCTGATGTATCATCACTTATTGAAACTCAACGATCATATCAACTGCGGTGGACCACCGGACGATTTTCATCTAATACTGTCTTGCCAGTATATCGTTCTCGGCAACTCTCGCCGACGTCGTAAAGAAGTTCGGCATGGCAATTTTTTTGACTCAACATCTCTCCTCTCCCAACGCCGAAAATGCGCGTCTATTTCCGCTGCCCGCTCACGACAGGCCCTGCCTCCTGTCCCCGAGATCGTGGCGTCGGCGTCGTCCACAGAAGGAAAAGCGAATAGAGTATAGTGACGACGACGAGGAGGACCATCCCATAGGGAACAATGCTCTCCTGTGGATTTCCCGTGGAAAACCTGAGGTGGAGATCCGGACGTCCAGAGGATATGACCATTTTGGGGAGTTGACGTGGACAGGATGTCCTGTGGAGCTCCGCGTGGCGCAGTTTTGATATCCTGTGGAAGTCCTGCTATGATCCTCAGAGGTCATAGCAGGGACAAGTATGGGACCCTTACAGCTCATGCACCCACAGCTGTCTTAGCAGGATTATCAGTCTTAACAGAGACGTATTAAAAAAGCATAGTGTTTTTATTGCAATTTTTTGTAACAGGATGTAACATATACAAAGACACAGTAGGAATTAAGAACAATATCCTTTTAAACGCTCCAAATGCAGGTAGCATGGGAATGCAGAGTTACTTTTCAACGTTCACCAGGCGCACAAATTCTGCAAAGCGAACTTGTGTAATTAAAACGCGAAACCCCGCAAAAAAAAAAAGTAGTAGTACAGGCACTCGTCATGTATGACAGTCAGGACCAGTGCACATTGCTGCATTAAAAAAGAAGAAAAACACACAAAACAAAGAAAAAACAGCAACAAGAGATTTGGGCCACTCAGCCGAAAAGCTGTGGAAATTAAGTCCTATTCACTTCCAAACAGAAAACAGACACTGTACATTGGTGTTTTCGCGGGCTTCTACAAGTACGAGAGCCCTGTTCGCCTGTAGGTCGAAATGAAAGGTGAGATGTGCAAGTTTAATTTGATTACGTGCACAAAAAACAGTGAAATGAGAAATTGCTTGGCTTATTAAGTCACTGTGGAGGTAATGTCTCTGTTTCTTACTCATCCGGTTTGAGAAACTGAGTTGGTTTATGGCAAGCCGAATTTGTGCTGTGTTACATCGACTTGCGTTTCTCTCTCTCTTGAAATACATGATCCACGCAGCATCCCATCACGGAGACGATTTGGACAATCCGTGAAACAACCACAACAGGACCTCCTGCGGATATACGGCTACGGATATACCTCCCAGGGAAGTCCCACGGAGATTCATTTTCGGATATGGACATTGGGATCTATTTAGGACGTCCGTGGGAGATGGTGTTCTCTCTGGGCATGGCGCTTGTATTAGTGACGACGAGGGTAACGAGGGCAATGTTGGCATGGCGCTTAAGTAAAAGAACCATCCTTATAGTGATTCTGCTTCAGACGCCATGGAGATACCGGTTCCTGATGATGCACAAACTTTGTGGCAGGCACAAGAATGCGAACGGAAGAGCAGAGCTCGCGAAGACCCAGCTCGTCGTGCAGCCAAGACTGCAAACAAGAGAGTGCGACATCATTATCCCAACGTGCGTGCTGCCAAAGCTGAGGCAAAACAACAGTAGTAATCACTGACCACCAGTATTAGGAAACAAACAAGGGGTCTGGACAACATTAAATTAACAATTACACCTGATTAGGATCCCCCCAGTAATTAGGACCATCCAGTGAGTCACCACACTAATTGAGGAGCATCTATCTCGTGTCCAGACCACCCTGCATGTATCTGGATAAACGTGGTCACAAAACGAAAAAAAATAGATGGAAATAGAGTGGAGAGAAACAACTTATTTTAAAATGAACGACGCTATCTCGAAGGAAGTGCCCGGGAACGGCTGCTGACCATCGCTGGGTCGATGGTTGCAGAGACAGGTGACTACCTAGTTGCAAAGCATCACACCAAGTGGTGCCACCGTCCTTCTTGTGACCACCAGTTCTGGACATTCTGGGATGTCAGGTGTGGAATCATCATGGCATATCTGGGCAGATTAGAACAGCTCTGAACAAGCAAGAAGACAGAGCAATGCAAACTGCTGTCAAAAAAAGAACAAAATATGCTGACAAGGAGCACCATCAATAGCTAACAACAAAAAGGGCTAAGCACACAACAGTCACCACACAAGCACAACAGCAACAGTCATGAGGAGCGCAGAACGACACGTCCGTTCCATCCGAGAGCCGGGCACAGAACTGAATCGTGATGCTTTTTTCCCCTGTATAAAGTTACGCACCTGTCCCCCTTAGTGGTTACTTTGCAAAGTAATTTCATTGCAAAATTATTAAGAATCATGCCAGCAGTACTCTCGTTCCCGAGTCCAAAGTAGATTTCGCGGAAGACAGAAAATGGCGGGCATACACGTACAGGAACAACCAGCGCCCGACGTGCACGGGCATGTCACTGCTAATCGCAAACAAAGCGGGGACAAAGTTGCCATGAGGAGCACAGTGCGTCACGTCTGTTTCATTCGAGAGGAAGGCAGATTAACTGAATCGTAATGCTTTTTTCTCCTCTAAAAGCCACGCATCTGTCCCCCTTGCGGTTATTTTCCGAACTAATTTAATCGCGAAATTACTCAGGAATCATTCTGGCGCTACTCCCATCCAGATCAAGGGTGTGTCAGCACTATCGTCATCATCAAGACAAGAATGATCAACAAGAATCTTTCTTATCAAAAAAGAAAAAATACAAAGTGACCAGCTAGATGCGTCAACAAAGGAAAGCATGCATCATAAGACAGAACAAGTCTGAGCACGTCAGGACATTGCTCAATGAGCACTGTCACGCGAGGAAAATCGTACGACTGCTAGACAACAAAAGAAAGCAAGCACAGAGAAACACATGAACAAAGTGAAAAAGACACTCTCCAGCATCAAACTATTTCTAAACACACACACTCCACTTATTAAAAAACAGTCCTCATCGTAAATCCGCTTGCCACAAAATCCCCCAAAATGCACACCATCGACCAGTGAGGAGCAACACATATACCCAGCAAGAGCCAAACCTCCCATTGTTCCCCTCATTTTCTGAGGCTGCACATTTTTTCCACTAACGGTCAACGCAGCTGCTATAGAACCTGAAACCTATATAACCTGAAACAATGGAGCCACTGCATGATAACCTGCCCAGATGATGACATCACACCTAATGTCCTAGGGTGTCCAGAACTGGTGGTCACAAGAAGGATGGTGGCACCACCTGGTGTAACGCTTTACAACTAGGTAGTCACTTGTCTCTGCAACCATCGACCCAGTTCGAGCCGTTCCGGGGTGCTTTCTTCGAGATGGCACCATTCATTTTAAAACAAATTGTTTCTCTCCACCCTATTTCTACCTATTTTTTTATGACCACGAGTATCCGAAAACATGCAGGGTGATCTGGACACAAGTTAGATGCTCCCCAATATGCCTTATGCATAAATGCGCGCCACCTATGTGCGGAAACGAATACTACATTTACCCGCCATGTTTGAGTATAGCTCAAAGTGGTTTCGGTTTTCGCCATATCGCCTATCGCCAACAACGCGGCATCCCAGGAGGTTTACCGGTAACGCCCCATTACCACTCCGTGCCACTGTGCCCACAAAAGAGCAATATTGGCCTGAATACCAACAAGGTGATCCTTCTGGTCCCTATTATTGCCACTAAAATAATTAAAGATGCGTGTGACACGTTCACTGACAGAACATGCTTAGCTTGCGGTTGTTTGGCGTGTCACAGGACGGCAGCTTCTTTTAGAAGTAGGTCTATGCTACACGCGAGCTACACAAGATTTCAATTTATGTGCAGGAGTGTTGAATTTCCAGTGGAAGCGTGCTGCAAGACCAGTATTTAGAAACTAATTGGGAAAATTCACTTTGTGCACTGTCTCTCTTACTGGTGCATGTCTCTTTGGGCCACTCTTGCTATAATGACTTTTAAAAAGGAATTGTGTATCAAACAGATAACCAAGTACGACACATCAGATTTCAGAGCAAGAGCAACGTGCTCCTGCTGTTCTGTTGCCTTTGCATCATAAAGAATCAGTCATCGTCAAATCACCAAAGAAAGTCTGGTTTTCTGTGTCTTCAAGAAATGGGCTCTCCCTCTTTCTTTTTGTGTGAACAGTCAGCCCCCCATGACTTCCATCTCTAAAAGTATGTATCTGTTTACCTTTTGTTTAGTGTCTGGCACCAAACAGTTACAGGTGCGTGCATGAAAGTACATCTGATATTTTACTCAAGGTACACAAAATGTGTCACTGGTGCTCAAATACTTTTACTCAGTTACTAAACAGACCCAGCAGCTAAGCAGAGAGTCCTGTAGTAATTCCATCACCACTCCATGCTGCATAAACGCACACATAGAGTCCGAAAAGCCCGCAACTCGACGTGAGATTCAGTCACAAAGTTGCAGCTACGCCGAGCGTGCTCGCTGTTTGCTTGTTGTAGAAGCCAATAACAAAGTTTTCCTAAAGAAACGTCAGCTTCGTGAGGTCGGCTGTGCGTTCTTCCTGCTCGCCTGCATGCTAAACATCTTGAACATCAAGGATGCCGACTCTTCAGCTGGTCCCATTACAGGAGATCGCACATAGCACGATCACCCGAATGCTCAAACATGACGCCGCCGCCAGCCGCCGTCACGAGATGGCAGCACTTATGAATAAGGCGTATTAGTGTGGTGACTCACTGGATGATCCTATCCCCAACAACACCGAACGTCCGTCGGATGTACAGGATAGATCCACAGTCTCCAGCGGACATGCGGAAGACATTCTTTTAAGGGCTGGGTCCGCCCGAATCGCTAAGCGCTGCCCAGTGCGCGATATATTACGCGCGAGGGAATGTCCAGACAGGATCTGTCGGCTCCTCTGCTCCTTCCCTAGACTTGGTGCTGCGTGCTGCCTGCTGCGTGCTGGTGGGTTTGCCTTGCTGTTGTGCCACGTCTGTGTGTGTTTGAGGAATTCATAGTAACAGAAATTCTTGTCATAGCTGCAAGGCACGACACGAAGGTATGTCAACTACTCGAGCGTAAAATTTTGACATTGTCATGCGAGTTACGTAGTATGCTGCGTCGACAAGAATGTGGTATGCAGACACGTGGACACGCTACTTTCAAGTAAACGCCGGTTGAAAATGACTCATCGTAGTTCAATGTTTCACCAAAAGCTGCAACGAAAGGTTCATCACACTTTGTAAAATGTGTGTGAGGAAGCTTCCTTCAGTTTTCCACATGTTGTTTCGACGGCTTTTGCCACACCTGTTGACACGACACTTGGAGCTGCAGAGAATGAGCAACTGGAAGAAACAACCAATTTCTACACAGTGCATCTTTTTGTATAATAAAACAATGTTACCAATGCACAAGTCTGGAGCCTTTCTGGAGAAATATACATGTCAACATTAAGTTGGCCATACGAAACAAAACCGACAGAAATATAAAATGCCAATATACGTCCTCTGCACTGCCCATTTTGATCCGTTAATGTCTGCCCAGGACATCCCTGGGCGCTACAATGGCGCTGTTTTTCTCTCTCATTCTGCCCTTCTCTCACACATAAAACAGACCTAAAAGGGATGCACATGGGACGTCCGAATGTCCGTTCTCGGATATTTCCCGGACATCCATAGGAGTGCAATGTGTCGTTGGGGATAATTACTGTGGGGCGTCCTAATCAGCTCTAATTGCTAATTTAATGGCAAGAGCCCTTGTTTGTTCCTGATACTGGTGGTCAGTGATTACTGCTAACAACATTTATGCGAAGACCCCGCAGTGCGTGCCGCCAAAGCAGAGGCAAGGTGGACTCAGCGACAAGGCCCTGCAGTACGTGCCGCCGAAGCGAAGGCAAAGAGGCGTCAGAGGCAAGCAAGCCGAAGGAGCAACGAACCTTCACCAGTGCCCCGAAACTCGTGAGTTCCTTTGCGGGATCAAGTGAGGCGCTACATGCGTTTCACGTCATCGTTCGTCAGAAAACGTCATAAATTTAACGTCACGACGACGTCCGGTGGCTAGTGCTTACCCCAACAACACACACTGTCCTCAGGACGCCCTCACAGTGTCATCGTGTCCTCGTCCTTCGAGGTGTATCCCCAGAACGTCCTCAGGATGACAGTTGTGGACTGGCCGTAGAGAGTCATTCAGGTACGTCCTGTGCCCGTCCCTGTGGGTAGCTAGCGGGACGATAAATATTACTTTTATAGTTTACCTGTTCAGACTCCCTAAACACATTCGTTTGCTTTTGGGTCGATCCTAGTACATAATTGAGCGTAAAATTACCTGCCTTGAAAAAGAATTACCGTCTATCATACACGGAGCATTTCTCGTGGAAAGGACAGAAACGCGTTATTCTTTAGCACTGCTTTTGACTTTCACAGTACATACCTGGGTGTCTCAACCCAAAATGAGTAAGAAACATAGACTTTGCAGTGATGCAGAGCTAATACTTCAATAATTTTCTCGCTTTGGGTATTTACTCTTTGCGTAATCGAAACAAACGTGGACAGCTCAACCTTCGTTTTGTGTAGCAGCGAGCAGGACTGTCGTATCCACGGAGGGTCATGTTACAATAATTAGTATCTGTTTTCACTTTGGGAAGGTAATTATAGTACCTTTCGGAGTGTTTTTCTCGGGCATAGTGCCCCTGGCAGGATTTTTTCTTTGTCTTTTATACCTGTCTGCTTCCTTTCTAAACCGCTGTGCTCATTGTCTGTTGTGGATTGCACTAGAAACGAGCAGCCAGACTTTATTATGGCAATTTACCAAGATGTATGGAATCAGTAAAATCATGTGGAAGAAAAAATAAGATGCAATAAAGTGAAACTCTGAAACTAGGATTCGTGTGAAGAAGAAGAAGAAGAAGTGTGAAGTGTCATCACGCTGTCCTGAAATTGCCCTCAAGGAAGGTCTGAAGACATTCTCCGTACGCCATAAATAGTGCCACATTGACACGATGAGGAGGATTTGAGGATCATATCTCACCCTCCTCGGGATGTCATCCCTGTCCGTGCATGATGTTCTTAGGATATCCCTGGGATGACAGTGTGGGGTACTGATTGGTTCCCATGGGGACGAATTTGTTTTCTGACTTATGATTGGCAGTTTTCAAATTTGTACACGAGTGTTCAAAAAGGTGACAGCACGTCGGCAGAGCCGGCTGGAACCGGCGTCCGTCTTCAATAGCTGTTGTGCGTAGCGGTTGTGTTGGTCTATGAATTCCGATTTTTTCTGTTTAGAAACGCTGGCCGGATCATGTCAGTGTCTTCGAAAAGTCACAGCCCACAGGTTAGATGCCTGCGCAATATTTCTGCTAATTCTAAAAACGAAAAATATTTTTGTACTTAGGTCACTCATCGCACCCCATAACTACGAGTTTCTCACAACAGTACCACAATCGTTCTTTTTTCTCACACTGAATACCAGCTTTTGTCTTTGTGTTTACATTACGCACTTTTATCATGCAACTTTCACCATGCTTAGCTGTATATCTGATCCTAGTTTTAATCTTGCAGCCTCTGGGCTCCAGCCCCCCATAGCAGCCTTACAGTCCTTACAGAATGCAATCTGACGTCCTCAGGCTTCTACAAGCAAATTCCGGAGCAAATGTCATGTAGTTTTCGTTACTGCAAACATATGCTGTGTATGTGTCGCTTGCATAAACGTATACCTCACATAGAAGTCTCATAATAACTCCTCTCCTTATGATTTCTATGATACCACACAATAAGATTCAAAATGTGACAACAACAGCCAAATCTCCATCGTTTTTTTGCAATTACCACTGCATTAGAAAAAACGCGAACCGAAAACAACGAAAGAGAGAAACACGAAACAACAACAAAAAAGGGGAAACAGAGCAGAAAGGAAGAAAGTAGTAAGAGAGAAACGCGCGCACGTCATATCAAAAAAAGAAAAAATAGGGTGGCTAGTCCTCAGTCATTGGTGCAGCGCCAAAGGTCATGTGAGTTTTTTGCTACATGGGGCTTCTATGGCAGATTTGCAGCCCTCTAGGCAATTCAGAGAGAACCCATTTGGGTACAGTTGCGCGTCGAGCGATCGCTTGTGATTCTAGAACGATCTCACAACGCTGCCGTTAACCTGCCATGCACTGCTTCGACTAGAATTGGACTGTTAAAAAAGACAGCCGAATGCCGACTGTGCTGTCGCTGAAATTCGCATTACACAACCGTAACCGTCCTGTGTTTTTTTTTCTTTTCCTTTTGAGCCTCCACACAGCAATAGATGTCCTTTCAGAACTAGTTTTTTCAATGCTGCTTTATATCTTTTTGAATATTTATATTTTCTGTATATTTTTCAGTACGTGTAATATGATCGCATTTTATGATATATATTTAATTTTTTATGTACATTCATATGGATCACAGTTGTTTCGTGACGTAAAGCCACAAAGTATTCTAATTATTATATATTCATCTGTCTGTTTTTTTCATTGCGCGACGCAAACAAGCAGACAACCTTTCAGTGAAATATAGCCGCCCCTCGCAGCATCCGACCTAATTCCATCATTCACGATCGGAAAGGTTTTGGGATGCCGAACAGCCAGTCAAAGGCTCCAGATATTTCGTGCATTTCTGCGTTTGTCCACAAAGCTGAACTTGCCGTTATGCCACTGTGTAGGTAATACTGACTCTGTAGCTCTCTAAAGAAGTCACGTCCTGAGTCAACTGAAAAACGTTTTATGCACAAGATAGCACAAGCAAGTCACCTGATAAGCACAACAAGCCTGCGATAAGCCTCAAGATAAGCACAACACTATGTGTTGTGACGACGTCACAATAGTGATTGGCGATACTGTCGAAACATTCGATACTATCGATAGTTTTTGACTATCGATTGTCCAACTATCGAGTGAACCGGAATTTCGGTAGTATCGCGATAGCTTTTCGGACTATCGATAGTCGTGACATATAGGTGGTGCATTTTACCGAGCTTCACGTCGCTTAAGCCAAGCCAATCCGGCACACCTTCTGAATTCGCGTTTCACTCCTGTCCGTAAACTATCAATACTTTATTCGCTCCGAATTTAAAATTTTAGCTTGTTTCTTGTAAAACCGAAACTTTCTGCGAAAATTGCGTTTCGCTCCTGCAAACTACCAATAGTTTGTTCAGTCCATATTGAAAATTTTGGCATGTTTCTTCCGAAAACAAAAATTTCTGCGAAAATTGCATTTCCCTCCTACAAACCGCCAATAGTTTGTTCACTCGATATTTTAAATTTAGCATGTTTCTTTTGAAAGCGAAAATTTCTGCGAAAATTGCATTTCGCGCCTGCAAACTACCAATAGTTTGTTGACTCCATATTTAGAATTTTAGTTGAAAGTGAAACTTTCTGCGAAAATTGCGTTTCGCACCTGCAAACTACCAATAGTTTGTTCACTTTCATGTTTAAAATTTTAGCATGTCTCTTTTGAAAGCGAAACTTTCTGCGAAAATTTCATTTCGTTCCTGCAAACTACCAATAGTTTCTTCACTCCATATTTAAAATTTGAGCATGTTCCTTTTGAAAGGGAAACTTTCTGCGAAAATTGCATTTCGCTCCTGCAAACTACCAATAGTTTGTTCACTCCATATTTAAAATTTTGGCATGTTTCTTTTGAAAACGAAGCTTTTTGCGAAAATAGACCTCTCCCTGTTTGTAAACAAATGACGTCATAACAAATCGACGCTTGTGTGTGTACCTTCAGTCCTTGTCTTTCGCGTCCCAAAATATTGCAGTATGCTATCCCACCAACTAGTCCAACTTTCTGCGCTTGTTCAGTTCCTTTCTTATACATCGGTCTTCTCTTCTACTTGTTACCCCTACACTTCTTCACAGAACATTTCACATTATATTTTTCTGACGCTTGTGTGTGTGTACCTTCAGTCCTTGTCTTTCGCGTTCCAAAATATTGCGTCATAGTGTTCGAGAGCGCCACCAATTTGGTAGAGTTGAACTACGCTCAAAGGGAGGGGCGAACAAGGTCGTGCCCGAAAGCCACGGTCTTGAGGGGATTACGGTGGTCTCTGAAAGGGACTCGACCTTCAGTCCTACTTTTCTTTCAGTAGGAGGCAGCGAGCAAGTGCCCATTCTTGGAACCCAGCCCTCCCCTTCCGATTTGTTTCGGTTTCAGTCTGTTTACCAACGTCGTGATGACGTTTCTCGTGTAGAGATCTATTGCATTTCGCTCCTACAGACTACCAATAGTTTGTTCACTCCATATTTAAAATTTTGGCATGTTTCTTTTGAAAGCGAAACTTTCTGCGAAAATTGCATTTCACTCCTGGAAACTACCAATATTTTGTTCACTCCATATTTAAAATTTTAGTTGAAAGCGAATCTTTCTGCGAAAATTGCGTTTCGCTGCTACAGACTCCCCATAGTTTGTTCACTCCATATCTAAAATCTTAGCATGTTTCTTATGAAAACTAAACTTTCTGAATTCGCATTCCACTCCTGCAAACTCTCAATAGTTTGTTGACCATGAATTTACAAATTTACTCATGTTTCTTTTAAAAACGAAACCATCTGAGTTCACGTTTAGTCAGTTTAGTTTACTTCAGTCATGCAGACTATCGTTTAGTCACTCGCAATTTAAAAGTTCAACATATTTACATCGGAAACAAAACCTTCTGAATTCTCGTTTTTCGCATGCAGTTCGACGATTGCTCTTCGCTCGTGGTTGATAGTTACCTCTCGGAAAAGAAAAATAAAAGAAAGAAAGAGCAGAAAAGGAAAAGAATAAATGTGATCATGGAAATTAAAATATGAAGTTCATGAAATATCGTTGTACACTGCTATAACGTTGGCACTTCCGAGGAGCAATTAGTGGCCCTTAATTGTCACAAACCTTATTACTCTGACAGTAACGTAAACTACTTATGGTTTGACAGCGAATAGGTTGCTCTCAATAATATTAACCACACGCATAGCGCACAACAATCCTCTGTTTTAAGTAATTGTTTTTGTTTGTTTTTTCTCGTAGTAACGGCGCGAAACTATTTCAAAAATACGTACTGCGCAACCGTAAAGGTATTTCATTAGATTGATAATACAACTGGGAGAAGTGACGTCTACATTTTTTTTATGTCGTGTTAGCGCCGCGAAGCAACTGTGGCGGGGTACAGACATGGACAGATGGAGAAAACGCAACAGGAGCGAGTGCGAGACAGACGGGTTAGTATGTGTCCCGGGCCGACTTCAAGGGGAACTGCACAGACATTCGTCTGGAAAGTGTGCCGGTAAACCCAGGCAAAACTCCAGACAGCACAGCCGGTGCGGGGATTCGAAAGCAGCCACCCTAACCACCATGCCACGGAAGCTGGACTCTACATTTTTGCAGGTTTGGATTGTGTCCAACTTACTATCGATAGCGGGAACTATCGATGGTATCGATGAACAAAAGTATCGATAGTCAAATGAGTAGTCATCTCAACCATCGATAGTATTATCGATAGTGTTTGGATGACTACCGCCCATCACTACGAGACAAGCATCCCTCTCTCTCTCTCTCTCCCCACTCTCTTCCCTCAGCGCCATCAGCGACCCCGAGGCAAGCGGATAGCTAGCGCCATCTAGCAAGCAATTCTGCAGGTAGAACACTTCTCACTTTCAACGCATTGCGAGGGATGGCGAGGATCTGCCAAAAAAAGAAAAGTGGAAATGATGCAAAGGCACATATATGGAAGGCATCCCACATGGAAAGTCCAAGAATACCAGAGCGCACAGAAAAAAAAAAAAGAAAAAAAGAAAATCCCTTTGATTTGGACGTCCACAGGAATGGGCTGCCGTTGCCGGTCGTTGCAGTCGCCGAGCCGACTGCTCTCTGCACCGCAATCTACGTCAACCACGCGATTTACCCATTTACACATGCGAATAATTTCTTTAAAACCTAAGCGAACACGAAGCGAATAAATACAAAGCGAATCGGATACCGTACCGCTACCGTATTCGCAACTTTTTTCAGTAGCGGAGTAGCGATCCCGCTACATTCTAAATTGGTGACGGGGGAAAAACGAACTTCCGCTACAAATAGGGGTACCGGCGGACTTTCTCCGTTACCATTACTAATCAAATCAAATCTCCGTTACCGCTACCGCTAGTTTTCGTACTATGAAAGACGTTGAACACAGAGAAAGAAAGCGAGATAACGGTGTAGCTGAATTTTTCTTGCTATTCCGTTTACTTACTTGTTAACCAGGGCCGCCTGATGTGACGATCATCCTCAGTTGCACTAACTCTCACAAGCTAAGTGCAATCGGGTACTGTATTTAGGAATAGTGAGTTTGACTTTGAATGTTGCAAAAGAAAAAGAAAAGGAATCAATCAGTTGCAAAACTAGTGTGAGTGTGTTGATAGCACATTTCAAACTGTATTTTGCAATTTTATAGTTCGGTGCAGATAAACAAGCATGGTGACTTTTCGAACAGAAATACGAAATGCAACGAATCGATGTTACCATTGCACTCCAAATGTACCGGCGACATTGCTTTAGGTGTGTGTACCGCAGGTGAAGCATTTCTGGCAAGATGGAATTACCTTAGCTTACACTGGTCGCCGAACGCGATCTACTTATTGATTATCTACAACCTGGTAGCTACTTATAGATGAATCGACGAGTGGTAGCTTATGTTGGCAGTTGTGCCACCGGGAAAACTGATAAATTCGTCGAGAGCATGCCGACGGAAAAGTTAGTGGTTGGGATTCGCGGATATGTCTCGAACAAAATATGTTGTTGTAGAAAAACAGTCTTGTGTTCGAAACATTCTGACGGGAAAATTATTAACTGCACATATACGATGTGCGTTAAATTGTCTTAAATGCGCTCCATCTCAAGTTCAAGATCAATGTGAAATCATATTTATTGGCTGCTATTAGTGGTATACTTTATGGTGCATTCCTGCTATTTGAGGTATTCATACATATTGCACAGTCTGTAGACACATTCGGCGTTGCCTATAGAATGGCACGGTAGCACAAAAGTAGCGGCGCAGTATTTACGTTACTTTTATTTAGTAGCGGTAGCGGTATCGCGATACTTTTTCAAATTTGTAGCGACGCTAGTATTGCGCGACTTTTTTTGTGGAGTAGCGAGTAGCGGTATTACTTTACTTCAGTTTGGTAATACAAAATGAATATTTTTTTTCGCCAACATCGACATCAACTTGATTTTGGTAGCGGGTACAACACTGATGACAACACACATGTAATCAAGAGTGGAAAGAGTATCACAACGAGCTCTTCCTTTTAGGGCGAGGGTGGTAATATTTTTGCAACGCGATGTGGTCAAGCAATAGCGACTTGTCCCATCCTCCAGGTAGCAATAAAAGGTCATAGGAAATAGTAGGCTTGTCCCATCCTACAGTTGGCAACACAAAAACGTTAAAGGGGCACTGAAATGCAAAAACAACTTGCTCTCAAATGAAAGCCCGTGTTTCAATTAGTATAATGCGAGCAAAATTAGTTCATACAGCGCTACCGTTTAGAAGAAAAGCGCAATGAAAGCAGAGCCGTCTTTGGCGACAACGAATGGGATCCCCAGGAGGCAAAGATTGGCGGCATCCAATCAGACAGTAGGAGAAACACGCGCATAGCTATCGTGGCCGTGTAGATTTGGAACGGGACCGATCGTAGTGTTCTGTATATGCGCGGCGTGATGCGCACTACTGCATCTTTGAATACCGATTCACTGAATTGTAGCCCACAACAGTTCTCGCGAATGTTCCACTCACAACATTTATCTTCACATCCTTCGGACAGCGACGCCAGTCCGCCTCGCAACGCGCACTATGTTTTTCACTGAGACTACTTCATGGCGTGGCACGTGCGTGCACGCGCAGCATGGACTAAAAACACCGATGCACGAGCTGAAACCACGTTCACTGCTAAGGGCCGAAGCAAGAAAGAGTCCGGTATAATTTCGATTGTGGCTCCGTAACGGAATCAAAGTTTTGAATTATGATTACAAGTACGAAATTGACATAGCGTGCAACGTAATTTGAAGTGAATTCGTTTTTGCATTTTAGTACCCCTTTAAGGAAGATGGGCTCACTATTTTTTACTCATCTAATCAGTCGACAATACAAGAGTACCAAGGTGAGGCCATAACCTGCTCTTCGTTTTTAGGGCGAGGGCAGTATGCTATGTTTAAAGTGTAATGTAGGCAAGTATTGCATCTTGTCCTATCCTGTACAGTTGGCAAAGAAGGGTATCGACGGGAATTGCACATCAAGTTGTAGTCCCATCATGCGAGACTTGTGTCATTCTCCAGGTAGCAGTACAGTTTCTAGTAAGCACACTAGGACAGTATACTACCTCCGTAGCGACTCTTCCGGAATTTCAGGATTGTTCGCGTGTTATGGCACGTATAAAAAGCATTTCCCGTTGTGACTCTCTCACTAAATTGCTTGGTCCCTGGCCACATCCAGCCCACCAACGCTCTGCCCTCAAAGCTCTCTTCACCTTTCTGGATACCACAGGACTTCTATCCTTATTGTGAAGGGGCTCATTATTTCATTCCCCGCATCACCACCAGCAATGTGGTAAAGTATCGCCCCTGGCGATGTAACTCCCCATTCATCGTCTCGAAATAAAGTTGTTGTTGTTGCTGTTATCCGGTATATAATATAGAGTTTCCGTCGGTGTAAAGGGAATTACCTTCATAGGTAGTCCTCCAACTTGGTGACAATACACACGTGTAAAGGGGCCTACTTCAGTCTAAAGACAGTGGTGGTGGTGGCGGTGGAAGGTCTTGCCGTTGTCGGCCTGACAGGGTGTAAAACAGTGGTGGTGGTGGTGGTGGTGGTGGTGGTGATAGGGCTTGCCGTTGTCGGCCTCACGTATGTGGGCAACGTGTGTAAAACAGTACTTCACCACATAGCACGGTGAAGGCCAACCATCGCACAGAATGATACTGTAGCGACCTTTATCACTCTTGGCTAAGAGCGTACTATGTGGTGAATTGTTTTTAAAGTGTCGGTCAATCGGGGAAGACATCTCCCTACAATGAATCCCCGCCCACGTCAGCCTCAGTGGACCAACTATAGCATCTGCTGCGCACCACGGCACTAGCCCGAGTTTGCCAACCCCGGGAGACAGCGGTAGAAAATTTGTTATCAATGAGGTAGTTCTTGCACAGCACCCTGAGATCCTGGACATCCTGCAAAATCATCGGCTTTATCTTCCGTTGAAAGGACTTTCCCGCAGTACACAAACCCTGCTCGTCAGGCTGCGAAGTTGCAGAGTTGCAGGCGCTCGTGCGGCCATTACGGTTGGCTAGGAGCGTGCTACGCGGTGAAGATCATTCTTAAGAGTGTAGGGATACAAGTTGCCAACTGGGACATTATTTCTATTTGAGCCTTCTGGGGCGGGGCTACTTTATTCCTTCCATCCTTTGCATTCGTGTGTGGTACTTGGGTCAGGTCTCCGCACCTCCCGTTATGCATACACTCTTAAAAATGAACTTCACCGCACAGCACGCTCCTAGCCAACCATTATCTCGAATGATATCGTTATCTGCCCTGATTTGTTGAAAACGGGAGGCGTACGCCTTTTCTGTGACACTTATGCTGTTCATAATTGTCACAGAAAAGGCGTACGCCTCCCGTTTTCAACAAATCAGGGCAGATAACGATGTCATTCGAGGTGATGGTTGGCTAGGAGCGTGCTATGCGGTGAAGTTCATTTTTAAGAGTGTAGGGTTTGGGAATCCCGGGCCGTTTATTTCAATCCCGGGATTTCGGGATTAAGATAATACCGAGAAAACTCGCATACAAAGCCTCAAAGGACCAACTGTAACGTTTCTCAATCGTGTCTCCTCGGTGCTTTGTCGAAGCGTGGCAGATTCGTCAGAAGGGTGATTTTCTTTGTTTTTGATATGCTCTTTATATTTAAAAAAATACAGGTGCAGCCTTCTTGCGTTCTGCCAAATAACGAGCTTAGCTTTATGCGGGCAGTCGTCACCCATTGCATACTGCCACCAAGGACGAAACCAAGTTCTATTATAAATTACAATTACTGGAACGACAAAACTGAATCAGTAGAGACGGAAAATGTAGAAAGCGCGTGGGAGTCATCCCGTGGCATGCACCATGCTGAAGAGAAACACGAGATGGTTTATTTGCCAAACAAGTTCAAGAAATGTGATAAAACTTTCCACAGTTCGGAGGAGAATCTCATTAGCGCGGCTTGCGCGTTCACGGTATAGGTGAAACGGGAGCGTACTATACCCGTAGCTGGGAACAAATATATTCGCAGCAGAACTGAATACTTGATGAAATTTGACTGAACCCCGAGACAAGGAAAACACAGACGATCAGAAACACTTGTTCGTTTTGATTGTTCGGCTTCTACGGGAGCGATGGTTAGCAAGTATATGTATAGGTGCGTGTGAGAAGTGGTTCTCTTCCACCTCCGCTCATGAAAATTGAAAAGCGCCATTTCTTTGCGAAGGAGAGGCCTTTCAGTGACGACAAAAGCAAAACATACGCGCAAAGCTCGAGCACGTGCGCCACAATTCAAGGTCAACAATAGTTAGTGGCATGGTCAGAAATATACGTGCCCTTTTTGGGCAGCTTGAGGTGCAGTTAAAGAATTGTAAACCAATGCTATAGAAATTAGAACCCACACTTATTTCGCAGTTATGCGTTGCTATTACGCCAAGTGTGGAATTTTTCTCGAGTCCCAATATTCCGGAAACATCCAGAAATCCCGGGATTTCGGGACCAGGAAAAATAGACGGGATCCCGGGATTTCGGGATATTCCGGATCCCAACACTAGTTAGGCAGTTATGGGTCTCAATTCCACAGAATCCTTCTTTTTCTGGTCTAGGAAAGAGGCAGTCGTGAACCGTTCCACCTTACAGCTCCCAGTTTCGTTGGGTGGTTGGAACATTCCCGATATTTCAATTATCTGCAAATGTTTGGCATCTTGCTACATGCGCTTCGCGATATTCATTGTTTTGCGCTGTCATTAACTGTCTATATTTGCTCGGTACAAGTACGCCTTTTACCAACATTTCGATCTTGTGATCGATCTGGTTTCGATCAATAAGGGGACATTTAAAGTGCCTCGAAACCGTGTCTTATTCGTCAGGTTGTCCATCAGGGGTCACCAACAAAGTATTTTCATTGCGCGGTATCTTGTCACTGCGCAATCAAATTTACAAAAAATCACAGGACGGTTACGGTTGTGCAACGCGAATTTCAGCGACTGGCACCTGTGGTGGCCACGTATGATGACGACAACGCACCCCTGCTGCCACGCGCTATTGCGCTGGCTGGTCAGTTCTACCGGCACCGTCCTAGCGTGAGGCCACGCACATCTGCCCGCTGGGACATTCCATCACCGCCGGTCAGGACTCGTGTAGAGGAACACCACCTCCTCTACACACCGTCGGCATTGGGCCGTGATTTTAACCATCCAATTTACCTTTTTTCACTGCTGCTTATGCGCATGCGCATGACCTTGAGTTTGCCGGACAAGGTTATCCGGCCCCGTTTTCATTAGATGGCGCTGGGTGGGGACGACAGAAATGGGGACCAGTGCGGACATCGCACGAACCGCGCGAGCTCGTCGGTCCCCCTCGGGACCGGTTTTGGTCCTTTGTGCTACCCACGTAGGTTTGTGTTGTCGCGCGTCGAGGGTGATTCGCTAGAGAGGATACGACGCATATGTGACAGAATGCCGAGCATACCACACTTTGCGGGAAACCCACCTCCCACGCTCCAGGCCTGGCATGGTGAGGGACATCCTATTCCCCGAAGGTTCCTCTGCAGAACGAATTACCGAAACTCGTGCGTTTCCTCGAAGAAAAAGGGCCTTGTGCAAACACTCATCTAGTGCACCTTTCATGCACTTCCGTCTCATCAGTACAGTTCATCCTGCCTATACATCACCTTTCAAGTCTCATCTTCCCCCTTGCTTTCCCTTTCTTTTCTTTTTTCTTTTCTTGTTATAGTCGTGACGATGCCCACTCGTGTGTGGCCAACAACGGCAAGCTATTTCAGCACCCCCGCTATGTGAAAAAGGTCCATTCTAGTCGAAGCAGTGTATGGCAATACAGCGGCAACGCTGCGGCTCATTCTTCTAACATCGTACGTCATCGAACAACAACTTTATTTCAGGATGATGGGGGGGAAGTTTCATCGCCGGGGGCGATACTCTACCCCAGTGCTGGAGGAGAAGCGGGGAATGAAGTAATGGGCCCCGTTACAATGAGGATCGATGTCCTGTGGCGTCCAAAAAGGCGAAGAGAGCCTTGCCATTCTGAGTACCCATGCCCATGAGTACCCGACAGCCGAGCCCATTGTGCTGTCGAGAGGTGACAGAAGGACCCTACTAACTGCGTGGTTCCAATCCTTGGCTCTGCAGCAATGGCGCCGGGACATCATGGCTCAACCTCTCATGTATTTCGTAGACCCAAATTTGTCGTTTTCTTTCCCTGTTCGTTTATTAGGCCATTTTACCCCCTCCTGCGTAGACTCCACTTCAATGTGGCTTTCACCCCACAATTCAAGTGCATGATCAGATGCTGTGACACAAGCCCCTGTTCCACCTGCGGTGTCGTGGCAAACACCCAGCACATCCTTATGGCATGTGCACTCTACTGCCCGCAAAGTCGGATACTGTGTGATGAGCTTTCCCGTAACAGCAAGAGACCGCTCAATTTAGCTGCACTCATTGACCCATATGAGGATCCTGTGCGCCATCCTCGGTTTCTTCACCTGTTCATGGACTTCCTGTTGTCCACTGGATTGCTCCAGACGCTTTAATTCCCTCTCTTATTTTCATCCTTTCTTCATCATCTTCATGCAATGTCCCACGTGCAATGGGATAGGGTACCGCACCACCGCGGTAAAACACCCCATCTCATTTCCCATCCTGCATGGTATCAGCCGAAGCAGAAATCGAGATCTCCTCTTTAGCCAAGCCAGGAGCCTCCGCGTCTGCTTGGGAGTCCCTTCGACCACCGAGACATACTCTGTCCTAGCCGAGGCACGTGAACCGCCGATCGATGTCCTGCGGGACGGGGCAACCCTCAGTGTTCTCGCATGGTACCTTACTCGGCACCCTCTCCACTACCTTCGCCACGTCGACGAAGACTGCCCAGCCTCTGACTTCGGTCGTGCTCTCGTTCGCCTCAAAGGGTCCGTCCCTCCACAGTTCTCTCTGTCCTTGCACGCCCCTGCGATGCGGACGCTTGCAAGACCCGAGATCTGTGCCACTATCCCCGGCCTCCAGAGGAAGAACGATGTGCCTGTGACAGTAGCCCGCCAGCACGCACTCGAGCATCTCAGTTCGGCCTATCCTCTGAGCCGCGTCATCTATACTGATGGATCGGTAGCGAATGAGTCATCTGCAGCGGCCTACTACGTCTCGCAGGAAAACCGTGACCTCGCCCTCCGACTTCCCTACACAGTGTCCTCCACGGATGCGGAGCTGCTCGGACTGCTTGCCGCTCTGCGGTATATTGCTGAATCTGTGCCTGATGCGTGGGTCGTCCTCACAGACAGCAAGGCGCCTTTGGCGCTCCTGTCCACATACCACCCGAGTGTCGTGAGTGATCTGCGTACCATGGTACTTCAGGAGTACGCCCAACTCTCCTCGGTCGGCCACCGTATCTGCCTTCAGTGGATACCCGGGCATACAGGGCTACACGAAAGCACATGTGCTGACGCGGCTGCGAGACGCGCCGCGCTTGATGCAGCCACGCCGGTGCCCCTACTACCGCTCCCGGTGTCCGCGTGTCGCCTGCTTATACGGCGTCTCTTCGGCGACGGCACCCGCCAGTTTGTTGTAGACGCTGTCCGTCCTAATGCGTTCCTGCAGTCCATCGACCCCTCACTGGAGTTTGTCGGCTGCCGCTGTACCCGCGAGGAGGAGGCCCTTCTACATCGTCTCTGGCTGAACGTTGCCCTCACCCGTTCACTCCTGTTCAAAATGGGCCGCGTCTCATCTCCCACTTGCCCCTGCTGCGGTGTAGAAGACGATATCTCTCATCAGCTCCTCCACTTTCAGCGTCGCCACTATCATCGGGCCGTGCTCTGGCAACATCTCTCAGAGCTTGGGTGCACGAACGGACGGACAGACGTTTCTCTCGCAACACTCCTTGGCCCTGTGCAGCGAGCTAACCAGTGGAGAGTCACAAAAGCGGTGCTCCGCTTTCTGCGTAACACGGGTCTCCTGGGCTCCCTGTGAGCCCTGTGTTTCTCTCTCGACCCAGTGGGCAGTCACCACAGCGCTCCTCCGCTTTCTCCACGCTTCGAACCTTGTCAACGCCTTGTGATTGTGTGACTGTGTGTGATTGTGTGACTGACTGTGTGTGACTTTTCAGTTTTAGTTTTGTGTTCTTTCTTTCCTTATCTCATTTGTTCTTAGCTTTTTTTCTTTTCCTTTTTTCTTCTTTTCCTTTTCTTCCCTTTTCTCCTTTTTCTTACCTTTTCTTTCCTTATTTTTCTTTCCTTCCCCTTTTCTCGTTCTTCCTTCCCTTTTCTTTTCTTATTTTTCTTTCCTTCCCCTTTTCTCCTTCCTTCTTCCCTTTGCCTTTTTTGTTTGGAATAGCAAGCCGGCCTTCGTCTGGTTGACCTTTCCTTTCTTTCCATCTCATCGTCGTCATTGTTGTCATTGTCGTGTTGTGATTGTTGTCACTCTTGAACCACAAGCGATCGCACACCGTGCAACCGTACCCAAATAGAAAGGGAGTTGCCTCAGGACAGAAGCCGCCGATATTTCGAACAGAGACTGTTCTTCTTCTGGATCAGAAGAAGAACAGTCTCTGTTCGAAATATCGGCGGCTTCTGTTCTGAGCTCCCTTCTTACATCTCTGCCGGTTCGCTGGATTTCTACCGATCTACGTACCCAAATAGGTTCTCCGTGAATTGCCTGGTGAAGCCCTTCTTGGCTCCTTCGGCTTTCGCTTGCCTCTACGCCGCCTCTTTGCCTCGCTTCGGCGGCACGTACGTATGGGATTCTAACGTCACACTCTCGCGAGCTCGGCTGCACGACGAGTTGGGTCTTCGCGAGCTCTGCACTTCCATTCGCGTTCGCTTGCCCGCCGCTAAGCTTGTGCGTCAGCAGGTCCCGGTATCTCCATGGCGTCTGAAGCAGAATCACTAAGCGTGTTTTTTACTTAAGCGCCATAGTAACACTGTCCTCGTAGTCGTCGTCACTAATACTGTGTTCGCTTTTCCCTCTGCGAACGACGCCGACGCCGCGATCAAGGGAAACGAGGAAGGTTGGTCCTCACTGATGCGTTTTTGACGCATCGGCGTCCGTTCTGTTGGCCTGTATCCGTCAGTTACCATGACAACGAGCTAACGGAGAGCTCCCACCTCCCACGCACGGACGTACAAGAGTTCGCAACGGCTCAACTTTTCCGCACAGTATAGGCATGTTCGGCTGGAGTTTCGGGGGGCGACGGCAGCGCTGCTTTTCTCCCCTGGTGGGCCAGTCTTGCAACTCTGCTAAGTACACTCGTATTCGCTTCGGCTACAGTCGCACGTGTTGGTTCAAGTTTTTCGCTTAATCACTACCGTTCGTGCCACAAGCGTTCGTAGGAACAACATTAGTACCTTTAATCTCACTATAAGGGGGGATACACTCTTAAGTGGCTTGTGGGTATCATTCCCAATGGCATGATTGCGTTTGTTTCTGAGCCCTATGGGGGACGGCACTCAGATTCCCTCATAACAAGGCAGTCTGGTTTTCTCACACATGTTCTGCTTGGTAATGAGCGGCAAGGGTTTCCCAACGATAAAAACTATAATGGAGGAACAGGGAGCTGTTCTCCTGATGCCACCATTCAACACTGGGGGAGGTCAGCTTTCTGTAGAGGACATGAACTCTACACTTGTCATAGCACAAGTAAGAATCCATGTAGAGCGTGTAATTCAGAGGTTGAAACTGTATAATGTCTTGAACAACGGCGTACCGCTTGCCCTAATTCCCCACATGGGTAAAGTAATGAAAGTGCGTGGGGCCCTTGTCAACTTCCAGGCACCTATCATAAAATCGTAGCTATGTTAAATGTCCTACTGCTCGGCAAATGTTACCAAGGCCTGCTAAACTTCCATGGAAGTGGGGTGCTGAGAGACGTGAAATAAAACATTGAGAACATACTGACTTGTGACATATACAGGGTCCGCCAAGATAAACTCCCGGGTTTGTAGTGCTGATAAAATGAATTATGCGGGACCCTCAGAGCCAAATCGCATATCAGAGGATGAATAATGCTCTAGAATTTCATCTCATAGCCTTGCTTTTGTTTAATTTGCCGTGGATAATTCGAAAAAAGGAAAAACCGCGGCTCTTTTAACATTTCCTATTGCCTATACGGCGCTAAGCCTATAAAACCACCCGCGGGGCAAGACTGCTATCATGCCGCTAATCCCGCTGCATCCTGCACATTCACATTACAAAACCCTTCCTATGTTGCGTATTGCTTGACGAGTAGCGTCCCTTTCTTGACATTTGCTGGAGAGAAAAAAAAAACGTTTTGTTTGTTTGTTTGTCTGTAAGAAAAGAAAAAAAAAAACAAGGAGAAATTGAACTCGTCTCCCGATTTGTTCTGCTACTCCTAACAAAATTCTCACCCCACCCCACCCCCGAAAACTACTTCTCAGGTGCTCTACTTGCAAGTTCGCCATTCACTATCCACATGTTCACTAGAGAAAAAAACTAGAAAAAAAAAAACGTCAATCCCGCGCACTTCAGAGAACGAGTAAGAGAGCCGAAGCATATCCCAGCCGTACGAAGTACTGTGTGGCTATGCCAAACCAAAGCCAAACAGCACACCGTGTACTTAGCAGAGTTGCACAAAACTGCCACAGGCGTCTCTGAAAGCAATGCGCACTCGCGCCCTCTGGCCAGCCGTACAGGCCTATAGTGCGTTCGACGCAGCAAGGAGACCAATCAGAGTGGCGAACCTGACGCATGCGCAGTTCGTACTTGGTAGGTAAACTGCAATGGCGGCAGTGTGCCCGTTACACAATTTAGGTAGCGAAATACCGCTACCCGCTACTCTATTTAAAAGTAGCGCGATACTAGCGGCGCTACAAATTTACGAATGTAGCGCGATCCCGCTTCCGCTACCAAAAAAAAAAAAAAAAGTAGCGCAATTACCTTTCAGCTACTTTCTCGCCGAAGGCCTATGAATATGCGATTCGATACATTCAAAGATATGTGTCTTGCTGATACTTTATTTCTTGCGATCAGTACTTTCTGAAAAAGTCATTACACACTTGCATTCAACTTCAAGAGCAGTTGCCACTCAAAGTTCCCGTCACTGAGCCTACCACGTTTCTTGGTGAACGTATCGGCGCAAACACTGAAATCTGAAAAGTCATTCGGCAGACGCACTTGACGGAACGGCGGTATTCAGCTTGAGGAACGCCCCGTGCACTCTTGGATAACCCTGCTTTAGCGATGTGAAATTAAAGTTATCTGACACAAAGAGGTACTGAGTAAGCTAACGATCAGCTGGATCTGCTGTAGAAGTTCACTCCCCAAAGAAAAGAAATCATCTGCACGGAGATCGCTAGTGGATTCCTCGGCGCGCTCACTTGAGGCGACCGAACACCTCAACATTTCGTTTACGGTCAAGCTGGTTACTTCCTTTCGTTGGTTTTCATCCGTGAGCCATGAGAACTTGAACCTCTGACAGCAGCGATTTGCAGGCTCTGGTGTGACATGAATCGGTCGGACCTAAAGTGAATACCATGTATCGTTACCGGTTTCGCAGTTGAATACGGAGCATGTAGTAAAATCACCTCTAGACGCTAGAGTCTAGCGTCTAATTTATTTTATTTTCTCCCTCAAAAGTAGATGTAGCGGAGGCGGTTCCGCTACTCAAAATTGTAGCGGAAATTACTTTCCCGCTACAAATAATAAACGTTGCGGAATTACACCTCCGCTACTGAAAAAAAGTAGCGATTACAGAAGCGCCGCTACGCACAACACTGAATGGCAGCCAACGGACACACACACACGCACACATACATTGGTTGGTGATGGGGTGGGCGATTCACCGCCGCTGAGGCGGTACACTGCCCTATTTCGCGTTGGGGGAGGATGAAGGGATGATGATGGGGGCTTTCAAAGAGCCGTCGCCAGACCGGTGGAGCACAAGTACTCCGCCAGAAGACGAAGGCCCTGCGTCTGGTGGGCAGCGTTCGACCACGGACCGAGGATCTTCGCTAGGTTGAACGGCCGCTTGTCAATGCGCTGCATAGAGAGTTCCATTAGGGCACGCTCGTGGTGGTATTGCCCACAAGCCACGATGACGTGGCTGAGGTCGCCGTGCACTCCACAAGTGGGGCAGAGGGAAGACGAGGTGGAGCCGAGACGGTGTTGAAAGGCAGGCCAACGGAGCAACGTTGTGTGGTTTTGTGTATGTGGTGCTGCCATGGGCATTGCAGTGTAGTAAATGCAGCGAAATCGAGGTAACAAGACGATGCTAGATTATAAAAAGGCAGTGCAGCGTGAAAACGTGTGTTCTTGTCTCCTTCAATTTCTGCTGAAAGCCTAGAGCCGCCGAGGAATACCTGCCACAAGAAATCCAGCGAAAGCATCGCTGAGCGTCACCGTTTCCGTATCTTCCATATCGAGGCTCCACAGCACGCAAACATGTTCAATCGTAGTGCCTTCGTCTGTGCTGCATAGCCATGCACTGAACCCACGTTGGTGCACTTCATTGACCACATGTGTCAACCACCGTCAACCGACGGGCGCATTGCGTTGCGTTGAGCACTGAGGATGCGTGCCAACGGAACGGATGCCTGTGCGTCACAACGCAGCAGTGAGGACCAACCTTAGCAGCCTGTCGCTGTAAAATAGTCGGAGAAAGCAGCTTCGCGTGACGTCGTGAGGTCCCCGTGCCTTTCTCCTCATCTCACGCGCTGCTTGAGCTGCGGCGGCCTACGTCACGAGTTACGTGCCAGACGTTACCCTTCCCCTCATTCTCCGACTCGCTATTTTCAAGAGTGGAGGATCTTGGAAGGGGAGAGACCTTGCTATTTTATTCGTTGCAGAATATACCACAGTCAAAAAAAAAAAAATAAATAAAGAGAGAGAGAGAGAGAGAGAGATTGGGGGTCAGAGATCAATGCTCGTCCAAAGACCACCAGTCGGACGCGATTATCGACATGCCGGACGACGTTTGAAGCCTTTCCGGTGTGGGACTTGTCTTGGGGGGCACGGTGATTGTGGTATTTCGTCAAGCCTGTCGACACTCATCTGTTGCCTGTTATCACTGTGTTGATTGTAATATGTGGTCGTGGTGGGGAGAGGGCAGGAATGACGGTAATAGGCGTATCGGGAATTTCGTTAAGGACTATTACCCTAGTCAGACGGCAAACCTAAGTCCGTTAGCGGAAAGGCCGTTACTTCGCCTGTAGTCCAACCATCATTTCGAATGACATCGTTCTCTGCCCTGATTTGTTGAAAATGGGAGGCGTACACCTTTTTTGTTACGATTATGCAGTTGATAATTGCCACAAAAAGGGCGTACGCCTCCCGTTTTCAACAAATCAGGGCAGAGAACGATGTCATTCGAAATGATGGTTGGACTACAGGCGAAGTAACGGCCTTCCCGCTAACGGACTAAGGTTTGCCGTCTGACTAGGGTATTACACTGCGTTTGAAATCGCTTGGGGCTTGTTTGCATGGTTTCACTGCGGAGCAGCGCGTACAAGACTGGTAATACGAATATATTGTTTTGTTGCACTTTCCTGTTGTCTTCCCTTGCGCGCGACGGTCGAGATCAGCCCCGACTGTGGGAAATATTCACACATATGTTATGACTTTGCAACCTCAGGTACAGGCGACAGAGTACAGAGGCTCTCCTCGGCCAGCTGCGCCTGCCTTCTGCAATACAAGCCTGCAAGCCTGCTGCGCCGGAAACGGAGGACACTCTCGCTAAACAGAAAATGCAAACGAAGCCGACACACGTTTTATTGTGGTATGTAGGGGAAGGTAGGGGCAAAGCTCTTATACTAACGTTCAAGAATTTTTTGAGCATGTTAATGCTCATGGACATGCAAAATTTTACACTTAAACGAGACTTTCATCCTTTGACAAAACACCATTAGTGTGCCATAGTGCGAGTTATTACTTATTAGATATATTTTATAAAAAATATGTTGCAACGTAACTAAAATTTCTCATTTTGCCCCATTGGGCGGGCAAAGTGGAAAGTGTGTATACTCCCTTACGGAGAGAATAAAAACTTTATTTCAAAAGTGCATAATGAGTATATAGCTGTAAAATGTTGTGACCTTGCAGGCCACAGTCCATCCAAGTTCGAAGCAATTTGTCATCAGTCCATCCAGAGACAACAACAACAACAATTATATTTTACGATGAAGTGGGGAGGTTTTCCACTCTAGGAGTGGAACGCTACCCCATAGCCAAGGGGTCTAATATGAGTCATGACGATGATGAGCGATGACGATGATACGATATAGTGATGATCGGAGTGGCGATGGCGATCCAGATCGTGATGGTGGGAATGCCCCATTGGGGTCACAATGAGTACAGGGACGTGTCACGAACAAATATCAATTTTTTAATGTTATCTATAGAGTTCTGGTCGGAGTCAGTGGGAACATAAACAGTGACGATCAGTTTCCACTTTGCCCCTTTTCGCTTTGACCCCCACAGGTTCTCTCTAAATTAAAAGTACTCCATGTCTGATACAACTGCAAAACTGGGAATTCCTGCCGTTATATCGTTACAGCATAGTCCTTGCCTGAAGTTACCAGTCAGAATTCAGCGCAACTATAATTTGTGGAAATTCTCGCCGCTGTCTGGCTTTTTCGACGACTGCCATATTTCAATTATAAATTGTTTCATAACTTGCAGATTTTATGCGATTGTGCACCATTTTAATGACCGTCAGTGAAAAACGTGATTTACTTACTAACATCCAAGGCCTCTGTACACCGACATGAATTTTCGTCCACACACGCACCTAGTCCTGCTCGATGAACATTCCGCATGTGGTGAAGATGACGCCACCCAAAAGTCGAACAAAGAATTTTTCCGTATTGACCCGCCTTTCTGCTTTGTCCCGCTTTCCTGTAGTTCCTTTGCACACGACTGCAGCCACAATTCCAGATGAAAAGCGACATTAAACATGAGTTTTCACTTAGCTATATAAAACCTATATTTTGTTTTATTTCATTTAACTTGCGATGCGAACGCTATGCCACCTGTGTAGTAAGCAATGACAAACATCAAACAACCTGACCAGTTTGCTTTCTTTCTATTCCTTCTTTTCTTCTTCTTCGGATTACCGTGTGATTTCGAGAAATCAACCAGTCTATAAGTTCTGAAAAACACCCCCTCCCTCTGAAAAACACGTGATTATATGCTGGGGTAACCATAAAGTAATAGAGCTTGCAGTCATCCATATTCTCTCTCTTTGATAATGCTGTTTACAAGATGGGATCCGACGAGCTCTCTGCTACACCGCAATGCACCTACGCTCGTCTCCAGCTTCCAGCGATAGATGGCGGTTCGACTGTTCCGTTTCTCCCTTTGCCGGTCGTGTGCAGCTGCCCGTCCGATCCACCCGTCAGTCGGTGTTGGAGAAGTTCGTAGAGCAGGTGGGACCCGGCCAATGGGATAAGCACGATGTCGGACACCCATTGAGGCCCGATGGACACCAGCGCCCACGGTACGTTACATTGTTTTCCACTCTCGTGTTGCTCGAAACGGACTTGTTTTATTCGCACGTAAACATCGGCGTATCGGCCGATTTTGAAGAACTAAACAACAACAACTTTATTTTAATCATCATGATTGGGCAGTTGATCTTAAAGGATAAAAAATGAAGAAAATCTATAATTCGCGCAAACTGCGGTAGGTGAAATCTGGTAGAGTGAAAGCGGATGATAACATAATTATATTCATTGCCTTTCCCTTTTTTTCAACCTCAAGGCCTTAAACAGAGTTTTGTTTATCTTTGTCACTTAGAGTAGTCATCGATTAAAGTGACATGAGATGATAACGATGATGATGACGAGATGGAGAAAATTGGTATAGACTTTAACGGACATCAATCACCAATACGTTGCCTAAAAGGAGACATTATTCACAGTAGGTCAGTAACGTTATTTGTACCGCACTGTTTCTCCCGGTGTAATTAAAGCCCGTCTCCGTGGGATATATCCTTCCCTTGTAATGATGGTGATGTGATAAAGAAAAAAAAATTGTAATCATTTTTTTAACCAATTTTTCTTCGGCCCGTGACATCTGCATGTTACGGCCAATATTCCCTCTGACAGCACGTAACTTGGTGATAGTATAACCAGTCAGCTCGGACGGACATTTCTAGGCGCCAACGTGACACTCCACAGTTATCGGTTAGATCAACTTATCTGCGGTCGTCGAATACTTTGATAAACAATGAAGGTCCGTCTGTCTCGAAACACGAAGCTAATTTTAACTCCTCAACAAGACATGACCTGTAGCGATCACGATCGAATAATCGCCTAGAGGTGTTTGATGAGAAATACTTGTTGGTCTTAACTGATCTGTTAAAGTCATAACCAAAACGCAAAAAGAGAAGAAAGAAAAGTCCCGCATAGATTACATACACATTGTATGTAATAGATTGTAGATTGCAATATTTTAGAAGGAAATTCACAACTTCACTGCATAACACGCTTTACCCCACCCTTTGCGATGAATGATACAGTTATTGTTTCTGGTAACTGTGGCGAGAGCAGGCTGTACGCCTTTTTGTGGCAATTAACATAATCGAAAATTGTCACAAAATGGCACAGGACTCGCATTTTTAACAAATCAGGGGAAAGAACGTTCTGTATGACGTGTTTCTGAGCGATTTATGCAAGTTTTTGTGGCAATTTGGATACGTGTTCATTGCCAGAAAAGGGCGTTACGTGCGGCTCTCTCCTCCAAACAGAAGCGCGATAACCCTATCATTCTGTTTCTCGGGTTCCTCAGACGCTTTCAGACATATGTCGGCACAGTTCCCTTAGAAGTCGGCCCAGCACGCGCATTCCCCCAGGGCGTCAGTCGTTACGTTGCCCACCGCTGTGAGGCCGACAACGGCGAGCCCTTTCAACACACCCACCACCACCTCTGTTTATATCGACATTACTCCCTCTCTCTCTCTCTTTTTTTTTCTTTTCCTTTAGTTTTTTTTTTTCTTCTTTTTCTGTTATAGAGTGCAGCGAGAGCCTGTTCCGGGGTTTCAAAACATACTGTACGCCAGCTCCCATGGACGTTAACGTTATTTTCTGATGTTATTCATATAGTCGTCAACTCTCAGTCAAATTCTGCAACAGTCTAAATTAGGCGAATGCCACAGAATCACGTCAACACGAAAAACGGTACTGGAATAGAACACGGAAGATAAAGGCTTTCATGGGCTAGAATTTGTCCGACTGGGACTGAAGCAACCCAAACACTCTCTCACCGAAGGAGCTGTTTCCACAGCCTAGCAGCCCAGTTAACATTATGACTATCCAGATAGCCTAAACGGGCAAATTTGCCGCTTTCTTGCTCGAGCGCCGGGGACGCGGCAAGGTCGTCGGAGATCGATGCCTTTTCTCTCGATCTGCGAAAGGCTGCGAATCGAACCATAGCCTCAAACGAGATTCGAGAGGAAAACATGGCCTGTAAATGCCACGCTTCGTGGGCATCGTGTAGTTTATTTCGGTGTTTATTGTATGGAGCATTGCATTTTATTGTATTGTTCGGCCATGTTGGCGGAAGCGCGCCCGGAGGAATGCGATTCTAAAATCAATTTTAGGAGCCCTTGCTCCCGAGTGTGTTTGTGGAAATAGATTGCGTTGTCGTACACTCTTCAGACAAAATTTCACCACCTATAGCACGCTGAACCCAAACAATTATCGTTCCTGTTTTGTGGGAATCGCGGTACACTCTAAAACCAAAGCTTCACCGCATAGCACGCTGTGCGCCAACCATTGCCACGAATGATAGAGTTATCGCTTCTGATTCGAGGAAAGAGAGAGAGGGGGGGGCGTACGTTTTTTGTGGCAATTTGGATATATGGTAATTGCCACAAAAAGGCGTACGCCTCCCCGTCTCTTCGAATCATAAGCGATATCGCTATCGTTCGCGACAATGATTGGCGCCTACGTGCTATGCGGTGAAGTTCTATTTTTAGAGTGTAGCATTTCAATATGTCTGCGTGATAGCGGTATAGTAGCTATCACGCTTGAAACATAACTTAACGGCATAACACGCTCTTGTCCAACCCTCACTCATTCCGGATGGCGTCGTTCTCTCTCCTGATTTGTTGAAAACGGGGAGGCGTACGCCTTTTTGTGGCACTTACGCAGTTATGGTATACTTGCCACAAAAAGGCCCACCTTGACCACATAGCACTCATCCTAGCCAACCACCAACCCGAATGACAACTTTCTTGCCCCAGATTAGTTAAAAAGGGGAGGCGTACACCTTTTTGGGACACTTATGCAGTTACGTTAATTGTCCCCAAAATGCGTACGCTCCGCACTTTCCATAATCGAGAATGCTAACGTTATCATTCTGTGAACCTACATCGTTTCATGTGGTCAAGTTATGTTTCAAGAGTGCACATGTGGTGTCGAACTGATGGGTTCGCATTCTACTTCTGGTCCTGCTGTCCTCTACTGAACTTGACACTCTGAAAACAGACCCATAGTTGGCCCATTGCATACCGTTATCGCTCCTGATCTGCAGAAAGCGCTGAACACTTAACATAACAGCATAAGTGTTACAAAAAGGCCACTAATTTAATTTTCGAGAAATTAGGGCAGAGAAGGATGTCATTCGGGATGAGTGGGCTCGGAGCATGTCTTCAACAATCTCTGCACAATGCATTCCTGAATCCCAAAACGCACGAGAACATGCACTTTCTCTTCTCCACAGTTGGACACCCTGGGTACCCGCTTGCAGCCGAAGACGGAAGACGTTATGTCCACGGACCGTGACCCAGATGAGCGTCATGTGGCCATGACGACACCGCCGGGAATAGTGTGTGTCCAGTGAAAATTCGTGTGCGTGAGTGTTGGTGTCTGCTGTATGTTGTAGAATCAGTGACATGGATCCTCTGCTGCTGGGGTTAAAGCCGTCGCTCTTATTGGTGAGCACGCTCTGACTCTGAGCATGCTCCTCCCGGCGAGTTGTCTGCTCGCAGTCGCGCTGCTGTTTGGCACACATGGAGCTCTAGGAGCCTACTATAATGGTAAGAACTTTCATTTCATATGTGTAGAAAAAAAAAATATAGTTACAGTGGCGCAATAGGCCCCGGAATACACGGTTAAGTAAACACGGGTGAATTAAAACGAGTCCATACATAGAAATTTCAAGTCGAGCTGCGAGCGTAGCAGAAATACGCGAGTTCGCAGCAAAATAAACGTTTGAACCAGCGACGTGGCCGAGTATAGACTGGCAGCTGGTGGTATAGTTCGGAGGTCATGCCGAAGACGGGGAGGTTGTGGGTTCGAATTTGTCTGAGGCTATATCCTGGTGATTTGTAGGAGATAGTCCATGCAGTTGTCAGCAGAGTTCCTCCTGAAGTCGGCCCATGACGCATACAACACCCCACTTCTTCCTACTGTCCTCTCTCCGTCTGTCCACGTCTGCATGTCATTCATAGCCACAGTTGCTTCGCGGTGAAAACAAACATGTGAGCATATGAAAGAACTGACGTTCTGAGGCTGGAACAACATAGAAGGGACAAATACATACAAAGCCTCAATTTGCCTAAGAAATATAGTGCACTCCAAAGTACAGCCGCGCCAAAAAGCCAAAAAACCCGAACTATTACTATCGGTAGCACACCAACTTTTCAATATTAAAAAGAAAAAAAAATAAGGAAAACAAGATCGATTGATTGATTTGTAAAAAAAAAAAATGGAGAGATTAGTCACGAGCCGCTCGGGACTGGATACAAAAATAAGATCCCTTGAAAAGTTTCACATGTTCAAGTGGTAACAATCGTGGTACTTTCATGCTGTCTTTGCGATAATATGGTCGTGAGTCACAGATAACGATATCCTTACTATGACTCAGCCTCTTGCTTGGAGAGCAACGCTTGGCATGTCTGTGAGCAGTCTGTGAGCAAAGCTGTTGAGGGGAAAAGATATGTTTATCTATATACCCTGTGATAAAAGCCGATAAAGACAAAGGAAGTGCTCGACAGTGTTATCGCTGAATCCTTCCACCCAGTAGCATATTTTTATCCATACTGAAATCCATACTTCAAACCAGGTCAGTTATTTGCACATGATATGCAGATTGGGATACCAAGACTACGATACGTCTAACTACATGGCCTAACTCTAAATAGGACAAATTCTCCACGTTGACGCCGATTTTTTCGCTGTTTATTACACAATTATAATTCATGTACAAACCAGCGCTAAAGACACGGACATGAGAGGAGAGAAGAAGAGAGGAGAACGACATGGTCGACCTCCTCCCTTGTACGTGTCTGGTGTTTATTTCATTTATCACTATGTAGCAACAGGCCCAACTCCATATACCATTCTGAGTTCGAATGTTGTATTGAGTTTGCGAGGAAAGCTTATATACACCAGAAGGGTAGACGACTGGGCAAGTTGGTACAACGACTAAGTATGAGCTGTCATTGCGCTAGTGGTTGTCTCTTCTTCTTCCTCTTTCTAGAGTGTGAGAGAGGTCAGCCAAAGTCTCTCGGTTTTTCTGTCCCGTCCCGTCCTCAATGAGCGCTCATACTCAGTTATATAGACCACGCTGGAATGCTGCAAAGCTGAAATGGCTGTCCCACAGCTGTTGGCAAACACCTTTAGGAACAATAAAATCGAAAAGGGGAAGTTCATTGGAAATGAAAAACACACACACACACAGAAGTTTAAGTGCCGCCTGAAAGACAGCGTGCTGTCTACCATCTGAGAAAGCAAAAATAGAGCAGCGATTAAAGAAAGAGTTCAAGAAAAGCGTGGTTGCAGCTGCACATGGTTTCGAACCAGCTACCGTGGCATAGTGGTTTAGGATGATCACTTTCCACGCCGAGACTGGGAGGTGGCACGGGTTCGAATCCTGGCATCTGAGCTTTTCCCTAGGTTTTCCGGCAGACTTTCCAGACGAATGTCGGCACAGTTCCCCTGAAGTCGGCCCAGGACCTTTTTCTGTCCACGTCTGTACACCGCTCATAGCCACAGTTGATTCGCGATGCTCACACGGAATTAAAGAAAAAACATAGCACCTCGCTGTGCATCCAACACACGGTGCTGTTATTTGTGCAGCGCCTGTCCAATAGATATAATTGAATAGAATTTGAAAGCAAAAATAAAATGGCAGCAACTCCACGTGACTTGCACCAGTTATAGTGGTGAACGATGTAATGATAAGAAATGCTCCTTTATCATGGTCCCTAGAGGGTGGAAGTGTCTCCCGTGCCAACACACGCTGGAAATCACCAGGAAAGTCGTGGTCCTTTTATCATTTGAGGCACGGATCCACCGTTATTAGCCACACGACCGATGCCCGAATCGTGATGGGAAAGGAAGCTGCTCCACTGAACCCTCTGTTCAATGCATTGGTCATGTTTTCTGTTTTTATCGGGTTTCTGGGTCGTCCCCTCTGAGTGAAGTCAGGATATTGTATATGGGGGGAGGCAGCGGTAATCGTTCGTATAAGAATCGTCGCTATGATACCATGTATGCAATACTACAACAACTGTTGACTTTTTCCCTTTATGCAACTGTTAACGATAGATTCTGCCATTAACCCTTTGGCCTAGTACGGACTCTGACAGTGCGCAATGGCACACGTTGCCAATGCTCGTTGCAGATATTTCCGATCCTTGGCTATTTAGATAAGGGCAGAGAACCACAGACGTGACCTTGCAACGGTGTGGATCCACTCATCCTGCGGGACGTCATTGGAGTAACGACAAGCAAAATGAAGCACACTCTAAAAACAGAACTTCACCGCATAGCACGCTGTGCGCAAACCATAGCCACGGATGATAGGGTTATCGCTTGTGACTGGAGGACAGAGGGAGGCGTACGCCTTTTTGTGGCAATTTTCATAAATCTAAATTGCCACAAAAATGCGTACACCCCCATCTCTCATCGAATCAGAAGCGATAGCCCTATCATCCGTGGCAATGGTTGGCGCACACCGTGCTATGAGGTGCAGTTCTGTATTCAGAGTGCAGGAAAGTAATTCATTGGCGACAGGGTACAGAAGTCATTGCATGTGACATGTTTCTACATCGTGCCTGCTCTGTTCTCAGCCACTAAAACGCGACCTTTGGGTCGCAATGAAACATCGCGTTTGTACATTTCCCCGTTGGCAGCTGTTCCAGCACACCCTTTTCTGCTTAATTCAGTTTTAAGTCGAGTGAGCTATCTGTCACACTTAGGGCACACTTAAAACGGAACTTCACCGCAGAGCACACTCCTAGCCAATTATCATCCCGAATGGCATTTTTCATTTCATTCATTTCATTTATTCATAGCCCAAAGGCCCTAAAAGGGCATTACATGGGTGGGCATGGCTTACGAGTCCGGGTTTTTTGGTTGTAATTCGTAATAATATTGATAAAAAACCCACAATGCAGTCCTTATAACTGACGAAAAGGGTCGAACACCACCCACATAGCACTGATGCAGTATAAGATGCAGAGCATCTATAACATAATTTAATGCACATAGCACGTATGGGCATTTAATAATTTTCTCGACAGAATGTTTCGTTTCGAACACAAGAAGTTTCTCTTCAATAACAGGATTTTGATCGAGATATCCGCGAATCCCAACATCACCATCCCCTTTTTTTTTGTTTTTTTTTATCGCATCATTATCACTCAACATCATACTTTTCAGTCCTTTTACTGTCTACAGTTTTCCCTGTGGTGAAGGTGCGCCATCATAAGCGACCACCACTCATCGACTCATTAATAAGTAGCTAACAGATGATAAAAAGTTCAAAGACATGTTTGCTCATGCTTCCGCCAGGGCTGACGCCTCCAAGAAGGATAGGCAGCCACAATGTTGGCATACTGCACCAAAGCACACAGGAATTACGAGTTACTGTTGTTGCCTACCCCCTGCTTCCATTCTTCCAGCCACCCGACTGCTTCTTTTATAAAGCGTTTGACGACACGAAAAACTACGTTTAATACGCTTTTTCCGGGAGTATGAGTGCCTGAGGAAAAGTGTATCCGTCTGAGATTACCTCCGTAATGTAGCATTTAAAATATATATATACCATGTAACTTTTCCCTAACCATGCCAGACGCTGTAAGCACTCAATTGATTTCAAGTTAATCGCCTGCGTATTGCCGCCAAGCAAGTGTGAAAAGAGCATTAATAAGCATGTTGGCATATACTGACTCCCGAATTATTATAGTACAATTTCTTCATTTTGTGTTAACAGAAATACTTTACACTCTGCGCAAACACCTTAAAGCAAAGTCGACGGTACAGTATACGTTGGAGTGCAATTTGGCTATGGTGATATCTGCTCCGAACAATGAAGATGCAAAACACAGTTTGAAAGGTGTTATCAACACTTACATTAGTTTTGTAACTGCAGGGTGCTACCAAACTGCGGCCTTCAAATTCCCTGACTTTTGCAGGTTTTCACTTACTATTTCAAGCGAATTGACTGAGTAAAACAAAAGGGTATCTCCTCCTATGTTTTGATAAAAATCACTCACAAGACAGATCACTTATTGATATGAAGGGAGTGCCTCAGGACTAGAGCTGCCGATATTTCGAACACAGACTGTTCTTCTAAATCTCTGTTGGAAATATCGGCGGCTCTATAGTCCTTCATACTGCCTTACCGGTTCGCTGGATTTCTACCCGTCTAAGATCACTTACTGAATAGTTTAATAATACAAACCATTTGTTGAATTCAATCGAACAGAATACAAATGCATGTTTTTCCTTATTGTTTACGGGAACAGATTTCTATTCCTGCAGATGGGAGACCTCATTTATGACCCTTGTCAATTAGTGAGGCCTCTCTGCCTCTGAGTTGCTTTTGCGGCGTGGCCTCTCAACCGGGCACTCGCGATTCCCTTGCCTGCGATTTTCCCTGACTTGAGCTGTTTTTGAGCAACTATACTCTGACAATTCCCGGTCTTCCAGGTTGGTGTTCACCCTGAACTGATTGTATGACGGAAACAAGCACCGTATATCTATATAGTCCATGCAGTATGTTCACATACCTGTTTGTGCTCGCAAATGTGAACAAAAAAAGTTAAAAATGCACACTATAACGCAAATTATACTCCTAAGTATTTGACTGCGCTTAGCTTATGAGAGATAGTGAAATTGAGGAAGATCGTCATAACTAAAAGGAACAACGAGAGAAGAAAAAAAAAACTGCTTCGTCGTTATATCGATTCTGTCGTTTTTTCTGTGTTCCACGTCCTCTATGTTATGAAAAGTAATGCTAGCGGAGAAAGAGTACGCCGCTAGCCATATTTGTAGCGAAAATACTTTTTTCCGTAACCAATTTAAAATGTAGCGGGATTGCTACTCCGCAACTAAAAAAAAAAAAAGTAGCAATACGGTAGCGTCGCTAGGGAGAACAGTGAGAGAGTATAGTTGCCTTGCTAACGTCTGTATAGGTACACGTGCAGAGAGTTTTAGCAGACCGTTGATAACGTGGCTTGCTTCGAACCGTATCAACCGGAACCAATCAGTGGGTAAGATTCTGAGTCACGCACCACTGCGATTGGTTCCGATAGGCACGATAACCTTATCAATGGTATACTAAAGCTCACTGATGTCTCTCCATGAACGATATTGAGCACAGAATCACTTCAGCGTAGGTGTCGGCTGACGAAAGGTGATGACAATTGTGATATTCTATAACCCAGCCAACGGCGCGCGGAAGCCAGACCGGACTCGTCTGTCTTCATCCGACGTTTACAGAACGCGGCAAAATTTTACCCCCACACGTTGTTTTATACCGTTCACATTCTGCTTTCACCGCTTCCGGCTTGCTGCCAAAACGACATCGGGTTTCACAGCAAACACGCTCTGCGCCAACCACTGTGCCGAATGATATAGTTATCGCTTCTGATTTGAAGAGAGAGAGAGAGGGTCGTATGCGCCTTTTTGTGGCAATTCAAATCACCGCAAAAAGGCGTACGCCTCCCGTTTTCAACAAATCAAGAAAGCGAAAGACATAATTCTGCATGGTGGCTGGTTCCGAGCGTCCTTAGTCGCGGAAGTCTTCGTAGCACCGGAAGTTGTGGCGGGGGCTTCTTATGTTTACTCGAATGTCATGTATACCATGAAAGGTTGCTTCAGTAACCATGTCAAAAAATTCCGAATTAAAAGGTATACAGCCGACGCTTATGGGATCAAAGCTATAGGTCCTGCTAGGTTTTTGCCGCACGTCGTGGTAGTTAGCACACATGTCACGCGTTAATTAATCTAATTTTGCTAATTGAACTCGAAAATGAGCCAAGTGAAGGTAGCGTTTTTGTTCATGTATTCGACAGCCTAGGGCCACAACACAAAATACCAACTAAAATAAGCAAGTTTTCGATCACGCAATCCGTCGCGCGCCTAGGCGCGCACGATGATATTTGCCGCTGCGGAGCAGTTCGCTTCGCCCAAGGGCACTCCCCCCAGGGCAATAACAAAGTAAGCCACGCCGCAATCACATTTTTGTCTCTACGTGTCTGTCATAGCCAGCAGCCACTGATATAACGGGTTGCGCTGTTGATGATAATAGACCTCTACCCGAGAAACGTCTTCATGACGTTGGTAGACAGACTGAAACCGAAACAAATCGGAAGGGGAGGGCTGGGTTCCACGAATGGGCACTTGTTCGCTGTCTCCTACTGAAAGAAAAGTAGGACCGAAGGTCGCGTCCCTTTCAGAGACCATCGTAATCCCCTTAAGACCGTGACTTTCGGGCGCGACCTTGTTCGCCCTCTTTCAGCGTAGTTCAACTCTACCAAATTGGTGGCGCTGTCGAACACTATGACGTCATTTGTTTACAAACAGGGAGAGGTATGTTGATAATACAGCACTCTCTCCACTTGGCCTCGAGTCAGGCGGAGTCAACAGTTCCGCAAGCGCGCTGTGGCGAGCGACGGATTTGCGGCTGTCAAATTTTTATAGAGATCCGATGAAAAACTCTCTTATGTGTTACAGGAAAATGTAATATGACGTGGCTCTTATTTGTGTTGGAATTGTTCGTTGTGGCCATGAGCTCTCGAATTCGTGAAGAAAAACACTACCTTCTCTTGGCTCATTTTCGAGTTCAATTATCAAAATCAGCTTAATTAATGCGTGACATCTACCACAACGTGTGGCGAAAACGTAGCAGGACTAACTTCCGTTGACCGCAATGCCAATGGAGCTGAATTTTTTTATTAGAATTTTTTTGACATGATTACTGAAACATCCTATATGCGTCCCTGCTTTCTAGAACATTATATTGGGCAATGTACAATCACTGTCGGTCACACGCCTGAAGCGAGGTAAACAACAACAGACAAACATAAATCAGAACGGTATTTGCGTGGTACAAGGAACAGCACGGAAACAACACGCGTTGCGTTTGTCTTTGTTTTTAGTCCATTTGCCCGACACTGGGAATTTCTGTTTTTGTTTTGTTTTGTCTTTTTGACGGAGTAGGAATTGTTTTCATTTAGTGAAAACCTTTAAAGTAGCACATACTCATATGATTCATAGCAGAAATTTACAATGATGCAGGGATGAGAACTTAAAGTAAAGGCTAATAAATATATCGGTTCGTAAGTAAATAAAAAAGAATAAATATATAAATAAAGTACAACCCGCGCAAGTGAGAAAGTGCTCCTTGAAAAGACCTATAGGGCCTGGTATATTCGTCACCATTATGGGTCCTGCTCACTGGTATTCCTTTTGCATCACCGCCTAATAATTTTCGGCACCAGCCCCTTCGGATGTCAGTACGAATGCCTAAGTGCATGTTCGTAAAGGAACATGCGTACACATGCGAAGATGCACGGCCGGGACATGCCTGCCATAGAGAAGCTTTTTATTTCTTTCACTTTACAAAAGTCTGAATACCCCAGACATAGTCTGAAGTCTGAACACCCCACGATTCTGAATGCTCTCAGCGAACGTTTAGATGGCACGCCTTCTTATCTGTTCCTGACTGTTTAGGAACTGATGGAGACCTCATCTTCTGCACACCTATTGTGCGGAACACACACACACATAAAGATACGATGATGAGATGGGGCTGATACCGGCCAGCAGAACACTAACGTACAGTGCTTTCGAAAAATGCTATTCAGTATTTTGTGTGCGAGAAATAAACAAAGTTCAATAAAAAAAATCGAAGACAGAGAAGGTTATGACCGCAGAGATGTAACACACAAGGAAAAAAAGAAAAAGAGATCCGGCGTTGTCGACAGCCAATCATGAACGCCAAGGCAATGAATGAGCTCTCCGAGGCGACGCTGTCACCGAAAGCAATTCATTACAAAGAAAACAGTGCTTCAAAATGAGCGAGACAATTGAGACAAAGGGGTTTCCGAGAGACGTTCAAATGAAGGAGGGGACGGCGTCATTCGTCGTTGTGGGTGACGTCCGACCATTATGTTGTTCTCGGGCCACCCGAAGCCGTCAAACTAATTCTGACCCGGTTTCCACGAGGATATTTTCGGGGACGGCTCCTATTTGACTCCGGGCCAGAACAGACGCCAGCAACCGGCCCTAGACGCAAGTTCGCTGCCCGCACGGGAGTGACTTCCACACCACCTGAACAGTGCTCAAGGAGTGGATAGAACAGCGCGTGTTTCCTCTGTGTCTGCTAGTGAATGGTGGTGTCTTTCGTGTCGTGTCTGCCCAGCAACATCGTGCGGATGATGTTGATGAATGTGGTAATGATGTCGCTGAAGCAAAGCTTGGAATCGTGGGTGCTCATGACGGCTGTCAACATGGTCGCTAACAAAGGTACAGACCTTTACGGGTCTCTCGTGAGTCCTGTCTTCTTCTTCTTTAGATACCTTGTGCAATGCAGGCGCTTCAGAGATAGACTTCTTGCTTTAGTCGTTGCCGTTATGTGTTGTGGCAAAAATTGTGTACGGGACAGTCGGCGAGGGAAGACGTCTCATGTACCCTCGGGTCCTGTCACTTTACAAGCGGATCGTCGTGCACCTTTAGACGTATTTTATTATCCTTTTGGTGAAGTATAATTTGTTCGTCGATTACCCTTCCAGTATATTTCAGCGAGTAGCGGCCGTGTGTCTCCGTCCTGTCATTTTCTCCCCTATAGGAGTTTTAGCGATCCAGTGATTCCTGCCTTCGCGTGCGGTTCAAGTGTTTTTGCTTCTTCGGTTGCTTCTGTTGCACTTCTTGCGCTTGGAACGATTCTCGCAGGGATTTCCCTACACCTTCTCATTTTTTGTAACACCCCGTGAAACTTCTGAGGTTGCCCAATACAGCTCGGCTGCCAATGCATATACCCATAAACATGTATGCGTAAACATATACTCCCCCCCCCCCTTTCGCAGCTCGGTACCCCCCAGAGGCCGATTTCTGGGAACATTACTGGATTCTCGTATATTTGGTGCGCATCGCTGTGTATTAACTGTATTCCGAACAAGGAACATTTACGATTCCTGATATGTGTCAAGTCGTCAACGGACTCAGTGACTAACGAAGTATCAGACGTTATGGCGTAATTTTCGAGGCACGTCGTGCTTTCGTGTGAAACCAGAAATCATTCTTATTTTATGCTTTACAGTTAAGGGAAAGAACCCACAGGAGAGCCTGGAAGCATCAATTGTGTTTAATCTGAACGATGAAACAATGACGTAGAAAAGCCATGCCTCCTCCCTGTATTTGTGCGCCTCGCAACACGGGACCTCAGGCGGGGCATTTTGTAACGTTGTCGATGTCGACAGCGGTCTATACCAAAGAGCAGGAAACATAAATTAGAAAGATACTCACGGCGTTTTTGTCTTGCCGAAGTCACAAGGCGTGGAGCCTGTCTTCGTGACAACGCATACTTTGTCGGAAAAGTTTCGTCGCTTATAGAAAATGCGTGCGAGATATACTAGGCAGTAAACAACGGCAGTCCTGTATATGTGCAACAATTAGGCAAGCCAAGCAATGTCGTCAAGCAGACCTTGACGAGGCTGTGATGGTAGCTTCTCTATGTGCACAACACTGCCTTATGTACGGTACAAAGGTAGCCTTTGTCCCTTCACAGCGTTGTGTCTGCGCATATAGGATCCTATTTTGCGCTCGCTCCGCGTCTATATAGTGTATGCTGGAGATGATTCCCGTTTCCGGTAATTCATGCGGCGCGTTTTCTGTTGTATGGTGAGTTAAGGAAGGGACGAATGCTCGTAACAGCGTGGGGGGAAAAGCTGAATGTTGTCGGCGTTGTCTGGAAAATGAAGACGAAGACCTCGTTTTCAGAGACGATACAGAACGGCCTCGTAATTGCAGCACGAGTCGAGGGTGACGTGGTGCGAAGTACTTAATTGATTTGATTGATTTGATTTTAAGAAAAAATAAAATGGAGATTTTGGCTTCATTAGTGTGAGGTAGAGCCCTGCACGGGCCCGGGCCGGGTTTGTGATTGGCTGTGTGCTCCCGGCCGAGCCCGGGCCGACGAAATACACCGGCACCGCGGGCCGTCAAAATACGCCACCACCGCGGGCCGGGCCCGGCCCGTGCCCACAAACATGTTTCCGAGAGTCAGGCTCGGCCGGGTCACGCGGCTAATTCCACACAATGGAGGTCTATTAGTTCATATCATCATGCGCTTGCGTCATTCCTGTGCATATTTTGCAAAGACAAGCAAAGGAGACTGCATTATGCGTATGATTCGACCCTCTAGAACATTCTCAAAGCCACTTCACATTGATCCTCACTCCTCACGTATTTCACAACCATGTTGGCAAAGCTTGGTGAGAGGGGTAGGGACTGGGAGAAGGAGTTTGTCGACAGCATCATCTACCTCCGCAAAAACTTGACAGTGTAACGATATGGTAACGATAACGGCCATGCCCGCGTGCGTTCTGGATTTAATTTGGTCTCATGCTGTTACGATGTTAAACCGCCATCACTTGTATGTTTGTGGCCTTGTCGTCTCTTCTTATAAATTTACTTATAAATTTGTTTGATAAGCGCCAGAAATGCGTACGTCACGGCTGGAAATACTAGGCCGGGATCTACTCCCCGAGTCACCGGGGCAGGCCGGCCGTGCAGGGCAAGGCTCTATTTGTTTAGACGCCGCGTCGGACCGGGCTCTACTCACTGGGTCACCGGGCCCGGGTCGGGTCCGGCCATTTTTCGATGCGCCCGGGCCGGGTCGGACACGGAAAAGACGACCCGTGCAGGGCTCTAGTGTGAGGCCCGCAACTCGACATCCCTATAGCACCAGTAAACTCCTGTAATGATGATGCCAATGAAGAGGAGGATGGTGATGTTGATGATTAGTGGATACTTGAAATGACACCGTCGGTTTCCCTTTAGTTCCGATGTCAACTTGCAAGTAAAGTATTTCCTGGAAGTAACCATCGTCCGAATCGTGCTTTGCTTAGCTTAACACAGAAGTAACAAATATAGGAAGTAGAACATATATTTATTTGGAACCCGTGAACATCGATGCGCGTAAAACATCTCTTATTAATTCCTTTGGTTCTCGAAGATGATTCTTTTGTCCTACCCTGTTAACAATGTTCGTCAACTTCCCTCGGTTTGTCATCACCCTAAAATTGGTGTCGTCGTAAGATGACGGGACAGGAAAAAGCCTCTGAAGAGTATAGAGCCGGCGCTCCCGTACAATCGCTGTGCAAGATGTGTTTCGTATAGGTCGCTGTCACGCAGCAGCAGATTTTTCTGGCTCAATTTTACTTTTCTTCAATCCGCTACTATCCCTACAGTGTAATGCACAACAGTTGATTCTACACGTGTGGACGATGTTCTTAATTTTCCAGCTGTTGTAATATTGAATATCGAACACGGAATTCGACTTTTTTGCGCTCTTTGTCGAAACTCCACCATTTCACAGAGGAGACAAACGTTCGAACGAGAAGATAATCAAATATAATGCACAGCTTCCTCGCTGCAGGCATCGGTTATCCTGCCCGAAGTGATCCGAACTACATTGATAATACATCAGACACTGACAAGATACTATAAAAATCTATTTGGAGTGCGATACTAAAGACTGAAGAAAGATCGTACTTAAGATACAGTACAAATACCTCGAAAAGAAAGTAATTAGAGTAGAGTAGTAAAAACTTCAAAAAGTATTTAAGATACACTCTCAGGAAAAAAAGGTGGAGCAGTTATACCTTTCAGGAGGTAATATTTGTCGCATATGTTGTGCCTAAAATGTTGCAAAGTTCTACCTGCTACCTTACTCTCTGCCACGAATGATAGGGTTACCACTTCTGATACGGTGAGCGAGGGTGTGTACGCCCTTTTGTAGCGATTTGGATATATGATAATTGATTTTACCACCCTTTTACGCCCTTCTTTTCACCTTTTTTCACCCTTTCACCACCTTTTCACATCCTTTTTTCTGAGAGTGTAGTATTGGTCAGGAAAATGACTACTCATTTTTTTAAGCATACACATTATCGGCTCGAGTAGAATATGCTGAAGAAAGTATTTTAAGCAGGGTGTCGAAGAGCAACAAATACGGGTTCAGTTCGGGTTCGGTTCGCATTGTTTTGATTTCGTTCCGGTTCAGTTCCGGTTCGGCCACGCCAAAAACCGAACCGGTTCGCAAACCGGTTCGCAGCCCCGAACCGGTTCGCGAACCGGTTCAACGCTTCCGTTTTATATGTTCTATAAAACTGCATTTATCAGGAAATGCGTGGCTAATAACTCCCTAGAGGTGAGGTAGCCCTTTAGCGAGAGCAATGAGAAATGGATGAACACTTATTCCAAATAGAGTCCACGCTGTTGAAGCGGTGTAGTCCTGCTACTTTCGGTTCCCAAAATCTCTTTTTTCACACGCACAGTGCCAGCAAGATACACTTAAAGGAAGCCTAATAAGATGGACAGCGTAACATATAGACGACAGTACTTGCCGGCACACTGCCTTTGCAGCGTGAATCGATCTGAAACCGTACTGAAGCATGTTGAAAATAAGCCGCCAGCCTTACTCTGTCCGAGCTCACAGCAGTGTACTAGTTTATCCACAACACAAAGGCAATGTGTCACGACACAACTGCACTACCAATAAGAAGAACCACATTTACTCTTCAAACCACGACCAATCAAACAGGCACCGTTCTGCGTACGCTCCTTCTCCACTTCTCATGTTTCTGACTTGTTTAATTTGTACTGCTCACGTGTAAAGGGAAATCTTGGGCGCTTATTGGATCACATATTCGTCCTGTAGAGCTACATAACTGGCCTACTCCATTCCTGTTTCATTCGTCCGCGTGCACTCTTAAAAATAGGAGCTAGGAGCACGCTCCTAGCCAACCACCATCTCGAATGATATCGTTATCTGCCCTGATTTGTTGAAAACGGGAGGCGTACGCCTTTTTGTGACATTTATGCTCTTCATAATTGTCACAAAAAAGGCGTACGCCTCCCGTTTTCAACAAATCAGGGCAGATAACGATACCATTCGAGATGGTGGTTGGCTAGGAGCGTGCTATGCGGTGAAGCTCATTTCTAAGAGTGATGGCACCTCGTCTCTGAAGAGTAGACGCCGCATCACCGCGTGCGTGGGGCGCTAGCCGAGGCGCTCACAAGGACAACTGCGCTTCAACGTGTTAAAAAGACACTTAAAGTATACTTACTATACGTCGTCGTCTGACTGCTAGGTGAAAATTTCTGAAATCCATGATATAGGCGCGTGATGATGATACCAATGTGCCTTCGTTCGGGGATAGAGAGGAACTCTTATGCTGACTTCTTTTATGTCCGAACCGTTTTGTTGCGAACCGGTTACCGCTATTATTTTTTACGGTTCTGCTCCGGTTCGGGTTCAGCAGTGTCATGAAAATTTCGGTTCGGGTTCGGGTTCGGTTCGACACCCTGATTTTTAATAGAGTACAAGTACGTTTCGGGGGGAAAAAAGTGCACAGTAAGACGGTAATATTTGAAATACAGTACTTTGAGTGCCTCACTCGAGATCTGTCTTTTTCTATTCTTCATTTTGCCTCATGCTCCCTTCCCTCTGTACATATTAGCTCCTTAGCACAGGCACTTAAAGACAAACGGAACTGAGGGCGACTCGGAGGGTGGCGCCGTTTTCTGTTCACCTCTGGTACTATTACACCTGCAATTATACACCATGGCCGTACAGCACAGCTCATAGACGGCGCGTGGGAATGCCTCATTTCCGGCTTGCGTGTGTGGGAGGCAAAGAACAACCCGAATACAGTATACTGTAACGACGCAATATATAAAAAGAAGCACCTGGAAGAACCAGCAGGAAACGCCCGCGCGGCCGCTGTCATGCATGCTTCAGCGACTTGATACACTCAACAAACACAGCTTCGCAACAAGAGAAAGAGTCGACGACCTTCGTCCCTTTTCTCGAGTCTCTTGCACTCTATTTCACGCAAATTGTGGATGGAAACTGTTTTCGTGCCACGATTCCGGGCTTTGAATTGCATTTAACGCCACGTCGGTAATGGCTTTTTGCTCTGTGGTCTGTTTTTTTACTCGCCATACTGATGCACTGATGGTTTTCTTTTACTATAGTACCTCAACTTTTTGGGGCAGTGCCAAAGGAAGAAAACTACACACACATGTGCGAATAATTATTTTAAACCCGGAGCGAATACATATACATATTTATTTATTTATTTTACCCCAAGGGCCCTTACGGCCATTACATGGGTGGTGGGAAGAAACAGTTACAATTACAATATAGTTACAACAACAACAACAACATAGATGAATGGATGATGATGATGATGTGGGATGTTTCCCTGCGTTAAGTATAGTTACATGCATACAGTTACAGTGGAAAAACAGTAAATACAGTATATAAAATACAAGTAAAATACAGTGACATTTGCATGATGAGAGAAAACAAAGAAAGAAAGAAATGAGAAGAGCACATAATACAAAAGAGTTAGTACACTGAACAACATGAACATACTTAATACACTTTGCAAGTAATCTAAAAGAGAAAAGCAAAAACAAACAAAAATCAGTTTAGCGGGCGTATAACGTTCAAAAATGACTATAAATGACAAAAAATGAAAATGAAATGACAAAAACGACATATACACACAGTCAAAGCAAATACCACGCGAAAAGTATATATGTGTAACCGCACCGGATAGACATGCAGCCAGAGTTGTACAAAATACTGCGCAAAAGTATTTAAAATAAGATACTAAATACTCTACGGAAAAAGTATTTAAAATAGAGTACAAAATGCTCAAAACTGAAAGTAATTTGAGTAGAGTACTAAATACTCTAAGAAGTACTTAAGATACTCTTTAAAGTACTTAGTATTAGCAGTAAGTGAAACGCGTATTCTGAACGTGGCCTTACAAATGAAGGGAATAAACTTCATCAGCCATGCATATCTTTCATTTGCAACGTCTTGGTGTCAAGTAATGTTTGGTGACCTTTGGTGAACCCAAGTCAACTTTGTTGATATGTTCTGACCCAAAACTTCGTAATCCCTCCTGTATGTCAGTTCGGGTCTTTCAACCTCTGGCATATGTTTATTGCTTTGATGACCAAGGAAATAAATGCCGGGATTAGCTTGTACCTAATCCCCTGGTGATTCACCTGGCAATATGAATAAGAACGGTTTTCTGACGAAGTTTGCTATTCACAAGCAAGGCCAGGCTTGGGACCAGCCTATTGTACAAGAGGCTAAATGACAGATTCGCGCATTCCCGAAAAAAAGAAAAAGAAGAAAAGGGGGGTTAAATTCCTGTGAGCTGAAAATCTCTGCACGGCGGGAAGCGTGCTGGATATGGCTTGACGAGGAAGGAAAGTATTTTGAGTACTGAGTAGCAAATACCGAAAAAAGTATTTTAAATACATTAAAAATACTTGTCGCAAAAGAGTATTGAGTAGAGTACCAAAATACCGGGAAAAGTATTTAAAATACTGTATTTTGAGTACGTATTCAAGATACGTACAAGTCTGCATGCAGCATATGTACAGATATAAACATGCGTACAGCGTGTACACACGCGATATACGGATCACAATATGAAGTAGCGCTCAGTTTGTTTTATGCCCTCTCATGTGCCTTCTTTCGGCATTACGTGACGTGATGTCAAAAAAGGAAAGAAAGAAAAGGTAATGGCATCAGGGTACCCTAAAATAAAGACAGACAGATAGGAATAAAAGAAGTCCAACTCCAGTAGAATCCTTCGGGTTTTTAGCCATGTGGAAAACCTCCCACAGAGTGGAGAGTGGAACCTCCCAGAGTGGAAAACCTCCACACTTCATCATCAGAATATATATGTTGTTGTTGTTGTTGTTCCATGCCATGTGGACACTGGTCCGTTGGGGTAAATTTGGGGTTTCCAGCAATGGTGCTGGGTTGCTTATGTCCTTCACCTTTCCCATTAGACGTCTTGCTTGGTGTTCGTATTTTTTGCAATGAAGCAGTATGTGTTCTCGTGCGCGTCTTCTGCGTGTGAGGTAGAGGACTTCCTTTCATCTGTCTTTGAGACTGAGAACTAGAAGCAGCCTTAAGTGTGCTGCCTCGGAACTATTCGAATATATTCGTTTTGAAAGAAAGATCGATTCGATTCGGAATTCGAATATAGAAATCCGTATTTGATTGAGAAATCGAATTGAATAAAGAGTTATTCGCTTTGGTATTAGAGAAAAGTTTGAATATTCGCACAGGCCTAGGCTATTCAGTATGTTGTTCTAGTCTTTTGAGATACCAGTACCTCGACCTATTGGAAGGGTGCCAAAGGAGGAACGCGTGCGCAGAAAAGAAATAAATTGAAGGATGGTTTCTGGATCGCTTGTGCAGTCGTTGAAAAATTCACTCCTTCCTATGAGAAAACTTCCTATGGAGAAAACTGATAGTGCATCGCAAGACTGCATTTTCGGTTCTGATATATTCAATTCTCAATTTTGTTTTCGAGTCATTTCGGATCCATTATGTTTCATAATAACTACATGGCTTCATATGCAGTTCGGAACTCTACCAAGCTTGTATATACAGGAGCCCCAATCAATATTAACAAAAACTAAATACGCTGCCGTTACTAAACATATAAGGTAGACATTATTTGTCCTCCTCCATATCACTTACAGAAATTCCTCTGCTGTATGAGGGGAATATAAAGAATACGGAAACGTAAACGGCGATGTGATAGAGAAAGAAAAAAAATGGGTACGTAAGGCACGACGAAGTCAGACTGGCTACCCCAGACCACTTAGCCACAGTTAGTGGAAGGGAAAAAAAAAAGGGAGAAAACCCAGTAGTTTGGGAGGGGGGACAAACATCCCGAACCAGTGAGAACACTTGCCACAAACGAGGGACCAGAAAGTGTCACAAAATGTCAATCAGATGCGTTTCTTCAAGGAAATGTAGGAGCTCTTTCAATGCAGCCGCTTGATGATTGAATGGCTGAGGACCCAGGAGCTTTACAAGGTCACATGACCGGGAGTCCAGGCGAGCCAGACTTGCTTCTAGTGTCCTGCAACTGTCGGCATAGTTGGAGCACCTGAGGAGGATGTGCTCAGTGTCCTCGACTGATTCACTGGTTTGTTAAAAAGGGAGGCTTGCGCCTTTTTATGACACTTATGCAGTTGCGTTAATTGTCACAAAAAGGCGCACGGCACGCGCTTTCCATCAAGCATGAGTAACAACGGTATCACTGTGTGCCCTTCAGCGTGTTATATGGTGAGGTCGTGTTTTAAGATTTGTACTTACATTGACACGGGTGGAAATGTTTCGATGCGCATGCGCTTTCTAGTTTTCCTTCAAATTGCTGCCACTACATAAGTACATACGTCCTGATGGACGGCTAACGACGCCAAGAAGGAAAGACCGACCCACTTGGCAGTTAATAATGAAAGTAGCCAACAGCCGCCGGCGGAGGAAAGTGATTATCGGTGAAAGTGTTCCGTTAACCGGCCCCATCGTGGATAGACAAACAAGATGCGTCCACTGTAAACGGAGACATTAAACGGCGGCTGAAAATGGTACGGCTTGAGGCAGATGAAAGGGTTGGTGACGGTGATTGGCAATTCAACTGCAATTTGTTGGGTATCCGTGGGCGGGATTTTAGATGGCCTTTTTCGTTGCTTTGGGACGTCGCGGTCTCCCGTCCCGTGCACCCAAAATGATTAAATGGTTACTTTCAGTTCAATGTGTTCACTGTATACTTTGTGTACGAAACATTTTCGCATGTTGTCGTATAATGTGATATCGTAGTTCATAATAGCGTCATTTGGAGCCGCACGTGTTACTCGGGCTATGATCGAGTCCTGCCTCAGGATGAACTGTTCTAAAGAGACCCTCTGAAGACGAAAATGAGAATTGAATGTTTAAAACGTGTAAATATAAAAACGCCGTCAAACCCCAAGGAGGTAGTCAGAAGAGAGTTCAAACGGTTAAGAGGGTTATCTAGTTCTATTGACAAGCCCTCGTGCTAAACAGTGTAGTGTAACCTGCGGCTTTTCTTGTAGCCGCACTAAGTGCACTGATTGAACCGCAAGCAGTATGCACTTTAAAAACAGCGGGGGCAATGTCGAAACTGGATTGCCGCCGTTGACTACACGCGAGCGGGCATCGTCACGACTATAGCAGAAAAAAAGAAAAAGGTGAATGGTTGAAGGTGAAGTATGTACAGAATGAATGAAACTGATGAGACCGAAGTGCACTGTGGGTGGAATGTCTTTGCGCAAGCCCCGTTTCCTGGATAAAACACACTATGTTACGAGTTTTTGTAGATCGTTCTGCATAAGAACCTTCGGGGTATAGGATGTTCGCCAATGTGCCAGTCCTGGAGTGTGCAAAGTAGGTTTCCCCTCATAGTGTTGTATGTGCGGCATTCTTTCAAGATATGTTCGATGGTTTCGATTTGATGACAGTGACCACAGCTGGCATATCATCCCTGCAGAGTCAATCTTGCATAGTGGCGAAGTTGTGAACTCAGATCCTGTGCGTAACCTATGGAGCGTGGTTTGTATATGGCTCGGGGGAAGCCTTTGGGAAGAAAGGGTCGATGATTTTGCATGATGTCCCGTATCCCAGGATGATGCACCACAGCTATAGCTGACTAACGGTCATTTGTTTGTCGGCGTCGTCCGGAACTGGTAAGGAAGTGCTGCAGCTGAGGTGTGCTGAGGATGGTAACTGGTCCGCTCTTTCGTTGCCTTTGATGCCAACATGAGCCGGGATCCATTGGAAAGGATCCCGAGGAAAGGAGTAAGGTCTCCTCCGATTATTTTATGCTGGGCACACGATCTTCTTATACAGCGGACTAAAGTGCTGCCGCACGTAGGGTTCATCACCGTTCACGGCGCTTCTCGAGCCCATAAGTAAAACTGCCTTAACTATTCCCCTGACGTGGACCGCAGAAGCTGCGCGAAGAAAACGCCAGGAGTTCGGCAGTCTCCTCATAGTCAAGATAGCGTGCATGACCTGGCGCCTACACTGTTAAAAGATAACTTCACCGTATATAGCACGCTCTGCGCGAACCCCATCTCATCGTCAGCGTCTATTGTTGTTGTTGCGAACCATTGCCACGAATGATAGGGTTATCGCTTGCGTGATTCGAAGAGAGAGAGACGACGCCTTTTTGCGTTAATTATCATACCGTATATCCAGATCAACACAAAACCTTCGTCGGCGCACGACAGCGCTTTTATGCGATGAAAGCCACCAATATCGTAATAATAAAACAATAGCCACGCATATTTTGCTCCAACATGGCGGTCTCTGGATAGTGGTAGAGCTATCGTGCAGAAACCAAAATAAGCATCCATGTTTGACTTCATTTCGATACGGTAGCTGGAGGCCACTGTGGGGAGCGCCAAGTTCGATCCATAATAGCGATTAAAGGATAATAGAGATCCATGCAGCTTGGTAAAATTCAAAAAAGACAGCACACTGTCAGAAAAAAAGGGTGGAGCAGTTATACCTTTTAGGAGGTAATAGTTGTCGCATATGTTGTGCCTAAAAGGTTGAAAAGTTCTACCTGCTACCTACGAATGATAGGGTTACAGCTTGAGATTCGGTGAGCGAGAGGGGCGTACGCCTTTTTGTAGCAATTTGGATATATGATCATTGCTTTTACCACCCTTTTACACCCCTTGTGAGACGCTATGTTGACTTACATAAGTGGTAACTATAGAAGTTACCACCTTTTCACGCCCTTTTTTCTTAGAGTGTAGAGCGAGGAACTCCAGGACGCCCTATCTAGATTATTTCCTACATGTTTTCACGCTTATTCACCGAATGGTGGCAATTGCTGTGCACGCACCCAATCAACGAACAAGCATTACAGACATAATGACCTGCCCAGTGATCGACACAACTTTTCCTCGATTGAGACAGATAATTCCTCTTTTGTTCTTAACACGAGAGTGGCTAACGCATATGTGTCAAATGATACTTATAATGTTTAGGAAAGTTGCTTCGTGCATCTATTGTTATATGCGAGTCATCCAAAATCATGTGTGAGGTTCAAGCTTTGCGTCTACTTTCTTATGACTGACGCCTTGCTGCCTCTCTATACAGTCATCTCTCGGGAGATGCTTGAACGGCGTCCAAGTTTAAGCGCGTTCAGCGAGAGAGAATAGAAACGAAGCGGCGGCGTCATGCACCCGACCCCTTGTGCAGACTACTTTGGGCTTCTACAATTGTCTCATTAATAGCAAGGCGGCGTCACACAGCTGCTGAGAGCATAGGTACGTAGAAAAGAATGCGCGCTGTGATGCCGATGACAATGGATGCCGACTCTATATAACATTCTCTCTGTGTAGAGGCTGCGGTTCTATCAGCTCTAAAGTGTGCCGTTCGATAGCTTTCTTTATTACGAAATACTAATTAACCGCGACAACTGAGACATCATGAAAATTTCAACCAGGGTGAATTTCATATTTTCTCCAGTTCGACAACAATCTATAAAGGGGCACATGTTTTCCACACCGATCCTATCCTTCCACGGTGCCTCATTATCTTCTTGCCATCATCCGGTGCAAGACCCTCGACGCTTGGTTCGTTTGCCATCTGGACCTCTTTGCGACTCATTTTAATCGAAGAAAGACACGGATGTGTCCTTACTTCCGGTCATGCGGCGGTTACGCGTGTGGTTCACCTTAATGTGTATTCTTGATTCTTTGATTGTCGTGGGCGGGGCCGTTTCCCAGTGGATTGTGGAGCAGCCGCCCGACAAGACGTTCGCTGTTCCACTGACTGGTCTCAAGGTTAACGTTGCCTACGCAGTTCCTTCCACTGTTTCTGCCATATGCATAATGTGTGTGTGAAGGCCGACAGCGCACCTCGCAAACACGTTCGTCGGGTCGCCGTAGACACGGTGTGCGATTGTAATTCTGTCGCTTTGCATGGTATCACTTCTTGCATGCGAGATTTGCGAGGACATATCTATTCGGGGTATCCAGAGCACGAGAAACGGTGAAGTAAAGATTTAGCAGATATTCTTTTTCCTCCGCCAGCATGCCGTGTCGGCCTTCGTTCTTTTCCTGGGCAGAACATTCTTTGTAGAATGAAGAAAATACTATTTATCCAGCCAATAAAGCCCAAGTTCAGAAAAGTGCTTAGGAAGTGTCTTTGCCTAGCAACTAAACCTTTCTGTAGTTGTACTGAACCTTCCCTGGAAAAGCGCTGTTCCGCGAGTATAGCTTTTTCTACCGCAGTCTACGAGTTGCTTTGGTGCGAGGGTCCTGAAATCATTGATCACAGTTTGGTCAATATGCCCTGTTGTTTTGGGCGACCCTCCAACGGGCGTGTGAAAAAACAAATCTTCGATCAGGTTTCTCCCTGTTCCTTCTAATGTGTAAACGCCATTGGACACGTTCCTCTCAGTAAGCGTGCATTGTTTGTGGAAACTGCGTGCCAAGTTACAGCACGGTGGAGTGGGCCGTTGTTCCTACGTCATCTTCCGCCAAGAGGTCGAAGAGAATAGCGAGCGTTCGCGATAACAGTTCCGAAAACATGATAAGCCAATCGTCCTGTTTCTTTGAAGTGGGTGACCTCACATTGCTAAGCTTCGATTTGATAACTTCACTCATCGTATCGTTTTCTCAGAGTTTCTTCAGGTGCACTAGAACTCCCTAATACGTTGTGTCTGCGAACGTTGCAAAACGATCTGTACGAACTCGAATATTTGATGATATCCAGCGAAGTGAACGTCTCGCGTGCATGAAATGTAAGCAGCTACTGTCGCAATCGTTGTCACACATTTATTACGAAAAAGAAAGCGCGATGAAGGAAGCCTCTGCTCCTGGTCCTAATTCTGGGTTCGATCCCGTCGACCAGTGGCTTGGCCGAGCCGGTAAAGGCATCCGCTCGTTTGTGGCATCTCAATGGTCGTGCTGAAGACTGGGAGGTTCTAATCCTACCACCGGGTGTGCTGTCTCAAGTTTTTCCTGGGTTTTCCTGAAGCCCTGGTTCCCCCCTGAAGTCGGCCCAGGACGCATACTAACCCACCTGTCCCCCACTCCTCCCAGCTGTCCACGTCTGTTACGCCGCTCATATAACCGCAGTTGCTTCGCGGCCTTAACACATAACTTAAAAAGACGGCGATGACGCCAGCAACTTGGCGGCACGGTGCAGGTGTGATAAGCCTTTCCTTCTGACGTTAACGCGCCTTCAGGTAGGCAACACTGTGGCGTCATCGCTTCTGTCGCTCGTCTTTCAAGATGCATGTCCCGTAGGGAAACGTGTTTAGATTTTATTTTTATATTTCTTCCACGCACCTATGAGCTGTCATTGGCGCCAACCTGAGCAGCACAGATCATTCTGCGGTTTTGTTATTATGGGTGAAGGACCAGATGTGATTGCTTAGCCTCACAGCCCAAATGGACGTAGAGTGAACAGCGAAGCCGTTACACAAACGTTATTTATGGTTTCGGGGGCACTGTCCAGTTCTTACACTCGAAAGGGTGTAACGCGACACCGTCGATCGGCCCCGTCTCTGCCGTTTCTCGGAAAATGTCCGTTTCTTCGGTTTGGTCTCGAACTCTCGATCACCATCCGTGGGGGAAGGCAGTTGTGCCTGAGCTCACGAAGGGATGACAAGGGTCTAGGACCGAAACGGCAGGAGGGAGAAAGCCAAGAGACAAGGCAGCGGCAACGACTCGGAAGAAAGGCCAACATATCGACAGGGCGAAGACAACGGTTTGTGAGCCAGCCTTTTTACTCCGTGCTCATATTAAATATGTGTGCCACAAAATTTGGTATGTCGGGTACTTCCTCTCAGCGTGGACTTACGCGTCGGTAGCGAGGCTTCACAATTATTAGCAGTGGGGCTGAGGTGAGTCTGGCAGAGGACAGTCCGACAACAGTCCCACCAAACAAACAACTTTATTTAAAGATGATGAATGGGGAGTTTCATCGCGATACTCTACCCCATTGCTGGTGCTGATGTGGGGAACGAAATAATGAGCCCCTTCAAAATAAGGATCCAAGTCCTATTGTGTCCAAAAGTGTGTTCAAAGAGGCCAATCTGTATGATGTTATTATCATCATCATCATATTTCGCTAGTGTGTGTGTGTGTGTGTGTTTTCTCGTACTATTACATAACTAAGAGGGTGTGCGCGAATAGCCTTTTGACACGCTCATTGACATTTCTGACGCATGAGGCGTCTGCGCACGATAACCTCAGAATGGTACAGGTTATTTTCTTCGAAGCATATTTCCGACTGCGCTCTAAAACTGAGCGTTCTAAATTTGCTGCCCGTTTCGATCACCGTAGTGCGGCGCTCCTATCTGCTTTGGAAAGAGTCTTCCAACTGTTTCATCCGAGTTTATTCTCACCGAACGATGTGTCATCGTCTTCCACCACAAGCCGTCGTTCGTCCCACTCAAATTCCCCACGGGAGCTGCTTCACCTTTAAAAATAACACAATCACGTTTCGACGGGCGATTCCTCTGTTTCTTGCTTTCTTCCTGGCGGAAAGTTGCCATGAGAAGAAGAAAGGAAAACAGAAGCGGAGGGGGAGTTGGCATCTATCGTTTCTGAAAAGCCTAACGAGGAAGCGGAGTCAACGGCCGGCCACACCTGGAGCGTGCCGGCCGGCTGACTGGCTGGATGGCCACCGAAATACCCAAACTAGTAGCAGACATCAGGGAGGGGGCCGATACGATCACGGCGGCCAGTCGTGACTACCTCTCCTCCATCCGTTAGGAAAGATGTGTACCTGGGCTTTGGTAAAGAATATTTGGGGGCTGTTTTTCGTCGTCTCAAGTGGATTTTTTTTTTTCAGCTTCTCCCGACACATTTTTGCGGTTTCAGAAACAAAGCCACAATAAACCGGTTTACAAAATAAACCACGCTTGTATCAATACAAGCCTGCTTTGCGTCGTTTGCTGAACTTGGAACGTGCTTCACTAATTTGCACCTGATAGCTTGCATAACTTTTTAACTAGAGATGGGATGAATCCAAAATTTTTTTCGAATCCGAATCCGGATCCGAATTCAAGGAAGGTTCTACGAATCTTACGAATCTCGAATCTTTCGAATCCTTTCTTTAAAAAGAGTTTTAAAAGTCAGGAAAAAAAAGACACTTCTAGTGAAAAGTGTTTTGAAGCAGAATATTATGCCTTTGTTTAATGAAAAACGAATTAAATAATGCTTCAGTTTCAGGAGGAAATATACCCATATAGTTCTTCTTAAACGTAATATATTCAACATGTTGTTCATCGACTACACTCTAAAAACAGAACTTCACCGCATTGCACGCCGTGAGCCAACCATTGCCACGTATGATAGGGTTATCGCATCTTATTCGAAGAGAGGGGTGGATGTACGCCTTTTTGTGGCAATTTTCATATATCCAAATTGCCACAAAAAGGCGTACGCCCACCTCTCTCTTCGAATCAGATGCGATAACCCTATCATTCTTGGCACTGGTTGGCGCACAGCATGCTATGCGGTGAAGTTCTGTTTTTAGAGCCTCAGCACACCACAGCTGCAGCCCATCCTTACCAGTCCCGGCCGACACTGACAGGCACATGGTCGTCAAGCAGCTAGTTGAGGTGCGTCATCCTGGCATACAGGACATCATGCAGAATCACCGACCCTCTCTTCCCACGAAAGATCTTCCCCGTGGTATGCAGACAATGCTCCGTCGATTACGCACGGGATCTGCGTTCACGAACTCGCAACTGTTCAAGATCGGCTCCAGGGAGGGCTCCAGTTGCGGACACTGTAATCATCCGGAGACTATCGCGTATATCCTGACAGAATGCCGTGCATACCATACTATGCGGGAAACTCATCTTCCCCACGCCTGGCCTGGTATACTGACGGACGTCCTCTTCCCCGAAGGTTCTTGTGCGGAACGACTTTCAAAAACTCGCGGCCTCGTGCGCTTTCTTCAAGAAACGGGCCTAGCGGAAAAACCACTCTAGTGCACGTCTCACCTACACTGTGCCTCCGTCCCATCAGTATCGGTTATCCTGCCTATGCATCACTTTGAAGTCCTCAACTCCCCTCTCCCACTTTCGTTTCTTTTTTAGCTATTGTGGTGACGATGCCCACTTGAGTGCGGCCAACAACGGCAAGCTACCTCGACACCCCCCCTCGGTTTTCTAGAGTGTACAAGAAATACGTAAATTCTGGAGTCTGAATTATTTCTATAAAACTAAGCAACAATCAAAAGCAAAACCAGGTTACCTTTAAGCTTGTAATGTAACAGTTCCTGCCTGAATAATTCCAGAACAACAGTTCCGGAGCAATATAAACAAACAAACAAGAAAACACCCGTCGGCCAATGAGGCTTTCGGCGGACTCCGGAGGCCCCAATTTGAAAGAGAAACAAACAAACGTGGTTGGTGGATTCGCCGTTTTGGGCACTGGGATTCGGATTCGCGAATCTCGAATCCCTGCCTAGGATTCGACGATTCGCGGATTCGGTTGGCACATCCCAACTTTTAACGCTGCTTGTTCGCTTGTAGCGCTTGTTCGCTGCTCCCCTAGAAAATCTCCATGATGTGCTTTCTTGCAGCGTAACACGTAAGATATAAGTTGGAATGCGTTCCGCACACACACACACACACACACACACACACACACACACACATATATATATATATATATGTGTGTGTCTCTTTATTTATACACTCTTAAAAATGAACTTCACCGCATAGCACGCTCCTAGCCAACCATCATCTCGAATGATATCGTTATCTGCCCTGATTTGTTGAAAACGGGAGGCGTACGCCTTTTCTGTGACAATTATGAACAGCATAAGTGTCACAAAAAAGGCGTTCGCCTCCCGTTTTCAACAAATCAGGGCAGATAACGATATCATTCGAGATGATGGTTGGCTACGAGCGTGCTATGCGGTGAAGTTCTTTTTTAAGAGTGTAGTAACAAAACCACAAATGGAGCCATATGATCAATTCAATTTCAATTCAATTCAATTTATTTCTCATTCAGTTCAAATGGCCTGGGTCGCGGAAAAGAGCTGCAAAGGCAGCATTTTATTGCTATTCAAACCGCTGCATGATGCAGAGGCTCGTCCGTTCAAAATACAGCGTGATGTTTGTCACAACAAATTAGTACCAGCTCCTCTGCATCTATGGGTTCCTACACTCTTAAAAATGAACTTCGCCACATTGCACGCTTCTAGCCAACCAATATCTCGAATGATATCGTTATCTGCCGTGATTTGTAGAAAACGTGAGGCGTACGCCTTTTTTGTGACAATTACGAACAGTATAAGTGTCACAAAAAAAGGCGTACGCCCCCGTTTTGAACAAATCAGAGAAGATATATCGATATCATTCGAGATGATGGTTGGCTAAGAGCGTGCTATGCGGTGAAGTTCATTTTTAAGAATGTAGGTGCTACCAAAATAAAAGCAGGTGCGGCCAACATTAACATGGTGTGAAACTGTTAAAGGCGAGTGACCAGTGCTGTGTCAGTAAGGAAATGTCCAAGAGCTCCGATGGTCGAACGTGTACCGATGAGTTTGTCCAAGGATCAAGTAGCACTCTCCAAATCGATGGACTTGCTGCGACCTTGCCATATATATGGACAAATGTAAACAGGACCAGTGTCGTTCGTGGGCAGCACACGCATGCACGGTGTCCGCAGGTTCGCCATAGGTGGGACAATACGGGGAGTTATCTTTCCTAATCTTGTGCATCGGCATTACCAGCATTTAGACGTAGATGGCGTAGTAATGGTGAACTAAGAAAGTTTTTTTTTTTTATAATGACCATCTTAATAAACAGCCAGCAAGTTATTCGACGCTGTTGATGGAAGATGGGAAATCGCCTATCGATATTTAATGTTATTTAATTTTATTTTTTTCAAGCAGGTTGCATTCACGGCTGCGTGACTTCCAGTAAAGCTATATTCATTAAGTAAAATGTACAAAATGTCCAAAGATAACCCTTACGATTGCGCCTCACTTCTTATACCCTGACACACACTGCAACGCTTGGTCTTTGAAGAAAAAAAGTGTTTTTTTTTTCTATATTCAAGCTCAAACTAAGCGTCTCCCTGATAATGTATAAAGTAGAAGAAGAAGAAGAAAAAAAAAGAAGTTATCTTCGTCCGATTCCGTCCGCTTGACACGAATATTTACGTCCCCGACTTTCGATATAATCTTGGAGCGCCCGTATTTTTGCTCGCGATAACTTGTGGCCTTTTAATAAGGTGCCATTATCGAGGTGCAATCGGCGGACGTGATTTCAGATATTTCTGGGCAGCCACCCGTAACTATAGCAACCAACGAAGACTTGGATGTTGAACTCTGCAGCTGCGTGGCATTGTGTGAGGAAATGGCCTCTGACGCTATACTTAGAGCAATTATCGATTGGATCACAGTCTTCTCCTCGACAAGCTCTCTTTGCCTTTTCGAAATATTGACGATGATGATGATGGCATCTGGTGGTGGTGGTGGTGATGGTGAAAGGGCTCGCCGTTGTCGGCCTCACAGGTGTGGGCAACGTCACGACTGACGCCCTGGGGAATGTGCGTCCTGGGCCGACTTCTTAGGGAACTGTGCCGACATGTGTGTGAAAGCGTCTGAGGAAAACCCGGAAAAACCACGGACAGCACAGCCGACACCGGGATTCGAACCCGGGTACCTCCCAGTCACGACGTGACATGGCCAGCACGCTAACCAGATGGCAGTGGTGGAAAGAGGGTCGGACATTACATTCGCTAATGAGAAGGAAAGAAGAATAAAATTGAGCGGGACCTCTCCATTCGGAGATGTCTGTGAGGTATTGGCCGTAGAATTTAATCAATTCACTGAACTAAGTAATTAATAAAAAATAGGCTGTTAAATTTTGCTTATTTTATTTATTACATTATTAATTGCAATTAAGTTAATATATCACATTGATTTCACTATTGCATTAATTTAACCGTAACGGCAAAAGCGAAATTTCTGAAGCACTGTCCCTGACACAAACACTAGGAAATTCTGCGTGAAAATAAAAAATAATAGAAGTAGATCATCGAACATATTATAGTCATGTGCCCAAGATACTCTGAGTGTCGTGACAGACTTGTAGCCGCGTTAGGCCGGGTTGACAATCGACCCTTCGGGTGCAGAAGGTGCTCGGTCCATGGCCAACGAGCACTCAACTGACAGTTACGCAGTTACACAGTTTTTAAGGGACACCAAGCTGTTAGACGGGCTATGACCCTGACTGTGGCGTTCGTCGCGGCTTCGCGACATCTCCAGTGGGTGTGGGTGGGAGTGGATGTGTCTGGCATTCCTTTCCTTGTAGCCGGCCCTCGTGATGAGGGCTACAATCCCTTTTTTTTTCGGTCATCATCATCATCAACAGGTGTAGATGAAAAGGACACGTGGGCGCTTTTTTCCTTTTTTTTTTTTTGTATGGATCATTTTCAGGATGTTTTCCAAAGCGTGCAATCACAACTGAAACATCTGATATCCATGGATCCGGTGGACAAGATCCAGATTAGCGCGACGACCCGGGTGTAAAGAGAGCGCCATTTCACAGGTGATCTTGGAGATCCAGGGGAGGGGGGCAGCCCCCCTCTTGTAAGGAAGTAGAGAGCCGTGGGAGAGGGAGTTTATAGCTGATGGGAATCACCAGCGGAAAACACGTGCACCGCACGACGCTTGCACGAGTGATCACTGAAGTCATACATAGTGCCTAGCTATCAGTCGAGTTTCTCGAAATACACTTCCCATGCAGCGTCTGCGATTCCGGAAGCGTCAACTGCGGATGAACACGAGGCCGGTCAATCAAAGCGCTCTTCCGCTACGAATCTGCCCCAGCTACGCCGCCTGATGGCGAATACGGATGGTCATTTCATGGCAACATGGCCTAGCGCTCGGAAACTGCTAGATCAGGGCACGAGCTGGATGACGTGACCGTTGGCACCCGAACATGAATGTCGGGAGCCTAGCGGTTTTATTGACTTAAACCACGCAAGGAGCATCGTAGTCGCCCGTCTTCGGGTTCCGTCGTCTGCTAAACCACGTGAATTTCGACGTGCGGGCCAATGAGGGCACTCGCCACCGTTGCAGTGCGGATGTGACGACACCGGATTTCGACATCCGGGATCCGGTCAGATAGGATCACAATTCGTCTGATACTCCGATTCACCGTGCTGCGAATTCAAGAACCTGCAAAAGTTTTGAGAAAGATTGGGACCGTTTTGCGCTTTATTTCGAAGTTATCCTATTTAGTACGCGGGGACGTTCAATCACAACTCGCAGACGACGGTGGTTCGTCTTCATGGCCACGACCGCTGAAAGCACGTTCGTGATTGGCTACGGCCGTTGAAAACACGATCCTCATTGGCTGACTCTTAATTGTTACGTCATGGCGACGAGTAAGCAGTCTTTCTCTACCTAGGTGGTGTTACCACTGCTCGGTCGTTTCGAGACCGTGCGAAAAAGGTGCTAGCTGGCAAATTCCGGGCACTCGGAAAGTGCCACGCGAACATGCGAGATTGCTTCGCTTTGACCAAGCGCACATAACTGCTCGTGATCTGGCAAAAAAAGTTGCCACGAAATGACCACCCGAGTTCGCCATTAGCTGCCTTGTAGTCTGCACGTGGTCATCTACTATCGTGAGTCGTCGTCTTCTTCTTGCTATGGGGTGCTGTCGTCTGCTCACTGTCTCGCCTATACTGCACAGCTGGAACGCCAGGCATTCTCTGCTAAGAAACATGTTTTCCTTTCGCAGTATTAAATATGCCTTTCAGTACATTACTGGGTACACTTTTTTTAGACAGTTGTTGGATTTAGTTGCAAAATTTGTTCTAAGTAAATTTTTCGAGTAACTGATTTCACTAAGCTTTCACTTTGTACTGTGGCAAATGTAACATCAGAGCAAGACTCTCCGACGCCGTCTGCACGTTTTTCGTCCCATGGAGCTGGTGCCGTATGGAGGTTGGCCTTATATAAATATTTCTGGCGGCTTCGCTGCAGATTAATTGTGGCTTTTTGCACGGCAACTATTCGACTATATTCCGTATGGAAGAGGCATTCGATTCGATTCGCAATTCGAATACCGAAATTCGTATATTCGCTTCGGAATTCGAATCGAACACATAAGTATTCGCTTCGATATCCGAAAAATTGGAATATTCGCACGGCACTAGTATCTATGCATTGCCACCTTGATCGTGAACAAACAGACGGCTTCCTCCGCCGCCAAAACGGGGTAGCCATGCGTGGAAGAGAAATGGCGAGCTTTCATCCCTCTAGAAACACGCGTTGCCAGTCGGGCAGTTGGTGGAAGAGAGAGTCGTATGTAACCAAAAGCGTCATAGAAGGTGCAAAAGTGCGAGCACGGTACACTCAGTTGCATCGTCCAGATCCACTGCAATGATGTTACACATACTGACGCGGCGATTTGCTACAGGTATATTGTCTCAGTATTGGCTCTCCGTGACAGCTGCGAATGACTACGTTTAGAGCCGTGGACGTCGCCCTCGTTGTGTGAGCATGTCACGAGCATCTTTACTGTGGCGGCTACGTCTAAATGGTGCTAAGCTGCGGATATTGCATAGTTTAAAATTACCGCGAAACATTTTCTCAACAAGCAGACCAAACTAGCATGCTTAATTTAGAGTAATTTGTGTGGAACCCGTCTTCTTCATCTGATAATGAATGTGCTGCTCTACACTCTAAAAACAGAACTTCACCGCATAGCACGCTGTTCGCCAACCATTGCCACGAATGGCAGGGTTATCGCTTCTGATTCGAAGACAGAGGGGGGCGTACGCCTTTTTGTGTCAATTTGGATATACTATGAAAATTGCCACAAAGAGGTGTACGCTCCCCTCTGTCTTCCAATCACCAGCGATAGCACTATAATTCGTGGCAATGGTTGGCACGTAGCGTGCTATGCGGTGAAGCTCCGTTTTAAGAGTGTGTATAGACGATATTCACCGCGATCACATTGGACGGGCACCCTGATGTGAGCTCCGCGCGAGAAGCAGGTTTGTCGAGGGAGGAAAAGAAAACGCTTTTTAGGGTTGAGTGGTCAAGCGCTTCCAATCCACAGTGGCAATGGTTGTTGAACCCACTTTCCTCTCTTGCGGAACTCTGCTCGTCTGCGACACGCCGGAGCTTCTTGAGTAAGGAAAGTGAAAATGCCTCTTCACTTTGCCCTTTACGTGAAGCCGAATACTAATTCGCGCGTTCACCTGCATCTGTGATTACACGTTCCTTTGGAACAGCTACAGTGTATTCTAGATAAATCACCGCGTGTGTATACGGCCCAACAGCAAGCAATAACTCGTTTACCTCTTTCATCACCCCTAAATAGTGACCTCCGCATGACCTCTGCACCCGGCCGGCCCGCAGTCGCATGCGTGCATCCACGGACAACGCCACATAGAATTAATTAAACTGTGAAGGTCAGGGATCCCCAATGTGGCCGTCTTACCATTCCAGTAAACTGCTTGGAAGATACGGCGTAAATACAAATGGACGTTCCTGATGGCGCCCTTTAATACCTGTCATACATTTACTTTTAACTTTTCAATCAAGCCTTGTTCCAAATTTAGAGAGTGTATGTGTCAGCCTTATGATTTTTTGCGAGCGTAGCATGGTACAGTAAAAACGAACTCTGCAACTTTTGAGACAGAAGGTTCACGATGTGCAATGCGTCTGGACACGAAATCTCGAGTACTGGACTTCGTAATGAGCACTCACAGATAGATTGAACACACGCGTTGCGGACAGAATTATAAGAACATGAGCCCTTTACTGGGAAATTGTGTCATTACCCCACAGGCATTATGTTACTGCCTAGAATATAGGAGCATTCGGGGCCCTCACAGTGTAGCACCAACTCAAGTTAGGCAATCACGTTTTCTCAAGTATGTGATAAATGTCATAACATGAATTTTCTCTGGAGTGGAATGCAATGCAATACGTTCCTCAATGCACTTGCACGCATATCAAGTGGCCTCCATAGCGCAACCTATTCTTTTCTCCGGACACGCACGGCGAGGAAAAAATGAAGTATTCTCTATGGGATCTTACATGTTAACTTCACTTGAAATGCAACTTATATCGATATTTGAGTATCAATTATAAAGGCTGAGTGGCACTGAGGAAATATTAGAGGAAAGCCATTAGAGACGAGGGTAATAGTGAGATGCGCTGGACGCACAGTTTCAGTGCACGTACATTCCTTCCAGATGTGTTTACCCAGTGATCTAAATGCCACGCTCCTCGATTTGGTAGACAACGCAGTTGCCACGGGTGGTTTGCCAATAAGGGTGACACGTATCAAGGACATCTCGTAAAGCATCGTCGACGAGTTCTTTTTATATATATATATATGCTACAAAGTCACCGCTTGATGTTCCCAGAAGTCTTGTGTTCAAGGATTCCATGTCAGCAACCAATTTTTCGAGTCGAGACATTTTCCAAAACAAGCTCGCTCTTCAGGATCTCATGGGAAGAGACATTGAGGGCGCTGCTGATCACTCTGGCTGCTTTTGGCCTCGCGAAATCTCAATGGTGTGCCAATGTTTTTATTACTATGTGCAACACCGGAGGACGCGGTGTTCTTGGCCGCGTCATGTCTAGTCTACAAGTCTCTGAAGAGTAGCCTGGATAGGCAGGACCGTCGTCCACTCAACGTCGGGACGGTTGCGGGGGGCTGGCGAAAGTTGGTTAGCGAATGAAATATACATTTTAACGACGGTTAGGCTTAGCAGGGCGGACGCGCTGGAGCAACACAAAACACAAAGCGACGTTGGTTATGCAGTGCTGGAGTGAGACCCAGGTTAATTGAAGTTCCCCCGCGTGTCTGTCGTAGTCGGCGCCAGCATTAGACTCTGTCAATGTGGGATTTTGAACACCTGCACTCTAAAAAAATACACTCTTATTCTGCAGTGTAAAATCTTTGCCACTGAGATCACTCTTTTTTTTAGCATAATGTTCACTCCTTCTTTCGAAAGCGTGTTACATTGTCGCCCAGGGGTGCTAGACTCGTCAAAGCAGAACTAAGTTCAAAAGATGACGTCGAGCGGGGAGCAGTTTTGAACTTACGAAGTTCAAGTAACATGTTTCCCTTTCCCCGCATCTGAAGTTGGGTCTACGTCAGTGCCTGATCCATATCAGCGTGTGCGCGACCCGCCCACTGGCACGATACGTGATAGAATGAAGGACGAGAAAGCGCACCGCTTCTATCCGCTCCGGTGAAGAAGTGAAATGCAGAGCAATACATCCTTGAAGGACTTAAGTTCAAATCATACATATTGTCAAATATGTTTGGGCTGTGCGAACATTATAATATTTCGGAGGCGCATAACTGTTCCGAATCGAATACGAAATTATGTGTTCAATTTTGAATCGAATATTATTTCTCCCAAACTGAATACAAACAGGAACAGCATGACTCGAGGCCTGATTCCATGGCATCACAAAACACTCGCGCTACTATAGGTAATGGCAATAAGGAAACGGAAAACTGTTGTACGATTCACGGAAATTGGCGGCCGTGCAGTCGTCCGTCAAGCTATGCAAACGCAAAAAGAAAAAAAAAAAACTCGAAAAGACGAAGCACCGGGTGACACGGCTTTTCTTGTAACCTCCTCACTGTTGCTTCAGATAGCTGCGTCGTTTCAACCGGTAGTAGCTCATAAGCACCAAATGCTCATAACCTCCAAACGCTCAAAACCTCTAAATGCCCATATGCCCCGAAAAAAAGTTGGTGGTTTTTAGCGTTTGGTGGAAATGAGCAGGAGGTTACACTCTTAAGAATTATCTTCACCGCATAGCACGCTCCTAGCCAACCGTAATCTCGAATGATATCGTTATCTCCCTGATTTGTTGAAAACGGGAGGCGTACGCCATTTTTGTGGCATTTATGCTGTTCGTAATTGTCACAGAAAAGGCGTACGCCTCCCGTTTTCAACAAATCAGGACAGATAACGATATCATTCGAGATTACGGTTGGCTAGGAGCGTGCTGTGCGGTGAAGTTCATTTTAAAGCGTGTGCAAGGGAGTGAAAATTACTCTGCGTGGATACGGGGTAAAATTATGTTACTGTCCTACACTTGTTACTTTGTTACTGCTTTTTGTTAACTGATGAAGAGTGCCCCTTTAACGTTCAGACCCTGTGCCTGACGTCGCTTTGGGCGTATGCACACTGAGAGGCAGCAGCGTAGCCAGGAAAGTATTTCGGGAGGCGTTCTATGCACTCTTAAAAATGAACTTCACCGCATAGCACGCTCTTAGCCAACCATAACCTCGAATGACATCGTTCTCTCCCCTGATTTGTTGGAAACGGGAGGCGTACGCCATTTTTGTGACAATTATGGACTGCATAAGTGTCACAAAAAAGGCGTACACCTCCCGTTTTCAACAAATCACGGGCGAGAACGATGTCATTCGGGGTTATGGTTGGCTAGGAGCGTGCTATGCGGTGAAGTTCATTTTTAAGAGTGTGGGAACATTACATGGGGGAGGAGGAGTTCATCCTTGTTTTCCTTTCCCAAAAGCACTGCCAAAGGTACGGTTTCGGGTACACCTGGCTACACCACTGCCGAGAGGGGTTATATGGACGGGTGTTACAGACGTTGAAACTTGGACTGAAAAAGGATGTCTCACTAACACGCACATACTTTGGCGATCACTCACAAGTACAAGTTAGGAGTAGGCTTAGAGTACAAGTAGTCAAGGGACGAGAACCTGCGTATTCAGCGTACGTGGTATACAGGGTGGTCCACCAACCATGATAGAGATTCATAGTAAGAAACGTAGGCTCCGGAGAGACATGCGGTCAAGGGATTTTTTTCTGCCAACAACTTTTGCCACATATTGGTAACATTTTTGTTTCATTTCAGTTGACGGAAAGTTAATTTTTTTAATTGAACTCCGAAATTTCCCAAGGCATCCTAACGTTTTCTTTGTGGAAATGGGTTCCCCGTGGTCATTTTACTCAGTATAGCACATAATCTCACTCGTAATGCAATGGCAATAGACGATTTCAGAAATTGCATGGATGGCCCGCCAGAGAGCGCCGTGTTGCGAATGCCCCACTGCACCTTGGATTTATTTCATGAGTGAGACAGAAGAAGAAGAGCGCAAACGGTTTCGGTTTTCCCTCCTTCCTTCGAGCAATAGGCAGGCAAGCACGAATGTAAACAATTTCCCACGACGCATTGCGCGATGCGCGTGACTTGGGCGACGTAGGGCCCCCGTGCGGAGCACAAGGGCAATATCTGAAATCGCCTATTGCCGAAATAAATTCGCCGAAGATCCGTGGAAATGAGCCCTTGGCTCCGCCTCTTTTTTGACGGCTTGGAGCTTGAGCGCAAAGCTGCGAAGAAAGCCGGTTACATTGACACGCCACACGAAGGGGGAAAGGGTTACAAGCCTTACCCACGGAACAAAACACGCGCGGTGAGTGCGGGAATCATAGCTATCTTATCAAAAATGAGGTCACCCGACGGATTGCAACCCTTTCCCCCCTCGTGTGGCGTGTCAATGTAACCTCCTTTCTTCCCAGCTTTGCGCTCAAACTACGAGTCGTCAAAAAAGAGGCGAAGCCAAAGGCTCATTTCCAAGGATTTTCCGCGAATTTATTTCGGCAATTGCCATTGCATTACGAGTGGGATCATGTGCTGTACAGAGTAAAATGACAACGGGGAATCCATTTCCGCAAAGAAAACGTTAGGTTGCCTTGGGAAATTTCGGAGTTCAATTCAAGAAATTAACTTTCCGTCTATCATGGTTGGTGGACCACCCTGTATGGCAACGTCATAGTCGTCATAGCAGGGTAAAGAGAGTAAGGCGTTGTGATCAGAGTAAAGAAAAGAGCATAGAAAGAGTTTAAAAGTCATAGTTACGTTCCATTTACTCTCATTTACTCCTCCTTTTTTTTTTTTTTTTTTTTTTACAGTGCGTGGCATAACAGGATACCCCCGCGTGGCGTCATTTACCACAGTGTTCTGGAGCTGCACCACAGAACACTTGACCTTTCTTCTCTACCTTATTACACTGCGGCTTGACATTTTTGCCGAGTTAAAAATTGCACATTTTACATCCGTCACATTAAATGTCTAACCGAGCACGTTCCCGTAACGCAAACTGTCGTGGATGCGTGCAGAGAGGAGACACGATCATTACGTCCCTTCCATGAATTCCTTCGTTTACCTCTTTAGGAAACATCATCAAAAGATGCTTCCGCAAAGCACACACTTCCATTCCGCCATTGTTGAGCACTTTTTGGGCGGAGACTTGATCTAACGATGGCGGAGAACATGTCATTCAGGGATCGAGTTTATCCAGTCCGTGCATCTCGTTGTAGCCGGACATGGAGCCCAGTAGTTACGTAGCTGCCGGGCTTCGTGCGTATAGGACGGCTCCTTGGCGTGCATGCCCTCGACATTAACTAGACGAACGTGATGGGGGAGTTTTGCGCCGCTTTCTCTCTTTGTGATGTATTTGTAAATGCGCGTTACGTGTTACGAAACTTCTGTAACGCACGAGGAAAGAAAGGACGAACAACACAAGAGCAAACGAAAAAGCTTTCGTAACTCCTTAGCTCTCGCTGCAGAAATCGCTATAATCAGGGAGGTGATGTGGTACACCATTTCTTGGCGCTTCTTCAATTCGGGTGTATTGTTTGATGTTGCCTGTCGAGGTCTATGTCGTTCTCCATGTTTATCATTTTAACCAACACGCTCTAATTATCCAATCCGTAGACACTTTCAACAAAAGTTATTCAGCAATTCAGCAAGTCACGCTCGGAACAGTTTCCATGATGGGGGTTATATCGAGGGAAGCATGTTGCAATCTTGTTGCACACTTTTCGGTGTCGCTTTTTTCATCCCTCGACGTATCATATAGGCAGCGTTAATACAGCAGATTCGACCAAGCAGGTGAGAATGTTATGCGCGAGAGAACGGTGATTTCATTGCGGATAAATTGGCGTGTCGTGCACATTTATACTACAACGAGAACTAACAAGCAGACACGCGCGCAAATAATATAATTTGGTTCTATATACTGGCCTCCGCCGACCCTTCATGTCGCCTCCCAGAGCATTCACGAGGTTGAGCAACATGTTTGCGCAGGCTGTTTCGATTGTTCCAAGGCAGGAACTCGACAGTATCGAAGCTTCCATAAACCTCAGCCACAGTTGAATGACTGTGACCTTGTCGGCGTCACCGATGTCACTGCGTGCTCTGGTCGATATCCAGAGCACTGTCCTTGCTTTTATAGCATCCGATGGGCTTTTCTGTCGAGAATAATGTCCACGCGTAGCCTCTTGTATAGTGACGTTGACTGCAGCCAAATAGGGACTATCGGTGGTTGGATGATCTAAGTGATCAGTGCATAAATATCACTCACAAAATGTCAATAAGACTTGATTTCCCACATTTAAGAGAATTCTAAAAATGAAAGATATAGTGTAAGCTCAAGTTGGAAAGAAAGCTATAAAAATATCTTTGTACAGCGGCTTTTTCCTCTTTCTCCTTTGTGTCTATTCCTATATATTCCTGTATATACCTGTAAGTCTGCTCCCAATAACGATAATTATTATTAACATAGATTTACCGTGGTACTTTACCAGAATACCTATGCTGTAGAAATTCCGTTCGATATACCGCGAAAGCTTCTGAACCGTGAGATACCACGAATTCCTTATCACAAGACCATTATTGACGCCGCTGAACCCATCGATGATATACGGATCACTAAGCATGCCTCGAATTCAGGCAACGTCTATCCGTTTCTGAGGGATCGATTAAACACGCCCAGGGCAACACTTTTGTTATTTCCATTACCTCAGACATTAGAAACAACCTTCCCGTTTTATGGGGCTTTAAAGATGCACGCGCTCGAAGCCAGACTAAAATGCTTCGATTTATTTTTACGAGGCATAATTCTTCCGTTGTGTTTTATAGCCATTGACTCAGCTCGGTTAAACCTGCTCTGTCAGCTCTTGTGCCTTTCCTTGTCCCTGTCTCTTGGCGCCGATAGTATACATGAACTTACGGTGAAGATAGTGCGACCTAGGCCATCGGGGCACTATGCCATCGTCAGTAGTACTAGTTAGTAGTAAATTCTGTGCCCGGATTACATGCTTTCTTAGTAACCATGCAATATACTTCAATTAGCCTAATTATTCCGGGACATTGAGGTGGACACCATGTAGAAATTACGGACGTCACTTCAATTGATCCTCACTTTTTATTTTCGCACACTATAGTGCGAGAGTAACTTGACTCCTTTGTTACCTTCTCTTTTTACTTTTTTACGTTTTAATTTTTTCCTTCATTTCTCCGACAATCCAAAGTAGTCGCGTGAAGCGGCATGGAGTAGCGGGTGGATATACGTTTATGGAACAACCATATCCACGTTTTTCTGCCTATATCCAATCCGATCCGATCCAAAACTTCCTCGTTGCGTTTCAGTGCTTTTGCATATCTCGAAACAGTCCTTAAAGGAGCTATATGAACTGTACCAAGCGAGCCTGCCGACTGTGTCGGCTCCAAACGGCGATTTCAACCTGTTGTCTGTAACACCTTTCGTATAGGTGAATTTGATAGGTGCACCAGGTATCATCAGCACATAGCACGCTCCTACACTGTTAAAAATGAACTTCACCTCATAGCATGCTCCTAGCCAACCATAATCTCGAATGATATCGTTATCTGACCTGATTTGTTGAAAACGGGAGGCGTACGCCTTTTTTGTGACAATTATGAACAGCATAAGTGTCACAAAAAGGCGTACACCTCCCGTTTTCAACAAATCGGAGCAGATTATGATATCATTCGAGATGGTGGTTGGCTAACAGCGTGCTATGCGGTGAAGTTCATTTTTAAGAGTGTAGCCAACCATCTTCCCGAATGGCAACGTTCTCGCCCATGATCTGTTGATAACCAGAGGCGGAGCCTATTCTGTATTCATTATGCGCGGCTACAAAATGGGCTAGGCCTCCCGTTTTCAACAAATCAGAGACGAGAACGTTGACATTCGGCATGATGGTTGGCTAGGAGCGTGCCATGTAGTAAAGTTCATCTTGAAGAGGGTAAAGCAGAACGTTATGTGTACCTCAGCGTTGGCGTCTGATTGGGTGCTACAATTCTTCAGATGACGTAACGATGGATAGAGGTATCTAGACGGCGGTGCGTCTACTCGCCCGAATACGAAAGAGAGCGCGTTTTTGTATTAACGCTGCGCAAGTTATGAAGGAGAAGAATTGAACAATAAATTGTAAATAGAATTACGAAGCGTAGAAGAACAATATTACATATATTAAACCCGTAACTCAATACATGCAGATAGGAGTTCTTACCGCCTTTAACCTATAATCGATAAAAGCCCTCAGGCATGACACCATTTCGCCTTTTTTTAGTCCTCTACCACCTCGTTCCTTATGATGTCCGCTGTTTAGCCAATGTCGCGTAGATAATCGCCATGATGTATAGTGATTAAGAGCCCCCCAATTACAACCGTGCTCTCGGCCGCCGTAGTCCTTATGGCGATGAACATGTACTGGTATGGCCACAGAAAGCCTGTCTCTCAAATCGTCTGCGGTGATTGAGTGAAGCGGACGACAACCCGACTTTATGTGTCCACGTGACGAAGGAGTGAGAGGAAGCGTATCAAGGTGGTGTTGGTATAGCTCATGCTTACAATCATCATGCAGAAACCGGATGCGAACATAAAGGTTCGTTTTTCTTGTTCGCCTCAAAAACTGCGACTTTCTTCTGGATAAAATTTTTGACAGGACACACGTAATACACTAGCCACACGGCAAACTTAATGCATTAAACGGAATGACATTTACTTCACCTCCTAACCAACCATCATCACAAATGACATCGTTCTCTCCACTGATTTGTTGAAAACAGGGGGCGTACGCCTTTTCTGTTGCAATTATGTTCTGCATAATTGTCACAAAGGATGCAAACCAGCAAAGCAGGATGTGTACGCCTTTTTTGTGACAATTACGAACAACATAAGCGTCACAGAAAAGCGTACGCCTCCCGTTTTCAACAAATCAGGGCAGATAACGATATCATTCGAGATGATGTTGGCTAGGAGCGTGCTATACGGTGAAGTTCATTTCTAATATAGTGAATTCAGCTGGTCGTTTTCGTGCAGCGCAGTGTGCCGGTGGCGGTTCAGCCTAGAAACGAACGAAGAGATAACGGAAGGACCAATGAAACCATGACCATAGCGGCCGTGTGCCATGCGCGCTCGAGCCAGTGCAACTTTTTTTGCACTACAACGGCCAGCCGAATTCGCTGTAAGAGTGCGGAAAAGAAGATTCAGTGACTCACAGAGGCCTAGAGGCGCTTTGCACGCGCAACGCTCTGTTGGCTTAAAAACCCGTTTAGTAGAGGCTCCGGAGCGAGAGGGACAGAGTGGACGGAGCGCTCTCTGCAGAGCCTTAGAGCCTACTTAACGCGCCCAATAAATCAATTAACGACTCGAGACTGTCCCTTTAAATCTGCGATGCGATATTATTGAGTAATGAAACGTTTTAGGCAGGGTCAGAGTAAGACCTCTTCTGATTTTCTGGAATAGTTGAACGCACACTCTAAAAACAGAACTTCACCGCATAGCACGCTGTGCGCCAACCATTGCCAAGAATGATAGGGTTATCGCTTCTGATTCGAAGAGAGATGGGGGCGTACGCCTTTTTGTGGCAATTTTCATATATCCAAATTGCCACAAAAAGGCGTACGCCCACCTCTCTCTTCGAATCAGAAGCGATAATCCTATCAGTCGTGGCAATGGTTGGCACACAGCGTGCTATGCGGTGAAGTTCTGTTTTTAGAGTGCAGGAGTAGCAAGCAAACGTGCTTGCAACGCTGTAACGTGATTATGCCTTGGGGTAGTGGGCCGCACTTCATGTGGCGAATTTCCTCATTCATCGTCATTAATTTATCTGTTGTTGTTGTTTGTAACGCTGCAACGTGGTACTCCTTGAGTATTAAAAAAACACACGTTTTCTGTTGCTCAACATACACTCTTAAAAATGAACTTCACCACATAGCACGCTCCTAGCCAACCATCATCCCGGGTGATATCGTTCCCTTCCTTGATTTGTTGAAAACGGGAGGCGTACGCCTTTTTGTGACACTTATGCAGAAATGTTAATTTCACAAAAAGGCGTACGCCTCCCGTTTTCCACAAATCATGTGAGCGAACGATGTCACTCGTGATGATGATTGGCTTGGGGCGTGCTATGTGGTGAAGTTCATTTTTAAGAGTGTACCTATAAAACGTGTGTTCACTACAAATATCTGTTTCTGGAAATTGCTACTGGCGCATATTTTCACAGGACGCACAAGACGCGGACGTTTTTCGGCTTATTTGGTCGTTGCGCACGACGAATAGGCAGACATAGGAAGGGGTAAATCTCAGTCTTTTTTTTTTTTTTTTTCCTTCGATCGCTTTATTTGGTTTTGTTTCGTTGTTCTTCTGTTTTTAGCGCGTCCCGGTTTTGCGTGTTATGGATGCAAGCAATGCAACTTCGAAGGTCGAAGGCCCGCCGAGGATGTTTGAAGCCCGATGGGCAAATACGGATACTACCTCTCCCCATTCCCCCCGCTGTGAAGAAAGAAGAAGGAAAAGCAAAGAGTACAAACAAAATGGCAATCACAACGCGTCACCCGGTGTTACCCGTCTGGCGAGTACACGGCGCAGGAGTACTTGGAACTATGTACACAATACTTCAGATTGGACATCGAGCACCGGAAAAGGAGAGAGAGTGCTGTCAACTGCTGAGGTTTGACTTGAATAAGTAAGATACGGAGAGGCTTCCCCAACTGGGGCATGCATTGTGCGTCAAGATGTTTTGTACAAGAACGCGGTTCACGAGTGAGTGTGTTTTAAAACACATAAATTGAAGGACAGGGCGTTCGCGCACACATAGCGGATAAGGTGGTTCCTTATAGTTCATCTGTGCTATTGTTGCCGCGTTTTTTGCTGTAGCGCTATTGGACATTGGCGCTTGGCGGCGTCGCGGACTCTGTTGGAATCGAATGACTATATGTAAACGTATTTTTATTCTCGATGTATTATTTTTCGCGATTTTCGCGACCCCTAAAAAATCGCGAAAAACTTTACTCGCGAACACAGCTTGACGTTTATCCCGCGAAAGGAGACAGCCCTGGAATCGTGAAATTAAATACTCGCGATCAACTTCGCACATGACTGAATGCGCGATTGCCGAAAATTAATACATCGCAAATAAAAATACGTATTGGAATAGTTTTGGAACCGTGTGGAATACGGAGGGGTGTTGAAACTCCCTGGGCCACAGGAAAAGGTGGGGGGGGGGGGGGCGACTTGTAGTTCAAGGGACTGGCGCACATTAAGGGCTTTCTGCAAACAGAGAAAGGGTTTCGTGTTGCGGAGCATGCAGAGTACGCGCGTTGCAGAATTACTTGAAATGTGTTAAAGGGACACAAAAGTACAAAAATATCCCCTCGTCGAATGAAAAGATGCCGTTCCCTTGACAGCAACAACCAATTCATCCGTTGCTTCGTCCATGATTTACGAGCGAAAGAAACAATTTTAGCTTTCGCTCTTGCTCTTCTTCTCAAGAAGACCGACAATGCGGAGTGGCCTCTCATTGCTCTCCTCAAAAGATGTGTCCAATCATCGTGGGAGATCTTCAGGAGGTCCCTCCGCATTGTTGAGCTTATTGAGAAGGAGTTGAAGCGTACATTCTTTTTTCGCTCGTAAATCACGCAACGGATGAATCTCGTTCTTGTGTTGATGTCAAGGTAACGGCATTTTTTCAATCCGCGAGGAGAAGCGTTTAATGTCCCTTTAAACGGACGGAATACAAGACCCCCTGACCAACGTTCATGCACCCTCCTTCCGACGCCCCTGTATGGATGCTCGCTGAAACGTATTTAATCGTGTACCTTTCTTTCTCTTTCGCAGGTAAGTGACACTTACATCGTCCACGCCAGTATTTCCGGTGAGACGATTGTTTTCCTATTGCAACGAAAGGAAGGAGCCGTGCACTCCTCCGCAAAACTTCACAACTCAGTGAAGCGCCAACTTTCCAATAGAATACAGTACATAAAGCCAGTGAATGCGTGTCGCTGTGTATCGCTGGTCGTCCGGGGATTCCTTCGGGGGACTCCAGTCATGTCAATTGGGTGTATCCGGTGTATCAGTGGATGTGCTCTCTCTCCCCTTCGTGGTTCTTCAGCACTTGCTCGCTGCAATGTATGGTTCTATACGACGGACCAATCATGTGGTGAAACTCCTTTATTAGACGCTAACTTTCCTGCGAAAAGCTAACGATAACGAGCTACATTTTCTTGTTTTAGACTTCTGTAGTCACTTATCACTGCCGATAACATCTCATGAGAGCGATGGGTAAGTGAGCGGCTTACATATATATGATTGCAACAATGACAGGAAAGTTCTCACTTTCTAAACTGTAACTAGTCAACAGCATTCTTCTGTGTATTTTATTAGTTCTCAATACTGACACTTTCAAAACACAACTTCACCGCGTAACACGCTCTTATAGACAACCATCATACCGAAAAACATCGTTCTCTTCCGGAGGAGTACGCGTTTTTGTGACACTTGCGCAGTTAATTATCACGAAAAGGCGTACAGTATAAAAACATAAAAACAGAACTTGACAGCGTAACATGCTCGGCCCCAACCATTGCGCCGAATGATACAGTTAATCAGTTATCGCTTCTCACTTCGGAAGCGAGCGCAGTTCGCCTTTTTGTGACAATTAACGTGAACTGCCGTTAGTGTCACAAAAAAGCCCACGACTCCTGTTTCCAACAAATCGGAGGGAGAACGGTTTCATTCCGGACGATGGCCGGCTATAGGAGCGTGCTGTGCGGTAAAGTTCAGTTTTTAGAGTGATAGATATTCTCTCACTTCCATATCTAGAAATGTTTCGCAGACAAACTCAGAATCCCTTTGTGCAAGATGTCCATAATTTGGCCACAATAAATAAGTGCTTCACCATGAACGATAGAATTTTGATTAATATGCCATGTTTGTTGTAATGCCACTTGGTCACACTGCACGTAGAGCTCTTTCTGGCGAGGGCGGGAGGGTCATCCCGGGTGTGCGCAGTGGCCCGTGAATCGCGAGGCCCTTTTTCTCGTCCCGTTATTAGTTCCGCCTTTCAAGGCACCGTAGGTGGTACGGACACAAGTGAAAAGGAAAAACGGAAATAAAGATGGACGGCCGGTAATGCTATAGATACACGCTGTTAGACGAAAAACTACGTAGAATTATATAAAAACGTACCCGGTAGAGTTCAGATAACATCATTATGCTTTACGGGCACCACGTGTACAGTATAGAACATATACAGGGTGTTTCACCTAAGGTGATAAAAAATTCTAACTGGCTACGTACTCGCAGGAGGATTGTCGGACTTTCGGCAATTACCATCTGGAAACTTTTACCGCCGTTGAGGAAGGCTTTGGACAATTTTTAATTGCGGGTAATTTATTTTTTTTAATTGAACTTTGAAAATTACCAAGCGAACCTCACTCTTTTTTTTTACATAAACATGACGTCCTCCGCGGATAACCACAGACCCAACCAAAACTACGCACAGTATCGCAACAGAAATAGTCTAAAAATTGGTAAAAATTCGGCTTTAACCATGCCTGCTCAGTTGTCGCAAAGAGAAGCGCAAGGTATGTGCGGGGAGAGGAGGAAGTGTTCCCGCCTCTTGTTTTACTTTCCTTTTCCTCGGTTTGACCTTGATGCTGGCGACAAATGACTTACCAAAAAGAAAACAAAACAACCGTCTTATCACAAAGAAGCCAAGAGAAATGCAGGCGGGGACACTCTCTCGTCTAGACGCAGATTTCGCTCGCGCTTCTCTGCGAAAATCAAGCAGGCGAGGCTAAAGCGTAATTTTTACAAATTTTTTTAGACTACTTTTTGTTGCGATACTGTGCATAGTTTTGGTTGGGTGTGTGGTTATCCGTGGAGAATTTCACATTTCTGTAAAAAAAAAAAAAAAAGTGAGGTTCGCTTGGTAATTTTCAAAGTTCAATTGAAAGAAAATAAATTTTCCGCAATTAAAAATTGTCTAAAGCTTTCCTCAATGGTGGCATAAGTTTCCAGAAGGTAATTGCCAAAAGTCCGACAATCCTCCGGCGAGTACGTAGCCAGTTAGAATTTTTTATCACCTTAGGTGAAACACCCTGTATACCATATATGAATATACCGTTTCGAGCCTTCGGCTATTCTTGTGATTAGAGCTGCAAAGGTGTGAAAACATTGGTCAACATAGCGTCTGATAAAGGGTGTAAAAGGGTGGTAAAGCAATTATCGTTCAAATTGCTACAAAAAGGCGTACGCACCCCTCGCTCACCGAATCAGAAGCGGTAACCCTATCTTTCGTAGGTAGCAGCTAGAACTTTGCAACCTAGCGACAACTATTACCTCCTAAAAGGTGTAACTGCTCCACCCTTTTTTCTAAGAGGGTGTATGCCGCTGTGAGTTACCTGTAGCAAATTTTCATCCAACATATAGAGTCGCAGGTTTTGAGAAAATAAAGAAAAACGAACGGCCCGCATCACATCACGAAGACCATTACCAGACGCGCAAAAGGTCCCGCAGACCGTTCGAGTTAGAGAGAAACTGATGTTCTGAGGCTGGAACAACATAGAAGGGACAGATACAAACAAAGCCTCACATTTGGCTTTGTTTGGCTTTGTTTGTATCTGTCCCTTCTATGTTGTTCCAGCCTCAGAACATCAGTTTCTCTCTTGTTCAACAGGTGCCGCTTGCGTCGATTTCCGTCGTATGAATGTGTGTATGAGTGGGCAAAAAATGTAATAGTGAAAGGAGGGTGAGTGAGAGTGAGTGGCTGGTTTGTCGTCCCTTCAGATGACGCACCCCGAAAGTCGTTGGAGAGGCGTGTTAGCTTAGCTCAATTGGTAGAGCCCTGGACCGGTAATCCAGAAGGTGTGGGTTCGATCCCTACAGCTGGCTAACCTTTTCAGTGACTTTCATATTTCACCGTTCGAGTTCCCGTGTTATTACTGCTATGCAGCGGTTCGGAACCTCAGGAAAGTTCTATACTGCTCCGATATGTTTGATATGCTCAAGCATTCCATAGGAGCCCAGTCTGTGGTCACCATTTGTTCAAACTCCAAGAACCGTCTTGGTAAAAATAGGAAGGAAAAAAGAAAAGTTACAAGTGGGCTGGTGAACATTCCCAATCATATACATCCTCGAGAATACCGTTTTATATTATGTTCTTAGTTTCATTTTCGCGCGAGGAATATTTTTAATTTTATTTTTGCGACCTGAGTACGGAGAAGAGTCCCACGCACACGGTCTCCAAATAGTACGTGCGTCCATTAGAGAACAAGGATGCGTGATACCTGTGGATTTTGCAGCTGATGCTATTTGTCCGAAATCCGCTTCCGTATGGGCCGGATGCCCATGTTCTATTTGTTCAGCTTCCGTAACGCCATGTTATGGATCAGCCATAGAGAGAGAAGCAGCGCTCTGATCCTGGTCATTCTCATACAGTCCACATGCATAAACATCGGCAGCAGTCGGAATATTACGTCAAATTATCGAGCTTCCGTGTTATAGGTCACCTACGCCAATAATGAATGCAGACAAGAGTAACATGACTAAGCAGGGACCTGTGGCTTCTGAAAGGTCGTCACTGAGCAAGATAGACACTTTTCTTTAAATTTTCGTTCGTGATCCCAGCTTCGCTGAGGTCCACGAGGACTCTAATCCACCGGTTCCGTTTGAATGTCCCCTATTCCCCTATAGTGGTCGCTTTTTACGTGTGATCGGAAAATTCCTCTCCAAACTGCTCCATGTGTTATGCTGTGGAAGACGTCGAACAGCGTATACGGTACACCGAAGCTGGTCGCATTCTACAGTCAGAGCTGACAGTAGTGGAGGCGGCCGTTGCGTGTGTAAAAGGCCCTGGCATCTTCCGCATCATCCTGGAAGGCGTTCTCCGCCGTGGCGAAATTTTTCCGAGATATTGGTGCAGACACAAAGTTTTGAAACTTTGGATGTTTGTGGTTTTTTGCTGTTGAGCTATTTGTGTTTGTAACTCTGTGTTTGTAATCCGTTTTTGTCACAATCATCACCATCATTATCGTCGTCGTCGTCGTCGTCATCGTCGATCCAAGAGTTTTTCACCAATGTAACTGCATGATGCAAGTGATATGGAATTGCTGGTCTCAAATCAGTCAATCAAGAGTAACGTGACCAGTTACGATTACGTGATATGAGCACATGAAGATTCACAGATGATGTCAGCGCCCAGCGACACCGTTATTTCATGAAACTCTGCTGTTATTCGCGGTACCAGTGACCGTGTATGGCTGTTGTAGATTTCCATAGACCGTCTATTCACAGGAGCAACATTTCCCAGAATACTCCAGTGACTCTCAGCCGGCCTCGGTGACTGGCAGCTGATCAAGTTCTTGGATCCACAGAAAATCGGAAGCATACCTCTGGAATCGGTGATCGCTGATCGCTTTCAGACATATGCCGGCACAGTTTCCTTAGAAGTCGGCCCTGGACGCACATTCCCCAGGGCGTCAGTCGTGACGTCGCCCACCTGTGTGAGGCCGACAACGGCGAGTCCTTTCACCACCACCACCATTATTTTCTCCGCCGCCACGTGAGCACGCGCGCTCAATGTCGTATCATGGCGTGCTAGAAGGACCATACTCGTATATTTTCTATCCACGAGGAATATTTTGCGTTCCGTGGCAGACGACAGGGCCGTTGGCCACAGGGCCGACAGGGCCACTACGTGTCGGCCACGTAGCCATCAAGAGCAGCTAAATCATTCTCGGGTACGTTTTCCCATCTGACGCGGCTTCTCCCGCACCTGTTTTTTCCTCTTTCTCTTTCTTTTTTTTTAAGGAGTAGCAAGCCGGCACTTGCCTGGCTGACATCTCCTTTGTGTGAATAAACATATACCCCCCCCCCCCCCCATCTGACGTCTCCCCGAGCCGCTTTACCGCAAATGAAATACGTTCCGTCACATGTAGAACATAATTGTTGCTCTCGGTTTACAAGCAGCACGAGTGCCTGAGTAATTCATTTTTGTATTTATTATGTAGTGGGGAAGCCCTTTCTCCGCTACAGAGCCCTCCTTGTCAATTGATTTGGATGGATACAATAAGCAACAACAACCTGTCAAACTACTCCGCCAGCATAGACTTTGTCGTACCTTGAACGAAAACCGGAAGCAACAAATCGTGACGCAGCTGCAGCGAATGCGCTGGGCATAACATCCATTCATAAATAATTCACTGCCAACTTAATTGAAATACTTGACGCGGTAACCCTAAGCTCCATAAGTAGGTATATCGCAGCATTTTTAAGCTTCGGTTTTCGCACGGTCTGTCGCTTTAACGTGATTCTGTGTATGTATATATGGACGGCTACTGAATCAAGTAACGGAAATGTGGGATTGTCGCCTACGATACAAGGTTGTACCAGCTCCAAAAAATGGGCCGTAGCACTCAGGCACAATTAAGAGAGAATGCAAATATAAAAGATCGATTTGCATATACTCGATGGATTACAATGGTAAAAATAATATTGAGATAGTGACTGTGGAGCCGACTACTTCAGCTCACTTGGACCACTAAAAGGTGTTTTAATCGAAAAGACCACCACCAGGGGTGGTTGGTGTCGCTAATGATGATGTGATGGCAGCATAAAGAATCATTATGCAATCATTAAGGTGGGACTGCATGCGACGCAACAGTCGGTATTTGTTTATTTAAATAATACTGCCAGTCCAAGTGGGTGGTAGATAACATAGAAGCATGAATAACAACACACGCCATTTTACATCTACACCATTTTAACATCAATGGTACGCTAATGTATCGTAATTCCAAGTGTGACTTTCAAGACATAGGATGGTATAGCCAGTGCATGCCTCGCACCCCAATGAAAATAGCCTGGCTGTAGGTATTCCGTCAAGTGAAAAATAGAATTACCACCTCTCGGTATTAAGGGAGCGCGAGAGAGCATGAGCAAAAGGATACAACAAAGACTGTCTGGACGAAGCCAATGACCACTCGGATACCCGCGACACACAATCTTCGGTCCCATTTCGGATTTGCGGCCGAAAGCTTCGGAGATTCATTCGGGAACGAAAAAAAAAAAAATAATAATCTAGCGAAGGAAAGAGCTCAAGAGATTCTTCGGCTTCTTTGGTGTCGCACGAAGAGCAGGGAAGCTGGGGTTCCAAGAACGAATAAATGGCTTCGTTCTTCTCCCTTTGGGGTGGCTTCCAAACGTCGGTCGATCGATGCAACCAGAGCCGTGCAACTATCCGGAAGCGACACCCGTGGGACAAATCGGCTTCACTTAGTGCAAAATCCCCTGAGTGAGGAGAAAGACGCATCTTGCTAAACAGAACTTGGCCACATAACACGCTCCTTGACAACTGCACTGTAAAAGCAGAACTTGACTGCATAACACGGTCGGCACAACCATTACGCCGAACGATAGTCATCTCTTCTGATCTGAGCAGAAGGAGAGGGCGAGGTGTACGCCTTTCTGTGTCAATGAACGTATAGCTAAACTGCCATAAAAAGATGTACGTTCAACAGACGAGAACGATAACGTAAATTGCAAAGACAGAACGTTACAATTAAGACACAACAACAGCAGCAACTGACGAAAACTCAGTGAGCGCTGGTGGTGGGACCCGAACCCACACCTTGACCTTCCGTCAAGTGCCGTCTTTGAAATCATTGCTTGGGCGTTGGTCGGGCCTAAAATGTTGCTTTGTCTTACTTGTTCGCTCAGCCTCTGCAATTTACGTTACTATAAAAAAAAATTGCGCTGTGAAGTTCTGCCTTTAGAGTGCATCATTTCGAATGAAAAAGTTCTTACTCCTGATCTGTTGAAAATGAAATAGGCCCGCTTATTTCGGACACTTTTTTGCATAATTTGCACGTAAGGGGCGTGCTCTTTCTGGTTTCAACAAATCAGGAGACGGAACGACATCGTTCTAAATGACTGTTGGCTCCGAGCGGCGTTATACGGCGAATTTCTGTTTCAACAGAGCACTGTTTAAAGCATAGATCGAGAAGTTGCCCTTCAAAAAGAACTCGTTAAGTTACGTTAGTTCGTTAAGTCACGGTAACGAGTTAAGTTACCGTGTGAAAAATGTAACTAAGTTAATACCTAAGTTCTTCAGCCTGAAATGTAACTCGCAGTTACAGAGTTACTTTAAAAAAAGAACGAGTCACTTCCAAGTTACTTCGGACACAAAATAGCACTACGCAGGTGCAGCGCGCGTGAGCAGTTGAGTTAGACCTTGAGTTGCCTGCGGAGGAGTACAACACGCTTAGATCGTTTTCGTTTATATCCAACAATTCGAACGCGCGACCTTGTGTTGCCGTTTCGTAGCGTCGCTCTCTGATTCGTTATGATGGTTGGAGGGTGGTATGCGGTCAAGTTATGTTTCAAGGGTGTGACGAGAACCCTCTAAAAGCCGAACTTCACCGCATTTAGGTAATGCGCTCGGAACCAACGGTCATGCAGAAAGATATCGTGGTTCGTTCTTCCCGGTCAGGATTACTCAGCTAGATACTGCAAGGTAGAACACTCACGATCGGATAAACCTAGCGAAACCAGCAAACATACACGACCACGCGACCGTTCCTCAGAGAAATATAACGGGTAAATCAGCGACGCAAGAGCACTACTTCACCTATAGCACCATTAAGTGCACCACAATATACTTGTGTTCTTCCTATTATCATCATCATCATCATCTCAAAAATGGGAGGCGTATAGCCAACACCACCTAGAGACAAAGCCTGATCGCTTGAACGACGCGACGTAACAATTAAGAGTCCGCCAATGACGACGTTGCTTTCAGCGGATGGAAGCGAGCCACCATGAGCCGCATGGGCAGCCACTGGTAGCCACAGAAAGCCTGTGTTTCAAAATCGTTTGCAACGATTGGCCGACATCTTGGCTGGCTGCTGCGATTGGCGGACTTTATATGTCTACGTCTGTCTACGCGTGTGTGACCACCACTACCACCGAATGAGAGGCGAGGAATTAAGCAGGCCTTCTGTATCTAGATGGCGTTGGCACAGCGTCCTCTCTCCTGAAATCAGAAGCGATAGCTGCGCTCTGAAAACAGAGGTGGTCGTGGTGGTGGTGGTGGTGACGAGACCGGCTTGATGTATACGCCACAGAACTTCACCGCATAGCACGCTGTGCGCCAACCATTGCCACGGATAATAGGGTTATCGCTTGTGAATCGAGGAGAGAGGGAGACGTACGCCATATTGTGGCAATTTGGATATACGATAATTGCCACAAAATGGCGTTCGCCCCCTTCTCTCTTCGAATCGGAAGCGGTAACCTTATCATTCGCGGCAATCGTTGGCACACAGCGTGCTATGCAGTGAAGTCTGTTTTTAGAGGCGCTTTCAGACATATGTCGGCACAGTTCCCTTAGAAGTCGGCCCAGGACGCACATTCCCCAGGGCGTCAGTCGTGACGTTGCCCACATCTGTGCCCTTTCACCATCACCACCATCACCTGTTTTTAGAGTGAAGTCTGGCGCACAGTAGTGAAGCTCTATTTTTGGAGTGAAACGTTGCCATCGGCAGAAATTCGATCGGTGCTCTTTTTTCTTCTCAAAAGCACCACCCTCTTCCCCGGAAATTAAAAGACGAGGTTAGAAATAGGAAGAAAATTCACTTCCTGAACACTAGAAAGATCTGGATCAAACTAAAAATATGGAATTGGAAAATAGACGAAGAAATTCTGGGGAACACGAGGAAAAGTGACTGTTCTGAGACTAGAATACAGAAGCAGCCGAACACAACACGAGCATTAAAGTGCCGTATTTGAATCTGTCAGCCTTCAAAGAAATACTGGTTCTGCTACACAGGGTGTTCCAGCTGCGGGGATTTTAGAAAAAGCCTGCGCACCGTACGCTAAGGAGTCGAATGAATACCGTGAGCTGTAGCGTATCACAGTCGCCAGTATTTGTTATGTTACCTAATTAAATAATTAGGTATGACTAATTAGTTAACGTCTAAAGTACTAAGTTCGACCAGCGGCATGGCAGGGTGGGTAAAAGCATTCACTCGTTGGTGGTAGCCAAGGTCATGGTCAAGGTCAAGGTCTGGGAGGTGGTGGGTTCGAGCCCTACCACCGGCTGTGCTGTCTGAGGTTTTCCCTGGGTTGGTAGACTTTCCAGACGAGTGTTGGCACAGTTCCCCTTGAAGTCGGCCGGGGACCCACACTAATCCCCTGATCCCCCACTCTCTTCCTACTGTCCTCTCTCCATCTGTCCACGTGTGTATACGCCGCTCGTAGCCACAGTTGCTTCGCGGCACTAACACGAAACAAACAAACAAATGTAACCAAAGAAACAGACGAGAAAACCGATACACTATAGCAGTGGTGGCAACAATCACTTTAGGTAAGCATATCATATAAGGTGTTCCTTCTTTTTACGAGAGGCGCAACTGTTCCTCTGTCACTTGGAAATTCCAAAGTAGACGAGTGTGTTTGGGAGTTTGTACATCAGCATCTGACATCTGTTCGAGGTCGTGGACCGTTCGAGACGCCGTGTGGACGAAGGGTTTTCTCTTTATATTGTTCTATTCGAACGAAATTTCTGATTTAACGTAAAGCAAAAGTTGATACCTGCTCATATAGAGTGAACAAAAAATAATAGTCCGAAATTTGGCAAACAGGTAGGAAGTAAAAATTAACGGCAAATTAACTACTGCACCCGAAGCGTTTTTGTATATAACTTACGGCGAATTCGGGTGGTCATTTCGTGGCAACACGGGCTGGCGCTTGCACGCCCTGGATCACATGACTGTCGCCACTCGAACATGAGTGCCAGGAACCTCGCGGTTTTAGCCGTTTGGATCATGCTAGGGGCATCGCGGTCGCTCTTCTTCGGGTTTCGTCGTCTGCTATCCCACGTGAACTTCGACGTCCCAGCCAATGCGGGCCCTCACCACCCTTGGAGTGCGGATGTGACGACACCGTACATATTTGGGCAACCCGCTGCTCGATCGTTCCGAGACCGGGCTATAACCGGGCGAAAAAAGTGCTGGCTGACAAATCCCGGGCGTTCGGAAAGCACCAAGCGAACGTGCGCGATTGCTTCGCTTTGACCATAAGCGAACATGACTGCTCGGGATCTGGGGTGGGGGTTGCCCCGAAAGGACCACCGGAATTCGCTATTATTTATTCGCAGATTATTTGATGTCATTACCACATGCAAAATACAAAAAAAAAAGCACTTGGCAACGCACCCGCCCGCCGCGATTACAGAGCGCGTTGTCACGTGAATCTCAGGTTTTCTTCTGGGTCGCGAAAAAACGTCCACGAAACGTACTGAAAAGACCTCGGTCGGGTGCTTCTCAAGGCCCTCTGGAACTCTTGAATTGAATCCTCGGCCCTTGAACTAATATTTTAGAAGCTAGCTACTAATCTTATCTAATGTATCCAATGTATGTGTGTGTGTGTTATCTAATTAAATAGTTAGGCACAATGAGAAAATACAGGCAACTATGATACAATATGGCTGATAACATTCATTTTTTTGTTTTCTTTTCGCAGTGTGTTCCGTCTTCTTCTTTTTTCTCTTTGTTTTGGTGCATGTTGAGGAAATAACTGGTGTAATGTACTTGTATACGTTGTTGTATACGTTGTTGAATAGGAGGAGAAGGCACCAAGACAAGAGACGTGAAATTTTTCCGGGACATTGATGCAGACAACAAGTTTTGAGCCTATGTGTGCTTTGTGGGTTTTGCTGTTCGACTGTTTGCGTGTTGCGTGTTTGCGCGTTCTGTGACATCTCAGTGTGTGTGTACTTGCTTTCTGTCGGACTCACCACCACCACTAATCATCATCATCATCATCGCCATCATCCTGCTCACGTTCATTGGCATCATCATTCCAGGAGTTTTCCACCAAAGTACACACACACACACACACATAAATGGGATGATGATGTGGTGGGTCCAAAGTAACTGGTGCAAGTGATGTGGAATTGCGGGCCTCACATTAGTGAAGCCAAAATCTCCATTTTATTTTTTCTTAACACCAAACCAAACCAACAAGTGACGTCTTGGTGCATGTTAGTTCGGACATCCTGTAGAAGAGCTCCTATACCTGGAGAGCCATGTTACTGAGAATAAAAGGTTTTATCTACAGTACTTGCACCTCTAACGGCCGTTGAAAGCATAAACGGGCGTCGGTAACTCTTTCCACCGCGATAACTCTGTTCGAAACGGTATGCTGGTACATCGTACGCTGACAATGACACTTTCCTCGTTAGCATCGTGGATTGTGTTCAAACGAAAGCCGTTGTGAATTCCTCGACTTCATGTCTGAACGTAAGCTAAGAAGCAGGAACTACGGTGACAAGGGGAACCCCATGCCCTCAAGTGTATAACAACAGATGCAGTCACAATGCTGGTTTTGATCGGTCCGCTGCGCTGGATGAATAGTGCACGGCTCGGTAGATTCACACACAGCTGCGTTTGTGCGCGAGAAAGAGAGACCTCCTTGGGCAAGGACAGGAAATCGAAGATGGACGCTATCGGAAAAACGCATCTCTCTACACAGAAGGGAGGCGACCTCAGCATTCGGTATTTCGTAGAATAGATTGCGTGCATGGGGACCCGCTCTGAGGCCACCCGTGTCTGTGGAGCTTTTGGAAGTGCTCTCGTGATTCCGAAAGTTGTCGTACTACTGACGAGCCGTCGTTGGAAAAGAAAAGATAAGGTTGTTTCGGCGAGGTTTGAATCCTCGACGTATTCGCATTATAACCTGCGCTTGCGACAAAAAAGTCGTGCATCCTCTGAAGCACAGTTTCCGTCATTTTGAGGACTAGATGCGTTGACACAACCTCCCTTTCGGGACTAAATGCAAGGACAGGAACTATTCGCAGTGCTGGGGACAAAAATTTCGGGATCAGTGAACTAAAATGGGGAGTAATTGCAACGTAACTTAAATTCGAGATGCTGAACGAACAATTAAGACAAATACAATATTTAGTTACAATGGGGTAATTGCAATCTAGTGGACCAGAAGCTGTAATTACCCCCTTATGTACTCATATTTTTTTCTTTTTTTTTCTTTTTCTCTCTCTTAGAGTGCAGCACAATGCACTGAGAGTTCAAGTATATGATGGGGAGGGGGGGGGGGGGGGGTCTCATACATTTATGTGTTCTCAGACTTGTGCCCGTTACCGAAAAAAAGGAACTAAATACCGTTACCCGTTACCTCAGAAAAAAGTAACTAAATACGTTACTGGTTACCAGCATACAAAAGTAACGAGTGCTCGTTACCCACAGGTAACGAGTTACTTTTACGTTACCGCCGCATAGTTAAAGGAGCCAACAAACATGCCGTCACTTGGCATCAACTCTTTATTAATGAGAAATTGCACTCCACTAGAAGCTGATACTGGATCTTTTACATGAGTGATCTTCGTTCTCTTTCGTATGAATGCATCTGTTGCCGAGCTCAACAGTCGCTCCACCGATGCGTTGGAAAGTACCGCAGTGTTCAACCGGAAAACACAAGAAAATACATCGTTTTTCGTGCCACCGATCACCAACGGTTCCCAAAACAGACGAGGGGCTGCGTCATAATTTAGGGCGCTCAGAATCTTTGCAAAGACAAGAAAAGGCGAGAAGTCGAAACGCGTTTTTTGTAGCCATAGCACAGTATTGGTGTCCATTCTTGGGAAGCAGTGATGATAGGAGATTATGGAAACAAGAGAAAAGACAAGGGCCTTCGTTTAAGACGATTCAGCACATCAACAACACATCCAGCGAGGGACTGTAATTTGAATCACACTTGGTCGCGGGTTACGCAGGTCAAATCTGCACGCATTGCGCCACACGGAGTGCCGAAATGTTCTCCCCGCGCTGAAGAAAAGGAACGAGTAACGTCAGTAACGAGTTACCAATTTTTGTAACTGATTCCGTTACTATTATATTTTTTAAGAAAGTAACTGAATCGTTACTTCGTTACCAAAAAAAGTAACCGTTACCAAGTAACGAGTTACATGTAACGAGTAGGCACAACTCTGGGTGTTCTGCTCTGCTGATGTGCTCACGAAAAAAGTAACCTTGGTCTGCAGGTCCATCCCAGCGCGCTTTCGGTACATTGTCTCTGCTCGGGCAAACAAAATGCATTTGTCCCTGCGCCTTATTCCTTCCCTTGTATCTTTCTCGCACATCGATTAAATGTCTCGGCCGAACAATCCAATTGTCTTTTATCCCATCTGAAGCCAATGGAACACGACCAACGGTTGGGCCCAATTGTGGGGTTCCTATCTCCTCTTTCTTGTCGGTATAAACAGCCAGTTCATGAACGTGGGGAGTGCAGTAGCCCCGTCGCCGTGGTCATTAATAGACAACTTTTTATCTGGTTTTCTCTATTCCCCGACTGCCTCCGTGGGTGCATCGAAAGCGAACTCCCCGAGCGATAAATAACTGCCCCCTAGAGAGGAGAGAAGGAGAGAGAACGCGTGCGCAGGGTCGTCTGACCCCTACGGATGCTGGAGGCAATGGTCCTGATTGCGGAGACGGTGACCGTGTTAAAAGCCGGCCTCACTAACACACACATGAAGAGATGACACTTTAGAGTCGCTACGTCCTGTTCCGCTTGACGAGGGGTGTCTTAATTGCGGTTACGTGTTAAAAAAATGTCGAAATCGGGATTTTCACCTGCTTTGACGACATCGGAACACGTCTTGTTCCTTCTTGTTACTGTTACTCTCTTTTGTTTATGTGTTTCGATGCAGATCGCGCCTACGTTTTATGTGCCGTAGACATTGAAGTAGGTAAGCCATGCAAGAGCTAGATAGCTATTAAGTTATTATTTTCTCGCCCTCATCATCCCATGTATGTGTGTGCATATGTCGTTATAGTTCACGCACATTTTGATGCATACCGTTTTCTACCTCATTGGCGTGCGTTTCTCTCTGTGTATACATAGAACCCGGCACTGAAAGGATCACGCTACCGTTCGGCAAAACGACAGCGCATCTGCTCACTGTCCATTACGTTCAAGAAAAAGAGCGATATGTTCCTAATTTTAACATTTCGACTTTCCTTTCTCTGGATGGATATTTAAAACAATAAAAGTACACTCTTCCAGCACCGTGTATCGGAGATTTCCGGCGCACGTCAAAAGAACCTCAGGTGGTCCAACACTCCAAATTATCCGCAGTCCTACACTTTAAAAACAGAACTTCACCGCATAGCACGCTGTGCGCCAACCATTGCCAAGAATTGATAGGGTTATCGATTTTGCTTCGAAGAGAGAGGTGGGCGTATGCCTTTTTGTGGCAATTTGGATATATGATAATTGCCACAGAAAGGCGTGACAAAATAGGCTCCGCCTCCCGTTTTCAACAAATCAGTGACACGTGACACTTTTGGTTTTGGGTCTCATGTTTTTGAGTTCAGGTCTACAGGGTGTCCCAGAAAACGTGTCATTGAATTATAATTAAAAAAAAACTACGTCACCTAGAATCATGCGGTCAAGAGCATTTGTTCTTGTTAGGTTTTTGCCACCTCCTAATGTGAATATCATGTAGTCCAAGTTTAATTATGTAAATATTTGCGAACTGAACTCGAAAATTTGCCAAGTAAAGGTCACTTTTTACCCCACCAATATGAAGAGCGTGCCGAATTCACTCAAATTCATGATAATTCACAGTGATATTCACGAGTTTTCCCACCGGAAAAAATAGCCGAATATCATGCTTTTCGGAGCACCGGACCGTAGCGCGCGAACTTTTTGAGCGCAATCGCTCTCAGAGCGACGAAAGGAGGTTCCGAAGCCAGCCCACAGAGTGATAGTAGAAAAAGTAACAGTTCCTAAAATTGGGAGAGGGAAAGCATTATCTCAGCGAAGGTCGGACGTGATAAGCCATTCCTGTTTTATCTCTTTCTGCGATGTCGAGGAGGGCTGGGTTTCCAACCTCCTTTCGTCGGACTGACAAAGATTGCGCTGAAAAATTCATCGTGCGCTATTCTGTGCGACCTCCGTAGAGCATGATGTTCGACTGTTTTTTTCCGATGGGATAGCTCCTGAATATCCCTGTCAATTATCATTAATTTGACTAAATTAGACACGCTCTTCACATTGGTGGGGTAAAAAAGTGACCTTTACTAGGCAAATTTCAGACTTAAGCTCGCAAAAATTTACTTAATTAAACTTACGTTACACGACAGTCACATGAGGAGGTGGCAAAAACCCAGTAAGAACAAATGCCATTGACCGCATGACTCTAGGTGGTGTAGTTTTTTTATTATAATTCAATTACACGTTTTCTGGGACACCCTGTAGAAGCAGTCTGCGATGGCGCTTTCTTTAAGGAAAACGAAGAGGGGCCTTCTTCGCTTTCTTTTGCAATTTAGAGCAGGGCCACATTTACCTCGTAGCCTACAAAAACAGAAGGGACGCGAGTCGAGCTTGCTTAGGGCAGCCCCCCTCCCCCCCTCGTTCCCTTGGATTCCACATTGGGAAGGGACCCACTGAAAGGCTACACTACACTCTTAAAAATGAACTTCGCCGCATAGCACGCTCCTAGCCAACCATAATCTCGAATGATATCGTTATCTGCCCTGATTCGTTGAAAACGGGAGGCGTACGCCTTTTCTGTGACAATTATGAACAGCATAAGTGTCACAGAAAAGGCGTACGTCTCCCGTTTTCAACAAATCAGGGCAGATAACGATATCATTTGAGATGATGGTTGGCTAGGGACGTGCTATGCGGTGAAGTTCATTTTTAAGAGTGTATGTGTCCTGCTTGGTTGACGTCAGTGACAGTAGTAAGGATTTTGTATACGAGGTGTGTGTCACTCCCTCGACTGATCATGTGGAGGGTGGACAAGGAGTTGCTGCAGATGATCCATCCCGTGAGTGCAGATTTTCTGACATGGCACAGTGCTTTGAAGATCCCATGCAATTCGGCCATAGTCGATGATGCGCCATGGGAGAGCAGGTATCCTTTCCTGACGTCTTCAACAGCAAAAACACTTGCAGATTTTCCCGCTGAGCAGGAAGCGTCAGTATATGTCCATCAGTCATTGCCTTTGCTGGAAACTTTTCTTTTGAGATGTGTCAGCCCAAGGTTCGGAGCACTGAGGAGTGTGTGTCGACGTTCTTGTTGATTCCTGGAATGGCCATGGAGGTCGGTCTTGCTTCATGTTGTGTCTCCTTTCCTTTGAAAGACTTCTCTGTAGTTGATTTAGGGCCCGATGCTGCGCTGCTGTCGTGCCTACTTGCCACTATTTTCTTTTTTTTTTTTTTTGAGCTCGTGATTGAAGTGCCGTGTGATGAGTCGAACCAGATGTCTTTCCAGCGTACTTTACAACTTCTGGTTGTTCTTGGCACTCCAAGGCAAATCCTAAGGCTCCTTCCTATAGGATTGCATCCAGTTGTCTTTCTTGATGAGCAGTGATATTCTGCAGGTGTAGGATGCTATGTGCCAGCGATTGGCGTACCAGTGTCTGATGACAATTCTTGATCACGCTTGTGTTGCCCCACCTTACACCGGCTAGAATCTTCATAATGAGTTTTGGTCTTCTGCTGGAGTTTTCGAATCTCTTGTGTCCACGACAGGTTTCTGTGTAGGACGATTCCTAAGGATCTGTGACTGGATGTTCTCTTGATTGCCTCACCCCTTACTGTTAAGCTGAAGTCCTTGAGTTTTTTTCTGGGTGAAGGCTATATGAACACAGTTTTTTCCGGGGAAAGGTCTACGGCACTCTCTTCGATGAGTGTTGTGATTGATTTATAAACAAAAACTGGGGGTGTATGCGTGTACGTTGCAGAGTTTATTGCGTCAAATAAATCTTCCCTTTAAACAAAAAAACTATTTCGTGGCATCAAGGAACACAGAATACCGCAAGAAGGCCACGCGCTCCGATGAGTTGTTGACACACTTCCGAGATAACCTCGCGTTATTGCAAGCCCATGTGCAAGCGCATTGTACATGCTCACAGCCCATGGTTGCGGACACCCTGGTGTTTAATCTTTCTTATTTTTATCTTTAAATATCATTTCCAACCAGGTGCCAACACCAACAGTGCGATACACAAGCATCCACTTCTAAAGTTCAGTAAGCCGTGTAATATTTATTACTCGCACAAAGTCTTTCCAGAAAGAACTGTACCTATACACTGAACTACTGGGCTCGACAAGAGGGGAAATATATTTTTCGGACCATTTCAATGCTGCATAGCGTTACCGCGAAATGACCACGCAGTGGGTATCATACGGGTAGACACATAAATCCTCGATTGGCAAGTACATACTATGTCCGATCGGACATCCTGGTAAGAAACATGTCAAAGTTGCGAATGTAAGTTGTGACCTCGGCGGTAGTACTGCGTATCTGTGCCGCTCCGTGAAATATAGATTGTTGTATGACCTGATTTACGAGCGAATGTCCACTTTCTTCGTAGAAGTAAGCAGGTGCAGTGGCACGGCGGGCCACTCTGTCTCTCGGCAGGCAAGCCTACGTTAGCCACTTTGTCATTCGTTCTGTCGGCCTGTTTTCTGACTTTTTTGCTTGGCGTTGTTGACGTCTCGTGTGTATGCTATGTAGGGCATGGCGTCGTCTTGTGCGTTTTTCTCGCCGGGCACATGGGTTTACACTTGACAGTAAATTTCTATGCACCTTTGGGATCCTGTCCTTTGTGATAGAAAGGTTGAAGATTCAGCGAACCGGGGAGGTTTCGAACATAGACTGCTCTTCTTCCGGGTCACACCACACCTGGTGTAAGTTTCACTCCATACAAAAGGGTATTTCGTAGAACAGCCTTCTAAATGGTGCATCGCACAAAAATAAAAATAAAACACCAGATCAACGGGCATATTCTAGAGAAAACACCATTTCAGGGTATCTGTTTCAGATGGCTGTTTTGTAGGCGCCTTTTTCGGCACTGTTATTACGCTTTTCAGTTGAGCCTGTGGAATAAAAACTGGCGTTTATTTACGAAAACTCCCCGTTCACACGCTGATGATGATGATGATGATGAACAGAAGAAAAGAAATGGAGAGGTGGGTCTGGGCCTCTGGGAGGAGGGGGTAACGTTGGACAAACGAGCGGTCTGCCTGCCTATGCTCAGTTGCTCATATAATATTAGTTGCTGGTTGCTGCCTACCAGGTGGGTCTGGCTACCCCAAAAAACAGCGGTAAGGGAAGAAGTTCCGTCGGTGAAAGAAAACGAATAGCCACAGTCAGAGTGAGTCACAACACAGCGTTTCCACGTCGGAAGCTGTAGAGACAATATCGTGTACAGTATGCAAGCTGTTATATACAGTCAACCCTCGATTTATGAATTCCCTCGTTTTATGAACAAGAGCACGAGGAACCAAACTTTTTACATGCATTTTCCCCTCGTTTTATGAACCTCGATATTCGAATAATGAATGGAATTCCTGGGAACCAAGTAGGAGTTGTCCAGCGTTTTTGCCCTCAATTTATGAACGGATCGTTCTCAGGTCAGAGAAACCTTCAAAGGGATTATTCCGTGGTGTTATGAATGACGCCTGAACGGACAAAACTTTTTCCAGGTATTTCACCCTCGGTTCTTAACCCCTGGAAATACCAACATCAAAGGGTTTCCCGGGGTCACACAAGGGGCGAGCAAGTGTTCCTGACCTCAATTCATTAATAAAGTTGCCGCGGTCACCCGGAGATTAATAAACGGAGGTTAAAAATCCCGGAGGAAGTCCGAGACCAGTCGAGTGCGAATGTGCTGACATCTCTTCTTTCTAAGATTGACACAGCGCGAGGCATGGTCCAAAGCAAAATTAAACAATTTAGTATTGCATAATAAACATAGTGTGAATGCGCTAACAGCAGAAGGCATAGTTGAAAGCCAAATTACACGATATATTGCAGTAGAAACATAATCCCAACTCGAAAATACTGTTCCATTTGCTCGATAGTACTCACTTAATGGAATTTTCGATTTATGAATCCCTCGATTTATGTACGATATTTTGGGGAAACCGAGGTCGTTCATAAATCGAGGGTTGACTGTAGTCCAGTTCTAGTCGTGGGAGACATTTCCTTGAAACCGGGGAACAGAGACGAGGAGAATTAGAACCGACTTTCGTAGCGTGTATTTAGTAAAAATGGGATCGTTGTGAGCCACGCTTACGGACAGACTCATCTATGGAGCAAGAGTCAAGGGCCCCACACACGCGACGCGCAGAGGCAGGGCACCACCAGTAGTAGCCTTTTCACTACTGCTGCAGTGTTAATTTCCGGAAGTGCGCGTCAGGGTGCATTTCCAGTTTCTTATGGGTCGGGGAAAACTCAATGTAGCTGCTATAGTAAAAAAAAATAAGAATGAACGAGAGATTTTCTTAGGAGTCATTCCATCGTACTTGACGGCGCTATCGAAGCCACAAAACCTGACCCATAACGGAAAGTAAACGGTTATTGTTTGACCAGTCACTTCGTAGATGATAGAAGTAGGTCGGCCTTTTATTACTCTCTGAATGGAGAACGATTGACAGGAAGCAGGCATGGTTTCTAATAGCCAGTATGTATCTTATGTACAGCGAGAAGACAGAACACAGGAAGTTGCAGAACGAACAAATGTCAATACACGATCGAAAACTAAGTCAACTAGTTCATTAGTGGATTGACTCGCGAACTACATATTTCTTCGTCTATTTCGCAAAGTTTTTCATGCTTGTCCCGTATCGTCCTTCAGCGCGTTGGTAAGCGCAGGTCAGCCTCCATCGCTGCCCTGACGGAACTACCGAAAATAAAACAACTCATCTGTGGGGTTGCAGTCACGCGGAAGTGTTACACATATGCAACCAGCAGGGTAAATTTGATAACTGCAATATGTAGAAAGCGTGGCGTTGTGCCACAAGAGCGTAAAGCCGATAAGCAACTCCAAAGACTCTCTCTTCCACAAAGCGACCATTGTCCCGAATGAGAGTGCATGGGGAGCTCCATAGAACAGAACTCGTTAGTAAAACGCTCCGTGGTGGAAAAAGATAGCCACGAGTGATGGCACGCTTCGACACTAAACAGATGCAGTTCTTTGTGGATGTCATTCTGGGACAAGAGTCGTGTGGCGCTCCTCTCAAGCTAAGAGCGTGACGTCATGGTGCTTCCGGATCATGCAGGAAGACAGATATTGAATATATTAGCGACGTGAAACAAATGGCAGCTCCGAATAAAGACGAATAAATGTCATTCTCATGGTGGTCCCATATGATGAGATGGAATCTCGATGTTTCCGCCCTTCATACTCACCTAGTTGAATCACATAGACGTCATTCCGGAAGAGGGCACTGAGACACTATTTCGGAAAATCGGCAGGTCGTATTCAGTTCTAACCGAACTACACGCGAGACAATATACCTAATCGGCGCTTGTCTTGTCCTTTGGTGCAGACACGGAACAGGGTGCTCAAAGCCGTTCCACCAGCAGGCTCGCGAGCAGTGCAGGGTACGTGTTATGTGCCTTGTGTGCAGAACAGACCTTGCAATTCAGGAAAGTGAAGAGCGTGTTGGTTGAAATTCGACATGATAAAAGAACGCACAATGGCACACCAGGAAGCTGGTACTGCATGTTGACTTCGCAGGGCTTCTGCTAATGCGGGATACAATCTGTCCCTGCATTGTCCATTTATTGGGTGTCCCTGATGCCCCTCAACAATAGGGCGCTGTGCCGCACCTGGCACAAGTAGCGTCACGAACCGATTGGAAGCTCTCTTGCGCAACGTTATGCTTTAAGTAATAATCCTCATCACCAAGTACGCTTCGCTTTCACATTCGACGCAGAGATAGTAGAGTAGTTGATGGTGATGGCGTAGTCGATTGAGAGGGTATAGCTGTACCACAGCAGCCTAGTTATGCAAGATAGAATCTTGCAAAACTGAGGCCAGCGCACAAATAGACGGACAGAACACAAGGCATAATAGCATGCAAAGCATAAGCCTGAGAACATTAGAGCAATCAAGAATTGCTTCAGGTCCAGTCCCGCCGTTTCTAGTTTCTTCGAGGACTGCCTTATTTAAAACTATCTACGCGTGTTATTAAACCTGTACTTATTCGTATTTCGAGTGTAACACCGAGGATTAAACAACTCACAATAAAGCAACAATAACATAACAGGATGTTCATGGCATGAGGTTGTTTCATCGCAGTTAACAATAAATTAGTCCTACTCTTGCACACACACACACACACACACATAAATGGGATGATGATGTTGTGGGTCATTCTCCGCCGTTATGGCGGTACACTGCCCCATTGCGCTTGTGGAAGGGATGAGAAAGTGATGATGATGGAAAGGTGTCCTATTAGAGTCCGTCCATTAGCCCAGTGCTGGAGAGGAACCCAGCAACAGCTCGTAGGCCTTGCATCAGATGTGAGGGGTGCGACCTTGGCACGAGAATTTTGGCTAAGTCGAACTGGCGTTGATCGACGCAGAATCCTGCAAACAACTGGCCTTTTCGTGATTTCTGCTCTGTATGCTCTTTGTGTTGTTTCTATAAAACAGCAACAACAACAAGTCATGGAAAAGGGACGATAACATGGGGTGTTTCCTCGTGGTGACCACAGGACCCTCTCCCGCTTCAAAGAGGTTAATATGAGAGGATAAATTAATGGTGAGCGCGAAGAGATGACAGGTCGGAGTTCTGGTTATAGAGCTCTTCGAGGAGGCCAGTAGCTTGAACGAAAGCAAAGAGGGAGCGAAGAGCTCGGCACTGATGCACAGGGGAGCTCCATGGGCTAAGGGCTTTGGACAAGCTGAATGGTCTGTGGTCACGGAGACCAAGTTGGCGTCGAAGCACCCGGCGTTCACACGTGTACCGGTCGCAGTCCTCGATTATATGAGGAATCGTAGCTGGGGTGTGGCAAGCTGGACACAGCATCGTGTTCCTGTAACCCAGCCTAGCCAGGAACACAGAGGTGAAGGCAACGTTGAGCTGTAGACGCCGCACAAGTCACGTAAAGCTGCGAAGGAAGCCACCTGGCATCTGGAGGGCCAAGGGTGACACCAACGCAGACAAGTAGAAGCATTTATCTCCGCTGGAGAGGATGATGGGCACGGCTCTGCGGTTACGGTGGACCGTAGCAGCCGTCAAATCTGCCTCCTCGTTGCCCTGAATGCCAGTGTGTCCAGGGACCCACTGTATAGGGTCAATTGGTGTCCTTGTTCCCAAAGAGCTTCAAGCGTCGTCAGGATACTCACTGCCACCGGGGCCAAAGAGCCGCGGATGTCCATGCTTCCTACACATTGCAGGGCTGATTTAGAGTGAATATGTATCTCCCAGAGGACGGTAGTTGAAGGCAGACTTTAGAAATAGCAAGATGGCATGCAGCTCCGCAGAGATCGATGAAGTATACGATGTGACAGGCGAAACCCACATGATATGAATGTATGAATGTATGACAAAAGCAGCAGCGGAAGAGCCATCCGACGTGGAAGAACCATCTGTAAACATGGCCGTGCAGCCACTGTAATTTGTATCCATCATTTCCAAATTAGATTGCTTAAGAACCAGAACGGGGATCTGGCTCTTCGGCCCCCAAGAGGCAAGGAATGCTGCCGAAAGGGATGGTCCCACGGTGCCACTGGAGGGGCGGTCGGGGCAACAGTAAAGACGTGGATGTTGGCACTTGCTGCTTTAACACATAGCGAGAGGTTACTGTTCTTCCGCCTACGTAGCTTTTGTATAAAAAGCTTCAAGGGTGGGTGTGTACTTCTGCGAGCATTCATTTCGTTCGTCGAAAACGTGCTCGCTTTATTGGTTACCAGAACAAGACGTAACAAATCAGCGTTATAGAGGCCGCAGTCGATCGTTATTTCATTGCCAATAAATCCAGCAACGTTGTTTCCTATAGGCCGTCCCGCACAACCATCGATGCACTCTAAAAACTGAACTTCACCGCATCGCACGCTCTGCGCCAATCATTGCCCCGTATGATAGGGTTTTCGCTCCTGATTCGAAGACAGAGGGGGGGGGGGGGGCGTATGCCTTTTTGTGTCAATTTGGATATATGATAATTGACACAAAAAGGCGTTCGCCCCTTCCTCTCCTCGAATCAGAGGCAACAATCCTATCATTCGTCGCAATGGTTGGCGCAGGACGTGCTATGCGATGAAGTTCAGTTTTTAGAGTGTGGGGCTTCTGGTCTGTTTCAGCTTCGTCATAGCGACAGCCGTGAATCTGTTTCGATGGCTAACTGATGATGTGGGAGCCTAGACTTACTTACGGACATACAAGCAATATCTGCATATATTGCGTTCCCTCGAAAGAGTTTCGTCAGAGGAATCAGTCGTAGTGTTTCTCTGGTCCCTCCTAATCCGCATCGCATGATTCAGACTTGATGCGTGTATCCACACTCTTAAAAATGAACTTCACCGCATAGCACGTTCCTAGCCAACCATCATCTGGAATGATATCGTTATCTGCCCTGATTTGCTGAAAACGGGAGGCGTACGCCTTTTGTGTGACAATTATGAACAGCATAAGTGTCACAAAAAAGGCGTACGCCTCCCGTTTTCAACAAATCAGGGCAGATAACGATATCATTCGAGATTATGGTTGGCCAGGAGCGTGCTATGCGGTGAAGTTCATTTTTAAGAGTGCAAGCTGCGCCAAGTTTTCGCTTCTGCTGCACTATTAGAAATTAACTTCACCGCATAGCACGCTCCTAGCCAATCATCGTCTCGAATGATATCGTTATCTGCCCTGATTTGTGGAAAGCGGGAGGCGTACGCCTTTTGTGTGACTATTATGAACAGCATAAGTGTCACAAAGAAAACGTACGCCACCCGTTTGCAACAAATCACGGCAGATAACGATATCATTCGAGATCATGGTTGGCTAGGAGCGTGCTATGCGGTGAAGTTCATTTTTAAGGGTGTTCGCCCCGCGCTTTCCACAAATCACAATTCATAACGGCATCATTCTGTGTAATGGTTAGCCGTCAGCGTGTCATACGGTGGAGCCCTGTTTTAAGAATGCGGAGTATATATATGGTAGAATATTGCGCAGAGTAAATAATCCGTATGTAATTGCAACGAATCCAAATTTCACCTCCCTCCACCTTGGCTGTTGCGTGCTGAAGCTTTCCCCCATTGTGATTTCCAGGGTTGTGTACACCAAAAATATATGTAGTTCGTAAGCGTTGTGCCTTCGAGTAAACGTTATATCGTAGCAATAGAAATACTTTGTACTTTGGCGCATTAAATACCCTGAACAGAATACAAATTTAACGCAATTGAAATGGTAGCCCTCAACCGGCGCACGTCCTGTGCCAGCAGATGGTCATAGCAGACGACGATAGCGTCACTTTTTTTTTTTTTTGTTCGTGTATATGTATAGAAACACATATACTATGTTCAATTTCTTAGTGGAATTGAATCCTTCGAAATGCGTGCTATAAATTGTAATTTTATTATTCTTAACACATTGTCACACTTTTATTTTACACTTTGTGCTACCCGATGACATCGCCGGCCATCCTTGGCTATGCAGCGATAACTTAATACGCTATGTTCAGCACAAGCTTTGAACGGGAACATCGTGAGGCACTCGGGAGATCGGGAGGCACTCCACTCCATGTGATACATGGAGGCCACTACCCATATCACACTCGCCTCGCGGTGCTCACACGGAATGAAGAGAACCCTCCCCTCTTCGCTCGCGACAAATCAATGGAAATCCGCAAGTAAAAGTAAAGGAAATAAAAACAGATAAAGCGAGCAATAGGTGGCTGTGCAGGACAGCAGTGATCAATCATTACACGCGCTCAGCCCTCACTTTCTTCTCTCAACCATCACGAACAGCGGGATTACATTCTAATTATGACATGATTGCTTCCAATATCTGCGACACTTTACGGGACCAAGTAACGAAGATGGAGAGAGCAGAGCAAACCTGTGCGCGCTGGAGATGGGATTGCGTGAAAGAGACGAGAAATTGGTTCATCGATTCGATCGGCTTCAAGACTGATTATGCTCCAAAGAAATACGTCTTAATCCCGTAAATATGAACGGAAAGGTATTGACTATAGATTCGCATTTACAAGGTTTATAATAAGAGACATCATTCTTGTAAGGTTATCTCGGAGTGCTTTCTGGGGTGAAGATGTTCGAAACCTATGATTGCGATGCATTTACAACCATCACGAATACAGGTCAATCGGATACGAACTGCACTGTTAGAACACAACTGCTTCACATATTCACGCTGGAGGCACAGAATGATGTCGTTTTTCCTCCTGATTTTTTTTAACCCGGGTGTACGCCTTTTTGTGACAAGTAGGGCAACTGCATAAGTGTTACAAAAAATGCGTAAGCCTCACGTTTTCAACAAAGAGTGCACGTCGACGCGATTTCTGCATCTATTGTCGATGTATTCGCGCCTGTAACCTCGTGCAGCTTAATGTCTGTCCTGTATAGAACGAATTTACGGTACCGAAATCTCGTCCCCAGAGCACACAAGCGGAACATCCATTACGACCAGCAGAAAACAACTTTCTCATCCCAATACCGCCGTACTTCCCGGGAAGATTGTAATAGAAAGAGTACCCCCGTGGGAGGAACAGCACACCCTAACCCCTCTACCTCCTTGGTACTGTGATGGAATGGTGATCGAATGCACATTGTGCCAAGCTGTTTCCATAACAACCAGTGGCCGCCATAACAGAAACTACTCTCCAGAGGATTATCGCCTGGAGATGCCGTCTAGCGTGTCATGCCCAACAACACTGCGGGCACGTGGTGTTTGCTCAAAAAAGGCTGAACCTTATAGTCTGAAGTAGCCGCCATTTTTATATACTTTGAAGTGCGTGATTAATTTGCGATATAACAACTGCTTGACGCTAATCTTCTGACTCCTGTGTTGGAAGGAAATATGATAGAGAAAGGGGGACTCTGCAGTGTTCAGTGGGTCAGCCTTACAATCAGCTTCCCCTTATCAATGTAGCTAGAGGGATGAGACAATAAAACGGCCGCTTCTTTGATAAGTGGACACAATTGTCCGCCATATTGTACATCACAATGGCAGAGCGACATTTGCAATCAAAAAGACTAATTAACGCAGAAGGCCCTGACAGTCGCTGGCCTTGTGACAATTGCACTGAATCGCTTTGTGTGGACATCGACGAATGCGCTCTTGGAGCGGCGATAACAATGACCAAGCTCAAGCGATGCATACCGTTTAATAAACCAGGTTCTATACATGACAACGTCGAACTCGAACGCACGATGGAGCTGAAGCTGTTTGATGATCAAGGTGCTGTCTTACTTGCCGACGAAGAAGTTGGGTTGCGTAATAAGTGAACTTGCATCTTGTACGAACGCGAAACAGAGCACATAGACGGACAACTCCGCGGGGACAATCTTCAACTGTAGCAATTCGTACATGGTGCGTGTCTACAACCAACACGCGCTTCTTGCTTTATAGTAAGTGCAAGTGGATTTATACGTTGTGTAGTTGCACTAACATACCACGGAACGCATTCTGAGTAAATCCTGTGGCTGATCGGAGATTAGCGAAACCTTCTGTACAGAAGCATATTGCATTAATTGTTTGAGGGCTGCGCATGTACGCGCATACACTCTTAAAAATGAACTTCACCGCATAGCACGCTCCTAGCCAACCATAATCTCGAATGATATCGTTATCTGCCCTGATTTGTTGAAAACGGTAGGCGTACGCCTTTTTTGTGACAATTATGAACAGCATAAGTGTCACAAAAAAGGCGTACGCCTCCCGTTTTCAACAAATCAGGGCAGATAACGATGTCATTCGAGATTATGGTTGGCTAGGAGCGTGCTATGCGGTGAAGTTCATTTTTAAGAGTGTAGCCAACCATCCTTATGCTGTTCATAATTGTCACAAAAATGGCGTACGCCCCCCGTTTTCAGCAAATCAGGGCAGATAACGATATCATTCGAGATGATAGTTGGCTAGGAATGTGCTATGCGGTGAAGTTCATTTTTAAGAGTGTATGACTAACTTGATAAAGACAGCGACAAAAGAAGATAATAAGATAATCATGCATTAGGGCTCGCAATGTAGGGGACGTAGCAGAATGTGGTCTCTTTCTCCACGGCAACCCAGGCCGAAGCGCTTGGCATTTAGTGGGGAAGAACCATTTACTCCAGAAAATCATTACGATTCATTCGTGTCATACCAGTCGATGCGTGCATCAATTATTTTTCTTTTATCTAGCTGTCTCTCAACTTCTCGAGTGATGCGAGAGCAACGAAAGCCACCTCTGCAGCGAGTTTAGCATATCCATCCCTCCAACCCCAAGGCGCATTGGCGACGACGCTATTTCTTAGAATACTCAAAATGTTTAGGTCCCCAGTTCTAAAACTGTGTATTATTTGATCGAGCGGCTTCTCTAACGTGGTGGTGTCCTTCTTAGCGTTAAAAATTGCAGATTGAATCAGGGTTTCGTTATCTGATTTATTCTTTTGAAATCCACTTACGTTGTAGTGGATGAGACAATTTAACACAATTCAATGATTTACACACAGTTCAATTGCCGCTGTCACCCAAGTATAGAAACGATGATCATCCTCGCTTCCCTTCCTATGCTGTATGAAATATAATGTATGTGATGTTTTGCAATACGTAATTGCTATGTCTACCCTCTGAACGAATCTCTTTATAAAGTTGTCCGTCGTTCTGTTCTCCAATCCACGAAAGACACAAAATAACGAGCAGAGAAAGCTTTCTCCCGTCGCCGACACGACAACTATTCTGAAAGAACCCAACAGCGGTCGCTTCCTGTGACAGCACATCTACCCTGATTAAAGTTTGGATCACGGCAGAGACATCGTGCACGCACGTATCTAATCCCGACAGCACCTTCGTTCAGCAGCTCTCGTTCCAGATGCCCGCACCAAAGTCGATTCTACTCTGGGCCAATAAGGGAAGAGTGGTTACGCTCTATTTGAAGCACTTTTAAACTACTGTGTAGCGTCAACGAACTGCCCTGATGTCGAACATGCTCCAGCAAAGTTCGAGGGAGAGAGGAAAGAGTTGAGTTAAAGATACGTAGCCAAACAGGAAAAGAAGAAGCCAGACGCTGTGGAGTATCTACCGCAAAACATGATTCATGGGTGGACGGAGAAATGTTAGAGAGAGAGAGGGAAGGAGGCGACAAACCATTAATTCAATTTCACGACGGTTAGCTCGGATTCCCAGTAGGGAATTAAAACATGAAATTGTCGACGTCAGACGAATGGGCAAGGATGAATAACACATATTTTCTAAGTCCACGCGACCGTATACAAGGTGTCGTTCTTAAGACACAATCGAAGAAACAGGTTCTATAGCTCGATATTTGAAATATTATGAGCTCCGTAGAGATCACGAACTTTCATTGGTTGCGGGGTGCTGTTGAACTGCATCATTATTCATTGTCACAGTTTTCGATGCAGATATATAATCCTAGCAATAACTGGAACTAGGGTATGCACAGTTACAGATGTTCGTGTTAGTATAGCGCTAGCTAGAAAAATATATCGGGATTGGTCCTACGGGAACTATACGTGGAGGTGTGGATTTCAGAACCTCACCACGTCCCCGTCCCTCGCCAGGCTAGGTCGCACGCCAATTGCCCCCTACCGTACGACGAATGTATCCCACGACCTGCTACTCCATGGCGTGAAGTAATGCCCAATATCTCGTTGCACATTCCAGAGCTAAGAAAGAAGGGCGAATCCAGCTCACTGGAAGCCAAGGCAGCTGCTGGGGTCCTAATTAGTGACACTTTTCACGCTCACACTCTGGTGTTCACAGACGGCTCTGTTGACGCAGAGTGTTGGAGCGCTACTTCCTCCTTTTATATCCCATCATTAAATGTGGCATGGCAAGGAAAATCAGTTCGATACCCAATATGCTCTACGACGGCTGAGCTTCTGGCAATATTACGTGCAGCAGCAGCGGTGCAGGTCAAGGAAATCACCAAGGCTGTCATCCTCACGGACTCGCGTAGCGCTCTGCAAATGGTGATGAACCCCACATGCAATAGCATTCTAGCCCGGTGTATCCGAACGTCATGTGCCCAACACAAGACAATCGGTGGAGACATCTCCCTGCAATGGATCCCCTCCCACGTCCGCATTAGTGGCATCGAAAAAGCGGACCAACTAGCATCTGCGGCACACCACAGCACTAGCCCTAGTTTGCCAACCCCGGGAGACAGCGACAGAAAATTAGTCATCAATGGGATAGTTCTTATGCAGCACCCTTGGATGCGGGACATCCTGGAAAATCATCGACTCGATCTCCCGCAGAAAGGACTTTCCCGCAGTACACTTGCTCACTACACTACACTAAACTCTGCTCTTCAGGTTGCGAACAAGAAGCGCTTTCACTAAATCGCAATTATTCAATATTGGCTCTCTAGACAACGCAAACTGCATACATTGTCAGCAAATTGAAACTATCGAGCACATATCCTATACTGCATTGCTGTGCATATGCTGCGGTGCGGGAGAAATACCTTGGCCATTGCAGGAACTGTACGGTGGATGATGTCCTACATACCAAATGCTCTTTCACGGAAAGACACTCCAAAGTTCGCAGCCTCGTCTGCTTTCTCCAGGAATCTGGCCTCGCCCAAAGGCTATAAGTACAGCTCGGACTTCTCGGCAACTCTGCAGTGACAGTCCTAAATCTTAAATTTCGGGCGTCATCGTTCCTTCATCTGTTATCACACCATATCATCTCATCCTGGCTACAGTTGTGACGCAGCCCACATACGTGAGGCTAACAACGGCAAGCCGGTTCGTCACCACCACCACCACCACCGTGGATTTCACCCTCGTTTTCCCTCTCTCAAATGCACTACCAAAAGTACAATGTGCTCGAGAAGGTGTGATGACGATGGATGACGTCGTCTGCTATGCTCATTTAGTGGCGCCAGCAGACGGCCAGCACTTGAGTTACTTCAAATAAGTGTACTTATACTTCAAATTTCCTCGGTTATTTAAACTCCATAGCCACGATGTTTATAGCAGTGATGTACTTTTAGTAATTTTTGCCAAGACCTAATCTTCGCGATCATTATTTTTTTCGCGAAATGTTGGTAAGGACGATAGAAAAGTACAAATTTCCCACAGTATACAAAGTGCAATTTATTGTAGTCCTCTCATTACGACCTACATATGTTCTGTCTATTAATCATGACGATATTTACACGCAAGGTTGCTTCCTTTAATGTGCGGAATAGAATAAAATTAATTTGGAACTACAAATCCGATGTATTGTGAGTGAATTATTTGCTGATGATTTTGCGCAATTTCAGGTGACAACGAAGTGGAGAAGATATATGTCCGTGCGGGCAACAACGCGACGCTGCCGTGTCCGGGGCTGGATAACAGAAACCCTCGGCACGTGGTATGGTGGAAAGAAGACCAGCGTCTAGTGGAAGTGCAGAGGGACCGGGTGACGGTGCTGGAGCCGGGAGCTCGCGTGTCCCTTCTGCCCGGCTCGCAGGCTCTCTTCTTCCGGTCTGTCGTTGCCGATGACAGCGGCGAGTACCAGTGCGTCGTCGACAACCGACAGGGGAGGCAAGGACTCGTACGACTCTTCGTACAAGGTAGGAGAATTCATATATCGAGCAACAATCAATAAAAGGCACTTCGCACCAAACGGCTCCGTACACGGTACTTCCGGTTTTCAGGGCCAAATACGTTGGCTATAGCAATCATACAGAAAACATAATTAGTCTTCTGTTGTATTTAATAAACAATCGGATATGCCACAGTACACGAGCGTTACATTAAATTACATTACATTGCGTTACGTGTTGCTTCGGTTATTATTACAAAAACGCCGCAGAAAGTCTGCTCTCTCGCCTCTTCCTTTCCGGAAGTTTTTTTTAAAGAAATATTTGATTACGCCTAATAAGGAGAAATTAGTTTTTATGGTCAGCTCACAATTGACAGTTTTAGTCACAGATTCAGTATAAATTATTCTCGATTCATCGTACCTACTTAAGATGTGACATAGCCGATAAATGCTTTGTTTGACAATATGACTTGTAGCAGTTGCGATAGCTGGCATTTAAAATTAACAAACAGAAGCGAATCACTCATTTCAACGTATACATAAGACATTCGTGTGAGACGTGAGCTTGTGTTACGGGTCGTTGAGCGCGGCGTTCGCGTTTCACGGAGCGCTACTACTTGGCAAATGGTTGTCCTCGGGATGTTACGAACCGCATAGTGAGACTTTTTCAATTTACCCTGAGCTACAACCTTATCTGAACACCACAGTCATGGGCGCCGTCATAAAGGGGGGGGGGAACTTCCAGAAACTTAATTTCTGAGCCAAGACAAGTTGTAGGCGCAGTTGACGCACCACCACCACAAATATTCTGCCCTGGAAAAAATCCTGGCGGCACTCCTGACAACTTCGTACCAGGCAACGTGGATCTTAACGTTTTCACCGCATCTTTTATCTTGTAAACTGAAGCATTTCTGTATAGTGTGTGCGCCTCATTATGGCAGTAGAAATTCCTGCCTACATTACTATGCGCGTGGGATAAGTCACGTGAGATACGTACGAATATGCTATTTAATGTATTCGTATGTTGAAATATTTATTCGACGCTTTTAGATTATGCTGTTTTCATTAACATTTGTGTATTTCGCTTTCGTCATTTTTGTTTGTCGATTGATTTTATTGAATCTCCATTCTGGCTCGCTCGTATATTTCGAAGCATGTCTGCCAGGCATGTAGTGGAAAAAGTGACACGAGACTTTCGAAACCTGCTTCTTCTTAACTTCTTTCTTTCCTGACGCATTTTCTCAGCGCGAACTGACACAACAAAGGCAGCACACTTTCTTCTTTGTTCATACACATCGAGCACCACGGTTGTGAAGCGTACGCGTTCTAATCGTGCGGTGATACACGGCTCGTTTACACGTGTATGCGCGATGGGATCTGCGAGAGTCCGCACGAATAGCATGCCATCCACGGTAATGTTCTCTATAGCCGGCATGATGGAACAGATGCCGGCAGTGATAATGTCCTCTGCTCCGCATAACGGCTTTGAGCAGCGGAAAAAGCTGGAATGCTTTTATTCCTCACATGAATCCGGCTACACAGAGCCGCGAACATTCATGAAGCCAGTGCCTTCTTGGAGGAGGAACTGCCTTCTTGATGAACGTGCACCGTAGGTGTGGAAATTATCATTGACTCTCTAGAAAAATTCTGTAGACAACAATCAATAACTGTATACTAAGCACAGTACAATGTCTATAGAAATTCCATGGACTCTCTATTCAAAATTAGTCACTGTGTACGTGTTGAGAAATCTCCATAGACGTTAGGCATCAGGATTTCCATATAAAAACGATAGAAAGCGGACAGTGGGCTTGCAACCTACTGTTTGCTAACCCCTTGCTGGATTAGGAAGTGTACATTCATGAATGAAGAACAATCGTCTAATGGCTAGAGGCTATACCTCCGCAGTTTGAGCACGGCACAGGTGACAGGTGACAAGGTGACAGGTGCTTACTGTTATCAAATGCAAGCTGGTTCTACCCGTCTGTCCGATGAGTTTGATTGCGTTCTTTCCGAGATTAGGGACTTGCTTCCACGTAAGGGATATGGGCAGTATTTAAAATAGTATTTACACGTATAGTAAATACACGTATTTATATTTCGTATTTAAACACAGACTCGAAAAATTATTTATAATTATATTTAAATACCAATTTTTTGGTATTTATTCTTGTAAATAATTTATAAATACTTCTAAATACACAAGATACTGAGTCATATCTTGAAGTTACCCTGCATTTGATTGGTAAGAAGGGCAAGGCAAAGTTTGCAGGAGAGCCGCGCCATTGTGCCGTGTTTTCGCACATGCGACAAACCACACTCTTAGAAATGAACTTCGCCACATAGCACGCTCCTAGCCAACCATCATTTCGAATGATATCGTTATCTGCCCTGATTTGTTGAAAACGGGAGGCGTACGTCTTTTTTGTGACACTTATGCTGTTCATAATTGTCACAGAAAAGGCGTATGCCTCCCGTTTTCAACAAATCAGGGCAGATAACGATATCCTTCGAGATTATGGTTGGCTAGGAGCGTGCTATGTGGTGAAGTTCATTTTTAAGAGTGCATTTTAGATGGCAAGTGTTTCACTGTTGTTGCTGACAACGGTCGGGACTACCCGACTTCCTTGTTGCACGAAGCTTCTTCGTCAAATTTAATACGAGCCTTTCTTCATCGGCACCTGTTGAGAGCTGTTCTCCTTTGAGAATCTGATTCGAACAGAAGATACCAAAAAGATGCAGTCTTCTAGAAACTTCTAATATTAAAATCGCCATGATAACCTAACAAATAAATGCTATTGTTCCTTGCTGATTTGTTGTTATGATCGTCGTTATTTCTGTAATTCCAGATGGCATCTTTCTCGCAGTATTCTGGTAGTAGTTACCGTATTTAGATGCTCATATTGAAAAGTGTTTATGCGGATGTATTTAAATACCTCTTTCAACGAAGTATTTTCTATAAATATTTAAACAAATCTATTAAAGCCCATCCCTGCTTTCACGACACGCGCCTTTTAACGAGACGAACATCGCATGCTCGTCTATCTTGGCCTATGCTGATATTGCCAGTCAACTTGCTTATCCTATTCTAGTAATTGAAAGCCTGTATCTGGTCCCTTTCTAGCCCTCTCGCCCTTTTACCCCTTTTAGGTGCAGCATCCCAACAGCAATTTCAGAATTTCATGACTATAGGGTCATTTAGTTTTGATGCAAAATTCCTTACCACTGTGACGAGCTGGGCTTCATCCTCCCCCAATGCGAAATAGGGCAGTGTACCGCCTCAGCGGCGGTGAATCGCCCACCCCATCATCATCCAATGTATGTGTGTGTGGGGGGGGGGGGTAGGCATTCTGGGCCTTCACAAGGAAACATATGCACCGATATCAGCTGTTTCTTGCTGGCTCGCCGATCAAGCAGACACATCAGATTTTTGGGTGTCGTCCTCGACTGCAACTTGTCCTGGAAAAAACACATCGACCACCTTGACAAGAAGGTTCAGCGGTGGACCTCCGTCCTTCGTCATTTTGCTGGCGCCAAGTGAGGTAATGGATGAGCAATCACTCCTGGCTGTTCACAAGGCTCTTGTTCGTGGTTCACTGGTGTATAGCCTTCCTGTTTTTCACGGCATTTCTGAGACGCATGTTCAGCGGCTTCGGTGCTTCTTTGCACGCAGCCTGAGGATCTGTCTTGGCGTCCCCAGAGATGCAGAAACGCGGATGGTCATCGCCGAAGCTCATGACATACCAATTGAAGTCCTTATGCGGGGGAGACTGTACGTCACTATTGTGGGATAGCGAAAAGGCGAGAGAAGAGCCGTTTAATGAGGGCAGGAAGAATGAATGCGGGTGGTCGCGCTAAGATGCAGTGATGATCATGGCGATGATTCTGCCTAACATCTTCCCCGTGGCGAAGGGGAAGCCATCCTGGCTTCACACTGTTCTGAGAGATGACGTTCCTTGTAGGGTTTTAGGCGGCAAACGTGTGCGTTCTCGCGGGAACGACAGCGGCGGTCGGAAGGTGGTTGAAGAGGCTCGATGGCATAGTTGGCGGCAGAGTTCCGAGCTAGGACACGGTAGGGCCCGACGTATCGGCAAATCAGCTTTTCGCAGAGGCCAGGTTTGCGAATTGGGACCCACAGCCAAACGAGGTCGTCCACTTCGTAATGTACTTGATTGTGGTGTTCGTCATAACGGTGCTTTGCCGTGGCCTGCTGCCCGAATGTGCGACACCGGGCAAGTTGGCGGCATTCCTCGGTTCGGGATGTCGCATCGGCCAAGGTGAGATTGTGGTCGGTGGAAGGATGATAGGGGAAGATGGTGTCCACGTTGCGTTGAATGCGGGTGGTTGCAACTCGCGCTAAGATGCAGTGATGATCATGGCGATGATTCTGCCTCACACTATTTACGCCTTATCGCTCATCACCGCCATCACCCATTGGTAGCAAAACTTTATTGGCGCAAGCAGAGCAACGTCTTCAAAATCATTGCGGAAGCAAAGCGTAAATTTCCCTCGTTTGTAGTAAAGCCAACAGTAAGCGCATTCTTTTCACTTGCACTGGACTGCACTACCTTGGATTGCACGCAAGACCGGTTTCCGGGAGCTGCACTTTCCAGCTGAAAGTAACTTTATTAGTAATGTCTTTCTTTTCAACAGGAAAGTGCAGCACGCAAATAATCCAGTTCAGATCTGGTGCAGGAGGTGCAAGCGAAAAGAATGCACCATGTGTCTTCGTCTCCCCCGTCGTCTCTGCCACTACCCTCTATCTCCCCCGGCATTCCGGAACTCAACGTTAAAAAAAAATAAAGTGCCACCGTCAGTCCTTCGCCAGATGTGATTCGACATGATGGTAAGTGTCTACGCTGAACACAGTGCCGTCTACACCGACGGGTCTTCCACACCTGTAAGTTCATCGGCCGCCTTCGTTATTCCAACGGTCCAGATGTCTCACGGGTATCGCCTGGCACATTGCACTTCCTCTACGTCCGCAGAGCTTTACGCCATCTTATCGTTCCTGCGGTATGCTCTGCACGAAGCTCCGCGAATGTGGGTTGTATACACGGACTCCAGGGCAGCCCTACAGTGCATAGAGTGCATGGGTGCACGAGGTACACTGGCTCCAATTGTCACGGACATCCTCAGCGCTGCTCAGCGTCTTTGCGACGTAGGTCACTCCATCGCTTTTCAGTGGATCCCAGGTCACTGTGGACTAAGCGGAAATGAAGAGGCTAACAGAGTGGCTGCTGTTGCCAGACAATGCCAGGCGGTGATACCGAATATGTTGACCCGTGGTGACAGGAGGGCATTCTTGTCGGCGATGATCGTACCAATGGCACCCAACAATATTGCCGGGACATTATAGACAGGTCCTTGTTGCACGCCGTCGATCCAACTATGTCGTTTTCTCTCCCAGGCCGTTTGCCCCGCTGTCTCACTTCCCTTCTGCATCGACTTCGCCTCAATGTGGCCTTCACCCCGCAGTTCAGACACAGACTAGGTTATGCGTCAACCAGCTCGTGTTCCAACTGCGGCATAGTGGCAATAATTCAACACGTCCTTATCGACTGCCCTCTATACAGGTCGGAGAGAGCACTGCTCTAGTCCCAACTGACCCGTCTCAACAACAAACCGCTCAGCCTTGCAGCAATCTTAGGTCCTTGGTCTAACCCTGTGCAGCACCGTCAATGCCTGCACTCGTTCTATGTGTTCCTGACGTCTTCAAACCTGCTTGAACTCTTGTGACCTCAGAGCTGTTGCCATGAATACGGAGATGTGCTCTTCACAGCATTTCATCTCCGGCAGCCGACCGGATGAACTACTATCCCATCGGTTACGACGCACCCACGTGTGTGATACTTCATTTGCGTCTGTCATGTGTGTGTGTGCGAGTGTGTATGCCTCATCTTTTTCATCGTCATCCCACTCATATACTAACCCACAGGCACTGAGGTATGGTACCGCAATTGTTGCGGTGAATCACCTCATCCCATAATCATTCATGTAGTTGTTGTTGTTGTTGTTGTTGTTGGGCTTTCTGATAAAATCGGTTTCAGAGACTTTTTCCAATTTTCTAACATCAAAGGGGCAGCGCGCCCTGTTACTTTCAAACGGTCGCAAGAGCTCGTGTTCCCCCTACAGTTGAAAGTTGAAAGCCATAAAACTTTAGTTGACATGTACGCAGTGTATCTCCGTGGAAAGGGTGACATCTTCTCCCCCTTAGATAGTGTTGTTTTCCCCTAGAGGCGTCTTTGTGTAGACGGCAGCATAACTGTACGTTAACGGAAACAGTGGCAATTACAGCGTTCTTCGCACGCAATGTCGGACGCACATGTGTTTTTGGTTTTGCGTACGTGACTGACCCGGATTGTGACATGGCGCGGGAAGGTTATATAAACCTCGGATGACTTCGAAAGGGGGGAGAGTGAGACAGTCGCCGAAACAGACAGTCGTAGTTTTGCGTCGAGGGTCGGAACCAGCGAAGAGTCACCGATATGTGATCCAGAGCGGGAGCCCGGACGGATGCACGGAGTGAGATGGACGACGGCGGCGTCTTGACGCCTGGAACCCACCTTCAACCTGAGGGTTCGTCCCAGAAGTCTCCTCCCACCAGCGCTCACGTCCGGGCAACCGAAGTTACGACCTAGGCCCAGCTGGCGGTGACTGACCGGAAAGAGGTGCACCCGACGACGATGTGGCGAGCGCAGAGACGGATCGACGAGGGCGGTAGCTGGACTCCTGGGACCAAGCCTCCAAGTGGGACGGTAGGCCTGCCGCCAAGTCGCCGTCGTCGCTATTGTTTGACCCGGCCGTGGACAAAGAATGGAGTCCAGAGCGGATGAAGATCGACGGAAGCAGCAACTGAAAGCCACAGCATGGAAAGCCGTCCGCGTAGGTCATTGCCGAAGTCGTCTTCAGAGCTCGTCTGCCACGCCATCGTCCATGGCCTGGTGAAGATGTGGTGTGTCGGGGTGCGCAAAATCAGGGTCAGTCACTCTTGCGTTGTTGTCTCTCCCGCATTTGCGCATGATTCTCGAGTTTTGTTTGTCCGCGGTTTGCGTAACCATTTAGTTAAAGCATATCACGTCATATATTTAAGCTGTGTTCGCTTGATGTCATGTGTGTTATTGCCGCGATTTGTGTTATCCATCATACGAACTGAATAATGGCGTAGTGTTTAGTTTTGTCTATTAAATCATGTTCGTTATTGTTAACGAAGTGTGTGGTGGTGGTGGTGGTGGGTGGTGAAAGGGCTCGCCGTTGTCGGCCTCACAGAGGTGGGCAACGTCACGACTGACGCCCTGGGGGAATCTGCGTCCTGGGCCGACTTCTAAGGGAACTGTGCCGACATATGTCTGAAAACGTCTGAGGAAAACCCAGAAAAAACCACAGACAGCACAGCCGGCACCGGGATTCGAACCCGGGTACCTCCCAGTCTCGGCGTGACATGGCCAGCACGTGTGTGGTTGTTATTCCTTCTCGCCTCTGCGGGTGCAACGTTGTGCGTATCCCCTTTGGAGCACTGCACGCGCGCGGGCTTTGCGTTTTTTATGTGGGCATGGGCCGGGCTCGGGCTTAAGCCACAGGGCACAGGCCGGATACGGGCCTGACAAAGCCGGCCATGGTCGGGCATGTATACACGCGAAAATATTACACGAGACTGGACAGCTGAATTTTCATGTCACTTTTTTTTACATTGGGTATGGGATATCATGGCATTCTCATCTGAGAAGTATCACTTTTTTATATGTGATCATGCTTATTTCGTGTAATGGGTCTGAATTTCACACGTGCACTCACAAACATTTGGGGACGATTGGTGTGGGGCGGGCGCGCTGAGATGTTTGCCGACAAGACGAAAGGAGTTTTGCGATTTGGGCAACAGAAGGAGCGTCCTTCGCTTCATCAAAGCCAGAGAGGAGCAGCCGCGTACTATGTCTGCACACGGCACCGCTCTCTCCGTGAAGCAGAGTGAGACGCTGACCAAGGCGGTCACCACCCAAGCAAGCAAGCACCAAGCGGCTTGCAGGCAGAGAAACACAGCCGCTCCGTTCGAGTGTGCCCACCCTGTACCAGTAGACGAGTTCAGAAAATCCCAGAGTGCTTCTTGGCCCCGCCTTGCACCCCAACCAGTGGGTTGTCACTGCTGCTCTCCTCGGTTTTCTCCGAGTCTCAAGACTCGTGCACTGCATGTAACGTTGTGCTAGTGTTTATTCTCTTCTTTCTTTGTTTCCTTTTCCTTTCTTTTTGTTTTTCATTCCTCTTCCTTTCTTTTTGTTTTTCTTTCCTTCCTTTTTTTTTTTTTTTGATTCCCCGTTATTCTTTTTTTCTTTCTTTCCTTTATTTCGACTCCCCCTTTTTCCTTCCTTTTCTTTTTTGACTCTCCCTTTTTGTTTTTTCTTTCTCGTTTCTTTTCTTTTTCGTTTTCCCCTTTCCTTTTTTTCCGAATAGCAAGCCGACTCTTTGCCTGGCTAACCTTTCCCTTCTTTTTTTCTTAATAAACATATCCCCCCCCCCCCCCCCAGAGTGCTTAGCGCCGCTTTGAACTGTGGGAGTTTACTAATACGAAAGAAACGGGTGGCCTCCAAACTGTTCCGATTTCTCCCCTACCGGTCTATTGTCCACGACGTGTCAAGGTCAGCGAAAGCGAAATGTGAAGGATTATCCTTCCTTCCCCCGCTCTGCAGCAAGCGTCCAGGATGCAATGCGTGCGCAAAGAGCACTGGGATTTTCTGAACTCTATTACCTTTTCCTCGCTGCGCTGTGCTCTTTAGCAAATCTAAATACGCCTCCGGGCCTCGAGAGCGCATAGAGCAGAGGCGGACTGGGACCGGGCCTGAGCATGGAAACAGTCGGGTACGGGCTGGGCCTGGGCCGGCGGAGTCGGGCCTGGGTCGGGCCCGGGCTGGAAATCTATAGCAGACGTCGGGCCCCTCCGTAGCAGCCGGGCCTGGGTCGGGCACGGGCCTGGAAATTAGGCCCGTGCAGTGCTCTAATCCCCTTTTCTTTGTGAATTTTGTGCGCCGTCCCCTTCGGCATCGGAAACGAGGGACGTCACACCACAAATGCTTGTACACATGACACTCAGTGCACATGATCTGAATTGTGTTTCTCCTTCGTCATTTTCACAGCACCACCTAAACAATGCACCACATCAGAGTTGTCTTCCCTCTCAACTTGCTCTTTCGATTCCCTCTCCCAAGGGGTGTCATGCATCGGGCAGATGTTCTGTGACGTCACGGGATGCACGTCTGCGAGTTCGCGCATTCTATATTTCAATGCGAAATTTCTTTGGCTTTCGTCGAGAGCATTGTCGATCGTCAGCTTGCAAACGAGCTGCGCATGTTTTATTTTCATGGTTTTTACTGCCTAAATTTAAGTTTAAATTTCCGCTACGACCATCGCAAGCGTTCCGGACCTCTTGAAACCTGTCGATAGCAAGTATTTCAAATGTCCTCTAAGGGCCACCTGCTAAACACAGGAGAACTAAAGCTAACTTCGGGCAAGAACCCCATGCTACGCTCAGGGATTTCTAATTTCACGATTCAAGGGGCAGCTGGGACATTTTAAAGCGGTAGCTTTCTAAGGATAACCACCACATTTAAACGCGTTTCGCAGAACGCACAAAGATGCAGCTAGTTTTATTTTTATTTTTATTCGTTTTATTAATGTTATTATTCTGGTACTCGCAACACAGCCAAACAAATAGCCAACTTTTAGCCATTTGCATGTCCCCCTGTAACGGTTGAAACCTGGCGCTCATACGATTCCTTCGGGAAGCTAACCTCTTGGGCACTCTCTGATACCTCCCACATGACTGCCTGCACAGTGACTAGTGAAAGCGCTGTCATTTTCGGTACTTCTCCATAACTTCCTCTTTCTCTGTTTCCTCTTCTTCCTTTTTGTTTGTTTCTCTTTGCTTTTGGGAATAGCAAGCCTCCATCTTGGCTAACCTTTCCCTTTCTCTTTTTATCGTCATTAAACATATCCCCCCTCCCCCCAACGCTTCGTCACTCCGTTCAAGTTCCCAGTTCTTCTTTCCCTTCCTCGTCCTTCCTCTTTCGATACATCAAAGAACACGATTCCTTTCTCTCCGCCGCCACCAACACCACCCATTTGTATTTCACCCGCGCATGACACCCATCCACTTGCAGATCATACTAATCAACCGCAACCCACGCCGACAATGAACGCTGCGGAAACGAGTGATTCCTGTCGAGCCAAGAATTACACGAACACGGGTGGCTATTTTGCCGACGGTTCGAAATTACGGGTGGCCGGCGTAAGCATCACTTTCGTTTTCGCTTCCACTGAACCAGAAAGCAGCATACGAGAGCTTCTGCCTTTGAGAATTTTGTGTTCCGTAATGTCTCTCCAAATTCCCAGCCTGGAGCATCTAGAACCTTTGTTTATCGTCCTGTCTACGAGAGAGGAGAGTGAAAAACAGAGGGGCCATCACGAAGTGGTAATATTGGCAGGTACGCGATAAAAGAGGGAACCACTTCAGTAACGGATGTAAGAAGCCCGGTCGGTAGCACCGAATTATTATTATTTTTGTTTTGTTTTTATGATATGGGGACAGACTTGAGTGAAGCCTGTCCGCCGTACGGTATAAGAGTCAGGACGGTAAAGAGCACACGCAGCAGGGAGAAAACATGGCAGTGTGTCCGCGGGAAGAAGGTTGGGTTCTCGGATATTAGGGCATTTCTCCTCGCGAGAAATAATAATAGAAGTGTTATAGAAGTACAGTAAAATGAAGCGCGTTTTCATTGGCGGTAATGTCGAGTAAGTGTATTTCTTCTTCCTCCTCTTCTTCTCTTTCCTCTTGCCACACAGGACATTAGATACGGTTTGTGTACTTATTTCCGGGACAGCGTCAGGGGCTTGTCCAAACACTTGGATTGTCCCCACGTGGGATGCCGCTTTTGGTGTAGTTTTCCGATAAATAATAAAATCAAAAATCTGCCTGTGGGCTTTTGGTAGAAGAGTTGAGCACTATCGTTGGCTTTAACAACCTCGTCAACTCAATATTTCCGTCCGTATAGGTGTCTGCTTTACAGCGACATCTGTATATGCGAAGTTGAGCATCTGATGGCGTGCGTGCGCTGTCTGTCGCAGATATCGCTTTCTTCGTTTTCTTCTTCGAGTCGTTGTGCTTTCTGTCCTTCGCTTATTTAGGAACTTTCTCTTTCTGCTTCTGCATGTCGAGCCTTGTCTTCTACACTCATTTGGGCTCTTCTACGCTGGTCTGCCTGTGCTTGTCATGCCCTCTCCTCTTTGGTCCTCCGGGCTCTCCTTTCTCGTTTTGCCGCTGCAAGTAGCTGTCGCTGTATTTCAGCTGCAAGTACCAAAAATTGCACAGCTACTCGGATTTTTTTTTTTTTTTTGCGCGTATTCCGAGGTATGTCCGGATGTACGTATCGTAAGGCCTTAACTTCTTACGCATCTTGTCTCGATACTCTTGTTCTTCGTCTAACTCGCAACCCTTCCTTTCGTCGTCCTTCTGGCCATTGTATCGAGTGGATTATATTTCGAGCCAAGAATATGTGAAAGATTCCACATTATGAATGATACCGTTTGCGTGGTTATACACGGGGTATAGCAATAATGAAAGCGTAGTTCCGTGAGACCATGCGTCAAAATGTTCCTTCGTTCTAGGTAGCAGTTAAATATTACAACTTTGCACTGGAGCGCGTACACTGTAAAAGCACAACTTCTCCGCGTGGCACACTCTTAGCTCGGTCTTACATTCATTCCGGACTATATCGTTGTCTTTCTTGATTTTGTTGAAAATGGGAGTCCTCCGCCTTTTTGTGACACTTTGAATTTGCACTAACTGTCCCACTCTCTCACTAAATCAGGAGTATCATTCTGTACAGTGGTTATTCCTGAGATTGTCATGTGGCGCAGATGTGTTCTCAGAGGCAGTCGAACAGATCTGTAACAAGAAGAACAAGAAGACCAGCATCGTCTGTTTCGGGGTTGTAGCGTTAATCTTGACGACATCACATTGTACAAGGCCAGCAAGAACGCATAAAGCTACCCGTCAAATGAAAAATTCACCGTGTAGTACTAAAGAAACCTAGCCCCGACATTCTTCGGTTCTGGTATGGAGGAAATCTTCCTTCGAGCGAACTCGGCTGCATTCCCGTTACGCTCTCGGAATACGACTTGTCACAGATGTGTTTCGTTGCGCCTGATGCATCGGCAGTCCCGAACCGCCGTGTCGCTTCCTCAGTTGTAGCTTTCTAATGTGGATATCGTCAAAGACGAAACTTGCTGAAACCTTCTTTTCTTTTTAAATGTACATAATACTTTTTCTGCGGCCTCTTAAAGAGTGCGCAAAACACTACAGCAGAAACTGCGCTGTAATATCACGTAAATGAACTTCGTTCAAAGACTCGGTACGCGAAATATAAATGTCGTCAGTGAACGTTCCACGAATTTTCCAAACAAATTTTGTTGTACGTCCCGGTTTGACGGTGTCTCTCTCTCGGTACCCTTTAGCATTAGTTCATGCCAGCTTTGCCCCACCATTTTCCTTTTGTCTTTAATCTTGATTGTTTCCTATTCTCCGAGAGTAGATGACGTCACTATACGTACTCTGTCTCCTAGCAACAGGGCACGCACCTTCCCGTTCTCCCGCTCCACAGCTCCTCACGGAAAGAGACGGCGGAGAAACAATGCCAGACGGATGGCATAATTGCGCTCATCAAAACTGTAAATTACTTTTATAATACTTTCGCGTAGCACGAAGAAAAAATACTTTTGGAAAAAAAAACGACGTGGGACAGGTAGTTCATATGTTATAGGCGGGAGTGTAAAAACGCAAGATTTAATCCGCAGTGGCACTTGAAAGTGCAATGCGCCATATATACAAAGGTACTTGCAGGCTGACCTTCGTCACTATTGACCAAACGCTTCACATGCAAGACATTGAAGTCTTTATACGCCATTGCTGCCACCACAAGAGACAAAGAAATTTCGCAGGACCTGAATAATGGTTATGGATCATGTATAGAGAAGCCGCTGCTGCAGACGACATTGTATGTTGCCGCCGAATGAATGCGCTCTGCCTCGGTTGTGCCTCGGCTGAATCTAATTTTAGGAACGAACGAACGAACTTTCGAATCTTTCATGAACCTGACGCGCCGACGCGTTGCGAAGGCTGACTTCAGTCTGAAAGAAAAGGTACTCCAAGTGAACTCTCCGTACACGTACAATCCAGTGACCTGTGATGCCACACAACTTGAGGCCACGCCACACCAGGACGACACCAACATCATTCTCATCTTTAGCGTGCGTATTGCCTTAAAAAGGGAATATGCGAAACTACAAATCTAGCTGCGCTGCACTGCTCTCCTACCAAATGCAGAGGGGAAACAATACGGTAAAGCCTCGATATAGCGAAGTCAACGGAACGAAAACGGAACGGAAGGAGAAAAAAAATCGATGTAAGCGGCACTTCGATATACGCACAAGCCTCATAAAAACAGTGACAGTATAGCCCCGGAAGCGAATGAAAGCCCCCCCCCCCCATCGGTTTCTTTAAAAAAGTATTCGAACAAGGAAGAAAAATCTTGTTGATGAGCACCTTTCCAGCCATATATACATTAGATGCAAACGGGAGAAGAAATCGTAAGCTGGTCTTGCCTTACGGGTTTCTGTCGGCTCACCCTTCGCAGTAAGCGGATTTTACTAGCGGTACAATTCGAATAATCCGGTTCGAAACACATACATTTCGGGCGGGACTACGCAAAACCCCGAACGAAGTCGCAATTCGAATAACGTGGTTTCGCTATAACGAGGGTTTGCTTTACCTGATAACAAACATGTTCGTATGTCTGCGACCATAACTCCGTACACTCGCGTAACAGTAGTGCTGTGTATAAAAGGACCAGAGAAGGCAAGATGAGACGAAATTGCGACCATTCCATCTTCCTTGCCAAGATGCGGCGACCCGTAGCGAACGTCTTCTACCAGCGCACACTGTGTCTGGCCAATAAGAGCGCCTCCGAAAGTGCCTGTCCAAAGTACATTCCACTATCTGCGAAGAATACCGCATATGCGTTTCTACGAATCACGCGCGCTGTCCAAATTGAATGCCTCCTTCCTACGATGGATCGCGAAAAGGAGAAGAAAATGCTCCATGTGTAAGAGAAATCCTGCAAGGTTGTACGATTGTTGGAACATTTTCTTTTTGTGCGACAGAACCAGTCACTGAAGGAGAAATAAAAAAATTCAATCACGACGTGCTCCCACGATGACAGCTGGTCTTATTTGTTCTGCAGGGATCCACTCTGTGATTAAACTGCGAGGAGAAATTCGGGTGGGGCCCAGGGTGTATTGTGGCTGAGCAATCTCGTTGCAGTGACTATTATTATCAGTCCGATTTCCACGCAAATTCTCCTCTTCAGTTTCTGATCACTGGTGGTGTAAGAACAAGAAGAGTAGGATGTGTACGACGTCTACATGGAGGGAATCAGAGTGTAGAACAATGAACGTGAATGAAGAGCTGTCAGGCACACACCAAGACCTTGTGACTTGAAGTCGTAATTCCTTGTGACTTGAAGGCGATTAAAGAGCGAAAAGAACAAAAGTCGCATATGACAGCCATCCAGCCGCTATAGGAGACTCGCAAGTGGACAAAAGAAGAAGAAAATGCAGAATGGGAAGCTTCACTTAGTTACTTATGAATTCAAAAGCTAAAATTTGCTTACGCATGTGAAGTGATCAGTCGCAGCTCCTAATATCGGCAGTTAAGAATTAATTTTCGAGTGGAGTTTTAAGTTTTTCGAATTCGGTTTCGAAATGAATGCCTCTATATATTTCAGTTTCCGTTTCAGAAAATTTCAAATTCATCAAGTTGTGTAAGGTTGCACGCAATAGGCGTTAGGCAATAATGAGCCTAAGATGTGCGTTAAGAATGCACATTACACAATAAAACTAACAAGTATACTAAACTGGAAAGAGAGCGTGTCCACTCAGGGCGTGATGCAACCTTTATGGACGACAACGACCAAATTGGCGGTGCAGACACTGAGAATACAGAGTGGTGGAAATTTGCTCTCTCATGCAGGTGCGAAGGATTCGTCTACGGTTCCATTGCAGGCGACGTCACATCGAACGATATAGCTTTGACGGTGACGTTAATCTAGATCAAGTGAATCCCCAGAAAGTCTCCTTTTCCGTCGTGGCCCCTGCCACCGATTGTCTCTGATGAAACCAAGAAGAATGTCCTTAGTCACAGGCTGCATAATGCTCTTCATCACTCCCATGGCCGTTGTATAACTGTTGGGAAAAGACTTATCAGTCCTCTCACGCAGTAGCACCCATTGCTTATCCTCGTACTTGCACTCGATGATTTTCTTATCCAGCGCTTTGATCGCTTTCGTGATTTTAATGTTTGCAACAGGTAAATCATACGACCCCACGTAGAGATGCCCCACGGTCCTGGGTAACAGACCCAGACCTTCTTCCCGGACTATCTTAAGCCTAAAGTCAATGGAATTTAGATGGGGCGGTTTCCACTTGAGCACCGTGTCAGTCCTGCCACATGTGTACTCTTCAGGTACCGGCTGAAATATGAGTCCGTCGACCTCGTGTGACATATTTCTCGCAAATTTCTCTCCCAAAAGAGACTCTGCGCAAGTGATGTCCCAGAATTGTTTCTGGCGCACTCCAAAAGGTTCTTGGACCCGACTGATGCGACCCTCTTGCATTGCTCGCTTCCTCGGTTCGCATATCTCCCTTGCGATACACAGAAGGCGTACGCCGAAGTCTGCCTTGCCAACTTCTTTCCCTTCAAACCTGACAATGTCGTAGATTAGGTAACGCGGAACGTCCCTGCCGTCCGCTTTATCGATTATCATCTCACCGTCGACCAGTGTGTCCTGGATATGCGCAGTAGGTTGTTTTCGTCTTGGGAACTGCACTTCTGACACACGAAACACGCAGTTGTCTCGATCTACAAAGTATACTTCACCCTCGCCGTCGATAAGCATCATGTACCTCGTCCCATCTGCCTTCCAGCTTACTTTATATGGCATCTGCGTCAGTAAATCCAAGTTGTCTAAATCCATGGAGACCGGTTGGCTTCCTGGAAAACCTGATTTCTTCCACTGACACATATCCTGGCATCTCCGTTGAATTTCACTTAGCTTTGGCTCCGCCGTTATTGCAATCGTACCAGGTACGCCTTCCATGAACACGGGGACTCCCTTTCGGAAATCTTTGTTCCGGCGGGTCTTGCCCGGACGTTCATCTTCGCCTTGCGTTTTTTCGTCCAAAGGCTGTACATCATCATCTACATCAGCCGAATCATCGTCGTGGCACCAGTCCGGAATCATCGGCGGCGGCGGAGTGTCTTCGATATCGCCATAGCGCCTGAACAGTTCGCGCAAGTAGTCGTCCTTGTAAATCCCCGAAGGACGAGCCTTCGCGAAGGCTTTGACAGCAGCTTCAATGCTCCAAGACATCACCTCCACTAAGAAGGAAGCTATGAGAAATCCTGTTCGGTTGAAGCCATGAGTGCAGTGAACCCCAATGACTTGTTTTGGATGTTGCGCAATGAAGCGGCGGCATATATCAACGAAAACTCGAGTTTGTTCAGATGATGGACATTCGCCGTGTCCGCGACACTGCAGCTTCACGTACGTGATTTCAGCACATTCCACGTGCTTTTTGTCGTAGAACCTGTTGGTGTTTGTAAGGTCAATCCACAAACCCATCTGCATCTTGTATCGAGCGAATACTGTTAACAGCATGGAAGGAGGGAAGCGGTGGGCTTCGGGTAGTTGACTGTCGTACTCGTCACCGAGCGGAGTTTTGAAGGGAAGAAATATATCCGCTATGATTTCACCTTTTCTGGGACAGTTGAGCCATCTGGGAGGGACCGCAAGCTGGACGCCACTGTTGTGCCGACCATTGGAGGCCATTTTCCGGAAATGTACCGAATTGCCCAAAGCTACAAATGATGTCGCGAGGAGGGTTACCGGGTATTTCAATGTGTGTTTTGAGACAACATTGAATGATACTAGACGATTTTAGTGCCTATAACCAAACGAACTTGTACCTTATCAGACGAAAGCTGTGACTGTAAGAAGTAAAGTGCAGGTTGAGGAGTTGCTTAACGTCCGAAACGCGCTCGTGGAAAAGTCTTTCGGTCTCGCGTCTTCCTGTTGAGGCATTTTCTCAACGAGCCGGTGACATGTACGCCGACATTTTCTTCTTCAGTCACGGATCTTGCCTCGTCTTCTTTCTCTTTCTCCCTTGTAGGTGTAAATATGGTTCATCCTATAGATGTAACGCCTCTTCTGCCTCCTCTGGATCTGATCCTGTCGGCTCATTTTCGTGACACGTGTCCCTTCTAGTCAATCCATATATACTTGTTCCGAGTCTTCAACTCTTGTTCCCTGTTTCTTTCGTTTTTCGTGCTAAACATACGTCTTGCTCTTGCACTATAGTTGTTCGTTACGTAAAGATCTTCACGATCATTGCTCTGCTAACAGATTCCAACTATGAGATCCGGAACTTGAATGCTACTATACAGCGTTAAACGTTTGCATGGGACGGTTGCCCAAATAACTTTGTGAGGAGTCTGAAAGCAGGAAATATCTAACTTGGTCTTTACAGAGGTAGCTGCTCAGGGGAATCCCGTCTGCAATTTTACCCGCATAACTTCGTAGCGATAACATACGAGTGAATGTGCGATGGAATCACTCGATTTACTTTCACAGCACACCATCCACGGAGCAGAGTGTAAAGGCACGAGGAATAAATCGCAGCAGGATGTCTCCCTCTTCGTTTTGCCATACTCAGTATTCACTCCGAGCGGCTTCATTTGTTAGCGCAAATCCGTGCAGACAGCGGTAGGGATTTGGCGCCTCGTTCTCTCTATAAGCGCCTAAAGCTGAACATTTCTCATCATACTTAGCTGCGAGGGCCGATGAATCTCTTGTTAGAAGGGATGAACTAAGCCTATACGCTAAGGTCCCTGCATTTTGCGCACATTGACAGCTCGATGCGATGGACGTCGCATTTTAGCGATTTATGCAGCACGGGGAGTCCCATCACCTCCTTTCCGCTGAAGCATTATCTAACTTGTTTTTCCTTTAATTTTTAGACATACAATTTACGTCGCTCCGATAGTTTATGTGGGAAGAAACTCCACTTAACAAACTTGATCTGATGCACATGTTTCCGCGTTACGATTTGGTGTATAGATAAATAAATAAATAAATAAATAAATCGATTAAAAATCACCAAGGTAGATTTTTACGCCCAAGACCTTGCGTACTTCTCAAAAGGAGAGAGCCCCCCTCTTTTTTTTATTTTTCTTGCGCAGAGTATGTAAGAAGCCGGAGAATTCATACGGTGAAGTAACACAGTAAAAGAACACGACTATAGCGGCAGCAAAGGTAAATTGCCCTCGTGGTTAGAATTGAGTGGGGTGTTTGATGCATCTCAATTGCGAGCCCATAAATTTAGAAGGGTATCTACAGTCAGACAGACAAGAAGCAAGCAAGACATACGCATAAGCATGCCCAAGCGATTAGGAGCGTGTGGCACCTGGGACGTGTTCGCCAGACTAATGAAAGCATAGCTGTGCAAGTGCAATGCACTCGTGCTTTTCTCCGCCGCTTCTGTTGAAAAAAGACCGCACATCTAGTAAGCTATTCGCCCCGTGTACGGTACATTTTGCTCGCTCGATAATGAGTACGTTTTCTGGGTACGGCGTCTTTGCTGGGAATGTTTCTGCGCTTTCGCTGGTGCTGATTGATTAAACAAAGGGAGAAGACTATCGAGCTCTTAAAAGAAGTTAATGGACGGCTCTTCGAGACATTACAATTATGTGTACGCAGCAGTTATCTTCCGGATTTATCTCTTTCTGAATGGCACAAACAGCTTGCTGCACATTCTTTTTCTCGTCTATTTAAATTACCGCGAGCAATGGGATATGGAGTGTCGCCTCTGGCGACGCTTTATACGTACACTGTTAAAACAGAACTTCACCACATAGCACGCTCCTAGCCAATCATCATACCGAATGATATCATTCAGTGTCATGATTTGTTCAAAACAGGGGGGAGGCGCCTATTTAGGACAAGATAATCTGTCCCAGATAGGCGCCTCCTCCCATTTTCAACAAATCAATGCACAGAATGGTATCATTCGAAATGATGGTTAGCTAAGAGCGTGCTATGCGGTGAAGTTCTGTTTTAACAGTGTAGGTGTACCGGGGTAGTCGCGACTCACCTCCCCATTTATTTATTTTTCTTCTATCTGTCATCATCATCATCTGGCAATGAAACAACCCGATCATCATCACTAAACATAAAGTTGTTGTTTCTCGCTATTTTGATTTCGTCGCTGATTGTTCCCACTGCGGCCAATCGAATACATGTATTCCTTACCACCAGAAGACGCGGCAATCATCATCCTGAATAACATCGCTTTCTCCCCGAATTTATTGAAAACGGGAGGCACGCGCCTTTTGCCGCGCCGTGACACGCGCACACGCCGTGACACGTACGCAGTCGTGTTAAATGTCCCAAAAAGGCGTACGCCGCACGCTTTCCGCAAATCAGGAGTAATAACGGTATATGGGTCTGTGCAATGATTGGCCTCGATCCCGCGTGTTATGTGGCGAAGTGTGGCGCTCTAAAAAGCAAAGCTTCACCGCATAAGACGCTTGGAACCACCCGCCATTCAGACTCTTTCCTGATTTATTCAAAATGGAAGGCGTACGAATTCTTGTGAAATTTTGGATATATATTAATTGCCATAAAAAGGCGTACGCCATCTTCCCGCCCTTTCAACTCAGATCCGATAACCACGTCTTATTTGTAGAAAGTGCGCGATGGACGCTTTCTGACAATTGTTATAACTGCATAGGTCACAACTAGGCGTGCACTTCCCGTTGTCAACAAATCGGCGGAGGTAACTAGAACTAGTATGTCATTCGGACTCGAGACGACCATAACACGCCCTCGACTTTCCATAGCGCCGAACGATACAGTTATCGCCTTCTGGGATAAGGCCGTGAGCGGGACGGCGGAGCGTACGCCCTTTTGTGACAATTAGCGTGTGTGTAAATTGTCACAGAAGGGCTTACGCCTTCCATTTTAAAGAAATCATGAAACAGAACGATATCATTCTGACTGCGGTTGGCTCTGAACATGTCATGTGGTGAAGTTCCGTTTTTTTGAGTGCGCGTTTATAATATCTTGTGAACAGGGAAAGGATAGCGCCCTGCAGACACATTGAGTGAACTCCGTACACCACGAAAATTGGCTATGGTCGGGGGCACATTGGAAAAGGTGCGGATGTCGAGGTTATACGGAGTGGCAAGAATTGGTTTTGTTCGCGTCGGAAAACCCGATGAGTGCTCTGCCCTAATGAAGCATTTTGTGTTGCCCCGGGATACAATGTGGCTTCGTTCGCTTTCCGTATAGCTCAGTGGGGAGGTCCCCTCAATATTGACGACCCTCCCTGCCGTCAACTCATAGTACGATCCCCGTTTCTGTCACGTGCTTCACTGGAGCGCACCTAACACGAAGACCGAAATTAATCATCGAAGGGGAGCCGACCGGGGAACTGCTGGGAGTGAGACGTCACTCAAAGTGGGACCAGAGACGCAAGATAGGTTTCCTTTCCTTTCTTCGTTCATTCGCATATCTGTATTGCGAACGCTTTCTCGATGGCAAGCAAAAGTACGTCGGAGTGACCGGACGCCTTCTACTTTCGCGGCTCTGCACATGAAGCTCTGCACAGAATGTCCAACGGCGTGGCCGATATAGTCGCTACTCTTCCGGGTCGCTTCAAGGTCATCCCGAGCAGAACCATAGATAGATGGTGGGTTCGAATCTCACCGCCGGCTGTGTTGTCTGAGGTTTTCCCAGGATTTCCAGACGGAGTTTCGGCACGGTTCCCCCTCCAACCAACGCAAGGCGCCCCACACTCCCTTCTTTTTGTCTTCTTTCCATCCGTCCACTGCTCGCAGCCATGCGTCGGCAAAGCTCACTCATGATGAGCATGGTCGTTCATGCTCAATGTGGCGAATGAGCTGAGCATGAGTGGAGATGAGTGAGCAAAACGAAGAGCTGAGCATCGCGTGAGTGAGCGGCAGTCACGAGTGCGGACCTCTGCTCGCAGCTGCTTCCCGTTAATAACATGCGATCAAACATAAAGAAGTCTATATGCATCAGGCTGTGAGGGTATCAGGCAAAAGCAGCATGTGTTCAGTGTGTCGATGTGGATTAAACTGGATTGGATTGGTGCGTTATGGTGTACACCTCGACATATCCCTAAATAAAAGAACGATAACTGTACCATGAAAAGGTAGTGAGGAACTTGGGGGTTTTCTCAAAGAGAAAAATAAGAAGCAAAAGAAGTAACATGCGTGCCGCCCATTCACCTTGAATTCATTCATTCACCCATTCACATTGAAGCAGCAGATTCAAGAGGCGCGCGCCACCTGAAAATGGCAAAGAAGAAGGTGCGGGTTTGTTGGTAGTCGCTAAACCGTCAAGGGAGCACAGACGTCCTGTGAATATACTGTCGGTTTGAAGATGACACGTCTCAGTGTTTTTCGGTAGGTACCTTCGAGTTCTGGATGCCGCAACTTTCCACTTGAACCGAAAACCAGTACGACAATTTTTCGGTTCGGTCAATTCCGGTCTGTCCAAAACTACAGGGTTAGTCTAGCAAACGTTGCACATTTTTATCGCATCGTAAAAATAGAAGACGGGGTTTATCCAACCTCAAACTTTGTGTACTGGCAGCCATTTGTCTGAAGTTTTGTTGGAATTTCTTGGGAACGTTATGGTCCTGTGGAAGAAAGATTAAAAATCAAGCAAAATTCCACTCTATGCATTTTCTATGGCCTATCTCACTCACAAGCCGCCATTTTCTCCTGTGTGCGCTTCATTTTCACACACCACACACAGGTGGCACCCGCATACAGAACAAGACTGGAACAAGAGGATTCGTGCATAACATCAGAATTGGCATGTAACATCGTTGTAGGCAGCGCCGCCTGTGTGAAGTGATATGAATGTGAAGCTGACACAAGAAAAAAATGGCGGTGTTTGTGTGGAATAGGCCATTGAAAATGCATGGGGCGAGACTTTGCTTGATTTTTAATTTTTTTTCTACATGACCATATCACTTACAAAAAAAAATTGAATGAAACCTCAGACAAATGTCTATCAGCCTACAAAGTTTTGGGATGGGCCAAACCCAGTCTTCTATTTTTATAGTACGATCGAGATGTGTAACGTTTGCTAGAATAACCCTGTGTATTTTCTCTCTCTCTCTCTCTCTCTCTCTCTCTCTTTTTTTTTTTTTTTTGTTTCCGTTCGGTTTTGCTCGACATCCTAATACTAAGTGATAAAAATATTTAGACACAAGTACTTGAGCAGAGTACGCACTGTTCTCTGACATGCACATGGCAGTGTGGCCACCACCTGAATGGACAACGCACCCCTCGAATGCATTTACTTCTTTCTCTCTGCGTCTTCTCTTCCTTCCTTCGTCCATTTCATTTCCCGTGTGCGGAGCTGTCACAACCCACTGTGACTCAACGGGAGACAGCTTGATAGGAAAATTGCGGGAAACGGCCACTTGCATCCCGCCGCTGCGTGCGTCCAAGAAAGCGGCATCCGCCGGTGGCCGCCCTTATGCTGGTGACACGCAGTGACAATGGGAACTATAAAGGAAATACCCCGCTGCACATGTCAGCTAAGTTTAACCATCCGAGGGTGGGGATTTTATTGTTATTCTTTCTTCCGCTATTCTTTTTTCGGTATGGCGTAACAAATTAGTGGGTGATTTCTTCTCTGACTGCGCGCACATATTCCGCCACGACCAGTGCACACAGAGAACAAAACGAGAAGAAGATGAAGCCTAATGTGAAGTAAAACGGTGATCGTGAGAAACATAATTGAACAAGATGTGCAAAGCTGCAATAGTAATAGGTGGTTTTTACCATCGCTAGAGAGCTACACTCTAAGAACAGAACTTTACAGCAGAGCACTCTAAAAGTCAAGCGTCATTCAGAATTATATTTTTCTCTTTCTTAATTTGTTGAAAATGGGTGGCGTACGCCTTTTACAGCGACAGGTGCCCTGCCCCTGCCCTGCCCTGCCCCTGCCCTGCCCCTGCCCTGCCCCTGCGCCGATCCCTTTCACCACCACCTACAGCGACAACTGTACACTCTTCAAAATGAACTTCACCGCATAGCACTTTCCTAGCCAACCATCATCTCGAACGATATCATTATCTGCCTTTTTTTTTAAAAAAAGGGGGGGGGGAGTTCGCCTTTTTTGTGACAATTATGAACAGCATAAGTGCCACAAAAAAGGCGTACGCCTCCCTTTTTCAACAAATCAGGGCAGATAACGATATCATACGAGATGATGGTTGGCGAGGAGCATGCTATGCGGTGAAGTTCATTTTAAGAGTGTATATGCGAAGTTGAGCATCTGATAGCGTGCGTGCGCTGTCCGTCGCAGATATCGCTTTCTTCGGTTTCTTCTTCGGCTGGTTGTGCTTTCTGTTCTTCACTCATTTGGGATATTTCTCTTTCCGCCTCTGCATATCGAGCCTTGTCTTCTACACTCATTTGGGCTCTTACGCTGGTCTTCCTCTTCGGTCCTCCGGGCTCTCCTTTCTCGTTTCGCCGCTGCAAGTACACTCTTAAAAATGAACTTCACCGCATAGCACGCTCCTAGCCAACCATTATCTCGAATGATATCGTTATCTGCCCTGATTTGTTGAGAACACGGGGCGTACGCCTTTTCTGTGACAATTATGAACAGCATAAGTGTCACAGAAATGGCGTACGCCCCCCGTTTTCAACAAATCAGGGCAGATAACGATATCATTCGAGATAATGGTTGGCTAGGACCGTGCTATGAGGTGAAGTTCATTTTTAAGAGTGTAGCTGTCGCTGTATTTCAGCTGCGAGTACGAAAGGTTGCACAGCTACTCGGAATTTTTTTGTGAAAACTTGAATACATGTCAAACGAGCACTAAAGTGACTCCCTCCCGGAATGAAAGATGCTGTTACCTCGACATCAACCCAAAAGGAACGGGATTCATCGATTGCTACGCCAGTGCTTATATTACTTCCTTTACCAGAAGGCGGTGGTTTATCCAGAACCGCAAGTACGGAGAGTTGTTGCAAAAAAGTTCGAGAGTGGCGGGCCATTATTACGTTGACGTTGTAACAGCTTAAAGTATCACTTCTGGCATGTGTCTAAAGCTGAAATAAGAACGCCCCCCGTAGGGGATGCACAGGAAAGAAATGACTAGAATCACTGCCGGAGTTTTGCGTCATATAGGTGGAATGTCCATCGACATGGTCCCAAGGTTGTGGGTTCGAACCCGGCAGAGGACGCCATCAACTTGGTGTCAGGGTACAAATTGCTGAGGTACGCCGTTTAAATACGGCGCGACGTGCTCTGATATTTCGAAGCACGCCAGAGGACTCTCAAGTGGACCAATCCGCAGACCGACCACTGTGGTATCGCTCGTGATCACAGTTGTGTCGCGATGTAAAGCCACTAAGTATCATTAGCAAAGTGAAAACTGTGTATGCAACTCGTATAGGGCCAAGTACGATAACGTTCGTAGTTCGTTAAAGATACCATATCTATAATAAGTATCGATAGAATGTGTTCACGTCCATACAGAGCATCCACACTTTGGCAGCGCTGACGCCCCAACGTTATTTCGTATACGCGCGGAATGATCTTGTCTGGCTACCATTTGGGAAAAGACCAGTATGTGGGACGACGCAGCAGTCACTATTATTGTGGCATCTGCTGTCGTACTGAGTGGAATGACTCCTTGGAGGTTTTCAGCGCGACAGACATGGAGGTCACCGTCATTGTTGTCCTGCCCATCTGGGACAGCACGTTGCGGAGTTATTAAGACTCAATTTTTAAGCGGCAGTCTCTCTAATGTGACACACTGAAATGAGCGTCTGCATGTGGAGTGCGGTGTCGCGGTGACAATAGTATTGTCTGTTCCAGAGCGGACCGCGCGTCGTTATCAGCATCTATGTCACGAGGCACGGATTGTATTGGGCTGCATTCGCGTATAGCGCTCAACGTGATGTAATATCACATTATACGAAGAGAAAATATGTATGGTTTGAAGGAGAGGAGGAGGAAAATCTGCGTATGAGGAGCAGTCGATAGTGACTACACATTACACTCTAAAAAGCAGAACTTCACCGCAAAACACGCTCAGGACTATCTGCCATTCAGAAGGGAGGCATTTTGTATCAGTTTGGATATAACGGCATGATAAACGACCCCACACGGACGGACAGGACACGGATGTGTCCTCACTCCTTTCGTTTATCACGCTACCGTTCAACCAACGAGCTCTACATACATCTTGGTGCACTGTGGTTAACTGACACAGAGAGTCTTCAACTCAAAAGCGATAACTGTGCACCGGATAGTATACCACGTAACTCGTAAATTTTAGTCCTTTCTCGCGACAGTGTGCAAAGATATGGAAGGCGTTACTGCTACGTCTCGCGTTGGAAACACGTAGGAACGTGCAACATGCCCAGCCACATAGCTCAGAACAAAGATAAACATTACACTTTAAGGGGGGGGGGGGAAGAAGAATATACGTATTGGTGACCAATTACAGTTCCAACCACCCTAGAGCCAATTATTCTCCAACTTTAGTTCCCTGACCCTGAAATTTACTCTTCAGCTCTGGAAATAGCCCCTAAACTTTGCCGGTTGCCATCCGTGTACCGAAATTGACTAATAGCTATGGCAATGCACTGCGGCAAAAGTCTCCCCAAAAGGTCTATACTTACTTTATCTTTTCCTGCGTAGTGGAAACAATGTACATGTCTGATAGCGCATAATAGTTGTAAAAACAATAAAAATGTGATTACAAATACCTCTACGTGTCAACCATGGCGATGTTCAGATGCCTATATGATCTATGTTTGATAGCCATAACGGCAAAATATTGTGGTAATCTGATACAATATTCAAGATTTATTAGAATACGTAAAGAACACCACGTGGCCCTTGTGCTATCCACTTCACTCTGAAAAAAAGTACTTCACCGCATAGCACGCTGTGCGCCAGCCATTGCCACGAATGGCAGGATTATCGTTTCAGATTCAAACAGTGGGAAGTGGGGGACGCCTTTTCGTCTTTCTTTGGATATATGATAATTGACAGAAAACGGCGTACGCGTCCCTCTCCCTTCGAATTTCTATCATTCGTGGGAACTGTTGGCGCACAGCGTGCTATATATGTGGTGAAGTTCTGTTTTTAGAGTGTTCTCGGCCATAATGGTGATCACTGACTTTCGCCAATTCACAGAAATTACGAAAGTTCACGTTATTATGACGGTATCCTCCTCGTATCTTATGACGTTATCCTCCTATCTTATCTCATTTTCTCTCTGCTTTTTTTTATTTTAATTTCTTATTCTTTCTACCTTTTTCGTGTATATGGTGGAATCGCAAACGCAGCTAGCTATACGTGCGTATAGAATGACCCCCTCTAAAAACGTGCTGCGGGAGGGCCTCGACTGGAAACACGATGGAGTAATTTGAACGCGGACATCAATTTCAAATTCCAAACGGAGCTTCACGACTACAACACTATGACGTCCGTCGAGAAGATGCGGGTCCGGAATTCGCTATCACGTATCCATGGTTGGTGCCCTCTCATTTTCCGCAGACCAAGGCTGCAGGCGGTAATTTGTCGCGAACACCAGCCAACCAGCGGCGAAAGCTTCGCTTAAAACGGGTCATTAACGGGATGTTATTCGGAAGAGCCTTCCGAGAATACGGCTATCATCCCCGACATAGCGAAAGTTACGCGTGTTCGACACCAAGCCGAAGCGAGCAAAAAGAGGATTCCGCTGGATGTGAACAGACGTTTATGCATGTTCAGACATTTACTGCTTCATGTCAATCGATCTGTTTGCCAAGAATACGACTATTGCAGTGGCTTCTGCATCGCAACAGTCCCTGCTGGTTTTCGCTGTCGACGATGTTTGTCGCACGAGGCTTTATGTGTCACATTTAGATGATTTATATCCGGATTGAAGCGTCTCTAATCTGCAAAGGAAGCAACTTGTGAAGTACTTTGCGAAGAACCCTGTGACAGTTGCATGCGCGCCCGTCTCCACTCTAAAGACATTCTTCAAGCTTCACCGCATAGCACGCTGTGCGCCATCCATTACCACGAATGATAGGGGTATCGCTTCTGATCCCAAGAGACATGGAGGCGTACGCTTTTGTGTGTCAACTGTCATATATCCCAAACGCCACAAAAAGGCGTACGCCACTTCTTTCTTCGAATCACAAGCGATAACTCTATCATTCGTGGCAATGGTTGGCGCAGGGCGTGCTATGCGGTGAAGCTCTGTTTCTAGAATCTAAATGGCGGAAGAGTTCAGAGTTTACGGGTTTGTTTTCCTTCCCCTCGCGTGTTTGGTAAATTCCAAAGAGCATCGATTGCCTAACTTATGGGAAAGGAGCACTATTTCCGTACATGCACCGTCACGTCTGTAAAGCCACTTGAAATTAAAGATTACATTGAATGACGTACAGGACGCTATAAATGTCCACATCCATATCTGTTCTAGTGAAGGCTCCGAAATGGTTTCATGTTGGCAATGCATAACATGAGCAATAATCTTCCAGAACTCCCAACAGGATTCGCAACGTTTCTACATGACTGCTGCTTCACGTCACAGACAAAAGTCTGGACGTCTGACTAATGTTTTTACGGTGTCCAAGATACCTTATCTGTGCTATGCTAAAACATCAGGCCACGCCTTGCCCCATAAAATAATAATCGAAGATTAGAAAGAGCAAGAGGGTCATGCAAACACGAGCGTATTATGGCTGCGAGAATTTACCGCGAAGACACGCGCCACAAGTGAAAAAGAAAAAGGAAATGTGCCACTCGTTTTGGCGCCCCCTTTGCGAAAGGCCACCACCAACCTACAATCAAGAAACCTTACAGATACCTACATGCACAGGGGTATACATCACAAGTATATACTTGTTTCGGGATCGTCACAGTTTCCACCGGTGGCAAATCAGAGTTGTGGCTATCACGACTATGGCACCCAAACAGTTGAAAATTATAGGGCATCATGTGAAGCCGTCTGTCACTATACGTATATGTGCTGGTGATGCTATTTGTGGGACTTTGGTCGAGGCTGCCGACTGAGATACGGTGGTGTTAGTCCTCGAAATGTGGGCGGGGAAACGTAATCTCGTTACAAGGATTCATCGAGCCGCTGGTTAAGGCTGGTTGAGGGCTGGTTGAGGACACAGCTTCGTTTGGCTGATTTAATCATGACACTCCTAACCGACCCGCATGACGTAAACAATATTCGAGCGCATTATGTCCGGCAACAGTAGTCGGAACGTTGACCAATTGTCACAGTGGTCACCTTTCATTCCTCACATTCCGACAGCAGTTTGTTCAGACCCCCCAAAGTTTTGACGACACTCCTTGCCTGTGTTTCCTGTGACCCCCGTGCAGCGGTGCGGGGTCCTTCGTTATCTCAGCTTTAGACACACGCCGACTATGATATATAAAGCTGCAACCACTTTAACGTTACTGTAATAATGACCCCCCCCCCCATTTTTTTTGCAATGGCCCCCGTGCCTCCAACTCTTGATAAACCCCAGCATCAAAACTTGAAACACAAGTTGTTAAGAATTAGGTGAAGATCGAAGATAGGTGCGTGTAACCCAAACGTTTATCGGAACGATAATGAGGATGAGTCACTTCTTTCTTCTCTATGATGAAGGTATTTTCAACGCAAATTACTCTCATCGTGATTGGTCCTAATTCGTTGGAATGAAGGCACATTGTTTTCTTTCATTACGTTTCTTTCAGACATATGTTGGCACAGTTCCCGTTGAAGTTGGCCCAGGAGCCACATTCCCCAGGGCGTTAGTGGTGACGTTGCCCACCTCTGTGAGGCCGACAACGGCGAGCCCATCCACTACCACCACCACCACCACTATTGCGTTACCAACCATTCCTCGAACTCGGGAAACATGCATGAAGCGAGCACGAAAAACCTATATCGCTGCATTTGCAGGGCGCTGTGAATGAACGTCTAATCTTCTAGTTAGAAATGGAAACGTTAATGTAAAAAGGAAAAGGGAAATCATACTGGGGGCGATTGACAAGCTTGTCGGACGAAAATGGCCATGAGAATGACATGGCTGGCGATAACGACGTCGATGATGATGAAAGGGACCATCTCTTTTAGTATCATTGTACGCTTCTCATTTTGTGTGCTGCAACTCGAGCATCGGGGCTAGACATGAAGGATCGACAGCGAGGATAACCAAAGACAGGATTATAGATTCATAACTCATTGCGCAAAATATGAGGAGTAACAGCTGTATAAAGAGTGAATAAGTCACGGTCCTGCATGAGAGAGGATAAAAGCATGACAGCATGCAGTCACGCCCATATCCACACAAGCCTGTTCTCCGACGTAATAAGAAATGTAGAGAACAGGGTTTATTGTCATTCCCCTGATATTGTTAGTGACCCTGTATAGCGCCCCATTCACCCCACGCGAAAAATATGGGCCAGTTCTTTTCACCCGCCACCGTGCAGTGCGTGATGCTGCATACAGTTCGATACGGTGTGCCCGCGTATGGCACCCATGACAGCTGCTATAAAGCGCTTGAGATTATGAAAGCTCCGTTGGCTGCCATAAGTGGGGAAGCGTTGGATACAACACGGCAGTAACTCCGTTCATTGAACTGCATTCACTGATCTGCATGATGATCTTTCATTTGGTGTGCAAACTTAATTCTGCTTCTTTTATTTTGCGTGTTTCGGTTAATTGATTGGTAAAAGAAAAAACGGAGACGTTAGTCCCACTGTTAGGCACTGGCGGAGAGAAACTGAAGGGTTCTGGGGCCCTGAGTCACAAACGACTTCGAGAAGAAACAGTTTTTTTTTCTTCTCTCTCTCTCCCTCTTCCATAGAATTCCATCCTATAAATCCTATAGAAGGGCATGTTCGGCTTTTCCTTTCACCGTCAGCACTTGTCAAATATAAAGTTCCCTTTGTGAGGATGCACGGAACATAACTGAATGAATATTTCGATCGTGAACACATTATGGGGTTAACATTTGATGTCAAGTACTTCAAACTTGAAAGCAAAAAACACGAATAGTTTGAAAAATCCGGGCCGTTACAGCTGTCGTACAGCGAAAATGTTTAAAATTTTCACGAGGAAGTACATTTCACAGCCGGATAGAATTTCATTGATTGCAGCCAGCGCTGCAACCAATGCAAGGTCCTCTTGCGAATGCAACTTAATGACATGCTTGGTACGTCAATATTCTGTTAGTATGCCAGTACGAAAGTAAGGTCATAGATTAACAGCGATAGACGACGAAATAAATACTAAATTCAGTCCTGAAGCAACATAACCACAAATAATTACTTACTAAGAAATTAACCCTAACTGCGATTAATAACTCTTTCTCAGAGTGCAACTTTCATGTTGAATACGAGTCGGCGGTAGTGAACGAAGATCCGACTATAGTTTCTGAGATTAGAGACAAACAGGAAAAGATAAAGTAACTGTAACTATACTTACAATTACTAGCAACTAGACAGCAACTAGCTACATTTAGTTTAGGATTTCATGGTTCTCTTTCTTGTTTCAGAAACTACGGTCGCAGCATCATTCACTACCTGTCGCCATTCAACATGAAAGCCGCTCTTTGAGAAAGAGCTATTAATTGTAGTTACTGCTAAATTGCTCAGTAAGTGATTTCTTGTAACTAAGTTACTTCCCAAGACCGACTAAATTTATCTCAGCGCGTTTATCACTGTAGAGAGAGAGAGAGATGGGGGAGAAAAGAAATATTTCGTTCTTTGCATTTGTCGCGTGTTTCTTAGAGATCTCTTTTCCTCCTTCTTTGTGGCGTAATATTTCGCAGATTCATTAAGGTAACGTAACTGATTAATTGGGTCGCTTAATATATCGCTCCAGAAGGATACACGCCTCTCGCGGTATCAGTTGGAGAAAACCGCTCCACAGACCAGGCGGCCACACATGTAGGTTGATGATGGCCGTGCAATTTGATATGGTGAGAATGGTGGCTCATTATGTTCCGCTTCCATTGTTTGCCTCTTTACCGTTAACGGAGTGAAAGAAATTGCACAGAAAAAAAAAAGACAAGGCGTCCTTTTTTTGTTTTCATTGCCGTCGCGGGCGCGGTGTAATTTGTGAGGCGCGTTATTAAATTTATTGTCGAGTGTCGCCTAACTTGTGGAAAGTAATTTTGTTTGGTGGACGTCAATCCCGCTCGCATATATGCGTAAGGCAGCGCAAGTTGATGAACGGTCCCCGCAAATTTGATTTTGAAAGCTGAGGTCTTTCTGGGGCCGCACGTATGGTCGCTTTTGATTTGTTACCTCACTCGAAAAAGGTTACGTGCTGAGGGTTCTATATATTCTATGGACATAAAGATCCATTCATCCGAGATTCATCCGTTGCGTCGTTTGCGATTTATGAGCGAAAGTAGCCACAATTTACGTTTTCGCTCTCCCTCTCAAGAAGGGCGGCAATGCGGAGCGGGCTCTCATTGGTCTCCTCAAACCTCCTCAAATCACCTAGCCATTTTTAATGCCAATTCAGGCATCACTCTCAAGCGCATGTTGCATTCCTGTAGCGTTTAATTTGTTCGCATGAATTAGATTGTTTGTTTGCATTTTTAAATTTGTATTTCTGTCATCTTCTTTATGTATGGTGCACCGCTATCAAAGGCCTAACAGCTGTTTGTGTGCACTCACTGTGGAAATAAATAAATAAACTATTTGTCCAATCATCGCCGGAGATCGTTTGAGTAGACCTATCGGAGGCCTGTCCTCGTTGTCGCGCTCCTTAAGAAGCAGGGAGAACGTGTACATTGTTGCCTTTTTCTGTCACAGAAAACGAACGACGCAACGGACGAATCTCGTTCCTTCAAGTTCCTCAAGTTTCCCAAAAATGCATTTCTACGTGTTGTGAATTTAAAATTTACACATCGAACCCTCTTGTTCAGGCAGTGTTTGATTGTACGGTCGGTTTCCTGATCAGCAGATGGAATAGGGACAAATAGTAATGCAGTGACATTTTAACATCTGGGAACATCCGGTTTTCACGTCAAACTCACAACTCCATTTCATCCTCATTTGTTTCGCTTGTATTCGATCGTTCGTGTTGTAGGGTTTGAGTGACCACGTTAAAGACAAGGGTTGCGGTGTTGCCATTCCGGAGTTGGAATGATTCCGAAATGATTTCAGGTTTATCAGAGCTCGGAATGGAATTGGAATGGAATGGCGGAAACTGACCTGGGAATGGGATTAGGCATTTTTTCGCAGGAACGGAATTGGAAGAGAATTCGCTGCGAGATCGACCTATAGGGGGCGACACTGTCATCGTTCTAGTATGGATAACACTTGGGCCGATATTCGGAGTTGATTGTTCTTTTCCGTAATTCTTGTCTATATTCACTTGCGCCGCGATGGTACGATACTGTTCGTTTCCCCAATGCTCCACTTACTGCACTGAGCGCGTGATAAACGTGTAAAAGCAGACGACGCGTCCACACTGTGGTAGTCCTCCGAGCGATGCTCCGGTGGTAGTTTCGGTTTCTGCCCTCGCGCCCTTTGCATACACGCACCGCCCTTGCACACGGTCAAGAGCGAAATAACCTTGTCTTTGTGCTTTTTCCGTGCTGGGTAACGTCAATGTCCTCTATCACCAGTACGGTTACCGGTCACTTTTTCTTTTATGATAGAATTAAAGGAATGGAATGGGGCTGCCCGGCATTCCAGGAGTGGGAATTGACCATACCTTTTCATTCCGAGGAACTGAAAGGAATCGAATTATCCCAAATCATTCCTCGGAATGGAATTGGAATGGAATGGGTGACCCCATTCCGCAACCCTCATAATGACCACTCCTTTTACCGCCTTTAAAGGATGCGAAAGCTGGAAGCTAAGCCAGAGCTGGGACTTCGTCCACGGATTCCATGTCTAGGATATTTCTGGTGCTCCCTGCATCCTCATTTATCCAGCTAATCGGGACCAATCACTTTATATCAGGGTCACTCCGTTTCTTCTTTTTCCTACCCATAACCAAAAGCTGACAGAAACCATTTATCCCTTAGTTTACGGCGCATGGGTGGGCACCCTTTGTCGGTTAGCGCACAGTCCCCGGGGTTGGTGCACGCTGAAGGAAGAAGTTGTTAAGTGGGGTCCTTCCGAATTGTAGCGTAGTTTCTAAATGCAGTAGAAGAGGGTGGTAATGGGTGGGGAACAAATGGAATTTCGCAAAATCCAATTTATTTTTGTCGCAACTTTCAAGGGCCCCGTAGTCGGACTCTGCCTAAAAATTGACAAGAGTAAGGAGGACACGTATGATGAAAAACGGCCATTCCTTCGACATATATGCGTGGCATTCATAGCATTAGTCACGTCTAGAACATTCTTATCTTACCGCTCCGAAATGTGTATGGGGAAAACAACAAAAAGATATGCTAAGCCAGGATAACCAGAGAAGGCTATTTCGCTTAAATTCGTAAAAATTCAACTCGCTATTCTTGAATATTCGTAGCAATCGATTCAGTGTGCTTTCTTCTATAGTGCTCTGCCACGCTTGCCTTATAATGAATACATAATATTGTTGCCGGTAGGTGAGTTGGATGCTCCATACCCTAAATCGACAGTTTCTCCAAAATGCAGCTGCGTCATACCGTCATACCTGAATTCGTTTGAACACGATGGCAATGACGAAGGAAAAAGGAAGGACTTCCTTCTTTAACCATTCATTTGAACATGTAAGTGGCGTGAAAGGTGGTGGGGTTTTTACTTCGAAGTAACATTGTTCTGCTCTGTCTCTGATTAGCCTCAATTTATTGTTATTCTTCGTAGCAGCAACGTTAGAAAGGTTAAGGAATCGGGCTGTTTGGTCTGATATATTAAAATCGCATATCGCATAAAAATCACATATTAGGATCGCAAAAACAGCAAAGTACAGAGATTACACCGGATGCAAGAGGTGCGAAACACGGCGCTTTTGGCGTTTATTCCGCCGCGTACCTTATACAGGGTGTCCCAGAAAACGTGTCATTGAATTATAATAAAAAAACTACAGCACCTAGAGTCATGCGGTCAATGGCATTTGGTCTTACTGGGTTTTTGCCACCTCCTCATGTGAATGTCGTGTAACGTAAGTTTAATTATGTTAATTTTTGCGAGCTTAAGTCGGAAATTTGCCTAGTAAAGATCACTTTTTTACCCCACCAATGTGAAGAGCGTGTCTAATTTAGTGAAATTCATGATAATTCACAGTGATATTCACGAGCTATCCCATCGGAAAAAATAGCCGAATATCATGCTTTTCGGAGCACCGGACCATAGCGCGCGATGACTTTTTGAGCGCAATCTCTCTCAGTGCGACGAAAGGAGGTTCCGAAGCCAGCCCACAGAGTGATAGTAGAAAAAGTAAGTTCCTAAAATTGGGAGAGGGAAAGCATTATCCCAGCGAAAGTCGTACGTGATAAGCCGTGCCTGTTTTATCTCTTTCTGCGATATCGGGGAGGGCTGGGTTCAAACCTCCTTTCGTCGGAGTGACAAAGATTGCGCTGAAAAATTCATCGTGCGCTATTCTGTGCGAACTCCGTAGAGCATGATGTTCGGCTATTTTTTCCGATGGGATAGCTCCTGAATATCCCTGTCAATTATCTTTAATTTCGCTAAATTACACACGCTCTTCACATTGGTGGGGTAAAAAAGTGACCTTTACTAGGCAAATTTCCGACTTAAGCTCTCAAAAATTTACATAATTAAACTTACGTTACACGGCATTCACATGAGGAGGTGGCAAAAACCCAGTAAGAACAAATGCCATTGACCGCATCGCTCTAGGTGGTGTAGTTTCTTTATTATAATTCAATGACACGTTTTCTGGGACACCCTGTATACTCCGTGATCGATACGTTCAACCTAACAGTTGTACGCAACCGCGTGCAAGCTAAGTGGTATAAACGTGATAATAAAAACAGGAAAGGAAGACGCTGGAATTGTACACAGGGGCAAGCAAAACAACCTGCCGGTGAGGCAGAAATAGGAGAGTTCTCAAAATTACATATCCACCCCCCCCCCCCATAAAGAGAAATACCAACAAGTTTTTAAAAAGAACTGTAATGATAATAAACTATATATTAAGATGACAGGCACTGGACAGAAAAGAGGGGGAAATCATTTTGCAAAAACAAAACAGAGAAATTCATGAGGAGAAGAAAGTACGAATGAAAAAAAAAAAAAAAACTCATCAAAACGCGATCTCCGCCAACATACAGTGTCATTATCTAAAGGACGTTTCGGCTCTTCCCTGAGGACCTTCCTACCCACCCGCCACAAATACAATAGGACACACTCCCTTTTCATGTTTTTCTTTTTTCTCCTTTTTTTTTTTTTCTGTCTCTCCCTGTCAGGAAAATTGGGTGGGGGTAGGGGAGGACGTTGATCAAAGCAAGCGTGACGCTTTTAACCACCAGCGCGCTAAACTAGGCAGTGACAACCGATCCGCCAGAGTCACGCTATCTCACGTGACTGGGCGGAATGACGTCATCATGGCTGCACGCGCGTGTAGTGGCGCACGCGGGGCGGTGCACGCACGTGAACGCGGGCTATTGCATTTCGCCTGAGGCTGGTACAGAAAAAAGAAAGAGGAGGTTGGGGAGGTGAAGACGAATGGCAGGGGGAATGAAAAGCCTCTTTGATGTGAGGTTAGAAATTACATTGAGGGTGCAGCTGGTATTAAAAAGAAGGGTATTGGTGCTTTCAAGTACACTAAAGTCTGTTTTGTAAACTTTGTGTGTGCTTACTGGGGCGGCATCACCCTTTGCCAGTGTACCGGGAAGTACTTCAACTCGCACACGTTTCTTTTATAACTTCCGACCCCTGCTGGTTTCTATTTTGTGCTCTGTACGTGAGCACTTGTATTTGCTTAGTCATTGCTGCCGCCATGTTGATCGTGTCCTACGTCACGAGAAAACTACAATCATGAGCAGACCTATGAAAATTACTTTTCAGAAATATTTCAATAACAATTACGTGCTTATAAAATTGCTAATTCAATTGGCTGGCAATTACAATATCATACTTGGGATACCTAATTAAGTACAATGCTAAATCATATAACATAATTACAACTGCAGTTACTCTGAAAAATTAATTGTGTTTCACCGAGTTACGTTCGTTTGAATGTATGATTTTGCGAGTCTCCACTTGAAATCCTTCGCTGGCGGACGCGCCGCCAAGCGGCCGCAACGTGAAACGCGTAGCGCCCATCTCGAAGTCTACACCCATTGTGATGTTGCTCACCCTACTACACGAAGCAGGTTACGTGCTCCTTCTTGACGTCTTCCGGATGTGTAGCGAAAGCGAATCTCCTTTCTATTCGAACATGTCCCTCATCGCAGATATTGCTCTCTACTCGCTACTCGCGTTGTGACCACAATAATCTTGTCTTCCGTGAAAATCGCGGGCATCTTGAAAATGGTTCAAGTTTTCAAATGAAGTTGAAGCCGAACATGCAATGTAATTTCAAAAGTAATTAAAGTACACTTACGTGACAACGGAAGCAATCTTGGAGGTCATTAATTACAAGTGAGAAAATGATAAAAGCACAGAAACTACCGTTTATTATCGTACACGCTCTCATGCAGTGGACTGCATTTCATCAGGTACCACGAAATACAGTCCACTGCATGAAAGCTTGTACGATAGTAGCTCCAGCTCTCTTATCTTTTCATCAGTTGTGCTGACCGTACCTGACTCAAACTTTGGACATTCGCCGATTGGCAGGAATGAATTACTGAGAATGTAGCTAGTTCCAGTATTTGGCGACTTACTGGTTTGATCATGAGCGATCGGTTCATTGGGACTAATTTTGTGTACCTGAAATCACAACAACTCGTTTTTACCTTCTCTCGCGGAGGAACTTGACCACATGTCACGCCGAACGCCAATCAGAGGCTCATTGCACAGAACTATACGTTCATCGTCTTAACTAGTGCAAAGCGCCGGGTGTACGCCTTTCTGTGACAATTAAGATAACTGCATAAGTGTCCCAAAAAGGCGTACGCCTCCTGTTCCCAACAAATCAGAGGCGAGAATGATGTCATTCTGGATGGTGGTTGGCTAGGAGCGTGCTATGCAGTGAAGCTCATTTTTAAGAATATAGTATACACTCTAAAAACTGAACTTCACCGCATAGCATTCTCTGCGCCAACCATTGACACGAATGATAGAGTTATATCGTTTCTTATTCGATGTGAGAGGGAGGTGCACGCCTTTCTGTGTCAGTTTGGATACATGGTAATTGACACAAAAAGGCGTACGCCTCTCTCTCTCCTCGAATCAGAAGTGTTAACCCTATCATGTGTGGAGGCAGATGTCGTCCGCGTATACGCGGATGACATCTGCCTCCGCATCGTGGGAACGGACAAGGAGAAAGTTCGCGACACAGCTGATATTGCCTTGAAGGATATGGAGGACATGGATATGGAGGATATGGAGCACTGCTTGCGAGAGGGCTGGGAGCGTCGCCAGAGAAGTCAAAATGCATGGTCTACATTGCCCGTGGAAAGTACGTGGGCAGAGACTTCCCAAGCCTCAGCATTAACAACACTCCCATCCCAAGATGCGCGTCATGTAAATATCTTGGTGTCACCATCGATAGCACACTACGCTGGTCTAAGCAAGTGAACGCGACTATCTGCAAGGGAAAGAAAACGCTCAACCTGCTTCGCAGGATCAGCGTAAAATTATGGGGCTGCAATGCACAGTCATTGCACACCCTTCACAAAGCCCTGATCTTGTCACGCATTCTCTACGTGGCGCCATACGTAGTCCTCGCGCCTACACAATGGCAGGCCCTTGAGCGCCTCCATCGCGCCGGAATAAGAACTGCGCTTGGTCTCCCAACCTTCTCTAGCGTCACCCAAACGTACCTGGAAGCTAAGGAAAAGCCTGTTAGTGTCCACTCTGAGCTCAAAGGACTCCAGTTTCTGGATAATGCATCAACATCTATCAACAAGCATTCCCTCTTCACCGACCTCGAACAAAGGACACAAACATCCCTAGGACGCCTGGCTAGTGCCACCAGCTCTCTAGCCAACAGGGGGGCTCTTCCTCGGCTCCCAGCTAGTCCACCTACGCCGGCGTGGCGGGAGTTCGTGCCCGCAACAACGCTTCACATCCCGGGTCTACGGAAGAAGAGCGGGTCCAGCCCCCTGGTGGCCAGGTTAGCGCCCTGGCCCGTAGTGAACGATCGCCTCAACATCCTGCTAGGTTACCTTCGGTGCCATGGCGGGAGTTTGTACCGGGTGTAACGCTCTACGTTCCGGGTATTCATAAAAAGAGGGAATGTAGCCCCCTGGTTGCTAGAACGGCGGCTGAGATCCTCATAGCTGACATCTACCACTCACACACTCTAGTATTCACTGATGGCTCTATTGACGACCGCACCAAAAGTGCTACTTGTGCCTTCCACATCCCATCAGTGAATGTGGCCTGGCAAGGGAGATCATCGCGTTACCGATATCCTCCACGACTGCTGAACTCCTGGCTCTCCTGCATGCAGCTGCTGCGGTCCAGGTGCGAGGGTTCACCAGTGCAGTCCTACTCACAGACTCCAGAAGCGCTCTATGGGACGTGATGAACCCCATGTGTGACAACATCTTAGCGCGAAGCATCAGAAGATCGTGCGCTCATCATAAACAAACCGGAGGTGATATCGTCTTCCAATGGATCCCGTCCCGTCGGTGTCGGCGGCAACGAAAGGGCGGACCAGCTGGCGTCCTCGGCACACCTGGCCTGCAGCAATATTTTGCCAACTCCGGACGACACCGACAGGCAAATGGCCGTTCAGCAGCTTGTTGAACTACGCCACCCTGGGATACGGGACATCATGCACCATCATCGCCCTCTTCTTCCCACGAAAAACCTTCCTCGAAGCATACAGACCATGCTCCATCGGCTCCGCACTGGGTGTGCGTTCACCAACTCCCAGCTATTCAAGATCAGCTCTAGGGGTGACGCCTGCTGTGGCCACTGTCAACAACCCGAAAGCACATCTTGCGAGACTGCCGAGCATACCATTCTGCGCGCGAAGCACATCTCCCTCGCTCCACCTCGGGCACGCTAGCGGACATCCTCTACCCCGCTGGTTCTTCTGCCGAACGTTCCGCCAAAGCAAGAAACCTCATTCCCTTTCTGCAGAAGGCAGGCCTTGCTCAACGACCCATCTAATACTTTGCTCTCCCCGACGAACTTGTGCACCCTCACTACATCCCCATCCTTCATCCTCCTCTATCCTCCATCCGTCCGTCCTTTCTTTGTTTTGTGTTCTATTTTTCTTTTTTTGGCTATGTCGTGACGACGCCCACTTCTGTGTGGCCAACAACGGCGAGCCTATACTGCCATTACCCCCCCTCCCCCCCCCGCTGCGCGAATATTCACCTTTTTTTTTACATTGAAGCGAAAAGTTGCATATTCTATTCCAATTCCGGATTCGGTATCCGAATTTTGAACCGAAGCAATGTCTCTTCTAAATCGAATATATGTGAAGCTGCACTCGTAAGCCCCAAAACACCAGAGGAGAGGGCATAAAACAAAGTGAGTTCATATGAAGATCCATATACACATATCACGTGTATATACAGTGTATATCCGTAAAATGCTTTATGTGTGTTCGGGTCACTTATCCAACTATGTATTCGCATCGTATTTGCTTCCGATACATAACTGCCCGTTTCGTATTCGCGTCGGTTTCAAAATTACTATTCGCATAGCCCTTTACAACACGAAAGTATATCCTTTCCGTGGGCCTTCCGTTACATATCGAAAGCAAGCGCGGAAGTGTTGTTTGCAAGTTCGCGTATCCCCCACTAAGAAAATGCGCCAACGTGATTTATGGATCTCGCCAAAGATAAATCTCCGAACAGAGAGGAACGGATGGATTTTGCCACAACACGGCCTTTTCTTTCTTTCTTTTTTTTTTTTTTTTTAAGAGTGTTGTATACACGTAGGCTCTGCTCTGACGGCTGGGAAATGAATACATGAAGACGTCAACCAAAGTTTATTTAAGCTATCGAAGAGGCTAAATGGAAAAGCGTGCCAAAGGAGAGGCATTTTTGTGTGCAAGACGCGGTCAATGTCAACTCATTGTGTTCGGGTCTTTGTAAGCGAATAAAAGAAGTTTGATTTATGACAACGACACTTCAGTCTTCGGGCGTGTTATCCTGCCGTTATCGGTGAAGACGTGGGAGGAGAAGCGTTTACTCTATTTACTCGCACGATTAACGCACCTCCTCTACGGCCATAGTGTGCCCTTTAGGAATCCGCCCTGTACACTGGACTAAATGGGATGGGTGTCCTTTTCTATCCACCTATATCGTATCGTTACTAATTCCGTATTGCTACACTCTAATCCCAGTGACGGATAGCTGCCGTTTGATCAATTGGCCTTTTTTTTTAATGTGTCAGATGACTTCAAGAGGCCCGCGATGCCTGCGAAAGCTGCAGGTGTTGTGCCCCCTGAAACAACTGGTACGACATCCCTGCTGACGCCTGGAGCCACAGTACGCCGGACGCGTGTATTGAAGGGTTACTCGTATCCCTAATACGCGTGACACGTTGTGCCTCTCGAGTTTCCTAACAGAAAAATGACATCCAGGTTTGGGAAAACCAACGAAAAAGAAAGGAAGAAAATGCACTAAGAACATCGAACTTGAAACACTAAATTTATTGGCGTGCACATACCTTTAAATTGTATCCAGTACATCATCGTTTGCCGAATGGAAAGCATACACGGTTCACTAATCCCAACACTCTCATATGGAGCACACGTTGCACGGACACACAACCCATCCGATGCACCAGGCAGGCAGTCCTCCAAACATCGAACACACAATCCTCGAAACTTCGAACACGCTGGCACTGCAGAGCTCAATCAAGATCATTCTTAGTAACGAACACGACAGTTCCTCAAACGAAATGGCCGACGAACAATTGTCCAAGCAAGTGGCACCAGACACGCTTCGATGTGAGAAGCAGTTGCAATTTTGCACACGTATGCGTGACTGTTGAGACAGGAAACAACCTGCAAAGAAACCGAAGTAAATATCACGCTGGTATTGTTCCAACGTGAATGATGGAAGAGTACACCATTTTGTAACTCACGTCTTTGCAATCGATACAGTCCCACGGTTACCTATAATGAAAGAATACAATTAGCCTCACTTGTAATGTACAGGGTGTATGCTATAAAAGGTCAGTCACATTTTCGTGCAAGAAGTGATACCTCCTTGATGCTATATACCTCTATCACGAAAAGACTTCCTCTGCCTCAAAGTGAATAATTTATGCTAGAGGAACCTACGGAACGATTGCGGTTACCTAGCACTGTGTAACAAAATAAATACGACCATGCAAACTTTCACCTCCATCCATCGGTATTGCGCATAGGAAACACATGAAGACGAAAGTTTCCGTGGCCGTGTTTATTTTTGTTACGCAGTGAATGGTAACCACAATTTTTTCGTAGGTTTCTCTGCATAAGTGATTCACTGTATGGCAGCACAAGTCCGTCTCTCAAATATATAAAGTGTCACGCACGACCTACTAGATTATAACGACCGTGTCAGGCGCACCCCTCCTATGCGCCGCATTTTTGGAAGGTAGCGGTGGCGCTTCTAATCGTCCCAGTTATTGCTTCCTCAACTTCTACAATACTTTGTACTTCAGCTTACCTTAGTATTTCTGTACAAGCGGTAGACGTTCCACCGATGTTTCATTCTGAGGTTGATTATCATCATCATTCTACGCGTTTTCATAGGGGCTGTCGCTGTCGTCTGCTACGGTGGTCGTACGGTGGTGGTGATAGGGCTTGCCGTTGTCGGCCTCACGTATGTGGGCAACGTCACGACTGACGCCCTGGGGGAATGTGCGTCCTGGGCCGACTTCTAAGGGAACTGTGCCGACATATGTCTGAAAGCGTCTGAGGAAAACCCAGGAAAAACCCCAGACAGCACAGCCGGCACCGGGATTCGAACCCGGGTACCTCCCAGTCTCGACGTGACATGGCCAGCACGCTAACCACTGAGCCACGGGAGCTGGTGGTCGTACCACGGTGGTCGTACACACGCTTCTGCGCGTTCAGAATTCAAATTTCCATCGTCCAATCGTGTTGTGCCGATCAGTAGCGCCCCTGGCGGATCGTGCGGACAGGCTCCTCATAGGGTTTTCTGATTGTGACATGGTCGTTATAATCTATATAGTAGGTCGTGGTGTCACGCGCGAAAATGTCACTGACCTTTTATAGGTGGCGTGCATATGACGTCACACCATAGCTTTACCCGTGCTTTTTCCCTCTTTCTGGTGAACCGGCACACCCTGCCTATACGCGTGCTTCTTTTCACTCTTTCGGGTGATCCAGCTTACGCAAATGCACCCCACCTATAGCATACACCCTGTACATCGTCGCTTCACCCATGTAGCCGATCCTCTCCACCTGCCATTTGCAATGCGTCCACCGTCTGCAACAGAATGTACTTCGATGGTTAAACACAATTTTAACGCAGGCGTCGCACGATGCATCACAGCTAGGTTGACCTACCTTAAGCAAACATTATACCTGTACTGAAAAGCACGGTTGTCATCCTTGTCAAAAGCGAGGTTGCAGCGCAGAGCGCAGGCAACGGGCGAGGAAACAGAGAGGAATGCACTGCGGAAGAATACGCGGTGCCATGCCACTCCTCACCGGCGGAGCGCGGAGCGACGTAGTAGTACGCTCCAACGAAGGCACACATATTCAGCCGGCACACGAGTACACGGCTCATGAGGCACACATATTATTCAGCGGGCACAAAGCCGTTGCATACCGACGTGACGGCTTTGTACCTGCTGAAATTTGTCGATGGGCATCGCTGTGCTTGCTATTTGATAACTGTTACGGCTGTTTCCAGACGGTTACGGCTGTGTACCGGCTGTACTGTCTGAGGGAGCGTTTTTAACCGGTACGTGTCCGTCACAGGATATAGAATGTAGCATTAGTCGTTCTTTTTTTAAAGTTACGTCATTCCCGCTTGACGTAATTATATCGCACTTTCCATGGATAAATCTGGATAAACCACGTGACAAAGTGTCTCGCAAGGCAGCAATGCGACCGGCATGGGTCCACAGAAGAATCCTCACCCTGAAATGTTGCCCCCTTATGTGGCAGAGGGACCAATGAGGACGCTCCACACTCTTAACACAGACCACATAGCACGGTGAAGGCCAACCACAGCACAGAACGATACCTTTATCACTCATGATTTGTGAAAAGCGCGGGGCGTACGCCATTTTGCGACAATTAGCATGACTGCAGAAGTGCCACAAAAGACGTACGCCGCTTTTTTCTTTTTTTTTTACCAATCGGGGTTTAGATCGATGTTATTCGGGATGGTGGTTGCCTATAAGAGCGTCCTATGCGGAGGAGTTCTGTTTTAAGAGTGCACGAGCAATAGGGAAAAGCTGACCTGCTTGCATAGCGTATTGCTAGTGCGGTTCTCACCTGAGTCAGTGAGACCATGAAGGAGAGGTTGTGTAATGGAAATAGATATAGTGAAAGGAACCTCTGGTGGCGCACGACGACGCATTTACGCGATCAGAACCAACAAAACTCTGCGTAGCAAAATAATAGTGACGCGAGCTTTGCTCTCCGTCCATTTCAAATGGGATACTGATATCAACATGGCGGTCTCCGGAGGGTTGTGTACGAGTACCGCTATGGGCCGAAATAACAGAAATGAGAACCCATGTGGGACTTCATTTCGGTTTATGCACCGGTGGCACACCTAGCGGTATCTGGATACAATTGTGAGGAGACCCCCATGCTCCATACTACTGTACCCGATACGAATTGCATAGGGAGCAAAGTTTACGTTGCTGTATTCTACAAGTTGTTACGCAGAGTTGGGTTAGCACCATTTTTTCTTGCGCACACCCCATAGTACATAGAAAATACTCGGAAAGAAGGGACCACAAATCATCTATCGTTAAAGTGGCACCCATATAATTTCTGGTTCTAAGCGAAGTAAAGAAAGTCCCAAAGCTCCTCTTCTTTTTGCGCAACGTCCGAACATTAAAAACAGTTTCTTCCCATACACTCAATGAGATCAATATACACCGGTCCCCTTGTTCCGAAACATTTTTCGGGACCGCTGTCACACTGACACAGCGCAAAGCTGAAACCCGTCCGCAATAATTCTCATTTGACACGGATTTAGGGCCCCCTGGTTGCAGCCGCGTCCACATTTAGGCCTGTCAAGCTGCGACCTTATCTCTTTCTCCGCATTCTCCTATTCAGGCCCAACATCCCATACACCTGCGCGCTACCAGCTATTTCGCCTTCACGCCGCTAAGGGCTATAACGGCGTTTGTCGAGCCGCTCAAAAAGATATCCGTGCGGAAACGCGGTTTTTCGGCGGACACGGCGAGTGATATATTCACCATGAAAGGTGCTACCACAGTATAAGGGAAAGTCTGCACCGCCCATAATAGGAAAAAGGTATAGAGGTAGATCGAAAATGATAAGGGCGGGTTTCAGTTCTGTAGCTGATCGATACCGTGTCCACTTTGTGCTTAAAGGCGCAGCTGAGATATTGGATAGCTGGGGGTGTGCAGAGAGAAAGGGAACAGTGCAGTGTTCACGACGGAGACAAAATAAAGAGAGGAATGAGAAAAATGCGTTTTTTAAAGAGTGCGCGTAAAGTTTATCTGTAAAAAAAAAACTTGGTCGTGTGACATTGGACGCTTTTGCTTCTGAACACTCTGAGACTTCTCAACGTACGAAACTTTTGGACACGACATTTTGAATTCACTAATAACTCTCAATTGAGGCCCCACCTACACTGTTAAAACCGAACTTCACCACATAGCACGCTCCAAGCCAACCATCATTCCGAATGATATCATTCTGTGTTGTTATTTGCTGATAATGGGAGGAGGTGCCTCTAGGACACATTATGCATGTCCCAGATAGGCTCCTCCCCCTGTTTTGAACGAGTCATTACGCAGAATGATATCATTCGGAATGGTGGTTGGCTAGGAGCGTGCTATGTGGTGAAGTTCTATTTTACTTGGATACTGCTTGCTCCACGGAGGCGAATATCCGCGTGGATCCGCGCGCGCACACACCTCTAACCATACTCGACTCGCCACGTAATACTCCGAGTTAATATTAATGAGCTATATATCAGTTTAAAAAGTGAGTTTCTTTTTTTTTTTTTTTAATAACGAACATCCAAGTAAGGCAAGTAGGCTCACGAGACCACACTTTGCGACTAAGCTTTTACCACGAGAAGGAAGTTTCATTTTATTGCGAGAGACGGCCTCCTTATATTCGCACCTCTACGCTCTGCCGACAGTGAAGCGTGGTGTACTCGATCGTAAATAACGATAATGATAATAAACGGCGGAAAAGATGCCCAACTCGCGGATAGCCACTGCAGAGACTGCGCCGTTTACGACGAAAGAAGCGTAATTGCAGATGTAAGAGTTCCCCAAGTGCTTGCAAGCGACCCAAGCGGGCGTGGTCATCCCACCCTCCTCCATCGACCTACCTGGCAATTAAAAAAAGAGGATCCCTCTTTACCGAAGCGCTCAACGATGTAGTGATTCTAAGTCTTCGTAGTCAAACAAAAGATGTTCTCGATTTGGGCCCGGCCATAATTCCTTAAAAGATGCACCTCCCCTTCTCCCGTTCACAGATGACGTGCCAGAACACAAAAGCACCTGGCTGCTTTTTCGCACTTGTTTGTTTGTTTGTATGTTTTTTCTCCATTTGCGGTGCACGTTTTCCCACTGGGTCGGGCAGCTGCCTCTAATTGATGGCATCTCGTCTGCAAGATCCTTCTTTTTCTAATTAATTCATTCGCTCATTTTCCTTTTTTTCGTTTTCGCTCCGCCGAGAAATACGTGTTATGCTGTTTCGTGCCTATGATGTCGATGTTTTGCAGCAAATATAAATACGTGTGTCACCTCAGGACGTGCGCTTAAATTTATGCGCGGAATGAAGGTGGGTAGCTATGGTGTAGCGTTCCACCCCTAGAGTGGAAAACCTCCCCATTTCATCATCAGAATATATCTGTTATTGTTGTTATATCAGTTGAAGGAACTAGACCTCTACCCGAGAAACGTCATTATGACGCTGGTAGACAGACTGAAACCGAAACAGATCGGAAGGGGAGGGCTAGGTTCTACGAATGGGCACTTGTTCGCTGCCTCCTATTGAAAGAAAAGTAGGACCGAAGGTCGCGTCCCTTTCAGGGACCATCGTAATCCCCTCAAGATCCTGGCTTTCGGGGGCGACCTTGTTCGCCTCTAGCTTTGAGCGTAGTTCAACTCTACCAAATTGGTGGCGCTGTCGAACACTATGACATCATTTGTTTACAAACAGGGAGAGGTCTATTAGTTGTGAAAACAAACGAAGGAATCGGTCTATCCGAGAGATGAAGGACCCGTGGCCTCGCCGAGATTGGGAGTGAGACGGGTGTTTTCTCTGGATTTTTTTCTCAGACGCTTTAATGCGGCACAGTTACCTGTCAAGTCGGCCCACGACGCACGGTTCCCCCGAGCAGTCACACCGGAAGGCAGATCGCTTGGCAATTTCACACAACCAACGAGCGGAGGTTCGGGACTGCACTCTTAGAACGCATACGGAACTGTATACTGTTGAAAGAACGCTCCAACCATTGTTCCGAATGGTATCATTCTGTCTCCTGATCGGTTGAAAACAGGAGGAGGCGCCTATTTTGGAAACGCATAATTTGTCCAAAATGGGCGTCTCCTCCCACACACATAACAAGCTGAAGGCCAACCATTGAACACAACAGACCATTATTAATCCTGATTTGTGGAAAGCGCAACGCGCACGCCTTTTTATTTAATATAACTGCATAAGTGTCACAAATAGGAGCCGCGTTTCCAACAAATCGGAGGAGAGAGGGAAGTCATTCGGGATGATGATTGGCTAGGAGCGTGTTATGCGGTCAAGTTCTGTTTTATCCTGTTGTTCTTTTTGACTGTTTTAAGAGTGTACCCACGATCCCATCATCGTATACATGAACCGAGAAAAGGAAATTCGTGTCCATGTGCACGAGATTATCCACGAGATATCGGCGCTGTTGAGGTTGCTTCGGATCGTTGGCTAACGTCATTCTCGTATTATCCTTCCATATAGATCAGTCAACAGTACGCGCTGTGTATGTAGCAGCCGGCTGGGAACCGCAGTGCCGTTGCCCTACTTGGGATCTAATCGATACCTGTGTGCTCCGTCAAAGACACGTCCTCTGCAAGAGGCTCTATTTTTACTCTCGACCGCGGTTCGATACGGCCACGCTAGTGCTCGTATTCCATTTTCCCTAACAGTTCCGCCGACGTCCCAGAGAACAATGACGTCTAGAATCTGATGTACGGACAGCGCACCCAGAGGAAAGATAACAAGACCGGTGATGCTGTGCTTATCTGTGGTCTACATAAAGGAACCACACATGGGAACAACCAACTTGAATCTTTCACGTTTCACTGCAGTTGTTTTCGGCTTGGGAAGTGGTTCGGAAACCTTATCGTAGAACGTCCTAACGGGTGCAGACCTGTAATGTTACGTGATACAATTAATATATTTTTGCACTCGATCCTAGGCCTTGTAGGCATTTTGAACTACGACGTGGCGGTACACTGCTGACCACGAGATGTGCCGACACCCAGGCCGTGTAGTTGAGGTCGTATTGTGAGCCAAAGAGCGCGTGTGTGTATGTTTGCCGCACGCTTCCAAATTCTTGAAGAAAACACAAATTTTGCAAATTTCGACTTATTATTGGGTGAGGCGCGTGAAAAAATGTATGTATATCATAGGAGGTTTGTGAACCTACTAAAGACCAGCAGGACACAGCATTTGAAGTGGGTTCTGCTCTCGGGTTGGTCAGGCAGTGATGGTGGTGGTGATGTGTGCGGCAGTCTTCGAACCTCACTGAGTCCTAGTGTGCTTTCTGGAACGTGATTTGCCACTCACGCTGATCACTATAAAAAAGACGCCTCCTTCAACATGCTGAGATAATACCTTTTGAGCATTCGTGCTTGACTTTCCTCTCTCGGGGTTTCCTCACTTTAAACGGCGTCTGCAAGTGGGCTAGCTGACCTGATCGCGTGTTTTACGGTGTACCCACGAGATTTTTGTAGTTTTTTTCTTTCTTACCGATATTCGCCTAGTAAATATTTTTTACAATGTCCGTCTGTAAAATGGTAAGCAAAAATCACAGGACGGTTACGATTGTATAAGACGAACTTCAGCGACAGCACCGTCGGCATTAGGCCGCCATTTTACCCGTCCAATTCTAGTCGAAGCAGTGCATGACAAGTTAACGGCAGCGCTGTGAGATCATTCTTGAAGCACCAAGCGATCGCACACCGAGCAACTGTATACCTAAATGTGTTCTCCCTGAATTGCCTAGTGAAGCCCCTCCGGCTGCCTCTGACGCCTCTTTGCCCCAGCTTCGGCGGCACGCACTGCAGGATCTTCGTGTCCATGTTATTTTGCCTCAGCTTCCGCGGCACGCACGTTGGGATCCTGAAGCCGCGCTCTTTTCTTTGCGGCCTCGGCTGCACGACGAGCTGGGTCTTCGCGAGCTCTGCGTTTCCGTTCGCGCCTTCTCGGCCCGCCACAAAGCTTGTGTGTCAGCAGGGCCCGGTCATAGCGTCTGAAGCAGAATCACTAGGCCCGATTTCACCCACGCTGATTAGCATTTGAACCGAGATCAACGGTCCCTTTACTTGAATTTAATGCTTTATTCTGCGTCACTAAAGGGAGTTATTGTCACTGAAACATTCATCACGTCACCAACTAACATTTGTAAACAAGACTTAATTCCAAATTTTAGCAGCCCTTGAACTCGGTTCAAAGTTCACCAGCGTTGGTGAAACCGGGCCTAGGGGTGTTTGTTTACCCAAGCGCAATGCTAACATTGTTCTCGTCGTCGTCGTCACTAATACTGTGTTCGCTTTTCCTTCCGCAAACGACGCCGACGCTGCGATCTCGGGAAACGAGGCACTAACAGCTGTCGCTGTAAAATTGTTACAGTGTGAGCCTGCCACGTTAATTATTTGTGAGTACTGCCGAAAAGAGCACATGGTATATGCTTTCTTCTTTTCTTTCAGATGTCCCGGAGCCTCCTGGCATTCCTATTCTGGTGGGCTTCACATCTCGTTCCGTCGATCTCTCTTGGACATCCAGTTCCAACACCCATCACAGCCCCATCCAACATTATATCATACACATAAAGTGAGTACACCTTTCTCCTCGTCTCATCATAGGTAGTGGTACATTACGTGTGCGCACACGCAAGAGTATTAGGATTATAAGAGTATTATTATTTTCTACATGTCGGAGTTGGGAAGATATGGACCTTCAGAGGGGCACTAAAGTGAACAAAATTCACCTAGCCGAATGAAAGACGCCGTTACCTTGACAGCAACACAAAGGAACGGGAGTCATCCGTTGCGTCATTCGCGAAAGAACAGTCTGCAATTTACACTTTCCCTCTCCTTCTCAAGAAGACCGACAATGTGGAGCGCCTCTAATTGGGCTCTGGGAAACGGGTTGTCCAATCATCGCGGGAGATCATTTGAAGAGACCAATCAAATGACTCATCGCGTTGTCGGGCTTCTTGAGAAGGAGGGAAAGAGTACATTTCGCTCACGAACGATGCAATGCATGACTACCGTTCATTTTGTGTTGGTGTCAAGGTAACGGCGTCTTTCATTTCGCAAGGAGAATTTTTTGCAGTTTTGTGCCCCTTTAAACATACGACTGCGAAAAGCTTTGACGTCAGCGGAGCGAGAGTTACGACCATTCCCATTGGTCCTCGAAAACACGTGACCTCTACCATGCTGCCTGACCGGCGGAGACGCGCCTGCAGTGACGCATTGATGTCAGAACTGTATGAGTTTCGGTATTCGTAATGCCAATTTTCTGCGCGTTTATTACCCCCTTTGCTGTAAAACGTGAAACTGAGGTTCACATCGATGCAAATAATTGTTTTTCACATTTATCCAGCTTAACCAGCTTATCCAGCTTCATTCAGTGCTTTCACACATCAAGCGTCATGGAACAGTTGGTCGCACCAGTGCGACCTAGGTTTCCACTTTTTTTTTTTTTCTACTTCTATTCTATTCCAGCTTAACCTATGGCCAAGTACCCCTTTAACGTTCTTTGGCAGCGGAAAAAATGAATTCCTATCCTTGATTTGAAGTTCGCTCCTGTCACGTTCAGACTTTTGTTTCTGTCATTGCAGCCATTGTGATTCCAAATGACCATGAAAATATCTCCCACAAAAATTAAAACATTTTAAACGGTACAGAACATATACTCATACTACACACATTCTACATATAGAACTCTCACCGACGCCAGAGGTCGGCACCTGCGACCCTCGTCTAAAGCTCAGCTCCTTGTTTGTTCGCTCATGCTTAATTCATTCGCCACACTGAGCATGAGTGAGCATGAATGAGCATGCTCGTGAGTAAGTTTTGCCGAGGAATGTCTGACGCTAACAATATATATGTGAAAACAGCTTACGGCCGGTAATGGAAATTGGATTGCAGGATGCCAATAAGATTAGATCACTTCAAAAGTGCACGAGCGCATAAAATGCGGGCTGATATGTTCTGCATCCTCTGCCACAGAAGAGGGGACGTCACTGAGTTTGAACACGAGGCGACTACTTCTAGAGGAGCAGAATAGGAAGGGAACATAGCCGGAACGCATGGATTATGTTGTTTACACTTCCCAGCTTCCGAGGGAAACCGGTGTCTGGTTGTCTTGTGCCCAGCAGTTACGCTTCAAATACGCTTCAAAATACGACTACCATCGTCGATCCTCGTAATCGTCGTTGGCCCGCTTGAATTCGTCACACGACAAATTCGGCTACTCCCATAAACAGACCCCCCCCCCAAAAAAAAAAAGGCAAAAAAATAGAAAAGAAAAGCCCGCCGCTTTCGCGATAACTATCGGCCGAAGGCCAAATCATCGGTTGACGTAACACACAATGAATCACACGGTCCTAATAGACTGACTCCAACGCTCAGCTCTGAATAAATGTCTGGTCTTGGGATTCCAAACTAGCAGCTTGACTTGACCAGCAGCGAACACCTCCTAGACTGCAGAAGGCCTTGCTCGATGCCTCTTCTTCCTTCTTCGCTGCTTGGGCAAATAAGGTTCCGATGTTGCTCGTTTTTGCTAATGGTCGCAGACGATTTCAACCACAGAAAGCCCGTGGCTACCAGTGGCTTCCCACGCGACTCACGGCGGCTCGTGGTCATGGTTACGGCCGCTGAAACCACCGCTGTGATTGGCGGACTCTTATTTTGAGCGTCGCACCTGCGTTACGTTGATTAGGAAATCAGGCCTTATGTAACCTTGGCAGCGTTGGCTAGATGGACCCCGTTGTCAACCAGCAACCGCACGCGAGTTTCGTCGAACTACAATCGTAGTTCAGCAGATTTACACTTCCTGTTACTGAATCCGCTAGTCGATATTGCTATCGGTTTGATATTCCCTTTTAACGAACCACGCCATTAGCTCCCATCCGTTGTCATCTCCAAAGCAAGAGAGAGAGAGAGAGAGAAATACATGACGATGATGATATGGGGATGAATGCAAAGCAAGAATGGCGCGTTATGCATCTTGTTTTACTCGTGACACACTTTGCTCACATATAATGCAAGTTCGGTCGTGGAAGGCATCTCGGACATAAAATATATATCGGGGGTCGTCCGGTTTCGTCCGCATAACGATTTCCGGAAAACCGAACCAAACAAACTTGCGGGGGGCACATCAAAATTGAGCCTTTGAAGGAAGGGGAGTCAAACAGTACAGAATGCATTGGTGAGATGTGATCCTTTTCCGGATTAATGCGAACACAGCACATACCAGGGACAGAGGACGTTAACACTTTTCCGGATAAGCGAATCAGAATGGCATAGGTCCGGGAAGATTGATCCCCGTACTTGCTGTCCGGATACGGATAACGAATTCCGGATAACCAAGACAAAATCCAATGGTAGTAGGTTAGTTCCCGGTAATGTAGTCCGGATAACGAGTTTTCTGAATATCTGAACTCCGGATAAATGAGACATAAACATACATTCAGGAACTGTCACGCAAAATCAGGGTGTCGAACCGAAACGTTTTTCGTTCCGGTTTTCGTTCCGGTTTTCGTTCCGGTTACATCATAAACGATACGGTACCGGTTCTGCTCCGGAGCAAAAAAATAACGGTTCATACCGGTTTTTAACCAGTTCCGCTTCTGCTGGGAATATTCATCCCCACAAAAAAAATCAATGTTACAAAATGTAAACCCCTTTATTCCGCATACACGGTATTAAAATCAATAGACAGCTGTGAAATTGGTAGCTCCAGGTTACTGTCTGTTCAAATGGGCTTTCTCCTTTATTGAAGCGCATGCTACAAACGGACTTGTTTGTCGGGATGTCATACGTAAAGTATACTTTCTTGCTGGGTTGGAGCGATTGCGTCCCATCCGAATGTCTGTTGCTACTGTCTAGCCAGCAAGCACGCACGAGTACGACGCAAATCGAGGAACACCTTCATTCACAAACGCGCTCGACGGCTCCGTTTTATTTTCTTCGTGTCCTGTCCACAAAAGAGTTGCCACTTTGCGCGGGCTTGCCCTCGCGTATACGTAAATGTATTCAACTTAGCTGCTCTCAAACAAGGGACGCGTTGCGCGACATTACCGATAAAGAAGCCGTTATGCAGCCCCCTTGGGTCGCTGTTTAGTTGAGGAGAGTTTGGGGGAATCAAATTAACGAACACTACGGCACATTGCTATAGAGTCACATGTTACCTCGACGTCTGTGTGCGTGCGCGAACTATAAACCATTACAAAGGGAGCCTAAGGGTCATACTATACCGACATACATTCCACCGTAGCCGTAATTCCATGACATGACTTCAGAGCACACGACGTCTGTTTCATTCGCCTATCCGTAGTCCAAACCGGCGAAGTTTTTTTCTTGGACCGAAAACCTTTAAATATATTTTTCGGTTTCCCTCCTGAGCGAAAAAAACGTATACGGTTTCGATTCCGATCCGGTTCGCACCAAAATAGCGATTTTTTCCGGTTTTCGGTTTCGGTTTTCGGTTCGCTCCGACACCCTGCGCAAAATATTTCCTTTGGGAAGAGACCATTGTTTACAAGAGTGCGCGCAGCAGCGGCTCCTTCTTGCGTGTTGTGACGTCAGACCAACGGAACACTTTTATTGGCTGCCGAGAATAATCTGCCATCGTGGACTGCTCTGCTTCAGACGCTGTACGGGCTATGTCAAGTACGACCAAAAAAAGAAAGACAAAAGAAGGCCTCACTACTGGTCGACTGACGCGACATCACAGACCAATAGCAGAGGGAAGGACCTTTTCTTGACCACGAGATTGAAAAGGTTCTTTTGAGGCACCAGGGCCGCAATCAATAGTATGTGTGCGAAGATGTATATCCCATGGCTTGTAATCCTAATTTCTACTCCGCTTGACATTTCTTCTTCTTCTTCTTTTTTTTACCCCTTCCATGCTCCTTTAAGAGCGCTTCTTACTGCGCAGAGCCTTACTAAAATGCTTCCCAGACAGCTACCTTACAGGCACGTTGTCGTCGCGTAGTCAGAACGCGTTAGGTCATTTGGCGAAATGGAAGAACGTCTCTCATGGCCATTAGAAGCTCCTTTCGCGCATTCCACAGTATAAATAAAAGGCACGGGAGCACTTTTTTAATGAGACGAGAAAAAGTGGGCCCTGTAATGGTCATTTGACTCGCGTGCCGTGATGCGTTTTCTGCAGGCATAGTCTAACTAGCCGTAATGTGGGTAGATATGTATGCTCTGTACATAAAAATTGTGAAGGAGCAAATACAAATGGAGAAGTTACCTCGATAAAGAATGACGAAAGCTTTTTCCGTGATATTTTTGTTTTTTATGGAGGCTCCAGAAATAGAACTGTTCCAGAATGAAGACTGACACACTCAACACGCGAGTTCCACTTGCTCTTACTAAAATTTATACACGAGTAATCTTAGCTGCCATCTTCGCAGGCGACAACTTCTCAGATAACTGAAAGATAATAATGCGATGCCACTCTTATATGATATCTGAGCCAACTGCCGACTTGCTTTCATAGATGCAGTAGTGCGCAAAACGATCCAATGGTGTATCCAAATGATCTATGATCAATAAGTATAGTGATATGTACATACAGGCATCTATATGTGCAAATTCATCATCTCCATCAAGCTTCGTTGAAAACAATAGTCTTTTGTCCACTTTTCTTGTACGATCCTGCTCTTGGTATGGTTTTCCTTCAGATGTTTTAAACTGGCACTAAAGTGCAAAATTTTCTGCTCGCGGAATGAAAGATGCCGTTACCTTGACGACAGCACAAAAGACCTCGGATTTGTCTCCTCAAACGATCTCCCGCGATGATTTGGACCAACGAGAGCCCTTCTTGGGAAGGAGAGGGAAAGTTGTTTCTTTCTCTCATAAATCACGAACGACGCAACGGATGAATCCCGTTCCTTTTCTGTTGGTGTCAAGGGAACGGCATCCTTCATTCCGCGACGAGAAAATTTAACACACTTCAATGCCCAAGAATAACGCAAAAGGTGAGTTAGGTCCGCGATGGCAAATCACTCTAAAAATAAGAACACTGAAGTTTTCTAGCTTTATTTTGTACAAGCTTTCTCGTTGTAGACCACGCTTCGTCAGGTACAAAAAATAATGGAACACTTGTGCGTGTCAGTACTAAGGCGAGTACGGAAGGGGAGGAAAGGGCGACAGGAACAATGAAGGCAAAAAGAAAAACCTATCCCTTTGTCAGGGTCACGGCGTGGATATTCTCGTTGTTATTTTCAGCCACTTCTCACATCCGATCAAAACCAGAATGTGCTTTCCTTTATAGACTATTTACGTTTTTTTCTTTTTGCCTTCCCCCTTCGCTGTTGCCCTTTCCTCCCCTTCCGTACTCACGTGGTCAGAACAGTTGAAATACTCACGTTGTCACCTCGTTATTGTACATAGACACGAACAAGTGTTCCATTATTTTTTATACCTGACGAAGCGTGGTCTACCACGAGAAAGCTTGTACCGAGTATAAATGTAGAAATCGTAAGTGTTCTTATTTTTAGAGCACTTTAGTGCCCTTTGAGAAGTCCGTCCGTGCCGCACTACATTCATACTGTTTGGTTCCTCCTGGCTTTGCCTTCCACTCTGCCGCATCTGTAGAACGCCTCGATTGCTTCGCAAGAAAGTGCAGAACACCAGTCGTCGCATTTCATTAAGTGAACCTCGATTTGTACAGACACATGCTTCCACCCGGAACGCAATGCGAGATGCATCTCCTGTAAAGCGGTCTTCTGCGTAAACTGACATGTCTGACATTTCTTGCGGAAAAGCCAGGAGCCAATCGCGGTTGCGACGTTAACATTGATATTGGGTAACGGAAGCCGCCTCGAAAGAAACATGATTCGAAATGGGCTCAAACATACCATTGCTTTGTTCCGTGTTTCTCTTCTCGGGTGTTCTCTGAATGCCGAGAACTGTACATTTTTCGATGATCTGGAAACTTGAATTGTCTCGAATTGTAAACGGTAAGCTGGTTGAATTTGATCGCGCAAAGCTATTCCCAAAGTTGAAATGAAACGATTGAAAGGATTTTTACGTGATGTGTAGCAACATCGCACATTATGCCCTCAAATGAACGGAGTAGAATTTAAAAAATTCTGTTGCCTTGGTTGTGGCGATTTGCATAATCGTTGTAAAATAACCTTTCATAACAGAATCCATGCAGCTCGTGAATGACAGAGAGGTATATACCCAGAAGTGCAACGGGGCCAGCGTTTACTGTCGTTTCTGGGTATAGTCACGCGATATAATATGCACTTGGCTTTTTCAATTGTTCTTTTTTAAATACGTGCCCGTTTCAACTATGAACAAGCTAAATATCTTTTGACGCAGGTACTCTCTGCTAGGAACTCGTTGCAAGCATGTCCAACAGCCTCTTGGCTGATTGGCTGAGCAGAGCATGCTTCGCGCAAGATGTTAAATAACGCTATGCAGTGTGTTTTTCTTTTTTTTTATCCGCAGCAGACTAGAAAAAGAAAGCTACACTGTAAGAAAAAGGGTGTGAAAAGGCGGTAACTTCTATAGTTACCACCTACACTCTAAAAACAGAGCTTCACCGCATAGCACGCTGCGCGCCAACCATTGCCACGAATGGTAGTGTTATCGCTGGTGATTGGCAGACAGAGGGGGCGTACGCCTTTTTATGGCAATTTAAATATATATTCAAATTGCCACAAAAAAGGCGTACGCTCCCCTCTGTCTTCGAATCAGAAGCGATAACCCTATCATTCGTGGCAATGGTTGGCGAACAGCGTGTTATGCGGCGAAGTTGTGTTTTGAGAGTGTAGGTCAACATAGCGTCTGATAAATGGTGTAAAGGGGTGGTAAAACCAATTATCATATATCCAAATTGCTACAAAAAGGCGTACGCCCCCCTCGCTCACCGGATCAGAAGCGGTTACCCCTATCATTCGTAGGTAGCAGGTAGAACTTTGCGACCATTTAGGCACAACATGTGCGACAACTATTACCTCCTAAAAGGTGTAACTGCTCCACCCTCTTTTCTGAGAGTGTATGAGAGCAGCATGGTTGCTGTAGTTGAGTTCTCTCGAAAAGAGTACGTATAACTGATGCCTAAAGTTAATTAATTAGCTCTTTAATTAGGGGAAAACTTAGACAGGGAGACAAATGGGCCTAAACTGAAACCGGGCGCCATTTCACGTCAGGACATTCCACGGGGCAGGGAGGACGTTCCACGTCAGAGGGTCACGTGCTTTGGAGCGATTGAGATGGTTGGAGTAGGTGCTTATCTCCTGGTCGCTTTGTGGCCTAGATAAGCGGTGCAGACATGCTATCTCACTTTTGCCCGAAAATCTCTAATTAACGAGTTAATTAATGGACTTTATATAATTAGTCGTCCAGCAGCTACGCATGCTCTGTTCGAGACTATCTAACTGTACGTAACCCACCCGCAAAAACGGCATCTCTGCTGCTCTCATCGCTTTTTTATAGAAACTCTGTAACGAATATATATATATAAAGCATCCCGTTAAATGCATATTTTTATCAGCAAGGAACTTAGTAAGCGGCGGGGTTCCCTATAACAGGCTTTCTATTACATCCTTACTGGAGTTTTTTTTTATTATTATTATTATTTTTACTGCGTTGCGGCTTTGTCACTCCATCATCGACTCGGCTATACTTTTCACCTCTGTCGAAACTCGAGGGGAGGAAATGTTAGAAAAATGGCGATGGTATAATGCACGGAACAGGGGTACATGGTTTCCCTCCATGTATGCCGATCCCGTTGCATTGCTGGATCGTCGTGGGGCCCTTCATGCGCTGACCTCCGTCACGTGCACACAGCGTTGATTCTGGGCACATTGCGGTACCGCCTGCCTATTCTACACGGCCTCAGCATATCCGGAGAGCGTGAGCTTCTCAATATTCAGGCCCGAAGCCTCCGCGTCTGTTTGGGAGTTCCTAGAACGACAGAGACCTATTCTGTCCTGGCAGAGGCACGCGAAACACCAGCAGGCGTCATACGAGACGTGGAAACACTCCGGATATATGCGCGGTACCTCACACAGCATCCTTACCATCATCTTCAGCTCATTGATATTGACTGTCCGGACTTTTATCATCGGTATTGCTGTTGACCGCATGAAAGTGCACCTCCCCACCACACCATCAGTGCTTTCCTATGCCCCGCCCATGTGGACTCTTCGCAGGCCTCCTGTATGTGACCACATTCCTGGTCTTCTGAAGAAAAACTCTGTACACTGCTAGAAGAAAAGGTATATAAAAGGTATAAAAAAGGTATAAATAAGGTCTAGAGTACGACATTTATACCTCATCACCACTGTCTATACCCTGTTTAAACCATGTGTAAGGTATAGATCTCTGATTCTATACCTTCCGCGGCAGCTATGGGTATAAAAAAGTACTTCTATGTTACGATTATACCTTCAGCGTTTTGTATACCTTTTCTTCCGCAACATCTGGGATCACATTAATTTGTGACAGCGACTATATCATCTCAGTTAAACAATAAGTTGATTTAAAAACATAGTAAGTAATGCAGTAGCATTCTAATTATATTGGGTAGTGACATCTGGAATCCAATTGTTTGATCCCAAAATAAATAAATTTACACGCCCTCACTTCTTAAGTTGCTTCCCGGGCGAAGGATGGTCTCCACCATGTGTAGCCGCGGCGTGTTGTATATATGTATCTGTTCTCCAGCAAATGCTAACTGCTCCTGGAAATATATTTCCTAATATTTGTTGTTGTTGCTTCTTGGTTTCCAATTTAATGCTCATTGTTACTTAATTTCTTTCCTCTCCGATTCACATCCATGCTTTGTGAGCTTGTGCGCGAGAGTTTCCAGGTATTCTTTTTTTTTTTTTTTTTTTTATCGTTCCTTTGGTCCTTTTTTTTTTCAATATTTGTGGAAAGCTGCGCTGAGAAGCCGCCACTCGGATATGACGCTGAAACACATCGAATATTACCGTTTTCTTCAATTATACCCCCAAGGTCTTCAACATATACCCTCAAGGAGGTATAAATCCCTCAGGTGAGGGAGGTACCCTCAATCTTTATACCCTGAGGTGCAAATAATATACCTTCAGGGAGGTATAAAGATAGTATACCTTGAGGAAGGTATAGCGTTTATACCTCAAAAGGTATGCGCCCTGGGACAAGCCGTTTATACCCCAAAAGGCATAAATTTTTCTAACAGTGTACCTCCCGTTGTTGCTCACCAACTTACACTGGAGCACCTTAATTCAGCGTACTCTCAACGACTCCCTGTGTACACTGATGGATCAGTGTCTCAAGGTGGATCCACTGCAGCCTTTTATATGCCACATGAAAACCTTGAAGTGGCGCACAAGCTCCTCTACGAAACGTCATCTACTGAGTCCGAGCTCTTCGCCATACTGACCGCGTTGAACCACATAGCGGTATCACCGCCAGGCGCTTGGGTTGTGTTCACGGACAGTAAGGCGGCGCTAGAAGGTCTAGCAAATTATTGTTCTAGAACAATCGACGGCCTAGACACCATGATAGTCGCAATATACAACAGACTTCTATCCTTTGGTCATAGCCTGTGTTTCCAATGGGTACCCAGTCACACCGGCCTGCACGGAAACACCCGCGCAGACGCCTTAGCACGTCGGGCACATGGGGACGGCACCTCCAATAACTGTCGCCTACCACTTTCAGCCTCATCGTGTCGGTTACAGACACAGCGACTCCGTCGTAACGGCACTCGGCAGTTTCAAGGGGACGCTGTCCGACTGAGCGACCATCTCCGGTCTATCGACCCGTCGATGGATTTTGTTGCCACACACCACTGCTCGCGTCAAGAAGCGTCCATTCTACGCCGACTACGCCTTAATGCCGCCAGGACACCTCTACTTCTCTGTAAAATGGGTCTTCTCCAGTCGCCCAAATGCCCCACTTGCGCTGTTGAAGCTGATGTTCCACACATTTTCCTCGACTGTCACAGATTCGACACCCCTCGATCGAGCCACGCTGAGACGACGCCTACTCGAGCTGCGGTGCACAGACTTCTCCCTGGCCACTCTGCTCGGCCCAGTACGAGATCACACACAGCGGTCTGTGACCAAAGCAGTCCTGACTTTCTTGAGTGATTCAGGTCTTATGAACAGCCTGTGAACTCAGTCGTACAATCTCATTCTTCTGTGCCCCACTCTCACCCTCAACGCATTAACCTCATGCTTTCCTTTTAAAGTCATCTTCTGTGATCCATCTCATCATTCTTTCACAGTTTGTTTGTCATTTTTTTGTCACTGTTGCGATGGGCCTGTTGCGATGAAACTCCCCACTCTCTAAGGCCGTAAATAAAGTTGTTGTTTGTTTTGTCATCTTTGTCTTTAATCTACCTCATCCTTCTTCCATCATTTGTTAGTTTATCCTTTATTTCCTAATTCCTTTCCTTTTTATTTATTTCTTATTTCTTAATTTTCTTTATGTATTTATTTATTATTCCTTACTATTTCTTTCTTTCTTTTATTCTTTTCTTTCCTTTTATTTATTTCTTATTTCTTAATTTTATTTATTTATTTATTTATGGAATAGCAAGCCGACGTCCCGTTTGGCTGACCTTTCCTCCCTTTTTCTCTTTCCTTTTCGTCTAATAAATATATACCCCCCCCCCCCCTCCACCGTTCCTGAAACATCTCCGCTCAATTCATTAATGTTTTTGATGCTGCTTCCAGGATCTCGCTCCAGAAAGGGGAAAAGAAGTATGTCAGGTTTCGACATTGTGCCTCGGTTTCCGTTTCTTTTCTTTCTTTCTTTCTTTTTTTTTTTTTCTTCTGCTTCTTTTTTTTTTTTTTTTTGACTGTTGTGACTTTATGTGACTCTTCGTATCTGAGTGTTTGCACTCCATGTGTCTATGTACGTTCATGTGTTCAGAGTTGTTTACGTGGTATAGCGTAGCCGGCTTCCACGTTGGCACGTTGGTGGTGCCAATTTTCTCCTTTTTTCTCTCTCTCTCTCTTTTCCACTCGCTCACTCGTGCATGTTCCGGCGCGCACGTTAATTTGAACGCTTCGTATTAGTGCTGCCGGGGTTTTGAAGACAGAATGCAACAATGCAAATGGCGGAAGGCTTCGTGTCACAAGCTAGATAGCTGGGTCGCTGTGAACATATCAACGTATGAAAGGCCGCGCGCCGCGTGTAGTGACGTGTTTTATTATTATTTCGTGGCACTCTACAAATTTCAAATTCATTAATCGGCTAACACTAATGAGCTAAATTTTACAATGTTGGTTTAAAAGACGAGGTTTAAAAGACGAGACGTTACCTCCCCTACAACTTTCCAACTAAAACAATATTATAAAAATTAGGTAATAACTCTTATGTAATTAATTAATTAGGCACAACGAGAAAGTACCGGCGATTACGATACACGGCTGCTAATAACAATCACTTGGGTTCGTTTTCTTGTAATCTTGTTTCAGGTTAGTAAAATACCTTGTAGAGAAAAAGTCTACATATGAGCCATGTCCGGGAAAAATTCACATCAACAGTGCTACCAAATTGCAAACTTTGGTTTCCAATTTTCGAATAACAAAGAAAAGTGATCGCGGTGGGAAAATGCTGCATGTGGCTTTCGCCTGCAGCTATGGTGGGAAGTGGCAGCTGCGCCTTCGTGAGAACCCGAATCAGAAGGCGTGACTTCAACTGGACTCACGTGTACGTTTCTTGGATTGGCACCGCATCATATCAGAGGCGAAGCGGCGGCCGCAATGCGCCGCTTGGTGCTGCAGCCTTCTAGCGTGGATCCGGCAACGTTTTTGAAACGGCCATTCGGAGAGCTCTCTTACCGTGCTGCAGACGGTTTTCCAGTCACTACAGGCAATGTCACGAATGAAATTTGCTCCCTCTTAGTGTTTCCTGCGCGTTGCCATGATCATGTCATAGCCGCGACTTATTTGTTGTTGTTGTCGCGTTGATTTAATCAATCACGATATGGTGACACACGAGGACCACACTCTAAATCCAGAGCTTCACTGCATAGCACGCTGAAGACCAACCGACATACCGAATGATATCGGTCTTTTTCGTGTACAAAAGGCGATCCTGAGAAAAAAATAAAGATTCTATGTAGTATATTGCCCCTATCTGTTCGTTCGCCCTTTCCTCATTGGCGTACGGCTCTCCCACATCTCAGTTCTGACTGAGCATCCTCTCCTGGGAGACAAATTAATCTGATGCAGTCTAATGGACGGCTTCCTACGTGCCGTAATATTCCGCTACCTGCGTGAAATATGTCTGGCCAGTAAATTACCCCGCCGTTGGTGCCGCTTAATGCTGCCAACGTGGCCGCCAACAAGTTGCTTAGATACACCATCTTTCGCAATAGATTTCGGATAGAGATTTCAGCGCTCGTTGAAGAACCCTCAAGTGGGCAAGGTCGTAAATTAAATTAGCCTTCTGGCTTACGCCGTAGGACGACATAAGTTGCACCGTCGCCGTTCTTTATCTCCCAACCACCATTTTGCGCCGAAAGATCACCAACTACTGGTGGGCATACGTTTCTCTATACTCGCATTCGTGTAGCACATATTGACGAGCGACGACTTCTGAGGCGCGCTACCCCCGGAAGGCAGAAGCTATATAGAATACATGTGTTCTTTGGTTGGAAGCGATAAGACCTGGATGCATAAAAAAAGACAACACAGATACAGACAGTGCCGGATTTCCAGTGGTGGAGTCCCGGGGCAGCGTACATGGTGGGAGCTCTTCTGCCTGGTCAGTACTCTTCATGGTCCAAGTCCATAGAGATGCCTGACCTCGGTGTGACTGTTCCGTGCGACACATACTTACATCAGAACGTTCAATGTACAGTACTAGGTTCGTTTATTACCAGTCAGTTTCCAAAAAGAGGGTCATCTTAGCTTCTTCGATTTATATCTAAGATCTTGCATCTACTATCTTGCAAGCTCTTCCAGACTAAATTGCGCTGCAAGCGTCAACTGGAACGTTCTTTGACTTTCTTACTGTAAAATCAGTAGTGAGCCCGGTAAAGTCAAGCTGTTTAGAATGCCTCTTTTTATGCATAACAGTGACAACCTATTAAGTCTGCCGTGCGTCATGGTTTTATGATGAGTGTGCTTCATGAGCTTAGAGTTTCGAAAATGAGCGCTCACAGGAACTGCGGCTAACCATCATACTGAGATGTATATACGAAGAGCAATCTCTACATAAGGAATGCCTTAGCAAAGTGACTCAAGCGTACTACCTCGTCAGGAAGATGCTCATCCAGATCTTCTGCCAAGCATCTTGCTTTCTTCCTGATGTCTTCGGTGCCGAGGACGCCTCCGAAGAGACCAAACATGCATGGACGACTGTTCTTCACACGCGGCCGACCGTAGATCAAGATATGCTAGACACTGGCGGGAGACAGTTCTTTATGCGGAACTCCTTTGAAGGGCAACTAAATCTTGCTTCTGGGAGACAGTTCCGTAGCCACACACTGGATCGCCGATTGCGCTTTCTTACTGGAGTAAATTCCCTCGTTCCAGTTACATCTTCCCCAACCACTGACTTCACGCATTGCGGCAATAAAGCCTTTCAGCGATCTCAATACGCTGTTCAGGTTGATCTTTGGACTTTGTAACGTTTTGCTGGTCTTGTCCCACTCTGTCTAAAATATCGCCCAAAACGGGGCATAAATTCCCGTTTCATAAGCCTTGACATTGTGTCAATGACACCGTCAGCTTTAAAGCGCACTTGAACCATTTTTCCTCGATCGTTAGCAATGACTTCCGGTGCATATAACAAAAACAGTATCCCCTGAGTGCGATTCCAGCAGTATCTGCTCCTCAGTACTTTGCAGTACTCAGTAATCTTTGCGGTACTGGAACGGGCTGCTTTTCTCAGCGGTCACCCGAAACCATTGTGGTGAGGTCGTTCATCACCTTGTTCTTATGCGTGGGTGCAGTGCAAAGAACTCGTATACCTGCTCGAGGAAATCCAAAAAAGGCAACAGCAGCGGCGCAAGCACTCGGCTGCTGATTTTGTTACTAGAGGCTCGATGCTCAACTTTTCCTTATATTCCGTACCGCGCGATAAGTGCATGTAAGTGATTCGTTGTGATTCGTCACGAGCTCTCGCGTGATGAACATTCGTGTCGTTTCTTTGAAACAACGCTGGTGGTGTGGTGGTGGGTTGTGAAAGGGCTCGCCGTTGTCAGCCTCACAGAGGTGGGCAACGTCACGACTGACGCCCTGGGGGAATGTGCGTCCTGGGCCGACTTCTAAGGGAACTGTGCCGACATATGTCTGAAAACGTCTGAGGAAAACCCAGGAAAAACCCCAGACAGCGCGATAACCGCGAGCTCTTTCAGCAGTATACCACCACCACCCAGCGTATACTGGAACAGTTTTAACGTGCCGCCACGTGGCGTTTGGAGCACGCCGACTTCAAATAACAACGATAACGAATTGTACCTTCAATTCAGCATCGGGCCCCAGATTCAGAGAGTGCGCTGAACAAGGAATCCACGTAGCCAGAGGATTTACTAGTGCTTGACGGCCTCTGTACTCTCCACTCATGGACGCAGCATTGTCGCAAGACTGACCGCGACAGTCCTTCATATTTATGCCGTGCGCGTCGACAAAACTCATTAAAGTTTTGAACATGTCCTCAGTCTTATGTCAGGCATGTACCGTACGAATCATTCAACTCGCGTTGTATTTTCCAAGTGCATGAAAGTTCTTGCTGCATAATGTGATTTTGGCGAGAGCCTAAAACTGTATTGATTACGGGAGAAACAGTGGCAATTGTAGCGGTGGTGGTGGTCCCCTTTTCGTGGGGCCCCTGGGCCACGTGCTTTCCATACATCCGGCACTGGACACAGGCATTAACATATACGTACGATGTACCATTCTTTCGAGCGAGCGATCTGCAGAAATGCACCTCAGTCACTACAACGTCCCTGACACGCATTCAAAGAGAGCCAGAGTAAATTTCGGTGAGAAAGTGTATACTGGAGCTTTCAATGACTAAGCACTTTTATGATCGGTTGACCCCAGGGCGGTGATTGCTCACGGTGGTGGTGGTGGTGGTGACGGAAACCGGCTTGCCGTTGTTGGCCTCACGAATGTGGGCTGCGTCACGACTGTAGCCAGGATGAGATGAGATGGTGTGATACCAGATGAACGAATGATGACGGCCGAAAGTTACGATCTAGGGCAGCCACTGTCAGAGTTGATGAGAAGTCCGAGCAGTACTCATAGCCACAGATTGCTGGCGATTACTAACAGATGGGCGTAAACACGATCTCGGCCCATTCATGAGCAGCACAGGGAAACATATACAAACGTTGGTTTCGTCCTCGCGGCTTTCCCGACGAAGTGTACGGGAAGCACTTGGCTTGCTCTGCCTCGTCCGCTGTCTCACGGGAGATGTTGACACGATACACTGAAATGATACAACGCCAAAACTGACCTTGGAGGCAATGGTCAAAAAGTACATAAACAGTACATAAACAGTGCGAGTGCTTCAGAAATTGAGCTGGGCATGCTGAGTGATATCCACAGCGTCCACGTGCAGTGCTCGCACATTTTTGGGCGATTTTATGAATATGCGCAACTACCGTTCTTCTGGAATGCTCTTACTTTAGTGGTCGCCCTTGGCTTTCCCAGAACGTATACTGCGAGTATAGGATTGGTACAGCGGTGCCGATTTTATAGCTACGAAGGATAGGAATCTCGTTGCCGAAAATATCTAGATTACTGCAGGAAACGACGCCTTTAATTAATATCTCTTCGGCGACTTAACAGTCCTTGGGATTGTCGAATGAGCAGTGACGTCACGAGTAGGCCTGAGGCAACGAGATCGAAGGAAGGTCACAAAACGCTCAGGGGGTAAAATGCACGTAGAATAGAGTAAAAAATGCTCTCACGATGCGGGCAAAAAATTTAAAATCCTAAAGAACACAATTTCTGGCATTTCGTACGTTCATTTTGATTATTTCTATAACTTTATCGAACGGATAACACAGTGACACCGAGGCTTTCAAATTTTAGTATAACCTTAATGTCCACGAAACAAGAAATACTATATACCAGTGGTCCATCACACGATCTTTATAACAGCCAAGCACAACAAAACGCCACTGCATCGGGGTCGTCAATTACCTTACACGATGTCCTCTGACCACCAGCATGGCCGGGTGGGTTAAGGCGTCCCGCCCGTTGCTGGTAAGCAAGGTCGTGCTGAAGACTGGGAGGTGGTGGGTTCGAATTCTACCACCGGCTGCGGTTTTCCCCTGGGTTTTCCCAAGGCCTTCCAGACGAATGTCGGCACAGTTCCCCCTAAAGTCGGCCCAGGACGCATACTGTCCCCCTTTCTGCTGTCCTCTCTCCATTTGTCCACGTCTGTACGCCGCTCATAGCCACAGTTGCCTCGCGGCGCCAACACGGAAATAAATAAATAAAAACATCCCTTGACAATCCTCCCACGTTCAGACGGAAACTGATTTTTTCCCTCTTCCTTTTAGAACGCTTAAACGGTTTCATTGACATCCACGCAAAGAATGCGATAAGAAGACGACAACTTAACGCCATGGGTGTAAAATCCATGGCTCCTCCTAAACACGTAAACGCGCATCTCGTAATCCTAAGAAGAGTAAGTGAAAGTGAGCTTTTTTCATTATTTCGCCGGGCGTGACCTAGTTACCCAGAGCAACATCCCGAGAAGCACCTTGCAGAGATGGTGAAGGGAAGTCCGCATCATCTTCCATACCTCCTCCTCTTCCTGTGCCCTTGCCGGGCCAACGCAAGGGTGTTTCCATGGCGACCCATCTGACAATCGATACTGGCAGAGCGATATATAGAGAGAGTATGGTCATCGTTCCGCGCCTCCGCAGGGCGAACAATTCAAAAACAGTGCTAACTAACTGTGGGTAGCCGAACGTTTTGTGATATCGCGTGCGGTGGGAACACTGTGTCACTACAGGGTGTATCCGTATGCGCATATCTGTATCACTCTGCATGAACGTGTTTTCACATTCGTTATGCAATTGGATTACGAACTGGAGCCCAGCGTTTTCCCAATCCTGTTTCCAGTCCTTCCGGAAGCGAAAGCCTGTGGCTCGCCTATTGCAATAGAAATCTATTCTTGCGAATCCCCGGAAGCGATACAGAGTGCACGAGGTATGCGTAGGGTCCTTCGTTTTCGGCTTAAACCCGATTTTCCACGATAGTTCCCCCCCCCCCCCCCCGAACAAGTTCTCAACTATTCGGGTAAAACCCGATATCTACCCGAAATACTTGCGGTCCTTGAACTTGTCGTTCTTGGTAAACCGTCGGAGAAGTGAATCATAATATCAGCAAAGAGAGCTATTGGTGACAACCTATTTGTCCTCCTTTTATGATCCCCTCCAACAGGAGCCAAAGACGAGCTTTTGTGGAGCTCGGACAAGTGTTGGCAAGTGTTTGAATACTGCGGTCATTCACAGCCCCAGTTCCGAGCGGAAATATAAAGATTCTTGTTTCTCGTCCTAGTGTCACAGCAGTGGCTTGTTTCATATGCCTTTCGTTTCACCCGAAAATTCCCCGGTGACGTATGAAACAGAGATCATAGCGCCCGATTTCTCGTGTGTAAATAGCACCCGATTTTTTCCTCAGAATTTGAAAAAGCATAAAACCCGAAAACGAAGAATCCTAGCCGTATGCGATATCACCGAGTGGGAAATTGAAACGCTGGAGGACATCGGCGACGCATTCCAGCTGATAGACAGTGTCGCTGTTCCTCTGACTCTTCCTATTGTCTATATTCTCATTCAATAACGCTTTGGACACGCATAGGAAAACAAGAAATGGAGCGAGCTCCGATCGCAGCGCCTCTGGAGGCGGCCGGAAGCAAGATACCCCCTTTGCGCAATTTCCGTTTCATTCGATGAGGACTCGGCCGGCTGACTGTCCTCACCTCCGTTCTTTTTTGTGTGTTTCTGTTTTAGTGAAAATAAAAGTGTGCGTGGGTGTTTTGTCTCGCGTTCTCAAACGAAAGTGGTTCGTCCCCCCTTCCCTCGGTGGGGGCCTTTGGTGATCGAGGGATTTTGTGCGAGGTGGTTTGAATGGGTATTTGATGAGAGGTACACGCCGTATTTTGATGAGGACGAGGAGAAATGGAGAGGAATTGATTTTTAGCCTGTATGGCGCGTCCGACAGTCGTTGAAGCGTTGTAGGACTTTCGGTAGTACGTGGGTTTCGGAGCGCGCTGAGTCGAATCGAGAATGTATAACGTATTTCTATTTGGGGTCCACGCAGAAGTTGTCTGGATGTTAGCTGAAATTAGATGAAATGTGTCACTAAACTTTTCAGTTTGTTTTCTCTCCGTTGGCCCGCACGTTGCATTTCCTATTTCGCGCAATGTATCTCCGTTTTGGATTACGCAAACAATGTAACATGTTGTACAATGTCTTAGTCGCACACGCCCCGTGGTCACTATGAGGTTAAAGGCGTTGCGACACGTCATTCCAGGTTATCCCAGATAAACGGTCCTTTGCACCGATGTGAACCTGGTGGCAAGGTGTCGAACCGAAACTTTTTCATTCCGGTTTTCGCTTCGGTTCAAATGAAAAGGTTCAGTTGCGGTTCAGCTCCGGAGTTAAAAAATAACGGTTCGAAACCGGTTCGAACCCGTTCAGTTTCGCATGATGTAAGGAGAATTGACTGCAGCGGAAATACCCCCGTTTATTCTATCCAATATGTCAAACAGAGGGAGAAAAAAAGAGCGAGGTTGCAAGGTCCCACCAAGTGGTTTCGAGGATAACAACGAGCCCGTTTTGCGCTCTGTCACATTGTTGTGATGTGTGGTTCGTGTAGCTGAATTAAGTAACGGCAAGTGGTCGCGAATTTCCGGATACGGACGAGACCGTTGAACCGAGAGAATGAATTTCACAGCCAATGAACTTCTCTTGCGGTATGTGTTCTTGATTTCAATTTCCCACTTGAACCGAAAACCGAAAACATATTTTTATTAGATTAACTAAGACTATAATTACTTTTTTTTTTTTTCATTGCGGAGCATAAATGTTTTTTACGGTTTTCGTTCCGTTCCGGTTCGCCCAAAATAACGGTTTTTATCGGTTTTCGGTTCCGGTTTTCGTTTAACTTGGAACCCTGCATTTTAAGTTTTACAGTGAAGAGGATATTAGAAGTTTAGAACCGAACCGTAGAAAATTGGCACCGCGAATACCGAAACTCACGCGGCTCGCGTCGCCGCCACGCACGCACGCGGCACAGCACGCGTCGCCGCCAGTGAGGCAGCGCGAGAGAGGTCACCAATGGGAGTGGCCAGAGCTCTGAGCGGTCTCTGACGTCTGTGCTTTACTCTGGCGTGTGTATCTCGCCAAGTACAACACGTAGAAGAATTATTTTTCCTCCAGTACTCTGGAGTGCAGTACAATGCGTGCTCGTCTTTTTCTTTTTCTTTTAATTATCACGCTCAACATTTAGGTAGAACAAACCCGAAGGACCCAATGATTGTGTCGCCGTTCGCGTTTTAGAGCACACAGCTTCTCTCATTGTCCGCTGAAGGCGAAATACTCACAATTCACACAAAAAAAATGAAAAGTCGACATCTTAGTGTTTATCTCCTTCCCACAAGTTTATAGGGGCACTAAAGCACAAAAATTTCTCCTCACTGAATGAACGGTGCAGTTACGTTTGGCACCAACACAAAAGGATCCGTCTTCGTGATTTATGCCCTCTTCTCTACTTCTGAAAAACGCGAAAATGCGGAGCGGCCTTCCATTTGTCTCCTCCAAAGATCTGCCGCGAGTGAGGGAGAAGGTTGCAACGGATGAATCGAGGTTCCTTTCGTGTTCGTGTCAAAGACGGCATCTTTCTTTCGCGAGGAGAAATTTTTGCGCTTTCAGTGCCCCTTTAACCAATTTCTGCTGCAGGTTAATGTATTAATAAAACTTACTTCTTTGGTATTTAGTATCTGACTCGTCAAAATTTTGCTAAGCTGATATCAGAATCAGTATCTTTTATTTGGCACCATAAATTACATGATGCGAGGAGACTGGGCAAAAAGCAGCAGAGTCCGCTTGACGAGGCCCAGCCCCCTGTAGCTTGACTGGCTTCGACGGTGCACATTATGTTATACATACACAGAAACAAAGAGAAAAGAAGTGTACACAAAGGCTCTAGGCAACGAAACCGTTGCGCACAAAAATAATACAAGATGCATGAGGCAGATTACAAATCAACAATCGGGCTGGTCTAAAATAAAGCTACGTAGACTACTGGCGTCAATAAGGTCAGGATCGAGATGATGATTACAGAGTTCATTAAGCAACCTTGGTAATGTAAAACTAAGCCACTGGGTACCATAGTTAGTACGGCATATCGTGACAGTCCATCTGGGAATGGCACGTGTCTGATAATGCGGACAATGCCTTCTCAAGCAACAAAGTGACAAGAATTGTGTATCTGGAAGGTTTCTGTAGATGCATCGAATCGATGGAATGTTCTGTTCTGATATACATCGTAATTTCAAGATAACAATGCGATACGAGACCACTGAAGCACCGTTGACGTTCGCATCGATTCCAAGTGCCTCGCTCCATATCGCGCAGCCCCGTCAAGGACTGCTTCTCTATCTGGAATTTCTTGGGGACATTATAGTCTCTTTTGCACCGTTTAGTAGAACTGGATTCATACAGTGACTTTTATGCCTCTATGTACTGGCATTATCTGGTCATGAGGGTTTCATGTCATATCAAGGACTTGGACTTAGTACCATTATTCATTAATTACCTCCACCACCTCATTATTTCATACCTCATACTAGCCCGTGTGCCCTGGCCTAGTGAGCCTACTAGATTTTAGCAACCAGGCTAGCAGCGGTGGAGCTGATCGTCGACCAGTTTACTGCTTCTTCAATATCTTGTAGGTACTCATGTTTACATTAGGACTTTCGTACAATCAAGGCACGTCCCATGGCACATGAGTTCTTGCAAAAGTCGCAATCAACTATCATTATCATTCCGTGCGCTTTAATTTGAAATTTCCAAATGCGCGTCCCATTGCTGTCGTCTGCTGCGGCTGTGCGTCCGCTTCTGTGCGTTCAAAATTCAAATTTCACCTGTCCAATCACGCCGAAGATACCGCGCGCATAGCGCCCCTATAGCTGATCGTACGGATAGGAGTTGCTGTATAGGTCGTGAGTTAACGATAAGATAAGTGGTAAATTTCCTAACTCATTGTCACTACACGTATTTCGTTGTTGTTTACGAATAATGATAATAAGAACGTGCGAACAGATCGTGCGAAATTTCCCGATTCACAATTTACAGTGCGGGAGGGGAAAGGAAGAAAGCCGGCACGGTCGCTTTATAGTAAGATTCATAAAAATAACCCTTCGTCCCAGTGCCCAAACGTGGGATATACGACTTACATGATGTCCCTCTTTTCCTGGATACCTCACAAGTTGCCATGACGGTATTACGAATTCGTTCTGTTCAACGTCCCAGAATGAGAGGAGGGAATGTTAGCTCCCGCGACGGAGCAAATCCGCGGACACAAGCAACTTTTAACGAGTCCAATTAAGTACGGTACTTTGCCGTGGAAAATGTTGAGCGTGCTCTTCGAGGGTTCCGACTTTTTTTGCTGTCACGGGGCGCTACCTGCACTTATTCGTTTTTTTTTTTTCGACTTTGATGCCCAAAGGCAGTTGGGCCCGAAATCCGACGCTGATCTCACAGCTGACGTAATTATCCGAACCGGATGATTCGTATTCTAGTTCCTGTAAAGTTCTCAGCGGAAAACATACCCGCATGGGGGGCAACCAAACTGTGGAGCTACAATAAGGATTGAGTCCACACAGCCGAGAAAGAAGTGTCGGTTCAGATGAGAGGTGATATTCCCCTACATGAGTCCTGATCGGCTATTATGGAATGTCCGGGATGTGCTTCTCAACCCGGCTCCAGGACGTTGCCGATAAAACTGCTCCTTCTGGTGGCGCGTGTGCGTAGCTCGTTGTCTCCGTCGTTGTCCACGGGCCGCCACATCACTACCCCTGAGACACGGACCGGAGATAATTGTGGAGACAACCGCGACTTAGCCGCAGGAAGTGAGCGAGGATGACCCAGGTCCCAGGACTGGAAGCGCTACCGAAGACGTGCACAACGTTAGTGACACGTCATAGCGTTCAAGTACAGGGACATAGCGGAAGCAGACTGCTGGCACGTGATAACATATACCAGAGATCTGCGGCGAAGTAGCGGAGGGCGCTGTAGAAGTCGATGCCTATGGGGTGCCGCAACCGGCACGGAAGCAAGAGCTGGGACAGTCCCAGGGAGGGTGAGACTGCGTTAGCCGTGATGAGTGCTGAGACGCCAGCTGGAGAAACCGCGCCGTGATGTCTGCTGCCGCGACGTACCGCAACTGGTAGGCGAGCGTGATGCTCTGATGTCGCATCCGAGAGGGGAGCGGCGACATGTCACGAGGCAGGTCTGGTGCATAGAATACATGGGCGTACCGAGAGCGGGGCAATGGGGGCCATGCTCCCCATCCCTGGAGCTTGAAGGTCGCCTGTGAAAATTGTGCACTTTTTAGTCATAGGTCGTCATGATTTTTCTCAGATCTCAATGAATCTCTGAACACCCGCACGGTCCGCAGCGTCCGTCTCCAGGAAAAAGGGAGAGGGGGTTGCACGCTTTGTCCCCACCCCTGGAAGCGCCGATGATAGAATATGTGACGTTCACGAAGCAGTGAAGTCGCCTGGTGAACCGCAGGGTTGTGCTTCGCAATATGGCGTAAATGGTACAGCGACCGTCTTGCCGAGTTGAGGAAGCCGTCGAAAAATGTGCTCAGGTCGAGGCGTGTGGATGAGCGAGTTCGAAGCGTCGACGCAGGAGTCTGATAGCGGGTCGAGCCGGGTCGAGTCGAACCAGGCACAGCGCCGTGCTCGAACGCTGTCGCAGGAACGTTGTCGTGGATGACTGTCGAGTTGTTGCGCATGTGTAGGGCGTCGCTGAGCTTGGTGTCTTCCAAGGTTCGAGGCTCGGCAGCATATTGAAGCTGGTGCAAAATGTGGAACAGCGATGGTAGAGATGTTCACGTTCAGGTCACCAAATGTATAGAGCAGACGGTGTTCCGCTACAGAGACGTTGCTTCATAATTATGCCGTATTATGTTGCGCGCCTGTCTACCAAAACTGAATACACAACGTTTGAATTTTGAAAACGACAATTTTGAAACTAGCCATATTTTCAATATCATAGCTAGAGGTAACACTGACATTAGCCGCATCCGAATACTTGAAATAGGTGTCCGCATCCACGCGTACATTGAGTATAGCCGCTCATCCGCGTTCATTGCAGTCGTAGCGATAAAATCTGCGCGGCGAAAATGTTACGCAACGAACGTTTTTACTTCTGAGCGTAGAACCTGCTTAGGAATGTTATGTCACACATGGTCTTAGGTTAATAGCAGTTAAACGTAAACGGCAACAAGCGCAGTTGATAGCAGCAACGGACGACGCGATTTAAGCGACATTTTTGGACTCTAAGTTGCGGCTCCACCTTGGGGATGCTGGCAGAGATACTAATGCTTGACTTGTGGATAGTAACACTAATATCTAAGAAGCGTGCGTGCTGTTGCATTCGCGTTTCATTCGCGCGAATTTCGAAACTTTCAATTTCCATCCGCAAATCATGATGTGACACGAATATCCGCGGATATAACCTCTAATCATGGCTTTCCAATCTCCTGTCGGCGTGTGAAGGAGGTGGAACGACAATCTAAACGAAATTCCCTCCACTTGCAGAGTGAACGAGAAAGGGCCCTGGGACACGAGCAACAAGGTGATGACATCGGACAACAGCACCAACTTTCAGGTCATAGGCCTGCAGCCCTTCACCGTCTATTCCTTCCGAGTCCTGGCAGTGAATGCCATCGGTGCCAGCAAACCTTCCAAACCCTCCTTCTTTATCCTCACCCTTAGAGAAGGTATACAGCGTCCTTGCCGTGCTCTATACAGTCATACCAACGTTGTTGTTGTTTTCTTTTCCTTTGCCAGTTCCCGAAGGGAAGCCAACTATCGTGCATGCCCAGAACACGAGCAGTTCTTCTATCCGAATTCAATGGAAGCCCCCTCCCCGACATACCATCCATGGGGAATTTGAGGGATATCGCATCACTTACAAGCCCAGAGAACGGCCCGAGGAAGAGAGCAGGGAAGTCATCATTCGAGACAGCAACCAAACGGTGAGAAAAATGCTATGTACAGAGTATCGATATCGAGGGAAGAAAAATAATTATTTTTTACGCGTCGTACTTGACGAGATACAAACTTTATTAGCGTCTCCAAGAGCAGCACAAGGCTTGCCGAACGAAACATATATACGTATTCACACAAACGACATTCCCCAGAATACGTCAGCGGAAGATGTGCAACACCAACACGTCATAGCTTTCTGCTGCGATGTCTTTCCCGGCTCTTCTAACCATAGGGAACATTCTGCAGCGCAGCAAGTAGATATTCCGTAGCAGACGACAGCGTCGGTGCTGTCGTCTGCTATGTGCGCATTAAACGTTCCAGTCAAGAATGCGGGACAACCATACAAAGCTGGCTCGTAGATAAATGAGTGCTATACATAAAAAAGGAAGAGAGAAAAAACGAGGACCGCAAGCGGCAGTAGGCACATCGATGGTCTAGCAGCATATTAGAAAATACATGCAATTTGAAGGACCTTTTCTGCTACAGACGACAATTGTGGTACACAAGGCTATGCTTGTGCATTTGTTATGATTTTACATAAAAGCAAAAAGTGTCGTGCAGGGGCCCATGAACAAACATCGGAATGAACGATGTGCGCGGCTTGCTGAATTCGTCAAACAGGGTAAAATGCACCAGAGCCGTCCCGAGGCGAGCCTCCGCCTGGGGGGCACGATTGCGTGAAACGCCCCCCCCCCCCCCCTCCCAGGCGATCTGTAAATAATCAAGAACATCACATGCCGTTCCGAGCTCAAAATTCTCTTGGTTCTCGTTTTATCGTCCAACCTAGCTCCCGGAACCTGCCGTACGGCGGCCCATCTTGCGAAGGCGCCCGGGGCGGCTGCCCCTCTCGTCCCCCCATCGGAACGGCTCTGGGATGTGTACCCTGGTATTTCCACAGCTTTCTAATTGAATCAGTGTTGTGTTCGCGTACCATAATTTTGCAAAGCCTGCGACCAACTTCGCGCCCTTGTCGAATTTGACCCATACTCGCGTAGCCCTCGACGGGTGTATGACGGCTACGACCAGAGGTCGACATTTTGGCTCACGATCACTCACGATCACAATTATCTGATAAGGCGTATCGACCTCACACTCACTTTGAACTCAGATGAAGGTCGATATCGCCACTGTATCTCGCATCTGCGATCACGATATTTTGAGCAGCTTAATATTGCCAGATCATCGACAACAACGCCGCTATGCGGGTCTCACCCCAAGCAGCAAAATGTACCGAAAGTAGAGTGCAATAGGGGTGGACGGGTAGATGGAAGGCCTTGAACAGACTGATGAAACTAAAGAACATTGATAAGACACATACCGTCCACCCCTATTGCACTCGACTTTCTGTACATTGTGCTGCTTGGGACGGGTTACTATGACTGGTCGCACTTTCATGGTCACGAAATCAAGAACCAACAACACACGCATTATTGATTACGCCATATATTAGTGCACTCACGAGATAATGTGAAGTACCACATACATACATGCACAGCCGAGTTACTTGATAACAAAACTTGTTTGTAGTGACCTTGATCGAGACTGGATGTCATACATGGGCTCCGTTTGATTGAAACGTATCTCTTCATAATGCGTGTGTTTGATGGAGGATGAACCATATACGGTTAGGTTTTGAATTTTCATAAACGGATTGGGAACGCAATAAATATTCCCCATTGTTTTGTTTTGTTTTGTTTTATTTGTTTTATTTTTTAAAGCCTTAATACGTGATGCAAATTATAGCTGCAGTGCGCAGTGTGAGAGCGACGAGCGCATATATATATTAGCGCATGAGCGCATTATATATGCGCAGTGTGAGAGCGACGAGCAAATTAAAATTTTGCGCATAATGCAAAACTCTGGAGCGTGTACTCGAAAGGAGAAAAGCAGTGTTGAATAATTAGATATCTCTTTGCCGCATAGTTAACTTCAGTGGCTTCTGGTTCTTGGTAATTATGTGAAAAGCACCAATAAAAGTAGACAGCGGTCGGTGGAAATGGTTTATACACCGTTGATCACCGAACTGAGCGCATCAAATCAATCCATTTTAATTCCATTGGCTTCATGTTGAACTACAATGAACACAACAAATGAAATCATCCCGAATAAAATAAGTAACCAAGCATTGTACTTATTTTATACTGTTTCTCCTGTTGTCTCATTGGATGCCGCCAATCTTTGCCTCCTTGCGATCCCATTCGGTGCCGCCAAGGGCGGCTCTGTTTTCATTGCGTTTTTCTTCTAAACAGTAGCGCTGTGTGAACTATTTTTTCTTGCATTATACTAATTGAAACACGGACTTGCATTTGAGAGCAAGTTGTTTTTGCATTCTAGTGCATTCAAGTTCAGGGACTGCTGATTTCGGTTCACATGTGAATCGGGGTTGGTGAAACAGGGATTTATATACATCCATAGATAGAGAAAAAAAGACGCTACTAATGGGGAGATTTACGAGTGTCCTTCCTGTTCCGGGCTTCAATATCCCTGCTGTCACAAGCACACAAAACAGCTTAACATTTTAAAGCGCGCGCCACGCAGTAAAAGGTAAAAGTCAATGCCAAGGCTAGGTATTGTGGCGCCCTCCCGTAGGTGACACGAAAAGCGTAAGGCTCAAATCGCCGTCTAATCTTCGTGATCGTCTGGGAAACCTATTATGTGGATTTCGCGTGCATAAAAATAGTCACGAGTTATAAAACATCGTTTGTAGTTGGCAGAACTCAGGTCACATTTCGTGAAACTGGACAGTGGACGAGGACGAGGCTATGACATGCGTGTGTTTTGTTAGTTTTTGAATGGGTGCTCGCGTTTGTGTTTGTATACCTCCCTTTGAGCACGCTGGACGTGTGAGCACTGTCTTCATGACATTACCTTCTTATTGCCTGTCAGCTTATCTACGAGCACTAAGTGAGTTCTGCTCTATTAGTCCTTTTGTACTTATCCGCAAGCGCATGTTACGCGCGCGATGCTCACTCTGTCCGGAGTGGGTTGCATCTTTCTGTTTCGGGGCTCATCAGAATGAAGGCGTAGGGCTCAGACATAAGGAATCCATTATATTGTGCTCATAGCACGTTGCTTACAATGTATGCGAGCTCCTTTATCGAGAGTGCTGTCTGGGCTGCATACAAAGAGGCTCTCTCTTATCATTTTGCTCTTCGTGCTCCGTTTAGATGACGCGGATGCTCGTGATATCTCTGCCGGCGCTAGGTTTCCTTTCCTGCGCTGTTTCAGTTGAAATCGCGGCTGCGGCTCTCAAGTATTATTATGTGCATCTGCTTGGAACATTTAAATGCAATGTTGCGCCTCAGCAGCACCTAGAATTTTCTTCGATCGCGCACATCAATCATTCAGTCAATCATTTGAGAAGCTAGCGAGGATCTTGTTTGATCGTACGAAAGGGCCATAATTAACAGTGAAAAGAAGCCGACTTGTTTGGTACTTATGAATTGCGCCTGTTAGATTAATTAATTAAATTTAGAACGAAACAGGTATATCTCTGCCAGTTAGGTCATATAGCCAATCTTGACGGATTTCTTGGTTCAGTCAGGAGGATATCAAATGAAAATGCACAAATACATTCCATGCATGGTTATTCACTGTTTATTATTCACACTGTTTATTTGCACTGTTTATACATGCATGCATTTATTCGTCCCTTTTTCTTTCAGCAATACACCATTCGGAACTTGGAAACGTTTACGCAGTACCTTGTGTCTCTGCAAGTTTTCAATCCCGCGGGTAGGGGACCAGCTTCTATTGTTTCTGTCATGACAGATGAAGGAGGTGAGTACTTTAATGTTTTGTGACATGGTAACCAAAGCTGTGAATATGCTTCACATAACCCAGTTGCGAGCAGGATTAGAAACATACAAAGGATGACAAGTTTTGATGTTTCATTGCCCTTTCTTTTTTTTCTCTCTCTCTCCTTTATCCATAACCAGTGCCAAGCCAGCCAGTGAACCTGACGGCGGTGCGAGTGACGGACAATACGGTGCGGTTGAAGTGGTATGAGCCAAGCAAGCCCCATGGCATCATCAAGGGCTACCACATCTACTTCCTCCAGCCGACACCGCGAAACTCTTCGGAGCAGAGGACTCTTCATCACCCGCAGCCCGTACAGGAATATACCCTCAGCAGCCTCAGTATGTTCATTCCTCTCCTCTTGTGTGCTACTGTGCACTGGTTTAATGGAACGGCACGCAATTTGCCAGATTTTGCAGCATGTACAGCATTCACATTGTCAAGTTTGTTGACTTATTAGATGGGATGCTTTACAAGGTGTGCCTAAATATTACCTCTCTACTTGAGTTCCTTCGACAAGTTGTACGAGGCTGGAGTGACTGTTTTGTGTCGAGTGCTCATTAATCCAGACCACAGTGAATTTAAGGCTGTATAATTTTGTCCAGAGCAAGCTGTGTATAAGCTAGATATGGCCTATCATGTAGTATCCAACTATTCTTAGCATGGTAGTGAGCATTTTTTGTTTTATGCATTTTGTATTGTACATTGTGGTCTGCGATTTATCCACCACCACCCCCACACACACACACATACGCACGTATATCCCCACAAATGTTTTTTGCTGACATTCCCTCCTATCCTTTTCCTGAGCACCCCCGTTCTTTGTCATTTCGGATTTAGACATCTCAGCAGTGACACGTAAAGCTGTTACAACAACTGTAACAATGACCTCCCAATTTTTTTTCGATAGCCCTCCCATGCTTGCGATACTTGTCCCTTGTAATTTAAAATCATAAATAAAAAAGTTTGCTTTCTGTACTGCAGAACCGTTTTCCAAATACAGCATTTGGGTGCGAGCCTTTACAGAGAAGCACGTTGGGGAATACAGCAACGTGCTGGAGGTGCAGACAGATGTCCAAGGTACATTTGCTGCTCGCCTAGACTGTTCCTCCGTTTAACCTGCGTGGCTCCCTTGTGTTTGTTCAGGTCCCAGTGCTCCAATCATTATGAACCTCACCTGTCAGTCATTGGACAGTCTCTTCCTCCAATGGGAAAGGCCACACACCTACTACAACAGGGTGGACTATTACTTCGTGCACTATCGCTCTGAGGAAGCCTGGAGCTTCGAAGAGATCGCCATGGCTGCTCACGATAAGATGGAACATGCTGTGAGTTTTAAAACGACACATTTCTTTCTTTATCCTTCTCTGCCTCAATTGGGTTCAGTAACGTTCAGTTTGAGAGGCAGAGGTGGCAAACAGCTTCATTCTGTGAAGCACCGCTTTGCTCCTGAAGCACAACCTAAAAAACATTGTGCAACAATAGCGAGGAAAAAGAAAAAGGTTTAGGCATAGAATTTACGCAGGTTCCCTCGATGTTTACCTGCACGTACATAAGTAATTTATTCTGTTGCATAAATGCTCTGTAGGAAATTCAAAGTGATGTGAAGTGAAATAAGAAATTATATATTTTCCATATTGCTTTTCTTTCACGTTACTTAACTTCCTTTGTTGGTTGGGCTCTCTTTATTTTCCAACCTTATCAGCTCTCGGGACCCATTATCTGGCACCCGGGGCGGCAGTCCCCTCTCTGCGGTTCCTTGATCCCGTGCTATCTCCTAGTATTTTCTTTACCTGATCCGACTTCTCTGAAACTAGCCTTTCTTTCTTCTATATATGCCATCATCGTTGGGTTCCTGTCTTTTATTTCTACCCGAAGCCCTTTTTTTGTGTGTGTACTATTATTACGATTATTATTATTATTTGTATCTGCGTTTTACTTCATTTCGTATACATAGAAATGAGGGACACAGGCACAAAAGCTGTGAGCCCGAAGAAGCACCTGCACCAATTACATTAGGCACACACAGTGTGTGTCTCTCTGTTGAGAAACACACTTGACAACAACGTCTCATTGTTCTCTTACGCATATCTCTCTGTGGGGGCAGATGTTCATCCCCAACCTGACTGCCAACACCCTGTACGAAGTGAAGGTCCAGGGGGCTACACGTAGCATCATCGACAACAGCAAGGTTTTCAAAGGGCAGTTTTCTGATTCCCGGAAGGTGCTTCTGCAGAGTAAGTGTCAGAGTAAGTGGACACGTCCTCCTCATCACCTGTCGTGCTCAGCTGGTGGCACCAAGTTCTCGGTCTGAACACTTCTTTCTTTCTCTCTCGCATGCTTCACCTTCTTCTCTTGCATGGGTCAGGAAGGGACGCTGTCTTCGTAGACTTTGGGAGATTGTCTGGGACTTTGATGCAAAAGCCAAAGGCTGAACTGAATGACGGTGTCTACCATCTGCTTACGCCTGAACAGTTGGTTGGCTAAATCCTGTTGGCTAAATCAGTTACGAGAAGAGAAACAAAACCAGAACGAGAAAATGTCAGTGAATTCTCCGTCGGACAATTTTCGCGGAGCACGTTGTCATTACTCCATTTTACTCTGCAAGCCACATGGGGCGTTGGATGTCCTGCACCGCACTGTGGGGGCAAGCTGGAGTTCGAGAGATTGGTGCATCAAGAACGTTCCGTAGATGAAAAAATTAAATGTAGAGTGCCGCATGCTATGTGCAGCGTAAAATGGCTCGAAGTATGAAACGAACAAGTCAAAATATCAAAATACGAAAAAAAATGACCCAAAACAGCTTCACCTTGTGTCAATCAGTTAATTAAGCAATGGCCAGTCTTTCTGTGGTCGTCAAATATAGACTTTTTAAGGTACGGAATGTGTCCGTGTCAGAGGGGTTGTGACTGTACCGGTGAACATGTTTATAGGAAGTGAGAAAATTTCCTTCCTTAGAAAAAAATGTCCGCTGCATTATCAAAATTCATTCAAATGAGCATGCAAATCATGTAAAAATCTGCCTTTTAAACAAAAATACTCATAAACCGTAATGGCAAAAGGGCAAGGGTGCAGGCCAGCTGGTACATGGTGAAAAAATTTTTGAAAAAATTTTTTTGGAACCCGAGAAAGGGACAGAGGAGGGACGACACGACACGTTCTCGATGTCGAGAACGTGTCGTGTCGTCCCTCCTCTGTCCCTTTCTCGGGTTCCAAATTTTTTCATCATAAACCGTGTTATGATTTCTCTTCATTAAAGGGGGGCCCTTGCCCCTACCTTCCAACGCCCCTGGTGGGCTATAGCATTTAAGAACTCATCCAAGAAAATACTGTTTCATTATGCTTTGGTAATGTATTCTTTTGTGAGCACATGGTACTATATTGTAGGGCTTACAAGTTCCATTAGTATTTCTTCCTGCTTGCTTTTAGCTTTACACATACAGTTTATGCAGTTTTCTCCTCTTTTCTTTTTCTTTATAGCCACTACATGCTATCACCAGGAAGCAACGGCACGCAGTTCACATGTGCTGTGCGCTTCACATGATGCATTTCATACAACACTGCATGCAATGCGTTGTCAAGTGTGTCACATATGGCATACATCCTCGTAGCAATTACCTCATAAAAGCAGAGCGATACTTATCGGGAGTCTGGTTCAGCAAACAGGAACAAGTGCTCTTAAGTAGGGGTGTGCGAATCCGAATATTTTAAGTCGAATCGAATATCGAATCGAATGGGGGAAAAAATTTCGAATCCCGCATCAAACATCGAATATTCGTGCAAAATTTACAACACGTGACTTTCACACTAAAAGTTTCCATTTTGTAGCCCATGGCTTTAGTGTAATTTTTCTGGCATTAACTGTCACAAGAGAGACATGCAATTCTTCTGTTTAAAGCCCCCTACTCTTTAATTTTACATGAGAGTGCTTGCTGCTTTTCAGGTGAGCCTACACTTACTGGAGTACTGGAGTGGTTACCTTCATTTCAAAATTTTATGCCGGGCACTAGCATGTTATACGGATGAGGCTGTAATTGTTTTAGACAACCACAGGCCATTTGTGAAAGAAACGAATAGGCATCCTGCCTCAGCTTTGCCGTGAACACCCTTTAGTTTCTTTGCACCCGCCCTAGGAAGTTGCACTGCTGAAATTTTAGACATAAAGTACATGTTTAAGTCACCCTTCTTGTTTGTGGGCTGTAGTCATTATTCAAGAGTCCTAACTTTTTAAAGGCAGCCTCACAGACATCAAATTAAAGTCCCTCGTCGGCACCACTAAACTCATCGGCTCCCACATGCAACTGCATGTGGGAGGGGCGCCACCCCTTCCACAGACGATGTCTACAAAACTAACTTTGGATAACGTTATCTTAAACTAAACATCGTCCCGCTTGTGTTGGTCCTGCAGCAAGGGCAATTTCGTAAAGCAGGCTTCACCTCACGCACGGAAGCATCAGGTGAAGCCCACTTTCGGGTTGTGTCGTCCATATTCGTGGAATAGTCGAATATTCGATTCGCGAATCGAATAGATTGAGCGTTTGATATTCGATTCGAATTCGAGAACTCGAATATTCGCATACCCCTACTCTTAAGTGCTGGGAAAATGTTCCAGTCCAGGAATTGAGCCCTCCAAACTAAGAAAAATTGTATTGCGCAGATGAGAAACATGTTGCAGTTCAGCTTACATTCTCCCTTACTTACACAAAGTTTCGTGTCAGACTGTGATACCTCACTTGCTTCGACCTTTGTGTTCACAGTCAAAAATGCAGTACCTGTTGATTGCAGCATGTTGTAGGTCTTCTTGAGCAAGGCATGCTGCTCTGCATGGCACTTGCACAGCATTGCTATGTGTGAGAACAGAAACCAACATTCAGCAAAATTATGATTATCGAGTGCACCATGAGAAACGCTAAAGTTTACTAAAGTTTTTGTGAACTGTGATGTACAGCTTGGGACAAAAGTTTACGGAACACGACACTGGCGTATTTCTTAATCGGAGCGGCTTCCTGCTAGCTATCAGGAAGATATCGAATAAGAAACGGGTGACCGGCTATTCTATCCAACTATAAGTATGTGTGTCCACCCCTGTTTGCTGCTAGGGTGTCGCTGCAATGGACAAATGTGCCACCCCGGTGTTCCGTAAACTTTTGTCCCAAGCTGTACCTAAGTAGCGTAGCATTGGCTCAGTAGAAATATGGTGAAATGTTTATTATTAAGTGCAAATCCAGTAAGGGGTAAAAAGAAGTAAGTACACATCCAATAGTTGGCCAAATATCTAAAGAAACAAGAAATATATTTCCATTAAAAATATGTACCTAACACATATTGACAGCTCCCAAAATATGACTAACTATACCAGCTTCTATGTTGCTGCTGGTGGACATGGCACATGCGGCTTGACTGATTTGAATAGTTCAGAGTACCAAACAAGCATAAATTTGTTCTTTGAACCGTGTTGAATTTCCACTTAGCATATGCTTCGAAAATGTGCACGCCCCTAATGTTTCGACAAATATTTTGTAGCGTAAATGTGTTCTGTACTTGGCATGAATGATGTGCTGATGTGTTAGCATTTGCATGTCTGGTTCCGCACATTTGATGTGCAAAGCACCAAGCTGCATTAACGTTTCTTCACTATAACGCTCCTATGATAAGAATGCCTATTCACTCCTTCTTGTGATTTCCAAATGCTAGTTAGCTTGTTCTTAGCTGCTGCATATCGTTGCTACTGCTAAATGCTATCTTGCTTTGACATTCTACATTCAGTGCTTGAAACAATTTTTTTGACAACAACTTTGTGGTGCAGCTTTCAACGACGGTGCGTTCACGGATCCCAGCTTGAGTGCTGCCGTGGTTGCCGCTGTGGTCTGCGTTTCCTTTGCTCTTCTCCTTGCTATCATTTCCTTCATACTCTGGAAGTAAGTGCCACTCACGTTAATACTTGTTTCTCTGCAGGTTTAGCAGCCTCCTAGCTGACAATGCAGTCATCTTCATTTGACGTTTAGCGTAAATGTGGATGCCCTTGACATCTGCGTTGGTGAGAGGTGGAGGACCCATACAAAAGTCAAAATTCACGAATAATATGATGCTGTACCGTTGACTCGTCTACTCTGAGCAACTGCAGAAGTTGGCTTCTCTAGAAGCTGGCACAGCACGTCTAAGCGCATGTCTAAGCACAGCATGTCATAGCCTTTTCTTGTGAGGTCTTCACTGTCTTTTGCCTTTTGTGAGCGTTTCAAAAGCAGTAGAGGCACCACACTTTGAACCCATAATTACCAGTCGTGTTGGTTCCAAGAAACAAGAGATAGAGGAACCAGGTTTGAACGAGCCACTTTTGGTGGCCCCCTTGACGCACTGTGATCACACCTATCCGGAATCCTAAAAACTATGCTATGCAGGCAATTGTAAAATTGAAACTGGAAAAATTCCGGATGCTCAAATTCGCGAAAAGCCAAACTCACGAAAATAGAGGGCTAACTGTATCCGATCGACAAGTAAGGCTACCTGTCCGCCTGAGGTGCACCATATTTTCTGTCATACCTCATGATACAACGTACAAGTGCTGACAATACGCTATGGTCCCTACATTATTATATCAAGCTTTTAAAAAAGCTCATAGTTTTGAATTGTCTGATAATACTGTTTATCTGATGTTGGAGCTAAATGAAACTTACCATGATCTCTTAATAGGAACACATTCTGTCTGTAATGCTGTCTGTATGTAACGTGCTTCTGTGTCCACAGAGATGTGTACACTTTTATGTTTGTTTGTTTTTTTTACGCCAAACACTTCACTCCATTAGAGCAAAATGCTGTGGCACGACTTTTGTGCTTCTTTTTTCTGTGCAGCTTCGCACACGGTGTTATCAGTGTCAACTACTTCTGCCTTATCTGTAGAAGCGCACGCGGTGCCTATAAAGGGAAGGTATATAAGATAATGAACTGTGCTTATCTCGTGGAGGCAGAGAGCGAGGTTCATACATGCAGAGGTTCGGATAGGTGCCATTTGCCATATAATTTGCATGTGTCTGTACTGCTCGTTTTGCATGGCTGATTTACCTCGTCTCTTCAGGTAACACATGGATGCATTTCCTTGCCTCACCCATATCACATTGGCATGTTTTGTCTTTCTTCTTTGGATACAGGAAGTATTTTCAGGCGGCGTACTACTACCTGGATGACCCTCCCGGAAACAGAGCTTCACCACAACTTTCGGAAGTATTCGGTGAGTGACTGGGCTCATGATATCCAACAATTTTTAAACTAAAATTTAAATAGTTGACCAATTTTTTAGGGGTGTGCGAATATTCGAATTCTCGAATCGAATCGAATATCAAACGCTCGAACTATTCGATTCGCGAATCGAATATTCAATATTCGATTTTTCGAATATTCGACTATTCCACGAATATGATCGACACAACCCGAAAGTGGGCTTCACCTGATGCTTCTGTGTATGAGGTGAAGCCTCCTTTACGAAATTGCCCTTGCTGCAGGACCAACACAGGCTGGACGGTGTTTAGTTTAAGATAATGTTATCCAAAGTTAGTTTTGTAGACATTTTATGTGGAAGGGGCGGCGCACCTCCCACGTGCAGTTTAGCAGTGCCAACGAGGGACTTTGATTTGATGTCTGTGAGGTTGCCTCTAAAAAGTTAGGACTCTTGAATAATGACTACAGCCCATGAACAAGAAGGGTGTCTTAAAGATGTCCTTTACATCTAAAATTTCAGTAGTGCAACTTCCTAGGACGAGTGCAAAGAAACTAAAGGGTGTTCATGGCAAAACTGAGGCAGGATGCCAATTCGTTTGTTTCACAAATGGCCTGTGGTTGTCTGAAACAATTACAGCCTCATCCGTATAACAAGCTACTGCCTGACATAAAATTTCGAAATGAAGGTAACCACTCCAGTACTCCAGTAAGTGTAGGCTCACGTGAAAAGCAGGAAGCACTCTCATGTAAAATTAAAGAGTAGGGGCTTTAAACAGAAGAATTGCATGTCTCTCTCGTGACAGTTAATGCCAGAAAAATTACACTAAAGCCATGGGCTACAAAATGGACACTTTTAGTGCGAAAGTCACATATTGTAAATTTTGCACAAATATTCGATATTCGATTCGGTATTAGGAATTTTTTCCCCCATTCGATTCGATTCGACTTGAAATATTCGGATTCGCACACCCCTACAATTTTTAATAGCCATATTGTACTTATCTATGACATGAATCTACCTTCTGTGTGCCCATAATGACTTTTCAAGGGAGGTTTATTTTGTGGTTCGTATGGCTGGAAGCAGAAATGCATCTCCTACTAACTCAGCAATGATTTTGCGCCAGTGATTGGGAGTAGTTGAAGTATCAAGTACACAAGTAGTACTTTAGGTACATTGCTGAGTACTTGTCCTCTACCTTAGATTGTGTACCTTCTACTGTACTTCAAGTATTTTTCTCTAGTACCTTCCTGTGAAAGTAGCAAAGTACCCAACTGATAATGCAAAGACAAAGATTGGGAAATAAATATCGATCAATAATTTCTGTTCCTGAAGGGGGTACTTTTCCATGCTAAAAGTGCGGAGCAAAGCATAATTACATTCCCACTTTTTATCACCACCAAATGGGGAAACATTGAGGGATACAACCTAAACTTGCAATGTACTTGATGAATACTTTAAAGTGCTTTGAATGGTACTTTGTGCTGTACTTAAAGTGCCAATGATGATACTTGGTACTTTACTCTAAGCACAATTTTGAGGTACTTTGCCCATCATTGCCTGGAGCTGCTGTGATGAAGTATGTTAGCATACTATAATATTTTCACAATGCAATGTGAACCAAGCTGCCATTCACCGTGGTGCTTTCTACATTACAGTTTCTGTTCAGCTTATACCCTTGCATATCCCTTATGTGCCTGAGTGTTCTTTATATTTTTTTTTCTCATTTTATTATGTTATCTTATCATGGGAACAGAAAAGTCATCGGAAACATTGACCTCACTTTGATAGCAAACCCAGAGTATTCCTAAGGAAGAAGAAAATAGAGCAGTTGACTTTGGTGCAAAGAGAATTTGATGAAAAAATACAGCAATTCAAGGTGACCTTGTAATAAATTTATTTTTATTTTATTTTATTTTATCTTTCAATACTGTTAGTACCAGTAGGGACTGTTACAGGGGGGTTATACACAGGAAAAGTGAGAGAACAATTATACTACTACTAATAATAATAATAGTATGTAGTAGTAATGGACTTCATTATCCAATAAGAAATTAGCATACTGTTGGGACCATATGGAACACTTCTGTCCTAGCCAGTGAACAAATTCTGTACATTCATTTATCATACAAAGCTGTCCAGACATTGTGCACAAAGCATTTAGTGAATGGTACATTTGCACGGAACTTTGGTGAATGCTGGTAAAAAAAAAAAAGATTTTTTTCAAAAGAGTTCACGGTTCTTGATAAATAAAACGAGATTTGTGACTTGTGCCAATATTGGCAATCGTGGCAGAAGGTTAGCCATATTGATCCTAACATGATTATCAAGTTGTGTTGCATTCTTAGCACAGTGTGAAGGACGTAATAGAAACATCCAGCAAATATGTCCTCCAAGAAAATGGAATGATATGCCGTCTATGAAAGCTGCCTGTCGACTGCTACTGTTTGTTTTATCATGCTGGCATTACATTGGTACCAGCACTTGGTACTCACGACAACATGTTTTGAACTTGACAAAATTTATTTGCAAGTGGCAACACCTGGATCCAGAAAAAGTATGTAACATTCATACATTAGAGGTGTGGACGTTGAAATGCTGCGTTTCACTTTGAAGGCAGGCATGCGCAGCCTCGAGTATGTGTATCGGATGCGTTTCGACTGACGGGCTTTGCACAAGTGTGGTATGAATCTAACTTGTGGGCCTTGCACGCTCAGTGTTGAGAGCTGTCATTTTGCTCGATAACGTGAGCGTAACTGCACAAATTTGTGCTTCGTACAAGGCAGGACAAAGTGAGTTATAAATGCGCTGTAAGCCTCTTGAAATTTACCATGTGGTAGTCATGGTCCATGAAGCCCCTAGGTTTCTGCGGTGAAAAATTTGTTTTTCCGTGGCGTAGACTTTACAAATCCGCCAGTGTCCGCGAATAAAAAATGTGAAATCTGCGGGATATTTCTGCGGCTCGAAGGACTGTGTTCGTGCGATGTTTGAAGCTTGATATGTGCTCGATTATCAGCTGATTTCGTGCATGCTTGGTAGAAAAGAGCCCCTTCATCTTCATAGAACCCTGCGGACTTGTACTTCCTGAAGCCGCACTGGCCGCGCCACACGTACGTCTGCAAGAAACGTGTCGTGTATATGATTGGCTCACAATCATCACATGGCGCATATTGTTAGAGAGCATTTGAGCGACTTCAGGAGCTTCATGGTTTCACAACGTTGTGCAATCATAATGCAATCCCGTGTGCTGAATGTTTTGAGGGGAGTGGTGGCGGAGATCTTGCAAGTACAAGCAAACAGTTCGTTCCCGGTTTGCTGTTTTTCTTTTTCCCTCTCTGTGGAGAAAGCTGCTCCAAATAGCACATCCAAAGTGAAAGCCATGGAAACTAAAAAAAAAAGAAAGGAAGGAAAAATAAGACCAATATGAAAATTATACGGAATTCCGCGACAAAAAGCCTGTTCCGCGAGAAACCATAAGTTCCACAAAATTTTGCGGATTCGCGGAAAGCTACGGGCTTTGGTCGGGGAGATGTTGACCATGCCAAAATATTTGCTACGTGCAGAAACTCTCTATATACATGCTTGTGTTTCATGCCACATGCAAATGCCTTCACATAAATCATATTGTCACAGTTGAAGCAGTAACACTGCTTGTTGAACGGTTGCACACCTCAAAATCCACTAGGGCAATATTGCTCTGAGGCTTCCCCCTCTCTTATAAGTAAGGCCCTGGGTTTTCCGCGATTCCGCGAAATATCGCAGAATCCTCCGTCTGGATCCTCCTCCCCTAAAAATAAGGGATTCCGTGAAATTCCGTGCCAGACGGAGGATTCCGCGATATTTCGCGGAATCCTCCGAAATTGAGGCTTCAAAGTTTCGGGTATTCAACGGCGCACCAAGTCAGACGCAAATATTAGAGGAGAGGAGGACATGCTCCTGCCCCCATGAAAGATAGAAGGTCGGGAAAAAAAACAGGGAGGGAAAAAAGAGGCGGAATCATTTTTGTTTGCCGCTTATCAACGTATGGTGGAACGTCACCCGCCTTGTTATCGGTGCGTCATGTGCTGCACGCCGGTCCGGCGATAAACTGTTCTAGCTCCATTGGGGCAGGAACATGTCCTGCCCTTCGTGCCTTGTGTTGCCACACAAGTGCCGTTTACCCCGTATTTTTCCGTCGCCCCGTTTTTTTATAAAGTCCGAATGACACGTTTTTTGAAACACCCTGTATAACATAGCATGAGAGAAGGGTCCCCCTGTGTTGTGTATGGTAGACTGCATTGAGAGTTAGTCAACATGTTCCAAGCAGCCTGCTTTTGTGCAACTCCTAATTTCTATGTTTACGTTGTGAATTTTCTGTACTTTTTTTTAGAAACTGCACATATTTCCATCTGTTACTGAGCATAACTCTGGAAGTTGGGAGTACATTTGCTGGAAACTGCAATGCCCAGAGTATAGTGTTGTCCATGAGCTCACAAAATTTGTAGACTTTAGTGATAGAATATTTTAAACAGTGTAAAGTGGGCCTCACTTAATGCTGGAGTGTAATGAAGTGAAGCCGTCTTGCAGAATGGAGATGCTAGCACCAAAAGAACAGTGGTGGTAACGTGAAGAGGGCTTCACATAAGTCTTGAATGTAATGAGACAAAGCCGACTTTCAGAATGGCGGTAGCAGTACCTTGCTTCAGTACTATTCGAAACATAGATAGGTTAGCATAGATGCAGGCTATCTGGTGGATAAACTCCATGATAGGCAAGCCTGAGCAGTGGGCAAGACACATAAGCAACACAACACGAAGCATTTCGAAATCGGTTGCAAATAGCACTCGAATAGCATAAGATATTCGTTTCATATTCAAAATTTTGAATATTCGCACGGCTCTATATTTTATGAAATATTGATAAATGTCAATAAAATACCAACGTGTTTTTTTTTTTTTCAGATATCAATATGTTTTTTTTTTTTTTTTGCTTATCAACATTTTTAATTGATGTTTGTCAATGTTAAGGTCCAGTATTTTGCACTTACCCTACTGCAGATAGCCAAATACACTGTCTGCATGTTCAGCTCAAATATCAAGTTTATTGAGTCATTGCACAGCCCTGTTGTCAGCACAGATATTTCTTATTCCAGATGACTCAGAGTACCCACCCATCCACGTGAGTCAGTTCGCAAAACATGTGGCAGACCTGCATGCCGACGGAGACATCGGCTTTTCAAGAGAGTATGACGTAAGCTACCGCATGTCTGTCGTGTTATGCTTTTTGGTTTCGTATTAAATTGTACAGAAGCTTCGCAGGCTGCAATCTATTATGCTCGTCATTCTTTTTTATGACCCACATTTCATACGAATTCAATGTCATGCCTTTCAGTCACTACAACAATCCACGGACCTAGACCTTTCGTCGGATTACTCCCAGATGGCAGAAAATAAGAGCAAGAATCGTTATGTAAATATTGTTGCATGTAAGTGCGTTTTGTCATACGAACTGCCTTGTAGTTTGCTTTAAAGCGGAGGATCTATTTGTTCCTGACACCGTATGCACCATTGTTTGCAGATGACCACACAAGGGTCATTCTGAAACCTATTCCTGGCCAGAAAAAGACTGCAGACTATATCAATGCAAATTACATTGATGTAAGTAACACCACTTGCACCAGTTAGGCACAGTGTTTACCTTCCTGTGTCTTGAAAGGGTTACAACAAGACGAGAGCATACATCGGAACCCAAGGCCCACTGCCTTCCACGTTTGATGACTACTGGCGCATGATTTGGGAACAGAGGGTTTGCATCATCATCATGATTACCAACTTAGTGGAGAGAGGACGAGTGAGTAACCGAGAAGGAGTTCACTTTTGTTCATGCTACATTGGCTTTTGGGGCGAAAGTGGCAGAGAATGCTCTGGTTGAGCAAAGGCATAGCTTCACAAAACTCCCTAGGTACACCAAGAGAAAAACTTTGCACTTGGTTTCGTGCCTCCTACATTGTCCACATGCTTTGGTGATGGCCAAAACTGCCAAAAAGATATGTTGGCTGCTTGATTTGAGTGGTCTCATTACCTCGTAGAACGTGTGACACTCCCCTGTTTGAAACCTGTTTCGATGATAGAGCACATTGGAGGGTCAGAGGTACAGGAGCTCCCTTAAACCTGCAGTATCAGTTGGGAGCAGTGCTGAAACACATGATGCTTGCATTTGAGTGAAGTGAAGTGAAGCATTTGAGTTTTAAAGTGGTTATTGTATGCCTTCATTGCATGTAGATGTTGTGGGAGGTATAGGGTCAGCTGTCAAGTTTCTCTCTGGATGCCATGTAGATTTGCTATCTTGTGAAAGGCAGGGAGAGCGTATTCGTTCAGTCCGGTAATTAACTGAAAATTTGAATTGTCGTTCACAGAATTGTGATAGTTATCGCTCATTACCAGCTATTAGAAAGAATGGTGATATCAGCTAGCTAACTTGCAGTTTATTTAATATATCAATTAAGTAATGGCTCTTAACCGGTATGCTTCAAAAGTTACAATGGCTGATGTAATATTATCAGAGTTCCGATTTTAGTCTTAAGTAACTTGTGCCAAATTTCTGGTCACCAAGTGTCACATTGAGCCTTACATGCGGATGAGAGTTAATACTATCTGCTGCGTGAACATAAAAATTTAGATATCCAGGGCAAATGTGACTTGAAAGAACCATTTTCCCATAATATGTACAAACATGTCATCTGAAAGATCAGATGTCCTGGATTCCTTTTTTTACATTTACATTTTTGTGAAGACGTGGAGTACATTTCTCTAAACAAACAACTTTATTTTGAGATTATGAATAATGAGTTTCATCACCACGGGCGATACATTGATATTTTGTGATATCGATATTTTGATATATTTCTCCACCTCTGCATACTATGTATTGAGTTTAACAGGACCAACCTTTGAATTTGCAATTTGAACTATAGCTCCCTTAACTTTTGTGTGGAGCAGTGTTGTTAACTTGAATACAGGTGTCATTGACAGATATTTCATGTAGCTTTAGTAAGTAAAATGCCTTCTGCCTCATTGGTAACACAGCTTTTAAGAAACAGTGTGACGTAGTAGGGCACATAGAACCTGCTCATGAGTTGTTATTCACTTTGTTTCATTTCTTTATTTATTTTCTATGCCTGTATGAATTTGTTACTTGTCCTCTTTTTCACTTTTGCAAAGGTAAAGGCACACAGCGTTGTACTGACATATTAAATTTGTAGGAAGGCAAATCAAAGTCATCTCTACCATATATCACTTCAGCAGAAATACTACAGTGCTCTCTATAGTTTCAGTGTACTTGCCCCAAGGATACAACCATCAGTTGTCCATAAAGTGTTTCTCATTGGTTGCTCTGGTAGAAGAAGGAACCAACGAAAAATGAAAGTGATAATATAGCATAGATGCAGGCGAGCTGGTGGATGAGTGGTTGTGTCGTGTCTGTTTTTGTGTTTTTGCCCATAGCTCAGGCTTTCTTCATTATGGAAGAAAAGAAAGACCAGGCTGGTGCCTCAACACATGCTTCTACTCTCGTTGTTAGAATGAATGCAGGAGTACTCGTTTATATTACAAACGTATTTGAAAATACACAAAGGATGTCTATGCTTGACCCTGTGCTCAGTTCTCGGAACGTTTGTGCAACGGAGTTGGCCAGTTACATACAGAATTGGAAGTTCCTTTCAGTAGCACGTCAGTTGTATATGTGTCTGTGTGAGCGTGTGGATCAGGAGCACTTTTGTTGGAGTTGCTCCTAGAGAGAGAGAGAGAGAGTGGCATTTTCGTCACCTGGGGCTTCCTCCTCTTACTTCTGGCAAACATTTCTTCTTCTTCCCCTCTCGCATGTCAGCACAATCCTAGCACCTCTGACGACCTCGACGGCAGCGTAAGTATAGCTACACGCCTTTTAGCACAAACGCACGCTAGCACCTCCCGTTGTCTGCCTCCTCTCTTTGTGCTTGCTACTCCGTCGCTTGAATTTCCAGCCGTGATTTTGCAGCGGTACTCACTGTGCTTCGTTTGCTTCTTTGCTGCTTTCAGGCCTTTATGGAAAGCTTTTTCTGCAAAGAGATATCTGTAGTGCGCAAATGGAGTGTGGTTTTGCTAACAACTCGTCCACACAGAACATAGAGGCACTGTTTTACAGAAACGTTTTTGTTCCTGGGGATAAGGGGCATGACTTCTTCCTCCCAAGACTGGCAAGGCCAGGATGAAGCCAAGCATATATCCAGAGTAATTTATCATCATGGCTAAATCTCCACTCAATCCTATTAGTTTCCGCTGGAATTTTTTTTACACAGATGCGCTCTTATTGGTTGCGACAAATGATCGCAACGTGCATTTTTACATTACTCATATTAGGAACTATTAATGTAAGACATCGTGGAAGCATGCCACAATCATATCATTCCTTCCTGCTGCTTTCAAGCAGGTATACATGGCGATCAGCAAAATGTTTCTGTCTTGGTGATTTCTAGAAGTTAGGGATGCAGATGAGAATGCTTGAATGTCCTGCTGTGTGACATGAATGTGCAAGTCATTGTACTATGCTCTTCTGACATGTAGCCTCGCAAGTCCTAGTTCCATTCATACTAAAAATGTAACATACCCTGCCAGTGAGTTTCTAAAACCGAGGTGGCACAGTGTTAACAGCTAGTCAGGTAACCGTTTGCCGACTAGCAGCTGATCAGCAGCAGCAGTGTAATTAATATGGTGGATTCCAAGTGTGCCAGTTGCTGTGTGATAGTCGCTTAATCATTCCTGTATTCCATTAACAGTATGTTGCCAACTTTCACATGTGTTGTGCCTTATTCTTCATTTCCGTGTTTTTTTTTTTTGTGTTTTTTTTTCTTCTGTCTTTCTCTTTTTTTTTTCTTTCTTTTTTTTTCGCTCTCTGATTTGGTGAATTCATTGCATATACTGTTTGACATCAACTTCCTGATAATGTGTCAATACAATACAGTAAACAAACGTAGGAATATAAATTACTAAGTAATGACATAAAAGGGAGTAAAATAGGCAGAGAAAAGGTATATGCAGAATAAATCAACGCTATGAAAGCGAACAAGTGCAAAACTTGCAGATGATGCAGAAAGATGATGGAACGATGACAACGCAGCTAAAAAATGCCCATGGCTCTAACACTGTTGTTAGGATGGCCCGTTTGGGCTCTGCCAATGATTGCTGATGCATTTGTGGATTTAACCTAATTCCCAAATTCATCCTCATTGGATACGCTGGGTATGTTACCTAATAGACAATGCCTCGTTTCAGCGCAAATGTGACATGTACTGGCCAAAGGAAGGTGCTGAGGCCTATGGCATCATACAAGTGAAGATGGTACAAGAGGTTACCATGGCAACCTATACTGTCCGCACCTTTGCAATCAAGAACCTCAAAGTCAAAAAGGTAAGCTATGAACAACTTCCAAAGCTACACCTCTGATATAAATACAGTTTGTCACCTGCAACTTTCATAAAGACCATGCCTTGATCCTTTTATGAACAAAACCAGTTAGTTTTTACGCTCAACGCTTGATCCTTTTTACGCTACTCTTGTCTTTCATCGAAAGCACGTAGCAAGAAAAATGAGAGAAGGCTCCTCTCCTAGCTCGCACCTGCTACTGCTAGTTATGGCTGCAAACAGTAGTTATTAGAGTCTAACGGTTGTATGCAGGGAGGAGTAACGCATGTTTTCATACCGTTTGCATTTTCATTACTCAACTTATTTCTGTTTCCACTTCTAATACCAGCCTTTCAGTTTCGTTAATGTTACTGTTTCTGCTAACGGAACAGCTCTTATGGAACTGGAAGCAGATACCGCTTCTGCGACCCCTACCCATAGCGAAATACAAAAGGTTCATTGCCTTCTTTTATCCTCACGCCCCCTACCCATAGATGATGTCTTTCTCGAACTTTCCGATTGACACCTACACTCCTATACCAGTAAAATTAGGTAGTTGGTCTTATCTAATTAACTAATTAGGCATAATGGAAACGATACTGGTGATTGCAAACTGCTAATGACATTCAGCTGGCTTCATTCACATGGAGCACTCGGTCTTTTTTTAAATCTCTGTGCATATTAGATGGGACACCTTGCATAATGGCTTCTTTGCTCAGTGAATAACGTACTCCTAGAAGGAACTACAGCCAGTTAGGATTTGCATTTGGCTTAAGTGAGAACACAGAAAATTAATGCACCGTCATGATTATTCAGTTGAGGAAATCCATCTAATGAGAGTGCTCCTTCCCAAGGCATACTGTCTGAACACAGCTACCCGACAAGGTGGTTGATAGCAGAGTTAACAGCCATGATATCGAGCATGTGTCTGTGCTAATTCTAAATAAATCCCTTACTGATCTGAGTTCCGGGTCTTGAGCTTGTGTCCTTTCTGAGTGTACCTGTACACCTTCCTCAAACTGGTACTGTTGTCCAACAGAAGCAAGCAGCAGAGAGGACGGTGTACCAGTATCATTATACCAACTGGCCAGATCATGGGGTACCAGACCATCCTCTGCCAGTCCTTAGTTTCGTAGCCAAGTCTTCTGCTGCCAACCCTCCGACTGCAGGCCCCATGATCGTCCACTGCAGGTAGGAGTGGGAGAGTTTGATGAACAAGGGCATTCACATGTGAAAATATCCATCCTCTTTTTTTTGTTTCTCAGCGCTGGTGTAGGAAGGACGGGCACCTACATCGTTCTGGATGCGATGCTTAAGCAGCTGCACGAGCGGCAGAGCGTTAACGTGTACGGGTTCCTGCGGCATATTCGCCAGCAGCGCAATTATCTGGTGCAGACGGAGGAGCAGTACATCTTCATCCATGATGCCCTGCTGGAGGCCATAGAAAGCGGTCACGGCGGCACCGAGGTTGGGGTCTCACAGCTGTGCCGCTACGTGCAAGGGCTGCAAACGGCGCCTGTCAATGACGGAAGCCAGGATGAAAAGTCCTGGTCCCTCCTGGAAAGGCAGTTCAAGGTGTGTCCAGTATACAGGCTGTTTCTTTTTTTCGTTTCTTTTTTTTATTCTTTACGGATTCTTTAAACGGGCAGCAGTCATGCCGTTTTTGCGGACATAAGTACTGGATGACTAATTAACCTAAAACTCATTAATTAACTTTTTATTTAGATGTTTCTGCAAAAATGCGAGACAGCAGAGCTGGAGCCAATCATTATTTAAACGCACCCCTTTTTTAAATATCCTGAAGCGAGCACATGCCTTGCGATATAAATTGCCAAACTTTGGCATGTGAATGAGCCGAAACCGAAAATACGCACTTCTCGAGCCCAGATACGACATCGCTTCAGCTTATCTGGGCCAGAAAGTGGTCTAGTATGTGGCCAAAAGATCATTGTTTATTCCAATCAGCTCGATCGCTACAAAACATGTGGTGCCCAGACGTGAATGCCCTTTCCCTCTTTTTTTGCTTGAGAAGTGTGTGGTTTCAGTTTCAGCTCATTTGCATACCAAAATTTGGCGATTTATATCTCAAAAGTACATGCTCATTTCAGGATATTTAAAAAAGAGGATGGATTTAAATCATGGCTGGCTCCAATCCTGCTATCTCGCATTTCCCCTGAAGACATCTAATTAATAAGTGAATTAATTAATATTAGGTAATTAGTCGCCCAGTAGTTACACGCTATTTCCCACAAGATGTCTGCCTGGCTGCATAGGCCACCTCTGAAAACCGCATCTAGGTATAGCGCTCGTAGTTTTATTATAAAAATTCTGTAAAGGATAAAAAATGCCCTCTGTGTACAGAGAGTGCTACTAATGCAAGGAGAGGTGTTCAAGAAGAACAGTCTTTATTCAGATCAGCAGCTCTCGTCCCGAGGCTCTCGCCTTAGCATTTCCTCACTGGTTCACTGGAGTTTCTACCCCTCTACATAATGCAAACGGCACTGTGGCAAAAGATGCATGTGTATCAACATGTATCTCTGAAGGGACATTCCTCGATTGCACTTGAATCTGAGTGTGTCCACTATCTTGTTGAACAAGAGATAAACTGATGTTCTGAGGCTGGAACAACATAGAAGGGACAGATACAAACAAAGCCTCAAATTGCCTAAGAAAATTTCTTAGGCAATTTGAGGCTTTGTTTGTATCTGTCCCTTCTATGTTGTTCCAGCCTCAGAACATCAGTTTATCTGTTGTTTAACAGGTGCCGCTTGCGTCGATTTCCGTCGTATGAATGTGTGTATGAGTGAGCAAAAAATGTAAGAGTGAAAGGAGGGTGAGTGAGAGTGAGTGGCTGGTTTGTCGTCCCTTCAGATGACGCACCCCGAAAGTCGCTGGAGAGGCGTGTTAGCTTAGCTCAATTGGTAGAGCCCTGGACCGGTAATCCAGAAGATGTGGGTTCGATCCCTACAGCTCGCTAACCTTTTCAGTGACTTTCTTCAGTGACTTTTCAGTGACTTCTTTCATCTTTCACTATCTTGTGTTTCATTGTGCAGTCACACTTAGAAATTTTGACTGAGAGTCACAAAAATGTACAAGCACATTATTGGTGACCACATTCTCATAAGATCTCATTAGAAGCAATGTACAGCTTCGTCCAACCTTATCTTGAATACGGGGGTGGCCGTCTCACCACTTCGAACAGGCACTGACTGTTATGTGGATAGTTGTTATCTACGCATCGTTCCAGCCTGTTTTGGAGACTGCTGCGGGCGATTGAAATCTCCGGTATGGAGATTGGTTGGAGTTTGGAGATCCGGTAGGGTTGAAATGTACGCATTAGCAGCTATGTCAAGAAAAATGTCACTGGTATGGGATACAGTACCGTCACATTGATTGGAATGAAAGCAATGGAACAATAATAAATGTGAATGCATGCCACCTTTATTCAGTTGGAAAAGATTGTTGCTTAAAGCACTACATTCCACGCCACGTTGTATCATATATTTCACTATGGCTTTTCGATGTTCTGCATAGCTTAGTCTCGAAGGAACTTCTGTTGGGGACAAATGGAAACCTTTAGCGTGATAAACATAACATAAACAAACACTGCAAGTGTTCAGTAAGAGCAGAAACACAATGATGCGATGGTGATGGAATAGTGGATAGTGATGGCGATGGAAGTGATAAATGATTCATTCACAGTTCATTACCACTTACATGCAGCTTCAAGAATAAAACAAGTCCATTATGCGCGTGAAATCATCTCTGTTTATTGTAAGCATTTGGATGCAGAGAGCCTTTTCCATGCAGTTAATAGCAAGAAAACGACAGTTTTGAGGCAACTGATGTCGCTTCAGAGCGATATCAGATTGCACAAGCTCGCGTAATTACTACAAACAGGCTGACGCGATTTGTTGATAAAAAGTATCATCGCCCGTACGAAGCGGAGCGTCGGCTCTCAGACGGGCACCCCCAGAACGCGAGTAGGACAGCCCTCAACGCTCCCTCCCGATAATTCCAGTTAGAGCCGCTAGGGTGGCGTCCCTCTTGCTCTGCAGGCCAGTGCCGTGTTCAAGATAAGGTTTGATGAAACTGTACCGTATTTACTCATGTACAGACCGCACTTTTTCCCCCGAAAAACACAGTGCCACGTAGGGGGTACGTGCAATACGCGGCTATAAAATCGAAACACCACGCCTGAGGTACATAAACCCCACCTTTATCCCAAGTCATTGGTATCTGACTCCCAGGAAAACAACGGTATTTTGTCTCCTCCTAGCGTCTCGTAAATCCTAAATCATCTTCGGTACCGTCAAGAGCAGACGACATTCCGGTCACTTCCATTCAGTTCATCCATGTAGGGGAGAACGGCACTTTCGATTTCCGGAAACGTACTGCGCTTCAGTCCCCAGAATGGCATTTGGGTCTTCTTTGCAGACACAAGGCTCTCTTTCTGTTTGCTCCAGTAGCACACCCGTGCTTCGTTCACTGAGAAACGCCGTCACAATTTCCGTGTTGCTCGGCATGGCTGAGCTCGGTGAGCTTGACCTTGCACATGCAGCTCTCACGTCTCACTGGTCCTGCCATTGCTGGCTAAAACCTAAACTGACAACTCCAAGCACATTGGTTGACAAAATTAAATGACATGGCTAATGATGGCTTTCCCCCTCCTCGTCATATTCAATGTGCTCGGCTCATTGGTTGTCAACTGTGGCTTTGCTTCTCCACATTCTCTACTTGGTTCCTGTCGCTACGTTGCATCATGTGTCTCAATACGAGCCGGCCGTGCCACTAAGTCGGGGGGTGTTCTATATGCGGGGAAAAAAAGTGAAAAAATTTGGGCGCTCAAGTTAAGAGTGTATCCTATAAGCGAGTAAATACAGTATTCTACAGTGTTTGCACGTAGTTGTTGGCATGACACTGTGTGGTGACCCCCAGGGATCAGAACCAGTATTTTTTTTTCGGTCCGGTTCGGATTTGGCTCCGCTGAACTGAAGTTATCAGCTTGAACCGGTTTAGTTATATCGGTTCGGCTCAGGGCGAAATCCTCCCCAAAAAGCGGTCAGCGGTCAGGAAATTTACAGGGATATTGGAACCGTTAATTTTTTCGGTCCTGGTTTAACCGATTCATTGGCAGTAATTTTGCTACATGAAAGCGAGCTTACCCTCACCGTACACGTTTGTAAGAGAAAGGTGTGAGATAACCGTTTCAGGTGATATTTTACTGTATTGTACTCTCGTGGTTATGTGCTGAAAACTAAAAGCAAAGTGCCTTTTGGCAGAACCCAGTCAGGGCTCTCTTTTGCTCCAGCAAAGAACTGGCATCACAAAAGTCACAAACTTTTACTGGCACCTGGCATCGTACAAAAAATAAATAAACAAACAAACAAAAAAGGTTGGTTGATAGTAGTTATTTCACCTCTGAACCGATTTCCGAACTGGTAACTGTATCAAATTTTTTTGGTTCAGATCCGGTTTGGTTCAGGACAAGCAAAAAAATTGTTTGGGTTCGGTTCAGTTCAGGTTTGACAGAAAATAACTGTTTTTTCTGGGTTTCGGTTCAGGTTCAGTTCCGGTTCCGATCCCTGGTGACCGCACAGGGCATTGCAAATAATGTGCAAGTCAAGCACAGCCCTTAAAGACCAGTGAACGACCTCTTCATAAATTTTTCGTTTTTGGCTGCCACATGTTGCACGAAGAAACAACATTCATTCTTTTAATGAAAGCAAGAATCGTTGCTGACTTCTAGAAAAGATTGGTACTCAGTACCAGCACATATTTTGGATTGCAAAGTAGCGCGACATTTCTAACCTCAGGTACAAGAAGTGTGCGTTCAGGCTTTTATTTATTTATTTATTCTATACAGCTTGTGACGGTATTTAAGGCGAAGGACTTCAATGTTGTATCAGCTGTGAAGCCCTGCAACAAAGGCAAAAACCGGTCGCTCAACTTAATCCCCATTGAGTCCCATCGGGTCCACATCACACCCAAGCCAGGAACTGATGGATCAGACTACATCAATGCCACATTCCTACAAGTAAGGCCGGATTTTTTTAAATGCTCTTTATACTTTATGTCATAGAGCTATTGACAACTGTGCATGTATCGTTCCGAAAGTATGTTTGTTTAGAAACATCAGGCAATTTCTACCTGTACCTCCATAAAGTTTTCTAACATAGCTGTTCTTTCTGAACACAAAGTATTTTTAGAGATTATTGCGTATCTAGGTAGCTTACTAAGTGGCTGTGAGGGAGTCACCGACTGCATCTAGCCATTGTCTTGTTTAAAAATTCAGACTGCTCAATTATTCGGACTGATTTTGTGATTCCTTCAAGTCCGAAAAATCGGTCAGCGACTGTATATTTTTTTGTTGGATTTGATGGCATAAATGTGAAATGTGCCACCGGAAGTTCCTCCAGTAAGCAGGCAACGCATTGTGTGCGCAAATGCTGGTAGTATTTTTGCGCACACCCCGTATTTGAAGGAAGCACTTTCTTTTAGCCCTTTAACGCTGTTGTATCCTTCTCAGATGCAGAAAAAGCCTCTGTGTGCTTGTGTATGTGTAGAGCTAAAACTTGCATGGATGTAACGTGCTGTAATTAAAATCTAATAATTCTAGTTGCTGTATCATACTGTAATTGCAATTGAATGAATCTCTGTGTTTCTCTCATTTCCAGGGCTTCAACAAACTGCGCGAGTACATCACTACGCAACACCCGTTAATGGATACTATTGCAGACTTCTGGCAAATGGTGTGGGACCACAATTCACAGACGATTGTCATGCTCTCGGTAGTTGATGAGAAGGTAAGAAATAATTTCACTGAAATTTAAATAAAAGCGTTAGACCTAAAGGAGGTGGTCTGCGCAAGCTTGTAGTGAATGAAAATGCCTGAAATGCTGTTTATTCGACCCTTTAAGTCCACATTATTTTAGAATGAACATGCTTAAAAATGCCTTTTTTTTTTTTTTTCTTTACTGTACCACCTCAGTCTTGAAACAAGTTATTACAGTAGTACCTCGTGAATTCGATCTCGCTTAATTCGAAATTCCGGTTAATTCGAAGGATTGCTGCGGTCCCGTCTTCGCACGTTGCAATCTGACTGCATAATTTGAAGAAAACTGGCCCGTATCCCGCTTAATTCGTAAGTTTCCTACCGAATTTCATCATCTTCCATTGGCTTCCAACCCCCCACGCAATGACGACCTGCCATAAATACCACTGCTGCCAAGACCTGCTGCTTGCTCCCTTGCTGACTTCCCTTTCCCTGCCGCCAATCCCACAGCGCAACCTCCTCGCTCCTCGCGCTTTCGTTGTTCTTGTTCCTTGCCAGCCACTGTCCCAGCTGTGCTGCCATTACGGGTTATGCAAACTTGCTTTGACTTGCTTTCGTTTCGTGCTTTTGTTGAGATCCACTTCGAAGTTCACTTCTTGCCTGTGGGCTGTGGAGACAGCTCGTGGGTGAAATACAAGACGCCGACGATGAAAGAAAAAGTGGCGATCATCGCAGCCGCGAGATCTGCAACGCACTGCACGCTCCTGCCAGTGATACAAGCTCCCAGGAGGGCTTCGTGTCTTTCGAAGAGTACGCCAGGATAGAAGACACAGAACAGACGTGTGCCGCAAGTCTCACGTGGGACATCGTTCTGATCACGGCTCGCACAAAAGGACAGAGTGACTATGGCGGCAGCGATGAACCTGCACGCGCGCCGTCGTTAGTGAGTTGTTGAGCCAACGGCGCACGCGCAGCGATATGATGGACTTTGTAGCCCATCTTCAACAAACAGCAGTGTGCGATGCCATTTTGGGAAAGCGGCAGACGAAGATAAGTGAGTTCCTCGGCAACAGTGGCGGTCCCAAGGGGGTCGTTAAGGGCTGTCGCCCCCCCACCCCAAAGGCATAGTCTGGTCCAGTTTTCGTCTCTTTCCCTGTGACACTCTCAAGGAGAGCGAAGTGGGCTCACCCCCAAACTTGTTATTCATAAGACTTCCCATCGTCTAGCATACCAATCCTTCCCACTGACCGCAACACAAAACAGACGGGAGGTAGAGGTCCGGTCCAGGTAGAGTACAACATGCTTTATGCTGGGCACTATACCTAAAATGGATTACCAATGATAGGATTTCATGCGAGAAAAGGTTGAGCCCATGTCCAGAACCCCTCCCCCCACCCCCTCGCACCCAAATGGATCGCGACTGGCTAAAGGCTTGCAGACGTCACCCCACCCCCACCCCCAAATAAATATATTTTCCTTTACCACGCGCCCAGGTTCGCTTAGTTCAAACGCCCGCTTAATATGAATTTTTTTCGCAGTCCAGATGACTTCAAATTAATGAGGTTCTACTGTATATCAAACTTAATTTTGCCAAACTCTGCACATTTCTTCGTACCCATGATGCATCTTGCATCCTATGATGTACAGAGTAGAAACTCATGCTAGTGATTGCAGTCAGAGTATTTAACCACTAATACATGTATTTTAATCTCAAAACATTTCAAGGACTGCGTAGAACCATCTTACTTGGGGTTGTGGATTACACATATAGCCTTGTGCTTCAAGGGTTAAGCCCAGTAAAACCTGTTTTTACACTCCAATTTGCCAAAGTGCAAATTCAACCATCAACATGGGCACTGGAGAGCTTATGTTTGCCTGAAATGTGAGACGTGCTCCTTATTTATTCTCCACCCGGTACATACCCATATAGCCCGATTTTACCCAATTTTACAGCCCTTGAAACAAAATTCGATTTTCACCACGTGATTTCCAAAATGTACAAAACCACACAAGGGTCTAGTTATGACTGCTTAAAGCAGGGGATTATGCAAAGTGCTTTTCCGCAAGTCTGATGATGAACTTAGTTCCCCAACAAACATTGTTAGCTTCACTCGATGAGTGAAACTATGATACTGCTTCGTCGGCCTCACTTGAGTATTCTTGACCAGCCAGTTTTCTTTAATGTGCTGAAGACTATCCGTATTTAAAAAGAAAAAAAGAAATATCTCGGGCAGGAGAGAGACCAGCAATAGTGTGACTGGATGTAAACAATATTACAGTGACTTCCATTGTCTTGTTTTCTGCAAAGCCTTTGGGATGCCTTTTGAGTCGAATTGTCCAGTATAACAAACAGGTTGTGTATGTGGCTTGCTTCATGAGCTTTATATCTTTTTCCAAAATTTTGGAGTTGCACTTGGAGTTGGCTTCCACAAGAAACCATGTCATGTGCTCAAATTTTCATACACATTCCCAACTATTGATGTGTCTTGCATGAGTTGTCTCCTGATGTAAACCCCGAAGTATTAGTCAATTACTTAATCCCTCACAATAATTCAGATTTGGACACTAATGCTGTTGAATGGAAATGGGATCACCCAAACACCCGTTGAAATTAAATGTGTTTTCACAATCTAAGGAACTACATATAAAAAATAGTGGGCAAATGAGGGGAAATGTTTTGTTCATTTCCTCTCCTATTTATTGTTTTCCCTACCATCATCATGTTCTGTCAGGTTATGTTTAAACGTATTCACACTAAAGTGTTGCTGTGCTTGTGTGTTTAACCCTTTGAAGTGTGGGCAAAAATTACAACTGCATGCCAAAATGGGTAAGGCTTCATAGACAACATACACATCTGATGAAATGTGGAAAGTTATTTATCGAGTATTCCTACGAGCATTCCATAAGCCTTTGGCAGCCATAGTGCTTATGTATTTGCACTTGGGTCTTGTATATAACAGAACATGTTTTGTGTTTTTCTACGAGTCTGCAAAGGTTTGCGAGAGCAGAGGCCTTTGCCACACTCAACACACATGAATTCGGTGTATTTCCGTAGCCGAGTGTGCTGCGTTGCCTGTTGGCGCAGATGAACACTTCCTGCGCATTCAGGTTTACTGCGCCACCATCTGCAGTACTGTTGGTGCTCACCCTCCAGCGATATTACCAGTATACTCGTAAAAATAGCCCCAGATGGCGCCATAGTTCCTCGGAGAAGCCTCAAGCAGCCGAAAATCGCTCCCAAACGCAGCACAGCAGCACCATACAGAGAGGGCTCAAAATTTTAACAGAGACCTTTGGACGCACTGGTTGCGCCCGTACCTGCAACAGCACGGTCGCTCCCGATGTACCCGTACCCTTCAAAGAGTTCAAGACAGGAAATGGAAAAGCAGAACATAGTTTTTATTATTTAGGTATTGACATCAAATGTCCACATAAGGGCGTTATATGAGGGGGGACAAACAAATAGTACAAATCATAATGAGTATACTAGACATCATAGCTTAAGATATATCTTATGATACCCATATTGAAAAGTTGCAGCCACAGGGACACCAGACAAAGCCACACTTAGAACAGACTGGACGAGCTCGCGGTTTGTCCCGTCTGTCCAATATGTATCCTGTCTTTTTCAATATGGATAAGTACCGACTACCCCAACTCATAACTGATGCAGGGAAACTTCACTTGAACGAACTTCAAAGGATATCAAGAAAGAGTTGACTTCAGTGAAAGTTAACTAAACTGAAGTGAATACAGGGCAACTTGCTGTCACAAATTAAAATGAAACCGTGTTGCTTAAATGATACTTCGAGACATTTATTTTGCATTATTCACAAATGCACTGAGATATCTGGTACTTAGCACATTGGTTAGGATGCAGCTGCCTCTCTGCTGTACTTTCGCATGAATAAGCAGATCGTGGCAGTGTTTCACAATGTCCGCTTCACGCTATCTGTGGTCCCAACCTCGTAAAACTTTGTCTCTCGTCTAGTAACAGACTTGTTTGTGTAATGCACATATTTTGCGGAGAACACCATGAGGCCCCAAAACATGCACATCACAAAAACTGTGAAAGAACGGGAACGTCTGTTCTGGACTGTTGCGCGCTATTCTACTGCATGTGACTGGATTCTGGCTGTGGCTATGGCTACGACCCCAATTTAGTGTGCTAAACAAGTACTAGTTCATCGCCAACGTGGTGGCGGCCACGATGAATCAAGAGGCATGCAATGGGGCCATAGAAAAGATACGTAACTGAAATTCGTGCCACACTGGGATAGGTTAAACTGGAAATTATTTGCATTTGCTACAACAGCGTTCTGGCAGGGGATTCTAGCGAAGTTCATTCACCCGAATACTTTGTTCAAGTGGTGTTTTACTGTATATCTTATGTATGGAAGTATGTTCTTCCATTAGTTGGGGATGCATTGCTCACGTGAAAGATACGGGACAGCAGAACAACAATTTGGAAACCACTGCTCTATGTATTGAGTGTATTCCCAATTTCCAGGAGTATCCCCAGTTCTGGCCAGATTCAGACGAGGAACAGGACTACGGCAGCTTCAAAGTGAAGCCGTGTGCAGAGCCAGCACAACAGGTGACAGAAGATGGGCCAAAGGCAGCGGTGCCTGCAGGCGGCTTCACAAGCCGGGGATTCATCCTGCAATCGACGCAGGACGACTACGAGCTGGGCTGCCGCCTTGTACACTGTCCTGGCTGGCCCCAGGGATGCTCCCCACTGGCCAAAGTGTTTGATCTCGTGCGAGCAGTCCACGGTTGGCACTCCGAGTATCAGAATGGCCCTATTGTAGTCATAGACCGGTGAGTCACAGTCTCGATTGATTGCAGCATTCAGGTCCATTTTCACCTTTCCAGAGCCAGCCAATTTTCCAGTAATTCCAGCCAATTTTCAAAGTAAAGGTGTACTCAACAGCTAATTACCATATTTCAACGCATATGATGCGAATTTTTTTACCTCGAACATGAGCCCTTCGAAATGGGGTCGTGTTATATGGAGTACCTAGGTGCTGCATCTGCTATCACAGGCCTCTCGCCCTCTGCATTTCCAATCTGCCCTTCCCAGCTCCGCAGTAGTTTGTCTACAGCGGAGCGTCACGTGACAAAGCAAGTACTGAAAGAGGGCAAAAAGAATGTGTGCTGCCCTTTCACATGAAGGGTTCTCCGATGCTCTGGACACATGCGTTGGCAAAACCGAAAGTGACTCGAAAATGCTGTGGAGACGTGCTGCCTACACTTAAAAAATCTGGGTATATTGGAAGCCGAGGTTTCCCGTGTCAACATCCCGCAAGTTCAACGTGAACGATCCAAACATTCATCATTGGTGTCAGCAACGGACATAGCTGTTCTTCTGTGCATCTAAACGGAAAGCCTTTCGTGGCCCAAAGTATGCTGTTTATCCAATCAATCCTTATCAGATTCTTGACGATCCTCGTCAGACAAGGGATAGCAATGCCGAAAACATGTAAGCAGCGCAGTGGGGAGTAGTCATGCCTGACGTTTATCTTCAATAAATCTGGAAAGTGTTTGCATCTGATCCACTTTTTTTTTCTTTTTTTTTCGCAAAAGTCGAGCTCATGTATAACGATATTGACGGGAACGCGAAATCTGATCGTTATATCAGAGTATCGTTAAACGATATCGAGAAACGAGCTTTCGAGAAATTGCTGCTCGGGTTCGCATAAACGAAGTAGATCGCCACAAGTAGAACGCCGCTGAACATGCGCGTTTGTTGTGAGCACAGAAGCATTTTATCTATCTTTAAATTGACTCAGCTGTGCGTTGAAAGCTTTTGATAACATAATCGCCGAATATGTTCTGAGGCTGGAACACATAGAAAGGACAAATTGACTTCAGTGATTCCTTCTTTTTCAAGCCATCACATGAAATACAATTGTTCGCATGCTTTTGTGAAACTTCGGCCTAGCATATGCAGTTGTAACAGTTGTTGTAAAGGAATGCAACAGTCCTTCATCGCACTATTCACTGGTCCGTAGTAGTTTTTCTCATGTGGGACAGTGAAAATGTCACTTCGCATTACGTATACATGGTCAAATATGGTACGTGTGGATGCCACATCTAAAATTTTGTCCATTGTAGTATCGGTAGTTGTTAAGAGACGAGAAAGTAGAAGGAGATGTAACTGCGAGTAATGAACTAAAAAGTAAATATGTATGTTAAATTAGAGCGAAGAAAAGAAAACAAAGCACCCCTTCGCTTTCAGCTATTTTAAATTATGTCTGACCAGGGTTTCAACTGGCTAAGATCAAACAGAAATGGTTTTTAGCCAGTACCAGTCAATGTGACTGCCTTCAGTTCCTGACTTTCGTGTATTGCTGCTACGTTTAAAATATTCAGTAAAGGAGACTGTGGAATATATATTTTACAGATACGGCGGAACGGATGCCGCAACTTTCTGCTGTCTGGCAACACTTTACAAGCAGATGGAGCACGAGAAGTGTGTGGATGTATATCTGTACGCAAAACTGTATCACATGAGGAGGCCCGGAATCTGGAAAACACAGGTGCGTGATGCTCTTGCGGCACATCTCATACATCATATGGCTGCTACAAGATGTGGTTGTCTTCTTTCATTCAGGACGACTTCCTCTTCTTGTACCGTGCACTGGAAAGCTTGCTGGCGTCAGAGGAAACAAGCACGACCAACGGTCACGTCAACAGCAACGGGCACGCGGTCAAGATCGAGGAAGTTTCAGCAAAGCTCGAGAGTCCCGACTGAACGCAGGAGTTGTGCCTCGAGGCGAAGCAGTCGACTGTTTTGTTTGGTTCGCTGATCTCTCTGCCCCCCATCCCATGTGGGGTGCAACGACCCAAGGAAGGGACGTTCCACAGAATCTCGTTCCCACATGATCACCACGTCGACCCTTGAGTTGCTCCATTCTACGGAGATCTGTCTGAAGGTCCGCGAGGCCTCCACACAGACTACGCTCTGTTTGAGCGCACCTCGTAGATTATTTCTGCAGTTTATTTTGCAGTGTAAATGTTGTAAGATAGCCTCGTTTCTTTGTACATTGGAGACATTTTTCTTCATTTAGACAGTTTCGTAAGATTTCGAGTGAGGCAGCTATGTGTGCGGTGATCTGGAGGAATCCGACTCAGATTATTCGTCTAGGACATGTGACGACCTCCATATTTGCGACTCATTATCCTTATGCGACACTCATCAATTGCATCGCAAATGGTTAGTTAACAAACGTACGAGGATACTTCCGAATTCCACACACTCAACCATGTGGTACTGCATACACCTCACACCGCTTCAGTACTTTCTTCTACTGTTTTTGTGGTGACCACTTCCACAACTTGTCGTGTTTTATGTCACCGTCATTTACCCGAGGGAACAAGGTTCTTGTGTCAGTCACAACATGTTCCAAGCCTGCACGTACACCACGTGCGACTCGCACAAAACAGCGATGGCATTTGCATTCTTTTCTCACAAGGGTAACGCACAACACACGTTGCTCGGCACTGCCTCAAAGACGTTTCTGATCGTGCAGGTCTTCCTTCGTACAAATCTTGTTCTTGGATCAGCTGCCTGTCCTTTCTGGCACATGGTGGAGGATCTACGACTGGGTTTGCGGTTGAGGAAGACGAACACGTTTAGTATTCCGCATCAACCCTGCAGAAACGAAACGAGGAGTCGCTTATTCCATGCGGGTCCCCTTCAGTACTTTTCCGTGCCTCTGAATATGACACAGAGCGGGTGCTAGGTTGGACGTAGAGTCACGAATACCGTCGTCATTACGATGGGTGGAAGCAGAGGAGTTTGTTGGGATGTGCCCTGATTTCTAGTCTTGCCTGTCTCTTCTTTGCATAGGTATGATCCATTTTGCCCCAGTTTGTGCTTTTATGTCCCATCTTCTAAATGTAGCAAATACTCCACATACAATGAAGAGATAAAGTTGTTCCACTAATTTATGACATCATCTGCAGAGATTTGTGAACACTCTGTGAGTTTTGAGGTAATGTGGTGTGTTCCATTCATAATCATCGTGTAAGTTGTCCTCAAGTTACAGTTGCTTTTCTTCATGTTACTGTTGGTATTTGTATTTTATGTGTGTCCAATGATTTTTGTTGTTCTTTTTGTGCTTTTTTATTTTATTTTTTTTCTGGGCACATATCTTTGTTATTACATCAGAAAAATGTCACACAATGAATTGTTGCTTATATCTTTGGTATCTGACTTCTATAAATCCACCCAAATGATATATCGGTAGGTCAGTGCCAACTTTGTCACCCTTCCCTGTTGGTTTTCTGTCGCCTCTGGAACAAAGTCTTCTGGTGGAACTGAAGCATTCCAGCATACCTAGAGTGCCACAAAATTTCCCTAGAGTGCTACAGAAGAAAGTTAGAGGACCAAATAACTATTAAATTAGCAATTTTCTGCTAACTCTTATTCTTTTTTTCAAGCTTACAACTGCCACATTATTTTGTGTTCTGTCAGATCGATGTGAGTCCTTGTTTGTTGCGTGTTGTGTTTTCGCTCACAATCTTCACAACATGCCATGAATTTCTTCCTTTTTTACAAATAGAGTCTAGGATAATTATCAAATACCTTGCGTGTACATAATATATGTTAATTATTATTAGCATCTTGTAGTAAAGTTGTGTGTACTGTTAAATACGTATAGGTTTAATGAGTGGCCCTCTGTTTCTTGCACTGTAATGGAGACTCTTGGTAGAGCATTACAAATACTATAAATATGACAGCTGCATTCGTGTGAATTGATTTCATAATTGCCTGTATCTAAAATTCTAGAGAAGTGATTGATGTAGAAATGCTCTCCCTGCTTTATCTGAAGTAAATCTTCTGCATATGCTATAAATATACAAAGATATATATAAATATACATGTGATATGTATTTACTGCTCAAAATAAAAGAAGCGGATGGGAATGTGTTAAAATCTGCGTGTTTTGTACTGTCATCTATCATTGCTCGGTCATCTTAAAATGCTGTAATGACCGTTCATCAAGAACGAATCAAACCACTCAAAACGTATGTGTACACCCTTCCTCTCCCAACAGCACAACCTCATAAGTAGGGTTCCGCGTTTTGCGGTTTTAATCGAAAAACATACGCCGGGAAAATTTTCCCTCATTCGGTTTTAATCGAAAAACACTGAATACAGAGGACATTCCAGGACATGACAGAGATAAATTGCTGCACATGCCCAGGAAGTTGTTGATGCCGACCTGAAAACCATACAGAAATACGATGGTTGTGTAAAATATCCGTTTACTTTTTGGTTAGCCGTAAAACGCCACCGCAGCGAACAATGCCATGTTGATTCAGCGTCGTGCGGAAATTACATTGTGATTTCTATTCGCCGATAACTGTCGGGTAAACCGTGTACACGCCAGGACAAACATAGAAAAACGTCAGTTTCGTGAATATCGATAAACCTCGAAAAACATACGCCGAATCCGCTAAAAATAATAACCGAAAATGCGGAACCCTACTGATAAGCTGAAAAAGCAGGCTGTTGGTTTTTTGTTTTTCCACTGATGTGTTTGGTTTTTTTTTAAGTGAGAAATGTGTTTTCTTTTTTTCACTGTGGTTTTCATTACAGTGAGGTGAAACCTCCAGCAGCAAAAATCGATATGCCTACTAGTTAATGCAGAATATTAACTTTTTAATTAATACAAAAGCTTCACCCAAAATAGAAAAAAATTAAATATGTTAAAACCTCTCAAGTCGGACGCATCCCTACCTCGTTGCACTGGTATGCTCCTATTGAAAATACATGTGGCCTTGATCTCAGCTTTCCTTTGTGCTGTAAATGCCCAAGACAGATCAGTCTTTTTCACACTCTGAGGTAGTCTGTAGAATGGGTGTCGATCTAGGTTGCTTGCGTGTTTTGGCATTACCACTTATGTTTAGTTTGCGTAGAGCTCTTGAACAGTGCACTGCATGAAAGGAGCAGTCTAGAGGCCCACAACTTTTTGTCTGTTTTTGGTCAGTATGGAATGTTACGCGGCCGAAAACCGTTTTCCCACAATTAGTGCAACCGTAGCTAAATTGGGACGCCTGCAATAGCTCCCCGAACCTCCCGCGCGCGAAACACCCTCCTCCGCCTTCACGATAGGCTGATGAGCGCCACCACACACGTCACTATATGACGCAAGTGGTGAGGACGCTCCTCATTGGACTTGGGATCACATGATCGAGATCGAGGTGAGCAACATCGCCCAGGCCGGAGCGTCTGCTACCGCTTGGGAGACGCCATGCGTTCTCCGGCTTCGTGATGTCCGAAACGGAGGGTTTGAAGGCTGTCAACGACACAACCACGATTTTTTGGGACCGCAGGCACCACGGGAAGAACGAGTGGTGCAGCCCAAAATTAACTGCGTTTGTACAGCAAAAACCCCGTGCTTCTCGACAGTGTGCAGCCTGTCCGACATAAAAGTTGAAAAGGGAGGTTAGCACTTCGTCACGTCCGAGCTACGCATGGGACATACCAAACTGAGTACCTGATCCTTTGCATGCTTGGATAAGCGACATTCAATGTGTTTTAAGCTATTCGTTTTCCATTGATATTTACCCCTCACTATTCCCTTCCTCCGCAAAACTTCTCGGCCATACGGGCGAAAACGGCCCGTTCAGCAGACGCGCTTCGGGAGCGTTCGGGAGAATTTTGGCATACATCCGTGTTGGCGCGCCACCTGACGGCGTCTTCCGTGAACGGGCCGCCTCGGCTGCGGCGCTCCTCACACCAGACAATGTTCATCTAGCACCACATGCGCCACATCATGCACCATACCCGCACAGTCCGCAACGGCCGCCTCCAGAAAAAGGTGGTGGTGGTGGTGGGTTGAGCAGCTCTGGGTTGCACGCTTGCCCCCCATGGAAGCACTTTGCCCCGCTTGGAAAAAATCCTGGGAACGCCCATGCTCACGGGCCAGGTAGGATACGGAAAAGTCGGCCCGTGCTGAGCTCTAACCGAGATACGTTTTTGTGTGTTTTACCTCATTCGAAAAGCGCGGGCGCTACTGCGGTCGGTGAGTTCGCCGCCGCCGGTTTGCGCTTAAACCTTAAATGCCGCCGCCGCTGCACGCAAGAGCTACGGGAAACGGAAAATTAGAACACAAAAAGGAGACTATGACAAAAACAAATGATTTTTTAGTCGTGAGACACCGGTACAAGACAAAATTATAAGCTGCCCGAAAAGCTTTAATGCCAGCAGCTTTAGAAGAAGCTTTAGTGCTGAGAGCATGACGTCTGTGTGTTGCCCTTCCCAATAATTTGCGATAACCCCCTCTCACACCCGAGCCACACATGGTATTCCTAGCTCAACATGGCTTGAAAAACCACGATGATCTGCTGTTAGCTGTTACAAATAACATCTGTTGCTGTGTGTTTCGGTTTGTCCGGCCGCCCCATAGCCATTGTCATTGTCCTTGCGCGCCTTGCGCTCAGTAGTAAATTCGTGGACGTCTTCTATTGGTGGCATTGTTTTGCCGGTCTTTCAATGTTGCGTGTCGGGTTAGATCTAATACTTTTCGATTCGCTATACAAAGTAATCCCAATACCTTCCGCCTAGACTCCCTTCTTCGCTACTCAGGTAAGGCAAGCCAGATTGGTCAGGCCCACAGTCTGCAGTTGCAAGTCGCATCTTTCATTGGCACCTCACTTGCGGTTGCGTGTACCTGCTACTTTTACTTCGAGCTCTGTTATTACAGAAATTATGAGCACCCTCATTAAGATGATTGTGAAACGAAATAAGCAAAATACAAGGATGTCATTTGTTCTAGCCGGCTGTTAATTACTTTGATAATGACTTTACCCCTGGGCTTTTGACTGTCGGAACGTCCAAGCGCTTTTTTCCGACAGAGACATGCACTCATTGTTTATCCTTTTAATTTTTACAGAAGAAATCATGGCTCTCAACTACATCCCACTCTGTACTTGCTTGTTCTTTCTGTTTGGTTTCACTCTCTGCTATTTTGACATCGAGGATCTGGAAGGCATGGAAGGAATGGAAAATGTCAGAATAGCCCGTTCCATCGACATAAGCGACCTTGGCGAAAAAGTCGCACGCAAGGATCTTCTGCCTCCATGTCAAGCGTGCAAGACCATAGTCAAGACGTTTATGCATGTGTGTGTGTGATTGGTGTCACTTACTGATTTGAGTTTTCAGAACACGTAAAATAGTTAGGCAATGCCTTATCTTCAGTATTTACATATCTTTTAGGGTATGGAGCAAACTAAAAGGAACAAGTTTGACGGAGGAGACGTAGAATGGGAGAAAAGGAACATGGGAAAATACTCAAACAGGTAACTTTTTAAGAACTCTATTTGTACACTGCTGGAAAGTGCAACAGCATGTTAGAGGATAGCTATACTGAAAGGGATTACTGCTACCTGTCTCAGAACATTGGCAAAATTGCTTCATCTGAAAAGCCGTGTACTGCATGACATTGAACTGCTATTTGTTGAGCGTTTATAATGAGTAGGACTATCACATCTGCCCACAGGTGTCACATTTCCTTGTTTTGTCTAAAGGTGTTGTTCTGCTTTTGCGAAAGAGTATACGTACATGGGCATTTGGAAGTGTTTGTGTACAAACAGCTATATGTGCATCATTTGCCTGTTTGGTTTTGCAGCGAAATACGCTTCATTGAAATTCAAGAGAACTTATGTGCAGAAGTTATACAGGGACAGGAGCATGTAAGTAGAGCTTTCTTTAACTTTTGTTGCCACACGTCCATTTTTTCGAAATTCTGTGGTTTCAGTGTCGAAACCTGGCAGAGCAGCATGAGTCCTACCTCGAAGACTGGTACTTCAACAAGCAGCAGGAAGAGCCAGATCTCCACAAATTCCTCTGCATTAATGAAAAGAAAGGTGACCCTTCAAGTCAATTTTGTGCGTTGCTTTGTGCACACACCTTGAGTATAAATTATAATTCACTTTCAATTTGTCGAAAACTGCATAGGAAAGTATACCGATTAAACTAAGTTCCTGGCATGTGCTGCCTTTGTGCAAATATACTAAGTCTCAGTCAAATAGAACAGAGCATAGATCAGTTCTCTCAGATGTCTACTCTGTGTCTTACGCCGTTGATCAAATGTGATCTTATGAATTGGGTCCAGGAGTAAGAATTAGCTTGTATTGACTAAATTCATTGCCAGTATGCACCAGATTGGTGATAAAATATCGCTGACATGCACTGTATTCCACAGCCACCCTATTTACATCAATCTGCTCCACAGTGCATGAAACACACCATGGACATCGGAAGATGTGCAGCATTTTTGTGAACTTGTGCTGCAGTCCTGTGGTGCACATTTCCCAATTAAAGGGACTATCTCATCTGTCCTGGTCAATTCCTAAACTATAGCGCTGTTTTTACTCTTCATTCATCACTGACAGAATAACGTAAAAAATCCTACACTAATTAGTGGAGCAGTTTCTGTGCAATTTCATGCAAGGCAAGGCAAGAGCAGACGCCGGATGTTCAGAGTACGGCAGAATTCCTTCTCCGGAAATTGGAAAAAATATCACACGGAGAAGTCCAATCAGGGAGCGCCCTTTGGCGACCGGTGAGGCAGGCGGGCGTTTGCAGTTGCAGAGATCTGTGATCGGCTTGTTAGTGCAGGACACGTTCGTACAGCCGGGAAGGTAACACCATTCCACGTGACATGGTCGTGTCAGAACTCACAAACTTATTAAGCTTATTTAGAAACTTATTAGAAACTTAGACATGTTTGCAGAGTACTTTTCACTTATGGCGAAATTCATGAGGAGAGCAAATTTTACTCCGCACTGAGGGGTTTAAGTGCGTGCTCCCATGGGGTCATATGGGTTTGCTTCGTCAATGGAATGCTAGCACTCGTCCAAGATGCGATGCGAGCACTGTGTAAATAGCGCGTGGGTCAGCTTAACCCCAATCCCTAGAGCTATCACAGGGCGTACTATGTGCACATGGAAAACTCTCATACCATAGTCAGATAGGCACATGTAAAACCTCAAAAAGTGTGAAGGCTGTAAACCAAACGAAGATTGATGTCATGCCAGACGACAGCGATATGACCTTTAAGAAGAAAGAATTCCTAAAATTCCATAGCCTCAAACTGCCTACGCTTGAAATTAGACAGGAATGAGCTACTCTCGACAGCAGACACAATCTTCCATGCGTGCTGCTTGCCCTTCCAGAAAATCTGAACCTCTTTGCAGAGTTTAGTGATCAGCCGCAAAATTTAAATGCCTGAAGAAAAGGCTTCGTAGGCAGAATTAGAATTAGTTGGGTGCCCAGAGGGCAGTTAACCTGCAAACCAGCGGACTTCTGATAAGCTACAAATATTGGAGTTTAAAAACAGAAGCAGCAAGTACACAGAAAAATTGAAAATTTTACCCCCAAAACATATGTTGCAGCTAAGAATCAACATACAGCTCCGCGAGCATAATTAAACTTTGCCATTATTGTCTTAAGAGCGTGGGAAAGTGTAAGAGACACGGTTCATTGGGACTACTGTTAAACTGGAGTAGAACAAGGCTGCACAAGGTCATTGCATGTAGCAAGTGGAATAAAATTCTTAAAGCAGCATGGAAGGCTATAGAAAAAAAAAATGTCGGGTGAAGTGGAAATTAGGACAAGAAGCCCTGGGCTACATATTTGCATAAAACGTAAAAGTGCAACGGGCAATCCTGGTGTGCAAGTAGGGTTGCCACCAGGCCGGTATTATACCAGCACGGCTGGTTATTTGCTCGTCTGCCGGTTGCCGGTAGGAAGGTGATAGCGGCAGCCTTTTGCCGGTATTTGTGGCTCGAGACCTTCCGCAGGGGCTTTTGCGAGGTTTTCTCTTCAACATTCCACAACAGCTTGAATAAATCTGGAGCACAGACCTAACTCCGCAGTCACCAGTTGTTTTCTTAGTGAATCATTATTATTATTATCATCATTATCATTGTTATTCATTAAGTCTTGTATTCAGAGGGGACAAGATCAGTGGTTGTGCAAAGCTATTGGTGGTTGTGTTGAGCCAGCTAGAAGTACTTAGGCCGTATACAATCGTCATGAGATCTCCGCCTGCAAGAAGGGTTTGTGTGCATCGATACGTTTACAGTGTACAATACAACAATACAATACAGCGTTATACAAAGTAAATAACAGTCCAATCTGGTTGTTCCAATACGCTCCAGTGTAGCGTTCATGCCTGTTTACAGCAATTTCTAACATCAATGATCCAGCCACACACAGGAACTTATGTTTCCTCGTATTATCTCTCTGTCTCTATGTGTACTCATCCACCCCTCACCCACTTTCCCTTTCCCGCGAGCCTTTCCCTTTGCCTCTATTCCAACTCCTCTCCCTCAGCCAGTGTTTTTCACTACGAAAGGTGGCAACTCACGGGTCAGTAAAACTGCCATTCTACGAAGTCACGTCAGTCACCCAATAGTCTCTTGCGTTTCTTTCTGTTTGCGGTTGTATTTGGTGGCGCCCTTCCCACATCTGAAGCGGAGCCGTAGCCAGTGTTCCGTTGATCTGACATCACAACATGCCACAAGAAGCCCAGAGATCGCCGCCACTGCGCGCATTTTTTTACACTAATTTTCTCAGAAAATGCATGCTACCCAAAGGAAATACTTTGCGTGACAGTTCCTGAAAGTAGTATGTCCATATCACGCGGTAAAAAAGTGCCTTCCATGCTTCGAGAAACCAAAGTGAATATCGTATCAAAACACTGTATTAATAGTATTATCAGTAGTATTAATAGTAGTTATCTTTTTTGCTTGAGTAGTTCAAGTGTACCAACTTCATATTGCTGTTGTACCATTCTACATCAGTTGTTTATAAACAGTGAGAGGTGTGGCTGAAAGTCATTTTATGACTTGTTGCAGTGTGTTGCCCAGAGAACCATTATGGACCTAATTGCGAACCATGCACTGGCGGAGCTGAGAAGCCGTGCAGTGGTCACGGCAAGTGCAAGGTGAGACATTGTTGCGTCACACTATGCACTTGTACACTATGAGCAATTTCACATTAATATGGCACCTTTTTTGAAAGGGTGGTGGAACTCGCAAGGGATCCGGAAAGTGCAATTGCAACACTGGCTACATGGGGCTGCTGTGTGATGAATGCACAGAAGGATATCACAAGAGTACCAGTACAAGTGGAGAGAGTGAATGCCTCAAGTGTCACAAGGCATGCAAGGGCAACTGCACAGAGGGAGGACCTAAGGCCTGCCAGGCTTGCAACGATGGCTATGTCATGACTCAAGAATTTGGATGCGTAGGTCAGTGGGACTCTTGATCATTAGCAAACATATACGACCAATAATTCGGAAATCCTGACTTTCCAATTATTTTTTTTTTTTGTTGACAAAACTGGCCATTGTCAAATGCCCTATAGAACCAATTTCTGTGTCCAGTGATTCGGACCATTCCTCAGAAGACCTGCTTCGTACTCACCTTGCTTCAAACCTGCATGGCTTAGGAGATGTACAGTCTCCCAAGCACCAGAAATACGGTAGAACGTAGTGCTCCTGTGTCCGATACGAAGACCATTCTGGACATGACGCGTGCACAGAAGCACAGCACGTGCTTGCGGGAAAGCAGAGCTTATCGGCATGCGACTGAAACCCAACTCTCCACTTTAGATGCGTTGCAAGAGCTTATCTTTCAATACGCGTGTATTCAACTACGAGTATCTAAAATACTGAAATGTCGCCCTCAACTTCAAGCGGGAATGTTAACGATGTTAATGCGATAGATTCATTTAGTAGAAGCGAAGGCACAAGTTCATTAAGGATCGAGTCTAATGCGGGTTGCCATTTGATGCTTCAGCAGTGTTAGCATAAACATCATCTTCGGCACCAGCAACGTAAGGAAAAAGGTAAAAATGATAGCAGTGCCGAGGGTGCCATTGATGCATCCCAGTCATGAGTTTTTCCTGGAAGAGCGTTTCCTAAGAAGGTGCCGTGCCACCTCTGGTCTCGAGCCTCGAGACAGATGATTCATAGAGCCTGAAGTTTTAGGGTTTTACCCGATTCTTCCCCAAATTGAAGGTTGCCTCTTTAGGGTGAAACCCGATTTTTTACCCGGCAAATTGCCCTTACTTGGATATCTGTAGGAATGCACAAACTTACTTGTCTGGCAGCAAATGCTGTTGCATCGCCGTTTGTACCAAACCAGTTCAGTTAGTTTGAGTAACTGAGCCCGGTTTCTCCCCAAATTTAGCGTACTGGAAGTTTTTTTCACCCGAATTTGCATAAATTTAGTGCACATGTTTATTTACCCTACTTTTACCCCCTGAATTTAAAAAAAAAAATTCCCGAAAACTTCAGGCTCTAATGATTCACAAGGGCATAAATCATTCATTTAAGTGTCATGTTCAGGAAATATGGGGAAAAATGAATGGCACATTATACTAGTGAGGGTAGGATATACACAGAGATAATCCCCTTGAAATGATGATTTTCAGAGCCTTTTGTACTGTGTTTGTTGATCCCACAGCTGCGGAATATCCCATTATAATTGTTCGTGCAATATTTATTTATGTGTTTACTTCAAAGGCCCATGGGGCAGTACACGTAGGGAGTGGCAACCAAAAGGGAAACCTGGAAAGACATAACTGAGCAGTAGCAGCAAAACGAGCAGACAAAAAGCAGGCTGCGACATATCAAACAATGCTAAATAGTGCATGATTAAGGCATGTAGTTTCAAGTCTAAACACTAATCTAATCATTGCTGTGCATAAATATAAATGTATATATACTCTGAGTAAGTGATGAATCGGGCTAAATGATGGTGTGAAAGATTGTCATCCCTGCACATGGCTCATCATCAGCATCACCGCTTGTGAGCGAGCATTAGTTCTTCATCCTGATTCCATTTAAACGTTGTTCATCTCCTGTTACGGATACCTTCTTTATTTTTGCATATTCGGTGCCGAAACCCCGGAGCCCGGTGTTTACGCAAGAATTACTGACAGAGGTCTTCGGCAAACTGTGTTACAACTGACAATTTGTAACAGCTGGAGGAAGAGGATACGTGCCACTTGTTGTTCAACAGTTACGAGTAGCATCAAGGATATCGAGGCTCTGCTGACCACTACCCCACTCAATACCTACTGCAAACTTATTTTTATTCGCGATGTATTAATTTTCTTCAATTTCGCAACCGCTTAAAAATCGCGAAAAATTGTACTCTCGAACACAGCTTGACATTGATCCCACGGAAGGAAACAGACCTGGAATCGTGAAATTAAATACTCTCGAATACCTTCCCAAATGCGATTCGCGAAAATTCGTACATCGAGAATAAAAATACGTTTGCAGCATTAGCTGAGAGCAAAGCTTGTTTTTTTTTTTTTTGGAACTGAAGGCTGCAGGCTTGACTGAGTCGAATGAAGCCATCCCAGCTCTCGTGGATAAAGACTCATTGGAGAGTGAATGCGAGACATGCGATCAGTACCTGGAATCCTGCATCAGCATCATGGTTCAAACCCAAGCAGCGCTAGTCTTCAGTGATTTTTGCGAGGCATGAAGGCGGGGACATGGTGTATAGGCCAGGGATGATACGGCTGCGTATGTTTAGTTCGAAAACGTCTGACAGAGGACCGCTCTTCCAAAATGCGTCCTCGAGTCTAGCTCTACTGTTTTGAAGGACTTCGATACTGAGAGCAAGCTTGACCTTGGTGACAAGACAATTCCCTCGCAAGACAATAGACGAGTTCAGAAAATCCCAGTGCTCTTTGCGTACGCATTGTATCCTGGGTGCTTGCTGAGCGGGGGAACGAAGAATAATCCTTCACATTTCGCTTTCGCTGACCTTGACACGTCGTGGACAATGGACCGGTAGGGGAGAAATCGGAACAGTTTGGAGGCCACCTGTTTCTTTCGTATTAGAAAACTCCCACAGTTCAAAGGGATGCTAAGCACTCTGGGATTTTCTGAGCTTGTCTATTATGGGTGTTTCAGCAGCGACTCCCGTTCCGAAGGAACAAAGAAAGCCTGAGAATAGAGTCCGGTACAGTGCAGGGATTGTGGGCCCCAACATAGTTGTGACGTGAGCTGACTCTGAAGCCAGTTGCCCTGAAAAGGCGCATTCTGCGGCGAAGCCTGAAGGTGCTCAAAAGACAGTTTAGCAGACGACGCGCCACCCCGTGACACAAGTGTTGGCTTCATCTGCGTCACGGAGCGGACGAAGCAGACGAAGCCAACACTTGTGTCACGGAGCGGCGCGTCGTCTGCTACAACAGTAAGCAACGCTATAGTCGAGGATAAGGTGTCATGTTCAGCGAAAAACGAAGATATGCCATTGAAACTTGGAGCTGTCTACGAGGAAGATCAGAGGGATTCAGGATGACTTCAACCTCGACAGGGCTGATGTCATTGAAGAAAGTGGAGAAAATGTGAAAGACACGTTCACTCAACTCGCCGGCAATCTGTCCGAAGATGAAGGTGACCGGATCATCACAGTGAACATCTTGTGCGAGTGGTTTACATCGCAATCTGCAAGCCATGATGGTACACCGATGTTTTCGGTGTCCGAAGACTTCTTCGTCGGTGGTGGAAGTTCCAGAAGTGTCCAGATGGACTTTCCCGGGAGTCTAGGGAGTGAAGCAGGCCCCCTTGTGTCTGAAATGAGCAAAGAGTGAATTCAAGATGGCTTGAAAGAGCCTGGAGGGCGTGAAGCTAGAGAGCTCAAGGAATCCTGTTCCAAGACTAGCATAAAACTGCAACTGCATGCTCTGCTACATACATAGCATGTGACAGCATGCGACATGCATAGCAAGTCTTACACTTTACTTTGTTCCACCTACCTGTGAGTACCATAATTTCTGACCGATTACGTACACCAACCACAAATAAGACTTCTAAATTCCCTGTATAATGCGCAAGATCAGCCAATCTGTGTTTACGCTCAGAAAACAAGAAAGCGTCACGTTGAGATGAATGTTCGCATGATGATAATACTTTGTAATAATTTGTCGTCTCAAGACAACTACAATCTTGAGCGACACCGCATTAAACGTCTGTCGCAGAAGACTTGTGTGCCTAAGCAACTTTTACCTTGTCACCAAGTTGCTGGTGCCCTCGGCTGGGTTTGAGCCCAGAGCCTTAGAACCGAAGCTTGCTGCCGCTAAAGCAAATGCCACGTACAACACACACTGCTGCGTAGGACGCAGGAGGAGCCCAGAGGCCAAATTCTGCAGTCTCACGCGCGTGTTACGTGCCAGAAATTACAGTATGTGGTGTCATGCCTGGATTGATGTCTCTGCAACTCGGTGGATGCCTTGTACAGATGTTACACTAGTACTGCACTGGGAATGCCTCAAATTATGTACCTCACAGAAATTTTTTGCTGCAGATGTTGATGAATGCATTGAATCCGAGACTCCAGTTTGCAAGGATGGAACTTTCTGCGTGAACAGTGAAGGATCCCACGACTGTTTCGGTAAGTGGTATGTATGTGTGTGAAGCACTTCTTGAGAGGATGTGTGACAAGCCTTCTGTACCACATGAGGAATAGACTCCTGTCTTGACTTAAATTGGGGGAAAGAATATGGTTTCTTTCTGCTTCTTTTTTCCTCAGCGTCTGAAAACTTTGACAATATTTCCAGTCTTAAAAGCAAAAAATAGTTACCTACTTCTGCAAAACATAATGCATGAATGAGGCCAAAAAATGTATGCTCTTTTGTGTTAGACCAAATAAGATATCTTTTTCTTGATATGGTGAACACTCGTACTCTTACATATTCGCTGAACAATAAGGTACACACAATGCCATAGGTAGCACCTTGTTGTGCTACTACCTCTTGGTCTTCGACTCTAACCTGAATATTTTCACTGAACAATGAAAAGTTTATCTCCAGTTTAGTTTGGTTCTTGCTGAAAAAAGAATCTGAGAAAGCTGTTATTCTATATCTATGCAATTCAATGTTACCAGAGATTTTGCATTGCTACATAACTTTACAACTAGTCAAGTCTTGCACTAATGGTTACGTGGGTCTAAACTTGTTTTATTTCATGTTTGTGTCCCAAACAAGTAAAAGCTGTGCTTATAACTAATGTAACATTGTCATTTGTTCTCTGACAGAAAGTAATGTTTGCTAGTAAATCTTTCGTACAAGAGTAAAAAGTTTCTTTTCTTTTCTTTCTTTTTTTTTTTCAACAGTTCAAAATTTTCATCGTTTCCATCATCAAATTTTGCATCACTAGTTCGGAATACTATGTGCAAGTTCTGATGCACTTTGCAGTTAACATACTGTAGCATAGGCTCATTAATGCAAGTCGTTAAACCCCTCTTCCATGGTTAATAACAACCCTTTGCAATCTCCACATTTTGCATTTTCCAGGCTGTGACAGGGCTTGTGCAAGTTGTACAGGAGATGGCCCCGATATGTGTGTCAAGTGTGCTGATGGCTACATTCTCAAAGACAAGATGTGCATAGGTAAGCATGAAGTCATAATCTTGCTCGTACCAGTATCAAGGGGGAACAAGAAGTAGAACTACAATATATTATGTGTGATCTGGGCCTAACCAGTAATTGTAGGAACTCGTCTCTCGAACAATTGATAAAATGCACTCCTTAGTTGCAGTGCCTACTTTCTCATACTTTGCTCCTGTTAAGTGTTAAACCACCTGCCCTTTTGTTTTGCATAGATGAAAAAGAGGCAAAAGAGAGTAAGCATAACTGTCCTTGAGATCTGCTTTGTGTTGCATTGTGTTAGTCACGTAATATCTTTACTTTGCACAGAAGAAGAGCAAGAAGCCAAACAAAGTAAGCAAGGGCATCACAATTTGTCATGTGTGTTTGTATGAGCTGCTGAATGCCAGTAATCCTATATTCGTATTGCTTCATGCCTAAGTCTTCGCACCTTCTGATATGACATTTGACTAAATAACTGAACAAACCGCGTGTAGGGACTTCAAACCTGGTTTACAATTCATTTAAGGCCCCGACTTTTCTGCGAATCCACGAAAATGCGCGGAATTTAGGATGTTCCATGGAATATGGGGTTTTGCATGAAATTTTACGGAATCACAAATCTTGACTGAGGAGCAATGCTTTGATGCTGGAGATGGATGTACCTACGGCTCATAACGCCTTTTCCCGCACCACTTAACTGAGAGAACAATAAACGTGAACCATGCTTCTCACGTCAGCAACACTAATTAAGCTGACATCCATCCTGTCATTACTACTTCTGTTTTGCTCTAGTTGGCAATATCCCATTTAGTGCGTTCCTCACGGCTACGGTGCCTAAACGTTCCCACTTGGGGAAACAAGGGTGCAAAGGTTAATATGATACTGAGAAATTCTACGAAAGTGCCAGATTGACCTTCTGCGTGACAGTGTTGACTATGATGGCAATTGATGTTCTGAGGCTAGAACCAGAGAGTCGAACCGAACCCGAACCGAAAACTGTTATTAACCGTTATTTTTGGCCGAACCAGAACTGAACCGAACCGAAAGAGTCTACGCCATCTTGGAGCTGAACCGGAACTAAACCGGCAAAAAAAATACCGGTTTCCGGTTCAAATAACGGTTCACACGGAATTAAGTGAGAAACTTTGGATGTTGTGCATGAACACAAAAACTATTTTTCGTATCTTTTCTTCATTTATTAGCTTCGTAGACATCGTCTTTCTTGCCGAAAAAGTCGTGCCCTGCAACAATGATTTGGATCTTCTCGAGTCATGAAATACCAACAAATAGTAACTGAAAACTGCCAGGACTACTAACGTCTAAGACATACACATAAATATATATAAGAATTAAAGGTCAACAGGACATTAGGGACAGTTTTGGGTAGTAGTCATTAAGTGACATATTATAATGTACCGTATTTTCACGCGTATTAGCCGCACCGCAGATAAGCCGCAGGACTCGTTTTTAGATACATTTTGAAAATGTTTTTGCAGATAAGCCGCACTCGCAGATAAGCTGCGGGTAATACGACGCGACTGCTTTGTGCGCTAAACCAGTGATGCACATACAAAATCAATAGAGACTCTCAACGCTCGTCGACGCCGTACTCCCTGCCAGCTGCCCTGTCCCCGTACTGGTCCACGAAGTCCATGACTTTTAGTTTGAAGCCGCTGTCGTAGCTGTGCCTTCGCGTTGGAGCCATGCCTCACCTCTAACTGCCGTGCCCGTGTCCACGAATGCTGCTGCTCTGGTCAAATGAGAACTGCCGCTTAACTGACCACGTCTTATCCCGATGTCAGGTGTATTGAACCCTTCCTGTGGGTCTACCGACAGAGGAGACCGTATAGGGAAGGCCATAAACCCTGTCCACATTCCGGTGTCGGAATGATGTGTAACAAAGGGGGTCAGTTCTAGTGTTCTACTAAGATCGGATTGTGCCCATGTTGCGTGTTTTTCGTGGATTGACGGGTTAGTGGTGTTCCAGGAGACATGAATCACTGTCACCCCTTTTGTTAAAGCTGCGTGGGGGAATGTATTCGGAAGGTCAGTCCACTCGAATGTGGACCCGCCCCTGTTCGGTATTGTTCGTGCACTGGCAGGGCGGTCCTGTTCCGAAAAACATGAGGCACTGTCGGCCCTTTCGTTTAATCTGGGGTATGGGGAAAGTAGCAGGTAAAAATAGTTACCAGATAAGCCGCAGAGCGTCCGCGAAAAAAAAAAAAAAATTGCGCATAAGCCGCGGCTAATACGCGTGAAAATACGGTACTAGTCAGAGTCAGCTATACACAGGGTGTCCTGGCGCTGCACTTCAAGATCAGTCCGTTTGCAACAAAATCCGGTCGGTTTTTCTTTGACAGCGCTATGTCTCCGAGATCATCTCTACCGTTATCGCAGGCATCCTGTATATAAATACCAATACGCGGACCAACCGACGTATATGTCGTCGGCTGTGCGACCTTCGGTCTTTCAAATATTTTCCCCCTTCGTTTTTTCTTTTTCTTCTTCTGTTCTCATGCACGTAATGCATTGCGAAAGCAAACTACCTGAGCTCAGCTCTAGCACGTACTTGTGTATACAACGCTGCAGCATAATTCCCAACATGTGCTCGTGTGAACTTACATAAGCCCCTTATACGCTAGCCACACTTAATGAAACGAAATGGCGGTAAGTTCACCTCCTCACCAATTATAATCTTGTGTGGTGTCGTTCTCTCCTGGCTTGTTGAAAGCAGGGGCGTGTTGAAAAAATGGAGTCATTCGGACGGTGGTTGCTCAGGAGGAGAAGTTACTGTCATTCCGTTTAAAGCATTAAGTTTGCCGTGTGCCTAGGATACTAGAAAGTAAAGCACCGGCCACACTCATGCTGGTCGGAATGAAAAGAACATGCCAAGTTAGCTTTCTTTGTGGATTTAAAATAAAAGAAGCAAAAACGACCATACTGACACAGTATCTAAAACTCGCCAGTGGGTCTAAAATGAGTCGAACTCTCTGTTTGCACTTGCTTTGTCTTTGTTCCACAGACACTTCATGCTAATGCCGAGCACGGCGACAGTCAGTGCTGACACAATAACGTGCCCTTTACACATAAAGTCTTCGAGCTCACGATCTCACCATCCCAATCCAACTACATACCATGAAGCGTCGTTATTTGATTAACGTGTATTCGCGATCCTGACTGGTAACGAACAATTTCAATTACTTAAATGACTTAGGCCAAGGTAGCAGGCTTGGTTGACAGATATTCCTGGTGAGATTCCGCTAACAACCCCGCGACCTGAGCTACGTGCGGGGAAGGTCAACCCAAAACAATAATTCGTGGGTATGCTCTTCTTGTAACCGCTACTAATCTTGCCTTTCATGTCTCACAAACTCTTTCAAAATCCTGAACGACCACTGGCGCCTTCCTGCCCACTTCAAACACTAACACACACACATGAAGCTTCTTTTAACCTGCCTGTTGTGCTTCATTCGCACCCGTCGTTCCTGAACCGGTTCGGGAACCGAACCGTTTGGAAAGAACCGGTTTGAACCATTATAATTGCCTTCTGGACCTGAACCGGATCCGAACCCTTATCGCCGAACCTAAACCCGAACTGGACTGTTAAACGTTTCGGTTCGACTCTCTGGCTAGAACACATAGAAAGGACAATTAAATACAAGGCTGGCAATACAAAGCTGGACAATTAAATACAAGTCCTACAGCTGGCTAACCTCTTCAGTGACTTCCTTCTTTCATCATTTCTTTCATCAGTGCTACGTTGTGCTAGTGTTAAAACAGCACAAAGTACCGTGTGATGCCTAGCTGCAACTGTATTTTGGATTTGTAGGCACTTTACTTCTTTGCCATGCAAGTTATATCTCCATCCGCCTAGCTGTGCGAGCACTTGCTGCAGGAAAATTGCAGAATTTCTGATTCTCTGCCGCATAATATGAGATTTGCCGCAGCAGAAAAACCAAAGCCTTAACCATTATGAACGATGCTTCAGTGTGTCATTCTTGCATACCAAACTTGGTCGTGAGGAAAGCACTGTCATGGGAACCTTCCCATGTTCTGGTTTATGCTGTGTATACACACATATGTAGAAGTGCCTATTTATGAATCTCACAATGCTTTTAGGGGAAGCAGAATTAAAAGAAAGTAAGTATGTCGTGTGTATGCAATGTTTAAATATGACGCTTATATACAGCAGCACTGAGTAGCTGCGTTTAATGTGCACTTTGCTTGGCAAGCTGTTGTAGCTCTGTGTACTTCATTCAGTACTGCTACAATGCAATCCCGTTAATTCGAACTGACACTTGGTTCCTGGTAAAGCCATGTGCATATCAGTGGGGGAAAACGCCCGGTAATTGGAACATATGAACCTGCACAACGGTTTATTCGAACGAGATTGCCCGGCTGTGCCAACAGCCGTTCGCGACAGCTCGACTACGCGACAGCTCGAAATCTCGGCATACCCCTTGGTCAAGGACACCGGTACGCAACAGATTAACGGATTATTTTTTGCCCCAAGATGCTTCGATGCTTGCCTGTGATTCTGGAAAGAATTAGGCTCTTATCCGCCATCGCATGGCCGCGAACATGTGCCATGGCCATGCCGCATGGCTTGTATGGTGAGCCATGGCGACCAACGCACCAAGCCCTTATTCAGAGCAGCTCCCTTCAGTTCCAACTCTCTGCTCTATTCGAACAAATCTGCGGCCCTCTTCAAGTTCGAAATAATGGGATTGCACTGTAGTACTATTTTGTTCCAGCTTGGCAAAGATGATAATATTGCTGATGAAACACCGAATGCAGCACTCTAGTACTCTGCAGTCAGCATAGTAAATTGTTTTTCTTATATGCGGAGCTTAACTCTTTCCTTACCGCGCCCATAGAACGTCCATCAGCGGTGGTTGATGGTTTGGGAGCTGCACCACGCTATCTCTTGAGCACCTGCGGACAAGTGGTGCATTTGGTGAACACTGCAGACACTGCAGATTCAGTTTCGGTTGCGCATTTAACTTCTCCTCGTGGTAGTGATTCATGAAACTGTCTCTACGCCACGAGGCAGTGTGGAGATTTTATCCTGGACACGCCATAGTCTTCCCGCGGCACACCTCTTTCGCAAGTGTGCAATATACATGCATTTTAAGCGCATTTAGGGTCGATTAGTATATTAGAACACCAATAACGACTCCAAACATGTTGGCTAACCAGACTTTTGTCTTTAATATAAGGATAAGTAAAACTTGCACTGTTGCTCTTCTTCCTGCCTCAAACCAACTAGGGAGGAATGGAAAAGTGGTGAAATAGCAAAATGTGGTCCGAGGACAGCATGAAACTAATGTTTTCTGCAGAAATTATGATGCCAATTTCTGTTTTACTCCTTCAAGGAACTCAGTCACTCAATGGCATGTATGCCATATGAGTTTCTACCACTCAATTAGGTACAGTTTCCTCTGTAGCAACCTATTCTAATCTGATACTGACAGCCACAAAAACTACATATTTGTCGAACCACCCAAAAATGGTCGTTTTTTGCTGCAGTAAGGAAAGAGTTAAAAACTACACCATTATCAAAAAAAAAAAAACTGCATTGAAGGACATTTTACTGGAATTTCAAAGCCCACACGAAAAAATAGAGATCGTCAGTGTACATACGATGACACTATAGCTACTACAGGTACTGAACCTAACTAATTCATCGCATGTGTTACCTGCTATGTAGTATTTCTGTTGTTGAAGATATACTTGCTTGAATGGGGTTCGAACAAAATGTCCTTCATGGTTTCATCTGCCCTCTCCCTACCTCCTATCTTATGCAGAGGAAAAGTTGTGGTGGAGAGAGATGCACGTGCTTGTGGCTCGCTATTCCACCTACCTGGGCCTATGCATTGCCACCTTTATCATTTTCAAGAGGAACGCTTACGTCGCTTCCGTCATTGGCCTTTTAGTGGCCGTGTACATAGGCTTTTCCGAGTACACACTCAGCGGCTGGGAGTCTCACCAAGTGACTGCCCTTCTCAGGCAGTTTTTCCTGTGGTGACTGCGTCCATGTGACTGGTTGCGGATGCTTCTTTCTTTTCCGAACACTCTCTTAAGTGGGAAATGGTGCCCTGTCATGCAGTACGACTACAGCATTAGCAGTGTTGAGGTGAAGCCCCTGTAGGAAGGGACTGACTTCAACTAAGTCCTCTCTTGTGATTTGTAAAAAGGAATGTTGTTGACAGCTCTTGCTACAAATTTGTGCTACAAAGTAACTGTTTGGTTCGTCCTGTGATAGTGTGTTAGTTTTTGTTGAAGTACCTGTTTTCTACTTAACATTTGCCTTTATATACAAAAGGCTTTCTCGACTGCCTTTCAGAAATTAAAACTGTGAAATTAAAATAGTGAAGGAATGAGTAAATCACATTTGTAGATCAACCACTGTGTCAGCGTGACAGGAAAAAGTACGCATTTTTCGCATGAACAAAATGCAAATTCCCAGAATGACCAACATTTCCCATGTAGCCAGCATGAGGCAGCTTTTATTTTGCATCACATAGCAAAATATACACATTTTGTACATCAACTGCACCACAAGTAGCAGAACCTTGTTTGGGATGTCCATCTACTTTGTGCTCATGTAACGTGTGCAGATACCATAAGATGTGCCAATCATATACAAGGCACAAGTGTGTATTCACTTCACACAGCTAGTGCTTGGCACTTACATTTGAGAGACAAGGCAGGTAACGATATCGCAGATGTAAGGCATAATTATGTACGTTCAATCTTCATGCTGGTCGTTCCTGAGCAAATTGGCCAAGTGGTCAATAGTGGCAAGCAGTATTTGACAGGCAAAAAAGCATCTTTGCTCTGCCACGTATGTAATGCAAATTTTTTTTTTTTTATAGTTCACTCAAATACAGTTGGACAAACCCAAAAAAAGACTCCAGGAGTTTTTCTACTATGCTATGCTGATTTGTTCTCATTCCATAATAGCTCATTATATATAGAGCCTGAAGTTTTAGGGTTTTACCCGATTCTTCCCCGAATTTGCACCCCGAATTGAAGGTTGCTGCTTTAGGGTGAAACCCGATTTTTACCCGGCAAATTGCCCTCACTGGGATCTCTGTAGGAATGCACAAACTTACTTATTTGGCAGCAAATGCAGTTCCATCACCGTTTGTACCAAACCACTACACCACCACCACCAGATTTCTCCTCGAATTTAGCATACGGGAAGTTTTTTCACCCGAATTTGCATGAATTTAGTGCACATATTTATTTACCTGATTTTTACTCCCCGAATTTAGAAAAAAATATTTCCCGAAAACTTCAGGCTCTAATTATATATAACAATATATATTGAACAAAGACCAAACTTTCCAAGACCAAGTAATTTTCTACACAATACGTAATGCACACTATTTTGTACATGAAATGCAAATTGCACTGGACTGAGAAGAACATTGTCCTTAGTCGTAACTGCGCATGCCTGACCAGCATTGCATTGTTGATTAAATTACTATTATCAACATGGCATTGTGTTGTATCGTCTAGTCATATACATTGTACATTCTTGTGATTATTTCAGTTAAGCTACGGAAAGATGTGTAACTTTCTGCTATAATAAATATAGTGTAAATACGTACTTGCTGTGGCTCATACTCCCCAGATATCATGCTCCATTCCTGGTTTCAGAGGAACAAGAAAGTAAGGACACATTGGGAGAGGCAACAAATGAGACTGCAGAGGCGGCCACTCACAAGGAGGAGCTTTGATGGGGAATCTCTAAACACACCACCTTTTCATTTTCTTCACCACCATTCTCACATACTACTACTACTATGTGACAAGTATAGTAGTGCTTATTAAAGTTGTATATACGTGTGTAACCTTGTTCTGTTCTCAGTTTGTAGCTAAAATATACACGCTGAAGTTTGTAAAGGAAGATGGCATGGTCCCTCTTATTTGCGGGTCAAAAAAAATAATTGCAGTTTGTATGTTATATTTTCTGGGAGCTCATACCAGTATGGAAAAATTCTTTTTCTCTAGCCACTAGAAGAGTTTGTGAAGTTATTTAGTCTCAGAAGTTCATCCCATAATTTATACCTTTCCTGAACCAACTGGGGAGTCCTAAGGTGTGTAAACGCTACGTCAGACCTAACTCCCCCACCAGTTTCATTTGGAAAAAGCTCGTAAAGAGTGTCTATTTTAACGTGGCCTATTTTTGCCACCCTTGCCAAAATGCCCGTGGAGTAAATATCGTCTATCCACAGGAATGGAGCCTGATGCGAAGCACTCAGCAGGCGAGGAAGTATTTTGGATGGGAGGATATACCCCACTCCTCCGCAGTATGTGGGGTAGAATGTTGAGGGGTACTCCCTCCGGGTTACAAACCACTTTGAGTGTTTGTTGCGCACGGCTCGTGTTCGCTTCCACGTCAGGCAGTGAATGCTGTTGCTCCCGGTATCGTGCGTTATATTAGTACGCAGGTATTCGACCAACACGAAAATATTGACTAGTGCATCATCGTCGATCTTGACAACGTACTTCACAGATTTTCTGCAGTGGTCATTTACCCACTTGAGGCCATACACAAATTTGTAAGTCAGGTTTCGATAGGTGTCGAGGAAGGGGAAAATGACAACATCGCCATATTTCTTTGCTTCCTCTTCCACAGCTGCTTGTGTTGCTGTTTCATTAGACTGTCCCACAAAGAACACGAGGCTGAAACGTAACAGTTCTCCAATCTTGGAATTCCTCTGTAGGGTCTCTCTGTAGAAGTTTCGCCGGGATGAGTGTTCCAACGCCGTGTGAACGAAGAACAGGACTTCGAGTGGCTTGGAACGATCGCACATTTCTTGCGTAAACCAGCCATCTAAGTAGAACGGGGCATCATACCTGACGACTAAGTTTTGTTCATCGACTGTGTTATACACCGTGAATATTAGGAGCGCAGTGGATACAAAAATAAACCCGGTGAGGAAACAGGTCTTGAAGAACATCTTGCTGCGACACACGGCCTGCCATGGTATAGGTGTGATGAGATCTGTGGCCTCTGGAAAAAAAGAATAAAGTCTGTTACATGTGGTGGTGAGGCATAAGATGTGCAAATTCAGTCGCTCCCTTCGGGTGCTTGAACAGTGAAAAAGGAAACCTGAAAAAAAAGTCAGCCTCCGGCACTGAGTATTATCATCAGCTCGTGCTGAAGTTGGTGAAAAAAAATGAACCTGAAAGGTACCTCAGTTATCACAAACCAACCACAAGCTTGAACGACCCAGAGAAACAGACAATAAGGGTTTAACTTGATGACCTTGCACTCGGGCGGATACAGACCAGCACCTTTTGATGAAAGGGGGGGGGGGGGGGATTACATTGACAAAGCATGTAATTGGGGAGGGGAGAGGAGGAAAACCAAAGTGTAACTTAGCGTTTGGGGGGCGGGCGATTGCCCCCCTTGGATACACCACTGCTTGCACTGTTCCTTATAATTTGTGAAGTACTACGTTGTTATACCTAACAAAGTTGCTGTACATTTGCATTATGCTTTGGGGGTCTCAAGCTCATACCGACATTTACCGACAAACCAGGGCCATTTACTGAACCAGAAACATATTCTATGTCCAACACTTTTGGCAGGTGTAGTCTGACCACTGCACAGATTTTGTCTGCTTTTTCTTTTTGTTCTGGGATGAACAAGAAATACAGATTACACAATGAACCACCACCAAGTAGTAAAAGAAAACAAAAGAGTTGCAAATTTTGACTATTGTTTCGTGTCAACTCGACACCCCTGAGTTCAGGCATGGGGACTATTGCAGTACTATATGAACTTCTATGCAGTAGAGTCACTAGGGTGCGGTCCTACCCGGGTAATGCAACAGAAGGGGGAGACGTGCTGCACTAGTACCGCCGCCTCCTCTCTTTTTCTGTAGTGAGGTGACGCCAAAAGCAACATAAGCCCTCGGCGAGCATGTGATTTTTTTCTGCGTACGATATGATACTGTTCTTTATCGTGTATCACCTTGGATGGAAAGCGACACATTATTGCGGGTGGGGGTGGCACGACGGAGCTCCCGCACCGGGTACCGCATACCCTAGTGACGCCACTGCTTCTATGCATTCATCATCAGTGTATGAGGAGGAGTAGTAAACGGAGTAATATTCCGTTAGTGTTTCTGAACCGAATTTACCGAAGCGTTGTTATAGCCATGATGCCACAATGTAGGGATGTCCTGGACATAGAAATCACCTATGCTATGAGAGCAGTATAGATGTCGTTCTTGCAACTGAGTTATGCGGTCAGGCAGACACCTCTCGAATAGAGTATGTAACTACGAGATGACTATTAATTACCTAAAATTCATTAATTATTCAGTTAGGGGGTTTCGGGAAAAAGCAAGGCAGCAGAATGGGAGACAATCCTCGTTGAAAGCCCCTCCATGTTTAAAGAATACTGCAACGCGCTTGTGCGTTGAAATATCCGTCGCCGAATTTTCCTACGCAATCAACCGAAACCGAGGAAGACAGCGCTCATTCCACGTGCTTTGGAGCGATGGAGATGATTAGAGTAGGTTAGAGCCACTAAATAGGGGTACAGAGTATCGCATTCCTTTTTGCGTGCAGGCAGGGCCGGCGATAGGGGTAGGCGAGTAAGGCGACCGCCTTAGGCCCCGCGCACGAAGCCCTCAACCAGGGATTTTTTTTTTTAATATCAAGTATGCACTTAATCGCACGCAAATGAGAGAAGAATGTGTGATGTGCCATTCCGTCACGTGATGAGAAAAAGTCCCAATTTTAAGAGAAATCCGCCAACCTGCAAGCTATACCGAGGATTTCGCACCCTTCTCTCCTGCTGCCATTTCCCGTACTGCTAAAAAAATCTCCAACTGCGAAAAACTTATCTCTTATCTTTTCATTACTGCTGGTGTGAAACAGGCCCCGCGATGCGCCTTTGCCTCAGGCCCCGCACACCCCTAGCACCGGCCCTGCGTGCAGGAGCCGCCTTTCGGTGTCCGCGATTGGACCCGTCGTGTCACGTGGTTTTCTCCTTCCAAGAACGCACGTCCATGTTGAGTCCCCTCCATCCAGAACCGCTTTCCACGGTTGCGAGCTGGCTCGACTGCGCGTTGTTCTCGCGGGAAAGGGGGAGATTTGGTGTCCCATTGCTAGGCGACGCAGCCGCGCCGGACCCAAGATGGCGGGCTCACTCGCCGCTCAGTGTCGCAACTCTGCTCCATATTTAGTGACTCTAGTGTTCATCAGATAAGCCTCTGTCGGCGAAGGTCACGCGCTCCTGGGGCGCGCCGTTTTCGTTTCGGCTCATTTGCATAGTTATATTGGGCCATAGCCTCCTATCTATATACTTCAATGCCTGCCCAGTCGAAGCGGAAGTCGATGCGAACCGGCCGTCCACTGTAGTGGCGCCACATACACGGGGTATGATGACCATATCGCTCTGTTTTCTGGCGCATGATGTTTCGGTTTCGCGTGTGACTGCAACGTCGTCTGCCTGCCAGCTTGTTCTGTCTGTCTGGTGTCAACCAATACCCTCATCTGCTTGCAAGCCTGTCACTATAGATATGAATTGGGAAATTTCTATGCTCTTCGTTTATTTTGAGGTATCAAGTCAAACATCACGCGCCAGCAAGCGCAGCGATATGATTATCACAATCCCAGGCATGTGGCACCGCCGCAGCATAGAGCGCTGAACGGCCGTTCCGCCTCAACTGGGCAGGCATTGAAGTATATAGGAGGCTATGACTGGCAGATGGATATGTCACGCGCCAGTTTCAGAATGGCTTTCAACGAGGATTGTCTCCCATGGAATTGAAACAAGAATCACGTCACACATGGCTCGCATATCGGAATGCATTACCTCCATTGAGCTAAAATCCTCTCAACTTGATGTGTCTGGGTTGTGAAAGATACACTTTTTTTTTTTTTTTTTGCTGGTTCTGAGTTTGTGTAGTTGTGGTTTTCTTTTAGTCCTCCTCAAACTCAGTCTATTGTCTCGCATTCTGCAATGTCGCGTTTGCCTGAAATCTCAATTAAGGAATTTTAGGTAAACAGTAATCTCTTACTCTCTTCCAGAGGATGTCTGCCTGGTCGTATAACTGAACTGCAAAAACGACATATGTGCTCCTCTCGTAGCTGCTTTATAAAAAAAACTGTAAATGATAAAAAGAAACACTCTGTTTTGGGGGAAAAACCGCGAAATTCCCTCGCTCTCAAAGACGCAGAAAAAATATGCGCTGCGCTAAGGCGCAAATTTGTTTTGGACAGCTGACCTCATTCACCCCATCTTTTTTTTCTTCAGTGTACAGCAGGGTATACTAATTAAGTGGCCGAATGACGCACGGATATATCGCCATTTGATTTACGCTCCCGGGTTTCCACGCACGCGCGTGACCACATGTGCCCAAACGCCGACGATATTCAAGGGCCAGTAAAACGGTAGATGGGCTCTAAAGATCTGCGAGAACTTCCCCGGCAGTCGGGGAGTTTTTTTATACATATATAAATCCGTGTGTCCCCTTGTATGTAGCTTGAAACCAAAAGCCGCGAAAGCATTATGTAGAAGTAACGTGCACGAAATATTTTTGTTAAGTATATTACAGTTCTCGTTTGATAAGCATCGTTATTGTGTGAGTTATCAAAAAAAAAAAAAAGAATGAAAGGCGAAATGCGATTTTTTGTTATCGTCTGAGCGCCGTAGAAAAGTTTCTAAGGCCCCAAATCTAAAAATCTAGTCTGGAAATTAACTAGCCAAGACACCCCACGCACATTGGATTGTTTCTAGCGGCGCTACCAATTTTTAAAAAATGTACGGGAAATTCCATGGAGACGGAAAGGTGTCGCTGTCCCTTAACGAGGTCGTTAGTTAAGGCGGTTAATTGTTGATAAGTTGAGGCGGTTAATTACAAGTTTGAATTACTCCTTAACTACCTCACAAGCGCGTGAGCGTTTCTAAAGTTGCTGCCAAAAACAGCGAGTTTTCACCGGCAACCAATAACAGCGTGCATGACCCAGGCCCGGTTTCACCAACGCCGATTAGCATTTGAACAGAGATCAATTAACGGTCCCTTAACTTGAATTTAACTCTTAATTCTGCTTCACTGAAGGCAGTTATTGTCACTGAAACGTTCATCACGTCACCAACTGTTAGTTTCTGACACCCTGCCGGGTAGGCTGCAGCTGCAGCGGTCAAAGAAACCGACAGGGTAATGCCACTGGCTTGCGTGGCTGGTCCCCTCGGCCACCCCTGTGTCTGTTATCGACGATGGATTCCGGGAATCTTCCGCAGACGCAGCCCTCGTTGGTTTCACACGAAAATGAGACGAGGCACTGGTTGACTCGTAATAACGACAGTGGTGAGTACGGGACAGTGTTCCCTGAGAGCCGTGTCGTCTTTCGTTATTTACGACTCTCGTGGCATACGTGGGCAAACGTGCAACACGTGTGCCGGCCCATCCACACGTATATGTATACATTTGTATTGTACTGTGAAGCGTCCTGGAGTGTGTCACGAATTGACAGTTCGTGGAATTTGCCTTGCACGTGACTGGGTGTCCCGTGGGAGAGTGGGTAAGATGAAGATGTATATAGGGAACCGCCATACCGGTTGAGAGGGTCTTTGGATTGTGAGCGTTATGAAATAAAGATCGTGTACAGTCTCCACGCCTGGGCCTGGCCTGTCTTCTTGCGACTCCGCGACGGACTTGCGGCTGCACCTGACCACCACTCCATCACTTCTACCACCACCCCTAGTGGGAAAACCTAACTGGCGCAGTCGACAGGATAGGTGCAGCGTCATCAGCAAGGACAGCAGAAGTCGGCCAGGACCGAGAGGCGCCAAGGTCCAGAAACAGTCATCACATAGGAGCGACTGGAGGAGAAATATCTTCGGCGATAGCTAGCAGGTGGGACGGCATCTTCGGGAGAGGTCCACCATCGAATATCACGGCGAAGTGGCATCGGAAGGAGAGACTTCGCAGGTTTATAGGCGCAAAAGGGTTGGAGGTGTCTGAGCTCATCGTGGAGTCCCTGAAGCAGAGGTGGAGCAACATAGCAGCGCTGGACGGTATCGGAAGGAGAGGTCCACCATCGTCTGTGGAACGACGCGACGGAGCACACGCCGAAGAGGATGACCCTGATTTACTAACGAGAAACCAAGGGACAATTATAGTGTCCATCCTTGAAGTGGAAAAGGATCAACGTTGGACTGTGGAGTCAACGGGGGAAACTGTGTCTGAGGTAGGCTCTTTGCGATATCCTTATTAGAAATTCACCATGTCGGTAGTGACGAGGCTAGGCGCAAAGAAAGGAAACTCAGATACAGATGAGGGCGACATTGTTGGCGATGCTCAAAATGTCGAGCATGCAACGAATGAGGATAGCTCCGGAGGAAGTAGCGACAGAGAAATCGAGAAGCTACGACTTCAGCTAGAGATTGAAAGGATAAAGCTCGCGCAGATTCAGGCGGGAGGTGGCAGTGGCTATAGGCCTAGCACGGAACATAGGAGTAGAGTGGGCGAATATGCCAGAGATCTACGTGGGGTTTTGACAACGATGCCCGAATCAGAGGCTCTAGTGCCCGAGTGGTTCGTTAGCGTCGAAACAGTGTTCAAAAACTTTGGTGTGCCGGAAGATATACAAGGCACGGTACTGTTGGCGTACCTTAATGAAAAAATGAGGGCAGTGATTGCGCGGCACGGCAATGGGATGATTCTTTTGTACCCCCAAGTTAAAGAGAAAGTGCTAGCTGAACTGCGTCTAACGCCGGCCGAATACAACAGGCACTTCTATCAAGCGAGAAAAGGTGACTCGGAGTCGTGGGGCCAGTTTCTGACGAGATTGTCAGCTCTCTTTGACCATTACACAGCGAGTCGTAATGTAAAGACACTGGACGACTTGAGAGACCTAATTTTGGTCGACAGACTTACGTACGTGATGCCGGATGAAACGCGCTCGTACGTAACGCTCGCAGAAACGGGAACATGGCACAGACCCACTAAAGTCGTCGAAATGGCTGAAAACTTCGAAGAAACTAAAAGAGGAGCGAAGCAGCGTAGGACGGTGGCACCGACAAGTCAAAAGCGGCCACCTGAAGTAAGGGAAAAAATTGTTCCAGGGAAAAACAATGCTGACAGCAGGGCACCGACGCCGACACGCGAAATGTCAGGTCGTGTTGTCCATTGTTTCCGATGCAGAGAAGAAGGTCACTATGCGAGGAATTGCCCTCAGACATCTACAAGTGAAACAGAGAAGAAATCTGATGAATCACGAAATCGTGAAATGGAAGAATCTAAGCTAATTGCTAGAGTCGCAGTATTGCAAGGAGCTGCGATGAGTCCGGTGATAGAAAGAGGGAAAGGAGTGAACGCAGACTTAGTGCGCGTTAGAGTAGGAAACAATCTTGTGGCGGCCCGTCTTGACTCAGGAGCAGATATAACAGTGCTAAGGAGGAGCATTGTTTCGTGTCCCAAAGATGAAAGAGAAAGTGGCGAAATAAGGCTGAGAAGTGCCTTTGGACATACTATCCGTGCACAGCTGATGAAAGTCCCGCTAGAGATAGAAACAAGGGATGGCTGGAGACAGCAGGTACTGACTCAATGTGCCGTAACTGATGAGTTAGCCGAAGGAATAGACGTGCTACTGGCGCCTTACGATCATGAAGCTCTAAAAATTGAACACCGAAAGCTCGATACAGCAGCGAGGGCACTAGAAGACGTGAGACAACCAGTGATTGCAGAGCTAGAATGCGAGGACATCTCAGATGTATATAAGGAAGATGGAGAGGTAGATCAAAGCCGAACTGCATGGACTGATGTAGTGAGCAGCGATGTCGATCTCAATCCCGAAATGAGAGGTGAGGAGTCAAGTAAATGCGCGGCAGAAAACATAGATGATAAGCAACTGAAGGCATCTTGTGCACACGAGAACGAGCTTTGGAGTCATCCGGCCCGCATTGAAACAGCCTGCGTTGTCTTCGATGAAGACGCCGAATTCGGGAAGATACCTATCACTCCAATTCCAAGCCTGCAAGACCACCCTAAGATAGTGGAAGATTCTGCACAACAACTTAATGAGGAGCAGAACGGAGAGCCCGACCAATTAATGTCGGAATGCCAAGATGTGTTTATTGACCACACAAGATCACGTAATGTCGAAAGGCATGACCGCAAAAGGACGGTACGGCGTCATACGCTTCACTCCGGGAGCGAAGTTAGATAAGGGCCACCAATACAATGGGCTGCTAGCACTGACAGAAGAAGGCGGCCAGCATCTCGGAACTGGCGTCACCTGACCCACGACTAAGGCATGAGTTTGGCAACGCACGCTTATCGCGGTTAGAATTTTAGTCGTGCCAGTTCGGCTACATAAAGACATGGTGGGTTCCTGGTGAGTGTCGTATGAAGGGCCTCTCCTGTGTGTAATAGACTATGCAAAAAAAAAAAAGAAAAGTGCTGATATGTGGCTAATGGAAGATTTGTACAGCATTGATACTATTGTGTATAACTTGTCCAGTGCATAATTTACAAGTGCAAAGTGTATCATTTGCAGAAACGTTTGGTCTTGTGTGTTGCACTTTCCAGAGGCCAGTGCAACACATTTTTTGGGGGGAGGTGTTAGTTTCTGACACCCTGCCGGGTAGGCTGCAGCTGCAGCGGTCAAAGAAACCGGCAGGGTAATGCCACTGGCTTGCGAGGCTGGTCCCCTCGGCACACCCCTGTGTCTGTTATCGACGATGGATTCCGGGAATCCTCCGCAGACGCAGCCCTCGTTGGTTTCACACGAAAATGAGACGAGGCACTGGTTGACTCGTAATAACGACAGTGGTGAGTACGGGACAGTGTTCCCTGAGAGCCGTGTCGTCTTTCGTTATTTACGACTCTCGTGGCATACGTGGGCAAACGTGCAACACGTGTGCCGGCCCATCCACACGTATATGTATACATTTGTATTGTACTGTGAAGCGTCCTGGAGTGTGTCACGAATTGACAGTTCGTGGAATTTGCCTTGCACGTGACTGGGTGTCCCGTGGGAGAGTGGGTAAGATGAAGATGTATATAGGGAACCGCCATACTGGTTGAGAGGGTCTTTGGATTGTGAGCGTTATGAAATAAAGATCGTGTACAGTCTCCACGCCTGGGCCTGGCCTGTCTTCTTGCGACTCCGCGACGGACTTGCGGCTGCACCTGACCACCACTCCATCACTTCTACCACCACCCCTAGTGGGAAAACCTAACTCCAACCAACATAAAGAAAAAAAAGAATCGAGTGTTACCTTCAAGTTTACCAACCCTAGCTTGATCTCGGTTCAACGTTAACCAGCGCTGGTGAAACCCGACATCAGAATCTTATCTGTCGGGTGCAGTATAAGGTGATAAGTAAATCTTTAAAAAATATGGAGAAATTGAATTCGGTATACTTAGCCTACCGGGCTTGCGGTGACGGTATAATAACACTACCGTGCTAACCCTATCCTTTATTCCATACAGGGGCGGATCTAGATGGGTGACCTCAGTTTCTGTCTTCACATAGTGTTTAGTTGACCTAGATGGCGTATCTACCATGATGGTCAAGGCTGAACCCCCCTCTCAGAAAAATCCTGGATCCGCCCCTGATTCCATGAAGACTGCACAGTCTCTGAGCTTGGGCAGCAAACACGGCACGGATGAGAGCTCAAACCAGCAAAATGATGGCACATCAGCTTGCCTTGCGTCTATGCCATCTTATTATTTCTTTCAACGTCCCAAGCAGCACAATGTACCGAAAGTCGAGTGCAATAGGACTGGACAGTATGTGTCTTACGAATGTTATTTAGTTTCAGGTGTCTGTTCAAGGCCTTCCACCTACCCGTCCACCCCTACTGCACTCGACTTTCAGTACATTGTGCTGCTTGGGGTACGCTTTCATACTTTTTCGTTCACGTCGCCAACTGGCGACTCGACGGCTGAATATAAGCCGGCGATATCGGGAGCGCGTTATCTGGCTGTGACCGCAAACACGGCAAGTAACAGAGGGAGTTTAACTCACCGTAATTTGGAACATATCGATAGTGCATAGCAGCAGTCAGCTGAAGGGTATTGTTGTCTTTCGTAGATGTTCACTGGAAACAGCTTGAAATAGGTAGCTCATGGGTAGTCGTGCGTCTCGCCATGCACTGCGTCTGCAAGGAGCTTCTCTGTCTTATCTGTTGTTAGGCCGGTAGATGTGACAAGAAGTTTTGAGATAGGCATCAATTGGCAACAGTCGAGCGCTGCCTTATCATAGAGCAGAGCGCTTGCATCACCTCTCGGCAATAATCCCAAGCAGCACAACATATTGGCCAAATATTGGACCAATGGGGTGTATACCATATTTCGAAAGCGGCGGATGACATACCAGACTAAGCTGACGCTATTAATTGATCTTTGTATTGTCATTAGTCCTCTCGCTCGAAGACTATGTGCGTGAAATATAAATGCAGTCAGTGAATATTACGCGCTTCCTCGAATTTTCGAAATAAGCCGCAAAGCTTCATTGATTCTCCAGGAGTAGATGACGTAATCGAGAGTTGGCGTCTCCTAGCAATAGCGTCTCCGCTCTTCACCGAACGTTGGAGGTCTGCCGGCAACTGTGGTGACGAAGACTGAAATCGACCTTTATTTATTTATCTATTTTAGGGGTGTGCGAATATTCGAGTTCCTGAATTCGAACCCAATATCAATTACTCGAAGTATGCGATTCGCAAATCGAATACTACCTAAAAATATTCGGTTTTCCGAAGTATTCGACTATTCGCCGCATATCAACGACACCTTCCGAATGTGGGCTTCACCTGATGCTTCTCTGCATGAGGTGAAGCCTGCTTTACGAAATTGCCAGTGCCGCAGGACCAGGGATTTCCTACCCCCCCCCCCCCCCCCCGAAATTTCTCAGGTGACCCCACCCAGCTCGGCCACCAATACGTTCTGGTAGAGAGTCCGGCGCAGCGAATTACATCCTGTACTGTCAAACTTTTGTTGTAGGACCACAGTCATGCAGATGATCGTACCATGCATTTGTCTAATCTGTGTGCTAGGTATTCATTGATCTTCGTGGGACAAGGTGCTAGTCTTTTTTCTTTGTCGGTCGTGTGATTATGCATCTTAATGTTGAAATGCCGTTCATAATGAATATGTATTCTAATGTACTGTGTTCAAACGTAATAACATGTACAAATAAAACGGGAAAGCTGTGCAGAGATGTCACCATTGTGCCACGATTCTTTCCGTGTCTAAGAAAAATTCCGTAAGTGGAACCTTCACCAAACATAACTGATGAGGAAGTTCTCTCCTCCCCTGTGGGTGCGTGTCCACTGCTTGCTCTCATGAGTTGTTTGGCTCCTGAAAAGCTCCTGTATTTACTTCAGTAAAAAGTATTTACTTCAATGAGCGAACTTTCCCTTCAACATGATTTGGAATGCAACTGTTCCAAGGCTGAAACACACAAACACGGCAGTCGTGGCGCGAATCTCGATTGCCGGTCGAGTGCGTTATCTACTACGCTTCGCTGGCCTTGCGACGACTTCCCTTTAGCCCCTTGGTAAGTTGTTGAAAGGCAGTGTTTAGCGCACTCGACCAGCCATTGAGAGGTGCGCGTGCTTCCATTTCCCCGACGAACAGTCCGATTACTATCACTTCACAAAAAGAGCAGCATAAATGCCGATCTTGCGGGTGGCCATTTTATAGACCCAGGCGAGCATCGAGAAGAGTATATGCGACGACTACATACAATTCGTTCATTAACTTTTTAATTAGAGGTTTTCGGGGAAATGTCACATATAGCAGAACTAGCGAGTCATTATTTAAAGCCACCCTCTTCTTGAAACGAGCACAATTATTTTGAGGTATCATCACCAGATATTGCTGCGCAAACGACTGGACAATCACGTCTCAAGCGCGGGAAGAATAACGTGGGAGGACCAGGTGTTTGGAAGCGATTGAGCTGATTGGTGTTGTTCTGTTCGTCAGATAAACCACTTTGCGGCAGGGATAAGCATCGATGTCGAAGGCCGTGTCCTTCCTGGGCTCTGGATACGCTTGGTCGCGGTTTCGGTTCTGTTTTCCTCCCGCTCTCAGTTGGATTGCCGATTTTTTTCTCGACTTATACCGAATATATTGCGTATTTTGCAAACTATTGATCTTTTCAGTTAGGTCGCTTACTACCTTTCTGTTCACCTTTTCTATGCGGCGGGCTTACCAACTGAGGATCTAAGAGGGGTTCACACGCTGGAAAGTAACAAACGCCGAGTACACGACGGCCCCCACACCATACGACAACTACAACTCCCTACCCTCAGGTTTACATGTTTCATTTCAAAGAATAATAGAATCACACTGGACGACGTCCATCAGCTAAAAGCTCAAATAATTTAACCTCGACAGAAATGAAAGATGTGCGAGACGTGAAAAATGTTAACGACGTATTCGTGTCTAATTTGTGATCCGTTACCTCTGCCGTTACTCCAGCCATCCTATAAGGAGGCGGGGGGGGGGGGGGGTATTAAGAGAAAAAAAAAAGAAAAGGAAGGTCAGACAGACGGAGGTCGGCTTGCTATTCCAAAAAAAAGGGAAAGGGGAAGAAAAGAAAAGGAACGGAAAAAGAAGAAAGGAAAAGAAGGGAAAAAAAGAAAAAGAAGAGAACAAAAAGGAAAAGCAAAAGGAAGAACACAAAACTAAAACTGAAAAATCACACACACGGTCACACAATCACGAGGCGTTGACAAGGTTCGAAGCGTGGAGAAAGCGGAGGAGCGCAGTGGTGACTGCCCACTGGGTCAGCTGAAGAACGGGACCCAGTAAGGTAGCCAGTCCTATGGCTTAGCGGTGTTGCCTACAAGAATTGGTTCCTTTGGGGTAGCTAAAGTAATTAACTAATTAAAGTGGTCATGCGAAGGCGGTATGGACAACATTAATGTGAACCTCCTTTAAAGAAACATTAACTCCCTCCTCCGTTTTCCTGAGTATATTCCAGCAATCGTCGCATCGTGGTATACCCTGCCTGAAGACTCGAAGGTGGCGAAGGTGGTCCCACTTTAAATCCTCTGACAAGCTTAACCCTATTAACTACCGACCCATCTCTCTCACAAGCATCCCACGTAAGATTTTAGAGCACGTAATATTCTCTCAACTAGCTAATCATCGTGATACTAACTCATTCTTCATGTCTGCACAGCCTAGCTTCTCCTGTGAGAATCAACTGTTTTTCGCTTACGCTTTCTCTACATTTCATTCTTGACCGTTGCTCTCAGACTGATTGTATCTTTCTTGATTTCTCTAAAGCTTTTGACAGAATTGACCATCGTCTCTTGCTTGGATAAATTTTTTCTCGATAACCTTTCTCAGTTTGTGTCCCTATAGGTGATACCACGGTGGTGATACTAAATCTAACCTAACATCCGTTTGGTCTGGCGTACCTCAGGGCTCTGTACTTGGCCACCTTCTTTTCCTAATATATTAACGATTTACCCAAATGCGTAACTTCCTCGATTCACTTCGCCGGCGACTATATGTCATCTTTCAGGAAATCTATAAAACCACGGATAACAGTTTGATCTTACAAATATTTCTAATTGATGCAATATATGGTTCATGGATCTGAATACTAACAAATACAAAGTATGCGCATCTCACGTACTCACTCTACTCCTCCCCGCTCCGTTAAATGCTATAAGTGTGCATATTATCTCCGTTGGAAGATGAGTCGACTACATTGCTAACGTTTCTTATACGTCGGAACTACTCTAAAGCCTCAATTAATGTGAAACCAACGATGTACAAAACTTTAATTCGTTCAAAATTAGAATCCATCTTGGATCCTGGTTTATCAGAACTAACTTCTGCTATTGAAATGGTACAAAATCATTATACACGTTTCATTTTGTCATATTATTCTCGCACCGGTAGCAAAACAACAACGGCATCAGCAGCAATGAAACCATCCCTTCAACGTATGTAAGAAAGTGTCTCGACTTTGCCTTTTTCACAAAATCTATCACCACAAATGTGAGGTTCATCACTATCCTTCTCACTCACTTTAAAGGTGCGGAGTCCCCCTTTAAAGGGGATGTGGTCTGCGTAAACTACTTGAACCCGTACGTTATTCTTTCTCTCCTTTCATTTTTATTCAGTGTATGCCTTTCGTTTGTGCCTAGAATACTTTGAGTCCCGTGTACCCCCGGAACATGGAAGAATTCCTTACGTATCGTTCATTAGTAAGTTTTAGTATAACGTACGCTGTCGCCTTTGCGTACGTGCATAGTGTTGGTGGTTCAGCGCACGCGCAAGATACAAGCAGAGCTTTGCGCATTGCGCAGAACCACGAAGCTATCCTCTACGTACGCAAAGGCGACAGCGTACGTTATACTAAAACTCGCTATTAAACAAACGGTATTGTTCGCATGGAATACGCGAGTCAGGATTTGGGATTATTCCATGGAAAGGAAGGTGAAGGTCGCAGTAGTCACGTCACGAAATGTCACGCTGTCCTTGAGATATCTTCTCGGCAGCAAGGACAAGGTCCCCTGGGACAGAGGCCATCGCTCCAGATTGCTTTCGTAGTGCGTTTCAGGCGAATGGCTTCGTGACCTGCTGGGACTTGATCAGTATGCCACCCTGGGCCGGAGAGAGAAAAACCAATTTAATCCGAGAGCCCAATCGGGTCTCATGGACCGTTTGGAAACGCTCCTCGTTTGGAAACGCTCCTAGATAGCTACATGATCCGAACGCAAGATGATGCCGCTGTCCCGCGCTCGTCCAGAAACAGAGATGGATGTAGCTCGTTCTTGAGCATGTGTGTTCTTTGAATATGCACAATCACCATCCGAAGCAGCACAATACGCATTGGCTGCATATTGGCAATACGGGCTCTATACGGGACCAATATTGGATCAGTATCCAAACATGATTAGGTGTTACACCATTGTTTTATCCATCTTTCGTTTCCACGTTGGCGTCAAGCAAACACACTGTTCTGCAACGGTAAATTGTATGCGGAATCAAAAAAAAAAAAAGAAAAAGCAAGATGCACAGCATTCCACGGCACACTGATGTGCCTTGGACAGTATTCGCTTGGACAGTAGCGGAAAAGTACTTCAGCGACATGTTCAGGTACCGGATGGCTCTTTGCCCGCTGCTTTCCTTAAGAGGGCATACCAGTCCAGGGGTATATTTTGCTGTGCCGCAATATCCAATCCAATCCAGCCTTTACACGCCCGCCGTCGTTGCTCACCGTCGTTAGGTACATTGGACAGCAAGATGTCCAGGAACGGAAAAGTGCATGCGTTACTTTTATTAGGGAACGCATTCATTAATTTATCTGTTGTCGTTGGTAACGGCATCGTGTTACTGTTTCTATTTTTGTAGCGACGAGCAGTTAACGGCATTCCGTTACTGGGTGCAACACTGAGCTTGGCAAGATTATTTTCTCGCATTTTTTTGCCTGTACTATGAAGAGACTCAATTCAACTGGACAGTCAAGTTTTATTTCAGGCGGTTACATTTTAACATTTTCTCAAACACAGTCCTCTAGTGCACACCTATTCGGGCTTAGAAGATGGCTGGCAAATTAGAATATATTTTCAGAATATATTTTTAGAATTATTCATCTAGTTTCAACGAGAACGGGCTCTCCAAACTGATGAGGTAGAGAGAGACCATAAATTTCGAGCACAGTGCTCACAATGCTCTCAGTGTGACAGACAGCGATCTGGACACGAATCTGGTTCAAATCAAGTCCCCCCCCCCCCCCCCCCCATTTTACCGATGACATAAATCCAATCCACACGAAGCTTGAATTGAAATAGGTGCCGACAAACCAAATAATTTCGAATCCGGATTTACTATGTTTCTCACGTTAGATCGAATCCTTTTTTAGGTCCGGATTTGGCAAATCTGCCACAAAAGGTGGCGCTCTGAAACAGCACAACTGAAAAGCTCAGGAATGACTTCGAGCTGTGAAAATGACACGGAGCCGGCTAGATAACAATCAATAGCCATCTTATACAAAAGATGAACGATCGTATACGGAACAAAGCGGGAGCTGTAGAAAAGATCTATTTATTGGATTTTATCGCGATACGGGAAATCTGCCCTATTATATTGCCACGGATCATCTTCGAGAAACACCCAGGGCAGGCACGAAACGGTACAGCTCATCCCGGCGCGTGTTGGAGCATTCATTCTTTGGACTCAGTTGTGTTCAGAGAGCTATCACTCTTGTGCTTTTGCAGTTTATTCGACGACTCGCCGGCCCATTTCGCTTCGTGACAATATAACAGGGGATACGTTTTCATTAGATATTTTCTCGGAGACATTTTCAACGAAAAAGCTACGATATTTATGCTCAACCGACCATTCTTTGTGAGAGAGTATGTAACTACTACAAGATCACGGGTTCGATCCCGGCAATGTGGGGGAGGTAAACATTGCTTTCAGGCGTATACGTTAAAAGAACCCCATGTGGTCGAAATTATCCGCAGTCCTACCCACACAAATAGGCAGTGATGGCCAGTATAGTTAACTACATGTAGTTAAACTACTAGTTAAACTACCTGATTGTAGTTAAAAAGTAGTTATCAACTACTTGCAGAAATGTAGTGTGCAAGTACTAGTTAAACTACTGTTTCGAGCAATTAACTACAGTAGTTAGGTTACTGCAGGCGCCAACTACTTCCGATTTTGCCGCAAGCTTTACGGCACGATTGTGCTTCCGACTTTTACCTTGATTGATGATTGAGTACCTTGATTGTTTGATGAGAACGCAGGTGCAGGGCAATTGTGCCGTGCATGTGTACTAAATCTTCACTTTTATCACTGCTTGGGGTTCATATTTAGCTGTCCAAGAACACTATAGAATGGCGTTGGTGTCGATAGACAACGTTAAGCTAGGGATGTAGTTAAAATACATTGCAGTAGTTAAAGAAGTAGTTTTAACTACCTCCCCTGAAAAGTAGTTGAACTACTAGTTAAACTACTTCATCACGAAGTAGTTAGTAGTTATAGTTAAACTACTGTAGAAGTAGTTAGTGGCCATCACTGCAAATATTTTTACGCACCTTACGTGACTCCAATTACACCCTATGTCATCATCACCAATTATTACTTGCCTAAGTTCTAATTAATACCTAATTATGACACCCCAGTGGCCCACATGAGGTGTTCGCTACCACCAAGTTGTCCTCAAGCAGGATCGAACCCGAAACCTAGCAATTGTGTGGTTGCAGATTCGGAAGCAGTGTCATGTGATGTGATGTGACAGAGGAAGAGAAAGCAGTCATTATTTAAAGCCAGCCCATTCTTTAAAAATCCCGAAAGGAGCACGTACTTTCTATCGCGTCAGATTTTGCCAGAATGCGGCCGATACGCGCCAGAGGGACAACCCTTTCGTGCCCGCGACCTACCGGACCCGCTGATACCTCATGGACCTTGCCTGGACGTTGCTGTAGCTATCTGAAGTGGAAAGGAGGAAAAGGCGGCGCTTCTTGAAATTATATCACGATAAACTGAGCTTCCGAGCAAATGTCCATCTGCAAATAACAGATTTCTTTGGTAAAATTAATGGGCGATTCCATCTCAACTCATGCAAGGTGGTCCGGACACCACCGTGAACGCCTTCGTTGGACAGATATTGAACGTCAAAATCGCTACGCCTGAAAGCGCGCCGGACCTGCCATATTCTTCCGGAATTTATTTCTCGGGAACTACGGAGGCTAGAGGAAAAGTACTTGAGGTCCCATTCTCAGTCTGAGTCAGGCTACAACATATATTTTTTCGATAAAAATCACTCATGGTGTCCGGACCACCTTGCCTGAGTTGAGATGGAATCACAATAATATTGCTGCATTAAAGAGCATGCACACTCCCTGGAGGCATGAGCTAAACCTGCACAACCATCGTGTATTTGTCGTTTTTACGTGCGCCTCCCGTCCTTTTTTTTTTTTTTTTCGCGAAACGACGTCATGCACTTTCGTTTGAAAAATTTAGCTCCTTCGAATTAGCTTAATTAATAAAATTACACGTAAACGCAATATGTGACAAAATGACCAAGCTACACACTGATGACTCGATATTTTTTTTACGCGTTAGTGAGGCACCGCGCATCGATTTTCACATTCTCATATCCAGGACCGCGGGACCTCCAAAACCGTTTCAAAATGTACGTGGTATCGAAATGGAGCCCATCCATGCAACATTATCCGGTATCATCGCAAGCTCACAACGTCCGCAATATTATGCGGGAAGTTGCGGAAATTGTGGATAATGTTTCAGTTAAACAGAAAATATTATCCCTGGACAGGAAATTCGATGTACACGTTGTGCACATTATGGAAGCCACGTTGAGGCTGATGTCACGTTGCACTGTACAGTGATCGTTTTACACTCACAGAGACGTCACATCCCATTGGACCATTCTTTCATAAAGATCCCTTTAGGCGTCACTTGGAAATATACTGTATGTGTGAACGTGCAATGCAGTTTTGGTTTGACTCCGGTTAAAAAACGCGAGTCTGAGAGTGTCCAGGGGACGTGTATGGGAATAAGGCGCGAATAGAAAATATTTCTGCGTTGATTGTGATCGACAACCGTGACACTATGTTGTGACTCACACAGTGTTTGACTCTGCTTGACTGTGGCTTCTCGTTTTCCTTCTCAGACGGAACTCTTCTTCTTACCTCAATTCCCCTTTTCCCTTTTGTTTCCGTTTTGCTCTACGAAGGTGTACTGTGGTAGCCAGTCCGATTCTTGGAACTTTCTTTCGTGCCTGTACTGCACTGCACTGCGTGCCTGTTCTTCTTTCATTTTTCTTTTCCTTCCTTTCTTTCTTTTTGTTTATTTTTCAGTTTCTTTTTCGGAATAGCAAGCTGGCAATAGCCTGGCTGACATTTCCTTTTTTTTTTCTTTCACTCTATTAAATATATCCCCCCCAGTCCGATTTAGTCGTGTCTCACCTCCCCATTTTTTTCTTCTATCCATCATCATCATCATTTCTGCACGAATATTCGCCGCATATACGCCTATATAGCGGGATGGGACGAATTCGCCGTATATTCTCGGTGTTTAATCTTTTCTGAGATATCGTGTTTTTTTCACCGTTTTGGTAGATCGGAATCGGACTTAGAAAACGATACGATAAATGCTGCTGTCAAATCAATGATGAGTGCATGGTGTTAGCCACTTCAAACGAATAAGGCGATCTTGTTATGTTTTCGAAGGCGTTATCGTGAACTTTATGACTCGCTAATGTTGCCATCAGTTGTTTCCCCGCTTAGGCTGCGAGACGCCGGTGCATATGATTTGATGAGTTATCCTGACATGCCCGCGAAAGCATCGGGGCAACGGCTTAGAGTTGGTCCGCTAGGCCTGTGGCTGTTAGAAAAGCCATAAGCGATCGAAGGGCCCAGCGCTGATGTGTGGGACTACGTCCAAGAATTGGCAACTGTATGGGCGTCCGCGACAGCTGCACGCTCCTTGAAATTCAGGACCCTCTTGACGCTTTGTCACACGCACGGAAAACGGGTTCCGTACGTGAGATTTTACGCAGACACGCAAAGTTTTACGCAGCGAAACACGCATCATTATGGCACTCGTAGAACGTAAGAGGACGCGCACTTCTTTCATGGAACGTAAGCAATACAAACAAAATTTTGTACCAACTTCGTCAAGTATGCCATCCCCAGGGAGGATAAAACGAGATAAATCTACTGTTATAGTGGGCATGAAAAGGGTCAGCTCTGCACATTCCCGCCTATATAAGGAGACTATATGTTATGTTATGTACTATATGTGTATATACCGAATAGTCAATTGTACGTCCAATCGCCGTTTTTGATGAAAGAACTGAGTAGCCGGAAAATTCGTTCTTATTTAAACCGAACACTACACCCATGTTGTACGTTGCTTAGTCCCCCCCCCCCTCCCCCGCCGCCTTTCTTCACCACTCTACGCTTCAGTAGGCGAAACCGGAGTCGTCCGTTCGGATTAAATGGTCGCGCTATGTATGAGCATGCAGTCCACAAAATGGGATTAAACGACGAAGCCACTTGCTCTTGTCGTATCATTGTTTCGCCTGTAGAAGGGAGAGGCGAGATGGATGCACATAATAAATACTTGCGTAAACTTCTAGCTGCAGTGACATCTGCGACAGCTTGCACGGAACGAGCGGCTCAAAAACAAGCGAACTCTCACCTTGCATAGCGATGAACATAAAAGCAAAAGGCAAGCTAGCAAGCTAGAAAACACAAAAGGTAACACAAAACGAACAGCACGATCGTTGGAGCGTCAGCTTAACGGTGCACATGTGCGACCCGAGAGTGCTTGGCTAGGCTAGGCCTAGCTGACATCGGCTTCGACTGATTTGCAAGCTAGTACCGTATTTTCCGGTGTACCACATGCGGAGAATCTGCGCGGAAACGCAAACGCAGCGCGGTAAACTCTTGCCGCTGTGCGGGAAAAGCCACCTACGATTGCCGCTTTTTGGCGATCGCGCAGTGCACGATTTTTAGCGGCATCCGCACATGCTCAGACAATCAGGAAGTAACCGGAAGTTGCGTGCGTTCTTGTTTTTTTTCGGCCTCCCGCACGGAGAGCATTGACGGTACGGTGTCGTTGACTGGAAGGTATGTCGCAGTGATGCTCACGTTTTTCAGCCGGCGAATTTATGACGACGGAAATAAAATGTCATTGCTGCGGACATTATAGAGCGTTGCCTTAAAATGACTTTTTGGCTCGACAATGGAATAAAATTTGGGAGTGCAGGTAAGTAAAGTGTAAGATATCGACTGTCATAGTGTCAGGAAGTTGAAAGCAGTTGTTGACAAAACAGGTGAGAGATCTGGTTGAACTGGACACACCCACAAAGAAGAATACAAAATATGTTTCTCAGTTTTGAGAACCCACTGGCCGCATTTGTTCTTGAATCGGGCTTTTCACGTCCCTGAACTTCGCGTTTGCTCTCGATGAATAAGCGGAACAATGTTCGTGGGTCATTGTCGTCTATTCTGGCAGTGCGCCTGACCTGAATAAAAGGATGGCCTTCTTTTGTAGCATGGCGTGTTGTTGCCAAAGTTCGTCGGTAACATGCATATATGATACACCGCCTTGGTTTATTGTGCATACTGGTAGGAGTACAGAAGCTTGTGGTAACATTGCTGTGCGTGTTACATCGAACCTTTTTCAGATTCGGCCCGTTTTTAGGGGTGCGCGTTATACACCGGAAAATACGGTAAGTCGCTGCGACAGCTCCCTCTCACATTTAAACTTGGTCAAACGCTGGCGCGCGCTCGTTTACTACGAGTTTCGTTTTCTCGTGACTCGTGCGATCTCCGTGGACTGTAGTCGCCAACTGCGCGCTTTGGCACAAATGCAGCAAAACACCCTCTAAGTAGCAAGATGGCGCAGCACCCCGTGATTTGCGCACTTTGGCGCAAATGGCACAGTACTTCCATCCCAGGACGTACATTCCCCCAGGGCGTCAGTCGTGACGTTGCCCACCTCTGTGAGGCCAACAACGGCAAGCCCTTCCACCAGCACCACCACCACCACTTCCATCACTGCTTTAGGTGAAACACCCTGTATCACGAACGATGCGAAAGATGTTCTGTTCGTGTCAAAGTAACACCATCTCTCATTCCGCGAGGAGGTAGTGTCTCTTTAAGGTCCATTTGGTACTTAAAGTAGCACAGAAGTCATTTTTAACACCCAGTTTTCTTCCTATAAAACTGTTAAGTAGACTAGTAAGATGCACCATGCGAAGTAATTTACACCACGGAGTCATAATTATCGCAGAAATTGAATCTGAAATACGCCGCAAAAAGCGACCGTGCGCAACGGTGGTGAAGAGCAGTACCAGCCTGTGATCTGCCTGGAACCGCGCGCTGACGCTATAAGGAGAACGCTCGCTGATTGGCCTAGAGAAATGTCTGTTACTCCGCTGTCGTCTGCTACTCGGGTGTTCGGGGTTCTGATAAAGCCTTTCTCCTTGCTCGGTAATGCTTCGGCCGCTCCTTCTCTCCCCAATTCTCCGGGAAAACTGGCAAAACAGGTTTACGGCGGCAAAGGGACAAGGCGCTGACCCCCACTGACCGGCAAACCAGAACGAGTCTCCTTATGCCGTCATCGGTGACGTGGCATCATACCTCCTCATCCTCGTTATAGCTGGAGTGGCGAGTTAAGGGTGAAGGCGCGGAGCTATGTTTATGTGAGTTTTTTTCTGGGAAACAAATTGCACACATCAAAACCTTTCGCGCTATTCGGTATAATGACACACACACTTTCATCAGATGTCTTAATCTGAATTTTTTTTGGATGGCCCTCTGTACTCCTTTAAAGGCGGTATTCAAGTCCTAACTTTTAGTCACATCGTTAAAAAAAAAACGAAGTCGTCGCCGTGTGCGCATCATGATACGACGACTATTGGCGAAGATAATCAATCATTGCCAGATAGTACATGCGATTGTCAGATTTCTTTCGCATTTCCAAGAGCGACAATATCGCTCGAGCTACACAGATTTCACTTGGCTACTATATCCAACAACAACAACAACCCAAAGAACACACGCGGTCCTGAGGATGTCCCCAAAGTGTCATCGTGTCCTCGTCCTTCGATATGAATCCGCAGAGCGTCCTGAGGACGATACTCGCGGACTGTCCGCGAAGAGTCATCCAAGTACGTCCTGTGCGTGTCCCTGTGGGTAACTGACGGGATGAGAAATATTATTTTGTACAGTTCACCTGCCAAGATTCCCCAAATATTGAGTGATACATTTGTTTTGTTTTTGGGTCGATCCCTCGGGCTGAATGGCATTTGTCATAAACAAAGTGTGGTACTGTGTCAGATTTTTCTGCCAATGAATTCCCCCTCTTCCCAAAAAAAGGTGACTGTCTATGACACATGGAGCATTTACCGCGAAAAAGACAGAAATGCGCGATTCTGTTGCACTGTCATTGACCTCCCAAGGTCCTACCGAATGTCTCAAACCAAATTGAGTAAGAAACACAGGATTTGCATCGATGGGGACTTAATACTCTGAGCAATTCCTCGTTTGTTGTATTATTTGTTTGCATAATCGAATTAAACTGAGGAGCCCACCCTTCGTTTTTAATTCTGAAGCGACTAAGGCTCTCGAATTTATGGGAGTACGCGTAACAAGCAATAAACAGTGTCTGTTTCTGTTCGGAGGGAAAGTGCAGTACCTTTGGAAGTGGGTTTCTCGGACATAATGCTCCTGGAACTACTTTTTCACAATCTTTGATATTTCTTTCTGTTTGCTTTTTAAACCGCCGCGCTCTTTGTCCGTTATGAGAAATACGCTAAACAAGTAAAAAGGAGCAAACAAAAAGCTGGTGACTAAGGTTGAACAAGTGCCGGAATGAGAAAAACGACCTTGTACTCAAAATGGGCCACCTTTCTCAAAATAAATAAATAATAAATAAATCATCACTATAAGATATCCTCTTTTGCTCCTAAAACCTGACTGGTGGTGTTTTTGGGACACTTCCTGAGGAGATTCTGGGGATGGCCCGAGGCGTTGCATTTTAACACTTTTCTGACAAACTGAGGACCATACGGGGATGTCCGAGGGATGTTATTCCTGTCCCAATGGAACGTCCTTGGGATGACCTGAGGATATCATTGTGTTCTTGGGGAACATTTTGATGGTGAAGCGGGAAGGTCTTCGACTCTAAGAGTGGAACGCTATCCCATAGCTAGGGGGTCTAATATGAGCTATGACGATGATGATCGGAGTGGCGGGCGATAGGCACCCTGATCGTGATGGTGGGAATGCCCAATACTAAACTTTTTCTACAGGACCGTATACAGCAACTAAGCGCAAGGGCCACGAGCAAATGTTCGTGCAAGTAATTTGTCAGCGTTAAGGACAGTAGGTGCAAGCATTAAAAAAAAAAAAAAAACAATTACTTCTCTTACCCATGCCCAGCAATTCGGGACAAAACGTAAAGCAGGCTTCACCTGATACTGCTACCATAGAAGCCATGTATTAGGAATAGAAAATCGCGTGGAGCACGCTCCGTTGTTGCCGCTTTGCATTCGTTTTCTAGTGGGACGTTGCCTGTGTCATAGCGAAACATATGGTGCAAGTTTCATTGACGAATATTGGGGTCTTCGGGGTTCCATTTTGGTTCCAAATTTATGACCTGTAAAGGAGGCTTCACGAGATACACTGAAGCTTTGGTTGAGGCCCTCAACCAGGTGAGTTAACGCAAATACACCACGCATTTTGCAAGAAACGCGTGAGTTGAATGCTCTGTTCGGCATCTCAAACACCCTACAAGACAGATAAGTTCGCAGAATTTGTCGCGCACGCAAAAATAAAACAAATCCCTCGCTGTCACGAGACTCTTGCTTCGATGCACGGAGCTTGGGATGAGGTCTGAGGTCAGTGGCGCGCAGGCAAGGAATATCGTGATATGAGCGATCGTAAACTATCACACAGGCCGATATTAGAGCACTAAGTTGATTCCTTTCGCCTCGTAAAGTAGGCATCATCTACCTACCGCCGCGGTATGCCCGCATTGAAAATCGAAGAGCGCGTGTAGTTTGTTGTTTTTCTTATGGCGATGCTTTTAAACGTAGATTTATGGGTGAATATTGTCAGGTTCCTTCGAGGTTCCAAACTTTTCAGCAGGGCTGGTTGAGGGAGCTCCACTTGGGAGCCCCAACGTGGCTGGTTCCTCTGCACACTTACGCATCAACTTCGCGTGCTCCAAATACCGCTAATAATGCTAATGCACAAATAATGCTCGATATTCAAACGGTAATGGTAACATCCCAGTTACGAACATCTGTTTCCAAAGTCCCCAAACTACAGAGCCGGCCTCGCCACCTTTGTCCTTTATGATTCGTCCTTGAAACAACTGATTTACGCAGCCATATTTGCGTATGGATGACTTTTTGTTTGCGCTACTTGGCTATACGCGCGTTTCGGGTCGTTTTTCCTCTCTTTGGTTGGTAACGTGTATTAACCGATATTTATTGATGTGCCAACTACCGTGACATTGTGCCTGGGATTTCCGCGGGTTCGAATCCCGTTACCGGCTGTAATGTCTAAGGTTCTCCCTGGGTTTTCCGACAGACTTTCCATACGAATGTCGGCACAGTTCCCTCTGAAGCTGACTCAGGTCTGAAGCTGAACAAACCCCCGGCTACTTCCTGCTGTCCTCTCTCCATCTGCCATGTCTGTACTCCGCTCATAGCCACAGTTGCTTCGCGGCGCTAACACGGAATTAACACACACACACACAAAAAAAAATGAAACAATCGTTTATGTGTCCTTCGTCATCCAATGTCCATCATCACGTCTCACTTTGTCAAGCCGGACACCCTGCTGCTCTGCACGCAAAAGAAAAGAAAGGAAGCATTTCAGACATAGTACACGAGCAATTGGTGCAGCTTTTGTTAACCGTTTACGGAACACGGCGCCGACGTATTTCTTCGTCGAAGCGGCCTTCTGTTAACTATCAGGAAGAGATCGAATAAGAAACGAGTGACCGGCTATATTCTATCCATGTCAGTGTGTGTGTGTCCGCTCCTGTTTGATGCACAGCTGTCGCTCGAATTGAGAAGTACGACACCATGGTGTTGCGTAAACTTTTCTCCCAAGCAGTACATCAAGCGGAGGACCAACTGTCCAGCAGCAGAGTTGAATCCGTAAAAGTCAAGCACAACTCAATTTGTTGGGTATATAGGGTCACCGTAGTGCAGCGCACACTTCCAACAATTTTCGTTTGAACATCTCATCACATAAAGGTGACATCGAGACGCTTTTACTGCGCCCTCCTGTATGCGATGAAGAAGCTTGAAGAGTCTATACCACGTGTTGAGATGGAACCGTGTCCAGTACAATGTCGATGAGAAAACAAACAATGTCCTCGTACGGTTATCGCTTATCGGTACTTCAGAGACACGTAAGAGGGAAGCAACGATGTCTCTGATGCCCCCGAATCGCACAATATCGTTTTTTTTTTTTTTCTCTCTTCAGGTTGACGCAACCCTATTTCCGTGAACTCCATGACGCACGCTGAAGTGCACACAGATGTACGTTGAGCAACAGCCCAAGGGCTGTTCCTCAACGTACATCGCAACAACGCAGCCCCAGCTATATTTCTTGTTTAATCTTTTTGTGATTTTCTGTCTTAGCTTCCTTTGCGTACTGAAATTTCAGTGTTGTTGGTTGTTTACATAACAACAGGAAGTTTGCACCCCCCCCCCCCCCCCCAGAAAGAAAAGAAACCGTACGATCGCACCACAGAAGGTGCGAGCGCACCCGCAACAGTTCACCGCGGCGAGCGTCACGACCGCGACCACGCAGGAAGGAGCGCCCCGTTCACTTCAAGGATCATAGTAATGTCCACGCACCGTCTAGTATAGGGTTTCTAGTCCAGTTTTCACAATGAAATTGACAAGAGCATTGAAGGCCGCGTCCCTGTTGCCATACGCCTAAGACGTTCTCTATGCTGACGTCCCTGTTGTCGAGATGGCCAAGGCTCCGCCTCAAGATGCCTCTTTGTGCAGCATGTTTTGGAAAATACACGATCGTCCCTTCAGATGACGCACCCCGAAAGTCGCTGGAGAGGCGTGTTAGCTTAGCTCAATTGGTAGAGCCCTGGACCGGCAATCCAGAAGATGTGGGTTCGGTCCCTACAGCTGGCTAACCTTTTCAGTGACTTTCATCTTTCAACGATGATATGTTCAGTGTTTTCCACTGCCCCGCACAGTAAACAGTTGGGCGAGTCCACCTTGCCGACTTTATGAAAAAACTGGCGACCATAGGGCACATTCAGGCCTAGACGATGCAGGAGAGCTTCAATGTGTCTGGGCGTTCTTGAAGGTATGGTAAAATTCAGCTCCGGGTCTAGCGTGCGCAGCAGTGACGGACCACTGTCGGCTTGGTGCCATTTTGTCCTGCGGATGTCATCAGTCATAGATTTTAGGATAGATTTGATGTCCTGCTTAGAAAACGTGCGATATTCGTCATTTCGTCCGCCTTCTTGTTACCACTTATGCCAATATGGCCAGGTATCCACTGAAGAATGACGTCGTGACCGATGTCTGTGCACTTACGATACGCTAAGAGGATGTCTCGTACTATTGACGCCGTACGGCCTTTTTCCAAGAACGATGAGATATAGCTTCAAGGCCGGCCTTGGAGTCGCACTGAAATATCCATTGCCTGCGCAATGGAAATTTCAGTGTTTTTCCTACCAAATCAATCCAAATTGTAGACTGAGGCGCCTCAATAGTGTGGTGCTCCAGATGACCCGCACGTAAAAAAGAAATAAAAACGAACAGTCATAAGTGCACTCTACATCACGCTTCGGCAGGTAAATTGCTGTTGGTGTGATGCGGAAGACATACAGGGTTTCACAGAAAACGTGTAATTGAATTGTAACTTAAAAAATTACACCACCTAGAATCATGCGACCAACGGCATTTGTTCGAACTAGGTTTTTGTCACCTCCTGATGTGAATGTTGTGTAACGTAAGTTTCATTATGTAAGTTTTTACGAAGTGAATTCGGAAATTTGCCAAGTAACGGTCACTTTTTTACACCACAAGTGTGAGGTGCGTGTGTAATTTTCTCAGATTCATGGTAATTGATAGGGATATTCAAGAGCTATCTGATCAGAAAAAATAGCCGTACATCATGCTCTACTGAGCTCAGAGAGGATAGCGCGCTACGAATTTTTCAGCGCAATCGTTCGCAGTCCGACGAAAGGAGGTTGGTAACCCACACTCTTAAAAATGAACTTCACCGCATAGCACGCTCCTAGCCAACCATCACCTCTAATGATATCGTTACCTGCGCTGATTTGTTGAAAACGGTAGGCGTACGCCTTTTTTGTGACACTTATGCTGTTCATAATTATCACAGAAAAGGCGTACGCCTCCCGTTTTCAACAAATCAGGGTAGATAACCTTATCATTTAAGGTGATTGGGAGGTTGGGAGCGTGCTGTGCGGTGAAGTTCATTTTTAAGAGTGCAGCTCAAACCCGCATCACAGAAAGAGATAACACAGGCATGGCTTATCGCGTCCGGCTTCCGCTGGGATCATGCTCCTCTCCCTCTCCCAATTTCAGGAACTATCACATTTTCTACTATCACTCTGTGGGCTGGGTTTGGAACCTCCTTCCGTCGGACTGAGAGTGGGATTGCGTTCTTTTTTCTTTTTTTTTTTTACTTTCGTGTTAGCGTCGCGATGCACCTGTGGCTATGAGCGGCGCATAGATGAGGACAGATGGAGAGAGGACAGCAGGAAGGAGTGAGGGACATGGGGGTTAGTATGCGTCCTGGGCCGACTTCAGGGGGAACTGTGCCGACATTCGTCTGGAAAGTCTTCGGACAACCCAGGGAAAACCTCAAACCTCAGAAAACCTGAGACAGCACAGCCGGTGGGAGGATTCGAACCCACCACCTTCCAGTCAGCATGACACCCACGAGCGAGGCGCCGTGATTGCGTTCAAAAAGTCATCACGCGTTATGGTCCGGTGCTCCGGAAAGCATGATATTCGGCTATTTTTTCCGATGGGATAGCTCGTGAATATCAATGTAAATTATCATCAGTTTGAGTGAATTTGACACGCTCTTCATATTGGTGGGGTAAAAAAGCGACCTTTACTTGGCAAATTTCAGAGTTCAATTCGCAAATATTTACATAATTAAACTTACGATACATGACATTCACATCAGGAGGTGGCAAAAACCTAGTAAGAACAAATGCCATGGACCGCATGATTCTAGGTGGCGTAGTTTTTCTTTTATTATAATCCAATGACACGTTTTCTGGGACAGCCTGTATACTTCTGAAGCTGTTTGTAACACTCCGGCTGTAAAAAAAAAATCACTTTATGCTCTCTCTCTTTTTTTTTTTTTTTTTCATTTTGCTGCTTAACTTTTTGCTATCATTCATTCAATCGTTACCTATTTACCGGAGTTTCAAACAGCGAGCTTTAGTGCAAAGCACGCGATTGCCTTTGCGTACGTAAGTGATAGCATGATCGTTTTGTGCACTGTGCGAAGCTCTCTTTATGAACGCGTTCATGGAGTAGTCGGTACATATTCGATACATAAGATAGACAGAGACAAGGGTTGGCAGACTTCACGCAACAGTTGCTAGCCAACAACTGATAGAATTAAATGCAACAGAAAATAAGGAAAACACAAGGGGAAGTGACAGGAAAAACTGGCTTGTTAGTCATTATCTTACTGTCAATTGACTTATCGCCACAAGAGATTAGCTACCTGTGCGACTCGCGCTGTTAGACCACCGAACAGGAATATATTGACTAACAAGTCAGTTTTTTTCCTGTCACTTCCCCTTGTGTTCTGTTGCATTAGATTAATTCAGTTATTAGTAAGCAGTTGTTGCGTGTCTGTCGTCCCTTGTCTCTGACTGCGTATCTTCTGTAGCTCTCTTTATGTTTTATGCACTACTTGCACTTATGCACTAAAACTCTCTAGTAGTGAGCTTTAGTGCATACGTTGCGCACGTAAAAGACCTTTTACGAACGCAAAGGAGATAGCGTACGATGGATTAAAGCGTTGTTGGTTCTGCGCTCTGCGCGCGCGCAAAAACATAAAGAGAGCTTCGCGCATTGCGCAGGACTACCACGCTATCGCTCACGTACGCAAAGGCGATAGCATATACGATGCACTGAAACTCTGCATTATCGTGTGTATTAGTACATCGGAAGAATTCTACAAAAACGATATGATAAAGGAAGTTATCAAATCCAAGCTTAGCAATGTGATGTCACCCGTTTCAAAGAAGCAGTGCGATTGGCTTATCATGTAATATGTGTCTCTGATGTTCCGGCCGCTCTTCGTAGAGAGCTTAAAATAAACCTTTACATGCTATTATCACGATGCTGAGGCACAGACCGCAGGCGTTGTACAGCAGGTGCTCACGTAGCTTACATTGCTTGTGGTTAGATAAATCTGAAGATAAAAAAGAATGTATTGTGTGATTTGGAAGTGTCAGAAGAAGCGTTGCTTCCCTCTTTTACGTGTCTCTGAAGTAGCGATAATGTGATAACTGTACGAGGGCGTTGTATGTTTTCTCATTGATATTTTACTGGTGAACTAAAGATGACATCTTTCACATCTATCACAACACGTTGTATACGCACTTGGAGCTTCTTGATCACACACAGCAGGGTGCTGTAAAAGCGCCTGATGTCACCTTTATGCAAATAAATGTTTCAACCAAAATTGCTTGAAATGTGCGCTGCAGTACACTGACCATATACCCAACAACAAATGGAGTTGTGCTTGACTTTTACGGAGTCTGGTCCGGTGCTGGACAGCTGGTCTTCCGCTTCTACCAATTGCGCACATACTATGTCTGCAAAGCTTTCCTTCTTTCTTTGTTTCTTTTTTGTGCAGCAGCATGATGTCAGGCTTGTAGGGATGAGACGGGCGGATGGACAATGGATGACAAATTATACATAAATAAATGTTGGGTAATACCTGTTACCAACCAACAACAACAACATAGATGAGTGGATGATGATGATGTGGGATGTTTCCCTGCGTTGAGTGCAGGGCCCTACTCCAAACCAAACAGAGGAAAAAACGATCCGAAACGCGCGTATCAGAGTAGCCCAACCGAAGTCAACCACACGCAATGATGGCTGTTTGAAGAGAGATGGCATAAAGAAGATTAAAGGAGCTAGGCGAGGATGATTCTGTACGTTCGGGACTTTGGAAACAGATGTTCGTTGCTGGGATGTTACCAACACCCTTTAAATATCACCTGATTTTTGTTGTCCTTTTTACAGCCTATTCAGGACTTCGGGTTATAGGAGGAGCTGGACCAGTTCCATATTTCCAATTCATGCAAGCGGCATTTGGACCACGCGAAGTTTATGCGGAAGTGTGCAGAGGACCCCCCCCCCCCCCCCCTCCTCAAATGGGGCTCCCAAACAAACCGAGCGGAAAAGTTGGGAACCTCAAAGGAACCTGACAATATTCACTCACAAACCAGCATTTAAAGGCATTGCCATAAGAACAACAACGCACAACACGCGCCCTTCGATTTTCAATGCGCGCATCCCTCGGCGATAGGTAGATGTTGCCTGCTTTACGAGGCGAAAGGAGTCAACTGAGTGCTCTGATATCGGCCTCTGTGCTAGTTTACCATCGCTTATATAACGATATTCCTTGCCCAGCACGCCACTGGCCTCAGATCCCCTCACAAGCTTCGTGCATCGAAGCAAGAGTCTCGTGACAGCGAGGGATTTGTTTTATTTTTGCATGTGCAACAAATTCTGTGAACTTACCTGTCTTGTAGGGTGTTGAGATGCCGTACAGAGCATTCAACTCACGCGTTTCTTGCAAAATGCGTGGTGTATTTGCGTTAACTCACCTGGTTGAGGACCTCAACCAAAGCTTCAGTGTATCTCGTGAAGCCTTCTTTACAGGTCGGAAATTTGGAACCAAAATGGAACCTCGAAGAACCCAATATTCGTTAACGAAACTTGCACTAAATGTTTCGCTATGACACAGGCAACGTCCCACTAGAGAACGAATGCAAAGCGGCAACAACGGAGCGTGCTGCACGCGATTTTCTATTCCTAATACATGGCTTCTATGGTAGCAGTATCAGGTGAAGCCTGCTTTACGTTTTGTCCCGAATTGCTGGGCATGCGAACTATGCTAATATGCGGCAAAGTAGGTAGTCACGAACGAAGAAACAACAGCTTTATTGTGAGATGATGAATGGGGAGTTTCATCGCCAGGGGCGATACCGATTGCTGGTGGTGATGGAAGGAATGAAATAATGAGCCCCTTAACAACAAAGATCGAAGTCCTACGAACGAAGAAAAGCCTTGATACGCATCAAAAGAAAATGTATTACCGAGCTCCTCGTTGTCGAAACTAACGGATAGAGCCCCCCTCTCTCTCTCTCTCTCTGCTGTGGCACCGTGACGTCACGGTCTGCGTTTCCGGGCTATTGCTCCGCGCAAATGATCGACGACAGCATACTAATGATTGGCATTGCGCACAGCTGCGTGTTCTGTTTCGCGCTCAATGAAGGCTTCACGCACGGCACCTTAATAGGACTCGAACGCAGCACTCGACTAACATATCCGTCCATAGAGGATGCTTTCGTGTGTGTCGTCTACGCTGTGGATCCGATGGCGTTGTAGAAGAAAAAAGAAATGATGATTTGCGCGAATTAAGTGAGTTGGCATAGACGAAACAAGACGATCGCCGCGGTGCGGGACCTCCACGTCCCACGCACTTGGTGATCGGCGCCTTCATAGAACCCAACCGTGAACTGACGTGACGTGAAGTTTGTAGAAAGGAGGCAACGTATATACAAAAAAAAAAAAAAGGAAAGAAAGCGAGAAGAAAACTAAACACAGACACTTGGTCTAGTACAGCGTCGTAGCCTTTGAGACAAAGGAGGAAAACCAGTGGCACGTTCACGGTGTCACGACGACGTATAAGCACGAGCTACCGCATCTTGGTGCAGACATGACGAGGGTGTTCGACAGAGAAGAAGGGTTTTCTTGAAGGTACGATAATCACAAAGTTTTGACTGGAGTCTGTTTCTTGATTGTTTGGAAAAGGAGAAACTCAAAGTGACGCCACGGCATGGCTATAAAATTCAACTGACTGCGAATTCAAAGGAAGTATTTTGCGCGCGGTGAGACTGAGCATTGTAAACCGCTTCTACTTCATCATCACCAATGATAAATACTGCTCTGTAGATGGATTCAGTATATCCTCATCATGTGAATGCCATGCATTTTGTGACACAGTTTGCTCGCTACAATATGCGCGTTAGATACGTGCGCTTCTATACCGTTATCATCATCATCATCATCATCATCATTTCTTTTTTTAACAAATGACATGTAAGGAAGACACGTCCTCCCGCCTCAACGCGTTTTGGGCGCCGGGCTTTGCCAGCATCCCAACGTCGTAGTCGATGCGAAACTCTTCGCGTAGAAGCTTTTTTTTTTTTTTTTTTTTGTAGAATCGTCAGCGTCCACGCAGCTGAGAGACGCGAGCATTAGCTGTGCTCGGTTTTGTAAAACAGCGGTGCCTGCGCAGAAAAGGGAAGGGAAGGGAAGCACATCGTATGCATTGGCGTCCGTCTGGCGGTCGTCTCTTTCAACGGTACAAGCAGATGAGTTCGAGGCAAGTTTGCGCCCATCAGCAACGGCTGAGAAGAGAGAAGAATGGACGTAGTAGGAACACTTTCGGACACGGTCAGAGAATAGCAGAGGCAATCACACAAAGGAAAGGGGGATAAGGGGAGGGAAATATTGAGGAAATCTTCTACGCCGCCGAATGCCCCCGCCCCACGCAGGCGCACTTTGAGACGCAAGTAATTGGTCCGTCATTTAGCGAATAATATACAAAACATCTTACGCTCAAAAACAAGAATCAAGCGCGATGGGGGACGGCTTGGAATCGGTTCGATTCGAAAATCGAATGGCATACACGACTATTGGCTTCGGTATTCGAATATTCGCGCAGGCCAAGGTAAGGGACATCAGTTATTAAACGAGCGTGGCACAACGAGCAATAATTGAGACACTATTTCACACCCGGAGCGTTTCCTCGAATAGGAGCAAAAGGCGCGGTCTCTACTACCTCTGAATAATTTCCGATGCAGACGATGTGTTTCCTCGTCGCCGTCTGCGTATAATTCCTCCAGCACGAGCGAGAGTACATAGCTAGACTCCCTGTAGATTATTGCTTTAGAGATTAGTAATTATTCTTATTAATTATCAACTAATTATTACGTAAGTTATTATTACCTAGCGATTAATATTTATTGTTCCGTTACGTAAGAAACGCGAAACCTTGTCGGAAGCGTCGCACTTCTGACTTCTGTGCAGGGGGAAGCAAGGATTTTTTTTTTTTTTTGGTGGGCGTTACAGCAAATTTTTACACAACCGTGATAAACAGACGTACATAAACTATCAGCGAACATTTATAAATATACCCCTAATACATGATGGGAATTCATGTTCTGATTGATTGAGTGAGTGAAAGTGGAGTGATTGATTGTAAGAGGCGTGTGTTTGCTTAGCTCAGTTGATATGAGAGCCCTGGACCGGTGATCCAGAATATGTGAGTTCCAGTCCTACAGCTGGCTAACCTTTTCAGTGATTTCCTTCTTTCATCATACCTCTACTACATTCACAATCGAGTATAACATTCACAGGATATTGAACGGATCATTTATAAGACAGGGGAATTATATAAGACTTCCTACGAGCATTTTACCTTCGATAGGGCTGATAGGGCTTAACAGGGCTCGCCTTTTTTGTCCTCACAAAGGTGGGCAACGACACGACTGACGACTGATGTGCGTCCTGGGCCGACTTCTATGGGAACTATGCTGACATATCTCTGAAAGCGTCTGAGGAAAACCCAGGAACAACCCCAGACAGCACAGCCGGCACCGGGATTCGAACCCGGGTACCTCTCAGTCTCGACGTGACATGGCCAGCACGCTAACCACTGAGCCACGCAAGCTGGTTCCTTCGACCCGCCGTTGTGCCATCCTATGGCCAAGTCCATTGCGCGAGCTTCAAAACAATAGGAACAACGACAGGGACGCATCAATGCTGCCCTGTAAAAGCCACTTCGCCGTCGTACGCCGGAGCTGTGCGACAGAGCCAAGGTCTCTAATGAAGCGCGCATTGTTTTCAAAAGGTATCGCGTAGAACTTTCGTTGATAAATTTCTGGACCGTGGAATCGGTAGTCCTCCCTTTGAAAGTGAATATCCGAATCGTTTTAGAGTTTCAGTGAGTTAATCTTCTGCTACGGGGACGGCCACGGACCCATCGAATGTGATACTCTCTTTCTGCGCGTTTCTTGGCAAACGTCAGACACTACGAAAATCATATAAACAATTTAAATCTTTTATGACGCGTGCAATTCACTGACTCTTCGAAAGTAATTTCTCCGTGACCAGAAACAAGAATCAGCAGTTCCCTATTCGTTAATCACGTCAATTATGCACGCGTCGCACTTTAAATCCGGGTAAGAGGCGGGGCTCTTGCCCTTCTCCCAATCAAAATTGCTTGGTCCCTGACCGAGTCCAGCCCACCAACGCTCTGCACTCAAAGCTCTCTTGACCTTTCTGGACACAATCGGACTTCGTACCTTATTGTGAAGGGGCTCATTATTCCATTCCCCACATCACCACCCGCATTGGCGTAGAGTATCGCCTCTGGCGATGAAACTCCCCATTCATCATGTTGTTCATTCATGAAACTCCCCATTCAGTTGTTGTTGTCTATATTCGAATGTTCCTCACAGTAAACTTTTTTACACTTTTTTGGTGTAAATGGCTTGTCCCATGGCGCACACCGTTTTGGTGTTGCCTTTACACTCAAAGGATGGGTGTTTTCTAAAACACCCTTTTGTTAAGTGTATTCCTAGTAAAACACTCTCATAATGGTCGTTTAAAAATAAAAACGATTGGATGAAACGTGGTGTATGTCGACCTTTAGTAATGCTCTTCTTGCACCCTTTGTGAGATAGAAAAGTGTGTTTTTATAAGAATACACCTTTTTTGAGCAAATAAAGGTATAAAATGATTTACTGTGTACGCTGAAAAGTAAAAACGTTTGCAACGCAACATTTTTTTGTTGTGCAAATGTTTTCCCAACCACGGATGTGCGGCTATACTCAATAACAGCGCGGGTGCGTTCGCAAATCCTACATGCGCGGATACGGATACTGTCAACATTACCGCGCGCACCTCAATGCAGACGCACATGAAGCCCACATTCATCCTGCATAACCTGGGACGCAAACCCTTCAAAGGAGCACTCATGTGGCTCCCGCGATTTTCTTCTTTTGTTTTTGGTCGCAGCGTGTTCTGCAACAAATAATCCTGCCAAAGAATGTGGCCTACAGTGAACGCCTCCCCTTCTTCCGCGCTCTTGGAAAGCGCGTGTAGGAGAACGAGGGAAAGGAGGAGGATAAACTTCGTGACGTCACCTATCCCCCTTGCAGAGTCTGTCATGTGATCCGCGACGTAGACAGGCGCAGTAGTACATGAAGGAAGAAACAAAGAAGAAAGGCATAGGGACTTGCTGTCGTCACACGTGGCGATCGTACCGCGGCTGCTTTCTCCGACTCTGTTTGTTTGTATACTTGACACAGCACAGCGCAGCGAAAATATTTTGCGTAGTGTCTCCTGAAGAATAGCTTAACTAACGAAACGTGGTTTCGAGCCACGTTAAATGTCGCCTCGTTACTTTTTTATGCGCTAAAAATCTGCTCCCGGAGTGTAAGCGTTTCCTCTTTCAAAAAGAGGGAAACAGCTGCCGAAACTTGTTGTCTCGTCTAGCTTGAGTTGTAATCACATGGTTGGCAGCATATTGCATCTTGAAACGAAATGCGTCGAGGCAGTTACTTTTTTTTTTTCTTTGTTGTTTTGCCGATTTTGCGCCAGGTCCGTACCACCTATTAGATGACCTTTCATGGGGACCGTTTGCTTGTCGTTTTCCATGCATGAGCAATCAAATGTGGCGATCGAACATTAGACGTAGCATACGGTGGATAACGTATACTTATATCTGCCCGGTCAGTGAAGTTAGGTGAGCATGAAAAAAGAAGAGGCTGGTGGTGGCGACCACATGTGATCAACAATAAGGAAAAACAGTTATACCTCTACGGGGGCGGCTATCAATAGGCGATTTCAGATATTGCCCTTGTGCTCCGCACGGGGGCCCTCCGTCGCCCAAGTCACGCGCATCGCGCAATGCGTCTTGGGAAATGGTTTACATTCGTGCTCGCTGCCTGTTGCTCGAAGTTGCGGGAGGTGAAGGAGAAAGAAAACCGAAACCGTTTGCGCTCTTCTTCTTCTCCCTGACTCATGAAAACTAAATCCCAAGGTGAAGCGGGGCTTTAGGGGCTTTCGCAACACGGCGCTCTCTGGTGGGCCATCCATGCAATTTCTGAAATCGTCTATTGAGAATCATTCATTAGCCGCCGCATTTTCAATCAACTGTGCGGGTGTTTGATTACAGACTGTGTGGAGAGGTGAGCCGGTTAGATTTCGAGTTTCACACTGGCAAACTGCCTGATCCGTACTGATTTCAACCTACGATATTGTAACGTAACGTAGACGAGGATGAAAGACATGTCACGCGCAGCCATCCTCGTGCAATGGCTCGAAACCCTGCCTCTTCTGTGAAGCTGTCCACCAGGAGTCACCATGCAAAATATTTTCGCTCTGCGGTGTATTGTCACAGCGCCATGGAATTCCCAAAAACAATCTGAGAAAGCCAGCCGCGAAAGACAGACACGATCCTCTGTGTCTTTTTTTTTCTTCTCCGTTCACGCGCCGCTTATACACTGTTAAAACAGAACTTCACCACATAGCACGCTCCTGACCAACCATCGTACCGAATGATATCATTCTGTGTCATGATTTGTTCAAAACAGGGGGGAGGCGCCTATCTGGGACAAGATAATCTGTCCCAGATAGGCGCCTCCTCTCATTTTCAACAAATCAATGCACAGAATGATATCATTCGGAATGACGGTTGGCTAGGAGCGTGCTATGCGGTGAAGTTCTGTTTTGACAGTGTACATGCTTGAGCTGTGCCGCTGTACGTCACTGGTCACGTGATTAATTCATACACCAGAGGGCGTGCACACTCTAAAAACAGAACTTCACCGCATAGCACCCTGTGCGCCAACCATTGCCACGAATGATAGGGTTATCACTTCCGATTCGAGGAGAGAGAGGGGCGTACGCCTTTTTGTGACAATTTGGATATACGAAAATTGCCACAAAAAGGCGTACGCCCTCCTCTCTCTTCAAATCAGAAGCGATAACCATATTATTCGCAATGGTTGGCGCACAGCGTGCTATGCGGTGAAGTTCTGTTTTTAGAGTGCAGGGTGGCTAAGATTCCGTGTCATGAGGTCGATATATATACAAGGTTTTCATGTCCACACGCATGCTCTTCGGATATCCCTCGAAACGTTTGTAGTGGACCAGTTAGCTAAAGAAAAGGGTCCGAGCTCAGTGAATGCCGGACAGAACTGATTTATTCTGAAGCGCCACTGCACTCGCCTGCTGGTGGTACCTCACTGTCTTTCCTATACACGTTCATCTTGGCTATCAGCTGGGTAGATTTCTCGAAGGGGGGCGTCCCCCCCACACACACCTGAGAAGGTTCCGGTGGGGGGAGGGGGCTCAGGTCCCCAATCCACCACGCAGTTGGCGCCTATATGCGTGTGGGTTCTTATAAGAGGGGAGTTTGTAAACCTCAGCCTGTTTATAAACTTCTGTTCCCGCTTCTCCTATATGACAACCCTCACACAGATTCACGTACGGGAGCGTGAAACTCGATCGGTTGTCGCAGTGGACTGTCGTCCCGTATCGGCGTTGCGCGGGCGCAGGGTGCTCTTGAGGCCTCCAGGGTTCCGGATGCTCGGCAGGACGGTATCGAAGTGAAATGTAGAGCAGCGATGGTAGACAGCCAAATTGTTCGCCGGGCTGAGGTGTTCGTCGTCCGGGTCGCCAAGTAGAGGAGATATCGTCCTTAGTCGTAAAGTTAAGTCGCGGTCGTCACCGCCCCTCCCGTGAGGCCTCTCCCAGCACCGTGACTCAACGACGCTGCTCTGACCCCCAGACGCTTGGTGCACGGCACATTTTTGGTAATAATGCAATAAAACGCCTTTTATCGGGTGTATTAGTTAGTGTTTAGAGTTGAATGACACAAAACAGTGAATATTATCAGCTATACATGCACACTCTTAAAAATGAACTTCACCACATTGCATGCTCCTAGCCAAACCACCATGCCGAAAGACATCGTCCTCTCCCCTGATTTGTTGAAAACAGGAGGCGTAGGCCTTTTTGTGACACTTATGCGGAAAGGTTAATTGTCACAAAAAGGCGTACGCCTCGCGCTTTCCACGAATCAAGAGTGATAGAGGTATCACTGTGTACAATGGTTGGCCTTCAGCGTGCTATGTGGTGAAGCTTTGCTTTAAGAGTGCAGAGTCTGTTGTGCGTTTCATAATTGTTGTTCACTCTACGTCTCCGCTCTTGTCGTCTGCTCGCCTGTGCAAGTTTGCGCGCTTTTCGGAGTCTCGGGGGACAGCTGCTGCCTTGTTACTAAGCGGTAAGAAATAACTTTAGAGACCCACGTGTTTTTTCAACGTTCACTACGTGTTGTTTACATGCACATGTAACATGTTTACACGTGTTGTTTACATTTCTCAATTTGCTTCTTCATGCTTGCAGAAGCGAACGAAGCACACGCATATATGACACGCAAGTGTGAGAATACAACGCGAAAACATTCTTATGCACCTGCTCACTTAACGTGCCACTACGGACTAAAATCTCGTGTCTTCAGAATCCTACCAAGGTTAGATTACTGGAATCTTCTCGTCTCATTTTGTATTCCTGCAAAATATTGTGGCTCTACGTGACGGGAAAGCTAGAGAAAAATATTTTTTATTTTTCAGAACTGTGACGTCATGTTAGGCTCTGACGGAGCGCTGGGCTCATCTGGCAACGCTGTTGCCTTTCGCGTCTTCCGGAGGGCTCACGTTTTTGCGCTCCGTTAGCGGAGCCCCACGTGACACATCATCCGACTGCTTCGACCTTGGAGAAAACACAAAGGAGGGAGAAGACATCTCTCCCATTTTCCCCTCTTTCGATCAGCATCACGTGACTTCTCCACCACGTGATCCCCCCTGGACGCCGGCGTCGTTGCTAGGAGGTGTGTGCCCTCTCCAGAACATATCGTTGCAATTTGTGGGCTTATGATTACGTCACCCGCTCTTCGCGTCATCGAAACTTGCGGAGGCTCAGCAGATCTTCAAAAATTGACAGAAATGCACAGCGTTCGTAAACAGGGCTGAAATTTCTCGTATTGAATCATTGAGGCACCTTCTTTTTATTGACTAAATAAAATAAACACTGTTTTCCGAGTCTGGAGCAAGGCACTGAGAGCCATAACAATAATATGCCGAGGCAAAGATTCGGGTCTACAACTTCACGTATTTAACTAACATTTAATGATGTTTACAACGCGTCCTGTGCTCACGTGTTCTCATCCCACTTTATTCTTAGTGGGGAAACCAAATTTATCGTACATATGGTTACGGAAAATCAGTATGTGGTCACTGCACCTTTCTTTGCACAAGATGCAACACATAGCTAGCTCGCATAACTCTTGCACGAACCAAACGAACACATCACTTTCATCAAGTTCGGAACCATGTGACACGTTTTTCCAAAAATACTTTCTTCGCTGCACTGCTGAAGGCATCGCGAAGTCCACAAAATCCACTGGATACTCCGCGCTCCCCTATTCCTACGCCAGCAAAGAGAGCATGGAGATCTGCCATTTTTGCTCGCAGTGATCAAGCGGGAGCCGAAAGACGGAAAGCGTCTCTCCCTCGCGGTTGCAACTGTGAGCATGGGAGACGAAACGTGCCACGTGACCGCTCCGTTGTCATGACTACCAAGAAAAAAAGACGTGAACAACGATCGCTCCACGGGCAATAGGGGAGAGTGGGAATCTGGTGAGATGCGCAGACAAGTTGACCTTCTTGCATAGCGAACACCTTCTAGACACACGAAAAGGTGGAACAAGTGAGCGGCAAGACCGAGTGAATCTACGCTCTGGCGCTGGCAAGTGACTGTCTTAGCGCTAAGTGACTCATTTTTCAACATGGGGAAGTAATAATAATAATTGCGCGTTTACGTCGCGAGACAACTGAGCAACATGGGGAAGGCTCACTGTAGATTTCTCAGTAGTCTTTACGGACAAACTTGGGACAAGTTTCTCTCTGAAGGTCAGGTGGGGACCTATGCTGCCTCTTCCATCACATAAACAGACCTGATAGCCATATCTGATTATGAAGATGGAGGAAATATGGAGATGTAGATCCCACGTATAGCCTGAGACCTGCAGCTACTCCAGTATATGCAAAAAGCACATCGCTAATATCGCGGTTAAAATGATGTCTCGCCCTCTACAACCTTAAGAAAGATGCCAGTGAACGTCGTGCGGTTTGTTGATGGAGAGCAGTCCAATCACCCAATATCAAAAGGTCGATTCTGTCCGAGGTTCTCCGGAGTGCCAATCGGCTCGACGAGAGCGATCGCATTCTATCAGAATATGCAGCGAATCTTCTCTCACGCCACAGGCTTTGGCGAGGTTTGAGGCAATTTTACCAATAAACGCATTCCAAAATGGGACATTCAGTCGGGGCCGGTGAATGAATGCTTCCAGTGGTAGAGGCATCCGTGATGGTAACCTGCGTGATTGGTGAGGGCTGCAGTCATATCGTTGCAGCAACTCTCGTCCATTTGTTTGCTGCGCTAGATGTTGCAAAGTATGGGTTTGTATTCGCTCCCGTGGAACATATCATTTGTGGATGGGATTCGGCTGGTGAGCACTTCCCAGTCAGGTGCATCGTTCCCACCAATGCCGATGTGTATACGTGTACGTGTACTGCGCCCTTTTTCAACCGCTGTATTGTGCGGATATCCTGCACAATAGCCGCAAGATACTCGAGCTGTCCCTAGGACAGTTTCCGCCTGGGACACGATGCAACAACAAATGAAGAAGTGATGATGACAGGATACAAACAAACAAACGAACACAGAGAGAGACGTCTTTCCAGGCGCATTGAGTAAAAGTTTTGCAGAACAATGGCGAGGCGTATAATTTACTTAAATAACTGCCACTAAGCAGGCGAGCTAGTGGTTCAGATCCACGAAAAACCACGAGACCTGTGGCTTGTTAAACAAAGTTAAAATGGGGCGGGTTGGTGGTACATATTTAAAAGCGGTAAAACCTCAGTGCCGTTTCAGTGCGTGTGTGGTGGGTGTTGTTCCTCGTCTCGTCCGTCGTAATTTTTAGTCCCGGGCCGGCATTGGGGTTTTACCGCTGTGACTTGCTCGCGTGTGTTTTCTCATCATCCATAGTCTCAGGCTTTTTTCCCCTCATGGGCATAATGGGTATAATACATGCGTGCTCATCATGAACAGGTAATTCACGAAAAAGGCAATGAGTGAACCTGGACCCTCCTGATCACCGGTGAGGGAGTGTTGTGTTTGCCTTTGCCCCTATATAGATGGAGTTCACCTCGGTTCGTTTGCCTATCTGCGTTGCCTATCCTCATGTTTAGCTACGCACATGTAACAGGTATTTTTTGCATAATGTATAATGTAAAACCCCGAGACTAGGGAACACGAAGGGACAGACACAACACGAAGTCTCAACGAAGTCTCAATTTTTGTTGGTTTGTTTTTGTTTTTGTTGCGCAAACGTCCTTGCCATACTCCCTGCAACATTGCAAAAGCAGTGCAAAGTGCAGTGGAAAGATTCTGTTATAAGTCTTGTAGAGAAAATGCTCTCGGCTCTCGCTGTCTAGGCTATCAGCTCCCGGGACCTACTGGCTGTGAGGAAGGCGCACGAGGCGTGTGCCCCTTTGCTGCTCTTTGAATCGATGAAACAGCCATATTTATAGTTTGTATATAGTTCATATTATAGTTGTATATAGTATATATAGTATATCGTTTGTATAGTATAACACTGATTCTAGCTTATGAACAAGGGAAAAGGAAGACGAGGAGCCTCACTATGCATCCTATTTCATTTCGTTTTATTTTCGCCAATCAATTTCCCTGTCTGCGATATGATGTGTATTTAAGGACGTAGCGCCGTCAAACAATAGGCAGCGAGGCGTAACGGAAGATATTGCATGGAACTGAAACTAACACAGCTATACACAGGTGCGTGCCCATGCACTGCATGCACGCTAAAATGAATACGTCTGCTAGATCTGTCTCGTGACGTCTACTTTGATGAAAATCAACCAGACGCGATCGTATTCCCCGGAGATGTTATCAGAGTTCGCTGACTGCGTACAACCTAAGCTTGCACACGCGACAGCCGTCGATAGAGAAGACACGATTCTTCTAAAGAAGAAATGCTTTTCCGACTCGCCCGACCGTAAAGGTCTTTCCGCATTTTATTCTGTGCATCCAAGACGGAGCACGCTATCTGTATTCCGGCACAACCGTGAAATTAGATACGAGACGGTTGGATAAAGACGTTCACCATAAAGCTGTTTCTGAGACATTAATGCCTGTCTCGCTGGCTACAATGTATACATTGCATACGATACATGACTTCCGCGCATAATTTGACTCGATACAATGTATGCATACTGTAGGTCTTTGTATACTTTCGGAAACTGGCTTAAATTGGATGATGCGAGTGGTACATTGTTTATGGGGGAAAACAATGCATCCTTCAACTCTCTCTCTCTCTCTCTCTCTCTCTCTCTTTCGTTTCAAGGTACACATACGTCAGACGCGTTGCACACCGTTGGGTCATTCTGCAAAACATTGTGGTAGCAATATACTTTTCGATATTTGGCCAGTAACTGCAAGTAGTTACTTTTTCAGCGACTAATTAAAGTAGCCAGTTCCTTTTCTAGGAATGTAACTCGTAACTAACTAGTTACCGACTTTGGTGAAAGCAACTGGGAAATGTAAATGTAATGATGTTACCCAGATTGCACCATATTCTTATCCACGCATCTGTTCCAAACGTCCTTTCGTGGTTCTTTAGAATATTACTGTTATAACGAGAAAGCTCCAGTGCTCCTCTTGAACGATTTTTTTTAAAGGTTGTGTTAGGACTGAAGTGATGGAAGCCATAACTATCTTGCTGTTTGGAACGAAACTCCTCGCATGCAGAATGTATTCTCTTGCTTTGCTATGTCATCGCCATGTAATTACCATTATTATGCCAAACATTACAAATGTCAATAAGTTCGCATTAATTGTAGTTTTCACGCACGAATCCCCCAGGAAAAGTGTAATACTGTCATAAGGTTACCTCTTTTAAGAAGCTGTTCAGATAAATAAATATCGTGTGACATTTCTCCCACCCAAAGGAAAAAAAAAGCCCAAGTGCTACAAAAATTAAGGTAAACTGCCTTTGTGCCGTCACAAAGCAAGGGTGCAAAGAACATCAGCGAGCATTGCAAACCTGCGTGTTGTACTGCAAGAATATTGGATAAAATGAATTACTGAGGTCGAAGGACTTTAGAAAACGACGCAGAGGAACAGTAGTATAGTTGGTTACAAAAGATTCGACAGCTAATCATGATGCCGCTGTGTTTGTTGTTCAGAATATTTTATTAACATAATTATCTAATTACACAAGTAACTGCCTAAACTAAACTTTGCTTTTCACTAACACAATAACAACGTAAATGTTCTACGTGCAAACTATTGTTACAAGTATGTCAAACTGCTAAAAGCGTGTACAATCTACCATTCGTATGTACACATATCAGGCAAAACTCGACTGAAAAATTTGTTGTGATTTTTTGCAGTCACGTATGTGATGTCACATTCGCGATGGCGCGTGACCGGGAACGGAGTTGCATTGCACGAGTCGGTCACGAATATGCTTGAATGAAGATAGGGCACGCACCCATGTGTTTTACATAGCGCCAAATCATCGTTCCTCTTCGTCTTCAAGTGGCCCTTGAACTTACGTCGGTTAGTATATATAGATAGTCACGTAAGATGCCGTGGAAAATAGAGGAAAAATAAATAAATAATTCGATAAAAGATTAACCATTGTATGAAGAAAGCACCAGCCGTGGGATGCCTTTTCATCTTATTCGATTGTGTAATCAAAGTGTGTTGTCACACTTTGATAGATGTTGTCGATGCCATTATGCGCGCATTGTATACTCAGCGCGAGAGTATTGAGAAATAAACAATTATTTCCCTACATATTGTACCTGACGAGGTACAAGCCACTTCCACGTCGAGCCCTGACGTCGCAGGAACCTATAGAGTTCTATGGTCATACCTAGACGCTATATACAACTGTTTGTCTCAGCGCACAGGAGAGGCACCAACAAGGGAGTAAAAAGGCTGCCAAAAAGTATATTTCGTTGTAGCGGGAGTTAAAATACATTGGTCTCTGTGGCCCTCTGCCCGGGAAGGCAAATTATTTCGCTCTATCGCGAATTTCTTTATATCGCGCTTCGTTGTAAAGAGGTTTGACTGTATTCCTAGAACGGCGTGAGTCCACGGGCAATAGGGGAAAGAGGGAAATTGGGGAGCTGCGCAGACAGCAGACTTACTTGCATAGCGTATTGGTTCTGGTAAGCACGTGATCTCTACCGCGGCCCCTCAGTGGCGGAAACGCCCGCGTCACCGTCGGACGAGTTTCGGTATTCGTGAGGTCGATTTTCTACGCGTACATCTACCACCTTCTTTGCTGTAAACATTCTGTAAACATCAGAATGCAGCTTAACCTCGATACAAATAACTGCCTTTTGCGGCACGGGTTGGGCAAAGGTTCAAAATCCCTTCTTCGTCGCGTTAGCCACGGCTAATGTTAGGTAAGACAACGCAATCGAACGGTGGACTCATTCATCAGCACCGTGACAGTTATTTCGGTCATTACATTCATCGACCCGGCCGATATATTATGTACCGCTACGCCCCTCGTGTCGGTCAATCAAAGCAATGCTAAGTCGACGCGTGTTTGTTCCATTCAGCAAGTCGTTGCATGTATCGTGCTCTTACATTCACCGACGTATGCAACGGTACGACATGTGTGACAGCACGTCGAATGCGTCGGCATCCCGTCAAACACAAGAAAACGACAACGTGACGTCCATTAGAATGGAAACTCTCAACCCGTAGATGTCAGTTTTACAATACGCTACGGCTCCGTAAAGTAAAACTGTTAATTGCTCCGTGATATTGATTCGGTACTTCACTGTGCTAACCATCTTCCTGTGTCTGTAAGGTTTAGATATAGATGTCTCGTTTATTATTCCAGTCTCTTTTTGCTGGTTTATGCTTGGAACGTCAAACACTGCATGCGATAGCGGAGTTATGGGCGCAAGGATCAAAGTAAACGTGTCATTCGTACACTGAACTCACAAAGGGACTGCACGAGAGCAGGCTTCGTCAAAGCCCACATGTGGTTCGTGCATTGGCACCGTCTTAGGTATAATGCCGAAGAACAAAGACGATTTTAAAAAGATGCGCGCGGCGCAAAGCAGCCTGGGAACTTTGTGAGGGACACTGCCCTGTCGTCTGCTTCGGCTATAGTTATAGTTTACCCCAGTTGACGCTGCTGCTGCGCACCCCGAGAATGTTGTTGTTCTTTTTCTACCTCCGCGTCTGGCCGTCTCGCCACAGGTGGCGCTTGCTTTTCTAAAAAGGTGCGGCCGAAGCTCGACCGCTGTTCGACCTGCAACCGAGCTCCGCGATCACAGAAGATAGGTCCAGGTAATCAACGAGTACGGAGTAGCAAGCCGATTTATCTGGCTGACTTCTCCGAAAACACATAAACTAACGAACGAACAGAGAACGAAAGAGAGTTGAAGACGCCCACGCACTGCTTTTCCCTGTGCACGCAGCACACAGATTTAAAAACGTGATTTACGTGTAACGATTTTGATAGTGCACCATAACCAGAAATGAGGGATGATGTTGCCCCTGAAGACGGCTTTTCTTTTACGTCAAGTTATCCTGTAGCTATTCTGTGAACTTTCTGCCCCACTGCTTCTGCGCAAAAGTGGCCCTATGCTGTCTTGATGTCTCCTCCTTATGGACTTATTTTTTATTCGTTTCCCCATATAAAACACGCTATATTTATAGCAACGACCTTTCTTGGCCACTTCAAGTACAAAACATCTTTGTTAACGTAAACAGGGTTACCTGCGGCATTGCCTATAGATACCTCTATCACATGTATATGAGAACGTTTTCCTTATTTTCCTTTTTGGTAAAAGTAAATTTTTGATCGGGTCAAACATGTCGGATAGAAGCGTGGTTAGGGGACGCTACTGGCCTCACTTCGAGCGTTACCCGCGCCAAGTGAGCAAACAAAGACTTGCCTTTAGTCAACAATAATTAATTTACTTCACCAAAACGTTTTCTGATACTACAAACAGTGAAACAAGGACCGAACAACAGTGTTTCTAATTGCGATAACAATATTGCTAGGTCGTATACATTTTGTCTAAGCCGTGTTGTCCCGAGAATGTGTTACCTTGGGTATAGGAAGGCGCACACAGTAGAAGTGGCGAAATCAACGTAGGAATGCAGCGACAGTTGTGACAGGTTTTATGGAACAATGGTTTTGCAACATTTTGAGTGAACCTAGCGTCTCCTTTCGCTTTACAACTATTGGTTTACTTGCTTCTTTTTCGCATAGTTTTTGTCTTCGTGGAAGGCCCAAACGTTGCCAGATATGAAGATCAAGAATGAATACAGCAGTGCACTGAAATGCCTGTATTTGTGACACCAAATACTCTTCGTCCATAGATCTCGTAGACAAACATTTCTGTACCGGCCATTTAATTGAAATTGTATTTGTTGATTGATTGACGATACGTTAAGGGCCAGACGGCATTGTATAACGGGATATGGCACAAAAGTAAGAGCATAACAGAAAATACTACCACAATATAACATTTAGTTTAAGTTAAGCTATATCCATCATAATCAGGTGCCTAACCAGAATAAGAAAACCTCTCTGGCTCTCTGAATAGTACAGAATAAAGATAATTTTTCCTATGCTTGGGAAGGCGTATTCGTCGCCTTGTACCCGATATTTGTATGCGAGAAATAAAAGAACCCGAGACAAGCAATGACAAACAAATAACAAAACGGATTAATAGGTTCTGCAATTAGCGAGCGTTACATTCTACAGACATTCTTGCAGCGATCCTACGGTGCAAGTGTTGAACTAAAATGGCGAAAATGCATCCGCGCAAACGTACTTAGCCCCGCAATGCTAGAAACCAGGCAGAACAAGCCATAAAAGCCTCTACCCACTCGTAATAATACGGCTATACCGAAACAGCTTTGTAGGTTATCTATTTCAAGTCAAGCCCCCATGGAACTGCCACCATACATAAAATATACTAATAACTGACTCTCTCTCTCTCTCTCTGTATATATTAACCGTAACCCTCCTTGTAACACCTGACATTGATATTTCGCAAGTGGACAGTATTTTTGAATAGAAACCACTTTGAGGTCGACAGCAGCCGCTCCTTTCTAATTAGTGGCACAGATGGGCACCCAAGTGGTAGCCGCTCACGCAAGTTCTAGGTTGCGCAAAAGTCCTCCCTTTGTATTTATCGTCTGGCCACAACTGTAATACTGCCTAATTGAAGAGATTTCAAACGCGCATATCTTATACCATCAAGTGCATCCAGTCGGCCGTAGCTGTCTCTGGACGCGCGAGTATATGAGGGACGGGCTTCGTAAACCCACACACTCTCAGCAGTTTTCTATTCAATACAGCCAAGCTCTCAGATATTGGAGAATTTGTTCCAGCGACGATCGCTTGAACAAAAATCTCAACTAGAACAAACACACGTCGACCTCCAAACTTAGTGAAATATGCTCTGAACAGACCTCGAAGAGCCTATCACCAAGCTGAACATAGAAAAGAGAGAGAGAGAAAAGAGATAATACATGGTAACCTGAAGTCTAACATCTGGTGGCAACATCCCAACAATTAACAATACACAACAGCTGTCAGTAAAGCATGCTTCTCCAGTTCAGGACGCCTGTTTTTTTTGTTTTTTTTTTGTCGCCAATCGAAGGGACACATGCAAAGGCGCACCCAACCTACGTGTAGCTTTGGGTAAATGAAGGGAAGAACTCTTCAACAGGAACATCACAACACTCACGCAAGGGTGGCAGTCCGAAGGAGATGGAACACATTGCGTTTGTACCTCTTTGTTATACTTGTAGTATGTTTGTTTGTTCAAATTATGTGCTTTTGTTAGCTTTCGAGCTCGTAAATTTACTCGTTTAATAAGCTCGTTCGTCCGTTTTGTTAACTTCTTAATCAGCTGTGGCAGACAGCTACCAGCGTAGTTTGAATGCTGCGATTAGAGTCACTGAATAAGCTCATTTATAGTAACTTGTTTATTTTAATTAGTTACTATTTATTCAGAAAGCTATAATGACTCTATAGCAGTGATTTCTCGCGTAATAAATCATCCTGACAGAGAAAAGACACGTCACGAATCCGTACGTTATGCTTGAAATTTACGAAGCAGTAACGACTCTTACCAGACGAATTAATAGAGGACTTATTATTATCATTTTCACAAACGGCCGAGTATCGATCCGTAGCGCGAGTTTTATACAATTTTTAAGCTTCTATTTCCCTTTTCTGTCCGCTGCGGTACAACACGAGTACATGGGGAAAACCTGCAAGGACCTACCGTGTGTGAAGAAGGCGGAACTTCCATCGCAACATCGCCCTACTGTCTTCTTGTTTATGGTTTGGTTGTTTCTTTCACTTTGTTTCAACTTGCTTATTTCACTGTTGTTACATACTTATAGCTACAGGCGTGCTGTTATACCCGCGGATTTTTACATTTCCTTTCTTTCTTTTTGTTTATTTTTCAATTTATTTTTCGGAATACAAGCTGGCAATATTGCTGACATTTCCTTTTTTCCTTTTTTTTCTTTCACTCTATTAAACATACCCCCCCCCCCCGCGGATCCGTGCGGATAAAGCGCCATAAAACCTCTGAGCAGTATATCCGTATTTTATCCGCATTAGTGTTTCTGTCGACGTCCTCCATGCAATGAATCCAAAATGGTGTCGATGTTTGTCATCCCCTTGCAGATGGCGCACTGTTGCTGAGTGGTTTACATGTTGAAAAATGAAAACGTTTGTAGCGTAACATTTTCGTCAGGCGGAGCATTTCCTATACAGGAACCGCGGATGTACGCGCGGGTGCGGAACACCTATGTCAACTAGCGTGGTTGCGGATGCAGGTACTGTCAATGTTATCTTCACTCACCTCTGTATACTTATAACTGACTATAGACAACTTTCTTCACTACCTATTTATATTTCAGTGTACCGGATGTCCCCCTCAACAAAATAGCCTGACAGCATACAGAGAGGACGGTGGCAGTCCTAAACAAGTTCCTCAATTAAGATTCTTGCGCTACACAGTTAGTTTCTTCTTTATTGAACGATTGACGGTGCCCCAATTTCACAACCATAGGCCAATCACTCGCTAAGGTTGGAGCCATCGACTGATTTTGAGATTATCGACGCAGTCGAGTGTAAGCTACGTGTAGATACCACATGCAACATTTCATCAAATAGACTGTCAAAAGAAAAGAAAAAAAAAGAACCACGCGATGATATCCGGTTCCGCCGCGACGTATAGGCATGCACTACGGCACCTTATCAGACGTCATAAAGGTGTGCCGCCGAGATAAGTGTGACTGAGGATGGCATTCCTTCATGGTAAAATGCAAGCAGCAACGAAGAAAGATGAAAGTCACTGAAAAGGTTAGCCAGCTGTAGGACTCGAACCCACATCTTCTGGATTGCCGGTCCAGGGCTCTACCAATTGAGCTAAGCTAACGTGGCTGCACGTGTTTTTTCCCTTTGAGCTAAGCTAACACGCCTTCTCAGCGACTTCCAGGGTGCGTCATCTGAAGGGACAAACCAGTCACTCTCTTTCACTCATCCTCCTTTCACTCTTACATTTTTGCTCACTCATACACACATTCGTACGACAGGGATCGACGCAAGCGGCAACTGTTGAACATGAGAGAACTGATGTTCTGAGGCTGGAACAACATAGAAGGGACAAATACATACAAAACCTCAAATTGCCTAAGAAATTAACGAAGAAAGATGAAAGTCACTGAAAAGGTGAGCCAGCTGTAGGACTCGAACCCACATCTTCTGGATTGCCGGTCCAGGGCTCTACCAACTGAGCTAAGCTAACATGCCTTCTCCGCGACTTCCAGGGTGCGTCATCTGAAGGGACAAACCAGTCACTCTCTCTCACTCATCCTCCTTTCACTCTTACATTTTTGCTCACTCATACACACATTCGTACGACAGGGATCGACTCAAGCGGCAACTGTTGAACATGAGAGAACTGATGTTCTGAGGCTGGAACAACATAGAAGGGACAAATACATACAAAACCTCAAATTGCCTAAGAAATTAACGAAGAAAGATGAAAGTCACTGAAAAGGTGAGCCAGCTGTAGGACTCGAACCCACATCTTCTGGATTGCCGGTCCAGGGCTCTACCAACTGAGCTAAGCTAACATGCCTTCTCCGCGACTTCCAGGGTGCGTCATCTGAAGGGACAAACCAGTCACTCTCTCTCACTCATCCTCCTTTCACTCTTACATTTTTGCTCACTCATACACACATTCGTACGACAGGGATCGACTCAAGCGGCAACTGTTGAACATGAGAGAACTGATGTTCTGAGGCTGGAACAACATAGAAGGGAACATAGAAGGGAACATAGAACATAGAAGGGACACCTTTTTTCGTCGCGCTGGATCTCTCGACTTTGGAACCTCGAGGGCCCGGCTGGTGGAGGCTAGATAGCACAATATTACACGATCCCGAAGTTACTTCTGAAGTAGAGGTGGCAATCCGTGACTCTTTGCGTGAGACAGACTTCGACCCGGTCGTCTGGGACACCCTTAAGCGGCACTGGTCAGAGCTTTTGACCGCAGCTGGTAGACGCAGGAAGGTTGCTCTCACTGAACATTTAAATGAACTTCGTCGTCGAATGCTCATAGTGAAACGTGGAGGGCCCCTTACGTTGTTCATGCAAGAGTATCTGGACATCCTGAAAGAGCGCTATTACCGAGCTTTGCGCTTTTCGTCCCGGACTGCGGCAGTTATGTTCAACCGCAACCGTCCTATCTTGGACCCCGACGTGTTGCGCTACATGCGTAACTCCGACATTAGGCAACCTCGACAGAGTCATGTCGAACAAGTACGCTTGGCGGATGGGTCTGTCTCCTCTGCCCCATCAGACATCGTTCAAGTATTTCGCACTTTCTTTGCACAATTGTTCTCTTCTGAAAGCCAAGAAAGCGAGGTTAGCGAAGAGATGTTACGTTTCCTGGCTTCGTTGCCCGAACTGCCAGATGATTTGGGATCGGCGTTGTGTTGTTCTGTGACCTTATCAGAAGTTAAAGCCGTCCTTGCTGAACAAAAAGTCTCTTCTGCTCCGGGCCCAGACGGGCTGCCCGTGCCGTTCTACAAATGCTTTTGGACAGCCCTGGGTCCGTCTATGGTCGCGTTGTTCACTAGATTTCTACAAGAGCACCGTCTTCCGCCTTCTTTCAAGCATGGTCGCATTGTCCTTATACCGAAGGGTGGCGATAGCAACTCGCCACAATCCTGGCGTCCTATTACGTTGCTGAATAGTGATTACAAGATCCTTGCTTCACTTATCGCAACACGTTTGAGGAATGCACTTCCCTACCTCGTCTCTCCATTTCAAACCTGCTCAGTTTTGGGCAGAACTATCTTCTCGTCCTTGCTATTGACACGAGATACCATTGAATATGCCAACAGCTTTCACCAGCCTGGTTCAGTTGTCTCGTTTGATCAGGCCAAGGCCTTTGATCGCGTGGAGCATTTTTATCTTTTTGGTGTTCTGCGTATGTTTGGCTTTCCCGTAGCCTTCATCTCGCTGCTTCGGTCGTTGTACTCGGGCTTGACAAGCGACCTCGTCGTTAACAGCAACATAGCGCAGCCGTTTCCAATAACACGTGGGGTTCGTCAGGGGTGCCCGTTATCCCCAATGCTGTTCGTGTTGTGCATAGACCCGCTGTTACGTAGGCTTGCTGCTTGCCCTCGTATTCGTGGGTTTCCGCTCCCCTGCGGCGGTTCGGTGGTGGTATCTGCGTATGCAGATGACATTACACTCTTTCTCGGGGACAGTGAAAGCCTGTGCGAAGCACTTCAGATTTTTGGCGAGTATTCGCGTGTTTCCGGTGCTCGGCTTAACAATACAAAAAGTAAGGCATTGCCAGTTGCTGGTTTTAGTGGCAACTTCTTAGGCGGTATAGAACAGTGCTTATCCCTTCGAATCCTGGGGGTAGTGTTTGACCAACGGGGCGTGGCACGAGAAAACTGGGATTCCCTGCTTCAGGACGTTGAACGCAAGGTTTCGATAGCTAGTAGGTTTGACCTACCTTTTCAGGAGCGTGCGTATCTAATCAAGAATGTGCTATGTAGTAAGCTGTGGTTCGTTTCCCGGGTTGCTATACCGCCCCGTGCTGTATGCACTAGGGTTTCTTCGGTGATATTCTCCTTCTTTTGGGGAGGAAGAACAGCTCTTGTTAGACGCGCGGTCCTACAACAGCCGCGATCCCAGGGAGGCTGGAGCCTCCCGTGCATTTCTACTTTTTGTACACTGCTTGCCCTTCGGGCTGTCCTTCGTGTTCTTGACGATACTGAGCATTCAGCGCGTGCGTTTGCGTTGTACTGGATGGGCCACTTTCGCAGAGCATTAGTTCCTCGCGGACTAGGGAATAGGTACCCTGAAGCCACTTCCCCGTCCCTGTTTTATCGACGTATCGCAGAGCGTTTTTGCGACATACAGGCTCAGGACCCTCAGGTCGATCCTCGATCGGTCCCTGCATCACGTATCTGCGAACTGCTATGTCTCTTGGATGAACCCCGGACGGATAACTTGAGAAACCTGGGTCTATCGTGGGGTGATATCCGGCCCGACAATTTCCCACGCGAAGTCTGTGACTTTTTGTGGAAGGCGGCCTGGGGAGTTCTACCTACGCGTGATCGCTTAAACCGGTGGGGTGTTACCAATACCTCCCTTTGTCCGAATTGTCCCAACATTGAATCAGTGTCTCACGTGTTAGACGACTGCGTTGTAGCAAGGACGTTTTGGACTCTCGTTTGCCGGGTTTTCCCGTTCCGCTACCGTTTAGGGCACCGGATCAGGGACAGGTTTGTTCTTCTGTTCGTTGCAGTGGCAAGGTACGTCTTGTGGAAGAACAGATGCAGAGCGGTAGCTCAAAGCAGGCGCCTTCGCGTTCAGTACCCTCTCCTCATGTCGCTCCACAAGCAGGTAGTCATTTTCTTGGAGACCCAGTTTGTTACACTTGGAGAGACAGAGTTCCTCCGTAGATGGTCGACACGGTACATTAGTGTCCGCCGCGGCCGTGTCTCCTTGAATTGCCACTGGCTCCCTTAGTGGCGTTCTTTTGTGGGATTCTTTGGGAATATTACACTTGTTTTAGCTTGTCTTAGAGTGTGACTTCTCTTGTGTAAGCATTTTGTGTAATTAGTTTGTGCTACATTATATTGGAACTGTATTGAACTTGTACTACACACGTTTACTTGGTTATATTAAATATCCTAAACAGAAGGGACAAATACATACAAAACCTCAAATTGCCTAAGAAATTAACGAAGAAAGATGAAAGTCACTGAAAAGGTGAGCCAGCTGTAGGACTCGAACCCACATCTTCTGGATTGCCGGTCCAGGGCTCTACCAACTGAGCTAAGCTAACATGCCTTCTCCGCGACTTCCAGGGTGCGTCATCTGAAGGGACAAACCAGTCACTCTCTCTCACTCATCCTCCTTTCACTCTTACATTTTTGCTCACTCATACACACATTCGTACGACAGGGATCGACTCAAGCGGCAACTGTTGAACATGAGCGAACTGATGTTCTGAGGCTGGAACAACATAAAAGGGACAAATACATACAAAGCCTCAATGTTGCCTCAAAGCCTCAATGTCCCTTCTATGTTGTTCCAGCCTCAGAACATCAGTTCTCTCATATTCAACAGTTGCCGCTTGCGTCGATCCCTGTCGTACGAATGTGTGTATGAGACTATGAGTGAGCAAAAATGTAAGAGTGAAAGGAGGCTGAGTGAGAGAGAGTGACTGGTTTGTCCCTTCAGATGACGCACCCTGGAAATCGCTGACAAGGTGTGTTAGCTTAGGTCAATTGGTAGAGCCCTGGACCGGCAATCCAGATGTGGGTTCGAGTCCTACAGCTGGCTCACCTTTTCAGTGACTTTCATCTTTCTTCGTTAATTTCTTAGGCATTTTGAGGCTTTGTATGTATATGTCCCTTCTATGTTGTTCCAGCCTCAGAACATCAGTTCTCTCATGCAAGCAGCAAGTTTAGTCTCGAATAAGTGGCTTTGATGCTATACGGCAGAGAAAAACAAACCAAGAAACGGAAGCTGTTGCCAGTGGCAACACGGCAGCGAAAGCTCTGGCTATCAATTCTATTATAAATAATTGGCTGCAAATTTGACCGAAATATTTGTGGAGCACAATGCGGATCAGCCCCTCATTGGTCCAACACGGGAGATCATTTGAGGAGACCAATCCGAGGCATTGTCGGCCTTCTTGAGAAGAAGAATAGAAGAAGAGGGAAAGCGTAAATTGTTCTTTATTATTTTTTTGCTCATAAATCACGAACGACGCAACTTATGAACGCCGTTCCTTTTGTGTTAGTGTCAAGGTAACGGCATCTTTCATTCCGCCAAGAGGAATATTTGCAGTTTCAGTGCCCTTTTAAACAAGATCGCAGTACCTTGATAATTAGCAATCACTTCCGGAGTCAGTTTTGATGCGAATAGAATGTCGGTCCGAGACCGTGCTCAAGAGCGACGCATTGTCACAGGCCGAAGTTAACTAAAGAGAGAACACCGTGGGACACCTCATTGTGTCGGCGCATTCCCATCAATCATGTAAGTGCACAGGTTGGGAGCACTAGAGAAACCATCTATTCGCTTTCCCGTATAACTCAACCGTCGCGTTTCGTTATTCTTTTGTGTGCGCGAAACTATTGTTTTTGCTCGAAAGTGCTCGTCAAATTCTGAAGATGAGCACAGTCTGTGTTAGGGGTAGTACGCTAGTATACGCGGCCTCATGCGTTCCAGGAAACCTTTTCCAGTCAGAGGGAACGAGGTAATCACTGTTTTATAACGCTCGGACGCGTCTCTTAATTTATGAGCGAATAAAACCGAGCGGCGGTCCCCGTCTCTTGCGAATTTGAGTCAAGAAAAATCACTTTGGAGGTCAGTTTTGCGAAAAAAGGCTAAAATGTTGTAGAGCAAAATAGCTAGATTTTGTGTCAATGTAGAAGGGTTTCGTGATCAAATTTTTCAGGTTTCATAAACTTATTGGCACCGTGACCAAATATGCGATTCGATTCGCAGCACGGCATGCTATATATCAATTGAGTGCAGGAACTGATGCCTCTGGAAATACGCAAAAGTATCGTATAATTCTCATTTCGCGCGCGCTCGGTCGTCCGCGGCATAAGGTTGTACAACTACAATCTTCCAGCCCTCACCCATGTACGTGCGTTTGTGCCGTTTCGCGGGCTTCCGGGAACTTGTGTTAAACGTCAAAGGCACCTACTACCACCTGTCTCTGTTTTCCAGCGCCGATGTAACAACTATGAGATTACTGAACGTCGCGAAAGCTGATCAATACATTCGAACTGTCGCGGCATTTACGAGACGAATCTTCGTCTCTCTTATTTACAATATTTTAGTATTACATAGTGTTACAGTTTTATTATTATTATTTTAGTATTACATAACTCATACAATCTTCACTGAAAATGCCTGAGCACGAACACACGGAAAAATGACACAACAAAGGCCCGTTTTGTTTCAGTATGGAGCGTGGCTGCATTTGTGCGTCTTTACTAGTCATACAACCTATGCATCTGTGAGCTGTACTCTGACACGCCAGACATAGACACGACAAGTGCGTGTGTTTGCCCTCATTGACACGTTGGTCATAACTTGCAAGGGGATACCACGGGCCAGGGTACGCTTCCCCGGCAGGGTGGTCTGTACGTGCCTAACGCAGCATATTGTAACTCACGTAATCCAATGCTCCGATTTCGTAGTGTGAAATAAAGGAGTCTGTTCTCGAAGCTCGAAGTGTGAAGTGTCTCGACCCTGCGTCCCTCAGCCAGAGCGGGCCTTGGGCATAAGTGCCCTACGAAGATAACGAAGCTTCGTATTTCTTTTTATACGCACGAGTTGCGCGTACGACGGTTGCGAAGCTTACACATCTTTAGATTAAACTTGTCGGAAATGTTTTCTATCCATTTTCCCTACTATGGAGTGTACCTGGGGCCTTAGAAATGTTTCTATAATCCCCAGTACATTGAGTTAGAACAGTACAGCTATGGATCGAGGCTGACCGGTCTCATCACTATAGAGAGCGCATTTGTAACCCTTTCGACCCTGGCGTCGTCAAAATCGGACAGGTCAGAAAAAGTGCTCGTGCAGCTCGGAAACAGAACCGAAACCACTGGAACAGACATAGAACTGTATGTTGGGCATCCCACGCGTCGACAGCATCAATTTTCTTTCGTTAGTCACGTGCCGAGACGAAGACGAAGCGTTAAACATGGCGGAGCAGGACCGTGGTTATGAACGCGGAAGGGGTGAACTTTGTCATTTTATTGCGACTTTCCCCACAGGGTAGCGACATTGATCTTTTTCTGTGACATAAAGTGAGACCTATGAAACATCACTGCATTGAGAAACTGATCGGTGCGCGCTTACATTTTGTATTCCGGTGTGTTAACCGCTTGGGCGATTTTGACACCATCAGGGCTCAGTGATTGTGCATATAGGGCGCGTATGTCGATGGTTCATGCAGCACTTGTCGCATAACTTGCGATCATCTTCTTTATTTTGGTATTTTCTCATTTTTTTTGGAATAGTTGCCTTCCAGACCATCACTCTGAAGGGAGGAGGGCTCTTTCTCGAAGGACGTACATGAGGGGGAGGGGTACGGACATGCCTTATTGCTGGATTAGGTCGGGGCGAGGCGAGGCGAGGATCGAGCAAAGATAAAGCAGCGAAGGCACCGAAAAGAGCACAGAAGTGTACGAGGGCACTCGTAGTGAACCACCGTGATAATGAGAAGAAATGTGCGCCAGTGTCACCATATCGATGGATTTATTTTCGGACTGCATACCAAAAAGCGTGTTGCTCATGGAATAAATTGGTCCAATTTTTTTGCAAGACCACCATGCTTGCGATCCTGGATAAACCACAGCACCCTGCTGTCTGTTCTGGGGAGAATACGTTACACAACGTCGGTGGAGCAAGCCTGACAAATGCTAGCAAGACCCATATTGACCAGTTGTCGCGAGTATATAAGTGCAGCATAGAAAGCGTCGACAGAAATCCTAATCGTTCAATAGGTAAACCCTACGAAAACGACGCAATCAAGTAAACCCTACGAAGTAATTTGATTTCGTACCAGTATTCTCAAATATGTATCACGTGAAGACGGTTTCGACTATAGTATGTTCATGCTGCTTGTATTCGAATACTATCGTCATTAAACGCACGTTCAGTCAGTCCTACAATTCACAAGACTGGCAGCCTTAGTCTCCCATATGACTCCGCAGTCAACAACCATTGAGCCCTGGTGTCCTGTTTTGACGACACGTGGCCATTTTACGAAATAACTACGAACTGAATATTTTTTTTTTATGTAAGCAAACTATATATGGGTGCACAGTAGTAACTGTTGTAATTGGAGACTTATATGTGCCGGCTACCAGTATCCTGTATTCCTTCTGTGTATCACTGTAGCCGTCCAGTGTTCCTTCAGTAGCATGGGCATCCCACTTGTCGCGGTGCTCCTTTGGGACGTGCGCGAAAGCCCTTCTCCCAAAGATCCTCAAATGACCCAGGCTTGGCTTCCTACCATACCATAACTCATATGGCGTCCTGTCTACTGCTCTACCTGGGACCCTTCTGAAGGTAGCATGCCGTGAAAACAGCTTCACCCCAGTACGTCTTCGGCAAAGCCGCCCCGAAGAGCATACTTCTAGCACTTTCGCAGAGCGTGCGGTTCTTTCTTTCTGCGACGCCATTCTGTTGCGGACTGTATGGCACTGATGACTGAAGTACGATACCGGTCTGCCGGAGAATTCCCCGTGTCCGTCCCCCAGTGTACTCCGCACCGTTGTCAGCACGCAGGATCTTTGGATATCCACCAAATTTGTGAGAAACGTACGCCAGGTACTCCTCCACCTTCGCAGGAACTTCATCCTTAGACCTGAGCAAGTATACCAAGGAGTACCTAGTGAAGTCGTCTGTGAAGGTGATGAAACACTTGCTCTTGCTTGGTGTCATCACAGACATTGGTTCGCAGACGTCCGTATGAACTAAGTCTAGGGGATGTTCTGACCTCGACGAAGTATGTTGAGGAAATGATGCACGCTTCATCTTTCCTTTTATGCAGCTGGCACACTGTAGCAGTTCCTTGCACTGCTTCACTACAATTCCATCCGCTAAGCTTTCCTTTTGTAGCCTCTGTACTGCCGCTTGGTTGCGGTGTCCGAGGCGGTGATGCCACACGTGAATGCAGTCATGGTGGCTGTGATGACTCGAACCTCTCGTAGCGCGGGCTGCTCCCGGATCGGCTATCACAAGCTTATAAAGGTCTTTGTGAGCCTCACCTCTAGCGAGTACGCGGTCCTCTCTTGTAACGACGCAGTGGTCCTCTCGAAAGGTCACAACGTGCCCCTGCTGAGTTATCTTGTTGACCGAAAGTAGGTTGCTCTCCAATGACGGAACGTAGAGAACAATGTACTCGTACTTTCTGAATCAGTGAATCATTAATTCTGCAGTACAGTACGCAGTCTCCCGCACCTTGAGCCAAGACTTGTTGTCCGTTCGCTACAGTGATAACTTCTCACTTCTCCTTGTAGCTCTTCTCAGAAAACTCCCTGTCATAACCTGTTGCAATTGGAGACTGACTGACTGACGACTGTTCAGGATGAACGAAGCAGGTTTAATGAAAAAGGAACGAATGTGTGCGTGAGCGCATGCTCCTTAAAAGGGGTGTCGGTTGTCGGCTTCTTCCAACAGTAACAAAAAGTGCATTTTAAAAAATCCGGACCAAATAAATAATTCCAGGGCCGAAAAGGTTAAGCACTAACAGGGGGCGCTCTTGACCGCCACGCAATATGCGAATCATCATCGCGGATGATATCGCTCTGCCTTCCGATAAGATGAGAAAGGGTGCGCACACCTTTTTATGTATCAACTTTCCTTCCAATCCGAAGATAAAGCGATACGATTCTGAAGGTTAGTTGGCCTAGAACGATTTATGCGACGATGAGCGCTACCTGTTACTGCCTAAAAATCCTTTCTCTACTCATCACTATTACAATATTATGTCTGGTTACTAATATACACTAGTCAGACGGGGAACGGCCATAACGTCACCGGTAGCAGGCTCCTATAACCAACACTCTTAAAAATGAACTTCACCGCATGCCACGCTCATAGCGTACCATCACCTCGAATGATATCATTATCTGCCCTGATTTGTTAAAAACGGGAGGCGTACGCCTTTTTTTTTGTGTGTGTGTGACGTATATGCTGTTCATAATTGGCACAAAAAAGGCGTACGTCTCCCGTTTTAAACAAATCAAGGCAGATAACGATATGATTCGGATGGTTGGCTATAGGAGCGGGCTATGCGGTGAAGTTACCGCAGTTAAGTTCATTTCTAAGAGCGAACCATAGTCTCGAATGGCATCGTTCTCTCCCATGATTTGTTGAAAACGGGAAGCGTACGCCTTTGTTTTGTACCACTTATGCAATACATAATTGCCAGAAAAACAAAGGCGTACGCCTCCCGTTTCTAACGATGTCATGCGAGATGATAGTTGGTTAGGAGCCTGATACCGCTGAAGTTACGGCCGTTCCGACAGCGCGGGGCGTACATTCTTATAGAAGTGAATTTCACCGCATAGCACCCTCCTAGCCAACCATCATCTCGAATGATATCGTTATCTGACCTGAAAACGGGAGGTGTACGCCTTTCTTGTGACAATTATGAACAGCATACGTGCTATGCGTTGAAGTTCATTTTTAAGAGTGTGTGTGTGTGTGTTCATGAGTGGCGACCCGGTACACCAGGAAGAGGGGGAAAGATGATGATGGTATGCAGATGTGCAGTCCCTAACCACGGTAACCACCGGACCGGGGTAATGACTGATGAGGCTACACCATCGCGCCACGTGCAAGACAACCGGTGAGACACTGAAGTAAGCGTAACCCCTTTGACACATCACGCCGCTGGAAGGGCATGTTGAGAAAAAGGCCAAAGCAAACGTACCGCGTGATACTCCATGACATCATTCATCACCTGCTCCGATGGGGGAAGTGGAGAGAGGGGCCGAAACAAGGGCATTTTGTCCGACTTGGACCCTTTTTGTAGAATGCATATTGCGTTACAGAATTCACTCTGGCATACACACGGAGCAAGCGGGTTAAAATTATTAAGCCGTTGTGTGAGTGTACGAAGAAAAGGTAATATCGGCTCGGCAATAAAACTGCATCAAACCCACCGTAGCAAAGCCGCATTCGTATAGTATGGACAATCTTACAAATACGTAGAACGTTCAAAGCTGCACTTGAGCTCAGTCAATCAATCAATCACTTGAGCTTCTACAGGTTTTCACGTCACTAAGAACGCACTTTCCTTCTTTCCTATACTGTCGCCCCCGTTTTGCACCTATCGCGAGCAGATATGTGCACACGATGGAAAGTTCTGAGGCTGAAACGCAACACGGTTCGACTCCCGCCGCTCTCTGTCTCCTTCGACGATATTTCAAAGATTTGTGTATACACATAGTGTATGGGGCCGGTTGGTACATATCCCTTGGTACAGTGGTTGGTACATATCCCTGTTGTCGCCTGGCCAAAGGATTTGTGTATAGTTTCGTCTCTGTGGACCAGCTGGTAAACGCGCCCATCTACTGACCATTGGGTGGCAGGGCAGCAACTTGGTGGCAGGGTACAAGTTGGACTCGCGGTGTTCATGTGCTGAGACTTGGATGCACGCTAAAGGACCCTCGTGTGGGATAAATTAATCCGCAGACCGACCGCTCATGATCATTGTTGTCGCGCGACGTAAAACACATGACATTGTGGAGGAGGTGCTGTTCCCCTATACAACACCATTCTCGGAAGAGAAATGATGTCAGGGTGGCAACCTTGGGTTGAGTAACTCGAACATGTGGTACATCTGCTTTCCTCGTGCGACTCGTCTGTCTGAAAAAACTTCCCACGAACCGTACTGTAAACAATACACGCCTCTTCTTTCTTTTTCATATTTTGACCCTGCACACAGTTGGCTCTCTTACTCCAACCTGCCCAAAGAAGGAGGAGAAAGAAAAGAAAAGGAGAGAGAAAGAGCTCCCTCATAACAGAATAGTGCCCGTCTACGAAAACTGCCTAATGTCGATGCAGACAATCGATATCATTCAATCCCTAGCCTGCAGGCAGACATGTACAAAATACTGCGCAAAAGTATTTAAAATAAGATACTAAATACTCCGCGTAAAAAGTGTTGAAAATAGAGTAAAAAAAACTCTCTGAAAGTAATTTGAGTAGAGTACTAAATACTCTAAGAAGTATTTAAGATACCCTTTAAAGTACTTTAGTATTAGCAGTAAATGAAACGCGTATATTCTGAACGTAGCCGTCCAAGTGTAAGGAACAAACTTCAAGCGTATCTGCTATTAGCCTATTTGCACGGTCTTGGTGTCAAGTAATGTTTGGTGAACTTTGGTGAACTCAAGTAAACTTTGGTGATATGTTCAGACCCAAAACTTCGTAATCACTCCTGTATGTCAGCTCGGGTCTTTCAACCTCTGGTGCATGTTTATTGCTTTGGTGACCAAGGAAATAAATGCCGGGATTCTCCTGTACCTAATCCCCTGGGGATTCACCTGGCGATATGAATAGGAACCGTTTTCTGACGAAGGGGTCGGGCTATTGAAAAGCAAGGCCAAGCGTGGGACCAGCCTATTGTACAGGAGGATAAATGACAGATGCGCCCATTCCCCCCCAAAAAAGGAAAACAGAATGGGGGTTAAGTTTCAGTGAGCTGAAAATCTGGACACGGCGGGGAAGTATGCTAGATACGGCTTGACGAGGAAGGAAAGTATTTTGAGTACTGAGTTCCAAATACTGAAAAAATATATTTAAAATACTTTCAATATTTAAATACTGTATTTTGAGTGCGTACTCAAGATACGTACAAGTCTGCCTGCAGGTGATACTTTGTTAAGGTAAATCGATGGTAGCGCACGTAAAACACCAATATTGCCTTTCTTTTGCGTCGTTGTATTTCTGCGCGGAGTAGATGGAGAGCCACTCAAACTTTTGTCTCAGCTTTGCCGAAGCCACAATTCTCCCATAATACCGAAGTATATGCGAACTGAACTGCGTGCAAAATTATTATCAGTTTTCCTTTGCAGCGTGTCCTCTCCCAGCAGCCTCCAACAGAAAATTATCGATTTTTCGAGAAACCTGGATTGACGTACACAAAACGGGCCACCAAGAACTGTTTCTGCGAGTGGCACGGAGATCCGATCATTTTGATTGGTCCTCGATGAGGCACAGGGAACATAAATCAATACGGAGACCATTTAGGGTTGACAAAACACCGGATTTCCTGTGCGGGGCAATAGTGCGTACAAATTGAGCCGTACACCATGTGATGGTAAAATACACCGAAATCAATAGCAACACAATGAGCTGTTTTCTTTATCAGACCTCTTTTACGAGTAATACTTCTACAAGTACATGCAGAGTGATCGACGAGGGTGATTGATGATCGCTACACTGCGAAAATGGAACCATTTTGTGCCTATTTTGTGCCGTACATAATGACACAAAATAGGCTCCGCCTCTCGTTTTTAACAAATCGGGGGCGAGAACGTTGTCATTCGTGATGATGGTTGGCTAGGAGCGTGCTATGTGGTGAAACTAATTTTTAAGAGTGCACTCCTATCAAATCATCGTTCATGACGATGTCGTTATGTGGTGATGACAGCGTACGCCTTTTTAGATCTCCTACTTGATGACAATATGATTGATTGATTTTTAAAAGAAATACACTTTACATTTTGCATCGTTGTCCGAAAAAGGCTGTCTCCTCAGGTATCAGTGCAGTCAGGGCCGGCGTCTACGGGTGGGGTATGTTGGGGTTGGGGAGGACAACAGCCCTTCCTGAGCCCACTTAAAAGGGCGCAAAAAAAAAAAAAAAAAAACTTTCGGGAAGCAAGAATACCGGGGAGGGGAGGGGGGCGCAAAATTTGGAGTGAAGTTATTTGAAGGTTGACCTATAAGAAATGTTTCCGTCATTTCGTCTTAATTAAGCACCTTGTTCAATCACGATGAAAATGTTCAAACCCACGGAGACACCTCTAGACGGGCTCCATCCACCGAAGTCAGTTGCATAGCTCTTCCACAGATGACTATATAGGTTGTCATATTCGTAAACATCCCCATCGCGTCTAGCATGCACTTATATGGCGCCAGTTACTTGCATCTTGTCGCACCGGTCCAAGTTGCTGGTGAGCGACATTTCTTAAAAGGCCATTAAAGTGGTCTCCTCGCGGAATGAAAGGTGCCGTTACCTTAACATCAACACAAAAGGAACAGAAGTCATCCGTGGACTGAGCGAAAGAAACCGCAATTCACGTTCTTCCTCTTCCTCTCCAATCATAACGGGAGATCGTTTGAGGAGACCAATCTGAGGCCTCTCCGCATTGTCGCTCTTCTTGAGAAGGAAAGGGAGACGGAAAGCGTAAATTAAGCGTAAAAGCAAAAAAAAAAAAAAAAACATAGAAAAAGCACAACGCAAAGGAATTATGTTCCTTTTGTGTTGGTGTCAAGGAAATGGCGTCTTTCAGTTTGCTAGTAGCAACACGCCTAAGCACCCCTTTAAACGTAGACGGACTACTCCCGCGATCCTTTACCTCATCACCAGCACCGTTGCTTCTATCAAGCACCGATAAACACGACACTTCATTCTCGTGCTATGTCGTGCCTGTGCTGCTTTTTTATGTTTGTCTCGCGTTTATTTATTTATTTTTATTAGAATGGCAAGCCGCGCCATCAGCCTGGCTGACCTTTCCTCTTTTGTTTTCTTTCTATAAGCATATCTCCCCCCTAAGTTCTCTACTTTGAGGATTGATTTACCTTGTGTGTCGCTTTTTCCACGACTGCATTATTTTTCCAGGTGCTCTCACTTGGCGGATCATACAATAGTCATACTGAACCCGGTGCAATCGGTTACCGTTGTAAAGTCGCTGCTTTGTATCGGTGTAATATGAATGGAACATCGAGGGTATTTACTTTTATTTTATTTTATTTATTTAGGATTATTTTTTATATCCTATTACAGATTTATTAAATAAAAAGCTACGAGAGAAGTATAGATGTCGCTTTTGCAGTTGATTAATAAGGTCAGGCGGACATCCCCTCAATGAGAGTATGTAACTACAAGGTGACTAATTACCTAACACTCATTAATTAACTCTTTAATTAGGAAATTTCGGACAAAAGTGAGATAGCAGACGAATGGGACACAATCCTGTTGAAAGTAATTCTGTCTGAAACATAGAAATCTTAAGGAGTATGCTAGAACGAAACCTCCGAAACTGGGACATACGGTCGAGGGGAGCGCCATATTGAATCAGCTACTGTGGCCGCGGCGCATGCAAACAAAGGAATCCAGTAAGCATACAGCAAACATAACGCCAAAAATGTTTTTGGAACAGTAACACACAGCCAGAACCCATGAAACCGTAAGATATATGAAAACACACACACAGACACGACACGGACGCCGCATGGGGACGCCGTCTCCGCCGCTGCCTCAACCAGCCTTGACAACAAGCCTGGATAGGGGCGGAGACTGACAAAATATGTAGCCGACGGAAGCAGAGGAGCAAACGAGCTAGTGTTGCAACAGTTTTTGGAACTGTGGCTGCTTTCACGGGCTGGAAATACACGACGTTTCCTCGGCTGATTCAATATGACTGCCTCCGAGCGCATACATTGAGAGAGGGAAGAGCCCCGTTCAAGTGCTTTGCTCTCCTCCGATCCTCCTCCCCAGCTTTCCTTCTAGCCTCTCTCCGTAAGATTTCTATGGTCTGAAACGAGCGCGTGCCGTGAAATATCCGTCGCCGAATTTCGTTATACAAATAGCGTAAAAAAACACACCTTGTATTACAAGCTCAAGATGAACCACCACAACCTTTATTAAACCTTTATCACTCGTGATTTGAGGATAGAAGTGCACACTCTTAAAAGTGAGGGGGGTGTCGAACTAGCTTGCCGTTGCTGGCCCCACTCAAGTGGGCATCACGACTATAGAAAAAAAAAAGGGGGGGGGGGAGAGAGGATGACCGATACTGCTGGGACGGAGATGCACTGTAGATGAGAGGTGCGCTATAGAGTGGTTTTTCCGCGAGGCCCGTTTCTTGAAGAAAACGCACGAGGCCGCGAGTTTTTGAAAGTCGTTCTGCATAAGAACCTTCGGGGAAGAGGACGTCTTGTCAATATGCCAGGCCTGGCGTGGGGAGGGTGGGTTTCCCGCATAGTATGGTATGCGCGGCATTCTGTCAGGATATGTGCGATAGTCTCCGGATGATTACAGTGAAAAATGAACTTCACCACATAGCAGTTTTCAACAAATCAGGGGCGAGAACGTTGTCATTCGGGATGACGGTTGGCTAGGAGCGTGCTATGTGGTGAAGTTCATTTGGGCGCCAGCCTTTCTGGTAGTGGTGATGGAACTGCTTGCCGTAGTCAGCCACGCTCAGGCACGGGGGATCGTGCGTCCTAGGCCGACTTCGCAGGAAACATTTGTCTTAAAGCCCCCGTCTGAGGAAAACCCAGAGGAAAGAGAGTACAGCCGGAGCCCGAACCCGGGTCACCTCCCAGTCTCAGCGTGGAATGTCATCATCGTATGTATATAGCCACGGGAGCTGGTAACCATGAACATATTGTGCAAAAAGTCACAAAGAGGCGTATATACCTCTCGTTTTCAACAAACGAGGAGAGAGAATATAATTAGGAAGGATTGTTGGCTATAGGAGTGTCTTATGCGGTGAGGTTTTGCTCCGATGGTGCAGTTAAACTTGCACGCTTGATCACGACGACGGTCGCGTCCGGAAACCAATCTATGAAAGCCATCTACCACTATGTTCACACAATCTGCAATCTACTTGACTAATATTTTATATTAACCAACATGAAAATTAATATAGTATTTAATAATGAATATGTTATTTAATGACTATTAATATTTTTATTATAATATGCCGAAAAGTGCTTAGTTATTAAATAAACCAATTTTAAAGACCAGCGCTGCTTCCGCAGCTCGGGAGGCTCCGGCGGCGTGACGTCATTCCCTACGCGGAGGAGTGAGAGGGCAACGCTTAGAGGAGAAAGGCGCCGTCCACACGCCTGCACAGCTACGGCATTCCTTTTATCAAGGTCGCGCCCTCATTGGTTCTTAGGGAGTGACGTTTTATCGTTTTTTTCAAAGAGGGGACTCCAGCATGCTCTCAACATACGGCGTCTTCTCTTGTCATGTATTCCATCGCATAACAGTCAAACTGCACCACTATTCCGCGTGGGGTTTTCAATAACTCGGTCAGTGGTCTACGAGGAATAAAATAACACTATAGTTTCTAAATCGGTTGGAACGGATGCGACCGCCCGTTTAAGCACCCTCCTTCAACACACATATCAAAGCCCTCGATACAATTAGTTTTTCATTCCGTCAAGACGTGTACCTTGAAAGTCGCCTCAGATTCATGGCATATCGACAGCGCTGTCGCACATAAGCACTACCGTCTTCAGTAATTCGCCATGACCTGCGCGGAACGATTAACTCTAGAACAGCAGGTATAGTTACAAACGCAAATATATTATCACTATACAGGGTGTCCCAGAAAACGTGTTATTGAATTATAATAAAAAAACTACACCACCTAGAGTCATGCGGTCAACGGTATTTGTTGTTACTGGGTTTTCGCCACCTCCTCATGTGAATGTCGTGTGACCTAAGTTTAATTATGTAAATTTTTGCGAGCTTAAGTCGGAAATTTGCCTAGTAAAGGTCACTTTTTTACCCCACCAATGTGAAGAGCGTGTCTAATTTACTCAAATTAATGATAATTGACAGGGATATTCAGGAGCTATCCCATCGGAAAAAATAGCCGAACATCATGCACTACGGAGGTCGCACAGAATAGCGCACGATGAATTTTTTAGCGCAATCTGTGTCAGTCCGACGAAAGGAGGTTGGAAACCCAGCCCACCCCGGCATCGCAGAAAGAGATAACGTAGGCATGGCTTATGACGTCCGACTTTCGCTGGGATAATGCTTTCCCTCTCCCAATTTTAGGAAATGTTACTTTTTCTGTGGGCTGGCTTCGGAACCTCCTTTCGTCGGACTGCGAGCGATTGCGCTCAGAAAGACATCGCGCGTTATGGTCCGGTGCTCCGAAAAGCATGATATTCGGCTATTTTTTCCGATGGGATAGCTCGTGAATATCACTGCCAATTATCATGAATTTGAGTGAATTCGGCACGCTCTTCATATTGGTGGGGTAAAAAAGTGACCTTCCCTTTGCAAATTTCTGAGTTCAGTTCGCAAATATTTGCATAATTAAACTTGGGGTACATGACATTAACTTTACAAGGTGGCAAAAACCTAATAAGAACAAATGCCGTTGACCGCATGATTCTAGGTGGCGTAGTTTTTTTATTATAATTCAATTACACATTTTCTGGGACACCCTGTATAGAATAGCTGCATTGCGACAGCCACCATGTATTCAAACCACTTGATTCAAACTTTTCGCGAAACTGATTAACATATTTTAAGTGCGGAGGGGGGGGGGGGTACGCCCCATCGTATATCGCATACAGGGTGTCCCAGAAAACGTGTCATTGAATTATCATTAAAAAAAAAAACTACACCACCTAGAATAATGCGGTCAACAGCATTTGTTCTTACTAGGTTTTTGCCACCTCCTGATGTCATGTAACGTAAGTTTAATTATGTAAATATTTGCGCACTGAACTCGGAAATTTGCCAAGTGAAGGTCAATTTTTTACCGCGCCAATATGAAGAGCGTGTCGAATTTAGTCAAATTCATGATAATTAACAGTGATATTCAGGAGCTATCCCATCGGAATTTTTTTAAAAAGTTTATGCATACACATTATTGGGTGGCTGTAAGAGCTTTCACAGCGTCCGTCTGTCAGCCTACCTCTCTTTGAAAAACAAACAAACAAACAAACAAACAAACAAACAAACAAACAAACAAACAAACAAACAAACAAACAAACAAACAAACAAACAAACAAACAAACAAACAAACAAACAAACAAACAAACAAACAAACAAACAAACAAACAAACAAACAAACAAACAAACAAACAAACAAACAAACAAACAAACAAACAAACAAACAAACAAACAAACAAACAAACAAACAAACAAACAAACAAACAAACAAACAAACAAACAAACAAACAAACAAACAAACAAACAAACAAACAAACAAACAAACAAACAAACAAACAAACAAACAAACAAACAAACAAACAAACAAACAAACAAACATATATGTACACTCTAAAAACATGTGGTGGTGGTGCTCATGAAAGAGCTCCAGAACCTCACCCCATAACACGCTCTTAGCCAATCACCCCCCACCCGCGCTTTCCAGAAATCGGGCGTGATAAAGGTATCATTCTGTGCAATGGTTGGCCTTCACCGTGCTATGTGGTGGAGTCCTGTTTTTAGAGTGCAGCTAGCCGATAAGTTATTGTCCTTCATTCTATAAACATAACTTCTCCGCATAGCACGCTGTGAGCCAACCATTGCCACGAATGATAGGGTTAGGGTCACTTCTGATTCAAAGAGAAAGGGGGCGTACACACCTTTTTGTGTCGATTTTAGTATACATAACATTCTTGTGTAAACATAAACAAGGCAGCATCACAACTTTCGGTGCCACGAAGACTTCCGGTCCTTCCGCGACTACACTCTTAAAAATGAACTTCACCGCATAGCACGCTCCTAGCCAACCAACATCTCGAATGATATCGTTATCTGCCCTGATTTGTTGACAACGGGAGGCGTACGCCTTTTCTGTGACAATTATGAACAGCATAAGTGTCACAAAAAAGGCGTACGCCTCCCGTTTTCAACAAATCAGGGCAGATAACGGTATCATTCGAGATGATGGTAGGCTAGGAGCGTGCTATGCGGTGAAGTTCATTTTTAAGAGTGTACGCCTTTTTTGTGTCCCCCTTTCTCTTTGAACCAGAAGCGATACTGACCCTATCCTTCGTGGCAATGGTTGGCGCGCAGGACGCTATGCGGTGAAGATCTGTTGTTTAGTGTGTTCTCGACAGTGCATTGAAAAGAAGGAAAGGGTCATGGAACCATATTACCGTAGTATGGAGACAAACCGATAAACGAAAAGGAATTAGTAGAAATTAGTAGCAAATTCAACAAAAAGTATGTTAAATACAGTACAAATACTTCTTGAATAAATAATAAAATAGTACTAAAAACATTTAAAATACAGTATTTTGAGTAGGTGCTCAAGATACGTACAAGTGTGATCGTTACGAGTCTTTTTCATTCTCAAGTGTTCTCATCTCACGTACTTGTTCCTTTGTACACACACGGCTTACGGGCAAACGACACAGCTATAGCACGACACGCTGAAAAGGACATCTTCGACGCTCAACGTTTCTAAATCCTCAAACAAAGAGTATATGTTTATGAAGGAGGAGGAGGAGGAGGAGGAGGAGGAGGAGGAGGAGGAGGAGGAAGAATAGCCTTTGCACTTTAAAAGAAGGGAAAAAAATGCATTACAGTGGACAGTGGTGAACTGCACTCTTAAAAATGAACTTCACCGCATAGCATGCTCCTAGCCAACCATCGTCTCGGAACTCGGATGATATCGTTATCTTCCCTGATTTGTTGAAAACGGGAGGCGTACGCCTTTTTTGTGACACTTATCCCAATCCAGCCCAGCAACGCTCTGCGCTCAAAGGTCTTCTGACATTTCTGGACACCATCGGACTTCGATCGTTATTGTAAAGGGGCACGTTATTTTATTCCCCCCATTCCACCAAGCACTGGGGTAGAGTATCGCCTGTTGCGATGAAACTCCCCACTCTCCAAGGCCGAAAATAAAGTTGTTGTTGTGACACTTATGCGGTTCATAATTGTCACAAATAAGGCGTACGCCTACCGTTTTCAACAAATCAGGGAAGATAATAATATCATTCGAGATTATGGTTGGCTAGGAGCGTGCTATGCGGTGAAGTTCATTTCTAAGACTGTACTCTCCCCGATGAACTCGTGCACCTCACCGCATCCGTCCGTCCTTCCTTTGTGTTTTGTTTTGCTATGCGTTTTCCTGTTCTTTTTTTGGCTATAGTCGTGACGACGCCCACTTCTGTGTGGCCAACAACGGCGAGCCTATCCTGCCATCACCCCCCCCCCCCCCCCTCATTTCTAAGAGTGTGGGCAGTAAATCACCTGCTGTTAATCATGATCCCCTGTCTGTCCTCGTTTGCGGTGCTAGTTTATCATGAAGAAGAAGAAAAACAAAAAGAAAAGAAAAGTCGTCCCGCTATCAACCAGCGACAAGGTTGGTAATGGTACGACATGCACCCTGTTAAAACAGAACTTCGCCGCATAACACGTACTCTCTTACACTCTAAATACAGATGGTGGTGGTGCTTCTGAATGAACTGGCCGTTGTCGGCCTCACAGAGGTGGGCAACGTCAAGGCTCTGGGGGAATGTGCGTCCTTGGGCCGACTTCTAAGGGAACTGTACCGACATATGTCTGACAGTGTCTGGGGCAAACTCAGGAAAAAACCCAGCCGGCACCGGGATTCGAACCCGGGTACCTCCCAGTCTCGACCTGACATGACCGGCACGTTAACCACTCAGCCACGCGAGCTGGTGGTCGCTTACGTAAAGAAGGCCTGAAGAACGGAGGTGAATATGCCACGCGCCCTCCACCAATAGTCGAGCACTTGATCCTGCAATCTTCGTGATAAAGATTGCAGGATGAAGAGCTCGACTATTGGTGGAGGGCGCGTGACAATCATTTCTGTTCTTCACGCCTTCTTCACGTAATGACCAGTGACAGGCGTGACACAATGTAATCGAGGTCCATTACTTTGACTAGAATAGGGCCCCTGTGCAGCGGTTGGCCCTCAGGATGTTATGTGGTGAAGCTCTGCTTCAGAAAGTGCGTTCACTGCTATAGAGACATCAAAGCTAAAGACTGAGAGATCGAATCCCGTTTAAGATATCTCATTTTACTCCGGTTTCCTGCGGGACAGACGGAAGTCGGCCCAGGACGCATACCATCCTCCCTATTTCTCCTACTCCTTGCTGGCTGTTCATTTTCCATCTCTTGGTGTTGCGCATTCGGGACGTGCACAGAATGATGCCGTTCTCGTGAGGAGAACAGGACGCCTTTGACTGCTTGTACGAATGAACATGTCCCCCCCCCCCCTCACCCCCGTTTTCAAGAAATCGAGAAAGAGAACGATATTATTCGGAAGGATGGTTTGCAAGAAGCGTGTATAGTCTGGTGAAGTTCTGCTTTTGCACACTCTTAACACGGAACTTCACCAAGTTACATAACATGCTCCTGATTTGTGGAAATCACGGGGTGAGATTCACTTCAACAAATCGGGTGCGAGACACACTGAAAACAGAGCTTCACCACATAGCCCGCTTCTGGCCAAGCGTTATCCCGGATGACATCGTTAATGTTCTCTGCGCCCCGTTATACTAATTCTCACAAAAAGGCGTACACCCAGCGTTTTCAACAAATCAGGAGTTATAACAGAATCATTCTGTGCAGTGGTTTGTCCTTGGGATGTTACGTGAACTTCTAAGTGTCGACGGATGGAGGGATGTTAAAAAGATGAAAGCGTGTGTTCTTCGCTAGTCGTCACACAGGCCAAACAAGTCGTTTACTCCACCCCCATAGACACCAGTCACTGTTGCGCCGTTAACACAAAATTTAAAAGAAAAAAATCAAGGAGCACCATTGAAGAGGGCACATATTAATTATACCTTACAGCACAGCCACCTTCGCGATAAGCGGGCGCGCGATATAACGTATCATCCTCCGCCCGAAGGGCAAGCAGGCACATTCTCACCTGTGATGAGCATGTTCGAGCGGGGAACCACGACGCAATGCCGTCCAATTCGCACCTGTCACACGCGACGTACATTGAACGCCTGTTGCTGCTGGCGATGTCTCCTTTCGGAATGGAAGAGATGGGCGTCCGTACGTGCAGTCAGTGCAGCGTAGAAGCAAAGTGCGCTTCTACCGCAGCAGTAGGCGCACGCCTCCGTCATCCTGTCGTCAGACCGCAGCGCCAGCTGGCTGGCGTTGGCGATAACGGTCTCGTGCGTAGGGAAGGAAAAGGGGGAAGCTGGAAGATCGAGGCAAAGAGGGGACTTCGAGCTAGGGAAGGACTGACATCGTATTGATGAATATCTTGTCCAATACGGATTAATCTACTGTATATAAGATATAGATATGTTATGGCGTTTTTCGACCCGTATCGATAAATACAATATAAAACGTCGATAAAGCACCGATATTTATTTGTATTCAAACTTCTCATACTTCTACTCCACCCCATGCCCACTCTTCTTGGAGTCTGTAAGGAAGCATCCCTTGGGTGTTTTCCTATACTGTCCAGAAATCGTCGCGTTTGCCGCGGCACAGTTTTTGCAGATTTTCGTAAAAATGGAATGCAGTGGCGTAACCAGAGGGGGTGTTTTCGGGCTTCAACTCCATTCCCCCCTTGAAGTTATACCTTAGGTAGCTCATTTGGGTGAGGGAAGACGAAAATGAAATCCTCTCCTCCACGTAATGCTGCCGCAGAACCACTCCCGAAATGTTTTTCTGGCCACGCTACTGATCGGATGACTCTAACGTCCCCACGTTGCACGCGATCATTTCACGACAGAAAACGAATACAATGGCCCGCAACAGAAAAAAGAAAAAGAGAGAAAGTCAGCAAGATTGGAATCATTGTGCTTCGTGAAAGCTGTACCGGTTAAAATGCGGCAAAACTCAAGGATCGTTGGAAACAGTGGCGTCACTAGGGGGTGCGGGGGGTGCGGTCCGCACCGGTGAAGCGACGGAAGGGGTGACGCGCCGCACCAACACTGCCGCTTCCTCCTGTTCTCTGCGGCACGATGACGTCAAAAACAACATGAGGAGCCTTCTGCGAGGCACATTATTATTACTATTTTTTTCTGAGTGTGGTGTAATATGTTTATTTATCGCGAATCGCCTGGTACGGGAAGGTATCCGTCAATGGGGGAATGGGGTGAGGTGGGAGGGGGGGGGGTGACGCAAAGAGCTCCCGCACCGGGTGACGCGTACCCTAGCGATGCCACTGGTTGGAAAGACGGCAGACGGAGGGAAAGAGCCTTCAACTTGAGTTGACACGGTCGACATAATCGTTTTTGGTGACACGGTGTCTGAGAAGAAAGCCTTTGTGAGGGCGCTTCGTTACTATAAGTGTTCAATTATTATTGGGTCACAATTCACACACCACCCATCACCATTTCATATCCCGTACTGGCGTGGTACCAGGGAGGAGTGAGCCATAAATTAGATGACAAATTTCCTCATTCATCGTCACTTCATGTACAGCGAAACATCGTTATAATGAAGTCAATGAGGAGAAATAATTCGATATAAGCGACAATTCGATAAAAGCGTGTCGAAATGTTGAAAACGGCGGCAGCCATTGGAACGGGCATGCGAGGTAGCAAGCAAACCTTTGCGATGAACTGCCCTGTGACCAATAAATAAATAAATAAATAAAAGTGTCGCAGTTCGGGCTTTTTCACTGGGTCGCACTAAACGAAGTCGGCTGAATTCGAAGGAAGTCTTCGAAGAATTCGGTTCGAAACGGATGGATTTCGGCCGGGACCATGTGAAACTTCCAATAAGGCGAGAATACGAAATAGCGATTTCGTTACAGCGAGGATATGCTGTGTATAGGGTTGTTGTTGTCGTCATTGACATCACAACAGCCCGAATTATCCGGCCCCATGGGGTGAAAGGGGCAGGCGCCCCAGGCTCGTTCGTGGGCGGCGGGGGGGGGGGGGCAGGTCGTGACCCGACAGAATCTGCATCCGTCGCCACGACCCTGAAAGGATGGCTGATTGCGACCCTGTAGAGTTGCTGGACTAAGAATTTCAGACAAGGCACTATTTCCTTTTAATCTTGGAAGATGTACAGTTTCACCCAAGTCAAATTACTTGTGTGTTGTATACGCGTTGGGTAACTCTAAAGCACCGCTTATGTAAAATTACAGAACTGAAAAGCATGTCGACTCCCAGTTCCGTAAGTGCCGTTCCATTGCCCTAACCAATAAAAGAAACGCAGCGGAAACGAAATTGAAAAGCTGATGTCAGCTCTAGAAGAGCGCGGTACAGGACAAGAGGCCGGTGGAACACGGAATATACCTCTCCCTGTTTGTAAACAAATGACGTCATAGTTTTCGACAGCGCCACCAATTTGGTAGAGTTGAACTACGCTCGAAGCTACAAGGTCGAGCAGGAAATCCACGGTCTTGAGGGGATTGCGATGGTCCCTAAAAGGGACGCGACCTTCGGTCCTACTTTTCTATCAATAGGAGGCATCAGCGAACAAGTTCCCGTATGGAACCCAGCCCTCCCCCTCCGATTTGTTTCGGCTTCAGTCTGTCTACCAACGTCATGATGACGTTTCTCGGGTACTAGTGGGACATCCAAGCCCCATTGGTGGGTTCCAGACATGCATACGTAAGTCAAGTACGTTGCTCAATTTAATCCATCTACTTTTGGGAGGAACTTGGTATCTTATAAATGCTTTTTTCAGGTCAGTATTTTATATCTTACCATAAATATTTTTGGAAGTAAGTTGTACCCATTTCTTGAATGACACCTCTTAGATGCTCCTCTAAGATATTTCTATTCGAACAGACAAACGATCCATTCTCGTCAACGCTGCGTTCCAAAAAAACTAGTGTTTATCGTGAATTTAGGCAGCAAACGGATTTAATCAGGCACGTGAACGGTCCTCTTGATGTCAAGAAAGTATTTGGTGAGTGACCAGTCGTGTATCGGAAAGTCGTGTTGCATTCTGATTCCCTTCCTTATGTCTCTCGTGAAATAAACAACCTTTTAGTAATCTGGCAGCGATACCTCGTCACCATCTGCTTGCTGACGTAGTCAGCCGGGTTATCGCGACAACCACTCGATATACATGTTATTATTATTATTTTTTTTACAAGAACCACGTCAAACCGCGAGAAATAAAAGCACAGCCGTGTGCATAAATTTATATTTTGATAATTCTCGGGGTGGGTGATACGGGGTGTTCTTTTTATCATTTACAGATTTTCTTTAAAAAAAATGCGAGGGTGGTAGTGATGCCATTTCTCCAGGATGGTTATTCGGTCAGGCGGACATCCTATGGGAATGCGCTCGCTGTAGCCTAACTACTGGACGACTAATTGTTTCCGGGAATAGTGTAGGCAATCATTATTTTAATCGACCCCAGTCCGTTTTAAAAATCCTGAAACGATCCCGTACTGTGAGATATAAATCGTGAAATTTTGATGTGCAAATGAGGCGAAACCGGAACTATACGCACGTCTCGAGCGACATGACCTCCTGCTTATCTGGGCCGGAAAACGGTAAAAGTAAAGTAAGTGGAGTAGATTTACACGTATAGTGTGAGTCACTAAATAGCAGTGATGGCCACTAACTTCTTCTACAGTAGTTTAACTATAACTACTAACTACTTTGTGATTGAGTAGTTTAACAAGTAGTTCAACTACTTTTCGGGGGAGTAGTTAAAACTACCTTTTTAACTACTGCAATGTAGTTTAACTACATCTATAACTACTTAACGTTGTCCACCAACACCAATCCCTTGTAGTGTTCTTGGACACCTAAATATGAATCACAAGCAATAATAAACTTTGGCTCAAGCCATTGCTATACGATCGTCAAATACAAAGCTTGCGGCGGGATTCTTTCTGTGCCTACGCGATAAACTGGGTAAGTTGCAGAATTATTTCACAACAAATCAAATGAGGCTTCACTAGACAAGCATTAAAAGTGAAGATTTAGTACACATGCACGACACAATTGCTCTGCACCTCCGTTCTCATCAAACAAGTAGCTCAAGGTAAAAGTCGGAAGCACAATCGTGCCGTAAAGCTTGCGGCAAAATCGGAAGTAGTTGGCGCCTTCAGTAACCTAACTACTGTAGTTAACTACTTAAAGTAGTAGTTTAACTAGTAGTTGCCACTACATTTCTGCAAGTAGTTGATAACTACTTTTTAACTGCAATCAGGTAGTTTAACTAGTAGTTTAACTACATGTAGTTAACTACTGGCCATCACTGCTAAATAGTGACTCTAAGTGTGTCAGCCTTTTGTGTGGCGACATGCTGCACGTGCCGCGGGGTAAGATTGTGGATAATTTCGACCACCTGGGGCTCTTTTGACGCCCTCCAGAAATCTCCGACATATACGGTGCTGGCATAGGTCGGATAATTCATTCGTGGTGGCCTTCACCGACCTCACTCACCATCACATCATGGGGAATGGTGTGAGGTCGAAGGAAGGGCTACGAGGTGTGATGTGATGGACTTTGAAGTTGAATGATGGGTGATGATGTAACAGGTCCTGAACTTCAAAGTTGAATGATGGGTTATGACGTAAGTTCGAAAGTTGAATGCTGGGTTATGATGTAATAGGTTCGAAAGTTGAACGATGGGCTGTGATGCGATGCTTTATGATGGTGATGTGATGTGATGGGCTGTACGGAAATGCGATCATGCGATGTTGAATGAATTCTTAAAGAAATGCTGATCTATGAGTACTGGAAGCCGTCTATCTGGCAATCAAATCACCGCCTACTCCAATCAGTTGCATCGCGAAGAAATACGTGGCCCTCCGACGGTGACCTCAGTTGCGCTTGAGAAGTGCGTCGTTCCGGTTTCGGCTCACTTGCGTAGCAAAATTTAGCGATTGCTATCTCAAAGTACGGGATCGTTTCAGGGTATTTAAAAAAGAGGATAAATTTAAATAATGACCGACGCCGATTTTGCTATCTCGCATTTCTCTGAAGAGATCGAAATCGTTAATAAATTACTTGACGAATTTTAGGTAATAAGTTCTCCAGTATAGTGACATATACGCTTTCCGACATGATTTCCGTCTGATCTCAGCAACAACAGCATTGCACTGCGGCATAGCAACAACAACAACAACAACAGTAAATGAAGAAGTGATGATGACATGGGATGTTTCCCCGTGGTAGCCACAGGACACTACCCCATTTCACAGGCATAGCAGGGGACTCAAAGAGATACGTGAACTGAGACAACAAATGTGCAACACTTCTTGGCTGATAGAATCTGCTCGATCTTCGCTGTTGTACAGGGTCGACCCCGAGCTACGCTTCCAGGTACCTCCGTCGTTTCCTCGGAAAGCAGCGTGTCTCCTGCACAGGCTCCGGCTACATGTCCCGTACAGCGGTCGGTTGCTCTACAAACTGGCCAAGTCCCCATTTCCAAACTGCAGTGAGTGCGATGTTGTCGAGGACACAGAACACATCCTCCTCAGGTGCTCCAAGTATGCCGACAGTCGCAGGACACTAGAAATAAGTCTGGCTCGCCTGGATGCCCGGCCATTTGACCTTGTAAAGCTCCTGGGTCCTCAGCCATTCAATCACCAAGCGGCGGCATTGAAAGCGTTCCTGCGTTTCCTCGAAGAAACTCATCCGATTGACATTTTGTGAGACTTTCTGGTCCCTCGTTTGTGACAAGTGTTCCCACTAGTTCGGGGTCCCGACCCCTAACTACTGGGTTTCCCCCTTCTTTTCATTTATTTCGACTAACTGCGGCTAAGTGGTCTGGGATAGCCAGTCAGACTTTGTCATGACTTAAATCCCAATTTTTTTTTTCTTTTTCTATCACATCACATCACAGCAGCATTGTCTCGCGCTCATGAGACCACTTCTTACATTTTGTGTTTATATTTCCGCTTATCGTAAGCGCAGTTGTGATTGTTCTCCGTCTGCAGTTGTATTTTCAAAACTCTCATAGAAAACGTCCAACAAGTGTCACATTTAGAATTGAGCAGAATCTATCGCGAGGACGCCCTCCAGAGTTAGTATTTTTGCCAGGCAGGTTGTCGTAACTGCGCTCAAATTGTTGTAGCTTTCCTGTTCCCACGCGAAGCACTAAAAAAAAAAAAAAAAAAAACGGAAACATTTGCGCCGCAACTTGGGCTCCTTTGACGAATGAAATAAACTGGAGGAATAAATTAGTTTTGGCACGTTGTTCGGTCCTATCTCATTCTGCTCCATAAACCTCTGCCCAGCTGGTGAAGTCTGCTTTCTCGATCCTTCTGTCGCCAGTAAGATTCACGTTTTTCGTTGACTTTGACCCAGCGTAAATCGAGATGTTTTTTTTTTTTCTTTCTTTTTCGGTAGGACTCCGGGAAATGTCTTCTCATAGCATGGGGCATCCAATTTTGGGAACCGTCCGCCTTAGTTCGAGCAAGACTATTGGATCTTCTCGAGTGGGTGGTCCTTCTGTGAACACATATAAATTCAGGAAGAGAAAAAGGAAAATCTATAAGAACCGAGAAACGACGCCGCAAGGAAAAAATTGGCTCTCAACAACTCGCGAGGTCCAGAAACTCTGCACAGTGGCAGCTAGAGTACCCCAAGAACACTCGCGATCCTCAGAACGTCCTCAAAGTGTCATCGCGTCCTCGTCCGTGATGCGATGTCCGGAGAAGATCCAGAGAGTGTCATCATGGGATCTTCCAGTGATAGTCATTTGCGTACGTCCTACGGCCGTCAGCCGGAGGACATATATATAGGAGAAGTACATTTGTTTAATACTACGTTGTGCATTTCAATGCCTCCATCCATTAATTAGTCTTCCAGTTTGTTTGTCGTAACCAAATTCAACCGTACCAGCAGTGATCATGTATAAAGTACGAAAAATGCTACAAAGAGAAAATACAAAAATATACAGGGGTACAAATACAAATTGAATGATATCAATGAATACTCCATGCACTGGATTTAATGTGCGATAAAATATAGCTTGCTAGGTCTTTCATTGTGATCTTGTTGTCATTAACATCCGAGCAAGGTCCCTGACGGGATGCTACACGAAGCATTTCCGTGTAAGATACGGAAAAGAGATGGCATATTACAGCGCGTGCTTGACTTTCGATGGATGTTTGAAATCAACTAAGTAAGAAACACGAACGTTACCTTGGTTGTAACCTAATAATCCAAGGAATTCGTCACTGCAGTGTTACTTATACATGAAATTTAATTAAACTTAGGTACCTCACCCTTCGTTTTGACTGAGATGCTAGGAGGACCCTGGAAGTCGCGGAAAAGGCGTGTTAGCTTAACTCAATTGGTAGAGCCCTGGACTGACAATCCTACAGCTGGCTAACCTTTTCAGTGACTTTCATCTTTCAAGCAATATATAGTATATATGTCTTATCTGCGAAAGGAAATGCCAGTGCCGCATATTTCTTTCAAAGTGGACTGCCTTAGACGTAGTGGCACAGGACCTTCTATATTTTTGCTGTTGATACCGCGGCACCTATTCTTCGTCATCGAAAGCAACCGAAGGGGAGAAACTGAAAATAACAAGCTGGTGGCCGAGATTGAAAAACTGAAAAAAAAAAAAAAAAAGAGCGTTCGTTTCTACTGTAAACGTCTACTCTCTTCTAAATGAGAGAAATGAAAGAGATTCACTCTAGCTACATGCAGAAGAACGCGATCCTATGCTCCTGAGACTATCCAATTTTTGTCCCAGATGTTGTCCCTAGGATCATCTCTGGAGTCTCATTCTACCACTTTTCTAACAAATTGAGGATCCTTTGAGGATATTCCCAGGACGTCAGTTCTGTCCCACAGGTGACATCCTCAGGATGAGTGAGGGATCTCAACGTGTTCTTGGGGACGTGGTGCACGAGTGTAAAAACTGCCTGTATAAGTTCTATTTCTATTCTGAGGGCCTCATGCGTATTTCTGATGGTCTCATTTACCTGGAACTATTAACATGCGCTAGACTATCACGCACTATCCGAGTGGCTCGAGACTAACATCTCCATTTTTTTCTTTTACAAATAAATCAATCAATCAATCACGCACTAGCAGACGTCCTGCCTTGCCGCAATAAATCGAGAAATCCTGTATCGTTTTCTGTGAGAATGCGCCTAAATCCTGCCTGTGTACTTCGTGTTCAGTCTTGTGCCTCACTTTCTTCTCACTCTCAACGAAATGTTACCAATGTTACCACCTTCGAGATAGCCCCGCTTGACGCAGCGGATGGCGGATGTAGGCGCTGCAGCCGTTGCACTCATTTCCTCCAAACGACGGGCACATATTACTGCGCCGTAACTTTCCCGCGCTTTTCGTAGTGCCTTGTGGTGTGCAACAAGTGGTGAGCCAAACTTTTCTTTTTCTGTCAAATGAAGTGAGCAGAATCACCTACACAGTATCGTATGTGCAAGGAACGGCGGATTTCGTTTCTCTTACATGGCTGTTGCCTGTTGACGATTACTCTGTAAAAGTAACTGTTGTGACTTTGTTTCTTTGTCCCTTTAAGTCGCGGACCTTTAAACTTACGACCTCAACTATAGATAGTACTACTTACTACCACCTACTGTATTAGAATTTCGTGATGAAGTTCTCTTTTGTTGGAAACCGCCTTTGTGAGTTTCAACGAAGCGAGATGCTGAGATGAATATACCGAGAGACTGAATTGCTGTTCGTGTTGCTTTTCTGCATTTCATTAACCGTTAGAAAGCTGATCCGTTTGGAAAAGGATAGTTTGCCATACTGAATGTGGTAACCGAAAAAAAACTTCATTTTAGTTTTATTGGATAATATTGCACAAAAGATGCGCTCAAACATACAGGGAAAAGGAAACAAAGCAGAATAGAAAGACATTCACAAAAATGAGATTTTCTTTTGAAATCTTGGCAATTTAAGGCAAAGAAACAGAGAGAAAGGAAATATCCTACCTGGTTGATAACTAAAATGCACATTTGAGACTGAGGTTAGGTCAGGGTACTTGATGCGTACAACACACAATATTAAAGATGGAAGATGGAAGTCACTGAAAAGGTTAGCCAGCTGTTGGACTCGAACCCACATCTTCTGGATTACCAGTCCAGGGCTCTACCACACCAGCACAATATTAGTCGAGCACAAAAGACTGAGCGTGGGTCGACCCAGGTGGACATTTCGATTCAGAACTTGGTTACTTCTTGGTATGGTGAGCTCATGGAGGGTAATCAAACTATTTTCGTTTGCAGGAATTTAGGTGATGTCTCAGAGTCGGAGCTCTATGAATGATGAGGTGTCTTCGCCTCGTGATCCAGTCACATCTTCTCCTGGTCGAGAACTTCCTCCCTTTGAGGATGAATCGGAACTTATTGGAGGAGCAGGAAACGATGAGGAGGATGCTCATCCAGTCGAGGAGCAAGAAGAGGATGGGGAAGAACTGTTTGGGGACAATATGGAGGAGTAAGACCATTGATGATTGTTTAACTGCGATTTATTGCCACAAACATTGCAAGATGGCCAGTTTGACTGTTGAACACTTCTGCATGCAAGCATCGTTGGTCACGATATTGACTGGGACTACTGGATGAGTGCACATTTGTAGTATCTCTTATGAATTAGGCTACCTAAGAAAATTTTACCACATCTTGCTTTCCCCCAGGAGTGAATTTGACTGTCAGTGGTGGTACACAAACAAGAAAAATAGTCTACAAAAAATATCTAGCTTTGTTTGAGCAGCTTAACATAAAGGTAACTGAAGTCTCGTTACGCACTCATGACTTAATGGTCCTAATATGACTTTTTATTACGTATTTTAAATATTGTTAAGTACGAGATAGCGGCAGTAAGGGGGAGACGTAGCAAGATGTAAATAACTGGAAAAAACAATAGTGCACCAGACACCGTACTTAAGAACCTGAATGCTTGTGCCCCAAAAGTGATGATGATGATCATCAATGATAATGAGGGTGCCCGTTCTGTCTCACAAAATTATATTTAAGAGTGAAACAGTTACCGGATGGCTCTCTGGTTATCTGAGAAGCAGATCATGTGCCATGGTCATTCAGTACAGACTGAAATTTATTCCGGAATACCACAGGGATCAGTGTTTTGTGATTACTATTTCCCATTTTTATTAATGATGTACGTATGTGAAGCTGTACCAGATTTACCTGCGTCTATTTGATTAACCAACAACTGCATTGGTTACCGTCGCACTGGTTCATATGATGACAGTGTCGTAGCCAGAAAAATAAATTGGGAGGGGCGCTATGCGGACTTCACATGGGAGAGGATTTCACCCTCGTTTCCTTCTCCCAAATGCATTACCAAAGGTACGATTTGGAGGGGGGGGGGGGTGCAAGCCCCTGAAACTCCCTTTTGGCTATGCCACCGTATGATGATCGTATTGTGATCTCACTTGCTCTAGACAAGATTGAATGTTGATTTAGTGAATGGCAAATGTATATATGCTTTTATATTATGTGATATAATTTTTGTATTCAGTTTTTTTACATTGTGTCCCACTTTTATTTGTGCCCCAATACAGGCTTGTGATATGTAAAAAAATTAAATTAAATAAATGGTGCTCGTTCTCTTTCAGCGACTACCGTGCCATCCCAGCCCTGGATACATACGACAGGCGTTTACTGGATGACTCAGACTTCAGTGCTATGTCAGAGACGGACAGGCGGGCAGCTGAAGATGAACTGCGAAGACGGGATCGTGAAGAGGGCCGTGTTCCTGGACGCATGCGAAGGGGTCTCATTTTTGGTGAGGTCATTTTTCTCGAAGCACTGTGGAGCTGAATTGACACATGAAAGAAGGCCAAGAGCAAGTGATGACGTTTATGATAGAAGTTTGTGCACGGGGAGCATGAACAGATGATCCTCGTTTTCTGTCCAGAAGATCCACCACACCATTTTTTTTTATGATTAGAGAGTGTTAGTATAGTGCTATGAGGAGCCTGGTTGGCTACTGACTACCGGGTGAGATGCCTCACGTTGCGGCACATTGGTATATACTGGTGGCCAGCTCATTTATGCCCCCTGTGGAAGGCGTGCTTGCAATTTTATGGCAAGTTCATGCTTAAATTAATGCAACAATGGCATTAATAATGTTCTAATAATGGAATAAAAAGCTCATGGTAACTGCAATTTCCTGGACAGAACAAAGTTTTATTTTACTTGTGTGCCGCAAGAACGCAGAAGCGATAATCACTGGAAGCTACACATCACAGAGTACAACTTGTTTTACACGTGCTAGTGCAATAAGACTGATCATTTTGAATAACTGAGTGCCAAACCAGATAATCGCGAGGGGGAAATGCACACACGTACCAAAATTCTCATTTGGATTTTACTGGTAATGCTCTAGTCCTGAGAGGTGTCAGCTTGCATGGCAGAGTTGGAGCGTGGTAGCCAGTGTCGATTTTACCGGTAGGAGTGGTAGAGGGTTCAGATATATTGCCTCCAGTCTGTCGCCCGGTAGCCGTGGTAGTCCGGTATCTCTCGTGCCTGTGCATTGCCGTGATGATGTCAATAATGGCTCTACTGGTAGCCCATGACTGCTACACTAAAGGAAAAATGGGAAATTTTCAATTGCACAGATGAGAGCAGTGAAGGCGAAGAACGTCCTCAACGTCGAAGACGCCTGGCAGAACGAGCTGCGGAAGGTGCATTCTCTGAAGACGAGGAGGTCAGTCGCAGTGCACTCATTTTCTGAACCCGACCCATTTTATCATTCAGATTAATGTGTACTGGCTTCGGTGGGTCAGTCAGTAAAATTTCTTCCTACTGACCCCAAGGTTGTGGGTTCGTAACCTGGATGAGCGCCAGCAATCTGATAACATGGTAAAAGATGCTAAGGCAATGTCGTTCTCTGCAGGGGAAGTGTAATGTGGTGCGTCATGTGCCGATATTTTGGCATTTTTCGGATTCACGATATTGGATCTGGCAGATAGCAGGCGCATTACACTTGCGTACATGTGAAGAGAAAAGTGGAAGGTATTTTCCCAATGTGTGCAATGAGCTGTTCAGATAAATGTGCAGTCGTTGTTCGATGAGGAGAAAGCAGCGACAAGATGTTGATAAAGTGACTACCTGGACCCAGTGCAAAGTGTCGCACGCTTTCTTATGATATTGGGACTCGCTGTGCAAAATGTTTCGATTAAATTCGCATTCAGTTGTTTATTATTGAATTTTGTAGCCAGAGTTTTTGCTGTTAAGCTGATAAGTTTTGCTGTTAAGATGTTAAGTTTTGCTGTTGTGATGTCACCGTCAGTAGCTTATAGTTTTTCTTCCACCAAGAAATCCAGCTATGAATTTCAGACAAGGCTTGTTCACTACATTGTACTGTATCTCAAAACAGCCATCAGTCACATTTACCTTGGTCCCACCCCTTTGGGATGCCTTTTGTCACTGTGACACCATAACCAGATGTGAAGATGCAGTTTGTTTTGCCTGATTATCTAGGAATCTGACTAGGACTCTAGGAATCTAGGACACTCCCTCGATGAAATTTTGCGTGTGGCATCTATGCGTGACTTCTCGAGCCTCAAAATCAGTCAACGGCTCCAGACAGTCACTTTAAAAAAATAAATCGTAGTTAAATTAGGGATAATTTTGTGCCCAGGTGTAAAAACACATGAATGCTCAACATTTTGTTACTTCATCGTGAGTAAACCACTTAACATGCCCACTACGTGCCTGGTTCCACCGTCAAACGCTAAATTGCACAGCAGCATAAGGTAATGTATGGGTCATATGAAAGACCCATACAGTTCATTCAACCGGAGGCCATTGTTATATACTTTAAAATGCTATATGCAGTACTGCTGCTATGCTATACTACTACACATATATGCACTGCTACATACTTTGTTTATTTGTTACATTATTTTCTGAACATAATTTCACACTCTTTTTTTCGATGCATAGATGGTTGAAAGTATTGAGAACCTAGAAGACATGAAAGGACACACAGTGAGAGAGTGGGTGGCTCAGGTGGGGCCCAAAACTGAGATCTATAATCGCTTCAAGAACTTCCTCAGGACGTTCGTTGATGAGCGTGGGCACAACATCTACAAAGAAAAAATCCGCCAGATGTGCGAGGGTAAGTATCCGTTCAGCCTCTCTCACGGTTGTCCTGCTGATAGCAGATCGAGTCTACAATTGAATCTTGTCTTGCAGAAAACAAGCAGAGTTTGGAAGTGAACTATAATATGCTTGCTCAGGCAGAACAGGTCTTGGCATACTTCCTTCCCGAGGCTCCCGTCGAGATGCTGTTGATATTTGATGAAGCTGCAAAAGATGTTGTGCTCAGCATGTTTCCTCAGTATGAGCGCATCACTAAAGAGATCCATGTGCGCATTACAGATTTGCCTCTTATTGAAGAAATCAGAAGTCTTAGGTATGGTAATCCTATTTATAGTTGGTGTGTGGGTGGCTAGTGCATAAACGAGCTGTTGCTTGGGTAGAGGGTGATACTGTCTGTATCGCTGCAGCTTATCCTTATGGCCTTATGTTATCGGGTGTTATGTTTCCTGAAAAATGGGGTAAAAATCGGGCTTTATTTCGGAAGCTGTAAAAACGGTAAAATCGTACGATATTGGGTGGAAAAGCATTTTTTTGTGTGGAGAATAAACAAAGAGCTTACCATATTTTAGACAAACACGAGTGCCTGTTTGGTGGCTGAATTGGCACTTTGCCAAGTTTAACTCCAAAACGCAAGGTACTACTTATTGTGCTTGCAGAGGGGGGAATATGTTTATTCAGAAAAAAAGAAAGGAAAGGTTCTTGGAAAAGCAGAGTTCTTGGTTATCTTAGGTCGGAGCAGAAGAAGGAACCTGTAGACATAGGGGGGCTGTGTTTTTCAAATGCCAGGGGTCACGAAGTTGGTTCCTGACTTTCATTACATTCCCACTGTCATACTCTCCCTGATTCTTAACTGGCTGCGTAAGACTGAAAGCTAATCGCCATTGTAGCACGCTAACACATGTTGAACGTGTCATTGGCTTCGTGTGAGAGGGCATGTTGATAGGTGATGTAGCATAAATTGCAGAGGCTGTCTGAATAATTAAGTCACACGCAACACAATGCCTAAGCAAACCTAAATTACGGAGGTTGAGTCTGTCAACTGCAGTCTTTCAGATAGGTGACATGTTGGGTGGCGCAAAAAGGTTGATTGTTGACTTGTGCAGTAATGGAAGCTTATCAACTGAGAAGTATAAATTTTTAGTGTTTAAGCAAAATACAATGTACCAGCACAGTCTTCTAATGTGACTGCAGTGATTAACACTACTTACAGTGACAGGTACTGTCTAAGTACTGAGACTGATCTGCATGGCTGACTTTCCAGCTTTTGAAGCTTTCAGTTAAACTGCGCTTAGAGGTGATAAACAGAGCAGGTTTGAGGATATGCGAAAGAGGATATTATTCACTGCATCTCAGGTAGTTTGCTTCCCATGTACAAGACGTGAACCAGTCAAAATCAAACAGGCTTGACAGGTGTAGCCCCTGCATCTCATTGTGGGTTCGTTCATGTGTGTGACGCTCCATGCAATCTTCTCATTCAGGCAACTGCACTTGAACCAGCTGGTACGCACATCAGGGGTAGTCACTGGAACGACGGGAGTCCTGCCTCAACTGTCACTCGTCAAGTATGACTGCATGAAGTGCAACTACGTCCTGGGACCTTTTGTGCAGTCGCAGAACCAAGAAGTTAAGCCGGGCTCCTGTCCAGAATGTCAGAGTACTGGGCCCTTTACAATCAACATGGAAGAGGTTAGGAAAGTTCATTTTTTATTTGCTTTATGAATTTGATGTTGTTTTTGCTCCTGAAATTAACTGGATTACACACTACTACTCTGTATTACGACAGTCTAGTAGTGCAGCTGTCACGATTAAAGGGACAGTCACCTTCGTCCCTATAGTCCCTATGGAAACTATGATGGCATTTTACTCCTCGTTGATCCCTGACCATGGTACTGAAAATCCTGCGCTAATTACTGGTGTAGTTTTTGTGCAATTTGGTGAAACACACTGCAAGAGCGGATGCTGGATGTTGATCGTATGGCAGAATTCCCTCTCTGGAAAAACCGGAAAGCATCATACCAAAACTGACTAATAATGTCATGTCCTTGACAAAGGTGAACTGCCTGAGCAGGGGTCGTCTGGAAGGTGCCGAGCAGATGAGCTTGGAAATAATCATCTGCGAAGCCAGTCGGCTGTGTGCTGCCCTCTGATTGGTGTAGTATGTTACCTGATGTCCTTGCCGTTGGAACTTCCCCAGCTGCAGAGGCGATGCTAACCTATAAAGCTTGTTTATTTAATATCTATGCACTTTTCTCGAGAGAAAATTGGCCAAAATGACTGTCGAACAATGCCAGAAGTTGTGGTACATACTTGCTTCATACACACGTTTCCTGAGGCAAATGTCACTTTAAGTCCCATTGAGCAACTTGTACTGATCCACAACAGTGCACTGTATGCATTGTGGCTGGTCTCTAAGGTAGAGGTAGAATAATCCCTCACAGGGCTCTGTGTCCTCTTGTATTTTATCTTCATGTTTCCTGCCCAATTGATTCGTAAATGTGGGCCAATTAGAATAAATAAATTTTACTACTGTCACAAGTTAGTACAATAGTTGCCCAATCTCTCAAGGTTATTTGTGCTCACACGCTTGCTGGATGACATCATCGAGCAAGTGCTAATGGTGGACACGCTTATTTCTACACCACGTCTTTAACCAAATCGGCTACCTATTTTTAAATAGTAGTTAATTGCTCTCCAGACAATATACCAAAACTACCAGAGAATCACCGTTCAGGAAAGCCCTGGAAGAGTTTCTGCGGGACGTTTACCTCGATCAAAGGATGCGATCCTTCTCGGTGACCTTACTGATTCTTGTAAGCCTGGAGATGAAGTTGTGAGTTCAACTCTTGTTTCCTCTAACAGCATGCTTTGGATATATTGGACATGCTAAAGTGCACACTATTGCTCTCTCCAGGAACTGACTGGTGCGTACACTAACAACTATGATGGCTCGTTGAACACAGCAAACGGTTTTCCTGTTTTTGCTACCGTCATCATGGCAAACCACGTTGTTAAAAAAGACGACAAAGTTGCTGCCAGGCATCTGACTGATGACGATATCAAACAGATCGTTGCCCTTTCAAAAGAAGATAATATTGCTGACAGGGTCAGTGGGCCTAGTTTGCTTGTAGCTAATCACATATTTATTTATTTTCACGCGCGAAAGCTTCATCCCGGTTTACTTTCTGCAGGTCATCGCAAGTATTGGTCCCTCTATTTACGGCCACCAAGAAATTAAGAGGGCCATAGCGCTGTCCCTGTTTGGAGGCGAGCCAAAGAATCCTGGTGAGGAACTAAGAGAAATCCCATTATCTTAGAGCGACTGTAATGCAGGAAATTTGTGTATTCGATAGCCTGAGCCTTCAGTACTCTTACGTCACAATTTTCGTCCCAATTGCGCTCAGAGTTTTTTAGAAAATTCAAATTGAAAATCACCGGCAACACTGTGTCGAAGTTACCACCAAACGAACATTGCTTGTCAAGTACAGCAGCAAAACTATGTTGCACACGCATAAGACTGGCTGTGGAACAGCTGCGCTCAATTGGCACTTTGCCAAGTTAGTTTTCGGGGTTTTTCTCTGGTTTTACTCTTAGTGACGATCATGCAAATCAGGGGGTAAAAACGGGTGTTACCGGCTTTAACCCTAAAACGCGAGGCCCTATGTATTCATCATGAGCAGCAAGCCAGTTGGGAACACATATCACTGTTGCTCGAGAAATTGGGGATTATTTCCCACAAGACGTGGCCTCTCGGTGTTTTACCGCAATTTTGCTTGCAATTCAAAACTATTTAGCGTTCCCTGTCACATGTATAATTTGTGGTGCTGGGTTTACAAGCAACAAGCTGTTAAACTGCAGCTCTGTGCACTGACATAACCTGCCTGTCCGCTGCTTTACGGTACCTTTAAAAAAATTCCTGGAGGATTCACTTTTGTGTAAGTGAACACTTGCATTTGTCTCTGTCAGGCTTGAATTTTTTTCCCTGCTTTTGCCCAAAGGGCAAAAACACAGAGTCAGAGGTGATATCAACATACTCCTCTGTGGGGATCCTGGCACTGCAAAATCCCAGTTCCTGAAGTACACCCAACAGATTGCTCCACGGGCCGTGTTTGCAACTGGCCAGGGTGCATCGGCTGTCGGTCTGACTGCCTATGTCCAGAGAAGCCCCGTCACGAGGGAATGGACTCTGGAAGCAGGAGCTTTGGTCCTGGCTGATAAGGGGGTCTGTCTGATTGATGAGTTTGACAAGGTGTGTACTACATCCTTGGTGGCTTTCTATTGAGTACGGTCAGTTATCTTGCTGTGTGTAACGAGAGAAATTTAACCCCAGATGAACGATGCGGACCGTACAAGTATTCACGAAGCCATGGAGCAACAGAGCATTTCTATTTCCAAGGCCGGTATTGTGACCTCACTGCAAGCACGATGTGCAGTCATAGCCGCAGCCAATCCAATAGGTGGCCGATATGATCCGTCGATGACATTCTCGGACAATGTATGTGTGTAGCATCTACAATATTGAATTTGGTGGATTTGGGTGGTCATTATTGAGCGCAGTGTCTTGCCAGATTGAGAGCAAGGGGGTCAGCATAACCACTCTGTGTCTAAATTCTGAACAGTCGCCGACCAAGGAGCTTGGAGTCTTGGAGCCGTAGAATGAGCATTCAGAATTTTTAGTGAATGTCCCCTAAAGTACTTGTAACTGAGAAAACTGTCTGTGTGAGCCTGGTTCACCACATGAGCACGGGACAACGCATCACATGAAGTCTCTGCTTGTGTAGCGTTGTTGTTGTGCATATTCACAAGCGCATTGATGTGGAAGCATCCGAGATATTGTCATTGCATCCGGCCGTTGTCCTGCATGCGTTGTAAATAATGGAGTATCTGGTGAAGAAAGTGAGGATGGTGAATTGTTCATCTCAGTCATTATAGTGCAGCAGATGTAGTTGCTCGAGCTTGGCCACGCACATTCATCATAAATCTTCTGCTTTGGGAGTTGATGAAATTTTTATGATTTCACAGGTGCTATGTTTTCAACTCAAACTTCTTTTTTTATCTCACTCAGGTTGACCTCACTGAACCAATCTTGTCTCGATTTGATGTCCTTTGTGTTGTAAGGGATCAAGTAGACCCAGTGCAGGTGATTTGCTGCCATATGTTTAGAGCCTGAAGTTTTCGGGAAATATTTTTTTCTAAATTCGGGGGGTAAAAATCGGGTAAATAAACATGTGCACTAAATTCATGCAAATTCAGGTGAAAAAAGTTCCAGTGTGCTAAATTCGGGGCGAAATCGGGCTCAGTTACTCAAACTAAATGTAGTGGTTTGGTACAAACGGTGATGTACTAACTGCATTTGCTGCCAAACAAGTAAGTTAGTGCATTCCTACAGACATCCCAGTGAGGGGAATTTGCCGGGTAAAAATCAGGTTTCGCCTTAAAGAGTGAACCTTCAATTCGGGGAAGAATCGGGTCAAACCCTAAAACTTCATGCTGTACATATGTTCCTTACTTTTCCACCTTGAACTTATTGCTTTACCCACTGTGACCCAGAACATAATTATTGCTGCCATTCTAGGATGAAAAGCTAGCAAAGTTTGTTGTAAGCAGTCACATGCGCCATCATCCTGATGCCAGTAAAGAAACTGAAGAAATAATGGAGGAGGTACGAATAGCCACAATATTTTTGCAAATTGCATCCTGAAGCATTTGTGAGATAGCTATGGGAAGCTTGCAGTGCATCTCTATACTTTCAGGTTTTTGAAGCTCTGTACGAGCGATAATTCTTAAGTGGATTTTCTAGTCACACAGTTCAAAAATTTTGTGAGCTGTGGAGTATTGTGAAAAGTTGTCCTGCACAGAGAAGAATGCCTGGTATCTTTCAGTGCTGCTTAGTGCTCTCACAATAGTATCGAAAATCTCCAACCAAGGTACAGGAAGAGCATACCTCTTCCTGTACCTCAGTATGAGATTTTCGTTTGTTTTGTTGTTTTTACCCAACCCACCTGTGTCGAAGATGTTCACGTTCGAGACATAAGTATGTACCTTCTCGGGTCAATAATAATGCGAGTAATTGTTTTTGAACAAAATGTTCACTGTTTGCATTTATCAATGTTGACTGCCATCGCAAGGAGCTATACTAGGCTGAACATGGCTGTAGGGCAGCTGTTATTACTTGTGACCTGCGTAGAATGTTTTGTGCTAGAGAAGTGGGGTGCCATATTCGATAGCTCGTCCTGTGCTGTTGTGGTGTTATTTCACTCATTTCGTCGCAATGCACCATATTATCCAGGTTTTGTGCATCAACGTCTTGCTAACTCTCTTCGTTCATCCCAGGCACGGGATGTTACAGAAGATGACGGACCAGCAAAAATTCCGCAGGACCTGCTGAAAAAATACATCCTGTATGCGAGAGAAAAAGTACACCCAAAGCTGAACCAGATGGATCAAGACAAAGTAGCAAAGATGTACAGCGAGCTAAGAAGAGAGTCTATGGTATGTTATTGGAAATTGGTTGGTTTCCTCAGAGGCCCTTGCTTATTACTGCCAGCAGCATGGTGAAGGTAACCCACCATTTCTGTTCAGGCTACAGGCAGCATCCCGATCACGGTGAGGCACATAGAGTCCATGATACGTCTAGCGGAAGCACACGCGAGGTTGCATCTACGAGACTACGTGCACGAGGATGATGTCAACATGGCCATCCGCATTATGTTGGAGAGCTTCATCAACACACAGAAATATAGTGTGATGCGGTCCATGTCTAAGGTAAACATTGTTAATGTGTTCAGCATGTACTCTTTAACACACACCTTTCTTGTGCTGAAATAGTGAAATCTGTTGTACATTTCTTTTTTCAGACTTTCCAGAGGTACTTGGCGTATAAAAAAGACAACAACGAGCTGTTGTTGTTTGTGCTCAAGCAGCTGGTTCAAGAACAGTTGAACTTTGTAAGGAATCGCTATGGATCAGAGCCAGATGTTATTGAAATTCAAGAGAAGGATCTCCAGGAAAAGGTCTGTTTAGTCCAGCAATTTGTGATTATAGTGGATCTGTTATACTTTGAGATGTTAGCCTGCTTGTTGAAGCTTCCACAAAGTAGCAATTTGAATGTTTTCAAGTTTTAATAATGAAACCTCTTGTAAGGCTACACCAAGAGAACTGGTTACATTTTTGAATACATTACAACAGCACCGTCATTATATGAATTCTTTATAATAATGTGTGGTCAAGACTACCCTAAATGGGGTTGCTGAAACAGGTTGCAATTCCTAGGAATTTTTAAAGAAATGTAGTAGTAATTTGTTAATGAAAAAATGGCTAGGAAGCAAGCGAGCTGGTGAAGATGACGCATAATGTAAAACCCCGAGACTAGGGAACACGAAAGGACAGACACAACACGAAGTCTCAAACACAGCTGAAAACAATTTGTTGTTGCTTTTCTCATTGTAAGTTTTATTTATTTTGTTGCATTTGTAAGTTTTTCTCACTAAAGGAGCAGCGCAAAACCATAAAAACAGTTTGCTTTCCATTGTGGTGAAATGTCCTAACACGACACAACATTCTTGCACAAGAAATACGAGATTATCTTACCTGCAGAGGTGGTGTTCAATGCCCATGCATGCGAAGTGTGCTTTGGTTTTTGCTTTGTAACGTTCACATCACAAGTAATGAGTGTATCCATCAGAAGGCGACAGGATATGAATGCAGTAGTGTGTGCATGCACACACACAATATAGTACGTGTGGCGGCACTATCGCAAACTATTTGTCTCTGCCACTAGCCACTAGCGCCAAAGCGCGCGACGAGTACAACGTCCTGAGCTCAGTCGAGCTCTGGTTTCCCTTCTGAGCAGTTGCCTACAGTGTCTGTCTTTTCGCAACAGATGTAACCTCGGGTTCAAGAGTCACCCTTGCAAGTGTGCCGTTTTCAGGGTAGCGTTTTAGAAATGCTGATTATCATGATAGTTATAGGCATTGGTAGCAGTGGTTTTAACTGGTAGTTCAACTTTCAGCTTTATTTATCAACATTGTCACAGCACATTTACAAGCGGGGGACTGTAGGGTAGACTCTGTGGATGAGAGTTCACTGCTCTTTGAAGCAGCTACCATTTTGTTCTTTTTCTTTTTTGGCATTGGAATTGGTGTGACAGTGATGCTTGTTGCTAGATCCTTAGCCCAAGCAATGTAACTCATGAACCCTCGTGTTTCTGGTTTTCTGTTTGTTCCAAATTGTGTAGCAAAATTGGGTTTTATATTTTAAAGGCTATAGGGCATCATTATATGTGAAGGAACCAATTTTTTTGGTGAACAATAAAAAAAAATGCTTCTCGTAGATGAGATGAACATGAGATGGCGGGCTTCAGTGCTGAAGTGCGAAGCGTTTAGCATTCTCCATATTGGTGGCTGAGTTTCGACTTTGGCGAGTTCCGTTTTTGGGGTTTTTTCCGGTTTTACCCTGAGTGACGAAGATGCTAATTGGGGATAATAACCCTAAAGCACAAGGCTCTATGGATTAACAAAGTGGAACGGTGCTGTTATTGATTTTGCTGCAACTGATCATTGCATTTTTGATAACTTTGGTTTGATAGCCAAAGCTATGAAACATAAGCATACATATGCGTATGCTAATTCGTTCTCTTCTGATTACTGTACAGGCAAACCAGCTTAGCATCAAAAACTTGGGTCCCTTCTTCCAGAGCAACATCTTCAGAGCCCACCACTTCAGCCACGATGCTCGAAGAAAAATGATTGTCATGGCATTCTAAGGTATTATCTCAGTAACACTCGTTTTTATTTCTTTGACTGTACATACATTTGCAACATTTTCATTTCTTCTCTTTCAATAAACAACTGTACAACTACGAATCCAAGCTCATAGGCTGTGCACATTTTATCCCTGAGAAAAAGGCACTTTGTGAAAAGTTGCACACATTTATTAATGTGCTCACTGTACATAGTGAGTAAAGGGAAGGTCACTGAATGATAAATAAGCCAGAAGGTACAAGAGACATGGGCACTTATGAGCAAAGGCTGTAGCAGTAGTCTCAAAGCCGCATTTTGTGACCTCCAGTGGGAGATTCTTCGAGAGGAGCGTGCAGGCCACATTCACTTTTGCTTTTGACTGAGGGAAAACTGATTATGGTAGCCTATTTGACATCTTTAATGCGCCAGCACTCAAAATTGAGTTTTGTAGTTGCAATATGTTGTGTCATGAACAGTTAACTGTATCTGCACATGCTCTTTCACAAGGCTTTCCAATGTCAAGCTACTCAAGTAAAGCTGTAACACAGGAATCATTAGGGAAGAGATCTTGATGATGGTAAGGGTGCTGTATAGGGATTTCTAAACAGAGGTATAAAAGGTCTTGGAATACTGAACCGAACGTTTCATATACTACCACAGTCATGTCCCATTTATCCAGGCTGCTCATCTTCTCCATCTTACAAATGCATTAAAAAATCAAAATAAATGTGTATTACACAAACTGTACACTAGTAGGGCTTTTACAAGTAGTAAATGTACTGGTTCGCTTCAGAAAATACACTTTTTGATTAAACCGTATATGTACATACACTTGTTTGGTTGAGGTTGGTGCCATACCTGGGTAAATTACTTCTAGAATGTAATTAAATTACATTACTCATTACTCCAGTTAGAATTAAATTAAATTACATTATTCATTACTGCAACTGAAATGTAATGACATTACAATGTCATTACTTTGAAATTATTGGCATACATACATGTTCCCGAGTTTTGTGGAAGGCACAAGGGACAAAAACACAAAAGTTGTCGAAACTTGCCTTCCCCAATATTCGAGGAAATGTATGCTGACAATGTAACAACGGTTAGCTTGTACTCTTCTATTTGTCTCTTCTACATGTCAGGCTGGTGTGCCACGTATGACGTATCGTTCCACAATGTAGAGACGAAGGTGACACAAAGTATCACGACAACAGGGAGATTGTCTAAACAATGATTCTCAAAGGCTACAAACCGTTGACCTGAAGAACGTTTGTTTGTGGGTGCCCTAACTAAGGCAACTGGCTCGTCGAAGGGAACTGACGTTCCCAGTGCCGATTGAGTGCGTCACCGTTCATAGGGGGTGTTAGAGTTCTTTTAACCCGCGGGTCCCCAACTCTCTCTGCCAAGTGCAAACACAGAACACACACTCAATTCTTTTGTAAAAAGTAATGAGTAATGCCATTAAAATTACTGCCCAAATGTAATTAAATTACATTACAAATTACATAATGTAAAAAGTAATGCATTACATTACAAATTACCAGGAAAAGTAATTCATTACAGTAATTTCATTAGAGTAATGATATTACTACCCAGGTACGGTTGGTGCACACATCTAAGAAAGTTATCTGCTCGGGCATGTGTCCTGTTCAAAGACAAAATAACACACAAAAGATAGATATCGGGCATATTTCAGTGCAAGGACACAATGGCATACAGGGATCCTATCTGTGTGTGTATGGGAGGGGGGGGGGGGGTTAGCATACAAAGTGCCAATGTTATGGCAGCACAATGCTAAAGGCAAATGGGTTGCTCCTCTGAAAAAAATTTATTGAAGACGTACATGGAGACTAGTTTGACATGCATTTTAAATATCGGTTGTGGAAATTATAAAATTTATCACAATGTCAATTTTTTTTTATGATGAATCTCTTGGAAGGTGTTCCACGGTACTGGTCAGTAATGGAGTGGCTTCTTGTCCATCACATTTGAGACTCTGCAATGAGTCACACCCTTTGTTGTTTGTGCAGTTTAGGTCAGTGGCTTGGACAATATCACAAAATGGCTAGAAAACATGCAGTGGTCTTTCTCAATATTTTTTTCCCTCGGATATGGGTAATGTGCTGTATAACTACATGGAAATTCGAGCGTTCTGAGGTATTTTATAGACAAAGTGAGTTCTGGATAAGCAGGACATGACCTGTACTTCCACATTCATAAGACATACTTGCTTGCAGGGCAGCAGGGCAAGCAGGCCCTGGTCGTAGAAGCTGCAAAACTTCTGTATTAGAGGCGAGCCATTCATAACCTGAAATGTCACTGCAAAACGTGAATAATTTTCTTTCAAAGCACCACGCAATGTCAGCATCATGCCATTTTTGTTTTCAGCGCTAGATCATAGCCTAGACATTCTCTTAGATGTTTTGATACTTGCCTTAAACAGGTATTTGGGTACATGAATGGGCCCATTACATTTCTGACATGGTGTAACCGCAAACATGTGACAAGGCTTAGCGAGACATGACGTGTATGTGCTGTCAGCGCATCAAGCCCTCATTGAGAGCGACTCGCTTTAGTTCCAACTCTGCTTTATTCAAACAAATCTTCAGTCCCTTTCGAGTTCAAAATAACTGGATTGCACAGTACTAACATCAGCTATGGCGTTGGAGTGTATAAGTCGCCGACCGTTTTTTCGCACCCCGATTTTTCGGACATGCTCGATTATTCGGACTCGTTCGAGGAACGGTCACGGGTCCCATAGAGTTGATGTATAAGAACGACCAAAATTTAGGACGCCGTGCAACCCGGTCCCTCGATATTTCGGACTCTGTCTACCCAACCAGCGAACTTCTCTCTTGGGGTGACAGAAAATATTGGTATCATCCGAAATTCGTATCAAAAGAAATCAGCCAACTAAAATATTGAGGCAAAAAAATCAGCAATTATTGTTCATTTTCCATTACTCTGAGTCGAAGAGGTCTGTCGTAACACTTTGCGTCTTCGTTTTTGGCCAACCTCTTGATTCAAAAGGCCCAGCACGTGCTGTCCGCCCGCGAGTCGCGTTGACAGCGCTGTAAAGCGAGCTTCACCTAAAGCACGCATGCGTTAGGTGAAGCCGACTTGCGGACTTGATGACGGCGGTGCCTGGGAGTGTACAGTGACGAAATGTCGCTTCGGGAAATAGAAGCCGGTGTTATCAGGCAGAGCTGGAACCGCGTTAGGAGAGCATCGACAAATTTTTCCAGCCTACTAGTATTTAGTAAAGTTTATTTTGAAGCGAAATTCGTTTTTTCCGGACTGCTCGATTATTCGGACTGTTGGGCGATCCCCGCCGAGTCCGACAAAGCGGACGGCGACTGTACCATCCTACCCTACGCATGTTTCTTGATCTCAAGATTAATTAAATGAGCAGACTGCTACTCATGAATGCAACACAACTGGAAGTGGTAGATTGTGGTTTCCAAACACATGTGCTACACATAGTATATTCTATTATGTACATGCAAGAGCTAGTGAGAAATTCCACACAAACGTCACTATGAAACTGTTAGCTCATCATGTGTAGATCAAAATACAACAGAGAAGTTCCAAGAAGCAGTGCTATTAACTTGTAAGGTGAAGCTGTATGTACACTAAACTGTGTGACACTCTCACAAAGTCTTTGTAAGCACTTGCGAATTCCTATGTGTGCCTTGGGGCGAAGAGCAATCTTCACGATCGTTGTCATCGATCCAGGGATGAAGTCCAGTGTCATGGCTTGGGGTGCTTCGATCAAACGTTTCATGGATCCTGAACATGTTTGTGTATGCTGGTCTGCTCACAATAAGCTCGATGGAGTCCCCAGACGAAGCAATGAGAGGCACTGTGAGGCAGCAGTCGAAGTCGTGTGTTTTTGTGTCGTTTACCTGTAACAGATATAGTTGCTATGGATATATACGAGGTGCGGTGGTATAAAAAAGTTCAGAGACTAGGCGTATTGGAAGGCAAGTATCTCCTTTGTTTAAGTTTAAGCTATTATCACCCTCAAAGAAGTCTCCTTGTGCACTGATATACCGCTCCCAGCACTTTTCCCACTTACAGAAAGCTCCTCGGAAGTCCTGTTCTTGGAGCATGTCCAGCATCGATTTTGCGATTCACGCTTGACCTCGTTCACAGTTTCAAAATGGCGACCCTTCAGCCTAAGCTTCAGCATTGAGAAGACGAAGAAGTCACAGGGGACCGAATTCGGAAAGTAGGGCGGGTGAGGAATGCTGATTTTGGGTACTGCGACCCCAAAACTGCAGAGTTTCTAATGCGAGTTTCTGTTTGGGGTTCAGGATCCTTGGCACAAATTTTGGCGCAATGCGGCGCATGCCTAAAACAGATGTGAGGATTCCCTGCACTGTGCCATATGACACATCGACAATATCGGCAATGTCCTAAATGGTTTTTCTGTTGTCCTTGTGCACAAGATCCCTTATCACATCGACATTTTGGGGGTTGTGCTCGTGCATGGCCTCTCTGGCACCTCCTCGTCTTCCAACAATGTTCTGCCTCTCTTGAAGCATGAGTGCCACTCAAGACATCTCGCACAACTCATTGCAATATGCCTGCTGGATTATCTGAAATGTCTGTTGCAGATTTGCCGAGTTTGATGCAGAATCTGATGTTTGCTCTCCGCTCCAGTTCGCAGTCCATACTGAAATCTCGATGGCTTGTGTACACAAAAACGTGTGTAGGACATCAGCCAATATTCAAAAATGGATGTTACTCGGCATGAGAACAAAGTAAGGTCATTGACATCAACTAGTATGTGCTTGTCCCTGTGGTGCCATCTCTCATTGTACCACAGAACTAGTCTCGGAACTTTTTGATCACACCTCGTATTTGGTTGTTGTTTGGTTTCCTATGTGTTGCACAACGTTAGCAGCTTATGTCATTGTTATGCAGCACTCCTCGTAATGCTCTCTGTGATCACCTGGTACAAGTACGTACCAGGTGCACAGGGTATTTGAGAATGAAGTTATAATGCACAGAACGCAAAGACCAGAACACGAAAATGTTTATATGAAATTGGTACACATGCTTTTATATTTGTGTCGTATTTAAGTGATTTACACTTGATCCACAGGATCCAATCAGCAAAAAATTGGTCTTGCAGACCAGGTACACTGGTTGCTTACAAATTTGACAGGATAGAATTGTTCCCTACCTGCAGTATTCTGTCATATGGCTTAAGCATTCCACCAAGATCTGCTGGACCTCCAGGCCGTATCCTGTTAACAAAAACACCCCTCTCGTAGAGCCCATCAGAAACGCTGAAGCCAAAATCTTCATATACTGTATCCTTGAAGAGTGTCACCCTATGGACCTCTATAGGAAGTGGCAATTGCCTTCTGTAAGATGCCATTGCACAATCTTCTACCTGGCTGTCATATGGTGACAGAGTAAAAGGCTGGTACTCGCAATCTGTTGATGCGTTGCCCTGGTCTGGTTGTGTTTGAAACCCAAAAGGTGCATACTGCAATTCTTTATTATCCTCCGCTTGGTTAGAAGCGTGAGGAATCGGATTCACGGACTGCTGGCTTCCCATGATACTGCGTTCGATCTGACGAAGCAGCTTGGACTGTCCACATGTCTCCAGATCCTCCAGGACCTTAGACCAATCTTGATCACTTTCAGAAGGTGGAGGGACAGGGGTCGATGAGGATTCAGTCTGACTGCGGTGTGCCCAGACATCTTTTTCCCAGCGTGCCAGGTCCTCGGGGAGGTTTGGTACAGCTTGTGTTGTCGACACATGTGAGCTTGTTGATGGTTCTGTAAAGTTAGGCTACGGTTATTCTTGCATGACTTCACTGAATGCTGGTACACAATTTGAGGTTGTACTACGGGGAATAGACTCCCTGCCAATCTCTCTGTGCTTGTGTCTTCTATGTACCACATTAATAGAATCTGCATTCTCTCCTGCTCATAAGTTCAAGCATGACTTCAGACATTACTTCTGTTGTACCAGAGAATCTGTGCATGTGCATAGAGGTTGAAATGGTCTGTTTGATTAGATTCTTAAGCGTGTGTTTTAATCCTGCAAAAGAGAAAATGGGTAAGGTTAGAAGGTCAAGGTACACCTGTGTCATCATTAGCTGCTTGGTTGGCCACAGCAGGAAGTTTGTTCTGTGCAGATCCATTGCCAGACATTCCTTCTAAGCCACCATAGCTATCCCATGACTCCACAGCACTATCCACGCTGGGTATGGGAGTGCCATACATGCTAAGGAAGTTTGTTGGCTCAGGCTGAAAAAATATTGACATGTGTTGACATTGACTCGCCACAGTAGCATTGTGTTAACGAGAATATCAGAATGAAATGTTTACCTCTTTTGGTCTTTCGATCTTGCTAGGATCTAACCCTGAAAAACATTCATTGCTGTCATATTACGTACCTCTCACAAAGAACCTTCATCATAAAGAATTATGCACCAAGGTAGAGTGATCCACTAGCGTAGTCTGTGTGGTGGTGGCTTATCTTCCCACTTTCCGTTAGTTTGTGCTTCGCAGATATCATCCATTGCGGATACAATCAATGAACGTTCTCTTCCACAAGGGCTTATCCACAGAACTGTCCAGCGGATGACAAAAAACAACCAATCCTCCCAGATTTAAGACTACGTTGACACATTCTTTTTACAAGCTTCTGCAGCTAAATGGGGACAAAAACTGTCCAGCACAAGAAATGCAGGAACGTTTTGGAAACCAGCTTTCATTGTCTTCCAAAAGTGGTTGTCATCCTTGCACACATTCCCTTTAATGCCAGATATGGCCTGAATGTGCTGATATCAGCAGGTAACACCTTGATAGCATGTGCTAACCTGACTGCAGTTGCCAACTGAAGCACACTCTATTGGAATATTAAAACTTTGCCATTCTCGACTAAATGCTTCTGTGTGTGTGCATAATGTGACATATACCTCCCCCATTCAGCATACTGGCATCATACTTTTCCTGACGTGCTGCAACAACATGAATGAGAAAAGTTTCTCACGGAACCTCTGGGTGTATGATGGGAGAGACCAACCAACCAGTTTCATAAGCTTGAAAAATTGGGCTCTCTTGAATCCATGAGAGATCATGCTTTTCTCACCATGGTCAATGGTAGTTTTTGAAATCTTCAGCGTCACCACATCCCCAGAATTTTGGAGCAAGAGAATTGCTTCACTGAGTGGCTTTCCTCTAAGGCTCTGTCCGTTGATAGCGAGAATTCTGTCTCCAACGTGCAGTGCGCCGGTCCTGAAATTAATTTGGCCATATGTCTAAAGTACCTTAGAAACTTCAACAAGTTTTAAATTAAAAAGAACCTAACAAAGTATGTGGATTGATGCCACACCTCTGCCAAGTGTTGAGACCAGACGTGGGACACAGCAAGTTTTGATTTAATGAATTGTCATCGAAGAATGAGACTGTCAGCAGGCACTTGAATGTATGAGGTTTCTGGCAAATAGGATAAATTTCCCCAAAACAAGCGTTTTCATGGGAATGGCACAAAGAGTACATAGTTCCTGTAGTTTTCTTGTTTTTCTTAACACTAAAACACAGTTGTACTCAACGATGACTACATGGAACCCATACAAAGGAAATGAAAATGGTGTTCCATGGCACCATGGAATACGGTTGAAAATTTTGCTGATGCTTTGCTGCAAATTTCTGAAGCTGTTGCTAAGTTGCTTTCTTGCATTGTATAGTTCCCTTGTAGTTTCTTGTTGTTATGGGCCTATGCTATCAACGTAAAGTGTGGGCATTTGTCCTAGATTGCAAGCACTGGATCAAGAGTATTGGTCATGGGGGAAGGGTGGTAGAACCAATAGTGTTCCTGGTACAAAATATGCACACCAGGACAGATGCCGTCTCCAGTACTCAAAAAAAATCTTTAAACAATTTTTGCTCTATCCTCTCGAACTGTTATCATGAACAGCGCGAAGAAGGACAGAACATAAGGATGAATACAGGACGAGGCGCTACTATCAACTGAACTTTATTGAACTTTATTTATTATCACTTATGTCATCACTTTTCAAGTCTTGCCCTCGTTTACTCAGCATCAGCTTTAACCAATTGATTGAAAGGCTTCGCGCTTCTCAATTTCCAGAGCATCTGATATCGGGTATATGTGAAAGAATTTCTAAACGGGTTTAGACCGGTGGAAGATCTGAGAGCAACGACACAGAACTAAAAAAGTAATAAAAAAATAGCCGTGCCTATAAAAATAAACCTGCTATGTTTAAAAACTGTTACGTGCCCACAATAAAGTTTAGTTGATAGTAGCGCCTCGTCCGGCGTTAATCTCTCATCCCGTTCTTCTTCGTGCTTTTCATAATGAATGTTACTCAACTAGCCCAACTCTCAATATTGTTATAGTAGAGATTGCAGTGGTGTGCTAAGATTTGTGCTCCAACTTAGTGACCACAGTTCAACTATAGTGGAATATAAATTAGTTTTCTTGATGGTCCGTTTACACATACCTTTCGGCTAGTCCGCCATCAGTGAGACCCGAAATCACGATGGGATCAAATGGTTCTTCTGTGCCAGAAATTGTGATTCCAAGCGGACCTCCGTGCCTCGCCAGTTCAACAGTAAACACGACAGTTCCTGTTGCATCTGGCTCTTCTGAAAGATACGCGTGTGGGAGTTGAAACCTCAGGCCATCCTTTAAGCAAAACAGGATAACCACAGCACAGCCGGCATTACTGTGACACATGTATGTCTTTTTATCCAAACATCGGTGTATGCAAATTAGTAAGAAACAAAACGCCTGGAACACATTGCCTCTTTTCTCAACGGACCAAATAAATGAGGAGGCCTTACCACAAAAAGCTTCGTCCTTCCGTATCCTGAGCTTGACCACCTCCTCACATCCTTGCAGGATTTCTGCAGCGTCTTCAATAGTGCAATTATCCATTCTGACTGAATCAATGGCCAGCAGACGATCTCCTGGTTGCAGAGTGCCGGTCCTGTGTGCGACACTTCCCCGTTTGATGTCTGATATCAAGAGAGGTTCTCCTGGGCGGCGATTTTTAGGTGCTACAAATAATTACAGACACTGAGTGGAAAATAGCATTGCTCACAGGCTTCCTACGTACACGTGATTGTAATTCCGAGTCCAGGCCCCTTCTTTGCCAGTTTGACAGTGAATGTGCCACTGCTTGGTATCACAGACTCTGCAACATCAAACTCGATGTCGAGAACTACGCGTGGCCTAGATTGCTGGATGAGTCTGGTGACTTCTTCAACGGCCATTCCTTCTGTGCTGTGGCAGTTGACGGCCAGCACACGGTCTCCCACTTGAACAACTCCTGTCCTGAAAAATGAACCACATCTTTCATGTTGATAAGCACTAGTGCAGTGGCCAGCATTCCTCAGAGGTGCAACAGTGTTAAATTCACTTTACAGTGCAGTAGCGTTAATTCAAACTCGAAAGGGACCAAAAGTTTGCACGAATAAAGCGGAGCTGGAACTAAAGGGAGCTGCTCTGAATGAGTGCTTGATGCGCTGGCAGCTCGTATTAGTTGCATCGGAGATGCATCACGGCTCGCTAGGCCTTGCCACACGCTTGTGGTCACACAATGCCGGAAAATTATGCCAAATCAATTTGAGGAAATATCAGCCGTCATCCACGCCTTTTTTGTTGGCTATGTCGTCGTCTGGAAGATTCTTCCCATTAAAACAGCGAGACTCACTTAACTGCATGGCCGACCAAGCGGATTCGTTTTCTAGCCTCTCTTTCCATAACTATCGGGCACGGAATAAGAAGACTAGGAGATGAAACTTCACTCTCTCCCGCGACCAGAGAATGCACGAGGAGCGCGCGCTCCGCGCCCCAGTACACAGTGCCATCTGTTGCACGCCGCCGCCGAATTTGCGAAGCATGCGGTCACGTGATACTGTCGCTTGTCCGGCGGCGTGATTAAAACACGTGAATTAAATGCTAGAAAAGAAGGAGATGATGAAACGCTTTCGCGATTATCGTGCTCCCGTCGTCTGCTCAACAGAACAGAGATACGAGAGAATGAAATTGTTTTCCGTTGATTACGCTAAACAAGAAGCGCTATGTAGTTGACATGCGTGACCTTTATTGCCAATACAAACATCGTTCACGTTCATTAGTTTGCCTTCATCCGTAGAGGCTGCCGTACGACTCGCAAAAATCACTGCTTTCCCCATAGCTTTCCATGCAAAAGCGCAGAATGGAAGACAGCGCCGCCGTGCCATCTGTCGCGTAAAGTCAGCAACTGCCTTTTTTCTCTCCCCCAACGTGACAGTCTCTGGTTGCGCGCCAGCGCTTGCTTCTATGGGCAGTGTCATCTCCTAGTCTTCTTACTCCGTGCTATCGAGTGGTCTTATAAGTAATAAGTGAACTTGGTGTTTAATAAGTAAACGTGTCCCTGACATGCCTGCAGCACGCTGATTGCCGTGAGGCCGGATAATCTCATTCAAATAAATCATTGCACTCGTCTATGTGTTTGAATTACTGGGCGTTTTCCCCCATTCAAATACACATGACTAGGACGGGACCCAAGCAGTTCCAATTATCCGAAAGTTCGAATTAACGGGGTTCTCTACACGTTTCTACATAACTGTGCAGGTTGTGGTGCACAGTATTGGGTCGTCCTTGAAGTTGTGCTGACAGGATCACTGGTTTTATCAAATGTACAGATGTATCACAAATGTATCACAAGTACAGAGCCATTGCACTAGAGAATGTGCAGACTCACAATGGTGCACAAAAATTATTACTATTTTTTTTACATATATATGGCTCATAGCCATAACATGGCTATGAGCCTGTGTGCGCTGTGAACCCAATACAGGTAGAGGCGCACTGGCTATTGGAAACAGTGGAAGAAATACCAGAGTACCAGTGTGGCACAAAAATGTAATTCCTGAAATTTAGGCTTACTGCTCAGCAGGGCCCCTGGCATCTATGCTGTTGACAACTGGAGGCGATGAAACAAGCTCCGTTGTGAAAGTCGATCCTTGGAGGGCAAAGCCGAAACCCTTATGATCAGCATAGATGATTACTTGGGTTGCTTCAACATGGCTGAGCTGGCTAGCAGCACTGCATGGTGGGATGCCGTAGGAAGAGGATACCGATGCTGAAAGTGTACGCGAAATCAAAATGTGCAGAAAGATGTTTCTGTGTCCTTTCTGATGTTCTCGCACATTGTTTTTTTTCCATTAAATACAAAGCTAACTAATGAGAGTTATGACATCTGGAAAATCAATATACAGTCAACACTCGATTTATGAACCTTCGATTTATGAATTCCCTCGTTTTATGAACACTAGCACGAGGAACCAAACCTTTTACATGCATTTTTCCCTTGTTTTATGAACCTCGATATTCGAATAATGAATGGAATTTCTGGGAACCAACTAGGAGTTGCCCAGCGTTTTTGCCCTCAGTGTATGAACGGATCGTTCCGGGGCCAACAAAAACCTTCATAGAGATTATTCATGGTCTTTTGAATGACGCCTGAACACACAAAACGTTTTCCAGGTATTGCACCCTCGGTTCTTAATCCCTCGAAATCCGAACAACAAACCGGTTTTCCAGAAGTGTTCACTCTGAGATTAATAAACGTAGGTTAAGAATCCCAGAGGAAATCTGAGACCAGTTGAGTGCGAATGTCCTGACATCTCTTCTTTCCAAGATTAACACAGCGGAAGGCATGGTACAAAGCAAAATTATACTATTTAGTATTGCATGATAAACAGAGTGTGAATGCGCTAACATCTGTTCTTTGTGAGATTGACACAGCAGAAGGCATGGTCGAAAGCAAAATTACACAATATATTGCATTATAAACACAATCCCAACTCGGAAATACTGTTCCATTTGCTCAATAGTACTCACTTAACGGAATTTTCTATTTATGAATCCCTCGATTTATGAACGATTTTTCG